>NC_061888.1:4878574-6223264 GCF_905147765.1 Vanessa atalanta | reverse complement strand
TAAATTTATTGCCTACTCGTTTTCTACAGTGTGTATAATAAATTGAAATACAAATGAGTTTTGTCTAATATGATATGACCAAACCAAAAAAATTTTGTATATAGGAACTTATTTATACCTTACAATTTTTTTTGGACTGAGTAAGGTCATAGAATTCATTTGCCATAGAATGACCCGGTGCCAGGCACAAGACACAACATTTAAAAACCAAACGTTAAGCAAAATCTTTCTTGACTTTATATTCTATTTTTCGGTCAATTATTTACATTTCCAGTCTGTTTGTCACAAGGTTATTAACGAGGAGAATGTCCTGAAATGTGTTTCCAGTTAAAAAATATACTGGAATGGTAAGGCAAAATGTTTGGCATAATTTGGTACATAATTCAGCATGTATTTTAGAGTATAGCAACACTGATAAGTTAGAAACTGTAATAAAATCAAATCATTATTTTTTTATTATATTTAAATATCAAGTAACTTATTGGTCCAGTACTTTAATTTTAATGTATTCTTTGTTGTGCAAACCTAATATATTTTTTTGTAATTTTTTTTAGTACACAAAACCACGGCTTCTTATGTTGGAGACCATTTATTCAGAACTGCAAGAGCTATTGACAGCATCCAGTAAATTAGAATAGACGAATGTGATTCTTTATTTAATATATTTTAATTTAATAACATAAGCTTGTCTAATTAATCCACCAAATAGTTTTAAATTATATCATAAGTGGTTAAATAAAGATATTTGTTATGTATTAGTAAAAATGAGATTTGAAATAAAGTTTTTTTTTAATCATCGAATTTATTAATTTATTTTATTAGAGTATGTAATTGTTTTGTTATTAATATAATCCATAAGCCTATTTGAGGTAATAAATGACCCTTTGTTACTTGAATAACCCAACAAATTTAATTAAAATACACTGCAATGATAAACTCTTTCATTAAAAATTTTAGTCGTGTGTCTACGAAACTAGTAAAGTTAATGTTATTGAAAAATAATTTTACGTTAATATTGTAATTCATCTCGTGTTTGGCGGTAAAGGTAAACATTGTGAGGGAACCTGTATGTATTGGAAGTAATTTTGGTATATTTAAATCTACCATCCATCTTTTGAGTAGAGAGCTGGAAATTCCAAACTTTCTTTTCAACAGGCCTACATTTACATTTACCTTAACCTTCACGAGTTTTTAACGAAGTTATAATGTAATCTGCGGATACATCAGAGTTTTAATTTAGAGTTTTAATTTCCCGTAAACAACTATTGAGTTGTTATAAGTCAAAATATTTTTAGTACTGTTGAATTTAGATACCCAAGTCGTTTAGTTAAAATCTTGGTTTACTACACTTTGTTGTCGTGCTAAGTAATAATCCATGTTTTCTATACATTTTTTAAATTATATAATAGAATATCGGTAAGTCGTAATAGTATCATAAATCCTTCATATATCATCATCTCGGAAATTATGTTGCGATGATCATAAGCCCGCAGCGGTATTTAAATGGAACACTAAATTTAAACCATTCTGTTGACGTAACGAAAGGGTACGGACAACGCATCACGAAATGATTGAACGTCGATATGGCCCTATATTTATAGTTCAGCCCGAGTTTACTTCAGCAAATTGTCGTCGCTAACAAAACAGACGGTATTTGGAGTACGTTTTCCAATTTGTTCTCGCCTTGTATCTCGATTCTGTACATTGCCAAAAACAGGAGTGACATGCTAAACCGCTCCATTGGTTTTCCGTAACAAGCGTTGCTTGTGCGTCGCAGAGCGCAAATTGATACACCGCTTGTTCACAACTGCCGTGTAATTACGCGATCCGATACCTTAATTAAAATGTCAAATTCGTACATTCATTAAACGATAAGGATGCGTTTGATATATGCATTTATTATGATTGAATAACTAGTATTTTACCTAGTTTAGGTTTAAGGAGATGATTGTGGAAGCAATGGTACAAAAATACTGATTTATTGTAATTGAAGAGTTTTACTCAATTAAGAATGACAATGGCTCATTTATTCAATTCTCAAGACTTATATTTAATAGCACGGTGTTGTTCTAATGTTTCGGAGATGCGTTTCTATTGTAGGTTTATATTATCGATACGGTAATTGACAAATTGCTTTAACAGTACTACTATTTTAAGTACTATTTTAGTAATCTGTATTAAATAAAAAAGGACTTAACAAATAAACAATTAAGACGAACTCTTGCCACTTCTTTGAAGATACTTAAATATACTGTAACGGATTGTGTCAGTAGTGTATTTTTAGACAACTGATAAATCATTTTATGTTATCTTCATGGCCAGGCCATATAATGCCGAGTCATTGGGCACACAGAGCTTGTCGCGTCAGCAAGCAAGTCATATTTGATTTAATATTATATGTAGGTAGTATAAATGCCGCATCCAAATGTTGGGATCTACAGTATTACGATAAATTACGCCAATTTTATATTAATTATCATCTTATTTGTAGCAACCCTGATATCGCTCAAATGACGCTTAGCAGTTAGCGCAAAATGGCGTCGCATATTCCAGCGAGCGAATGTGCACTAATTGACGACGTGACGCTTCCCGGAATACACCGTCGAATGATTTCAATTACCTAATTAGATTCGGGTGGGTCTGGCTGTAGGTAGCTGATCTTCGTGGATTGCACAAATCACTCGCATTTTCGTTATGTTAGATTCATTAAACGGGTAAATTATTTCACACGCAAATATAGTCAATGATATTGATATGACTATTTGTATAGGTAAGTTTATGTGACCTGAGTAATAATAACCAAATAAAAAACACGTTAATTACGATCGATAAGATTTTATAATTATTTAATCTATAAAATAACATTCCGCAAATGTTATACAGTTGGGTAGGGACTTTTTCATGATGTGGCTTCGATACACGTGTAGGTTTACCTTTACTGTACGAGTAGAATAATTATAAACTAAGCACATGAGTAAATTGGGAAGCGTGATCTGCGATTATAAGTTGGGTAAAATTTATATTATATTAAAATTGTTTTTTTTGTGGTTGTCATGTATCATCATCTGCCAGTTATATTTACTTAAAAGTAATATTTAATCTCACTATTTCGAACATCACTGATATTTTTTTATCTTGTCTATCATCGTTTGAAGAAGAGTTTTATCTTTGAACGCCTGCTCTTAACGGCGCGGGCGTTAGTAACGAACGTCGGTATATGCTTTCGTTATATAAGAATAAGTAGGTATCTATACAATACTTACTGTTATATAATGTAGGTATAGATAGTCATTGGTTTATTATTTGTATACGTAAGAAAAACTACGGATGAGGCAAGTGCGGTCCGAGACGGGGTGTCATGACTTATTTGCCAAAAATTTAAAACCTTCCAAAAAGAGGCAATATACGAAAATTAAAAAAAAAAGTGTTTATTATTTTTATCTATTTGTTATGTCGCCAAAAATCATGGTTGAGATGACACATGTCTCTGATAAAATTAACTGGCCAAAGAATAAGAATAGAAGGCTTTCATTTGACCCTCCCCCTCCGTATTTAATAAATATGACCCCCCAAAACTTTAGCTTCGATCGCTTCTGAGAAAATGGATAGTAGGAAGATGACCCATACTGAACTTCTAATACTTACTTAATAACGTCCATTGTAAAATACCCTAATTATAATTTCAGGTATCGTTTGTTGTCTTAAATTATAATTTAAATCTGTATTACTAATAAACATTCATTGAAATATACGATGAATATTATATATTGTCAATTTTTTTTAAAGTAGATATTATTTTTTTATTTTCTTAACTTGGTGGTAGGGTTCTGTGAAAGCTCGTCTGGATAGTTACCACTCACTTATTCATATTATTTGATATTTTGATGTCTCGGTTTAAAGTGTGAGTGACAGACGCAAGGATAAAGTAAGCCTAAAAGTAAGCTAAGGCCTCCTCTCCTTTTGAGAAGGTGTGGAGCTTATTCCACCACGCCGCTCCAAAGCGGATTGGTGGATAAACATGTGGCAGACTAACTTTGAAATTAGACACGTGCAGTTCCTCTCAATGATTTCCTTCACCGCCGAGCACCGATAAATTATAAAAAAAAATTAAGCACCTGGAAATTCAGTGATGCTTGCCTGGGTTTGAACAATATTCGTTTGAGATGTACGTGTCCTAACTACTGGACCATCTCGGCTCATTAGATACAAGGGTAGAACATCTTAGTTACTAAGGTTGATTGGGCATTGGCGATGTAAGGAATATTTCTAGCAGCTCCAATTTTTGTTGGCGGTAGTGACCACTACTTCACTAACTTAAATGAAAAGAAAAACTAGATACCTATTATATTTACACAGAAACGTTACCTACGTTTAGGTAAAATAATAATAATAAAATCTTACATTAACATTATTGCTTAAGTCGGTATGAATCATTATAGAAAGATTGTTTACGATTGCAAGTCATACTTAAATTTAGTATTCAATCTCACTATTTCAAGGATATCAGATAGTTTTTTATCTTATTGGCTTGTCTATCTGCATTTGAGGAAGCATTTTATCTTTGAACGATTGTTCTTAACGGCGTTAGTAACGACCGTTGGTATACTAAAGTTGTATAATAGTGTTGCATATCGATAGTCCACTATCAATAGACAATCGATAGTCTATTGATAGTAAAGGTGTTAGTGATAGTATCGATAGTCTATCGATTGTTAAGGTGTTAGCGATAGTATCGATAGTTCCCCATGAGCAATACTATTATTATATATTGCAAATATCATTACTGTTAACCCAAATTATCGATAGTATCCCTGTTACCACTAGATTTTCTTAGAGAGAGCTGGCGATACTATCGATAGTATCGCCGTTATCAAGCAATATAATAATTGCTGTATTATCAATTAATATATTGCTTAAGAAGAGCTATCGATACTATCGATAGTAATCGATAGTACTATCGATATCCTGAATAATTTTCGAGGTCAACTATCGATAGTCAAACTATCGATAGTTCTGCAACACAGTTGTTTAACTACTTATAAATATTATCTTATCACGATATGAGAGTGTCGATGTAAAACTATCAAAATATATTATTTATTTGGAACATTTTGTTTATGTAATTAAACAGTTCAAAAGAATGTTTTATTAACAAAATTAAAATATTATCCAAGGAGTAAGCACTTTTAAATAATTTTACAAGATTTAATAAAATTTAAAATTGAAAGTGTTCATTCCGGAAGAACTGACCAGATATTCAGCGGTTACTTTTTCCTGTGTATTTTAAAATAAGTAGATAAAAAAGTTATTTACCCTAAGTTATGAAATACCTAATAAATAAAAAGGCAAAAATATATAAATTTCGGCTACATGAACTGAAACGAAATGAATAAAAATTACATTAAATAAATTCGATTCGAAAGGTAAATATCAAGCGATATACAATTTTCCAGACTAGCAACATTTGCAGATTAATTTGTTTACAAACAAGAAAATTAGTTTCTGGCCAAGATTATTGGGTTTCGTTGCATGCGAGTAGCGTCCGACCCTATATTAAATTTCAAGTACGCTACGTTGGGAGCTATTACAGAAAATTTCGTATACCCTGCATCAGGTTAATATAGCTTGGTGAACTTCATATTGGTGTGGACTTTAGAATTTTAAATTATGTTGGAGTTCAACTTCTCCAGCCTTGCTTGTTAGGTATGGCCAACTGGATATTACTTTGAAAAGCCTTAATATATACAGGGGAGAAGATAAGATTTGTTTATGACGTTTAATGTTATCTTATTTTTGAAGCAACATTTTTTATATATATTATTCACAAAACTGCACGTCTAAGCTGTGCTATACTCATTTAAAATGATATATATATATTTAAATTGATACTTTATATAGATATAGTAGATAATTATTTATTAATTAAGTAAAAAACATGTTTAAAAATTAAATTTTAATATTGTAATAATCTATCTTGTATTAAATATATTTTATAATAATTTATGTATAAGTTGTATAGTATGTAGTTGAGTTTTTGTAATTATTTCATCCATATTTAAAAGGTTCTGCTGTATTAGTTGGTGCTTTAATGTAAAAGGATTTTTGTTTCCTTATTTTTGTCCACGTCTCCGCAGAGTATATTCTAAAATTTAAAGCAGTCTTTAGGGCTACGCTGCTCAATATAAATGCTAATTAATCTGCATCGATATAGCGTCGTTGTTTAAGTTTCTTTGTGAACATTTTTAAAGTAACATGTTTTTAATAAAATTATATAATTTATTTATACTTCGATTTATGATTTATAAATAATTCTATTGTAAAATTTAAGATACTTGGCAACACAAACATTAAAAAAATACATATTGAAAAATAGAAATACTTTATAAGAATAAGTCGCGTTCAATATAAACTAATACAGAGTAAATATTAGTAAAGTACAAATGAAACAAAAAAAAATTATTATTACAGTACATATCATAGCGAATATTCGGATATCCATTATAATGAGAATCAATAAATATTGTAAGGTGTAGTAAATCGAATATGTAATCTTCAAGGAGAAACAGGTTATATAGGTAGCATGTTAATGCGTACGGTTGATTGATCGCGTTGTCTTCACGCACACAATCTATATGCTAATAACACGAGGATCTTTTTTAAGGCCTGCCTCCTTATTATGTAAAGTAGGCGAGCCTAATCCCGATTGGACTTTCCTTATGTTATTTTTTCAAATTACTACATAAGGTACTAACATTATTGTTTTTTTTTTTTAAGTTTTAATACAAAGAGACATAATTTACCCAATGATTTATGTACAAATTTTATTCAAATCTTCCAATTTTCGAAGTGTTTAAATTGGGTTAAACAATAGTTAGTTATTTGTGACATTTATTATTTACATAAAACACTTTACCTTTTTCTTCAAATGTTCCGTAAATGGCAACAGAAAGATAGAAATCCGTATTTAACAAAACATCCGCTGAACAACATTTTTAAGTAAGGCCGTTAACAATTGGGTTATATTTTTATAATTTAGAATGAATATCTAATAATTTTAATTTCATTATTTTTTTTTTAATTCACAATAAATCTTGATGTCGAACGTAAATCAAATCAATAAAAATTAAAATGGACAATTTCTAACTAAACAACTACATTGATATATTTAAGATTTAATCTAAATTTATATAACCTAAAAATAATTGTGAGAAATCATTACGTAGAAAGTTCTCAAAATCAGAAATAAAGACACGTTAAGGAACTTTACCGCCATTCCTAACTTTTTTCCCCGAGGCTACTTGTTTGACAGTTCGCTTTAACTTAGGACCTTATAAATAGTGTTCCCTACGGAAGAAATTTCAGAATTACTGAGCGTTTTTCATGATTGTTAAAAGTCTCGAAGGTATCAACTAAAACAAGAAGCAAAGTTACTAATATATATTGCCAAAACACTAAAGAACACACGTTTAGTTGTTTTTTGTATTGTTAAAGTTGTTTTTGATTAGGCTGAAAGCAAAAAGGACATTTATACATATTTTTGTTCAGTTTCATTTTACTGTGAATAATTTTAACATAAAAACGTTTAAACGTTTCTTATGCAGAAAAACAAATGTTATCAACTACAGTCGCTTGAATAAAGTCAATTGTTTTTAAATATTAAATGTTGTATAAGTTATTTCTTGAAGAGCTCCGCTTTAAAATACAACACACAGAGTAAGAGAATCTCCTCCATTTTGGTGTGCAGGCCATTTATATGGCTTAGCTAAAGCACAGAATATATTTTAGCTCGCGACTCGGTTTAAGTTCAGAAATTAATAATATTTTTTTTTAAAAAGCCAGCAAGATAAGAGCTATGTTCCGCGCTGCAGTGCGGCGGACCCGGGGGAAATCACTAGCTACAGTAATTATACGTTTTGTCCCTCCGCCACTTTTTCTGATGCGACATGAAGATAAACAATAAAATGTTCTAGTTGTGACTAAATATTCTTCATTCGTTAATACTATTCAATATTTTCATTACTGTTCTAATTACATGACATCTTTCAGTTCAATTGTAATTGAATTAATTTTGCAAAATCAATGACACTGATAAACATTTATTAATATATATTTAAGAGTAAAGTGTATTGTTATCAATTATATATTTTTTGGAAAGTAAGCATATGCTATATAATATTTGTACGTAAAATCCAAGACATCAGAAAAAATAAACTAAACGAGTTTATTTGCAAATGAAATCAACAGTATATATGTATTTGTGTTTATTCAAAGATAAATTTTACAATCTATTGATCATTTTATTGAAAACTTCAAGTGTTTTGTTAGTGTTAATAAACTGTAATTATTTCTATGTTAAATCAAACAGGTACAATTAATTATTAATAATACAAATCGAATGATATATTTATTAATATTTTTTTATAATAAATTAAGTCAATTATTCAGTACTAAACTATGAATCGTTTCAAATCATAAGATATTTTTAAAATCAATTATTACACATTTTATTAGTTAACGATCTTGATTATGAAAGTCTTATTAACTATTCATAGAAAATTATATTTTAAAGTAACTGTAATAAGTGAGAATGAGTGAGAATATACTATAACATTGAGTTAGGTTTCAGTGTAGACCTGCGGGCCGGATCAAATTTCACTTTATCTTCGTCCTTTCGTTTAGTGCCTTGTTCAATTTGCTTCTCATATATGAAACCACTGTTGCCGGCGTTCATTTTTTGCGATGCAGATGCTATAATAGATGCCACGGTGTATGACGGGTGCGGAAGATCTGGTATTTGCGAAACGTAATATTCACGGAGTCTACGTCTTTCGTCATCAATCTTGTTTTTATCCTGTTTAGATTCATTTAGACTTAAATTGGAATAATCAGTCGTGTCGTTACCTCGATGTTGGTAATATGATAATCTGAGATGAGAATAATCGTCGATAAAAAAATCTTCATCGCTAGTACGATCTGATAACACGGCCGAGTCATCGAATGTATTCAATTGTTTATCACACATTTTTATATTAAAAATTTTCCTTATATAACGTTTGTGGTGACTAACTTATTCATATGTTGTGTCTTAATATATTTTATCACTGACGGAGGGTAATCAAAATAAATTTGACGTTTTAGAGTGGGTACACGTACAAAGCATGTGTAAGACATAACTATTTTTTTTTTATTACTAGCTAACTACCCTACTCGAATTCGCATGAGAACAATAAATATTTTTTTATTATTGAGTATGTAATACGTTAGGCCAGAGTATTTCGTTTGCATTTTTCAGTAATCGTATTAAAAAGTTACGATGTTTACGCTGCAGAAATTATTGAATTATGGAATATGGTCTGATGGATGGTGACCTGGTATAAACTGAGAGAGATTAAACGGAATATCCGATCCTTTCCGAAGTACATGAATGTACTGCTAAAAATACTTCTAAATATAGCGTTACATTATTGTCATTTCAAAAATATTACACCAAGTAATTTTTTTAAATGGTTTATTGATTTTTCAACATGGTAAATATGGTACAGAATAAGTGAAGTAAGATTTTTTTATTTATGACTATTAATTGTTCTTATTATTAATTTTCAAAAACTACCCGTAATATAAATGTCTACCCTTGCTTTCATCCACAACTTATATATGTATATGTATATTTTTGTCAGAGTGGTTCACATCTTAGTTGAATTGAATTTCTTTTTGAGTTCCAATTGAATGGCCTCTGGGAGTAAGGATAGTTCCTGTTTCACGTATTTTGTATGTGATGATACCATTTTTTGCTACAAGACACCAAGGTCAAGGTCATTGAGTTCGGGCGTCTTTCAGAGATTCTTAATAATCCGTATCCGAGCCATGCTACCAAAGTTAGAGGGCCCTGAGCCTTTGGCACTTAACATCCAAAGATCTTGGACATAAAACGCCACACCGGCGAGCGCCTTGTTAGGATAGTTGTTTGTTGTTAGGATAGTAGCAATGTCCCTAATTACTAATATTCCATTTTAACCCTCCTTTTAATCATTTGTGTTAGGAGGGAGTATGATAATAGCGGCCTAGGATCGATCCTGCGACTTTTTACTTATCTAGGCGGCCCGTACACCATTGCGCTATTAACGCTTCACTGTTCAAAGTATATTTCGATATTGATTTTAAGAATACATTTATAACTTCAGTTATTCATCATTATTCATTTTAATAAATAATGATAACGAAATGTTAATAACTTCTTGCACTATATTTGCGTAGTATAGAAAATAGCCAAACAGATTTTCTTTGTATGCCTGTATTAAGACTACGTATTATTACTGTACCACCAGCCCCCGCTTCGCACGGGTGCAATGCTGATACGAACTGAATTGATATACTGAACGTTCACTGTTTTTCAGTTATTAGACAGTCCAAACCGCTATGTCCCTGCGTTTTAAATCTGTGTTATCGTCGAAAATATTCATTTACGCTGTAAAGGGCTATATTGATTTGTAATAAATGCACAATGTATTTGAAGTAATTCATTGGATAAGTATTAAGGCTGTATTGCTTAAAATCGCTTTGAAAATAAGCCATTATTTCTTGTAAAAAGTAAGGGTTAAAAAATGGTTATTGTGGGTTATTCCTAAGAGACAGACTTTTTTATGGGGTACAATACTGTAGTACATTATTTTGATCTATCTCGTAGGGTTCAGCCAGCGCTTGCAATGTAAGCGCAAAAAAGTATGTTTATTTACGACATAACTATAGAAACCTCTAAAATTATCAGTGTTTCTGTAATATATTGTTCATGTATTATACATATTAACCTTCCTCTTGAATCAATCTATCTATTAAAAATAAACGCATCAAAACCGTTGTGTAATTTTAAACATCTTGCATACACAGGGACAGACTAAGGTAAGCGACTTTGTATTATAATATGTAATGATAAGGGACATCCGCTTCTCGGATGAGGATTGGAGACTGACCGATTACTACCGGGTAGCACTTTTATCTAGTTGTTTATCTTCTAATAAATAACAGGAAAATGTTTATTTAACACATATATTATCTTAATCAAGATTTATATTTTTTGAAATCACAGGTTGAGTAACCAATCCTGCGTTACTCATAATATGATTGATATATCAGTCTGATATGATTTTACTTTAAAAGAGCTATTCTCAAAATTTCGACACAGATACTGGCAAGATGAAGTTCGCCCTAACATTCCTCACTTTGGTAGCACTCAGCTATTCAGCTCCTCAACCAAGGAAGCTGTTCCATGAACATTTTGAAGATTTCAAGGAAGTCATTAGTAAGGAAGTTGGTCATGAGTTAAAATACTTGGCAGACCACTACCTGGAGTTTGAAGAGTTCCGTGCTTCTCTTGACTATATTGGCTCCGACGACTTTAAGAAATTGATTTTCAAAATGGAAGAAATACCTGAATTTAAAGCCGTGAGTAATTAAAAAAAAAAGACTTTTTTATTAAATACTCAGAATTATAAAATGTTCTATATATTTTGTTATGGTATATTGAAACATATACATACGAGATCTTACGTATCTATATGTGCAAAGTTAAATATTTGGCTTTGTAAATTAATTTAATGATTTTCCATACATTATTTTTTTTCCATTTATTGTAAATATGTCTAATTTTATTATTAACTAGCTGGTGCCCGAGACTCCATTCGCGTGATTTTAAGCCTCAAACTAGGGGTATTATATGGTTGACATATCTGTGTATCATTGAGTCTGCCGTGGCATTGTAGTTCCCATTTGATTTCGATTTCGATTACAATTTTAAATTATTTGCGTGATTTGCCATCAATAAAAATCAATCAACCGAACTTTTTAAATTTATATTTAAATCTTGTAATATACAAAAGTTATGATCTATTTGTCCAACTGCGTAACGCATATTATACGATATTACACGTAGTGCCGTATAAGGTATACAGGCAAACGGAAGAAAATTCTAAAAATCATATTTTTTTGATCTATTGCATTAATAAATACCCCAGTACTATTTTTTTTTCAAATATCTTCTTTGTACAGATTTCGATCAGTTATGATTTTATTATATGTATGTATAAATAATATCTTTAATTTCAGGTAGTAGACTTTCTAGAAAGTAATAACCTAGATATGCAATACTTCCTTGACGCTTTTACCACTAACCTTGGTAAGTCAATAACGTTTATAACTTAACTAATCGTAACGTGGTTAACTTAATTAAAATTTGTACAAAACTCTACCCGTGTGAAGTCGGGACGGACTGCTTATACATAAACATAAATAAATAATAATTAATATTGGCCAACATCACATACATAACTCTGATCCCAATGTAAGTAGCTAAAGCACTTGTGTTATGGAAAATCAGAAGTAACGACGGTTCCACAAACAACCAGACCCAAGACAACATAGAAAACGAATGAACTTTTTCTACATCGACTCGGCCGGGAATCGAGAACGGGACCTCGGAATGGTGTACCCATGAAAACCGGTGTACAAACCACTCGACCACGAAGGTCGTCGTATAGAGGCAATATTTAATGGCTGGTTTAATTAAAGTTTGTTTCATTTCAGAATACGTTCAAAGAGGAAATCTTCGTCACGAGGTCAGTGGCCGTGATATGTCTTCTCTTATCAGAGACTGCATTAATATTTACCCCAAGGCTAAGCTAGCTGCTCTTTATGAAGAGAAGTTGGCTGAAGATGATGAATTCAGACGTGCCATGGAAAGCTTCGAAACCGAGGAATGGGATAAACTGTACACCGCTCTCTGGGAGAACGAAACCTTCCTGAAGGAAGTCGAAACTCTTAAAGAAAATGGAATTGAAGTTTCGGTTGTCTTATATGAATTCAAGGCTATCTTAGGACTCAATTAAGTGCCCTTTGAAAAGATGATTGAACAACAATTATACAATTAATATGATTTATTTTTATATTTTGTTAATTTACTTCTACAGTACTGAATAATAATTATTTATATAACTAACATGTGTATTTTTTTGCTCTGAATTAACTTGGTGTAGATTTTTATTCATATTTTTATTTCTAAAAATTTTTAATGCGCAAAATCTTTTAACATTATTTTAAGTTACTAAAAATATAAAAGTGTCTAGTTTCTAAAACTCTTGGATCTTAACTGTAGATTGTGGGTTTAATTTTTTTTAAGCACCATTGTTTTCTTGTCATTAATTTAGTTCCTAATAATTCGCTCCAAATATTCCCTCAAATATATTCCGATATTTTGAAACTCGATACTTACGATATTACTCGATATTCTCGGTGCTCGATATTGTGTATCAAGTATCGAGACTAGGGTCAAGGTCCCAAAATATCCCTAGCGTTAATTTTTGGTTAGGTTATTAACTAAAATATCCTATTCAAAATTTAATGACCATAATATCAAATTCTAACACTTGTTAGGAAGGTAATCTAAATTTCCCTTTCAAATACAAAGTTTGCCAAATTTCGTCGGTTGAGAAGTTAAGAAGAGGGGGCGTAAAAACCAAACAAATAAATAAACTCACAGAGGTAGTCATAATATTAGTTAATGGAATTAAAATTCGAAATTAACGAAGCAAAACGACACAAAAAATAATAGTAACAAGACTGTGTAGATTCAATTATGAAAAACTTCAAGAGGAGGTGGCCATTAAAATCTCCTGGCTCTTACGGTAGTAATATATAATATAGTATACGTCTGCTGACTTCTCCAATCGCACAAAACATACACAAGATGCGAAGAAACTTACGTTATATTCAAAACATATTTTAATATTATTATAAGATTACTCGTTTATACACGGATATAACTTATATACATTAATCGGTATTCATGTTAAATTATTATTTTATTAACTTAGCAATACTCATATCATTGATTTCTTGTCATGTGTTAAAATAATTGTTTATCATAAAAAATAAGGCTTATGGCTTTTAAAATATATTTCAAATTGAACCCCTGTATCGAACTCCTCTTATCCTTTTTATGAAAAACCAATTTTGTGGGTTTGCTTTTATAGATAGTTCAACAGTATAAATAGTATTAAAAATTAACATAATATTCACTAAAAGAAAGATATAATATATTTCACAACATGTGACCTCAACAGGATACAGTTGAAATGGTTGAGTCTACAAACATTAATGTCACAAGCGTCAAATATAGAACATCATCACTTCAAATATCAGACTAGTTTTATAATTATTTTTCTAAATTGGGCATTAAGGAATGCTTTGAATTTGTCAGTAAATTTGGAACGAAGATCGGGTACCTGTACCTCTTTAGAATACGTACTCATTTTCATAAATAAACATATTCTTTTAAATAACATTTTTTTATTTGATGATTTTATGGGCCTACTTTTAATTTAAATAGGTATGTTCGCTTTGTGTATGTTGTTTAAGTATTATACAATATTTTATCGATGGCTAAGTTTGATTAAATTCGTTAATGGATTTGTTATTTGCTCATTGTTTCGGAAATAAATTATGGTTAAACAAGCGATTTATTTTAGTTTAATTAGCGGTCAGTAGGTTATCAATATTATTCATTCGTTACCAAATAAAAATTATATAGCTTCAAATCAGCAGTTGTACTTCTTTAAAATGTTTGGTTACATGTGTTTGTAACTACATACTCCTAAAGGGCCGGACCAGTTTTAGGTGTATGTGTGTGACACCATTATTTTGGTTGTAACTCGCTAAAATTGTAGTACACAGCAGCTGCTTAACTAATAAGTCGATAATTTGCAGAGGAAGAGGAGCTTATGCTTTACCAAAAACTGGTGCCTATGGAGTACAATTCTCAACTTTAAGCGTTGGTTTTATTGACGATTTCAACGTTGGCACTCAAAGTGTTTCTACCTTTTGTACCATGGTAAACATACAAAGGAATTCGATATGGTGGCACTATTTAGTATACCACCTTAAAACTAGATCTAGATACAATATGTGGCGACCGTGGGATCTATTTTCTACCAAGGTTATCACTGAGAACTATAATGTTGTTTTTTATACTCCGAATGTGAAACAATTTCTTATGAGGTATCAAAGCATTCACCACATTTTTAAACCAAGTTTTTAACCAAGCTACAGTGCGATAATTAAGGTCGAAATAAGATATCGATCGATATCGAATTAGACATATTCAGTTTCAAATCTACATTGTCGACTTTTAAATCCAAGTTATATCATTAGATAAATATAAAATACAATACTATTAATACAAGATGATGAAAAATTTATCTATCTAACACCCATATCGTGGAAGATAAAAGAAAAACATTTGACATGTTTTTGTTAAAAAACGTTTTAAAAATAAGTCTGCATCACCAGATCGCCTTGCCTTGATATGTCTGCATCAACGTATAGCATTAACTTAAGGATAAAGTTACTGCTCCGTACGAAGAGAAAACGGCTGATAATTATCAGTTTAGACAAGATATAGAAAGCTTAGGGAAGCACTATCTGGGAGACCGAGATGTTTCAAACAAAAGCAAAACGATGATGTTAAGATTGTTTGAATCTGAATTTTGTCACGAAATAAACAATTTTGAATATACAATAAATGTTTCATTTTATTGACAGTTTATCTTCCATATTAGTTGAATTTCAGCGTGTATTAAGGCCTGGATTTACCCAAACAACATACATTATCATTACACTTTTCTTGATCATATTTTTGCAATTTAAGTCGATTTCTTTCTAACTATATATTTATTCTTACGAAAGATGTTTGATTTGCAGTGCAGTATTTGTTGTGCTACAAAATATACAAAATAACTAACACTATTTGTTTGTAAAACAATTGATATTCACTTTGCTCTTATTTTGTTTATATTATTAGTTATTTGCTTTTGTTTATTTAATCTCGCTATTGTCTATTATATAGCGATGTCGCTTTGATTAGTCTGATATCTGTTTGTGGTCTTTAACGAAGAGTTGTTACAAAGAAACACACTGTTAACAAGATTCCGGACCAACAGACATATTTCTAGCTTCTGTTCGTTTCGTAATACTGGAAAATGAGAAACATTCTCTTTGTTTTAGTTCCTCTGTGTATTGGACTTACTTCCGGATTTATTGTTCCCATTGCCATACAAGAGGTGAGTGTTTTCAATTAAATAGATATATAAATTATATATTAAGTACTGATATTGGTTGTTTGTATTCAAATATGTAGGTGCTGTTGCAAGACCTACATATTTTTCAAGTATTGTTATACTGCAGGATACTTTTTTCTTCAATAAAAACTATGTGACATCAGTTTGCTGTAAAAATTGACATATATATATTTACATTCCAGGTATCCAACGATGACTTAACTAATATAAATGTTAAACGTATTAGAACGAGAGACATTAAACAGCAACGAAACAACGAAACTACTAGTAAATCTAAGTGGTCTGATGAAAGAATGTTAAAATCAACTAAAACTCTATGTACTGAAAATAATATAACCGATAAGTTAGAAAAAGATTTATATGACGATACATTTAAAAAGGACAACAACATAAATGAAAGATCGTTTATCTTAATAAAGCAATTGGCTAGACAACCTTTGGGTAACCGTTTTGTTGTTAATGTAATGCCTAAACTGAATTATGATTATAAAACACGTGCAACTTATTCGCTGAATAGAAACAATGGTTTTGACGAATTTCATCGTCTAGTTTCAGTTGGAATTACAAACCCAGACAAAAATTTAGACGACTCCAATCTAAGATTGAATAAACCAGAAAATCAATATACTATTCCAAAAGACATGGGTTTTAGCAGGATTTACGATGGTAATTTCAAAAATAACAATGGTAGAAGCTATTCTAGAGGACAAAGAAAATATTTGGTTTCTTATATTAGGCCTTTCTTAAAGCCATATATTGAAATTGCACCTAAGGCGACTGAAGTAACTTTAAAACCGGAAGTACACCATTTTCGTAATATGGTCGTACAGCAACGTATTTTACAAAGTGCTTCTAATAAAAATCCTTTTAAATTAGCCTACCCTGGAGGAAAGACTATTGACACAATTGTCAATCCAAATGACGGAATCTATTTGATAAATGATAATAAAAAACTATCTAATGGTAACAGTAATGATGGTCAGAAATCAGTAGACAGAATAATTAAAAGTAATTCAATAGATCAAGCACTTGTAACAGAAAATAATGGTCGTCTCGATCGTTCCGGCTTGCACTATTGTCCACATTGTGGTGAAAATATTTTCAAAGAGAATTCAAACAGCCGTATGGTATTCAATAAGAAGTGTAAATGTAAAACTAAAATTCCTAAATGAACAAAAAAAACAAATAAATCATTTATTTTTTCAAGATTAACCATTAAATTTTTGAAACAGTAACAGATGCATTTATCTTTAAGCTTTAATCTCCATATTTATAGTGTTACCTTAAAATAAATAGAATAATAATATAATTAATATATCTGTGGACAAAATATTATTAATATTTTAAATAATACTTGAAGCAATTCATTTTCAATTTTGATTTTTTTATAAAATATTAGTATTAGAAAAATCTTGCTTGTGAGTCATCGTAGTGCGCAATATGATAATAAAATAAAAATGGTCCTAATCAAATTTATAAAAAGAGTGTATTTTTATCTTGTAATCACAATTTATTTTGCATAAATGATTCCGACATAGTTTTAATTCCTTAAACCAAAATCATTGATCAACATTTTTTTAAATAACAATTAAATCTTTTTGTATTTCTTATAATAATATTTTTATGCGAAATAGATTTTTCAGGTATGTTTCTGTCAAATGTGTCTTCCTCTATACTTTGACGAGTATAATAAAAACAGTAATATAGTGTCCAGGTGTTTTAATTTTTGTTGTCAATTCGGTTCATAATTGACGATGTTCTGAGCAAACAAAAAATACAACCGAATTAATAAATTCCCCCTTTGTAGTCAATAAGCACATAATATTTGAACAATTTATGAATAGTAACGTAAATTATTAATACTAGATGTGTAGTCCGGTATTATAAATGAAGAGGTTATTAAAGTTTTTGTACAATTCACTTTTAAAAACATAGATAAAATAGTTATTAATAAATTGGTACATACATAGTACTTAGTTAAGTAGTATTCATATAAATGAATAGGATTATAATTTTAATTCGCTATATTTTTACAATCACAACCTTACATATAAATATAATTTCAAACTGTTTATTTCCACTAATAACGAGGATACGACTTAAGTTATAAGTCAGTTTGTAAGTCCGTTAATACGTTACTTGATTCCAAATTTAGTTTTTATAACATAAAAATAACGTTACATTATATAAAATGTACTATGAAGAAGTATTTTATATACATATAATTGGAAATTCGAAATTAACCGACCGTAACAAAATATCACACGTTATTCCCTTTTTTATTCGATAAATGGAACGCACCCAAAAGTATATTGAGATGTAATTAAAATATAAAAGTGCCTTGACATAAAATGTATTTTAAAAAAGTGGTTATAGAGCACTGGTGAAAAATAGCTGATTATAGGAGCATGTCAACCAGCCGAATAAGAGTTTACGAGACGAGTTCGTTCAGAACAGTGGTGAAGAATTGCTGAGAAATACGACCCTCGTACCTATCGCTTAGGACAAACCAATCCGTTAAATGTGCTTTACGCTGTTGGCGGCGGCTTACTCTAATATCAAATAAAAAGTAGTATTTATGAACTTAAGTTATTAAACTATCATTTTTGTAAGATAAGATTTAAGCAACTTGCATGATTCGTCTGAGTGAGTGAAAAAACCAAATCTGGTGTCACTCATACACCTGATATCATATCTCCATCACTATCAGTATCATACAAAGTATATAAGACATGCTTTTTCATTAGATTGACACTGAAAAAATAACCTTACAAGATGAAGGTCGCTATCGCATTCCTCGCTCTGGTTGCTGTCGCTTGTTCAGCTCCTCAACCAAGGGTTCTCTTCCATGAACATTTTGAAGAGTTCAGCCGGCTCATTGGAGATGAAGCTGGTGACGATTTAAGCCACTTGGTAGAACATTACTTGGAGTTCGAAGAGTTCCAAGCGTCTCTCGATTACCTTGTTACCCCAAACTTCAGGAATTTGGTTTACGAGATGGAAGACTTACCCGAATTTAAAGCTGTAAGTAAATATTTGTCGTAATAAAAAATAATGAGTATCACTTTTAACCTGCTAGATTAAGTATTGTGGTCCTCCGGTTTAAATTATTGTGTATTTAACGGCACATGGCGATGATGTAAGGAATGGTAGATATTTCTTACAGTGATAATGCTTGACGGTGGTGACCGCTTAACATTAGGTGGATTTGCCAATCCGTCTACCAATTGTCAATAAATAAATAAAAAAAATATCAAAAGGATGGCTAAAATCTTGTACTGTAAAATTTGTATTATTTTTTAAAAAGTTTTTAGATCAAAGAAAAAATGTTATAATCATTATAATGTGCACATTATAGTACAAAATAACTCTTTATTCCAGGTTGTGGAGTACCTCGAGACTCATGACATCGACATTAATTACTTCATCAATGCTATCAACAATTTTGTTGGTAAGTATAGTATAGGATTTATATTATTTTTACGAAAAGTTTTAAGCTATTAATACAGCAAATGTTGTACTTCTAAATGTTTTAAGGAAAATACAAAATATGGGCAAGATTTACAACATTATCTTGAGTTTAGAGCAATCGTGAACTTATCGTACTTATCAAATAACACATATCAAAGTAGATAAAATAAAATATGTTTTTTTTAGATGATGTTCAAAGAAGAACTCTCCGTCACGAGGTCAGCGGCCGTGATATGTCATCTTTTATCAAAGACTGCATCGATGCCTTCCCCAAGGCGAAATTGACTGCTCTGTATGAACAGAAAATGGCTGAAGATGATCAATTCAGAAACGCCATGGAAAGCTTCGAAACCGAGGAATGGGATGAGTTGTACAGCGCTCTCTGGCAAAACGAGACATTCCTGAAGGAAGTTGAAATTTTAAAAGAAAATGGAATCGATGTTGAGATTGTCCTGCTTGAAGCTAAAGCCGTTCTAGGAATTTACTAAGTAAAAGCAAGTTGAGAATATTTAAATTATTATGTAATAAAATTTGCCATTTTACCAGAATCATGTTTTATTTTAAATGGACCTCATTCAAAATACAATTCAAATATTTCCTAAGGTACAATTGGTACAATTTTCGTAAATCATTAATATATGAGTGTGTGCGTCATTAATTACTCAACGAAAATTGTTTCTTATTGTAATGCGAAAGTTTGCATGGATGTTACTAAATCACGCCAGAACGTTTTAACGGATCTGAACGTAATTTGGCACAGAGCTGGGGGCAAAACTGGTACTTCATAAACGCCTATTTGTCGTTTTAGGCAGAATCCTTTTTAACTGTATTATTTATAGCGTTTAATATGAGTTTAATAAATGTTAATATAATAAAAGTTGCTCGACATAAAACCCCCAATTAATTCCTATAATAACTTAACTTACACCATATTTTGTTAATATTATTATTGGAATTATAGTTTATTTATTCTCATTTCTGTCTTTTACATAACAATGTAGTCTTTATCGGTTTGATATATATTTGTGGTCATTAACGATGAGTTGTTACAAAGAACACACACTTAAAGCGATTTATTCCGGAACGACAGACATATTTCTAGCTTCTGTTCGTTTCGTAATACTGGAAAATGAGAAACAGTCTCGCTGTTTTAGTTCGTCTGTGTATTGGACTTACTTCCGGATTTATTGTTCCCTCTGGCATACGAGAGGTGAGTGTTTTGAACTGTGCAATATTCGGACTTCATAAATTATATACTAAGCACTACTTACAATATAGTTATTGTGTAATATAACATGCGGTAGCATTACACATCAAGAGTCAAATTGTAATACTTGGATAAAAAAAAAATTTACTTAAAAAAGATTTATTTATGGTTGTACTAAAATAAATAACTAGTTTCTTTGACTAAAATAAATATCTATTTTCTTTGTGTTTTCTTTACAGAGACTCTTACAAAATCTACAAAGTTAACAGTTGTTTTTTAAAAACTAATATGTAGCCGTTGTAAAGAGCGGTACAACGACTTTTCACTACGAAGTGTGCTCGTTGATCTCGATTACGAGCTCAAAGCTATCAGAATTGCGATCTCTGCGCGCGCATCCTTCTGACTACGCCGTTTGTTGCTCCGAGAAATGAAATGTAAACACTGCAGAATGCCAACAGATGTCCAGATAGCCAATAGAACGGACTGGAACTTAGGGAAGCAAGATGCGTCTTGAAATTTTGCATTTGTTTATTATTTTGTACGCTGTATAAAGTCAATAAGGAAAGCAAAAGTAGCAACATTAAATACAAGACAATTTATAATATTGTGGTCTTGTCATCGTAAACTTTATACGGATTTTTTGTACCGCATATATTTTTTTCAATGTCTTTTTTGATTCGTGATAGGTATGACGATATTTGTAGGTACTTAGGAAATCTATTGTAAGGTTTAATTCTTCGTGGTTCTCGAATATTTTCTGAAATGAATCATCTAGATTTTTATGTGGTTGTTGCATTTTTATCCGTATTTGTCGAAGAAGATGACTTCGCTCGGACAACTACAATGTATGAAAATATTTGCGCATTCACAATAAAGACTTTTTTTAATGTTTATTGGAATGAATAAATAGTAAAAAGTAAAATAAGAAACACAAAATATATAAAAGAGGTTTTTGTTCAAAATTATAGTTGTAACTTTGTTTGAGTTATTTGTAGGTCTTCAAAACGTCTACAGAAATGTCAATAAACGAATAAACGAGAGTGAATTTTCGATACATTTGGTTCATAGTGGTATTTTCAACTCAGATCTCTATTTTCAGAGATAATAAAAAAACATTTGAATAACTTTTTGAAAGAAATAAAAAAAAAACAGAAAATATCGATGCTGACTATACGAGGTATTTTATTTTTACTTCTTTCTTTAAAAATAACTTAAATAGTATTATCAATATCTATGTAAAATATCGATAAAAAAATATATTATATTAAAAAAGATTTACGTTCCATTATGTATTTAAAAATATTTTGACGTGGAATCTTACTTCAGGCTTTTTTTTTATTAAAAATGGTAGGTGGACAAAAGTGCCACCTGATAGTCAGTGGTCAAGAATTCCTTAGATAACCGATATACCATCAACTTTGGGAACTAAGATGTTACGTCCCTTGTACCTGTAGTGGCCCTTTCGCCTTTCAGATTGGAACACAACATTACCGAGTATTGTTGTTTGACTGTGGAAAATGTTTTTTTTTGTGACTTTTATTTGTGCTAAGTGGAATGTGTGATGCGTGGTTGGTGCCTATCCTTCATGCTTGGACAAAACCCTACAACCGAGTAACCTTGACTATAAAACATACTTAGTGTTATAGTAATTAAAAGAATGAACGTATAATTAAGCATTAGCACTCATGATTGAAGAATATTGCTATAGAATGCATCGCCACAGGATCGAGAAGGTAGCAAGTGCCATGCTTAGAGTGCTGCCTAATCTCGGGCAAAATCACCTTGCCACTAGATGCAGACCTTATGGCGAGCCCCCATTGAGTATTTAGGCATAGTTGAATTTGGCAGTCGGAGCTGTAGCCGACATCTTTTTTTTATTCATAATAATATATAACCATTATTTTTCAGTCTCCCAGCTTATATAATTATAATATGTACATTAAATAAATATTTAGTGTGCGTGCTGTATTATGCAATAGCAGAGAAGTAGCGAATTGATCTGTTAGCGAAAGTGCTTAAAATATATCTCAGGATTAAATACTTATTTTACCCTTAAGGGTCGGTACGGAATCTAGTATTATATAAATTCAATGAACGATTATTTTATGAATATTTCAATTTACAGAGCAACTATAACAGATTTGACCCCTCTATCTCTCTAGTATAGTAAACACTCAGTGCGAGTATATATTTCTTATAAATGATTAAACAACAGTAGCAAAATGGTTGACGGTCTTCAACAGGTTTCCAATTTGGAACTCTGTCTAACATTTGAAATCGTTGCTCAAATCGCAGGACGTGCATATTTTATTAACGTTGGCTTGAGTTTCAACGCGCGAACTTTATTTAATTATGCAGATACAGATTATCCCTTTTACACAGTCCTGTACTTTATTTGCGAGTAAATAAGTCCCTCGAGATTTTTTATTTGAAACATTTATTGGCGTGTCTTAGGGGAAAAATGACGCCCAACGACGTGACGCTCTCTTATGCCGACGCCTCCCTGTAGCCGCTTTCCATTAAAAAAGGATATATTATATTTTACTTTTACTTATAAACACAAAACAAATAAAAAAACTAATAGTTATCTATCTTGGATCCTCTTAACGTTACTTTTCATTCAATTTAAATTAGACCATTCTCGAGATATAACCGTTCCATTAAGATCCAATAATACTTGTTGACTTTCAGGATAATACATATATTCTATTATATACATATATTATTGTAATTATGTAACATAACTTTGTATTTTAGATGTTGAAAAAGACTGTCTTTCTTGCCAGTTCTTCTCGGTAGAATCTACATTCCGAACCGGTGACAACTTCACTTAATATAATTTTGTAAAATGTCGATTCAAAAGTGCTTGTAAAAGCCTACTCGAATAAAGTGTATTTTGATTTGAAAAAAAATAATCAAATTCGGTATTCAATTGGTATTGCTAACGAGAAACACACACAGAAAAATAAGATTGAATTAATAAACTATTTTTTTGCAATTGGATAAAAATAAGAGTTTACGAATAGGCTCGGGCCACCTGCTTACACGAATAGGAATAAATGTAATAACTTCCTAAGAAAAGGGAAATATTATCCATGCCATTATAAGAGTCACGTACGCTTAAACTACACCCATTTTTTGCTACCAATAACGTTTAATCATATTATATAATACATACGAAATCGCTGTTATGCAAACTTCTTAATATTAATAATTATTAACGAGGTTCAATGAACATGCCATAATAGTAATGCGTAACTCCCGAAACATTTAACAAACTAGTTTGTTAAGCGAACTGCGGAGAGGTGGATAGGACGTTGTTATTATATATGATGCACAAACCAACGAACGTATGAAAACATATGTGCTTTTAATTGATATTTACAAGTTACGTTTATTAATTGATCCCAGTACAGGTTAATTTGAATGAGGTGTAAGCGCTTATTCTTTTGTTTTTACTAAAGAGCATGCTATTACTATAAAGGTGGTGAAAAATGACAAATACTTCAGTGCCTGCGTGTTGATGATGTTTTCTTAAATAACGCCAGTGGACAACGTTGATGTTTAATTATGAGACAAAGAAAAACTTTATCGGAACTTCTAAGTTTTACAAATAAAATAAAGTGTGAGATATAATATTATAAATTTCGCGACAGTAATTTGCGCAAAGATTCAGTCGTGTTATATCGATTTTTTTTATAACCATTAATTATTTGTTTTCAACGTTTAGGCTGTTTTAAAATTAGACGATTTGGGTCAGATTCAGAGCACGGTTGATACACTTGATTTATGAGCGAGTCTCATACTGCATCAGGACGTTAGCAGTGCGGCTTGTACAGTCTTATTTAAAGGGTTAGAGTCTGTCTGTAGTACAGAGATTATTATTAGAGCTGCCCTTGGGCAAAAAGAAAATGGCATCCTATCCACGCCTGAGTTATCAATAAATTTTAATAATATATTTTTTTTTTTTAAACTTAAAAGAGATTCCGTTTTTGTTTTCTACCTATTTCTGTGTTCATTAATAAATAATACGGAGCACAAAATAAATAATTTAGTACATGAAGTCTCAAGACACTATGTGCTCTCCTCACTAGTAAAACGTAGCAGTAGTTCGTGATGTTGCTGTCCTGCCAATAGTCCTCTTGCTTATCTTGCTTTGAGTAATTTTGTATGGAAAACGTTATCGGTATGTATGTGCGTACAGTACGATAAAGTTCTAGAATTCGTGCAGCAGCAGTTCGTCAACAACTGTCACATTTGAAAGCGCCCTTATATCAGTGGGTCAAATTTTACAGCAAAATCTTAAAGCAATTCAAATATATAGTGCCTAGAATAGTTATATTCTTTAAGTACATGTATGAGAAAAAGGTTATTATTAAAAAGATTATTGATCAGATTAGATTATGTTTTACTATACTTTTTTTTATATATACGGACGGGCAGATCTACCACCCGGTGGTAAGTGGTTATCACCGCCGATGGATATTGGCGCTGTAAGAAATATTAACCATTCCTTACATCGCCAATGCGCCACCGACCTTTATGTGCCAAGTTACATTGGCTCACTCACCGGCTAGTTATATTGGATCAAAACGGAACAAAACAATATTAAACATTTCTGTTCAACGGTAGAATATCTGATGAGTGGGTGGTACTTACCCAGACGAAGTCAGTATCTTTAAATAAGAAGAGAGATTTTTTATATAATATTATTTTTTCATTAATTTATATAAAAAGTAAATAATTGTATAATATCATATATAAATATCAGTGCTCGTTTTGTCAAGTTTAATAAGACGTCTTGACCATTTCCAAGTTATGATTACCCTTAATGGGTTACAGCCTCCTCAAAATCGTAATAAATATATATAATAGAAATAAAGTACTACTACTCGAACAGAAATATATCATTGGATCTTGAATACCGCAGCGTATTGCACAAGAAATATGAATCGTGTAGTATGTTGAGGGTCTGCGCCAACGTTCAACGAACTGTGGATTATATGTGAATACTAGGGCCAAGATAACAAGTATGTAGATATGTTATTGTACGTTATATTATGTATATTCGAGTTACATTGGTAATGATACACGCAACGGGTCGGTCGTGTACATAAATCCCTTTCAAATGTTTCATTTGTCGGAGATTTGTTAATTGCGTCTGACAGGTATCTAGGTTTAACATAATTTTTCGACTATTTTAGAATGTTAAACGTATTTTCATCAAAACGATGTTTCGTTTGGATTTATATAATTGGTTTTGATAATATATTTGCGTCTTTTAAAAATTTACTTTGCTAATAAAAAACTATAGTAAATCATTTATTTATATTTAAGTTTATCATTTAATTAAGTTAATTTTAGAAAAAAGTTAAGTAAATATTTTTTTTTTTATGATATAGGTAGGCGAAGGAATAAATGGGCCACCTAAAGTTTAGTGATCACCAACGCCATAGATCATGCCGTTAGAAGTATTAACCATTCCTTACATACATACACCAATGCGCCACCAACATTGGGATTTAAGGTGTTATGTCCCTTGTGCCTGTCGTTACACTGGCTCACTCACCCTTTAAACCGGATCACAATATCTGATGAGTGGTTGGGTGATACTTACCCAGACGGGCTTACACAAAACCCTACCACAAAGTGAATGTAAGGAAAATAAATAATACATTTTCATAACAAGGTTTATTTAGTGTGATGAAAAAATAAGATAACTGAAAAGTTAAAAATAATTTTCTGCACGAGATTAATTTAAATAAATATTAAGATAATATGGTAGAGCTTGTTCGGGCCTGAACTCGCAATCTTCGTTTAAGATTCAAGTGTTCTAGATACTGGGCCGTCTCCAATAAAAAGGGATTTGGCAGATTTTTATATCCGACCGCCTGCTTGACGCGAACCTCCCTGGGAATGCTATTATTGGTGGGTTGGATTCCCTCCATAAAGATTGTCGAGGTGATAAATGCTGATAATATTTATGAGCGTAACACAAATATTTAAATAATCGCCTTTATGATACCCACATTTATTGATGTAGTTAATTCGTGACCACGCGGCCTGCTGTTCGCTTTAAATCGACTGTCATGGCAATGTATATCAATACATATATAGGTATTTCTATGTAGTAGAATGTCAATGTAGTGAGCAGCCGAAAATAAAACTGAATAAAAAAAAGTGCAACTCGCTACCGGCGGATGTTTCACGCAGTAATGAAATATTTTATTGCGCGACGCAACGGAGACTGCGTGGAATTCAAACTAGAACTTTACACAACAATGTACTCAGATTTTTAATAATTTTGAATGCACGAAAGTTTTATGTATTAAAAGTTTTTCAGTTCACGTGAAACGAGTAAATTAACTAGTTTCCTTTATTAACAAAATTTGTTTTAGCTTCTAAGTAAATGTTGTTGTTTCATATAAGTGCTCATTGTAAACTTTAGAGAAGGATGAAGAACTAGAGAGAAGGACGACTAAATGAAACAATGATGATTTGCGTTTGCGTTTTTTATGTCGATGTTGGTGTGTTAAAATGATGTTCTCCTAGCCGCTTTTTGACACGGCGAATATTCTCCAGGGAGACCACATGTGCAGAATATATTATAGTCCGCGAGTGTGACCGAGTCCGTTGTCCAGTGGTTAGAACTCGTGCATCTTAACCAATGATCGCGGGTTCAAACACCACGGAATTTTCATTTGCTTAATTTGTGTTTATAATTTATCTCGTGTTCGGCGGCGAAGGGAAACATCGTGAGAAATCCTGCATGTGTCTAATTTCAACGAAATTCTGCCACATGTGTATTCACCAACCCGCATTGGAGCAGCGTGGTGGAACATGCTCCAAACCATCTCCTCAAAGGGAGAGGAGGCCTTAGCCCAGCAGCGGGAAATTTACAGTTGTGAGTGTGAGCGCAGACATAAATTATTTTCTTTCTTCTCTTATAACTCAACAAGATGTCAAATCCAACATGGACAAAATCCGAAGCAGGATATACGCCTTATGCTTTCAGCAAAGCATACCAAGAATTTCTTGACAAAAATCCTTTTTTTATTGGCTTGGGTTTTTACTCGGGACCTCAGGATCTTTGGTGTTAGCTAGGTAATAATCCACTAGGCAGTATTGACTTATAAACACTTTTATAGACAGACAAACAGACAATGCGCCGCCAGCTATGGGATCTTAGACTTACATCCACACGTGCTAGTCTATTTTAATCGAAATAGGAGTAGATTTAAACAAACCTTAGATGTGCATATTTGACGGCGCCTACCCTCATTAAGCGGTCGTAAAGAACACGTGCAATTGCCGACAATATAAAAAAAGGAAAATGCCAACTAGGAGTCCTCTTGTCAGCGCTCGGTCGGTACACGCGTTGTATCCTGAGCCTGTGTATGTATTTATATTCATGCGACTTGTTAATTATAGTAAATAGTCTTCTGACAGGAGATTATAATTAAAAACACTATTTAACTGACGGTACGTCGTATTTTCTTACATTATACACGGACGGTTTTTAATTGAAGTATTAATAATAAAACAGTACGAGTATTCTACTTAACTACTTATATGAACCTTAATTATGCTTCCAATGTTACGATAACAACATCGTCGACATTCAAACGTTTTTTCGCGAAACCATAATGAGTATCATATATTATTTAAGATATCGACCAATGATATCCCGTCAGTTCAATATCAAAGTCGTTTATTGGTCTATACTTCTGTGGTATAAATAGGTTATTCATATTGTATTGGTGTAGGGTGGTAATTAAATTGATGTTTGGGTGCTATACATTCAGATATACATACATTATTTAGTTGGTGATAGGGCTTTGTGCAAGTCCGTCTGGGTAGGTACCATTAACTCATCAGATATTCTACCGCCAAACAGCAGTACTCAGTATTATTGTGTTCCGGTTTGAAGGGTGTGTGAGCCAGTGTAACTAAAGGCACATTGGTGATGTAAGGAATGGTTAATATTTCTTACAGCGCCATTGTCTATGGACGGCAGTGACCACTTACCATCAGATGTCCTATTTGCTCGTCCGCCTACCGATATAATAAAAAAAACGACGGGAATGCACAGAGTTCTCCCGCCGGTAAAATAATTGTATGAAATAAAAATACAATTTTTTTTTAATTAAAATGCTAAGTGCTTAACGATGTTTTCGTTGACGATCATTGCTTTTCACGTAAAGATTTAGTAATCGAAATATTTTAAAATTTCCCATTAATACAGTTAAATGTTATGTATCAAACAATAATAAAAACGAGTGGACTATATTACAGTTGATTTCTATATAAAATATAATACAATGATAGTCTATGTTTAATTAATTTTATTTGTTTAAGAATAAGAATATTATAAGTTTGCCTTATGTTGCGAACGAGAATCTTAACCAAAGATTGCGGGTTCAAACTCAAGTAAGTATCAGTAGTTTTCAATAGATTTGAGATAGTACAGAATATGGATAATCATTTGCGCAATCATGCATCCTGGTGGAATATTATTCAGTTCAAGAGGAGATGGCACCCAACAGTGGAAAATTTATAGATTTTTACTTTACTTTAATCTTAACATTAAAGAGTAAGACTTAAGATTTACCGACATGAGTTGGTAAATGTAAGTATTTCTGAAAATGGGACGATTTTTTCGGGCTTTTACCATTTGAATTCGGTATATGCTAGGTTTTACAAACAATGATTAATTCTCAATCACTTATTTCAATGAACTATTGGTCAAAACCTTAGATACATATGTATAGGTATCAAATAATATATTATATAGGTATCAAATGATAGTTTAATTTAATGAACTAATCCTAACCTATTTAAATTATTTTAATTTCGGATATTATTTTATAACAAGTCAGTGTAATTTTATTACACGTTATGACATGATTTTTATTAACATTTACCGTGCATGTAACATGTGACATGTAAATCCTAAGATTTATCAAGTGAATGGTGGTAAAAGTTCGAATCGCAAAACTTTTTGGACATTTACCATGGTAAGCCTTAAGTTTTACTGGAAAATCTTAGGAATTTCAGTTCGAGCTTTTACAGTAACATACATATTTTATAATTCTTGTTATTAGACAAGCATTGTTTGAAATCTTACCACCGTTATTAATAATGGTATCAATTATATTGTTATGTAATATTTTCTTTCGCTCGAATAGCCAATTTAATTGTAGTATAGAGGTAATTACAAACAGGTCGCGGTCTGCGGCTGAGGGCGTTGTTTAATGCGGTAATACAATAATTGATATTAACATTACATAGCTTGTTAATAATTTAATAATCACGTGAAGCGAAAATATTTTATTATACCAATTAGATTAATTAGTTTACGAACTGAAATGTGTTTTTAGCAATAATGATCATACTAATATTCATATTATGCATTTATTTTTATATTGTGCGTAATGTTTTTTTTTTTGGGTTAGTTCGTGTTTAATTTTTTTTTATTAATTATTTTTATTTTAAATACTTTAGCTCTGTTTATATTTAAATAATTAATAAAAAGCGGGACTGTAAAGGTCGGCAACGCACCTGTAAGTACCCGGTATTGCATACGATGAGTGGGTGTTACCTTTCCAGACCAACTTGCACAAAGATCACGTATTAGTACGCATCTCGCATTAAAATCAATTTAAATTCACTCTTTTTATCATCTGTAGTCTTATCTATTAACATTTTTCCAAAGTGAAATTAAAATTTATTTATATATACATATATACTTATACGGTACGTCAAAAATTAGCGTGTATACTTATATAAATATCATGTAATTATAAACGAGTCCACTCGATAAGTTTCATGACGAATGCATACGATTGTAAACTCTGGGTACTGGGCCAGTGTATAAAAAATATATATACCATTATGTGGTTTATTTAAGACAATGTATAACGTAAAACATTTATATTATACAGTTATTTCCATGACCATTATGTGACAGAGAGTAGTATCGGTCACTGTTTAAGTTTTCCGTACATTCCATGTTTTCAAATCGACTTGGTTACATTCATGTGTATATAGATATACATGAGACGGTGTATGTATTCATCAAAATTGGTTACAGATAGGTCAGTCCTGTTCGGTTTCGCCGAGTTCGTATTTGAAAAAAATCGATTATAAACCTGAACGGTGTCGACAAGGGATGCGAAATTGAATATTTCATAGCGGGTTCGTTTACTCTCGGTCCGAGCAAACGAGATGAGTTCGCCTCATTGAGTCCGAAGACCCAATAACCGTCGACAATTGTTGAGACACTCTTGGGGAAACGCTGGAGCGCCACTGAAAAGACTATCGAGGAAATTTTAAATCCCATTAACTAGCTAGGTGTTATTGAATAATTGAATAATACTTCGCGTTTCGAATTAAGTTACGTTGATTGGATGTTACTCATGGTTGTAAAGAAATTATAAATTACATCATGAAAATATTCATTACTTCCCAGGCGTGGACTCAGTTACATGTGAGCCATAACCAAGAAATGTTCGTTCAAACCCGGGAAAACACCACAAAATTTCCATTTATAATTTGTGGTTATACGTCTTGTGCTAGATGATGCAAGAAATTGTAACGAGGACCTACATCGGGTGAAAACTTACCACATGTGTATCAACCAGTATTGGAGCAGCATAATAAAATATGCTCTAATACCTTTTCGCTCACCTTAGTCCAGCAGAGCGATATTTGAAGAGCATAATATTTATAGTCCGATTAAATTAATTTAGCCGTAATTAGAAAGCTAGCTGATTCATTGATGACGTGCAACCGCTGTGTTGATGTCTAATGAAAACAGCTTGATTATGTTCGATTAAAGATTAACAGCTGACTGTCATATATCCATTAACGTTCGAAACTTTGTAGAATATCTTGTCGTCCTTTGTGTTCCAAATATTTCAATCGAATGGGTGGAGGGAGGCGATAACCTAATGTATTTATGATGGACTACTGTAATACTACGACGCAGTTTCATTCGCAAAAAAATGTTAATAATTTTTCTATACTAATATTATATCATAATTTTATCTTATTAAAATTACTTATATCATAAATGCGAATGCTGTCTGATTATGATATCCTCATCACGATTAAACCGCTGAACCGATTTAGATGAAATTTTGGTGCGGAAAAAGTTTTAGTTGCGCGGACGGGCTGAGAGAGAGAAATGTTTGACGACGGCTTGAGTTATAGGTAAAGTTTTAAAATTTTCGCGTGGATAAAGCCAGGTTCAGCTAGTTGTATGTATAAGCACACACGAGCTAGTAATAACGGTTATTAAAAGTAATAATGACTTAGTGGATTCCGAGAACCCGTGGATTTTGACAAAAGTTAGTTAGTACAATTGAATTTCCATGACGTGCTTAATCGATGTTTGTAACTCATTTCGTGTTCGATTGTGAAAGAAAATATCGTGAGGATATCTGCACGTGACAGATGAATTTCGCAACACATGTTTTTATAGCAGTTGTAAACTTTTTGACAGTTCCTTTAGGATATAACTGTTGCAGATTGCCTAAAATTTAAATTTAGAATGACCGACAAAAAAATTATGCCTTTCTTTTTTAATGATTTAATAAATAACTAAATATCGGACAACATCACATATATTACTCTGATCCCAATGTAAGTAGCTAAAGCACTTGTGTTATGGAAAATCAGAAGTAACAACGATACCACCCAAGACAATATAGAAAATTTACGAAATATTTCTACATCGACTCGGCCAGGAATTAAACCCGGGACCTCGGAGTGGTGTATCTATGAAAACCGGTCGACCTCCGTGGTCGAGTAACTTTTTACATTTTAATACCGTAAATATATGTGTTTATTTTTCGTCATGTGTCGTAAATATAGCTTCATTACCTATATGACATTTGGTGATGTGATGAAATTAATTAATCGAATATAATACGATACTACATATATTTAGTGCCAATAATCGAATAAATATTAGAAATGTTATGTCGCCGTAAGTACTAGTTCCATCTGCCGAATAATTGGTTTGATACAATCTACCCATACTGGAGTAGCGTGGCGGAATAAGATTTTCCTTAAGATAAACTTTCTTGAGAAGGGAACTTACCCATCAGTAGGATATTTATGTTGTATTTTTTTTTACATAATATATATGTGTGTTTTAATGTGATGTAATGTGTCTCATCCCAGAGACGTGTCTTGGTCTTGTCTTGTGCTATAACGAATAACAATGAAATTACTTTTAGCAGGTGCAATGCAGTTGAAAATAGAAATCGACAACCCTTCCTTGCGTACGTGAGTTTATACATTACAAAAGCCTCCTAATTTTTAACCATTAATCTTCAGTTTTTGAAATTAATTAAATAATTGGCTTTAATTACAAAAAAATATGTATAAAATTATTGGTAAAAATTGTTTTTACTGTTGAATTGTTCGTGATTCATTAGTATATATGATGTAGGATAATAAATTATCTAATTATGTTACAAAAGCTATGTAATCGTATATGTGTAAATAATGAATTATTGTATTGTTAAGATAAAAGTGAAGTTGAGTGTGGCAGCCATCTTTTCGTAGCGGGCAGCTTCTTACCTTTGATATCAGTCAATTGAATTACTGCGGGTTCTCGGAGATATAAGGAAAGGGCGCACTAAATTAGTGTTACCAGAAAATGAATCATATCTAACTGCGAGAAAAATATGTAGAAAAATATATAAGTTTCTTTTTCAGGCTACTTTTATACGACAATTGAAAATTAAATAAATAAAATACACGCACATAAACAAAATCACGTAAAGACAAAATATTGAAAGCCTTTCCTTTTTTAGAAGTCGGTTAATTAAAGCATGGACATTACAGGCTGTTAGCCTGTAATGTCTATGCTGTGCTAAGGCCTCCTATCCCGTTAGAGGAGAAGGTTGGGAGTCTACTCCACCACACTGCTCTAATGCGGGCTGGTGGGTGCACATGTGGCAGAATTTCATTAAGTTTTGCAGACGCAGTTTTTCCAACGATGTTTTTCTTAACCGCCGAGCACGAAATGAATTATGAACACAAATTAAGCACATGTAAATTCAGCGGTAATTGCCTGGGTTTGAACCCGCCATCATCGTTTAAGATACACGCTTTCTAATTACTGGGCCATCTCGGTTCATAAGTTGAAAAACCAAGGTCAATTTTTTATTCAATATTTAACTATTGAACTTGTTTATTGATTTTCATAAAACGGTTCCATGTAATTAAATACATTGAAAACATAACTTAAACGAACGAACATTATTGAAAAATACGAGCCGTAATCTCTTCAGGTGCAGCATTGCAGCCGGTTAAGAGAGCGGTAAGTAAATAGAGGCGAGCAATGAATCACCGTAACAGTTTTCCGATAAGGAGTGGGCTCTCAGCCCGATACAGTGAGCCCTGTTTTATTGTGCTACTATTTTCACTCTATCGCCGGAGAACGCAGCGGCACGGAAACTCAGATAAAGTCGCGACCTCGTAATATACAACCAGTATAAAAGCATTTGGCTACAGAAGTCAGTAGCTCGTGTCGGTCAATTACGTTTAAAGTTCACGTCACGTACCGTTTACAATGAGGGCACGTAATTGTTTCACCATTGTATGCGTTCGACATGTTTTGTTTCATGTGAATATTGAATTGTGCTTTCTAAGGTCTTGTGTGATTTTTTTTTTACAATTATAATTAATTGATTTGAACTATCTAATGACGCGCTTTACCGACCGACTCGTATACCGTGACGGCAAACGACATACACTTAACTCTACATTGGCGCTGGTGCGAACTTTGTGTACCCGTATATAATACAATCAAAATCAAAATATACTTTATTCAAGTAGGTAGGTAGTTTACAAGCACTTTTAAATCGTCATTTAACAAACTATTTAAAGTAAAAACCACCGGTTCGGAATGTAGCTTCTACCGAGAAGAACCGGCAAGAACCTCAGTAGTTACTCTTATTCAACATCTAAAAATACAGTCATATTAGTTAAATACAATTATATATGTAAGTATGTTGTTATGTCTCCTGCCTGGAAGTCAACAAGCATCAACTCCACGCATCTTCTTCACCTCGCGTGTATATACTGCACATGCCGAAAAACTGTATTTTTTTTTATTAATAAAACTCTATTAACTATGATTTTATTCCATGTTAATTTATTGGTTCTCTCTAATTATATATAATTTTTTTTAAAAACATCAATTTCGATGTTTACCATCCGCTTAAGATTTATTTAAGAAGTCCAGTTCGGATCTAAATTTTTAGTATGTGTATAATACATGAGTTTACATTTTTACGATTGTCATTGTTCCATTCGCTTCGCATAGTATAGTCGAGAAAAACCTCGCATATCATTGAGTGAAAATGATTTCGATATTAATATTTGATAACGTAATGTCAAAAGCGCTTGTGCATAAGTTACTCGTAGATTTTCAACACGTGTCGCTATTGAAAACAGCTGAATCAAACTAATCTGACACATCCACCCACTTGCGAATCGTGACTACACTACACTAGCTTAATACGATCTTATCCGCATACCTGGGTTGCGATTAACTTAAAAATCGCGAAGCATTGAGAATTTTATTCGCTTTGGACCTCTTACATGCGATTGTTAGATCGCTCCGGCTGAAAAGTGAGGAGGGTCCGCGATGTCAAAGAGCCTAACAAGGGTTAATGTACGAACATCTCCTTATTTCCAAGACACTGCCCGGATTATTATGAAACGTGACTTCAAAAGGCTTCAAATATGCTTCATGTATACCTTTTGATCTCATTATATTAATCTTTTTAGACAACATTGCCTGCTCAATCATCCAGTTTTTGTAAAACTATCTTAGGACAACATTTCAGTTTGTATTTACACGGATTAATTTTCATTCATCAGTATTATTACTGAAATTACCAAAAAAATTCGTCACAAACTAACAATTAAATGAGTGAAGAAACTTTTTACTTTGATCCCTTTTGATTGGAAGGAAAATTAATACTTTAAACAGTTTTGGTATATTAGTTGTATTTGGGTCTATTCGTAATTTATTTCATGCCCGCATCGAAGAGAGTCGATCTTTGCCAAAGTCTCAATAATACGAAACAATAACACCGGTTTTACTGCTAATGCACTTTCAGCGAGAAATGTAACAGAATCCTAAGCTAATAAAAATACTATAGTACATAGTGCACAACAACCGTAAAACCTCCCATTACAACACAAAATAGGGAATACACCGAAGTCTTAAGAGTGCAAACTTTTATTTCACGTTTCATTTTAAAGATCTACGTTTTATTCTTTCGCGTGAACAATAAAGCAACATCATTTTGCTCTGTGAGTGCAGTTTTAAAAATACGAATAAAGTCTTCTAATAAAAATGCTCATCAAATGAAATTGACTTCGTCGCGAAGCTTGACAGATTTTGTTAGGAACAGCTCAAGTCGTGACTTGAATTTTTAGATACTAGAAGTTGTTCTAAGTTAAATACTAACTTAAATGATATATTTTACTAGCATTTACTCGCGGTTTCGTCCATGTGGATATTTGCTTGAAGGAACAAAAAGTTATATTGCCAGTTTTATTACACAAGCCGTGGTTGTAAATTTTTTTTTATTCTATAATTAATTTATATTATTTAAGATTCGATAGTCTAGTAGAAGAGTCTGTAGAAATATTCAAATTAGTTGGAAGGATTACTTAATAAATGATTATATCAACGAGAATTGTATTAAAATTTTATAGATTTCACGTGATGGCATTTGTGCGTGGCAAACCTGAATCACGCTATCAATATTATTTGTGACAATAAATTGCTCCAATTTATACATCACCTCTATTTGCCTACATGCTAGGTATGTTACTCTTTTCATTATAAGTAATATTTATATTTTATATCTTACAGTTTCATTCACGCTATTTATCGAGGATTTGTCGATGTGCTTGGAAATGACAGTCATGTCAAATACACGGTTGACGTTTAATAATACTCACTAATCATTAAAATAATATCGAAAATTGAGAATCCGTTGAACGAGTCACAATTCGAGAAATGAAAATTTTCATAAGCATGTTTGTATTTTAGATATTTTAATAATTCCTTGTTTAGATTTCTCATTGCATATTATGCTTGTTCTAGAAGTGAGTACAGCAATGTATCAAGAAATAAAGACAGTGATACTAGTGACCTATGAGTATTCTACAACTGGACCAAGTCACACAAAGAATAAGGGACATGACGGCTTAGCTCCTAAGGTTAGTCGCGAATTGGCGATGTTGGGAAACATTAATATTTCTTTCAGGGCCAATGTTTATAGGCAGTGGTGACCACTTAAAATCAGGTGGACCATTTGCGTGTCCTACCATTATTACAAAAAAACCTTTCTGCTTGGCCAACAAAAGCCCAAATTACTTAATTGAGATTAAGAAAAGAAATCGGTTCAGCCCGAGCTAAAGTTTTGATATTTGCAATATTAATGATATCCAAGCTACGAACATTGGAAACGAAATTTTGTTCAATAATATTTATGGTACATTAATCTAAAGCGTTATTTAACTTCGATATATCGGCTAGAACGATAACAGTATAGCCTTATTATGTTTATACGAACTCCCCGAAGAGTCGTGAATCCAGGTCAACCGAGTTTGAATGAGCAAATAAATATCAACATATTATCTTTTATTTGGGTCGTTAATTGTACACAGCTGAACTAAAATATACATACATACATATACATTGTACATGCATGTGTACAAATAATGTAAAACAATATTTCCCGTTGTGTAAATTCGAGCACGAGGCAACCAGGGAGAGTAATGTGTTTAACCTATTTCCCGCATATAAAACCACTTACAAGCTAAACGCTTTAAATTTCGGCAAAGACTTGTAACAAGTGTCATTTATGGTATATGACGTCATCAAAAATTCAACATGGCGGAGTGAAGACTTTTTAGCTCTGACGAAGAGTGAATGTTCGTTCTGCTGTTTATTTTGTATATATTATGTGTCACCAAATCGTGCCTGTCAGTTATTAAAAGTAACTGCAACATTGTATAGAGCGGTAGTACTTTGTCTAAGCCTGTCTTGATTTTTCTACTGCTTGGATTGCTGTTTAGCATTAGCATTAGCAGCCCGTAAATGTCCCACTGCTGGGATAAAGGCCTCCTCTCCTTTGAGGAGAAGGTTTAGAGCATAATCCACCACGCTGCTCCAGTGCGTGTTGGCGGAATACACATGTGGCTGAATTTCGTTGAAATTAGACTCATGCAGGTTTCCTCACGATGTTTTCCTTCACAGCCGAGCACGAGATGAATTATAAACACAAATTAAGCACATGAAATTTCAGTGGTGCCTGCCTGGGCTTGAACCCGAAATCATCGGTTAAGATGCACGCGTTCTAACCACTGGGCCATCTCGACTCATGGATTGCTGTGCTCCTGTTTAAAGAGTGTTGAACCCATTGTAATTACATATACTCTCTTAGATTTCATGATTGACAGCTCATTGATGGTGCAAGGAGGCTTAAGCTACTTTATTTACTTTAAATACGGCTTGTATTCACTGTTTTAACATGTTGATCTAGCTTTTTAATGATTCTATTCTAAGATTTTCTCTATTTAAATTTACAATAATACAGACTATAAATAAATATTATTCATATAATAGAACATTTCCTAAAACATTTAAAATAAACTATGACGGACACTTATTACCACATAGGGCACTTATAAGTGTTAGTTCTATAACAATTTTTTTAAGAAATTCATCAAGAACGCAACTGACAGTTTAATTTTTTACCACCGTGACAACTAAAAATGGATGCTCCTTTCCTTTTCTACATCTGATAGGTGACGTCACTTCCTTGATTACGTCACTCAGTTTTCGTTCAACAATAATATATATTATTATCTATAACAATTTTATTGAGATTTTAGATATAAATTAATTAACACCCACAGATTAAAAAAGGTAATAAAATATTATGTATGTATATTAGAAATAATTTCCTTGCTTACAAATTTTGAATCTGAATATAACATGTAGGTACTATGGTCGTTTGTTGGCGGATTACGCCAGGAAGTAACGACTCTTTGCTTGTAATTAAATAGTTTCACTCAGGTTTCATGTTGGATATAACAAGCCATTGCTTGCAACAGTGGGCAACGTAATAGGTTACAAACTGTTTCTGACCTTAATTTCCTATTCTCTCCAAAATATACTGTCTCTGTATTCTACCTGTATACATCGTTTGTTATGTTTTATATGTATAGACTAGTCATTATTGTTATTATATTTATAAGATGATTAAGCAATTTTGATATTAGTGATAAATAATTTAAAAAATTAAATAACAAGTCTAGAAATTATATTATGCAATATTATTGGTCATTGAGATATATTAATGAATATCGTAGACTATGTTAATAACATCCCATTTTAATTCGAGTGATAGATTGGCCCAGTGATGTAAATGTAGGTGTTTTTTCAAAATCACCTATATATAGGAAGTGGTCACCACCGCCTATAGAAATTTTTGCCGTCGGAAATATTAATCTCTCCTCACATCGCCAAAATTGGACCGGCAGTTACACTGGCTCACTCATCAAACCGGAACACTAGTACACTAATATTGCTGTGGCGGTTGAAAGTAAGTATTTGGCGGTTGAATATCTGATGAGTGGGTGCTACCATATACGTATATATGGTGGTACCCAGATGGACTTGTACAAAGCTCTACCAACTAATAAGTTTACTTTTTTTCTAACTAACATGAACATAACTAATGTATTATATAAGACGAATGTGCAATATCCGAATAGTAATGTCTGGTTGAAGGATATAAAGCAACGACAAAAAAAATTGTCAACTCTCAACTAATACTGTTAAATAAATAAAATTAAAAAAGCTGACAGTAAATGCCGATGCAATCTAGATTGAAACGTGCTTACTCAGAATATACCTTCAGCGAATACACTGGATATCTCTACCCGGCTTAAAATTATCGGGGAACGAATACTGGCAACGTTTTACACATTTGATTTCCGCATCATATCAGCAAAACACTTCGTACGAATCGGTGAATTGCCAATGACTGGGGCTGGTGATTCTCTCGACTACTATTTGTTCGAAATGATGGAGCAGAGATGATCTCGTAAAATTATCTGTAGCACACTAATAGCTTAGCAAATTTGCGATGCTGTTCAAAACTATGGCGTTAAGCATTAATTCGCAATCGCTGATGACCTGACCCGATCCAATGCTGAAAGTACAACAACAATTACAGTAAACACTTACTGATTTATTAAGTTTTTACTGTAATTGTAGTTTGTGTGGACTATTAAAAAAATACGGAGCAGGATTTCAGTAGTAATCCCATTCAATGATTTCGTTAATCGAAACGAATATCATGACGTAGTTTTATACTTGTAAGCTATTTCAAGTAAGCGTATTTATTTGCACACACTAGATTATGTCGTCCTGACTAGTTTCGCCCACGGGACCAGTCTCAAGGGACCGGCCAACTCATCCTCCTGCCATTATCACAATTTTGTTTGGGGTCGGCGCAGCATGTCTTTTTCTTCCATACTCTGTCTGACTTTCACAAGTAACATTCTTTCCAGCTATATCGTCTTCCACACAATCCATCTATCGTTCCTTTGGTCGTTTTCTCTATATCCATCCATACTCAAGACCTTCATCACAACATGGTCCTCATTCCTCCGTATAGCATACCCATATGCCCACGGTCACTACGAGACCAGCCAACAACGCAGAACATATTATAGAGCATAAGTGTGTGCGTAAACTCAAGTGCACTATCTATACCGCTATCATAATTCGATGAGACGCAAAACTGACATGATCAGAAAGAGTTCAAACGCGGGACCAACGGGTTTACGTGCTTTCCGCGACACGGGATTGCACACGCTTTCTTGGAAAAACATTTTTTTTTATCGGCCCGTCATAGGGTTTGACCCATGACATAGGGATCTGTGGTCTTACATCTGGCCAGACGAACGAGGCAGTCGACAATTACAATTGTGAATTAAATAAAAAATGGTTTTAGGTATTGTATTTAATATTACCCAAAAACGTTTAAATTTATTGTGCTTTTGACTCCTTTTTTTAATATCAAAATTTTAAATAAATTGAAACTATAATTATATTTGCAATGAAAAGCAAATATATTTATATTCGGAAAACTATGAAAGCAAGTTAGTTGTTATTGTTAGTTCGTGCGGATAAGTGTTAAAACTAACAATTTAAAAAATATTATGAACAAGCATAGAAATTGTATTCTTAGTCGAATAATTTCTTGTCTATCTTGACTTTTAAAGTGCTTTGAGCAAATATATGAACATTTTCGAATATCAAAACCGTTTTCTTTATAAAAATTTGTTTTCTAATGTTATACGCAAGATATGAAGTTGAATTTCATCACGATGTCATCATAAATTCGTAGTGTTTTTTGTGGTTTTGAACCCAAAATTTCCTTTCAAAATTTACGTTCTAATCACTGGACTATCTCAGCTATGGTTTGAAATTGTGTTATGAAAAAGTAAGCTATAGTATTATGGTATCTATTATATGTCTGTCAAATATTACCAAACAATTTAACTTGCCTTCTTCATTACAGTTTTATGATGTAAAGCGTAAATAAATTGCACTTGATTTTATAACAATTTATTTAACTCCTACGACTGAGGCTTACAAGATTGCATTAGGCAAATACGGCACTCTAATTCCCCACATTGTAAGATGTTTGCCTTTCGGATGTAGGTGCACTGTCTCAAAGACATCACTTGAAATGGTTATCCGCTCTGTACTATTGTTTTAGAATTTAAATTAAGTGTTCTTTGCGTAATCTATTCGTTTGATTTAAACTTTATTTGTTCTGAAATCCACTTCACAGTATTTAGTATTTTATAATCAATCTAACATTTACAAAAGCTCGATCACACATACTCGTAAATACAGCCTCAACTAACGCACACAAACGTTTGTGTGCGTGACACACACGCTCTACAACTACACTGAAAATTTCAAATTGATTGTCTTTTGTTAAGAAGATACGAGACACTACAGGTGTCATCTGTTATTTGGTCTTACTGTAAAAATCATTAATCCTCCTTTAATACTTTGTGTCCTTTATGTCCTTTATGTCCTTTAATCAACCCATAAACCCTTCAGTCAGAAGTTATGTGTTAAGTTAAGGAAACTTACATATTCAAATCTAATCTTTGTGTATCGTTTTGATTGCAGTTTCGATATGAGCAATGAGAGGTCACTCCAGGTCAAACATATATAAATTGATTCGCTTAATTTTTTTTCATCTCGTGCTCCGTGGTTGTCGGAGTTGAAGCACTGTGATAAAATCACCACAATACGACTACACTATATACACTACACAGTACTAAAATACACTATATACACTACACAGTATTAAAAAACATTAAGTAAATTCTTGTCTATGTCTGTAACCGTAAACACAACGGTTCGTATTCAATATGATAATATTACTAGCGTATTATACGCGGAATAGACTGCGAACATTTCCCTATCAATCAATTCACTCACAAACCGTTCCAATTTCTCTAAATCCTATATCACTGTCGTATTCAAAGAAGATCCACCAAATGGATACACAAACACGTCGGCTTAAGGAGTTGTGTATTCTTTAGGAGATTTCTTGGTGCATTTTGTGGCGGCGCAACGGAACGCTTCTAAAGTGGCTCGTACCGAGTTCGGAGACGGCAAATCCTTCTTGTGTATCGCGGTTCTCCAGAAAACCGCCAAAGTTTAAAAGATTTACTCCTGTTACGTAATTCACTTGAAATCTTTACACTTTAATATGATAACGTTATATAGAGTAATTTTGATTATGTTTTTCATTTATTGTTTCTTTGTGTGCATGGCGTATGTTTGTGTGAGTTAACATTTTGTACAGTTTAAGTTGACTCCTAGATTTTAGACACCCAGGTTCTAGCATAGTACTATCAAAGGAGAATCAATGGCCTGTGAGTTCATCCGATAGTTAATTGTATACAAAAAAAATACAGTGGCATTTTCAACGTATACCGGGTAATAACTACGTGATAAATATTATTTAATCAGAATGTGAAATCAAATTTCATTGTATGTTATTTTATTGCTATTTGCTTTACATTGCTTAGTTCTAGTATAAACAATAGTTGGGACAAAGAAAGAGAGCAACTTATTCATAAATTTTAAATATATGTATTCGATTATTTATCTGTGTACGAAAAATTTACTATTTTCAAACTTTATATTTTATTTATTATTCTTAATTTAAAATAAGATAGAAGATAAGTATTATGATTAAAATAAATTAGGACTAATTTATTTTTATAAGATTTTTGCTCTAATGAGCCAACTCACTTAGCTAAGTTAATAATTATTAATATTAAAGTGAAACGATTAAACTCCGTGGCCTTTAAAGTGTATCATAATATTTTTTTCATCTTTTAATGTTTTTTTTTTTTATGTTTTTTGGAGTAGATCGAAAAATATTTATTCCATTACTTCATGAATGTTTTTTTTCCTAAGTTAGTAAGATTGTATTAAAAATACGTTAAATACTAATTGAATAAGGGGAACGCAAAAAATTCTAAAACTGTATTCTTAAAATAGTTTTTAATTGTATGCAAGCAAAAAACTAAAATGACAATATTTCATAATATCTTTTAACTTTATATATATATTCAGCCAACAAATCTTTATAAGTTATAATTTTTAATTTAAATGCTTTCATTCAAAAGAATGGCTTTCTAATCTGTGGTTTGAGAAAATTAGAGCAATGAATGAATCTTTATATATAATCGTCCTGGAGAGTATATATTATTACACAGTCTCGTGTATCTGTGGTCTATATTTTTTTTAACCTATGAACATACCAATTCTCGAATCCAATCCAAAATTAGTTTAGGGCATAACTTTTAAGATTATAGCCTATATTTTGTTAAAAAGTTTTATTAGATGAAACGTTTGGTTACTAGTTTGATATATAGTTCAACAGCTTTGGTGTGACATGAGAATCTACGGAAATCCAATTGCAATATTGTGCAATGCGGCGTGCTTAATGCAGACTGCATTAGATTTAAATGTTATCTAACGAGATAAATTAAACACTGTCATTGGACTAATATTACACGTACACAATGATTTTTTATAATTCAAACACGCCAGTGGACCGCCTTATGGTAAGTGTTCACTACCGCCCATATACATTTATAGTCAGAAATATCAGCGAAAGAAATTCTTAGAAAAACTATTGCTTCTATTGTATAAGTATTAATATACAATATACATTACAATATTGTAACCAACTTTGAGGACTAAAATTTTAAATCCTGGTTCCGGTACAGCTACTCGCCCACATTTGAAATCGGAATAAATAAATAAAAAAAAAAAATTGGACAACATCACATACATTACTCCGATCCAAATGTAAGGTAGGTAAAGCACTTGTGTTATGGAAAATCAGAAGTAACGACGGTACCACCAACACCCAAGATAACATAGAAAACTAATGAACTTTTTCTACTTAGTTAGTTCTAAGTTCTAACGAACTTCCCGGCCGAGAATTGAACCGGTGTACGTACTACTCGACCACGGAATACAACAATACTAAGCTCCGTAACTGATGATTCAATGGTAGAAAGGTTATTACAATAATGTATAATTATAAATGTATAATGTACAAATAATGTATAAATTATATTTATATCATTTTATTTTATTTATTAATAACTTGCTTTAAATTGGGTCGCTAGTTGGGTACTTTTTAATATACATTCTTGTAAAGAATTGTTAGGTTAAATGTAACATTTTTTTTCAACAATTTCTGAATATTTGAAATTCTAAACTAGTATATAAATGAGACCAAGCTGCTCGACATTGTTCATTCTTCAAAAGTCCTCAAAGGTCCTTAAGGTAGAATCGAAGTTAGAATTCGCTTTGACAACTAAGTACATATGTTTTTTGTTTAAAAGCACTCCGAACATCTTTTGTCTCTTTTATTTCGAACAAAAGCCATAAAAAATAAATATGTAACATAATTATGAACGGAAAATATAAGTTTTAATGCTATGAAATAAAAAATGGGTTATAAAATGTTATTTTACCAACTAATACAATTACAAATTTTCATTTTATTATTAGGTAAATGTAATTTTTTATAGATTTTTAATTTAGTGGCAGACGTTTGCATGCCCACCTGGGTAAGACCATCTAATCGTCAGATTTTCTACCGTCAAACAGCACTGTAAATGGGTCAACGTATGGTAAGTGGTCACCACTATCCATAGACACAGACGCTGTAAAAAATAATAACTATTCCCTACATTACGCGACACCAACCTTAGGAGCTAAGATGTTATGTCCCGTGTGCCTGTATTTACACTGGCTTAATCATCCTTCAAACCGGAACACAACAGTACTAAGCGTATTGTTGTGTTCCGGTTTGTAGGGTGAGTGAGTCAGTTTAATTACAGGTACAAGGAATAAAACATCTTAGTTCCCAAGCTCGATGCACATTGAAGATTGATTAATATTTCTTATAGCGGCATGTCTGGGCAGTGGTGACCACATCCGGTGGCCCATTTGACCATCTGCCTTCCTATATCATAAAGGAACCATCTTTAATACAAGTTCAAAATATTTTCAATCAGAACTATTCGTTTTTCTTGTTGTCTTTGGTTTTTCTTTATCTTTCCTAATCTTTCTATAGAAATAGATTTAATCTGAGGGTATGCTTTGGCTCACTTTCGAAAAGTTGTACTTAAAGTTAAAAAGATGTAAGTTTTAATAGCCAACTTTTTAGGGAGTCCTTTTCGAAACCAATTAAGTGGAATGTCCTAAATGGTATGAATGCTTTGTCTAATCGAATTTTTCATGTGGATCCAGTTATTTTTGACTTTGCCTATTAAATAATTTAAAGCAATATAATATAACTTTGATAAATAAGGCCTATTACTCAACACAGGATTATATTAATAATAAAAAGCGTGAACTTAGTATTTTTTTATTTCTAGGTAGGATATTATATATAAATCTAATTGTATTTTATTTGACATACCCAGTTATTAAAATAATGGAAAAAAGTAACTACTGAGTTTTTTTGCGGGTTCTTCTCGGTAGAATCTTACCTACTTTCCGAACCGGTTGTAGATTTACATTTAATTCAACAATGTTAAATAAACAACAAATTCAAAATTTAATATGACGCTTCAAACGTGCTTTTATGAGCCTACTTGAACAAAGTTTTTTCTTATTTTGTCTTTTGGTTTCACTGTAAAACTTAAAGTAAATTAGTAGAAGTTTTGGAGTGAAGTGTGAACCTTATTACCTATAATAACCGTCTGATCAGACAGAAAGCTAACCAGCAAGAAAATGGTTACTAAGGTGACTCAAGTACATCATGTCAAAATAATTGTAATTAACTACACTAATAAATATACGGAGACAGATTGATATTTCAGTTAAACGACTTGCACAAAATGTGTGTATCAGAAAATACCTCTGATTTAAGATGAAATTCGATTTAGGAGAATAAATTATTCCGTCACTAATAACTTTAAAGCGGATACTCGGTCAAACGTTGGTTTAATATGTAGGGGGAGAAATACGGCACTTTGCGGTGGCCTCTATCCAAGTTTGAGTGAGGGCGCTTTGTGCAAATTTGCACACGGATCCGCAGGAAGCTATTTTAAAAGGTTCGCATTGCATCGATATATACGTATATTAGATACAGGGCAAATCTGTGAACGTAACTTTGAAAGGAATTTAATTAATTTCGTCAGCGTAGTACATAAACTCGTGTATCTAAATAATTGTAACCATAAACGAAGAAGTTATACGAGCCTGATAATGTTTAAGAATAACATATATTTATTAATGCTAGTATTGTCTTAAAATGTATACATAATTGTTGTAGTTTCTTCAAGACATTGGTTTCTTTTCCGAATAAATGTTTTGTTTTGGTTTGTCGTTTTGAATGAATATTTTTTATTTATGGATAAAATAAATTGAGATTAATTTATTAATAGCACATAGTATTGGCAATATATTTGAAGAAATTCTATGCTACTAGTATAAAGATGAAAATATTGTTTGAAAGCACTAATTTCAGTGTCTACTAGCTCGATTTGAATAAATGTTTTTTCCCTCAGATAGCCACGCTGCATCACGGACAGTAACGATTATAGCGGGTTAAACCGCGCAACGCAGATAGTATACCATACGTAAAAATAAAACCTATTTTCCGTACATATAACCTATCACAATGTGAATGCACATATCAATTGAATTATTGGTATCGCATAAATGCAAAAGACTAATAAACAGAAGTTACCTCTCTAAAATATTAGTATAATACGAGCTATAAAGTGTGCCATTATTTGTAATACGTAGCTAGAAAAGCAGATTACTCATGCTTCAGATTCTCTTAAATCCTTTCCGTGTTCATTTCGCTACTTTACAAAGTACATTATTTTTAATACGTTAGGAAGAACGCCTCAAAACACCGCTTTAGCGCTGCATACGTATACCTTAAAGGATTTAAATCCTTTTAAACAGAACGCTGTTTTGTTAAAATTAGTATTTAAATATGTTTAGATTATAAATCGTTTTGCTTGTTGGGAGCCTGGGATAGTTCTAATTTTAAATGAACATGCAATTTGTATAACATTAATTATACGCTATGATAATAACGTGTAATTTTCTGCTGACAACTGAATTAAATTCAATTTTCGTGATTCGTTTATATGAAAGCTTGATAGTTTTGAGCAATATATTATTTATTGACAAATGGATTTCACAAAATGTAAACACGTTTATATAATTGGTATGCATGCTAATTATGAACGTGTTTGAAGTCAATTTATTCTAATGAAGTGTAACTTTTGAAATTATTTCGTACCTTGTTATTAAAACATTATTATTTATGAAAGTAACTAGATGGGAAGATGATCTCAGATGGACAGCCTGCCCAAACTGGACTGTCTTAGCAAGAGATAGAGATGTATGGGCATCTTTTGAGGAGGCCTTTACCCAAAACGGGGTTCTTGCTGACTAACTTGTAACTAACTTTGTGCAAGCCCGTTTGGGTAGGTACCACCCACTCATCAGATATTTTACCGCCATGTAACAGTACTCTGTATTGTTGGGTTCCGGTTAGAAGGGTGAGTGAGCCAGTGTAATCAAAGGCACAAGGCACAACATAACATCTTAGTTCCCAAGGTTGGTGGCGCATAGGTGATGTAAGGAATGGTTATTTTTTCTTACAGCGCCTTTGTCTATGGGCGGTTGTGACCATTTACCATCAGGTGGTCCATAAGCTCGTCCGCCAACCAATTTCATAAAAAAAAATCTATTTACTATAAGAATAACATGTTTCTTTTTGTAAAAAAATCATAACTAACAAACCTAACTTTTAAGTACTTACTACAATTAGAATTACTAACCAAATACATACATTATACTTTTTCTTATGTAGATATAGATACTTTCACAATGCATTTAAACTTGTAATTTGTAATTTCTGGACCGAATTCACTATGACCAAGCTTAAAGCTTACCGTAGATGTTCACGTGTGCAAGTTACTGCCATCCGTATCGTACCGTAATTTATTGAAATTTGATTGGCAATACGGCACAAAAAGAAAGCGATAAGACGCAAAATAACATCTTTACTTAATCCGAGCCACTTTATTTTTTTTTGTCATAACATTTTGGTTTATTACTCGATTAGAATAGAGGACTTCAGTATGACCTTAAAAATTTACTAGACCAATGTAATGGAATAATTTCTAATTGACGCCTGTATAATATTGTTACCTGTGTAGTCAAATACCGTTGGTGAAAATTAGAAGAGATTTATTTGCACCGTACACAAACTGTCAGAAGTCGATACACTAAGTCGCTAACTCATTTACAGAGGTCCTGAGTTTTAGCTTAAGTCGCAGGTATCTTCCTCGTATACTGTATTCGTATCGCAGATATATTTTCACAGTCGCTTTTGAATGTAAACTGACTACCCCGCCACAGAACGCGTATATCATATCACTTTTATTTACCATCGATAACATTCTTGAATCACGTAGAAACATGAGATAACATGACAATAAACAAAAATAAATAAAAACATCCTTCTGCGAGTTCGAAGTACATTTACATTTAAATAAAAAACTTAAGAGAAGAAACGAAACACGACTTTCAATTTTACGAAATAAGGCCTATTTTAGTTTGCGTGTTTTAGTTTAATTTTCTCGAATTACATGTTTTATAGTTGAGTTATATTCTAGATCTTTCTCGATCGATCAAATTATCACTTGAATTATTTATTTTTAAATTACATTTTCAATGCTGTATTCGATAAATAGTGTGGTTGTATCATTGATAGTCAAAAGTTGTTTTATCGTAAAAATGTCATGAAACGTTCCTTACTGTATTTTACAATGTTTTATTTTATAATTACGATCAATTGAGATCGCGATGACAATCGTAATCAGAATACTACGTACAATGTTAAGCTCGTGTTTATTTTTCGTTTCAATATAAATACATGTTAAGTTAAGTAGGTTCTTATGTTGGTTTTCTACTGAAACATTCCTGTGTTTGGGATTGTTTGCAATTCTTTAATGTCACCAACAATAAAACAACATTTTATCATAAACGTAAACATTACCACTAACGCGTGTTAAAAACACAACGTTGCCAATTATACATCAGGGAAACACAGCTTTACAACTTTTGAAAATTAATTTCACATATTAAATTAAATTTAGATTATGTAGAATGTTTCTAGAATTAAGAAGTTACTCTTTTTCTAATAAAAGTAAGTGGACGGGCAACCTGATGGTAAGGTTACCGTCACCATTGGCATTATAAGATATATTAACCATTCAATACATCGCCAATGCGCCACCAACTAAGATGAACTAAGATGTCTCTTGTGGCCTAGTTACACTGACTCACTCACCTTCCAAATCGGAAATTTAAAATGTTTCTTTATTTATCTCTAGAATATTTGATGAGTTGATGGTACCTATCCAGAGGGGTTGGCACAAAGCCTTACTATGTAATGTAACTCTTGTTTATTAATTTAATAATGTATTAACTAGTTAACCATCCTAGCTTTGGGAGACTAGAATATATTCTACTATAGCATGCTAACATAAAATTTCATAACTCTTAGCCTATATGATTTTCTTTTAACATTCGACAACTCGACTTCAACTACGGGTATCATCGTGAATCAACCAATTTACGCAAAGCCCTAATCCATATTATTATTATAAATGCGAAAGTAACTCTGTCTGTCTGTCTGTCTCGCTTTCACGCCAAAACTTCTGGACCGATTTAAATGAAATTTAGTACACAAATAGTCTAGAGCCTGAGAAAAGACACACAGGCTACTTTTCATTTGGAAAAAAGTGCTGTAATGAGGTGTAAAGGGGGATGAAAGGTTGTAAGTTGTTGAAAATATTGTCATTTTTAGAACTAGAAGCATAAAACTTATATTTTAGGCTATATATAACATATCATGACACCCACTAAAAACGGAATTTTGGAAATTCTACCCCTAAAGGGGTGAAATAAGGGTTGAAAGTTTTTATGGAAATCCGTCATTTTTTAACTTCAAAAAATGAAACTTTATTTTTGGGATACTGATTAAAATGATTAAATACGTATTTAAGGGTTTCTCGATATTCTACCTCTAAGAGGTTTAATAGGGGTTGACTTTTCTTATATATATTAGTCTGGAAGTCCGTCATTTTTTAAGTTAGAAGCAGGAGACTTTATTTTTGCGCTACTGATTAAAAATGAGTTGATACGTATTTAAGGATTTCTTGATATTCTACCCCTTAGGGTAGAATTCAGCCCTTAGGCTGAAATACATATATCTTACATTAACGTAATATTTGAAGTTAATTTGTAAATATACGCGAGCGAAGCCGCGGGTAATAGCTAGTTAATTATATACCTAAGCCTTGATCATGAATCACTCTGTCAAAAACCGTATTATAATCCGTTTGATAGTTTTTGGAGTTTATCGCCTTCAGACAGATTGACATAGCAGAAGGTTGAAATTTGTTTTTTAACATGTGATGTAAATAAAATATAAGAAAAATTACGTACAGCTTCATCATGATAGCTTACAGATTCAAAATGGCTATTATATTACTCGTACATGGACCCGTTTTATGTGTTTTAAAGTACGTTCAGACATGCTATGTACAATTATTATGGGATGTTGTCCATTACGAGGGCAGTAAAGAGGCATAGAAATTACGGCTCTTGAATGACGTCCAACGTTTAACGAGCATACGTCGTTTGTGCTCGCTGGCCGGGTTTATGTCCACAAAAACTATTATACTAATACACTTTTATTTCTTTTAAGTTACCACATTTTTTTGTACTTATGTTTTTATAATGTTGTTATATTTATTTAAAAAGGAAAAAGACCTACATGACTTAGTGACGGCTTTAGGTAAGCCCGTCTGGGTGGGTACCAAACATTAATCACTTATTCTATAGCGAAACAGCAATCATTAGTATTTTTGTGTTCCGGTTTGAAGAGTGAGTAACCCAGTGTAATATTACTTACTACCATGTGGTCTATTTGCCATATAAAAATATTCTCTACAACTAATCTTCTTTTACACCAAAAGAGACCTACATGACATTAAACGGTGGAAAAATAATTGAAGGTTTGTAAATCGGTTAAGATGAAACGATTCAGGGGACGGAACTCGGGGTATGTAGTCGAGGGTAAGTCACAGGGTCGAAAACATCAGAGTGTATTAAACACGTCAAACCGCAGAGGAGAAATTATGTCTGAATTCTTTATTTAAAATAGTGAATACCTTTGTCCGGGAGCAGAACATTTCAAGGATATTTCTCACAATTATCATGTAGAACTTCTACACGAATAAGGCAAAATGGCTCGGTAGTTAGAACACATGAAACATCAATGATGATCGGGGGTCTAGCTAAGGCAGCCGCCATTGAATTTTCATGTGCTTAATATGTGTTTATAAAACATCAAATCATAAATTATTGCGGTGAAGGAAAACATCATTAGAAATCATGCAAATTTCGAATAATAATCCGTCACATGTGTGTTAACTAAACCACAATGTATCAGTGTGGTTGAATACTCTCTACGCTATCTCTTTAAGAGGAAAGGTGATTTTAGGCCAGCAGTGGGACCTTTACGAACTGTAATTGCGTAAGACATATCTTACGATTATCAAGATTAAAAAGGTTACCAGCAAATTACTTGCAATGTTCATTCCTCCAACTGTTTCTCAAAAACTTTTGGTCGTCATGGTTGGTTACAGCGAGCGTGGCAAAGAGTTTTTGTATACAATTAAAAAAAACTACACAAAAGTACCCTTACGTAAAGGATTTTTTATAAATACTAATTTTATAAACAGGTAACATTTGTTTGTTTGCACGTAGGGTGTAATCTTTGGAACTAATATCAATTCAGTTCAAACATTTTTTGTTGAACGCAACAATATTCCCTACTCAAAGAGACATATGTATATATAGATACATATATATTATTTATATCATTTTCTTTATTAATAAATTGTACCCATGCGAAGCCGGGGTGGGGCGCTAGTCTTAGTAAAATTATATGTTATCATTAAATATTATAAGTATCAATTAAAATATACTGTTGTGATACCGTTACCAAAACAGTTACAAAGCTTATGTTTCCAATTTTCAACGCTTAATGTTTCATTCATCAATCAACTTGGTCAACCCGTCTTTGATATTTGATATGTTGTACGTTGATATTTTCAGACACCAGAGTATATTTTATAATCAAAAATATATGAAATTAAAACAGTATGAGCGTTTTTTATTTTAAATTGTTTTCACGTGTTTTGTTTTTTTTTTGTTGTTAAAAATCAATTGAGTTGGCATACTTGAGTGCAAAATTAATGTTTAATAATATTGACACAAGTTGAGAATATAAAATGCTATATTTGAAATAGTTTAATTATTTCACAGACATAAGAGATTTAAAATTAATTAAAATGATAAAATGACTTATATTTACTAGGCACTAAATTACTTCTTTACGTACCCTCTAGACTAATTGTAGCTTTCATTAGTAGCTATTTAGTACGCATTTTCACTTAACGGATATTTTCTATTTGCCGTAGGAATTTGATATTGATGAAAACAACTTCAGTATATAGACTTGAATAAGATTTTTAGGTTTGGGCTCAATTGTTTCACTGGGTCACTGTATAAGTACCACATTAACATTTTAACAGCGTAGATTCAACGAAAATATACGTTTTTATTGGTCTACGTAATCCTGACAACGAGAGGTTTATCCATCTAATGATACTCATACAAATTTTCTTGTTTGCCGCTCTACTATGAATAACGCAACCTCATCTGGGTAGGAACTACCCACGCACCACAATTATATTCTACCGTCAACCGCAATACATAGTAACGTTGTGTTCAACATATTAGATCACAAGTCCCAAAGTCTATAGAATCACTTTCGTATATGCACAATAATCTAAATAACTTTTTCTTTCTAAGAATAATAAGATAAAATAATAATAAAGATAAGTTCTTTGAGCTAAATAATAAACCAAGTGTGAAAATTCTGTACTTTAAGCTAGAATCATTTTCACAGAAGTGTCAAATGAACCCAAATAGTAAAAGGCTGTTCAAATATTATTCTGAATAATTTCGTTTCTGTGGCTCGTGAATTAACATAACGTAGGTTACGTACATAACATTTGCAATTATCTGATATATAATTTTGAAATAAGAGTAATTAACATAATTTTTTGTATCTATATTTTAAGAAAGCATCTCGCTAATTTGCAAAAGGGCTAATGAGTTTATAAACCAATCACTGTCTTTTTAAGTGTGTTGTGTTTCAATGTTAATATTAGTATAATAAATAAATATTGGACAACATTACATACATTACTCTGTTCCCAATGTAAGTAGCTAAAGTACTTGTGTTATGGAAAATCAGAAGTAAAGGCGGTACCACATACACCCAGACAACATAGAAAACTAATGAACTTTTTCTACATCGACTCGGCCGGGAATCGAACCCGGGACTTTGGAGTGATGTACCCATGAAAACTTGTTGTTATTTTAAAGATTTATTAATGTAAGAGTGTAATGTTTTGTTATTTGATGTGTAAAATGTAAACGCCTGTAGTGGTGTATCACACCGTACAAGAATGTATTTCTTACTTTTTCTTAAATATTTTGTGAATATGCCGATGGTGTTTCGAAAATTAATAAATAAATAAATAAAACCGGTGTACACACTACTCGACCACGGAGGTCGTCAAACCGTCAAATGTAAGCCGTCAGAATACAAGAATAATTAAAAACACAAAGGATAGCATTTTAGATAAAACTAGAGTTGTTTAAAAAATAATACACAACCCTTCAACGGTTAGTCCTCAAGAGGGGTCTGTAACATACCGGTTAGTTTAGGTAAGGGCGAGGGCGTTTTAAAAGGTATGATTTTCGCTACAACTGGCCTTTTGACCAATGGGTCCTTACTCTTTACATTACATAGAAGTAGACATCACTATATCCCTTGTGCCTGTAATTAAACTTTATTAAATCGTTTTTAAGGTGAATTTATATTCGTTGATTCTCATATGTTATATATAAAATTTTATCGTATATGACTTTTCTTGTATATACATACATGCATAAGAGTCACTCCGGAATTTTTTTGCCGGTTTCAATTCGTAGACAGAACTACTACGATTTTTGCTTTACATTAAAGTTAAAATTGTAAAAAGACGACTCAACTGTAAAATAATCCCAAATTAAATCTACAATAACTATTGCTGATTTAAGAATAAATAAAAGTCGTCAGTCATTTTTAGCTGCTATGCTTTCTGTGTCGATGATTTTAGTGGCCGATTCAAGTTTGCTCCAACAGTTATGATCTGATCGAAATTTTAGTGCAGTTCGGTGTGTACTTGTGGTGAACTGATTCTATTGACTGCCGTAACCGAAACTTTCTTTATTGGCCTAACTAGTTTGAATATTTCAAATTCGGCAAGTGGTCTTATAACAATATTTGTTAAAGGGGAAAATCAAAGCCAACATAACCTTGGTATTGTAAGAGTTAAGTAAACTTTCTGAACTATTTAGTTTCGAATTCAATAATTGTGTCACGGTTTAACCTATAATTTTGAATTATTACGTTACAGAAGCCTTTAAAGTTAAGTGTTTAATATTTTATTGTGCTGACATATTTTTCTATCTATAATGGACCGATAGCTGACTTTATTTTAATTTTTAATATAAGCATGATATTTAGTGACCAAAATAAAACTAATTTCATCGTTGTATATATTTTTTTAATATTATAATTAATTAATTTTCTTTGATGTCTCTGCAATGTTTTTTTGCAGCCGGCATCACGAATTTTAAGTATCATCTGTTTTTTATATCCACATATTTTGTGCCATCGAAAAGGTGCTATTGGTCTTTCAATTTAAAGTTGAAAGATGTTGGACCATTCTAGAAGTAATAAAAATTCAGCAGTCTTGATAACGAATGGTTAAAAAAATTATGAAGGCTTCAGTTTCAGTTTCGGTTCTTTGACAGAAGTGTATCTTTGAAGACGTAATGACATTTTATCAGTTTTTGTCTTATGATTTTAATTATTATTATAAAATTCCAATTGTAAATACTATTTTCTAATATATTATTTTACTGTTGAGTTAATTTCAAAATGTCCTAGCTTTCCCTTGGACATATTTATCAGAAACGAATAAGTTTCTATGCCAGATCATAATATATACAATAATTGGTTAATTATATCTACGAGAATATCGTCAGTTCTTTCGAGTTCTTTACAGACGGTTGCTGGTAAAACTATTATCGATAATTGTATATAGAGAGATAAGAAAGTTACATGTCCAAGATTGGTTCATCTTCATAATAGCCATTCATAGACCATGTTCAAACCACATTTCTTCATTTTTTCATACATATAATTGCCACACGAAATCAAAGTTTATGAAATCAATGACGAAGTTATTATGAGTGTTTGTGACAAAAATTCTCATGAATATCCAGTAATTTTGACTGTACTGTGTTACAAGACGTTTATGAACGTCGTTTTACAAATAGATAGTTAGCCCGTTAGCTCGGGTAGGGAGATAAGTAGGTATTACTGATTGTAATTAAATAATTATGTAAATAAAAATATTTTTAGTATTTAAACATGGATCTGAGGCTCTAATCTTCAATGAAATTAGATGAGGCCTTTAATGCTCCAAATCTCCTCTTAAATCCATTTACAGGTCACCTCCTTCTTCAGGTCTTTGGTTCTTTTGACTTGCATCTGACGTATTAATCAGCAGTCTGTATATATATGTATATGATTGTCTTAAAGGTCCTTTGTCGGTAAGTTTCTCTGGTTCTTCTCCACATGATATAATTTTTGATGATAAAATTTGGGGTTACTTCCAGCGTAGCTTACTTTTCGAAAACTGTTCGATCTTGTATTCGGGGTCTTTTCCTGTAGTCGTAACGTTGCGGAACTTTGGTCATTGCAGGTAAAATGCGTTGATTGAATACTTTGTGCTTCAGAGATTGCAATACAGACAAAGGTGTCGATGAATATTGCTAAATGGTAAATAATACAGAAGTTCTTAAAAGGCTACTTCCTTAAAGTGACCTATGCTGGTACCGACAGCTTCGGTTTCCATTCATCATATATCGGTCTAGGCACGATATGACCTAGGTCTTCTTGAAGAGCCGAGATGGCCCAGTGGCTAGAACGCGTGCATCTTAACCGATGATTTCGGGTTCAAACCCAGGCAGGCACCACTGAAATTTCATGTGCTTAATTTGTGTTTATAATTCATCTCGTGCTCGGTGGTGAAGGAAAACATCGTGAGGAAACCTGCATGTGTCTAATTTCAACGAAATTCTGCCACATGTGTATTCCGCCAACCCGCATTGGAGCAGCGTGGTGGAATATGCTCCAAACCTTCTCCTCAAAGGGAGAGGAGGCCTTTATCCCAGCAGTGGGACATTTACGGGCTGCTAATGCTAATGCTTCTTGAAGATACCTAGATTGGTAGTCGGAAAGACTTAAGACCGCATTTATACGTCCCGGTAACAGCTTACCTTCTAAATTGTACCTCTTAATTGAATATAATTGAATGAAAGAATTGAACCAAACCAACAAAATCTAACCAAAAAAGGGCCAAATAACTACATAACTAAACACGTGTGCTTTGTGTATGTTCACAAATAGAACAATGTATGTGTACCCTTGTTCGAAGCACACGAATTCATTGTTTTAGCCTTTTTAATGAATAAGTCCACAATGATATCAGAAGTAAGCTGACAAGAACCTCGTATGCTACAGTGGCTGTGGCCAAAGCGAGTTTTGTGCATTGAACCTAATTGTAGTAGTTCATTTTCGAGGAGCTAGGAAGCGGGTTACGTGAACCGTGAATTTTTCGATTTAATATAAGTTTTAGGGTTTTATGATCCTTGTTTTACCGTAGCTTTATATAATATATAATAAATGGATGGGATTGATATACTTCCACTACTTATTTGAAGAATATGACACTTAAAATATAATTGGATATTTTCATATTAGTTACTTTGATGTAATGATGTCTTCTTGTATCACAGACATCATAAAGTTCGTCGGAATCTGCTATAAATTAAATTGCATGAATATAAATAAAAAAATATATCTCATTGCAAAGCTAAATATTATTTCAATGAATGCAAGGGACTTCGTGACGTGCATCTTGGACATCCTCTTAAATACCGTAAGCTAAGAGAACAAGTCGGTTTTACTGAGCTCAAAGCTTTGACTCCTCTCTGAAGGACTATGACCGTATTTATATAATTATGCATATTAAAATCATACCAGAATTGAAAGTCTATTATAGACGTGATATAGAAACGTATAATTTATTATATATTATTACTAAAATAATAGAAATATCTATTATGTTATTATGTACATTTTTAATAATGCAATAATTATTTTTCGAAGTATGTGAGACTCACACTGGTGTGTGTGTGTTTCTTACATACACAAATCACAGCTGAGCATAATTTATATGATCAATTAAAATGAATGAATGTATCATTGTATCACCAACGGCAATACAATGATATGCTTATGCATTACATATCTCTGATATAAAGTTTTTATGCACTTATTTTACTTCTGCCCGTGTACAACATACTTTTAAAGCCTATTTCGTATTTATACATTCAGTCTAAGACCTTAAGCTGCTATTTGATATAGGTTCTATCAATTACTGTAATGAGAAGTATTTTCGTAATAAAATATTAACAAAAACTAATATTTTTATGTCTAGTATAATGAAAATATTTTTTTACGATAAATTAGTCTTAGTGCTTGTCTTAAACTTAAACAACTAATGTAAAATTAGAAGTATTTTTTCAAATTATTTGTTTAGTTTTAATAAAAGAAATAAATAATAATATGGTTGTTTGTCTTTCTCATAATGTACTGTTGTCATGCCTGTTTTTGTATTGAGGCGTTATAGTTAAGCGATGGTGACCACTTATCAGCAGGAGGCCAGTTTTTTGTTATTTGCCAGTCCACCTATTGACTTAATAAAAATATAATAAATTATATCGTTTCGACAATAAACCCTTAATTACAGACGTCCGAAGTCCGGCCGCGTCACAGTAGTTAATAAGGCAGACCCTCGCACTTCATGAAAAAGAGATCATTATTTAAAGTACCTTCTTAAGGATGAGAAAATATAACGTTGCTTACTAAGTTACTTATAAAGCTTGTTTGGATGAGAAATGCTTCACAATTTAACAAAGTTGTCTTTCACTTATTCGTATTTCAAGTCTAGGGGAGGTGTACATTGCTGAGCGTGTTTCAATTTCAGCTACACGTTGAACGTCAGAAAGAATTTTACACGCCGTTACGTTTCAAAAGTCAACAAAGCATTGCATCTTTTGAAATTCAGCCTTTTGCAGAAGAGACATTGCTTGCAGCGCGAGTGTAAGGTGTTATCTTAATCTGGCCGTCAAGACGCTTCAACGTCTGCCCATTGTACGAGTTTCCAGCTCGCTGACGTATGCAGGAATGGGGGTGGTAATATTTCCGCGCCTTTGACTCGACCTCTTTAAGTGACGACCTACCTTCCATCTCTGTGATTCTTAATGGGAAGTTTGCTCGTGCAGTCGTTGACGATCAAAAGCTGTGAGTGACGAGTTTTGGGTCTGATGTTTTATCAATGTTATAAAGCAATTGATATTAACGATCGGTTTTTGGATATAATTTTAACTGCATAGTGTATAAAAGTAAATAAAGTAATAATTTGTAAAGGACGTGACGTAAAGTCTGTCTCGTGCTGGGCCAAGACTTCTTTTCCTCTTGAGAAAAGGTTTGACCTAATTTGACCGCATACACATTTGGAAGATTTTCGTTTAACAAATACATGTTTTAACAATGTTTTCTTACACAGCCGATCACGGGATGCATCCATGTATACTAGCCGGAACTCTGGGCTGTCATACACATACGAGTACGATAGTTTATAAAATGTCTATCTGTTGCAAAATTGTCACGGAAGTCGACACACGAAAGTCACGAAGACGTCGCTAGATAAGTTATATAACCTTAATTGTCTGTTTGAACATTACTATGAACACTGAATTGGCTATAATTAAACTAGACGCAGCTAATACCATAAGAAAATATAGGATACATTTTATCTGGATAAATGAAAGAGGTCATTTAACTTTATCTTAATATCTAACGACCATTTGAACAAAACTTTGGGAACTACTTCTACAGTATACAAAAGCTATATTTATTCACGAGTTATTAACAAACTATAAATATTACGGGTAAGGCTTTATCTTATGATTTTTTTAAATATTCGACTTTCTATTACGACATTCATAAATATTATTGGTGACTAACTTCTTCTCATTTTGAAATCCAAACCTAATCTGTTTTAATTATAAAACCTATCTAAAAAGATTGTATGACCCAGATAATATATATTATGTATAGATGTTTTGTTTATTATGATTCTGGTTTTTCTTTATTAAATACGTGTAAAGACCTAAGTTGGCCTAGCGATTAGAGCAGTTGAAAATGCACCTTAACTAATGATTGCGGATTCAAACCCAAACAAGCACCAATTCATTACCATGTGCTTAATTTATGTTTATAATTCATCTCGTGCTCGGCGGTAAAGAAGAACATCCCGTGGAAACGTGCTTGCATGTGACTTATTTCAATGACATTCTGTCACAAACACGCATTGGAGCACTGTAGTGGAATTAGTTGCAAACCTTCTCCTCAAAGAGTGAGCCTTTAGCCCAGCAGTGGGGCGTTAAAAGGCCGTTAATTTTAACTAATTATCTTCATATGGATCTTTTTTTTTTTTTTATAAATAGTGAGAAGACTTATTATAAAAAACAATTAAGATTGCATTATACGTATATGAAATAATCTTATTACACATTTTAATATTAAATACGGAATTTTATAACACTACAACCAGAGTCTTACAATAAAGTATATTAATTAATGTTTCGGTATTATCATTCAAGCGATAATGTTTTCTTAGCAAAACAAGCACTCATCCATTCCTGTCTAGTAGTGTCTAGTTTCCAAACTAGGAGCTGAAGTCTAAAGTCAAACGCGACGCAGCGAGGCTGGCAACTACATTGTTTAAACTCGAAACTGTGCTGTTGTTACTCCCAAAGTTCACTTTTAATTTCAAAACGAGCATCCACTTAGGGTGTGTGTATAATGACGATTTACTAAAAATAAAAATAGTGTTAATAATATTTATTTGAATAAATTAAACAACAATACGCAACAAAAATAAATAATTTGGTATAAAATACATGTTTATATTTTAATTATATGTCTCGTAGCTATATATAGTTATATTAACAATATTGAAGTTTTCTATAAAAATTATAAAACAAAAAAAGGATAATTTATAAATTTACACAGAGTTCAATCAACCACCATTTTAGAAAAAAACCGAATTGCTTTTATTTTTAAATTTCTTTTTAGTTTTATACGACAATGTATTTATATATAAAACTTTATTAGAATATTTTGTATGCGATTATTAGATTCACAATTCATAACAGATTATATATAGAATTTTATGATGATATTTAGACGAAGTTGGTAAAAAGATAGATGAACAAAATAATTAATAAAATAATAATCATTCAATATATTTAAAGGATCGACAGAAGAATTGATTTTCTTTTTAAGAATTAAACACGATTTGGTGTGTAAATATGTATGATATATTTTTATTTAGTTCATTATAATATACAATGGAGGAATTTAGACTTTAAGAATGTTTCACACATAAATATATATAGGGAGTTTGAATACAATTATCTCCAAAAAAATTACTACTTTTATTTACATTTTATGACAAAGCTAAATATTTAATTGTTTATTTTTTATGATAATTATTGTCAATTTGTTTTGCACTATTAAATCAACTATTTTCGATTTAGTTCGATCTATTATAAAGATAATACCCTATTTCTATATATATATATATATAGATATTTTCTGTTATTTAGAGTGTCAGATTATCTTTAAATGAATGTCCATAAAGCTATTGTAGTACAGTATTTTTATTATAATTAATTCAATCATATTTACTTACATCGATGTGGAGGTTCACCGTACGTCTGCTGAACATCAGTGACATCCTAACCAACCTTTTGTTATCCACATATAATAATAAAACTTAGTATTACAATAGAATAGATGCAAAGTATCGATTTGTCATCTCGGGAACTGCATTTTCAAAGGTTTATTCAGTGAAAGGACATTTCTAAAACGATAATTATATGCACACAACTTTATATCCCGGGTGTGACACTTCGGAAATGAGCAGAGAGTTGCTTTGAATGCGAATATATTGTCCACTCGCACCTTTCACGGGATTTTCGCCTCGCACACAAAAGCTTGTATTGTTTAAAACTTTGTGTTTCAGTGGCTATCGTGTTCCTTTATTAAGATTTTTAATTTTAAATCCTTTTTACAGTCACTTTCCAGATATTAGTTTCGAGTATTTTTTATTATAACAGTGTAAATAACATTTAATCTTAACTAACTAACTTCGATAGTAAGAGACACAGGAATCGTAAATAAAGATTGGGATATAAACCTTGTAAGTACAAAGTATTTGCTTTTAATTCTTTTTTTTTTGTCTTGTCCGGGTAGACATATGACTCCACTCTACCTGATGGTAAGTATTTTTTTTTTTTTTACGGCATTGGTTGGCGGACTAGCATATGGGCCACCTGATGGTAAGTGGTCACCACCGCCCATAGACAAAGCCGCTGTAAGAAATATTAACCATTCCTTACATCACCTATGCGCCACCAACCTTGGGAACTAAGATGTTATGTCCCTTGTGCCTGTGATTACACTGGCTCACTCACCCTTCTAACCGGAACACAACAATACAGTGTACTGTTATTTGGCGGTAGAATATCTGATGAGTGGGTGGTACCTACCCAGACGGGCTTGCACAAAGCCCTACCACCAAGTAAAGTGAAAAAAGCGAATTCGACAAGTACAGTCAGCAAGAAAGAGCTACACTAGTCAGCCTCGCCATGCCGGCCCGCAAGGCCTCTTCACGCCTCGTTTGAAGGCAACCCAGGTTATAAGAGGAGGGGAACATGTTTGCCAGTAAAGAGTTCCATTTTTTGGCGGCGCGACAAAGAAAAGAGTTGCCAAAGTTATTTGTGCGCGATGGGATTGATTCGTTTCACATTGATCTCGCACTCGGTGGTAAAAAAAAATATCGTAAGGAAACCAGCACGTGTTTGACAAATGTCATCCACATGCGTATTCACTAATTCACGTTGCAGGAGCAAAGTGGAATAAGTTCTAAATTTTTTTCTTCAGAATTGAGGAGGCCTTTGAACTGAGGTGGGCTATCGATAGGTTATTCACGACTTTGCATGGCTTCGGTTTTTTTTAACCTCGGAGATATATTAAATCAATATAGTACTAAACTGTCTTCACTCGAACTCAGACTGCGAATAAATTTTATGGTAACAATTAGTTTCATAATTAATAATTATAAGGCATACAACGAATGGGCCTGCATGCATTGCTTTAATAGTAATTGTTTGACCGTCCATAGCTCTTATAGAAATTGTAACTATTCCTCAATTCACCAAACTATTAGAATTATGAAGTTATGTACTTTGCATCTAAGACTTCAAACCATTCATCGATTTTTTTATATTCAAAATTTTACTTTAACATAAAAGCATTACAATTCCTTTTTAATTCCCAAAAAATCTACTTTGGAAAGAAACACTTGAGAAAAAACGGGGAATGGCGCTCACTGGGATTTCTTTTTCGACAACTGTTTAATATTTAAACAAACGTTTGTGTTTCAAAATATATTTCTCTATTATTGATTTATTATTACTATTTTTTTAATTTAATTTACTGCATCCACGGGCTCACAGTTGCCCGTGCCTTTTTTTACATTTTATTTTTATAAATTTTGGCGTTATTTTATATTTTTACTGATTTATTATTTGGCTGTTTCCAATTCTACGTTAGGATATCTCTGTTAGAATGAGGTGTATTAAGGTTTATTGATTTATTTATCGTATTTATGTAATATTATTAATGTATGGTATCCTTGTAGTTTTATATACGACACTTTTTATGAATTACTAACTAAACTATTAACTATTAACTTATTGTGAATCGATTCTATGTCATAGTAAAGTCGATATATTTTGCAAACCTTTCAAAAGTCTGTCAGGAATAACAGCTTGTACCATTTGATTTATAACAATAAACGAAGTTTATTCTTGAGCTATAAAATTCTCGAAATGAAGTGCGTTTACGAGATTTTTTGAATATTTTCCTTAAAAGTATATCAAGGAAACGGGGACCTCACATTACAAAGCGTTTTAATTTGTCGCAAGAATTTCTTTTTGTCGTAAAATTTTGTACTAACACCGCGTCGGCAACAAAAGGATGAATAATGACTTTAAAACAAAGTTGAAATTTTCGGGAAACTTCGCCAACACACTACTGGAAGCGCTTTAATCTGTTGTTTGTACGATAAAATTCATTATTTCATAGGATACATGTTGTTCAATTTTATTAAAGGAAGCAAGTAATTAAAATAGTAAACGTTTCTAAGCATTAGCATTAGCAGCCTGTAAATTTCCCACTGCTGGGCTAAAGGCCTTCTCTCCCTTGAGGAGAAGGTTTGGAGCATATTCCACCACGCAGCTCCAATGCGGGTTGGTGGAATACACATGTGGCAGAATTTCGTCGAAATTAGACACATGCAGGTTTCCTCACGATGTTTTCCTTCACCGCCGAGCACGAGATGAATTATAAACACAAATTATGCACATGAAAATTCAGTGGTGCCTGCCTGGGTTTGAACCCGAAATCATCGGTTAAGATGAACGTTCTAATCACTGGGCCAGCTCGGCTCTTTCTAAGATTATCAAATCAAAATCAATTAAATTATTAAAACTAATGTCCAAAAAAACCGTCATAATTTATTATTAATTTATATTATTATACTAGCTGTTACCGGCGGCTTTGCCCGCGTAGAATATAAATATATTTATAAATTAACTTCAAAAATTACGTTAATGTAAGACCTCTTTATATACCACATTGGTGTGTATTTATAATATTCAGAAACGTTTAAATACGTATCTATTCATTTTTAATCAGTAGCCCAAATATAAAGTTTCATGCTTCTAACTTCAAAAATGACAGACTTCCAGACTAACCCGTATACGAAATATCAACCTCTATTTCTCCCCTTAAGCGTAAAATATTCAGAAACGCTTAAATACGTATCTACTTATTTTTAATCAGTAGCCCAAAAATAGTTTCCTGCTTCTAACTTAAAAAATGACGGACTTCTAGACTTTCCTGTATACGAAATGTCAACCTCTATTTCTCCCCTTAGGCTTAAAATATGCAAAAATGCTTAAATGCGAATCAACTCAATTTTAATCGGTAGCCCAAAAATAAAGTTTCATATTTTTAATTGAAAAAATGACGGACTTTCATAAAAAATTTACATCCCTTATTTCAGCCCCTCAGAGGTAGAATATCAAGAAACTTTTAAATACGTATTAACTCATTTTTAATTAGTAACACAAATATAAAATTTCATGCTTCAAACTAAAAAAATGACGGACTTCCAGACTAATCTATATAAGAAATGTCAACCCCTATTAAACCCCTTAAAGTTAGATATCGAAAAAGCCTTTAATACGTATTTAATCATTTAATCAGTATCCCAAAAATAAACTTTCATGTTTTTAACTTACAAAATGATCGACTTCCATAAAAACTTTCAACGCTTATTTCACGCCCTTAGTGGTAGATTATCTAGAAACGCTTTAATACATATCTAGTCATTTTTAATCAGTATCAAAAAAATAAAGTTTCGTGTTTCTAACTTAAAAAATTACGGACTATCATCCATACTTTCGTCCCTTATTCCACCCCCTTAGGAGTAGAATATGCAGAAACGCTTAAATGTTTATGTACTCATTTTTAATAAGTATCCTATAAAAAAAAGTATTATGTTTCCAACTTAAAAAATAACGGACTTCCATACAAAAGTTCAACCCCTATTTCACCCCTTTAGGGGTAGAATTTCCAAAATTCCCTTCTTAGTGGGTGTCATGATATGTTAGTTTATAAGTGTACAGCCTAAAATATAAGTTTTATGCTTCTAGTTCTAAAAATTACAATATTTTCAACAACTTACAACCTTTCATCCCCCTTTTCAACCCTTTACACCATTTTTTTCCAATTAAAACGTCGCCTATGTCCTTTTTTAGGTTCTAGACTATTTGTATATCAAATTTCATTTAAATCGGTCCAGTAGTTTTGGCGTAAAAGCGAGACAGACAGACAGACAGAGTTACTTTCGCATTTATAATATTATTGTATGGAAGTATGGATAGTATGGATTATTAGAAACAAAATACTATCCTTAATACAAACAATCCTATAAAGAAAACTATGACACCTAATTATAATTAATTTTATCTACATCAAAACTAAAAAAAGTGCTAATAATTGTGAAATTATTAGAACCAAAATATTATCCTTAAAACAAAATTAAATAGTATTTAAAAAGTATTATTATACACGACGATATTATATCGCAAAAACGCTGCATACAAACGTTCAGAAGGGAGCCGACCGCGCGTCGATTTCGACCAAATTTGATTACCATAAAAACGGTTCTAGTGAGTTAATCTTAAAAGATAGACATATACTGACAAGAGGAATAATTCTTTCATACATATTGTACGCGCGAGAGAAAAGTGGACTGTATTTTAGGTATAAAAGGGTGTTACCTCAAAACTCTGGGCTCGGTGAAGACACGTTCTTCTTGGGAGCGCTCCCTTGGTCTTCATACACTCGAAGAACACAGCCAAAGGGATGGGTGATATTATAGGAAAAGGATAAGTCCGTTACACAAGCTAATTTCAAAAGCGCGGCGCACTCACATAACACACGTTACCGCGGCTCACACCAGAAGGGAAGAGAGAAAAAAAAGTACGTCATACGTCAAAATCATTCCATAGACAAAACATAGACGTTTCAACGTACGCATACACCTAAATACGCTACATACCGCCCGCCTTAGAGTCACTCACTCTAATATAAACACTCGGACGGCTTCTACACTACACTATAACTAAACTATACTATTATTGATTAAAATACAAAAATATATTATTCACTGTCCGGGAGCGGACACACTTTAACAACTGCACGCTTGCAAACACCTTGTGCAGTGCGCACAGAAACCACTCGAACCACACCATCCTTGCCGGGATGCGTATTCTCAATAACACCGAGACGCCATTGCAAGGGTGGTAAATTGTCCTCTTTGAGGACCACTAATGAGCCTATCTTAACATTGTTCCGTGACTCGGTCCACTTGGACCTTTGTTGTAACGTATGGAGATACTCTTGACTCCATCGTTGCCAATAATGCTGCACGATATTACAAAAAATATGCAAGACACTAAATTCACATACCATTTTACTCGCTTTCACAAAGTTTTGACCACAATCACAATACACATCCGTACACACACCTCGACGGCTACAAAATCGTTTTAAAGCAGCAATAAAGGCTTCAGCTGTTAATTCTGACACTAACTCTAAGTGGATTGCACGAGTCACCATACACACAAACAAACACACATAGGCCTTATAAAGTTTGGCATTTCTATGAGTTCCTAGTTTTATCATAAAAGGCCCACAATAATCAATACCAACACGTAAAAAAGCACGACACCTATCCACTCGAAAAGAAGGCAAATCGCCCATAAGCGGTTGCACAGCTTTCGGCTTATTCCTAAAACAAGTAATACACTGAAATACTCTTTGTCGAACAATACTACGAGCTGACAGTATCCAATACTTCTGTTGCAATAAATATTGTAATGTTTGTACACCAACATGTAAATAGATTTTATGGTAATAATCAATAATTAATTTTGTAAGATGATTTCTTTTAGGTCAGATAATTTGATTTTTTATATCATTATTCAACGAAGAATTAGACAACCGCCCGCCAACACGCAGTATGCCAGACCTATCTATAAAGGGTTTTAGCCTTTGTATACCAGTTGCACACGGTCTATTTTTTGATAAACAATTAAACACATCGCTAAACTCATTTCTTTGAACTAACTTAATCAAATTCAATAACGCTAAATTGTACTCCGACCCTGTAATATAATTACACTTAGTTTTTTCAACATTTAAACAATTAACTTTAAACCGATAACACCACGCCGTAACACACACTAGCTTAGAAAGATCTGAGTACTTATGTAGCAAATCAAAATCAATGTCATTCACACAAACAAAAGCTTTAATAACACGCCTTTCACTATTTATAATATTAACTTCACTATCCCCTATGTCATTAGTCATAGACACAGGCCACTGATCCCGTGACAAACGTAACCAAGGAGGCCCTTGCCACCAAAGGTTGTATGAAAGTAACTCTGAGGGTAACATTCCTCGTGAAGCACCGTCCGCGGGGTTATGAACCGAAGCAATATGAAACCAATTTTCAGGACTAACATTACACTGACACTCACTGGCTCGATTAGCCACAAAAGTTTTATATTGATGAGATGAACTCTTTATCCAAGACAAAGCGATAGTAGAATCAGTCCACGCAAAAACTCTATCGATTTTTATTCTATCTTCGAACACGTTCATAACATATTTAATCAAACGAGATAGAATTACTGCAGCACACAACTCCAACCGTGGTATACTAATCTTTTTAAGAGGTGCAACACGAGATTTCGACATAAGTAAATACGTCTCACTGCGTCCATTAGCAGCAGTAACCCGAAAGTAGACAACAGCAGCGTAACCACGCTCAGAACTATCTGAGAACCCATGAAGCTCAATCGAAGCTGCATTCGTCGATACAAATCGATTTATTCTCACACTCGACAAGACTGAAAACTCATTAGTATATTGTAACCACACTTTTTTAAGATCAACTGGTAAAGGTTCATCCCACGATAAACCACGCACCCACAATTGTTGCATCACACACTTAGCAAACAATGTGACTGGGCTTAACCACCCTAAGGGATCGTAACACTTAGCAATTTGAGATAACACTGCTCGTTTGGTACACTCACACGAATCGAGTCTAACATTATAGTGGAACACATCACTTTGTGGATTCCATTGCACACCCAACACCTTGATGACACTTTCATCTTCTGCTACAATAAAATTCACACTAAGTTCCTTATCACATTCAGGAATATTAATCAATACAGAAGGAATGAATGAATGTGGAATGTAGTTAGGCCTAAAACGAACACTCAAATTAATTTTAACCAATTCCATGTGACCCGAATCCAAATAATCCTTCATAAAATCACTATATGCCTTTTTCAATAATTCATTTTTGTTTAACCTTCCTTCCAAAGCTAATAAACGCCGCAAAGCGATATCCCGCGAATTACCTAAGTCCGGTCGATCAGTTTTAAAAGGCAATCTAATTCTATATCTCCCATTCTTTTCACGAGAATGAGTTGAAACAAAATGATCTTCACAGCGCCTCTCCTCCAGGCTTAAAAAAGAATCAACGACTGGTTCGGATTCAATCTCCCAGAACCTTTTCAAAATTGAATCAAGGTTTTCATCAGATATAAAATTAGTCATAGATACCTTCTGCGGGTTCTTTAGATTTTTATTTCTCACCTCTCCCATAACCAACCAACCAAACACACTGTTGATAGCATAGGGACCTCCACACGCACCTACGACACGACCGTCTCTTATGATAGAGGGAAACACCTCAGCGCCCAACAAAATATCAACCTTAGATGGAATATTAAATTTTGAATCGGCAAGCTTTAATGGTTTTAAATGATCCCACTGTTCAATAGGAACATAAACATTAGGTATAAAGTTCGTAATTTTATTTAACACTAAACATGACACAATCTGAGAATTATCATCACTATTCTCAGGTAGTATCTCACACGACACGACACCATTCGCCTTACACACATTAGACATACTGAGACCACACACTGGCACACACACCTGCCGAATCGGTAAGCCTAATCGACGAATGAAACTAGAGGTTACGAACGACGACTGTGAACCGGGATCCAACAACACGCGAGCCATCTCGCAGGAGCCGTCACGTCGCCTCACTCGAACCACGGCAGTGGACAACAAAACTGTTCCCGAGCTCGCACACACAGAGCCTTTAAGGGACACCACAGCCTGTTCTCCGCTGGCATTCACACACTCGCCAGACACTCGCCGTACACCACTTTCGTTTTCACGAACACGAGAACACTCTTTCTCATTCACACTATCTTGCTTAAAGTGCAAGAGTTTATTATGTGACATTACACACTTGTCACATTTAAAGTTTGATTTACACTCATAGGCAACATGATTACCTGATAAACACAAAAAACACAATTTATTTCGCTTTACCACTTTCGATCTATTATACGGAGACAGATGCAAAAACTTAGGACATTTATACAACTCATGATTAGAATAACACATTACACACTCATTATTATTTTTAAATCCGGTTGTAAAAGAAGAAACATACTTATTCCCGCTAGCACTCTTAACACTCAACACCCTACGCATCGAACCTTGACTCGACGCTTCACAAGCACGTATTTGCTTATCTAAAAAATCTAGAAGTTGAACATATGTCGGATATTCGCGATCATTTTCTAAGGACAATTCAAAGCGACGTCTCGACTCACTATCTAATTTTTTTAACACTAAGTGAAGCAATAAAAAACTCCATTCACCGGTAGGAAAACCTAAAGCCTTCAATGCACTTAAATTTTCTACCAAATGATTTCTTAAACGTTTCATACCTTCGACGTCTATGTCACTACGCAACGAAGTTAAATTCAACAATTCATCCATATATTTATTTGCGATACGACGTTTATCGGAGTATCTTTCTACAAGGGAATTCCAGGCTACAGAAAAATTATCGGATGTTAATGATAAACATTTAATTAAATTGTATGCTTCACCTTTTAAACTTCCACGTAAATATTGAAACTTTTGTATGTCCGATAAACTATTATTACCGATTATGGTTGAATTAAAGAAATCAAAATAACTACACCATTCTGAATACTCACCGGAAAACGTTAACAACGGCAGCTTAGGTAACCTAACACTTGTATTCGGAGCACTACACTTTCCACAATCAGATTTACGCTCAAAATTATTATCACTATCACTACGCTCAATAATTGACTTACGCTTTAAGAATTTATTATATTTCGCACGAATATCGATCACTTTGTCCATAAAATTATCACGGATTTCCTCCTGTTCGGATTCTACAAATAATTTTTGAGATATTAAAGTTGATTCGATTTTAGTCTGTGTTTCTTCAAACTGAGAACGAAGTAAGTCTAAATCACCATAACTCGCGTCGAACTCATCAACTAAATCCGAACTTTCGTAATGCAACATACGGTCTAATTGCTTAACGAGAAATTTTCTATGAAATAATAATTGATTTAAATCCATATTTAACACAATACAATTATTATTTTACAAAACACGAGACTAGCTAAGGAATAAGATTTATATTCAATTCAAACTAAAAAACAAGTTGTCCTAAGTAAAGAAACACAATTATTATGACACTAAATAATATAATACTAAACTTTTTAGCTCGACAGCGTTATAACACGACGCGTCCGGTCTATATTGTGCGGTTGCGCATCGACCGACAATATCACAAAATATGAAGGTACTTCGAAAAATAATCGACTAAATTATTTTTATGTAAAATTACACTTTTCTACAATGCAAATAATACGCAATTAATATAAATTACGTAATGTTGTAAAGCGAAATAAAAATTAACACTATTTTAAATTACACATTAGCTCCTAACGAAAGTATTATCCGTTTCTCCATGGAATGATTTTGAAGTATTAACACGCGATTTAAAACACACAAAATCGCCGATTTACACTAAATTTTAAATCTCAAATTTGGCTACGAAGGACCAAAATGTACGCGCGAGAGAAAAGTGGACTGTATTTTAGGTATAAAAGGGTGTTACCTCAAAACTCTGGGCTCGGTGAAGACACGTTCTTCTTGGGAGCGCTCCCTTGGTCTTCATACACTCGAAGAACACAGCCAAAGGGATGGGTGATATTATAGGAAAAGGATAAGTCCGTTACACAAGCTAATTTCAAAAGCGCGGCGCACTCACATAACACACGTTACCGCGGCTCACACCAGAAGGGAAGAGAGAAAAAAAAGTACGTCATACGTCAAAATCATTCCATAGACAAAACATAGACGTTTCAACGTACGCATACACCTAAATACGCTACACATATATTTTTGATATCTTGAACCGTTTTCGCAGCGCACGCAACGGAAGCCCTCAAGGATGAATAATTTTCCCCGTTTTTTTCACATTTTCAATTATTTTTATTTCGCTCCTAATAATTGCAGCGTGATGTTATATAGCCTAAAGCCTTCCTCGATAAATGGTCTATTCAACACAAAAAGAATTTTTCAATTCGAACCAGTAATTCTTGAGATTAGCGCGTTCAAACAAACAAACAAACTCTTTAGCTTTATAATATTAGTATAGATTAAATACGAATTATATATATTGCATTTAAATAATTCGAAGGCAAAGTCTTGATGGACTTTAACAGTGAAATCTCTAATACAAAAAACTTTAAAAAGATTTGGAGGGATTGTAATGTTTTGTAATGTTCCGTAAGATTTTCTGAAATTATGATTTCAAAGAGGCGTTACACCCACCCGATCTACAACTTCAACCGATTATCCCATTTGATGGATCATTCTTAACTTTCTAAGGCAAAGTAAAATAAGTCGAGTTTCTTAGAGATTTATGTATTAATGTTATTATCGGGATTTAATAAAAGTTCAAAAATTAAACTAAACTTTCGCTAATATTGTATACGTTTTTAAATTACTATTATTAATAATGGAACAATTTTCTTACATATAGTTCAGGAAATAAAAAGATCCTAAGAGTACGGTTTAAGAGAGGTACAAGGAATCCCTAATAAGGAATCCTTAAGTATAGTCAGAGAGGGTAAAGGAAATACTCAGATACCTACACTTAACCTTAACCTCCAAGCAAAATCAAAGGCAGTACAGCAAAGTTAAGCATTGTGTAGTAATAAAAATCAACCCGTCAATATTTATTATTATTATAAAAATACTAAATTTAATTTTGCATTCTGCCTTCTGGGAATTGGGGACTATAATATGAGCCCACTTATATTTAAACACGAATTAGTTAAATACGAATAATTTCTTAGTAATGGCTAGGTTCTTTATGATGTTTACTTTGATCACTGAGCCTTTCAAGAACAAATCACTATTGAAATACACTATAGGTAAACCGCCGTAGGCTTGGCCCTCCTTATGTCTGCGGGGCGCGGTTCGCGGGGCGCTAGCGCGCTTAACCAATTAGATAGTCTGTCGCTGACCACGATCAGCGACTTGCGTAAAGATTAGTCCGAGAATTCTGCTCTTATAAATATTTTAATATAAATAAAAAAACGAAAATTATTCTATTGAATGCTGGTAGTATATTTAGTATAGTCGGGGTCGTCAAAAAGAAAAAACCGTCAGCAATTTTATTGCTTTAGCCTTTACTTAACTGGTCTCTGGTCATTATTCAATTTATCTTCAACTGAGTAACGTTCGAGTGATAGAGAAACTTCATTATATTAATTTAATTATATATTTCTATTTCATTTATCGAATGTTTGTAAATAATAACAAAAAATAATAAAGGTTGTTGTTTATTTATTATTCACTGATATTTTATATCTTTCTAATATATGTAAAAAGAACTGTATTTAAAAACTTAATGCAAGAATAAATAAAGCCATTTATAAAGTAATAGTAGATCCATAATATAATCTTATGTCTCGTTATATCTCAAGATATCGAGTTACCTCGTATCGTGTACAGCCGAGCGCATCGTTCGCCCCGCGCCCCGCACACTGTCAGGAGAGCCAAGCTTACGGCGGTTTACCAATAAATAACTCCGTGATGCAGGTCGACTACAGGCTTACAACAGTTTTATCTTAAAGAAATTTTAATCTCAATATTATCTCATAATATGTCTGCATGTTTGGCCTTTTATACTGGTTATACATATGTTTTGCGTATGCCAGCACTTAACTTGGCAAAATAAACAAAAGATAATAATCTTTTTTTCTTTTTTTTATGTAATAGGCGGACGAGCAAATGGACAAATGGATATTGAAGCTGTAAGGAATAATAAACATTCCCTATATTATACAACAATGCGCCACCAACCTTGGGAGCTAAGATATTATGTCCCTTGTGCCTGTAGTTACACTGGCTCACTAACCCTTCAAACCGGAACACACCAATACTAAGTATTACTGTTTGGTGCTAGAATACATATATGATGAATGCGTGACACCTACCCAGACGGGCTTGCACAAGGCCCTGCCACCAAGTATTTCGTTGTAGCACTTGTAGTCTGTCCTTAAATCTTTTGTGTAGTATGTTATATTAGACGTGCAAAGTAGTTATGTTTAGCTTGTATTGTATAATTTAATCAACATCAAACATAATAAAATTTAAAATAAATTATAAAATAGCTCAAACGTTTTAATTTTCATCTGGCATTCAAGTACATCAAAGGCTCCTTGAAACCCGGATTTGTGTAGTTTGTATTCACAATAAAAAACATATTACATAATGAATTTTCGTTATTTTAATATGCAAGCTGTTACCCATTATAGGGTTACTCATTTTTTAAACTCATTATAGAGTTACTCATGATTTTCAAATCCCTAATATCTTAATGCGCCTCTAACCTTGCGTGAAAGTGTTCCTCATGCAGTTGTGGCAATCACTAGACACACTAACACCTGTGTCTATTACACGGACGATGGTAGCGACGCTCTCGGGAGATTCATCGGCCGAGCGGCGGTTGTTTCAGAAAAGACCATCCTAGAGCACAGCCTTAAGACATCTATACATAAACGCGACATCAGAGTCGCCGAGCCTGTGCTCTCTTTGATCGAGCACGGAGCAGGGCCCGCTGGATTACAGTAATTTGGATTAAAAAAAAAACTACTATATACAGTATTTTTATATATTATATATTACCATATATTATTTATATATTATTTTAAACTGAAAAAAAAATGTCAGTGTGGGCCACGTCTTCCAAGAAGACGACAAGCTCGCGAAGTCCAGCGAAGATCTGCTGATGTTTAGTAAAAATATAAAATAACGCCACAATTTATAAAAATAAAATGTAAAAAAAAGGCACGGGCAACTGTGAGCCCTTGGATGTTGTATATTAAATAAAAAAAAAACCTTGGGAACTAATACATTATGTCCCTTGTGCCTATAGTTATACTGGCTCACTCATCCTGAAAGATGTTAGGGATTTTGATATTTTAAACAGTGCCATTATATATGGGCAATGATTTTTTGTTGATGATAAGTAGTCATATCATCAGGAAAAAACAATTGAATCTGATTAATACTTTGACTGTTCTCCGCCTGAACTTTTTCGAATCGTAACAGATTTGCTGATCCATCAGATTATGGGATTGAGGGATTGAGTGCACCTGTTTTTGCGCACATATTTGTGCGCTATAATATCTCCTGGATTGATTAAGGGGTGGATTCGGTCATCATCACTATTCTCATGGTTTTTGTTTTAGTTAATCCATATCTAAGAGGTAACGTTCATATTTATGATGAGCCAATTTTAAATTATTAAAAAAGACACTCAACGATTATATTAATTTTTATTTTCCTTTATATTTTGTATAATAATTTTCAGAAACTGAAGCACATATTTGTGTGTTGATGTTTATTCTATATAAATTAATAAGCTGTTACTTGCGGCTTTATCTAATGAGAATTACGTTCCTCGCTCCTAGAAATGCTATGACTATATAAATCTACTAAAAGATAATAGGGTTATAAAATATTCATAATAAGGAATAAAATAATAGAAGCATCCTAATAAAATTCCTACACACACTCACGTGCACAGATTAGAAATAACAGGGCTTATTTATTTTTACCATATTAATCCTGGATTTTTATATAAATAGTAGTGCGTAATCCTTTAAAGGCATATATTGTAAAAAGTGGTTGGTTGGTTGGTCAAGGTCTCCTCTCTATTTTAGGAGACTATTAGGAGTCTTTTTCGGACGGTTAGAATATCACCTATACTGTGGTGGGGTTGTTCGTCTGATTTAGTCAATTTTAAATTTTATTTTCCAGTCAATAGAAGCAGTTTCATTACCTTGTATTGCCTGGAAAACAAGGTCTTTAATAAGGTGCTTGTAATGTCGGAAATTAATTGTTACAATATTACCATTTCTCCGCAGTACTCCAGGATATGGAGGAGTTGGTTCGAGTCCTCGAAACTTTGTAACTGCCGATACTATCTCATACTACACGTGTTCGGAACCATCCAAATTAAAAAGGAAAAATCCTGGAACTTGACCGTTTTTTACCCCATTGTCAATCTTACCACAACGGTCTTACCCAAAAAACTCAGAAACGAATCCACCTGTGATGATTTAACTTTAATTTTTTTCACAAATTGATTACGATTTAACAAAAAATAATAATTTTAGAGAGCGATACTACGGCTGTATAAGAAAAAAAAAACTCCAATTCTAACTAAAGTAATGTAAACTTTTTAATATTAAAAATGTCATTCAAAAGAGGTTTCATTATTTTGGCGCCTTGCAGTGAGTGACTTGCAGTTTACAATGAAATGAAATCAAAACAGAATCTGTCATAGGTTTCGAAATTCCTAAAAAATCTTATGAATAAGCGCGAAGTTTCACGGGAGACCCAGTAGTTCATCTCAAGCATTGTCACTTAACTCCACAAGTTCACGTGACTTGCCCTTGGAATTTGAACGAGTTATCGTAATTCCCTCGTGACTGTACCTCCCGATGGAACTGTTTCTTGTAACGGTTTCAGTCTTGACAGCGATGAAAACATGATAAATGATTCTTAGGTTTGCATTCTGTATAAACATATGCACATATAATAATAATATTATTAAAAAAAAATCATTTTTTTTAATTTTATATTATTGTATGCGCTAATTCCTGGTAAACAGTTGCATTTGAAAAAATATTCCATTTATTAGACCTAGTATATTGGATATAGTCTTGAGGAAGGTTCTAGATCTAGACTATTAACATCACGCAATGGAGTAGGAACGTTTAACGTGGGTGGAACTGCGCAGAGCAGTTAGTTTTAATATTATTTAAATAGCACTTTGTACCGTTGATTGCTCAAATCAGACTTCACTTAAAATGCGACCGAAAATTTTAATCTTTAATTTTTGTGAAGTAAAATTTAATATAGTATGAATCTTCCGCATTAGATTCTTTGCGGTCTTAAATATTAAATTTATTAATAAAAAAAAGTCTTTCATCCGTTCATGATATATTCTACCGTCAAACAGCAAAACTTAGTATTTTGTGTTCCGGATTGAAGGGTGAGTAAGTCACTGTAATTACAAGCACAAGGGATATAACATATCAGTTCCCAAGCTTGATACACATTGACGATGTAAGGAATTGTTGATATTAACTGCAGTGCCAATGTCTAGCAGCGGTGGTGACCACATATCATCAGGTAACCACATAAATATTTGTTAATCAGCCTACTTATTTTAAATAAAATATAAAAAAAAACATTAATCTTACAAAGACCTCTTGCTAGAGGAAAGAACAAGAACCAAGAACGTAGAACATGTAAAAACTTGCTAAGATATAATTAATTAAACTGGCAGGTAGACTTCCTAAACAAAAGAGGGAACTCTTCCTTCGTTTTTATTAAAGATTACAACATTGCTTAATTTATTCGCGAAATTTGTCTCATCTTGAAAAATTTGCTGTCACAATCGCTAACAAAAGAGTGACTAATGTTACCAGAAAGTTGGACGAACAAACTTTGAACGCTTTCAAGGGTGTGAATTATTATCTCGGATTTTCCTTTCGCGATTAGAAGTTAAAAATATATATAATTTTTGAATAATTCATTTATGATTTTCTTTTCCTTTTATTTTATGACTGTTAATAAACGAAAGATATAAATTATTTCCGTATCCTTGCAATAGTTAGTCTTGATACTCGAGACTTTGAAAATACATTTCGTATAAAGCGTGTCTTGGATTTTGCGGGATTCTTGGAAAAAAATAATCGACTGATTTATTTTATATAATCTAAGATTTTTTAAGCCAATAGCCATTTAATAAAATCACTAATATTATTATTATTGAAACAAATTTAAGTACACTGTGGATTTTTTTATGAGGATTTAGTTTATTTGTACTAAGCTCTCATAAATCATTAAAATAACTAGAAATTAATCCAATAAAGTTATTAAACTAGTACCAATAGAAGAGTTACGGCGTATTCAGTTTCTCAAACTTTAGGCCAGGGTTATTAAAACGTCAAACTTTCGTTATTATTGTCGATATGCCAACCATTGAGATTTCATTACCTGAACCCAAGGTTGAATAGCCCTGCCATTAGACTCCCTCAGATCCCAACTTTACGAGTAAGGCCAGAGAATGAGCACTTTAATTTTCAGTACAGAATAATTTTGTCATATCTACGAATACATTTTATAACTGTTGATTACCAGGTAATCTCAGCCTGTTATAAAATTATTTGTAGTAAATAATTTGTTACATATTCATTGAATCAATCAATTTGAGTACTAATTCAAGTTTCTGTTTTTTGTTGATTGACAACAGCATATTTGTTTGATTATATTATTAAATAAAAAACAACGAAGTTTGTTTCACCAGTTCTTTTCAGATTTTTCTTTGTTGTTTCACTTTACATTTCCAGCGCGCTGTTTTTTTTTTTTACTTTAACTATCAATAAGTAAAAGCAATGCTTCTATATTGGATAAAGAAATTTGAATTCAATCGTTTCATTATTGCTATTTTTAACACATTCTAATTTATAGTGGATTGGGTTCGTCCTTTTGAGTTGAGTCTTCATGAGTCGTACTGAAATCCTGACACATGTGTTTTAAATATTATTGATATTTCTTGATGAATTTTACATTACGAACTGGATCCTCTTATTTATCTAATAGTATGACGATACAAACAGCCTGGAAGCGTCTATGGAATAATGTATTAATCTATATTTTAGTGTAAAGTTTTAGTCGCACATATGTATATGTGCTATTAATAAACAAAACGCACTTATTGCTCTATTTCTTACTTTTAATCTTCTTTATATATAATATAGACGCGTTATATTGGATAAAAAAAATGAATTGGAGATAAAAAAATGTGTAATTAGCATAACTGACATTCCTCCATTTTGATACATTTAGTATGTATGTACGAAATTAAACGTTAAGTAATTTGTTTATTATCTATTTTAATCTGTACAATAGAGAGATTATTGAATGTTTTGTTATAAATTGTATTCATTGTAGAAATTATAAAAATATTCACAAAAGACAAAGCATTGATACTACTTTTAATGACATAAACGTTTAATGTTTTGCTAAGAGAAGACGATCCCGATAAAATGAATTGTCTATCGTCCTCTTTATTTAATGCAAAAATATTAATAAAATAAAATTATATTACTCGATGGTAGAGCTTTGTACAAGCCCGTCTGGGTAGGTACCACCCACTCATCAGATATTCATAAGTAGCATTACTTGGTATTATTGTGGTCCGGTTTGAAGTGTGAGTGAGCCAGTGTAACTACAGGTTCAAGGGACATAACATCTTAGTTCCCAAGGTTGGTGGCGCATTGGCGTAGTAAGGGATGGTTAATATTTCTAACAGCGCCAATGTCTATGGGTGGTGGTGACCACTTAACATCAGGTAACAAACAGGTCAACATTTGCCAGTCAGTCTAGCTATTACATAAATATATATATATACTTATATTAAAAACTGAAGTCAGACATGAATCGAATTATTGTCTTAAATAAGTTAAGGTTGAAGATAATTTCATTTCGTGACGAAAGTACCACTCAGACTTTACTCAGCTAATTCGTTGCGACAATAAAGTGGGAATAGCCGTTCTCTGTTTAGAGAAATGAGAACAAATTGTAGATCTAACTTTGTAGATAAGCCTGTGTCAATTACGTATTGAGAAGGGTCTTGCTTGGTTGCGACAAATTGAATGGCCTAAGGAGCGGTGCAGACATCAGACGGAGTTTTAAAGATAGATAGAGTTGATAAAAAATTAAAAAAATATACGAGTAGTTTTATTTGATGTTAATTGTATTTGCACAAATTATCGTACAAGAAATTAACGATTAACGGAAACAAAGACTAGCTAACTAGCTCTGGTGAGCTAGATATCGAGCATCAGTGACGAGGGAGATACGGATATGTTTGCACAATTAGAGAGTTTAAAATGATCTAAAATAATATGGTGATGGTGGTCTCCTATATTATTATTTTATGAATACATTACATACATTATTATATATATACATACATACATTGAGCCGAGATGGCCCAGTGGTTAGAACGCGTGCATCTTAACCGATGATTTCGGGTTCAAACCCAGGCAGGAACCACTTAAATTTCCTGTGCTTAATTCGTGTTTATAATTCATCTCGTGCTCGGCGGTGAAGGAAAACATCGTGAGGAAACTTGCATGTGTCTGATTTCAATGAAATTCTGCAACATGTGAATCCACCAACCCGCATTGGAGCTGCGTGGTGGAATATGCTCCAAAAACGTTCTTCTCAAGGGAGAGAGGGAGAGGAGGCCTTAGCGCAGCAGTGGAAAATTTACAGGCTGTTTATGTATGTATGTATGTACATACATTATTACATGTAAATAAAACAAATTCTCTTAAATGGTAATATATATAATTTTTTAGATAAAAAATACAATACGTAATAAAATTACTATAAATTAAATTAATATAAAATAAAAAACATAAAGAGATACGTAGCCTACAATGGAGCAGCTTGTTGAAATACCGTTCCAACTTTTCTTTGAGAAAAGAGGAGGTTTTTGCCCTGTAGTGGAACATTCACATGCAATTAGTTCCCTTTGTTTGGCTTATTGCTTCCACTGTGGCTAGAAGGATTTTTTTATGATATAGGTAGGCAGACGAGTAAATGGGCCACCTGATAGTAAGTCACCACCGCCAAAAACCAGAAATATTAACCATTTCTTACATCGCCAATGTATCACTAACCTTGGGAACTAAAATGATAAGTCCCTCGTGCCTGTTGTAGTTACACTGGCTCACTCATCTTTCAAACCGGAACATAAAAATATTGAGTATTGCTGTTTGGCGGTAGAATGTCTGATTAGTTTTTGGTACCTACCCAGACGGGCTTGTACAAAACTCTGCCACCAAGTATGGCGGATTGGTTAATTGGGTTTTGGGATTCAACGATTTAATACTGATAGCATTCTTGCCATTTGTCCATGTGGCCGTAATTGCACGTAAGCAATTTAATTTTGATCGGTAAACATATCGTTAAGTCTTCAATGAAAAACACTCTTATGCAGATAACCTATTTTTATCACGTAATATATGTTTTCATGGAACGCGTGTATTCTTACATTAATAGAACAATTAATGGAAGGTTCCAGAAATAGATGCCAATAAAGTAAATATGTGTTTCTGAATACAGTAATAATACTTATTACGTGTTCCTGAAACATTGAACTTTGCTAATATATATTTATAAATATCAATTTACGATTTAAAGGAATTAAATGAACGCATTTTTATATCACGATATTATACGCTAATTTTATGTGTTTAATAGGAATTGTTGTACGTAAGTTTTTCTGTTGCATGTCTGCATTGAACTTAAGATGGTAGAGCCTAACAGCGATTGGCAATTTTTACCACTACGAACTGACAATATACCAGCTCATTGAAATGTATTACATTATAAAAGGATTTTTCGTTTCAATAAAATCCTTTTTTTTACATTTTTATAAGGCAACAGACTAATAGTTATTTGTCAAAATTTTAACTACAGAATTACTTACATGATATTGTCGCACTAATTGTCGCAGTTGTAATATTGAATTGTTTCTTTAGTATTAGGTCCTTACATATGAAATTAGCGTTTGTCGTACTCACCACTTTGATCTGAAATATCTTTTTTTTTGTTTAAGAATTCCAAATTCAAATTTAACAATTAAATTTATAAGTACATTTGAGTTTTGAAAACAGTCATTCATTTGTTTTTTCCTCATTACTTTTTTCTTTGGCGTTGCTTGATTTATAAATTTGAATTTGAAATTCTTCACCAAAGAGGAGATATTTCAGATCAAAGAGGTCGATACGACAAAACGCCATTTTCATATGTAAGAACCTAATAAATGTTATAACAATTAATAATTATACGGGTACATACCCTAGTTAGATATTTCTTTTGTTTTAAAACACTCTAAACACACATTACACTGCGACGCTGAATTTTTAATTTAATATAATTAATATATATGCTCCCCAAGCTACTATTTAAGTATTTATATTAATATTTATGTAAATTGAGTCAGTGATAACAATTTCCTGTTAAGTAAATATCTAGACACGCGGTAGCGTGTCAGCCAAGTTCTAGTAACAGAACTGGCTAGTAGCACCGTGTGTAATATTACACGAACCATTTGGAGCCACTTTTGACCTCCTCATAACTCAAAAACTATTTGACATAGATGTGTCAAATTTGGCTCATATATTGAGACTCGCGAGATACATATGTGTTCCAAATTTCATAAACGCATCTCAAATGGTTATTTAGATATTAACGTCTAAAAATCTTCATTTTTATCACTGACTGACCTATAGATCAAAACTATATCCTACTTCCAGGTGACCTAGAAAGTTCAAATTTGGCATGCAGGTAGATAATTAGGCCAATATAAAGGAAAAAATCTGAAACTGGTAATTTTTTATCATTTTATTATAATTTTTCATTTTATTGGGTCTATAGGAACACTTATATACTTAGTTCCTGTAATAACTGTAATAATAAAAAAATGATGTAAGAACCAGCAATCAAAACTTATGATTGCCGGTCTTCAAGTGGATTTTAAGGTCTTCACGTGAATATATAACAAGTTGAATACCACCCTTAAGTTTTTTAAATTCAAATATTTCCGTTTTAGTACTTATGAGTATAGCCGACTTTCGTATTTATTACGTTATTAACTAGCATTTAGCGCACATCAATGGTGCCAAATAATTATACTTAAAAAAATAATAATAATAGGCATTTCAATAGAAGTCAAAACCAAGTTACAGATATTAAGTAATGTACATATATGTTCAAAGGAAATAATTCTCTATTTGCTTAGCATATTCTACTATTATACACAAATTACAAGGCCTTCGCCTTGACGGTACTCTTTTCGACATAGGCTCCTCTATATTAAGTAAAGAGCAGGCTTACGTTGGCCTCTCTAGAGTTAAAACCTTAGATGGAGTACATCTTATCAATTTAGGTCCAATTCAAATCAAGACACAAGAGAGCTCTATTGTAGAGTACAACCGTCTGCGCACGTTATACCACCCCTACTTGGCCAAATTAAGTATAAACAGAAAACGCGTAAAAAAAAGTCCGGACACTGAATGGGCAATTCACTCGAACATTTCAGAGGTACCTACAAGAAAAATAAGAACGTATCAAAAAAAAGACAATTATACCCCGTAAACGTAGGAAAATAGAATAGCTTAACAAAAACCATTTGGTATTAATTATGTTATTAATAAGTACCTATTAATAATTTATATACAAAAAGTAGTGATATCCCATCAAAAACATAAATGTAAAAATGAGAGCCAAGTTAAATATTATGATATATACCTTGGTTGTTGACTTCAACGACAAAAGAAGTGAGATCTAAATTTTTGCCAAGTTAAATAGCCCTTCTGAAATTTATTTATAACTACATAAAATAGCATTTCTTCTTATAACTTGGGATAATATATTGTTGCCTAAGGTCTGACTTGGCTAGTTCTTATATGTTTATAAACACAACTTGTAGTTTGTGTTTAGAATAACAAATTATAACTCAGAACATCTAAGAAGAATGGAGGACAGCTCAGTATTGCTTAGTTAGTATATACGTACATTAAGAGCTGCGATGGTCCAGTCACTAGAAAACATTAATCTTAACCAGATATTGCGAGTTCATATCTAGACAAGTACCATTGAATATTTGCGTGCTTAATTTGTGTTTATAATTCATTTGTAAAGGCTTAGAACTTACGAAGGCTATAATATAATTCTTATATGAGAACTAGCCAAGTCAGACCTTAGGCAACAATATATTATCCCAAGTTATAAGAAGAAATGCTATTTTATGTAGTTATAAATAAATTTCAGAAGGGCTATTTAACTTGGCAAAAATTTAGATCTCACTTCTTTTGTCGTTGAAGTCAACAACCAAGGTATATATCATAATATTTAACTTGGCTCTCATTTTTACATTTATGTTTTTGATGGGATATCTTCTTTCAACAAGGCTTTTATACTGAAATGAAATATGTTACCTCATATTAGTTGAGCGGATGTAAATGTTACAGATTTTCTTTTGGAAATGCAGATGAGAAATCATGATTTACATACATCTTAACATGCGAGATATATAATTTACTCTATTACCACTTGAAGAAATTGTTTGCACACAACAGTTTACACAACTGTTAAGTAATTCTTATAACGTTTATAGGATATTTTAGTTCTTATTTTTAATGTATTATTATAGTATATTAGTTATTTCAAATAACTGAAATGGTGATATAAGAGAAATGGCGATATTCATAACATTAATACAAGGAACAAATATAAACTTATTACGTCTCAATAGCTCGATTCAGTAACTCTTTTGTGAGGTAATATAATAAAAAAATACGGTCTTATAACAGAAAAAACGTCTAAATATTTTGACAAAAAGTTGTCATTCAAAATGTTATTATTATTAACGATTTGTGAGGTTATATATGATAAAATATCCAAGCTATTTGATAAATTTAAAATTTTAAAAGATCATAAAAATTGTCAATTTTAAATCATGATACTTATTTGATCTGACGACCTCCGTGGTCGAGTAGTGTGTACACCGGTTTTTATGGGTACGCCACTCCAAGGTCCCGAGTTCGATTTCCCGGCCTAGTCGACCTAGATAAAGTTCATTAGTTTTCTATGTTGTGTTTGTATTTGTGGTACCGTCGTTACTACTTACATTGGGATCAGAATAATAGATGTGATGTTGTTCAATATTTATTTATTAGTTGAGGAGTAGTTAAAACATAACATAGCTTAGCCCTGATTCATTATTCGATTATAAAAATTATCAAATATTATATGTTATTACTATTTTTTAATAAATTACTGAGTTATTTGCCATTTGCGCCTTCTGGCCAACTTAGGAGGGCCTGAAACAGCGTGCCGGAGTAATAAACGCCGTTACTAAGTAGCGTTTATAGGAGGACCTAAAATTCTCATCGGTAGGCTTATTGGGGAATGGAGGAAACACATAAAGGTGTTTTTACAGAGGATAAAGCGGTTTACGGGTTCTCTTCTATAGAATATATATTCCGAATCCGCGATAGAATCCATGTATATATTTTATTCAATTATTTAAATTATAATTCAAAGGAACTTGTGATAGCCTACTTGAATAAAGTATGTTTTGATTATATTTACTAAACATTAGTATAACTATATATAATGATGTAATCTACTACTACTGAAATAATTTGCAACACCCTTTTCAAGATACTTATATATTTTACACAATGCAAATAACAAAATAAATATAAAACAAAAAAAAAGTGTTTTATTCTTTTTTTAACTTTATGTTTCCTTTTAGAACGTTTTCAAACTATCAATAAGTAAGTGTAACGCTTCCATATTGAATAAAGAGTTCATAGACAAGTTTGGAAATGTGTTCGTAAGTATATTTATTATTCAGCGAGCAGTGTCCAAATAACCGATCCTATAACTCATTATAATGTGACAGCACCAAAACAAGCATTTAAATGAATTTCAGTCTATTGTGTGCACGAAGTAAATTAGTATTTGATTTCAACTGATTGATTTACGTTTGTTATATTAATACTAGAAGCTTATGTTTCTGTGATTTGGCGCGCGTTGTTTTGGATGTCATTAAATTTTTTTATGTTAACCCCTGACACACCTATATATTTTTATGATAGGAGTATGCTTTGGTAGCTTAAGGCCATATAGGTGGGCATCACTTCACACCACACACACCATCAGCCCATATTCGTCCACTGCTGGACATCTTCGGCAACTCGCATCCAGCTTCTGCCAGTCGTCTAGCACAAATCGTCACTCCACCGTGCCTGAGGACGTCCTACACTACGTTTGCCGAGACGCGGTCTCCACTCTAGAACTAATTAAACTTTAAAACTGAATGAAAATTTATATTTGGATCAAATCTATATCTATATCTTCAATTACGGCATTATCCAGTAAGCACCGAAACAACCTGTACGGTGGCAAGATACGAATCCACCAGTAAAAGTATGACAAAGATTAGAGGAGGATATTTGCGTTGGGCCGACTTGTAGAAGTCAAATGTCAATTTTTTCAGTGTTTTGTTATATAATCAACCTATGATGTGTGTTAATACATACTAGGAGCACAAAATACTACGAATTGGCACTTGGCTATCCCTTTTTATTTGGACAGTTCCAATCGCCATGCGAATAACTAGAACTGGTATCAACAAATAATCTTATCTATTATCATTAAAAATCGGTATCAAATATCATTAATAAAACAATTAAAACAAAAAAAATACTGGTTATACACATACACGCATAGCTGTTATAGAAGTACTTATATTGATCTTCTTTTGTCTTGGTAAAATATTATATTTTTGTAAAATCATCATGACATTTAAAGATATGTACGTACTTGTCATATTGTGTGTTTTAACTTAAAGTTCATTGGTTGATTATGAGCATGCACTTAAAGCTGATTAGCTTTTTAAACATCAACTTGCACAAACTAAGGCTTCGCAAACTATTTACACAATTGTACATTTGCGCCGACAAAGTATTACAAGTAACTTCTTCAATTTCGAATATCACATTATCTTGTTAGATAAAATTCTTGATAATTAATTTGACGCATTTAAGCCGTGGTGGTTTATTTTATGGAAAACATTGATATTAAATGCGGGCTTAAACACTGAATTTTCCTTTGCTTAATTTATGTTAATAATTAATTTCGTGCTCGGCGATGAAGTTAAACATCGTGAGGTAACCTGCATGTGTCGATTGAAATTCTGCCTCATATGTATCCATCAAATCGTACTAGAGAAATAGTTCAGAAACTTTAATGTAAAATTAGTAAGTCAAGTTTGACGGAAATAAAAGTAAAATTTGATCTTAAATAAACGTCCTTATGTGTCATTGTTCTGACATAGAGAACAGCTATAAAAACTAAATCTGTGATTTTGAGTTGCAAAAGCAACGTGACGCAACAAATTAGCCTACCAAGCTGAGTGCTTGATGTTGGGGATGAAACCTCAACGCTGGTTTGCAGTGGCAGTTAGATATATATCAAGTTTACAGGACTTCGTATAAAACTAGTATATTTAATTCGTAGTAAAAGTTCGAAATTTATCAAGAGCATTTTAGCTATAGAACCTTCTTTCTCGTTCAGTAATATACATCATCTTCCCAATATTTCAATAAAAAAAAAACACGTATTTTCAATATAACAGAATTGTATTATGAAAATAAAATCTTTGAACATCACTCGATTTAACTTGTTCCCGTTATCTTCGATAGCAATTTTCTTTTAATAGGATTATGTTATTGTCAATGACATCAATAAGTCAAAACTTGAAAGATATAAAGGAAAGACTTAAGACCCTTTTATCTTTTACGATTCGAATTTCGAAGCAATTTTTCGAATTCGTTTTAAAAAAACAACGAATGAAAATACATTATAGCTTTTGAATATTTCCATTTTTCCACAAGCTTATTACTTATTTCTGATTGGTTATTTGAATTTCGGAATTATAAATTTATTGTTACTATATATTTTAAATATGGTTGAAATACTGGTTGCCCGCCCTGACGCCGTACGATTCGAAATAAGAAATGTATACGTTTAATTAAAAAAAATCCTGGTTTCTATCCTAGAGCTACCTACCAGGTCGAATTTAAATCATCATTTTAATCCACTCTATCCTACTAAAATATATTTATAAATAAACATTTTAATCGGATATGTTTAATATTATTTTCTTCACTTTATGAGAGATAACTTATAAAACATTTGTACTTACTTCAACTTTGTAACTTAATACGGGAATCCTGCCAGATCGGGCTTTGTTTTCCATAAAATAAATAATAAAAATTTTTTATTGAGAATTATGAATGTGTTTGTGTTCGTAATTGACTCTATTTTGTATTTTTTTTATGGCATTGGTTGGCGGACGAGCACCTGAGCCACCTGGTAAGTGGTCACCACCGCCCATAGACAAAGGCGCTGTAAGAAATATTAACTATTATGCGCCACCAACCTTGGGAACCAAGATGTTGAGTTCCTTGTGCCTGTGGTTACACTGGATCACTCACCTTTCTAACCGGAACACAACAGTACAGAGTACTGTTATCTGACGAGTGGGTGGTACCTACCCAAATGGGCTTGCACAAAGCCCTACCACCAAGTAATATACTTAGCTCATATACTTAGCTATCTATCTTTCGGTTCAGAAAAACTGCCGGCAAAAGCTGGTGCCACAAAGTGATTGTGCGAGGAACAGAATGCCTTAAAAATCGAGTTGTTGTAGATTTTCGCATATCTGGATGCTGCAGGTAAAACTTGGAGTTTTGATGCGATATTTGAAGGTGAAATTCAGCAGCCGGGATAAATCCAAACAATTGCTCGGAAGAGGCTGGTACTGGGGATCGGGGATGATGCAGTGATCCATGTGAAGCCTGAGCCTTGTATAGTTTTAGGCGATAGGCCGACTAGAAGTATCGTCTTGCCTTGGTAAGCACACCAAGCTTTTTTGATTCCAATTTGGCTTTACGTTCTAATTGATCGCGGAACTGAACGAGATTCGAAACATCAACGCCAAGTATTATACTTCTTGTTAAGATAAGATAGATAAAATAGTTAAGATACTACCTGTGGCAGCATGGGAATGTTTTCAATACGACAAATAGTAATTTTTTAGCGCTCAACACCCAAATTTGTGTCTTTTTGGGGTTGAATTGGACTAGGTTTAGCCGAAGTACTGACGTCTATATGCAAGTGAACCTTGCTGATTTGCAACAAATCATTGGTACGCAGAAGAAACAGAGTAGGCGGATACGCAGCCTTGAGAAAAACCAGAATTGACGAATTTTAAATTAGACCATGCACCGTCGACAACGACTTTGATGCTTTGAGGTGACAAAAGGCTCTGGTGATCCCGTTGTATAAAATTCTGAGAAGGAAGGAAGCATTGAAAGTAGCGCTATGAGCCGTACGCGATCGAAAGCTGATCGAATCTCTATATCCAAATTGGCTGCTAATGCCTCCCTGTCGTACTCAACTGTTTCCGTCCATCTATGTGTCAGTTAGACTAAAAGTCATCGGCTGAGCAACCCCGACGACGAAACTCCTCCTCTAGGTACCACAGAAGCTGGCAGCTTATAATGGACATTATCTCGGAGAAAAAAGGAGTGATGGCTATAAATGGACGGGTCCGAGCGGTTGCTTTTTAAATATGTTGAAGCAAAATATATTAAAATTATCTTATACTTTGTTTGTATGTATATATTATGTAAGCTTTCTCCTTGTCATTGCCATTTATCTACCTAATTAGACCTATAATATTTATATAAGTTCAATTAAATAATATAAAATGTATTAATATCTATGTAATAAATAATTACACAATAGATCATATAACTAAAACTCATTGCAACGTTAACGAAACAAGCGGAGGCGTACTTTGCGTATAAGTTTGTAGTGGAATATTATCATAATATTACCAGTGATATCCTAAAGATGAAAGTTTGTATCTTTTGGTTTGTAATTTAAATTATGATTTATTGAAAATAAACTGCATTTATTATACACAGCTAACGGTTTCAGAACGGACATCGTTTGTTGTATTGTTATGGTATATATTATTTGATTGTTACTAAACCATTTTTGAAAAATAAAAAAACTCTTTTACAAACATTTCAAAACTTTACCTAAAAGATTTTAAAATTCATAAATACCTACAGAAAGCTATATTTTAAATGTAACTCCATAGTGCAGTTTCATTGATTGAAAATATTATTAACAACTTTGTTTGTATTTTTTTTTTTGAATATGCTTATACAATTATTATGAGTAAATATTGAAATTATTAATTTGCAAGTTGGTAAGTTAAGGCAAAAAATATTTCGTATATATTAGTCATATTACAGACGGTGAGAAATTAAATGATGTACTGATTACGGAGAAAGAAATTCTTTAGCCGTGTACTAAGTGTTTAATAATAAACGTTTCGTTTGGCTGCTATTTCCAAAGACATGTTAAATTAAGAGCATGATTTCCTATTGTAATATTTATTTTATTTAATCTACTAATAAGATGAATTATTTAAAAAAACTTGTTTGAAATTGAATATTTCGTGTAGGATATAAGTCGTAGGCGTCGTAGCACCTGACGTAGATCATCTACGAACTATATTCAAATCAAGATTTACCATTGGATTTTGAACGAATGTACATTTTTAGAAGGGATATGTATCCGAACATCTAATATTAAATAAATAAAAGGTTATAAAATTGTTATTTTGTTGATAATATTATGTAAATGTATTCGTGTATTTATTATAACTATAAATAGAAATATGATTTCGTCTTCTAACTTTCACTGTAGTATAATTTAAGTTGAAGTTGTGATTTATTCAAAGTATATTTTAAAAAGCTTATGAAGCTTATTACATTTTTATGATATAGGTAGGCGGACTAGCAAATAGGCAATCTGATGGTAAGTAGTAACCACCGCGTATAGACAATGGCACTGTAAGAAATGTTCACCATTTCTTACATTTCCAATCCATAATCAATCTGGGGAACTAAGATGTTATGTCCGTTGTACCTGTAGTTACATTGGTCACTCACCCTTCATACCGGAACACAACAATACTGAGCACGGCGATAGAATATCTGATAAGTAGGCGGTACCTACCCAGATGGCCTGTATAAAGCTCTACCACCAAAATATTGTAAAATGAAGAGTAAAATAATTAAAGCGATAAGAAAAGTTATGTCATAGCGATAATAAAGGCTGTTATACGTACTAGTATTTTTTTAAATAGTTGTATATTATGTACACTACATGTAATTCAGTTATATAAAGAGAGTTAATGTATTCTTATCATAATCATAATTGTTTTCAAAATTGAATTCAGTTATGTATATAATAAAAATGTTATAAAATAGTCTTAAGTATCCTACAAACTTAAAACAGCCACTAAGCCCATTCGAGCCCGAAATGAAAATTGTATCTAAATTCCATAAGTAAATTAGTTCACTGAAGTACTCTGAAGTTAGTTTTCTGTATGAAGCCACTGAACATTATTGTTCCCAGTTAAATTATTGCATGCTTTTGTGCCGACCATGTATGGGAGAATTTGTACTAGTCACGTGCTTTATGCACCTCGATGGATTACATAATTCATGTGCAAATGATAAACGCAATCATCCGTTAAATTGTCGAAATATTTCCCATTTAAAACGTATTTCGACCGAAAATCATATAATTTATATCGCATTCGGCGCTTTTACACAAACATCCCTCAGCATGAAATTTCGGTTTATCGATACCGGAAGCGGAGAAGATTAACTTCGACACGAATTTCTCGTAAACGTTTTAGGCCATCGATAAGACTGCACGCCGTCACTACCGCCCTGTTTGTTGATTACCCTTATGTTATTGACACGGTTCACAATGTTCTTAGTAAATTAGTTTGTTCATAGTTACGTGCGGAAGGCAACATAAGCATCTGATTGTGTAAATATTTTTAAATTATAATTTGCATAGTTAAACTGTTGTAACGACAAGACGTTAGTTGTACTGGTATTATTAATATTATATAGGAACTTTTTTAACATACTCTTTTCAACAAAACACTATATCATCTGTATCATCGAAAACTAATATGACTTAAAAAAAAAAACAATTCTAGTGGGAATTGCTGTGAAAAAATAGTAGTCATATTATAAACTCTACTTTTAATCAAAATCCTAACCGTGGTGTCTAACAGGATGAAATTTTGCACAGGAATTCTTATGGAATGCAGGTGAGAACTAAGAGAGGATTTTTCATCCTACTTTTAAGCGAGTTCAATGGGGGGTGATATTTTGTTTAGAAATTCGGCTTTGTGTTGAATGCTTGAAATAAAGGAATCGCTATTTATGGTTATGTGTATGAATTTGAGGATGAAAGTTTTTGAATTTTTAAGTTAGAAACATGGAAATGGGTGTTTAGTCTTATGTTTATACATAAAAACCAGCGTTTAACTGTTTTCGGAAAATCCCAATAACGGGTTCAAATTACCGCAGAATTTTTTACGTGTTTTTTTTCATGTAGCGGGCATATGGGCCACTTGATGGTAAGTGTGGCCACCGACCATAAGCATTGGCAATGTAAGCTATATTAACTATTCAAACCTTAGGAGCTAGATTTTATCTCACTCACCCTTCAAACCGGAACACTAAGTATTGCTGTTTGGGGGTAGAATATCCAATGAGTGTCTGGTACTTACCCAGACGGGCTTAATTATTGGTAGTCAAATGAAAAATCGCCACATTTGTATCCATCAATCCGAATTGAAACTCCAGACAAATAGAGAGCGAGACTGGCCAGCTCCAAGTCATCGATATAACAGGCTGATACTCCTTACTGTAATTAATTAATTTATATTTACTTTTAAAATAGAAATATTAAATTAGATCAATGACTGTTTTATTCGGCAGTTATATCCAGATGAGTTGATTTTGTTCTATTGTTATAATTACCAACGGCTCTATTTCGATGAGCTGAACACTGGAAACACAAAGCGCAATGAGGATTTATCATGGTCGCAGTTAATGCTGAATTATTGGTTAATAACGTATCTTAAATAAAATGAATGATTAAAGTTAAATGTAAATTTAGACCTTAATATTTTATTTATTAACATTATTAATAAATATCTTTATTATAAAAAATGTATTTTATTATTTTTTTAGTTTCAAATCCGTAACACAGATTTTCAAGGTCATAAGTAATCATGTTAATTAACAGAGTTGAACCAACGATAAAGATGGCACTGGAAACTATTTGTGTGTTTTGTAATTATATTATTTAATATTTAATTTTTTTTTATTTAAATCTGTTTTAAGTTTTACTTGCGGGGTAGTGATTGTAGTAAATGTTAAATAAGAATAAAATTGTATAAATTGTAAATATAAAGAGCTTCCTAGCCCAGAATTAGGTATGAACCTATAAAACAATGGAATACATAATTAATTTGGAAAATTCGAGCAGTCTTCAAGAATTTTATATTCCTACAATATATACGAATGAAATGTACATAGAAAATTAATAAATTATAAGCTCGTTTTTTTATTTTTATACCAGACATTGCGAAATTGAAATGTTTTGTATTCACATAATATTGCGTGAAATGAAAATTAGACAATGTTCCAAAAAATCACATATTAAGTTGTTACGATCAGTAATTAACGGCAAAGCGAGGCGGAGTTAAAACATCTATTAAAACAAAGAGTAAAATTACGAATTATTCGCGAGAGCGTTTTGACAAGGTTTAACGAGAACTTTCGCACGGTCAACGCGCTAATTTGGGTCCCAGTAATTAATATGTACCTACTGAGTTTACCTGCTGAGGGCGGGGGACCGCCCTCGAAGGTGGCAAGTTAGCAAGGTATACGCATCGACGTCGCCGTACGAGCCATCAGCCAGTCCACCGCGCACCGCGCGCCTGGTAACACGCCTGTTTAGTAATGCATGCTTGTCATTCACTCTAAACTTCGTGTTCGCTCACTTTACCCCGTAACTATACACGTGAATTGTGAACTTCAGTGTTGGGAATGCAGTATGTTTAAGCTGATATTTCTATAACGCGACTCGGCTAAGTTAGTACTTATGTACGATTTGGAATCTAGTTGGCACTGTTAATCTTACGTCTAATGTATTAATGCGGCATAACGTTGACTTTGCGGATTTGTTTAGCTGTTAGAGACTTTCGTAAGTATGCTTAAATTATAATTATTCTGTTTGCGCAAACATCGCACGGTGTAGCGTGACCTTTTATCTAGAAGAAAATATGTCCTTATCTACATGAAATGTGGGATTTACAAATATAATCAAACGTATATAATTTAATATTTAAATGGAAACTTAAAAGGAATAATTATATATGCCAAATCTTCTTAAGAGATTTACATACTTATACTTTTTAATTTGTTTATACGCGTCCATATACATATATATTATATATATAGACTTATAAACAAACATTGATGGAAAAAATGAAAATAAATGGAACGAAAATTTATTATAATATTGCCTCAATAATACAACAAATACTAAGCAAGTAATATTTAAGCATTTACTTACAAAGTACGAAGCAATTTCTTAGCTCCGATCGTTTTCTATAAGCCAATGAAAGTCAACTCAACATCTCAAGTAAGCCTTTGTGTTATTAATGTGTTGAAACATTATTTAGATATTTCGTAACGAAACATTATTATCAAACTTAACCATGTGTTTATTAAAAATAAGATCGAATGTTTTATATTAGTGAGAGTACGCAAGAATCTGTGAGTCTTTTAAATTTTTTTTTATTTACGTTTTTTTTAAAAACAAATTACCAATTTAGTAAAACAATTGTTTTGTTTTGTAATATAATTAAAATATAAATGATGATTATGGATTCATTCACTCGCTTTAATTGTAGTGAGATATGATAATTTATATTAGTTATTATAAATAATGAAATATAGAAAGGTGTTAATTGAATTTAATTGAATTATGAGTCATTAGTGAATGTTTGCGAAATCAGCTCATTATTTGAATTAATGGTATGATATACATCAATTTTCGTTGAAATCGTAGGTGCTAAGGCAATTATATTTTACACTATGTTATGCTAAAAAAAGGTGCGCTTAAATAGTGAGAAACGTTTTTCACTGATTCCCTTTGCAATGTTGGTGTTTTATATTTAGATGAATGCGTTGGGTTGCGCGATGATCTTAGAACAAAGTATAATAGAAATGGCATGACAGTAACTATTTTTAAATTCATTTATATCATAGAAGCAAAATGCACGTTTGGGTTGAATAACACTGAGGTATATGATTATTTTTAAATGTATATCTAATCTGTGTTGGTTTGCTGCTGTTTCGTATTTATTCTTTATTGTTATATCAACGTATACATCTAAAAAAAATTTGGGTAGAATAATACTGAGTTATATGTTTTTTTTTAAGTGTATGTGTTGATATAATAGTAAATGAATTAAAAACGAAACGGCAGCTAATCTGTTTAGTAGTTTCGCTCTTGTTAATTGTGTTCGTAAATTAAAATGTTTGATTACTTAAAAAAAAAAAAGATATTTAACATTAAGTTTATGTATATTTATTATATATCCGGTCAATCAATAAAAGCAAATTAAATGATACATTCAAAAATAATTCCATTTAATTTTGGTATGAATAGAGGAAAATATAATACAAAATAAAGTTTATTCAATTAGACTATCTACAAGCGCTATTGCTATAAATTTATTTAAACAATTGACAATCGATATATTTTACGAGCTTCATTAAATAGATGGTATCGAGTAGAACCTACAAGAAACTCCATAATTACTCTAGTATAGTATAATTGATTCCACGAATAATTATTTACAGTTAAATTCAGTAAATGTATATAATTTTACTGCCCTATAATTTATATTAAATATTTTGTATTTAATATAAATTTAATTTTATTTATTTTTTTAAATTAAAAAATATCTAGTAATTTTAGTAAAAACCCACTACTCGTTTCACTATGAATGTTTAATCAGCGTGATAATCATTTTATTAAGATTACATTAAAGAAAGTTAGTGAAGTTAAATAATCTTAAGAAGTCTTAGGTGTTTCTTGCCGTCTCTTCTCGATCAAGCCTGCTTTTAATATTTCAACGATTCAAAATCGCTTTATTGTATTGTTTAGTTGAATAAAAATACATTTGAGTTGAAGTAACTTTTTAAGATGGCGGTTGATCTAATGTTCACTGTCATGGGCGCTCCGCTGTTTTGGAGTTAGTTATCCCCTCAGAATGAATATTTAAGCCCCATGTGTAGTGTCCCGAGCAAAAGAGGAATTTTAAAGATAAACTAAGCACAAGGAAATTCAGCTTTGCCTATTCGGATTGAAATAATCTTCGGTAAAGATGTCGGTTAAGCATTGGCATTAGCAGGCTGTAAATTTTCCCACTGCTGAGCTAAAGGCCTCCTCTTTCTTTGAGGAGAAGGTTTGGAGCATATTCCACTACGCTGCTCCAATGCGGGTTGGCGGAATACACATGTGGCAGAATTTCGTTGAAATTAGACACATGCAGGTTTCCTCAAGATGTTTTCCTTCACCGCCGAGCACGAGATGAATTATAAATAGAAATTAAGCACATGAAAATTCAGTGGTGCCTGTCTGGGTTTGAACCCGAAATCATCGGTTAAGATGCACGCGTTCTAACCACTGGGCTGGTCTGGATGTCGGTTAAGAGGACATGAAAAAAATATTTAGCAGATTTTCTCAGCCGATATATATATCTGACGCCAAGTGTATTTGTGAAAGCTTTTGCTTATGGATTGGTTACCCGAAATCTTATGGTTGGTTGAGGTGTTAACGACCGAGCCCGATTGATGGATGCGCTTAACAGAGATCCCTTAGTCGGCTCCTACGACACCCACGGGATGAGATAGGGTTAATCTATTCTTATCTGCTAGTACCACACTTTTCTTAAGAGCTTAGATCTTTTAAAGATTTCTTATAAAATGATCAAACACAAAATCTTCGGTTAGTTACCAATAAGTAGGTCAATTTATTAGGCAAAGGTCTCCTCAATTGACATGTTAGAAATAATGTGATCATTAATAGTATTAAATCTGGTAAGTAACTGAAGCTGTATTATATTTTGTGCAATTTTTTCAGGATAAGCCACTGAAACATACATACATTCAACATAACACAATAGTACTGAGTAGATAGTACCCTCTCATCACTTATCAAACTCCTAAAACAAAGAATAAGTTTAAACAATGACTGTGTCAGTGAAAACTAGGGGCACAATGGACATAACATCTTAGTTGCCAAGGTTGGCGTCGCATTGAGCGCACGTGAGGGATAGTTAATATTTCTTACTGTGCCTATGTATATGGCGATGGTGTCCACTTACCACCATTTGACATTTGCCTTTGTTTATAAGGGTAAATGAGCCAATGTAATAATAGGCCCAAACATAAATTTATTTCTCTTGCTGTAAGAAATGGATAATATTGTTTTACAGAGCCAATGTTTACGAAGGTGGTATCTACTTACCTTGTGGTCCATTGCGGTCCTCATTGTTTTTTGAAATGAAATAAAATAAAATGAAGGCCAAGGTTAATTCCGTTACCGTGCACACGACATCACAGAGGTCGAAAAATTACAACCTCATAAAACTGTAATATAAACTTACCGAGGCATTTACTTGGTTTTTGTACATAAGACGTTATTATAAATCGTTAGTTACGTGTTGTGTTTATGATTTTCTCACTAATGAGTTTTAGATGAGTTTACCGTATTTTTATAATGCAAACAAGACCGTTTTGTCTGTTTGTACATTTGTAACAGTCATTTGTTTATTTTTAAAGCAACATTTAATAAAGTGTTTATATATTTTGATGATATATTAAGTACTGTAATTTTCTGTGAAGGTGGATGATTTTGGAAGCCGTCGAGTTTTCTATTTTTATTTAAGTTGTCCATTATGAATTTAAATATATGTTTGTATACGTATGTTCGACTATATAGTAATTTCTTTCGACTTATATTTAACGAGCACATAGTTAAGCTTTCATTAAGTACAATATTCATTTTAATTGTTATATATTTTTTACTGTGTAAATAATAAATATGTTTTAAGGTTTATTTCTCTACAATAAGCTTTGTAAGAATATTGGAAGACTGATAATATATATACATATATAAAGATTGATTGAAATGTGAAATTGAATCGATGAAAACGCGTAACATCTTGGTTTCTTGCCGGTTCTATTCGACATACTCGTACGTTACATTCCTAATTCGGTGGTTGCTTTACTAGAATAAAGTATGTTTGAGTTTTTTTTTAATGTTTTTTCTTTGCACGGGTGTCATTTATTACTAAATAAAACGATATGATATAAAAGGAATAATGTAGGTTTTTACCAGTAGTTCGTCACGGTTGCATGCGAAAGCGATCCTGTGGCGTCCGCTGAAAAGAGTGTACCGCTGGTTTTTTAGTGGTATTCCGGTGTACTAGGGCGCACTAGTGTCGTCCTGGGCACCGGCGAGTCCCACATACCCCCCACTTCACTTCACTTCAGGGAAACGCGTAATGCGTTTTTCCAGGGTGAATTTTATTTTATCATTAATTTCGTAAATTACCCCCTACATACAAACAAACAAATTTTACATCTTAAAACTATTTGAGGAGGTTAATGTATATCGTATTATGACTATTCTTTTAGTTGTTTTTCCAAGAATCTATCGCCTTGAAACACGATTGGATCTTTACATGACAAGCCAGTTACATGTTTTGAAATTGTGCTTTTGTTTATACAGATTTATCGAATTTTACTTCATGCGTTTAAAATCGAAATATATAAATACTATATTCAAAAAGATGAGGCGAATGGCAAACCAGCAACATAGTTGTAGTTACTAGTAAGTAGCAGCCTGTTAATGACCTTCTGCTGGGTTTGAACCTCCTCTTTTATTGAGGAGAAGGTTTGGAGCTTATTCCACTACGCACGAGATGTATTAAGCCCACGGAAATTCAGTGGTGGCCTGGGTTTGAACCCGCAATCAACGTTTAAATGCACGCGTTCTAACCACTGGGCCATATCGGTCTAGAGTTACTATTTTTTTTATTTAATTACATAATAAAATATGTTCAATTAAATTTATATGTCCCCTTTGTAAATTAACGAACGTTTTTAAATATTTCAGAGTCGTATGTAAACTGATCCGTAGTAGCTTCCTAAGAAATAAATTTTCATTTACATTTCGTATTTTAGATTCAAACAAAGATAAAAGATAGATATTAATAAATAATTATGTTCGTTTAAAGTGGATATTATCTGCTTTATTTCGAATATAAATATCAATACGGATAAAATAACGAACTACAAAAATAATTCTATACTACAATTAACTCTAAGGCGATTAAAATTGTTAATACATGAAAATAATTATCATGAAAACAAAAAATACAAATTTTCATTTTAGTTTTTTTTTTTCAAGTGTTGGATGAAAGTATTTATTTATTTTAATTTGAAAGTACATTTATAATATACATAGTTTTTAATTATTGTACGATATCATAACATTATTATCAGCATTGATATTTATAACCAAATTTTCCTTGGTGGTAGGGTTTTGTGCAAGCCCGTCTACCACAAAATCGTCATATATTAGTACTATTGTGTTCCGGTTTGAAGGGTGAGTGAGCCAGTGTTACTACAGCCACACGGGACATAACATCTTAGCTCCTAAGGTTGGTTTCGCATTGGCGTAATGAAGGGAATGGTTATTATTTCTTGCAGCGTCAATGTGTTTGGGCAGTGGTGACCACTTACCATACTTTGACCCATTCACACGTCCACGCCTTTCAATATCACAAAAAAAATACTTACACACATAATATTATAGTCTTGTAGTAATTAATGTATAAGGTAATATTTAATATAACAGAAACAAGTGGTACATAAATCTATTTTTGAAAAGTACAAAATATGCATATGAAAAGTACAAAGTATAAATATATAATATAATATTGAGTAATATGCTGAGAACGACTGTTGTATCGTTTAAGATAGTCTCATTAAATTTGAGTCTCAAATGATCACTGTTTTGTTTTGAAATAGAAACAAACATTTCTTAATTGGTTTCGAGTGTTCTAAAAGCGCTTTCCGTTTGAAGTCATTTCATATCACAATTATGACGTATTTAAGTGTCATTGATACAAAGGGAACGTGAATAGCGCAATTATTATAGTCACGAGTTTAACAAAGTTCTATAAGCTTTACGCTGTAATTCCGTATATTTCGTAACGACGTCACGTAAGATATTTCTTAAAAGGTACAGTACGCAGCGTAGTAGTGTCATGGCAATTGGTATAGAAGATCGACCTGAGCCCAAACCGAACCAAATATTGAACTTATGTTGTACCTACATACGAGAATATTCAATTTACAAAGGTCTCTGTGTGTCTGTCATAAACAATTAGATTAACTTTGATCATATTTTTTTTTTAGTCCAATCACGTAATTTTTTTTACATGTCGTACAATCTATACTATAATTATAAATGCGAAAGTAACTCTGTCTTTTACGTCTTCACTCTTAAACCGGTGAACCGATTTAGATAAAAATTGCTATGGAGATAGTTTGAGTTTCGGGAGGACATAGGCTTTTTAATTCACCCCACGCGGCGCTAAAATGAGGGCTGACGGTTTTTGTGCTATCGGAAAAGTTCCGCTAGTTAAGTATAAATTAAAAAAATAATAAAATAAAATCTTAAAATTATAATATAAAATAATTTGTTGCTGTCATTTCCCAGTTTATAATTTATTGTTTCGTATTTTAATCCGTTATTTCAATTAGTTTTCCATTGGTGAATGTTACTGGTTAGTCTTATCCTCATATATAGTCTCCTTATTCAACAAACGAACGATATATTATAAAATAGTATTCGTTTATGAGATAAGATCGTTTGACTATATAAAATATCCAGTTATAATATAATATGAATAAAAATAGTTTAAGAGTCTTAGAAGTTATTGATGTCATTTCTAATATACTTTCTGTTCTAAGCTATACAGGCACTGTCTCCTAAACTATATTAGCGCTTCGGCACTCGCTACGGGTCGTTGAGCTGCTTTGATGAAGGATTTGCTTCTTGAAAGCTTTTGTTAAATTTTTCTCAGGGAATTCTTTTTAAAATAAATAGAATACGCCCTCTATGATACAGAGCTGCTGAGAATTTCATCCCAGTGCGTTTATAGGTTTACTTTGAAACTAATTTTTTTTTAATGAAAGTTTTCTTATGTTCTCAATCTTTTTGCATTTAAAACGATATTAATTAAAAATCAATCTGCAATGCTATGATATGAAAATTTCAGTTATCGTGGAATTTAATAATAAGCACATTCTAAACGTAGTCGCTTTTAAACAAGGAACTTTGTTTCAGGTGTCCGTCCTCCAGCTAAAGGAGTCCTGAATTATTCATCGACATATTTAACCGGGTCCTGGCGCGCCCGTGCGTAATACAACGCGTTACAACGGTATCTCAACAGACACATCGGCGTACAAAAATTATACGCACCTAATAAAAGTCACTAACGCGATATTCCTGTTTTAAGATAAAATACTACCGAAGTTTTGGAATTTTGAAATGTTATAGTTTGAAATAAATACATAAAAACTATGAGTCGGTTTTTATGAAGGGTAAAATAAAATTTCAAAATTCAATGGAAAATAATTGTCGCTTTAAATCAGCGACATGAACGAATTCAATAGATCAAACCGAGTGTGGAAAATTCTCAATAGGTAACAAAACAAAGGTCATAAATTTAATAAAAATCTCTAATAACTGGAGCGTAAAGTTTAATTTTAATTGTTTCTTAGTAAATTTTAAGTCGATTCGTATGTATCTAAATGAACCTAAGAGTGACATTAACAAATAACGAGTGAATATAACAGTGTCAAAGACGAACTGTAATTACAAAAAGAGCTCAATTAAATCAAGTATTATATAATGTGAAGTTTTAACGAGCAAATATGGGGATGTGGATAATAAGTGATGGGATGATGAAGTTAGTCCTGTGGAACTTCCTACTGGCAATGTCAGTGGACCGTGTAATAGGGACAGGCGAATGGAGCGAAGATGCGGAGGACTTAGGTAAGTAAGTAGTTTTAGCAGTTGGCGATAATAGCGCACATAATTTGGTAGCATTATATATCGCTCAAATAAATTTAAATATTGAAGTTTAAGTGCAATAATATTGTCATGTTATGTGTGGTATCAATTATTATGAAACTAATTTGAAATGGTAACATTTTTATACAAGGAACTTTCTTAGTTACTCAACACAACTCAACCAATTAGAATTGAGATAAATGTAGATAGTATTCAATTGAATATAAGAGTCAAATTTGTATGCGTGCAGTAAGACTTATATTTTATTTAGTTAAAAAATGCTCTATCTTCTTCTTTCGAATGTGAAATCAATGATGAGAGAAAGAGAGAAATTATTTTCTAACTAAACATTAGCTATACAGCGTTTGTAAGTTATAATATAACGATATTCAAATTCGTATTATATATGAGTACGTATATATTTTAATAAATTTTATTCAGATTTTATAATCTTTCTTTTAAAGCAAGTTTTATGTCAAACATAATATTCCTCGAGGACATATTCGTGAAACTCGTTTATTATTCAACGCGGTGTACCACTTGCAGGTGAGCCCCGTTTGACTTTACATTTATTTTTTATTCCGTTTTTAAATTCTATACTAACTAGCGTTCGCAACGATTTCTCGCGGAATGTTAAAGTAATATCTTAATGCGTTTTAGAGTGATATATTCGTCTAATCTGCAAAAGGTAAATGATCATAATTATATGAAATCTTTAAACCTTTAAGTTTACTTCAGAACCCTGCTGAAAATTTAAATTTAGTGAAATCTTAGTACGCGTCAACCTCTATATGTAAACTGTATCTATCTATAAATTTATCTGTACATATTCAGTTAAATTTGCACAATAAATAAAATTAATAAACAGGATTATGTAATTTACTTGTCAGATTAATTTAAGACAAAAATACTTATGAATATTAATAAATAAATTACCGTTTTTTCCATCATTTTAAATTATCTTTGTTTAATATTGAATAATTACTTTATAATAGTCAAAGTAAAACTCTCATTGGTAAATGAAATCCGAATTTTTAATTGTGTGCTGAATGTGTGTTATGAAATATATAGGCTTTGCAAGGTGAATTGGGAGTTAATTAGAAAAGTTTATTTATTCCAAATAGATTATTGGATTAGATTCTTAATCGAGGCTTTTGTAAATTGGAATTTTATATCGTCTTTAAAATTGGAAAAAGATTTCTTTGTATAAAATTCATAAGCGTCACTGTTTTCTGAGTTTATTAAATAGATTGGGGTCGTGATCTGAGCCTAAGATTTTTATACGGAATAAAAATCATATCATGTTGCCATTAAATACAAAACGCTCTTAAATATTTTACATTACTAATTAAATATATATGAGTTACATTATGTTGTACTACTATAAAATTCTAAAGTTTTTTTTATAATATAATATATGTATGTTATGTTTCGATTTGAAAGTTTACCCGTGTCTAAAGTGGGACATCATTAAAATTGCCTGAACGTTCAGAAATACCAAAAGCACAAGTTTCGTGTAGTACGGAACGGCAACAGGGAAGTAGAACAATTTGCATTTTTATTTCGGAAGCTACTATCGGTTTCGAACAACAAAACTTTGCATTCTCGTTTTAAACAGAGCAATCTTTGATCGGCCCGCTTCCTATTTCGTAGCCCGTTAGGAGAAAACTGTGGAGCTTTCGTTCGGGATGCGGCTGGCGTCACGCCAATTTCTTTGTCTTGTCAAGCCATTTTCAAGTGTCATCGATGTAGATATTTCCATTATTGGATGAATTTACCTTTATGATTTTTCAGCTCTGACTCTATTTCTTAAACACAATTGCTTTTTTTACTTTTTATTTTTTTTACCTATAAAAGATTTATACATAGCATTGAAATTGTAAAGTTCCACATAAATCCCTTAATTTGTATGTGCATGTATGAAAATTTGTGTTAAACTGTTTGAGATTAACTGACTTCAACGACTTTTGACGGATAACCATAAAAATGGCATTTAGGTATTTTTTCTTGGCAAATTTTTTTTTAAATTATTAATTTTAATTTAGTTACGGCGAGTTAGCGCTGCGCTATATCAACTTCTATAATCGATCTATCAATCGTCATGGCGATTGATATTTATACACATACAGGACAATACTTGCTTCATTGTCCTAGTATATAAAAAAATATTACTGTATGAGTGACCCTATACGGAATACATCATATCACAATATTTAATTATAATATATTTTTTCAGCATAATTGATATTCATAAAGAATATACGGTGGAGATTGCCGTGTAATTGATATACATATTGAAATAACGGTCTCGTTTGATGCGGAACTCTAAAAGGAATATCTGAGGCAAGTGTGAGACATTCAAGTCCCATCAGCCGAAGAAACGTTCTTGACGAGACAAAGTAATTGTTTGGCGTTTCGCCAAACGTAGTCTAACATACCAGAATCGCAATGGTTATGGAAATCTGCCCGTGACAGCGCGGAGGCTGCGCGCTTGTCTTTTGCTTGCCGAGAAAATTTTAAATACTATGCATGTGGGTGCACTTACTGTCACCCACTTTTGCATCTTTATATTCTCGGCGCTTTTGGCCCGGAATAAATGTATGCATCTTATTGCGTATGGAGATATCTTCACCGTTGAATTTAAAATAATATGAATATTATTTTTCCTTATTGAAGTACTATCACGTCTTTCCTTTATTTAACTCTTGAATATAAACTGACTATATTTACGTTTTGTTGAAATTTTCTTGTGCAAGTTCACTAGAGCTGAGTTGGTCCAGTGGATAATATAAGTCCATATTAAATGGAGAGTGCCGGTTCAAATCCTGGCAAGTAGTATTGAGTTTTCATCGTAACTATATTTCTTCCTAGGAGTTTCCTCTTGCCCAGCTGTGGGATATAAGCTTCTTAACGTTTGTTGTTAATTGTTTAATTACTAAGATATGTGATTGGTAATTCAAAAAAAAAATCTTGAAAAATATTATCACATAACGTTACATCTAAGTCGACTATTTCGTGATCGTAATCATTGTTTTTCTTTACCCTGATGCGAATACAAATTCACTTACATCGGTATAGATGTCACCTGAACTTGAAAAGTTTTTTAATATAACGTATCGCTGATTTCCAGATAAACTTTGAAGTCACGTCTCAAAGTTAGTGTGTTTCAATATTTTCTTTATAGTGCTTATTAACTTTATGCTCGGTATTATTTTTGCTATTGCTATTTAATTAATATTTGATTAAAACCAACTCAGAAGCTTAAAATATTGGTTTGATTCGATCGTGACCTTAGCGTTTTAACTAAACTTGATATGGTATTTATGAGTAAAATTCTTCATTCATTATTCATAAATCCTAAATAAAGCAATTCATTTAAATTTTTTCTAATTCATTATGTAATAGTTAATAAATATCTACTGGCCAAAGGAGTAGAAGAATACATTTCAGGAATTTACTTACTACCTAAGCCAATATATATCTAGGTATCTGAAAATTATTGCTATCCGAGAACCTCAGTATGTAACCTATGTAGCTACACTAACTCTTCTATCTCTTTCTTGCACAAACATACATCACATAAATTTAATTGGTGCTTCTTGAACAAAATAATGTATGTAATAAAATATACAACTTACCTCATAGTTATACTGGTATGATCCTTAAAATTGCATTAAGAAATAAACGAACATCGGAAAAGCTAATATTACCGTAAAATTAAATTGTCAAACAAGGTGCGTAATATTTACCGAACCTGTTCAAATTTTGATTAGGACTTAAGTCTTAATTAAAAATTAATCCTTCAAACGCGATGCCGAGTATAACCCAAATAATTATTTTGGTTGGATATATTGCAACTTTCGGTGGTAGTTGTATAAAGTTCGTACCACAGAATTAAGAGTTTATCAGAAGTGACATATGTGAGTGAGGCGTAGGGCGTCGAGTTATTTACCTCTAATTATTCTAAAGATAACAATGCTTGTGAACTGTAGGTTGAACCAGTGTTATTAAATACGGTTATTAATTATGGGTATTCGGTTGGCAGTAAATCAACATGTTACGAATTAGTTATGCTTCTTTACAATACCAGTTTTGGTATAAAAACAGTTACGCCTCTAAGTCGATAACTTTCTTGTCTTATGGAGCCTACAAGAATTAGTCGTGGTGATGATTCATGATTTTCTGCTTACATTTGTATTTCTTCGTTATTTGAAGATATGTTTCATTTTTCGAAAAGGGAATTAAAATTTGCTACAAAGAAATTTTGCTAGCATTCTTGCCACCTTTCCGTCATGATTAGTACAGTAGTTAATTTCATTTTTGATGCGCATATACTTATTTTAGGCTATCATATTGTTCTATATTAAACACACAATGTATTTAAGGTACTTAATTGGATATGGATTAGTGATGTATCGCTTAAAATCGCTTCGAAAATAAGCCGTTATTTCTCGTAAAAAGTAAAGGATAAAAATTGTTGTTGTGGGCTATCCCTAAGACAGACATATACCATTGCAGACTTTTTACCATTGTAGACCTATTTAAGGTGTACAATACTGTGGTTCATTATTTTAAACTATCTTATAAGGTTCAATCAGCATTTGTAATGTAAGCGCAAAAATGTGTTTATTTATGACATCACATACATAGAAACCGTCCTTTTCAATCAATCTATCTGTTAAAAAGAAAACCGCATCAAAATCCGTTGTGTAATTTTAAAGATCTAAGCATACACTCACACAGACAGTGGTAAGCGAGTTTGTTTTATACTATGTAATGACGTTTTAAGCAAATGTTTTACGTGGAACAGGTAACGTATAATATAATAACATTAAATACTATACTAAATTAAACAAAATACTATGTGACTAATTTAAAAAGTCAGCTGAGATAGACAAGTACAAATGTGATGCCATTTCTAGCAAATCTATCTTTGCTGATGTTGGCAACATTGGCAGCATAGATTCACTGTGGCGTGGGTCGCCGCCACCCATACCACATATTTGTTTGCCGAAAATACGCGGGCTTAACCGGCGTAAATTAATTACACATCCGCTTTACTGTAATTACATAGTCCACGTACTACCGATGCAACTCAATATGACCCAGTTTTTTACATAATATACGGGTGTGTTTAAATGTTAAATCATAACGTAATTTAAATGGCTTCCCAAAACGTATTACATTGACTCGATGATATTGTTTGTGGTCGCTTTGATTAATCAATCTTAGTTCAATCTTGTCATGAATGAATTATTTAAAGTGCTTTTATTATTTTAAAAGAATTTGTGGAAATAATTAAATTATTGATAGAGTTAATTTGCGATTTAAATTCGATATTCAATATTGTTGTTATCTGGTATTAACGTGGATAGAAGTTATAATTATCTTTATTGATTTATTACGCAAGAGGCCCATAAAGGAAATGTTTATTTAGTTATGAATAATACACGTGGGGATATATTTGGATGGTCCGTTGAGGGTGTCTAATTATAATTGCGATCTATATTGTTTTTAAAAATAGATTCTTTATTTTTAAGTCAGCGTTTCTATTTTACATGTGTACTTTACAAGCAATCCGCCCAGAATTGCGCGAAGTGCGATTAGCAAGAATATATTAAGACAGTTTATACTGTATTATTTATATATTTTATAAAATTTTTGTGTTTGTTATATAAGTATTACCATACTAAAATCAATAAAATTAGCTATTGACACCAAGATCAAATTATATTTTAACCTACCGGTTTCGCAGCTAAAGATTTGAATCGTTGCATATATTTATATTATATTATAAAAACAATGATTTCTTATAAAATATTCAGTCAAATGTTATATTAAAAAAAATGAAATCTATATTATTAACATATTTGTCTGAATAAGGATTGATAATGAATTGAAGAAAAATGATTTCAAAACATTTGCTAATTTACAATAGAAAAAATTGTTATCATGAATTTACCTTAATATATAAATACTTTTTTAAGACTTTTTATTTGATGTATCTTATAAGGTTTAGCCAGGATTAGCCATTTACGAAAACAAATTTATTGGATAAAACGCCGTTAAAGTTCAACCAATTTATATATTCAATCTTCCTTATTTATTTCTTTTTCTATTTATTTGAAAACCGTATCCAAATCCGTTGAGTGGTTTAGAAGAAGGGAGGGGAGATACAGACAGGAACCGAAAGCCGCTTTGTTTTATACTATTTAAAGATAGTTCGACGCTTAACAAATTTATATTTTTTATTCATTTATTTACACTGGAAAGGATATTTTTACTTTTATGTTGTAATTATTGCTAAGATTTCGTGAAATATGGGTACCACCAACCAATTACATATTCTACCACTAAACATCAGTAATTAATAGTTTATCCCTGTTTAAAGTTTTAGGGAATCCGAGTAACTATATTTTATTTCCGAGCTATTGACCATGACTATGAAAAGTATTTTTCAATCTTTCTTAGGGTGTCTACGTTTACGGGCAGTGAAAATTTACCATTTGTCATCTGCCGGTCAATTTTAAATAAAAAATATTAAAGAGTCTGACATTATTTATATTATATAAATAGTTTGACATACTATACATACAATACATTTGATAAAGTTCAAACGTGAAATGTAAAATCAGTTGTAGTTAACAAGCCTAGCTCAGAATTAAATTTTGGTGTTTAGATTCGCGGGTGACTAATACAAATGACACTGTAATGTCAGAGGCAGCGAGAGGTGACGTGCGAAAAACGGTGCGGTGTAACCAGAGGTCAGCGCGTTTTGTTACCTGTCGCTTTAAATCCGTACGTGTGTCAAATTGTTACGTTATCGTGTTCACAGATAAAAGATAAAAGTTCAGATTAGACGTCCGTTTTACATGATAATTAGTTTTATATTTTACTCGTGTTAATGAATATTTTAATCAGTAATCATGTTTTGTTACGTAATTACTTACGGGTTTTAAAGGGTAGGCGATCGGTGTGTTCATAAATATTTTTAAATTTTTTTTTTTTAATTTTTAACATAAGAATATCGTTAAATATATTTAGTATATCAAAAACGAATGTATTTGGTGCTACACCGAAGGTAGAAAAATGCAAAAAGAGAACGTGAATGAAAATTCTTGAATCTTTGAAAGGCTTCCCGAGTATCACGAAAAGGAAAAACACCTATGTGACAATTGGAAAGGGATTTGAATTTATATTCAAATTGAAGTAACGATGATAGAATATTTAATTAATTTAATATTTACCATTTATAAGGCAAAAGTAATCTGTTTTAACAAACACTACGCCCGATTTTCTATACAAATATCAATCCTTAGAGTAGATGACAGGTAACAAATTGATATGAAACGATGCTTTTCGAAAACAAAACCGAAATTGTAAACGAATTAGTTAATTCCTATAATTAAACTAAAATATGAAAATGCAAAACAAAAAATTGAGCTAGCAACACTAAACTTGTAACGTAGGAGCAGTTGACGGAATCGATTCAAGCGAATTGACACTTATGTCTATCTCCTCCCCCCTTCACATTGGCGATTCTACGGTCGAAAAGTAGTTTTTTTATGGTATAGGTTGATGGACGAGCATATGGGCTACCTGGTGGTTAGTGATACTTGTTTGGCGGTGGAATATCTGATGAGTGGGTGGTACCTACCCAGAGGGGCTTGCACAAAGCCCTACCAACTAAATAGTTGTATGGTAAAGCTTATTTAACCATACACATTTATATTATTTGAATTTTTTTAATTTAACACCCAATTAATGGAATACTTGAAATATTCATAATATATTATATCCTTTAGCTTATCATCTTCCGGCAGTCATAATTAATTCAGTCCTTTGAATTTTATACTAGGAGACTTTGCATAGTAACTAATTTTTATAGGATTTTATGATAAAATTATAACCTATTCCACTTAATATAGTATACTGCTAATAATTGAATAAAAAATGATGCAAAAAAGGTTTACGAAAAAATGTTTTATTTGAGATTGAAATATATACTACTAAAATAAAGGGAGTTCTTTCAATAATTGCCATAATCTTTTATAAATTCAGTTAATCTTCGTGAATGTGAATAATTATATTATTACGTAACAAAAAAAAAAAAAAAACGAATATCAGCGTACGTACGTATATCGAAATTATGACAGCGTAAAGCGTTATATTGGAATTTAATTCAACATGACCTTATCAAACCTTTTTTTATATTTTACTTAAATTTTGTGCGAATAATCAATACAGTATTAAGATAAATAACTCATTGTTTATAACGTTGAAATGACAATTTTTGGGGCCAAATAAGTATGTTCTATGTAAGTATGTTTAGAATAAAACCAATACTATCGTTTCGTGAATATATGCGAGGTTGTATCTATTTTCCTCTAGAGGACTATTTACAGGAAAATCTGAAATAGCAAATGCACTTGTCTAAGCCACTAAGCACGATTCCGGAACGCTGCGGCAGCGATCGATTAACAACCGTGAGAAAATAACATCGATCGTAAATGTCCTGCAATAAAACGAACAATGCATTTTCTATCTCCGATTAATTACTGTGATCGAATCGAAATATGAAATATCTAGTTTATAGAATACGTGGATTTTAAATGAGATCAAATTCTGAGAAGCAATTGATTTTTTTCACGCTCAACTTGTGTTTATAAATCATTTCGGGCTTGGCTGAGTAAGACAATATCATTAGATAGTCTGCGTGGGTGAGATGAACTTCTACCACATATGCACATAAGACAATCCACATTAAAGCAGCGTGGTAGAATAAGTTCGTACCTTTAAGGACAGTGATTATTTATTCCGTCCGATCTATGGCTTACACCTTGCTTAGTTGAAATTTTATTTTCAATATCATCTTAACGGATGCGATGCGTGATTACGTTTTTATAATAAACTTATATGTGTAAATCCAAATTTCATCTTTATAGATTCAACAGATTTTGAGTGTGCGTTGATAGTTTGTCGAGCCAAGCGATTTTAGTCGAATATATTTCAATTGTAATACAAAAAATAACTGACGTATTTTTTAAAAACGTTTTTTCTTCATTTAAGTGCTTAGAATTTTTTAAGTTAGCAAGGAATTGCTGTTATTTATGTAACGTTCATGGTATTTTATTAAAGCTTTTACTTTTCGGGGAACTTCATATTAGAATACATTACCTCAGGCCCGTGGGCATTTCCTAAATTTATCTTCATTGTTGAAACTGTTAAATCTCTTGGTGGTTTTTATAAATTATGAAAACGGTAAGTCCCTTAGTTAAAGATTTTTGTTCTGAAATTTGTTTTACTTTGAATTATTAATATTGAGTACTTCTTCATTAGGAAATATTACAGCTTCTTAATACAATTAAGCGAGGGACGTTCTGTTGTTTAATCTATTTTGTACCTTTCCTTACGGCAATCAGATTGTTGAGTGCTTGTTTTGTTTATGTATTTTTGTTAATGCTATTGTAATAAAATTGCCTGCTTCAATTAAGTTAAATTTATCGAATATAATAATTACATTAAATATAATTAATCAGTTATCAAAACATTTTAGTGATTTATTAATACAGTAATGATCCAGTGGTACGTATCTTGTTGGAAGATAGGTTCAGATCCGGCCCAGCAACAGGTCTTCTCATGTGCTTGATTTGTCTTTATAATTGATTTTCTTTTTGTGTCGGATTAGAAAATACCACATATATGTCTAACTGGTGATATAAGCGAATTATCAATTATTCTTATAATTATTAATATAATAATTATATTAATAATTATAAGGATCAAAATATCAAACATCGTCGAGAGTGTGCGCTCGTCACTGTTCGGGGCAAGCGGAGTAGGCATCATAAAGCAATCCCTTTCAACCTTGCTGTCCATGGATTCCTGCAACATAAGGGAACTGAAATCCAACGTAAGCGCTGTTCACTTTTACTTTGAGACGGCGAAGCTGGTCTTGCTCATTTTACCGAGACTCACTTCACACAGGGTACAAATTGGAACATCTCTTTGTACCGCGGGCTGGAGTGTACTTTTACGTCAGATGATATCTGCTCTCGTCACATCGGCAGCCTTGAAGGGCAGGACCTAGGTGTCCATTATCTGGCTGCGTATAGAATGCGATGACCATCCGCGATTCTTTGTGTGCCTCTATAGGTCGCATAGCGGTCATGCCGAACCCGAACGACTGGTTGAGCACGTCCAACAACAGGCTCCATCCGCAGAGATCGTAGTTCTTGGCGATTTTAATGCCCACCGCGCCGAATGTCTTGGATCTTCACGTACTACCGATCATGCGGGTAGTTCTTAACATAACTGGTCACCTTGCCAATGCGAATACCAGACGTGGAAGATCATACACCTTTGTCGTTGGACCATCTGCTCACTTCTCCTCCGGACAGGCCAGGTTGCAGTCAATACCCCTCTGGGATCGTCGAACCAATGTCTCGTCTGAAGTACAGTGCCGGTTGCGCACTCCTCGTAGCCTCACTTTGGCACTACAGGTCAGCGGATCTGATCTCTTAGGCTCTGTTTTCGCGTCCAACTTGACTTGCATTACCGAGGAGAGTTACCACTAACAATCCCATGGTGTATAACCACGATGTCGGAGGAAAAATTTCGACAAATTGCAATTCGTAAAGCACTTCTTTCCTATGATATTCATAAGGACCACTCGTCCTGATGGCATTCCTTCGATCCTGCACACACAAAAACACACACACACACACACACACACATGTCCGAAATATGTACTCTTAAGTTGGCACCGGTTTTAACACGGTCATGCTCCGGTAATCTTACGCATTAGGCATTTATATCATCAAAAAAGGTTATTATTAGGCTTAGGTTATTTAATTAGCGCTTTCAAAAGGATTGCAACGTACATTGCTGTCATGAATACGGTTTCTTAACTAACCAATATAATAATTAATCCAATTAAATAATGTATGAATTTCTTAAAAACTGTCAACTGTTCGAAATACATACATCGGAAACTGTTTCAGTTGACAAGCATCATATATGTGGTATCGTTGTATTTAACGCTCATTTTAGAACGCTTAAAAAATTCATAGTTATAAAGGAATGCATGGGTTGCAAAACGTTTGAGAGAGACCGCACACCGTAATAGTCCCCACGCGAGTGCACATAAAGAGCGGTATACACATAATTAAAGGCTATGTTACATACAGAGTTTATATGAATTATAAACATATATATATCTTGGTTATTACATATTTAAATCAAATGCCCTTCGAATATTTAATATATAGAGTAATATATTTAGTTTCGTTTGTTCAATATTATGTATGTAAATAAATCAAAGGCTTAATTGTGGTTTTACTAACGTGTAACCAGATAAATCCGGATTAGAGAAATCCAGGTATCGGAGTGTATTATAAGGATGTTATCGTTTCATTCAATTCAAATTTATATCTTACCTTAAACTAGTAGGTATATGTAATATTTATATATAAAACTTACTTGATGAAAAAGCTTGAGGTTCTTTGATTTCCATACTCGACATATAAATTTAATTTAAAATAGTTCATTATTTATTTCAATCGGGAAAAAGATGAATTACTGAGTTCCCGATAGTTTGCGTTAGAATCCACATTCCGATCCGGTGGATGGTTTGTACTAAATATCTAGAAAATGACGATTTGTAACGTCGATGACCTCGTATGACCCTTATTTAATTGAGATTATTATGATCGTGAAGTTTACAGGAGTTCAAATTAAAATTATCACAGTTTAAAAAATCCTATGACCACAACAAAAATAAAAATATATAGTGTATGAAATTTAAATGTATGTATGTGACGCATCCCACCGTTATGTGGCACGGGAGAAATGGACCGCTTACCGTAATTGTCCATTCGCGAGCGCATTTAACGCAGTGTACACAAAATTATACACTATGGAGTTACACTGTGGTTTGAGGGTGGTTTTCCAACGTGTTCCCGAAATTTTCCGTGAATTATGTGCATCGCTTTATTGAATTTATAAATTTGTATAGCTTTTATAAGCTTGAACGATCCGTGAATTCGTTTGAATGCGTTAATAAAATGTTTGAAATACAAATCTATTCATTTTTATTGTTAAGCTGTAATGAAACGTGTTTGAATACGAAATATTTTTTTGAAACTGTTATTTATAGATTTTTTTTATTTGCATTCCGATTAATTTAAATAGTATTGGAATTGAAGAGAAACTGCGCTATTACCGTAACTTTTTTTAACTGTCTCATTGATGGACGTGTCTCGAGGTCGTTGGTCCGAACCCCAAGCGCAGATCATTATTATTTTTTTCTGTCAGTTGTAGTATTATCGATAAAAACGCAAAGGCTACCCCTGTATTTTCTTCGACAGTGTCGTATTGGCATCGGATTATGAAACTGAGAGATGTATATAACACACCGAGGTAATGGCAACCGCGATCGAAATCGGGCAGGATGACATAACATCATTTCGTAATTACAAGAGAAACACTAAAATAACGAACCTGTTCATCATCATCAGTATCGTTAATCCTAAAAACATTTGAACATTTTGGCGGTTAATTGATATTCTTTTAAGAATCAGTCAGTGGTGTGTAATAATACCGATTAATATATTTTTGTTTTGCATGTTTATAAATTCACGTGCAATTTTAATGCAAGAACAGTGGATAAATTAAAATCAAACGAATGAAGAAACGCAGTCTATACGAAATCGTAAAATTTATATTTTTTGCATTTACGTTTCGGTCATAAAGATTGTGATGAAACTAATGAAAAAGTCTCATAAAAAAAATAATTTTAAAATACTTGAGTGGCCTTTAACATTATGACATCATAAAACAATTCGAGTAAATAGTTTATATACGTGTGTTTTGTAATGATAACATTTTGGAACTAATAATTTATTTTTGTTTATTTCGATTTTTAGTTATTTATTTAAGTGGAAATTAGTCTCATTTAAAAATAGTCGAATGAATTTGTATGTTTAATTTTCTTTTTAGAAAATAAGGTTGGAGAAAGTTCAGTTTCCATTACGTGCTTTCCGTAATACGAGACTGTATTATTTAGACTTACACACTTCTAAGATTGATACTTCAGGCTGCTCCTTAAAATTTGTGACCCAGGACCACAGCTAAATCAACGTGTAAGTCTTTTCATTATGAATTAAAAAGTTCATATTAATTTAAAGTATTTTTATTCTGAAAATATGATGTAGTAACGGAACACCCCATTCTCTTATATTACAAACGAATGTAGAAATATTCCTCTTCTGAATATAGCATAATGTATTATGCAAATCTCAATTTAAAATTCATAATTTTATAAATAAAGTTCATTCATTATTCTTGCAAGCGCTTATGAGAGTAATATTCGGTAGAGTGATGCAATTTGCGATCTATCTATGTATATACATGATTCATGTATTCATATATCATATGAATATTATAAATGCGAAAGTAACTCTGTCTCTTTGTCTATCTGTCTGTTGCTCTTTCACGGTCAAGCCACTGGCGATGAAGGAAAACATCGTGAGGAATCCTGCATGTGTCTAATTTCAACGAAATTCTGCCACATGTGTATTCCACCAACCCGCATTGGAGCAGCGTGGTGGAATATGCTCCAAACCTTCTCCTCAAAGGGAGATGAGGCCTTTAGCCCAGCAGTGGGAAAATTTAAAGGCTACTAATGCTTAAAAAAAATATTTTATGGCTAATATTTGACGACCAAGCCCTAAAACGCGAACGAAAAATTTGTATCATATAATGATAATGTAAATAATATTTTTTTAACCATTTCACATGATGATCCCCTTATTACCTACTTAAAATTTTTAAGTAGAATAATTTAGCACACTTGTATTTAAGATATATATATATAGGAATATGCTCCAAACCTTCTCCTCAAAGGGAGAGGAGGCCTTTATCCCAGCAGTGGGACATTTACGGGCAGCTTATGTATTTAAGATACCTCTATACTGCTTATTGACCCCTCAAATTAAGCGTGAGGATTGTGTTAGTTGTGGTGGCTATAATAGGTCAAGATCGAACTGGGGACTTTCACATCGCTAGACAGCCCGTAAGCAATTGCACCATTGACCCGTAATGCCTGGTTTCTATACAGAAAACACAAATTATTTTGGTTACTGATTGTAGAATGGTTTACTAGGTGTACTTCAGATCGTCACCGTCAACAACTTACCTAAGTAACTACCTAAATTTTATGATTATAAAATTCAGCTTTTAAGCGCGTCAATATCATTAGTAATTATCGTTTTTCTTTTAATTCACATAATTAGTTAATTATATTTTGTATGTTTTTACATATATTATGTTTACATTTTTGTAAACATATTTTTGACTTCATATTCTGAATGACAGGCAGTAATTAAATGTGTTTTAATCATTGTAAGCTGAAGTTAAAGTAAACAAATCTTATTTTTTTTATAATTTTGGTAAAAGTATCTGATTTGTATGTTGCCTTGATTAATTAATCAATTAATAAAGCTTTCGTCTTATTACTGTCCAGAAAGACGTCATCACTTACGTCTGATGTTTTAGGCAGCTTTCTTTCCTATGTAAAGGCTTCGCCCTTAATATCATATGTCAGAGTTATCCGTGTCTAATAATAATATGTATCCATTAGGTAAGTGATTGTTTTACTTAATTCTTTGTCTGTAATACGTTGTGATTAATTCGAAATAAAAATAAGAATAAAGTAGTTTATTTTTAAAAAGGTTTTACGTTAATATTCAAATCGTAACTGTAAAAATCTGCGTTTGTAGAAACTTGAATTTTCTATTTTTTTCTACTTTTGTTAGTTAAGTTGTTTTTAGTTTTCGTTTATCTTTTTTAATCAAGTATTGTTAATTATAATGTTATTTGTTGTATGTAGTTTTTGCATTTAAATAATTGTGTATATATACAATTGTATTTTAACCATAAGCTATGCAAAAATCTCTAGTAAACATAATAAATATGCCTAAAATAGTGCTCATTTAATATTCAAATTACCTTAATTCTTGGATAAACTTATTATAAGAAAGTCATGAATCACCTTAAATGAAATGATAGAGAAAATTCGAAATGAATATCACGATTCATAACAAGGACGCGTCTGGTGACTAGTCGACTCAGCTCATTAATTTCTTCTTGAAACGCTAATTAAGCACTCTTTGAAGAATTCACGAAGCGATTTCATCGCGTCGACACCACCCATCTGCATCTCAATTATGCAATACAATTTCACTGGATATCAAACTTGAAATACCAATTAAAACGACTCAAAATCTTCCGTGAAAAAATTATGCTACCCCGTTCTCTATTACGTCAAATTAAACGTCGCTACCGTCGTGGTTAAATACTTTTTCGTTATTTAATTAATTTTATATTGCTATTTTTATTTTAAGTAATAGGAAACAATTATTATTAAAACAAAAAAAAATATATAAACAAATATTTGACAGTTATTTAAATAGCAGATATTGTAAACTTATATTATTCAATGTCGGTTGGTTATGACACCATGGGATTCTTTATATATATATATACATACATCGACGAAACACCCTTATACATTTTAAAGTACAGTGAATTGAATTGAGAAATAGATATTGAGAATTAGATATCCAGATTCAAATAAGAGCTTCTAAGACCGAATGGGTACATTATTTAGATTATTTTTTCAATATAGTTGTCGTACGTGATTCGTGTATTGGTGTCTCTAAACCATTGTTACGATTTACAAAGACACGTAGGGGCCTTAGTAGGCCAAGTTTGGTTCAACCTCGCAAGCGAACTTGTGAAAGGAAGATACCCAGTCAAACGTGCTTTGATAAACTGCCTTTTGTGTCCTTTGTGACTCCTCGATAATCCCGGCTCAGAATGGCGCCCAATGTGGGTCTAAATTCTTTTTGTAGCCAACCATCGGACTGATTTTCAAAGGCAATTCATTTGACATACGTGAAAATAAATTGGAGACTCGAAGATATACAATTAATGAATTTTATATAAATCTTTTATAAAATAATTTGTTATTTTGTTAAATAAACAACAATAGATTATCGCCTGATTTACCTATGAGCTAAATTATGAATAGAAAACTAATTACGAGCCATGTTCGGATAATTAATATTTAAAGGCCTATTCCACGATGAGTTGTTAGAGTATTGATTAATTTCGTAAATACACCTCTTGGAGAATGTTTAGCAAGTAGGCCTATCAATCAAAATGTACTCTAAAATTTTTGAATATAGTTTTATTATCTCTACTCAATCAACCGGTTGTTAATTCGTTTTCATTGATTGATGAATTTTAAATTTGTCCATATCATATAAATTGTAAAAAAAAATTTTTATAAACCGATTTCATTTTATTTTGTATAAGGCTTAAAAGAGTTCTCAAAAGTTTTTTATTATTATCGTTATTGTATTGACATTTTCAAACAGCTGAATAGTTTCGTAAAGAAGAATTAGTGGCTTAATACTTGAACGCGTTTAATTACGCTTTCAGCGTAATATTGTCAAATCTCCATTTTATTGAGGCGTTTTTAAGTATTAAACGCACGAAAGCGATTAGCGAGGAAACTTCAGAAACAATAAAAGACTTGACTACTGTTAAACAGATAGCGAAGGCTTTCGAATAGCTCCCCGGAAAATTTCTATTTCAAAAGAAGTCATTAGCGAAGTTTGAGTGAACTTTCTGACCTGGAGGGAAAACAAATATTTCTTGGGTGGCAGAAACAATAACATTCCTCCTTTGTTTAATTTTTATAAGCTAATAAATTTATTTAAGCTTAAATGCAAGATTGACTTAGGAAAATGCTTTTATAAAAAGCTCTGTTAAAAAATACGTAAGTGGATTAACTCTCATATCCTTTTTTATAAGTTCTTGAAGCGCTTTATAAAAATGAGTATTTAATTACTAAGTGGAAGTTTGAAAACTTTATCAGCTTTACTAGAGGGAATAAATATCAATATTTTCCAAGATTAACTATTGTATTTATAAGTAGTAGTATTATAAATAGCCTAACCTAATTCATTCGCAGCCTCGTATTTGCTTCGTATAATAGGGTTTTTATTTGTGGGTATTTTATTATAAGTAACAGCTTTTTTTAAGCTGTCCTAATGCGGATTGGTACCCTGCTACTCAACATATATGAATCATAAATCTGAATTTAAATTTAAGTCCACTGACTTATCCATTAAAAATTAAAAAACTTGTTCGAATTTGAACCCACAATCTTCGGTTAAGATTAACTTGTAGCCACTGACTCATATCGGCTTTTCAGTAGTCATAATACTCTACGTCCAATGATTGCTGATGAAACTTAAATAATATCTAATAATAACGGAGGAGATCAAAGAGGTGAGATAAAAAACAATCTGAAACTGGATAAGAGTCTCTTATAATCCTCTTATAACGATTTACTTACTGATATTTCTACTTATGTTGAATCATAATATAATTTAAAATTTATAAGAATCTAGATTAAGTTTTTTCCCGGAAAATCGAAATTGCGATTTACTGGGGAAATGCTGCTTCTTGCCGCCGTTCCATGTGGTCATGATTTTTGGAGTAGCATTTTTAATTCTTAAGAGATTTTGTAACTATTGACGTTTTCAATATAATAATTATTATGTAAATAAATATTTTAAAGAAGAACAATAAAAAAAAATTACAAGTCTGTACTGAACTGAACTGTATAATACAGTCGTATTAGTATATTTTATAATAATAATAATATAAAATGGTTATATACAAGCAAATATAAACGTTGGAGTATATCAAACCCTTCACAAACAAGAATATAAAAAAACCTTCATGTGTGAATATGAATTTTACGCACCATAATTTTACTACAGCAAATACCCAATAAAAAGAGTAATTTCTTGCGGGCCTGTAACATTGAGGAAGGAAGACATTGGCGTGACGTTAGTTTGATATACGAGCGAAGTCTTTTGTGCGTTGGTCGTTAATACAGGAACACAATGAGAACGGGCCGACAGCTCCGCACAGAGAACTTGAGAACTGCGGGTGACGTCGTGTAATCAGATCACTGATTCACTAGAAGCATCTACGATGATTACATAATTCTAGGATATCTTTGCTTTGAGTTCAACAGAGTATAATGAATACATCGTAATAAATTTATTAATATTTTTATTTTGTTATTTGCATAACATTTGTGTAGGTCGTATTATCGAAATATACAGAAAGATTTTCGAAGTGTATTTTACTCGGTGGCAGGGTTTTGTACAAACTCGTCTGGGTAGGTACCATTCACTCATTATTTATTCTACTAAGCATCAATGTTTAGTATTGTGTTCCGGCTCAAAGATCGAGTGAGCCAGTTTAACTACAAGCATAAGTGACTTAACATTCTAGTTCTCAAGGTGGATGGTTCATTAGTGACATTAAGAATTATTTATATTACTTACAACAGTCTATGGGCAATAGTGTCCACTTAGCATCAGATGGCCCATTTGCCAATTCAACTAACTATATAAATAAATATATTGTTGACGCAAAAAAGTGTGAATCCTGTCATATTGTAATCCAATAAGGCAGTATTGGTCTAGTGAACTGATATAATACCGCAAATCCCAAAGTCCTGGGTCTAAACTTCAGGACAAGCCGATATAAAGTTAATTACTCTATAGATAAATTGTCAGTAACAACTCAGAGCCTGGATGTTGGAAGTGTGCACGCTCACTTGACTCGTAAAGCCATTGGTCCCGCATCTGAAGTCTTTCAGATCGTGTCGTTTGCCGTCCCATCGGATTATGAGATTGAAGGAATAGAGAGTGCACCTGTGTTTGCGCGCACACTTGTTTTTTTATATTGTCCGGATAGACATATGACTCCACTCCGCCTGATGGTAAGTGGAAGTGGAGTCCAAACGCGAAAACGACTAGTACAGTCTGCAAGGATGAGCTGAACTAGTCACCCTTGCCATGCCGGCCCGCAAGATGACTCTTCGTGCCTCGTTTGTGCACTATAACATGTCCTGTGTTGGCAGCCCTTAAGATTCGCCTCCGTGGCCGAAATCGGTCAGGACGACATATTATTATTGCTGAGTTTCTTTCGCCTATTCTTCTCAGGTCAGGGTATTTTATTTTCTGAACAAGTGGTACTGTTGAATTTGATTATCAATAAGTAAGTGTAATGCTTCCATATTGAATAAAGGAATTTCAGGTTGAGTTTGTTGTGTTCATATTATGTTATGTTATTAATTTGAATTTAAACGTCGTTTGTCTATGACGGTAGACGTTCCTTGTGGTTTCCAGCTAAGTAGAGTAGTATCACTCCATTAGATTAACCGTTGGGAGTCGTTAGAATCGACTAAGGGATTTTTTGTTACACGCATCGATCAGGTAGAATTGCAGGAATACTTGAACAAGTAGCAAAAGCACGTCCCTCCCATCGCACTAAATAAATTCTGACAAATTCTATATAAACACTGTATACAATAGGATTGCTTTGCAAATAGAATATGCGCCGCCAACCTAGAGAACTAAGATTTTATGTTCCTTGTGACTGCAGTTACACTGAATCACTCACCCTTCAAATATAACAATACTAAGTAGTTATGAGTGGGCGGTACTATCGAGACGGGATTGCACAAAGCCCTACCACCAAGTAAAAATAGCTAAATAAACAAATATTTTAACAAAAAAAAATACTGACTTCAAAAAAACACTATTTAAAAACATGCACTTTTTTTTAGCATTAGCAGCCTGTAAATTTTCCCACTGCTGGGATAAAGGCCTCCTCTCCCTTTGAGGAGAAGGTTTGGAGCATATTCCACCACGCTGCTCCAATGCGGGTTGGCGGAATACACATGTGGCAGAATTTCGTTGAAATTAGACACATGCAGGTTTCCTCACGATGTTTTCCTTCACCGCCGAGCACGAGATGAATTATAAACACAAATTAAGCACATGAAAATTCAGTGGTGCCTGCCTGGGTTTGAACCCGAAATCATCGGTTAAGATGCACGCGTTCTAACCACTGGGCCATCTCGGCCATTATGCACTAAAAAGTTAAAAAAAATAATTGCGTATTCTTTTACAACTTAATAATAAACTTACTTCTTCTACTCATTAATGTGTAAATAAATATAAATATTGGACAACATCACATACATTAATTACTCTGATCCCAATGTAAGTAGCTAAAGCACTTGTCTTATGGAAAATCAGAAGTAACGACGGTACCACAAACATCCAGACCCAAGACAACATAGAAAACTAATGAACTTTTTCTACGTCGACTCGGCCGGGAATCGAACCCGGGACCTCGGAGTAGCGTACCCATGAAAACCGGTGTACACACTACTCGACCACGGAGTCGTCACCGATAAATAACAAACAATGATCATAATATTCTTTAGAGTTCTTCTAGGTAAAATGAAATGAAAAATATTAGACAACTTAAAAATCGATTTACGATTATATAATGTGGTTACAATTATTATTATTATTTTTGGAGTCAGTTTTGGAGTATCATCAAAATCAGTTTACCCAGTCGAAAGTTCTGAGGTAACGTAAACATAAAAAAAAATACATTCGAATTGAGAATCACCCCCTTTCATAAAGTCGGTTAAAAACAAAAAACAATCATTTGACAAACGGATAGATATTGAACTTTTTTATCTTTGTAAATTTGTAAATAGATATTTAACAAAATACTTAGCACGTATCCTATAGAATATGCCGCATAATGATGTATTGCCAGTTCTTTGATAAGTCGATGAAATCGTGCCCCATTTCTGTCAGCAAATTGTACATGATTTCGTAAGTTAGCCGACCTAATTCGTTTACTGGATGCCTGACCTTATTGTGTCAAAACTAATTCGTGTTTAATAAAAATAATGTATATCAGAAATGTTACTATTCGCTGACGTTCTATCACTATAGTGATGGGATAAAATTATCTGTCGTATAATATCGATAAAGATTTAGTGTTTTAATATATTTCAAAGCATGCGAATACTTACATGTTTTACAAGTCACGAGGTGAATTATAAACATAAATTAGGATCATGAAAATTCCATGGTACTTGTCAAGGTTTGAACCCGTAATTCGTCGGTTAAGATTTACCTGTTTCAACCCCTGCGCTATTTCGGTTTATGAAGTCGGTTAGTCAGTCTATAATAACAAATAAATAGTGCAGATGAAATATAATAAATGTACACACTTACACTACACTACACTTAGCTTTAGTTACACTGAGCTAAGAGCTCCTTTATACGAAATCGCGTCGCTACATGACAAGTAAATCATTTGATCGTTATTCATCAACTTTATTAACATTGTGATAAATCAAGTCGTATAATAAAGCCTTAATTATGAATGTAAATTAAATGTATACTTTCCTGTTAACATTCTTACAGGTATGCTATTGATACAGGGATAAGTTTTTAATTAAATACGACGGAGGGTGATAGCGGGGTGGCGTGGCGTGGTGGCGCGGTAGCGTGCCACCGCCGAACAAACGCTTAGGAAATAATTGTATGCACATAATTATTTGTGCAACGCCCGCTTTGTACGGACGGACACCCGGGAACAAAGCGGAGAGATGCTAAAGCTCTTTTGTAGGGAAAAATGTAGACTGGAAGAGCCCGCATGTAGGCTGATAATTATATTCTAAGACCGCTTACGCTGTGGCTGCAGCGCTTGATTGTCGGGGGTTCGTTTTCTATCTGTAGACTTTATTTAAAAATCTTAATATATATTATGTTATGAAAATTTGGTTGCTTTTTTATTTAGAAGATAAAATATAAAAAGAAGATTAAAAATAAACAAACAGGTCATCGACTTTATTTGATACAATAAAAATTAAAACGAATATTATAATATGCAATTTACGTAATAAAAATACCAGCTGAAACAACAACGCCGATGAAATTATTTTTCGAAATATATGGTTTCTGTAAGAGATTATTTAATGCAGGTACTAAAAGCATAGCAATGTTTTCAGTGAACCGTTTGAAATCTGGGAAAAGGGGACCATAACTGTTTCCATTTATGCGGCATCCGACTGAAGACGAAAACCGCAGGTGTTTCATTATTCCGTTTTAATGGCGTACGGGTCACGTGTCATTCGCAAAACGCAAATGAATAGAATACTCTGACGTATTACGAGTTTTCACATAATAAAAATATGTCCCATTCCCACTGATGGGGCGTAAGTTTTGCGTATTTATGTTAAGCACGGACTTCCTGTTGGAAATTTCATTGATATAAAATGTTGGTGGTCGGTAGTGCACTTGCCGTGTTGGAACGCTTTGAACGAATTGAATTGCAACATTTTTTTAATTGAAATGTCTGTATGTAATCGCAGCGGGTACATCTTTTTAACTGGCTACATTTTCATGCAAAAAAATTACAAATTATTCAGACTGTATATCTTTTATGGAGGCGGTTTTTGTTGATATTTATTTGTTGTTAAAATTTAATTGATTACTATCCATTATTTATTTTTAATTTTAATAACAATTTATGCAAACCTCAAATTGCAATGTGATCGATAATCTTTGTAAGCCGTATGGCGGTGTGCAAGTCTGTCTGGATAGTTAAACTCATTACTTATTTTACTGCTAAACAGCATCACATTTTTTTTTCTGATATGTAATGTGAGACAGCCAGTGTATTTATAAACAATGGTTAATATTTCTTACAGCGCCTATGTTCGTTAGCGTTGGTGACCATGTACTAGTCCTAAGTGGACAGCTGCAAATAAAAATAAATAAATAGAAATTATCTGCTTTAAGAGTAAGTAACTGTTTTTAATTAATTAAATTATATCCAAACTTTTTGTTTTTTAACCTTTGGCTGTAAGAATTTTGGCTAAGGTTCATTTGATTTCCAATAAAAAAAATAACAATTGACATTTAATCTAAAACATTGTGATTGTATACTCTTTGATGTTATCCAATTACGGTTTACAAATATTTTTATATTTTATGCTTAAATGTAAATTTACAATTAAATTACTAAGAATTTTCAGACTAATATTTGAATTTGTTTATAACTGAATATTAAATTTGGGAATAACAGCTTACTTAGTCTAACTACATAACGTGAACAATTTAAAATGAATTATTAAGAAAAAAATCATATGATGTATTATCGCTCCATGAATGGAGTAAGAGTAAAAGAAGTTGGGTGGAATGGAGAGTGAATTACTCTCTATGAGAAATAGAAAAGTCTATGAGAAGGTTCAAACTTCATAACCATATAAGTCACAAGATAACGAATTGGTTAATTCCACTCAAATTTAAAAGATAACTACAAGAAAGTTATACAACTGTAAAATTAGGTCGTACTTTTTGCCTCAAGTAAAACTAAACAATGTCTTTTGCCAATAAAATGTATGGACCTTACAGCGTTACGTTGGGAACGTTAAAAGAATCAACAAAATCAGCTAATAAAAAAAAATTACATGTGAACATACATAAAAAAAATTATATAGACCTCTTTTATATGTCGGTTAAAATATAAGTACGTCATAATGTTACGCAAAGACCCCCGTAAGTATTCTGTATCGTCGCGTTTGAATATTACAAAGTCTGCAACAATTCGTACCCAAGACGAAACTATTATGATTCACTTAACCAGAATTGATATAAAGAATTCGCGTCTCCCCTCAGCACCGATAAATTTTTTAAGATGTTCGTGTTTGCGAAAATACGTATACCAAATATCTTGACAACGGCGAAAATATTATGTAAATTGTCTACGCTTTACGCATTTGGAACGTGGCGTCGCGTCAGGAGTTTTGAACGCAGTATCGTAGTCAATACAAAACAATATATTTGGTCTCGTTTTACGATTTACTCATTCGATTTTATTGAAGATGTACGTGCTCTGTACGTGCATCATTCATCGATCATAAAAGTATTACGAATGGTCTTTTATATCGCACACGTAAAGAAGAAATAAAACCTCTGTATCTCTCGTGACATCTATGTTATAATTCGACGTTTCATCGATGCGAATTTTCACATGTGTCCGAAATACGAATGATTAATTGCTTTTTGAATATCTTTGCGTAGTGATCGCTTCATGATACGCAATTTAAATAAAAAATTCGTATTTTTTTTTTTAATTATATTTGAAATTCAGAAATAAATAGTAATATGGATATCCTTTATACTAAACGTTATTTTATAAACAGTTCAATTAAATGTAATAAAATATTAACACTACACTATTGTAGCCTTTATGAAAACAGAGCACTTCATTGTGGTTCTATTTACCTCAACGGAAAAGACAATTAAAATAAGATGAAGCAAAAACTGACAGAGAAAAAGTGAAGGGCTATGAAAAAAGTTCCATTAAAGCCGGGTTACAAATGAGAACAGAATGCCGTCGCATTATCCCGGTTATCTCCCTGAGAACAGAACTGCCGGCTGCCAGCCAGGCGGATACCGATATCACCCACACTTTTCACCGTAAAAATTCTGTTTGATTTCTTATTGCCTTTCCAAATTCCGTCTCATAATAACGAGAAATTTTTCTTTATTACCCGAGGGAGCAATTTTCCAGTGTTTCACTTTATTACTGCCATTAAAGATAGATTATAGCTATGTATGTTAAAGTTTTCGTACAATGTTTAAGGAAAGTTCTCTCAAGGAAAATATAACAATGAGTACATGCAATAAGGAACGTTTATTTTTAAATTAATCAATATTAAGTGGAAACATGATTTTTTACTTTTAAAAATCATACAATTTTGTACAGCTGTTGCTTACTTTCGGGACGGGGGACGAATAATATTTGACAATTACTCGGGTCGGATCATTACTAAAGTAGAGGCTTACATTTTTAATATGAGCGAATGATCAACGGCCGAATAAAGTAGGGTCAGAAAAGGAAAATATTGCTTTTATTTTCCTAAACTTAATTTCTGTTGTTGAACATTTTATTCGAGAGAGTGACTGGGATATTTGAATAAAATATATGCTTTAGAGCGCTTTGTTGCTTAAGGTGCTAATTACTCTTAAGCTTTTAATTCTTTATTAACCATAATGGATTCTAAGTGATGTATTTTAGGAACTTAGTTTAAATGCCTTAAGTGTGCCTACTTATATTGTAGAGACACTTTTTTTCCTTTATTCAAAACCTCAATGCATTTTTCATATAATTTTCACACGATACGAGCTTTTAATTTATATAGAATTTAATTTTGATTTATTATTATTTCAAGTATTATGCTCCAGTTGATTTTCAGATGCACACCGCAGCCACTATTTCATTGTTACGGTGGAACTGATATGGATAGTAACTAGAGCAAGTGAATCTTAATTTTGGATTATTTCAGGTTCGAACGCCATTTTATATTTTTTTAAGAATTAGAAAGCTGGACGAGCTCATTAGGTTATCTAATTATTCCCTACATCTCATTGGACATCGCGTGTTAATATCAAATGAGTGGTTCAGATCAGAGTTAGGTGGTTGGCGCCAATGCATTACCAAGGTTGGGCACTAAGTTATTATGTCCCTTACGCCTGTAGTAACACTGGCTCACTCACCCTTCAAACTGGAACACAACAATACAAAGTATTGCTGTTTCACGGTAGACTATATTGTGTATTTAGTGGGTGGTACCTACCCAGATGGGTACAAGTCCCTACTAGTAATAGTAAAGACTACGTACCACCTTTTCGCTTTTACGTCGTCGCTTTCTCCCCAGCCATTAATTCGAAGATTCCATTTCACAAAAAAAATTGATTTAATTTTATCAGACAAAGTGAATCCCCCTTAAGCATATATTTTTTAAATTTAGTCAATATTGAAGCAAGTTCTCTCTTTAGCAGCATTGGTACGATTGAATTATTTTGATTTAAACATTATTCTGTAAATGAATTTTCTAAATTCAAAGTTTTGATGGAGAACAAATTGTCAACAACGGTAATATTAAAGTCGACATATAATAAAACATTGCCACGAGTTTCTGTCTTGAATTAATTCAGTGAAAAGTTAATTCTTTACAAATTCCTTCGAGCAATTCTGTAAACAACTTCTTACACAAATTGTAAATGTATAAGACAATATCAGAAATTAAAATGTATATCGTCTAGGACATGACTGAGATTATATTCCACTGCTGGACTTATGCCGCCTCACCTTTTTAGAAGGAGTTAATTCCATCACGCGTTTCCAATGCGGATACACATCCAGATATTCATCCTACACGATCATCACTTTCATCCGAGCACGAATTGAATTGAAATGAGACTCGAACCCGTAACCATCGGCTAGAATGCATCTATTTTAAACACGAGGTAATTCAGCTTGACACTGTTGATATATGCGAATTTAGTTACAATGGTAACTTTTTATATTAAAACCGAAAACCAAAAGGAAGAAGTGGGATAAGAATCTATCTGATTACATTTGCCCAAAGACCTGTAATAGCAAAAAAAAAAAACACCAAACGGCTCCTTACATCGTAATACGGTGCCAACTATAGTAACTAAGATTTCATGTCCCATCTGCCTGTATTTACACTTATATACTTACCAATCAAACTACAGAACCGATAGAAAATATTGGCGTATGATAAAATAATTGAAGCGTGGGTATCAACCCGGGCCTGCTTAAACCAAATTATATCACCGGTGTCGATAATATTAAACATAATATCTTAATTGAACTGAACAAGGTATATTGCTATCTCTTTCTTCTGATGGGAATTAAAGGCTCCATTGTCAAATTAGTTTAGTATATTATCTATAACAGTATCATTAGCGTTATCGTGTATTGAAACTTGAATTATAAATTTAATCAAGTTATATTATATTCCATTATTACTTTAAAATATATTCATATAATTTACTCTAGGAAGCTATGAAAATAGCATGAGGGAATTGGATGGGATCAGCGGCTTTTATATGTCTACAAGGAGTATAGATCGATCTATTTGATAATCCTGATTATATCTTGATCGGGTTTATAGACTATAAGCATCCAAGTCTTATTAAAATGCATATCCATTTCTTCTTATAAGTCACACATACATAGACAAATCCCAGTTCATTCCATGTTGACATTTCGCCAATTTCTCATTTTGAATTGCGATTCAATGGGATTACGTTGATAATGTATTATAAAGTATTATGTCATAAATCATGATTCATAAAATAATTATTTTATTAGTATATTACTTATGTAATAATAACATGTACTAAAACCTTCCGAAAAAGGTTTGGGACCGGTTTCCGAAGGGACGTGCTGCATTTTTGGTATAAGTTTTATTAATATTAGTTTAGTAGTATTTCAGTTACATTGCAAATCCTTATTTATGACATGTTTTTAAATATCTGTAGTTTGTGTAATATGGTTGGGGAAAAGTATTTTCATATTTCATATACAAATTTAAAATATTATTTATCCTTGTTTATTTCCATTAGTTTATAATATATTTGTGCCATTTTGTTCGATAAATTGTTGCAGTGATATCCAACTGCTGTAGTTATTTCCCGTGAAGTCCCACTTATGATAAAAAAACTGCGACCGAGTAGTATGGCAGTCTCTCCTGATCAAAAGACCAAAACAGGTAAAAATCTGAGGATGCAAGATCAGAACTATATGGTGGATGCAATAACATTTCCCAACCAAGTATGACATTATCGTGAGGAAAAATCGCACCCCATTGATCAATTCCGGGCGTTTTTTCTCTATTTCTTGCTTGAATTAGCTGTTTGCTACTAGTGATCCAAATCGGTGGTATTGCCCGGCGGTTAAAGTTTACAATAAACGCTGCCCTTCCAATCCTGCGATACACACATCATTGCGATCTTATTGCAAATTAATTCCAGTTTCGCTAAAGACTCTGGAGTTTGATTTTTCGAAGTGGGTCAAAACTGATTTATGATGAACCCTTAACTCTTCAGCTATGTTGTTACTAATACAATAATAATACAATAAGGCTTTTTTCCCGACCTGTTAATAAATATGTTTCAGATTAACAACACAATATATTGTGTATCCTCATAACCTTTGATATTTATCAATTATATTAGGCTTAGGTAAGGATAAAATAAAACTTAAAAAAAAACAAACGTAAGAACATATCGCTCCCATTATCGCCTTCACACAATAAAATCTCATTCATAAATCAAGTTATACCAACCAACCTTATTGTTACGTGCCTATTTTTTTTCGATTTAAGAAAACCGTTAACAAGTTATTTACAGCTGTAAATCGTGAACATTATCAGTTTTCCTTAAATCATCGCTGCTGTTATCTGCGCCATAAATATACGAGGCAGCGTATTATCTGCCAGCATAATCGCTGATGTTCCATGTTATTTCCTCGGTATTTAACGCTACCCTTAAAAAATATTTGTTTTATTCTGTACATAAAATTGGATTATTTAATTTTGTTAATTGTAGAGAAGTTACTAAATGTACTGTTAGTGTTAATGTTAATATTAGTCAACAATGATTATGTGTGTGTTTTTTTTTTTTAATTTAATTGTTTCCTCCTCCATGTATTTAATTATTAAGTCTTTTCATGTCCGCATTTTATGTTTGTATTTTGAAGTCTAAGTATTTAAGTAATTTAGATACATGTCCTATGAGAAATAAATGATGTTACAAAAAAAATGGAATACCTGATGCAGTTGTTGTAAAAGTTACATTAAAATTACTATTATTGTCTCATGGATTTTTGTCAACTGTCTTAAATGATATATTATTATTTTATCGGATATATTTATTGTTAATAGGATTTTAAAGTGATAACTTCATATGGGACGGTAAATCGCTTCGTTACGTAACGCGTTACGGCGTCAGTCTATCTGTCCCTTTCTCTTACACATACGCCAGCGATAGGCTCCTCCTCTCTCACTCTAACCCACAGCGTTTGCCGTTTTTCGGACACACACTTTTTTAAATTATAAATTCTGTCGGGCGTCCCAAGATATACCCGTATTTTTTTAATAATATAAATCATGGATAAAAAAAATAATTAACATAATATTAAAATCATGTAAATGTTTTTGCAATCAGTTACTTATGTCACCTAGATTTGCGTAATTTACAGTCAAAGTATCGACCGATAAAAACACGTCACGCCTCCAAGTATTCAGTTGTTGTTACTATTGATAAATTAAGTACAAAATTGTTTCGTAAAAATATTGTTCGAAATTCAAATTGCAGCATTTTTTTATATGTTGTCAAACTTCAAAATAAGCAACTAATAAAAAAGAGCTGCTGTAAATTTTGAAATAAGATTTAATGGTTCATTAATTTCATTATACCTAAAAAAAGTCTTTTCAAAGATTTACCTAATCTTTTTACAAAAACAAATACCAACCCAAGGAAACTCTAACACGCCTTGCAGTTCCATTTGGTTCAGTAGTTTCAAAACGAACATTACACATTTATCCACAATACCTTGGAGTACTTTCAGCAAATAAAAGAATAGATACCAATATACATCACAGCGTACAAGACCAAATGGGGCCTTTACGTGCAAGGAAGCAGTTATCGCCAGCCAAGCGAACTGACCATGTGGAACTAAGAATACTAAACTTAATTATACGTTAACAGAATAGTACCGCACGATCTTTGCCATCGATATAACTAACATTACGTGCGTTATAAAAAAATTACGTATTTGCCCAGATTTTTAAATCACTTTTTTTTAAATACGTGTATTAATATTTAGAGACAGAAAACTATTTTTTTTTAAGTGTTTCGGATAAAAAGGAGAAGCGTAAGGCTTAAATATTTCTTAAGTATATCTTCCAGCACTGAAGAAGAAGGAAAAATATATAAATAAGAGGCAAAAACATACAATCATACAAAATCAGTCATTAGGTATTCTTCCAATGGTTATTGTGGTATTCCGGTTTTAAAAGTGCACGAGCCAGTGTCACTACAAGCACAAAGGAAATTTTAGTTCCCATAGTTGGTGGCGTATTAGCGATATAAGGATTGGTTAATATTTCTTACAACGCCAATATCTATGGGCTGTATTGACCACTTACCATCAGGTGGCATTAAAAAATAATTACGTTAGTTATATGTAATTTAAATTCGATGTGATGTAAAGCCCGGACGGGAACAGGATTTTTGACTTTCATAGAACTCCCTACCTAGCATTGAGCTAGTCTAGGAGCCGTTATGTTCGTTGATTAGTCAGAGGACGTTTACTGCGCAAAAATAATATTATGCTCCAAGTTATTTTCAGATATAAAAGGTATTTTCGAGTCGGGTTTTACGTAAGTTCTGACTAATAAGAGGTACCTGTAAATTGAATTTAAATAAATCATTCACTTGTTACTTTTGTTCAAAGGAGACTCATGAATGTAGTTTTTCAAATATCAAAATATTAATACACAATACCTACATATTAAACAAATATATTACATACACATTGGATTTGCTCAAACGTTACATAAGCAATACCACTTTAAATATAATAATCATGCCATACTTGGTGGTGACGGAAAACATCGTACCAGAATATATATTAGTCGGATGTAAACCATCACCCACATTGGAGCAGTAGTATAAGGTCCTGAAATTTTCCAATTAAAAACATAATAGGACTTAAGAATAGGAGTAAGAATCGTTCATGCTAACGTGGATTCCATTGAAGTAGCGTTTGATCAAGAATGGGACGCTTAACTAATATATTATATATATGTATATATATCGTATATAAGCCCGTTCCATTAGCATAATTTATATTCAGCATAAGCTACCACAGTTCACCGCTCGAGTATCCAAACATTTCATTACGTCATTATGTAGATTCTTTGTAGAAGCTTATGGAGTACGTTTTCGATGCTCATAACATTATGAAGTGAGGCATGAGAATTGGCTTGATAAACGAGCAGGCGTTATCTTTTGTCCAAGTCGTTTAAGCAACGATCCATCGTGAAATGGCGAAAATAAGTCGGCGTCATGCAGATACGGCTGTACCCACGAATTCGCTTAGCGTACTTTTAAGATATTGTAAGTAGATGAGATTGTAAAGCGTAATAAGTGCTTTTAAGATTACGGGAGAGAAAAACAGACTGTTTCTTTGCTGTTTCTGAAGATGAAAAAAAAAAGATCTAAATTTTGCGTCATCACCGTAAGTCGGCCGTCAACATTTCACAAATAAGATACGAAGTAAAGTTCTACAGTATAAATAATTGATTACATATTTATATTAGCAAGAATCGAATCTAGGACCACTGGGCCACCAGCCTAATGCAAAGGTTAAGCCAATCCATGGTTTCAAAAAAGATTTACTATTTATTTATTTACATTTGAAGATATCGGTATATATCCAAGTCAACTATTATTTTATTGGCTATAATAATGTATGAACAAAACGACTTGTAGTTTATGGGTTATTAAAGATAGCTTTAGAGGCATAGAGGAGGTGTTTAGATAAATTTCAATTCATTTTTTTATATTTAAAAGTTACTATGGTTAATTATAAATAATTACTAATACTAGCGCTATTGACGCTTGATTTGTACGTTGTTCACAAGAGACGAAAATATCGCCACAATAATAAGTCCAAATGCCACATTTGACATTATATTACAAACGCGATACGAGATTTTGTCGAATGAATGTGATTATAATTCTAAAAGTGCCATTGCTTATTTGATTTCACAAAAAATCCTACATAATATTTTTTGTATTCACAATAAGTGGTTGTTGACATTTTAAGAAAAACTGTGGGTAGTGTGTGGAATGCAATCTGTCCGCTTACACTCAGCCATCCCACCCAGTTCTCATACCCAACCCACGCTCGTTTTCTCGTGTTTTCATTAACTTTTCCAAGGAAAAATGTTCTAAGTTGAAGTAAAATTCATACTTAAGTGTGTGTATAATTTATATTTATAAAAAAAATTAACATGTCGATTATACTATTAGTTAAAATTAAGTTGTTCTTCTGACAGAATACTTGACACTGAGGTTATTTCCAACTCAGCTAATCTCTACTCAAAAATAGGCGCTGTGTCTAATATTTGTCTTCGTGAAGTATATTTTTTTTAATTTTGAATTTAATTTTTTAAATCAATACACGATTAGTCAGTGTTAAAAGTAAATATTTATCAATCTCAACTGTTTTGGCTGATAATGTTACATATATTATAATCGTTAGCATTAGCAGCCTGTAAATTTTCTTTAATCGTTAGTTACATGATAATACATAATTTATACTTGGTGGTAGGTCTATATGCGAGCCTACTAAAGCGTCAATAGCGGGCCATTAAAAAAAGTCACAGGATCGCGCCTGACCCCTTCGGCTATAGTCCTTCCCAATAATAACACTTTAGCTTAAATAGAAATATAAGTAATTCCTAAATTAATTTGAGGCATTGTAACCTTTATATAAAAATATAAATATAAACAGTAGTGATCACGTAGAATTTACTGGCACATTTGCCAGTTTGCCAATGATATAAAAAACTAAGATATTTCCATTCCAAGTTAGGTTAGAATTAAGATAATAAAGCTTAATACTAACCTAAAAAAACCTTTAAAATTTTGTTAACGTATTCTATATAAAATCAAAATGTTGTATGAACATACATATGTATGTAGAGGTTGTATGTTTGTATGTTCCGGTTTGAAGGTTGGTTAAGTCTGTAATTACAGGTACAAGGATACGTTCCTTCGTGACAGTTGAAATCAAATATGTACTATTTGTTTTATTACTTAGACGTTGTTAATGGCGCGATGATTAAACTGTTTGATCGTTTGTTTTAAAAGTTTTTCCTTGTGTTACATCTTAGTCCTTGGTATATTAGGTATTTGATTTATCACGTGATCAATTATTTATTTCATAGGTAAACAATTTATTCATATATTAAGGGAGATGTACTTACTGATATGTATATCAATGACAAATGTACACAACATGGACGAAAGATATAACAAAACAAAAATCCCATAACAAATTAAAAATAATATCAATAATCAAAAATATTAATACACAAAATAACATTCAATGAACAATAACAAAATATGTAACATTAACCTAGATTAAGACTCACCGACTTACTGTTGTTTCTTCTTTCGAATGTCAAATCAAACACGAGGGAAAGAGATAAAGCATTGTTTAATATAAATCTTTTAATACTTATAAGTAAAGCCGTTAAGTTATAACTATGATTTAATTTAATACAATTAAAAATAAACACATCGATAATCATGACACATAATTTCACACACAAATGCACTGCCTATACCTACGGGCTTAATATGATAGTATTTATTGCAGTATTTTTCGTAAAAAATCATCACCAAAGACTTGGGATCAAAGTTCGATATTTTTTAAGTAATGTAGATGTAAGAAATGTAATGGAAATCGGAGATAAATATCGAAAAAAAAAACAATTAAATAGTACGCTGTTTTCCAGTGTGATCTGGTATATTACATTAGCAGCCCGTAAATTTCCCACTGCTGGGCTAAGGCATTCTCTCCCTTTGAGGAAAAGGTTTGAGCATATTCCACCACGCTGCTCCAATGCGGGTTGGTAGAATACACGTGTAACAGAATTTCGTTGAAATTACATACATGCAGGTTTCCTCACGATGTTTTCCTCCACCGCCGAGCACGAGATGAATTATAAACACAAATTAAGCATATGAAAATTCAGTGGTGTCTGCTTGAGTTTGAAACCAAAATCATCGGTTAAGATGCACGCGTTCTAACCACTGGGCCGTCTCGGCTCACATCTGGTACACGGCTCATTAAATATAAAAAAAAAATCGCAATCAGTGAGCTAATCGATAATTATTTAAACTTGAAAAATAAATAGAAATAACAAAACATTTTCGCTCAAACATCACATAAAGAACTATTGTACCGCGTGTTATGACACAATTTATTCAGACGAGTTATATAACTCACCATGTTGATAGAGATATAAGATTAAATTATATATTTATAACATAGGTATCCTTGACCAGTCATTAACTATTTTAATTTTTGTATCAAAGAAGTATTCTTACACAGTCTGCGTCTATAAATAAATGGACACGATCAAGTAGACAAAACACGCTAAGCTCCAAGGAGTTTTTCTTGTGCTTTTATGCTCACAATTAATCTCGAGCTCGGTGTTGAAAGAAAACATCGCGAGGAAACCGCCTGGCGTCGTAATTCTTAGACATATATACCTGGAATCCATGGTAAGGAAAAGTTATATAAGCATAAGTTTCTCAACTTTAAGACAGGAGAACGAAAGTGTAACAGCAATCGGCCACGAATGATTTAAAACTCTTTTGTGCTATCATCATATTGGTTCCAACTAATGGCAATCATTTTTTTAACTCGAGTTGTATTAACTGTTATTTATTATACTGCGTGTTCGTCTCTTCAACTTTTTTAATGAAATGAAGTTGTACTCGCACTCGTCACTTGGTGGTAGGGCTTTGTGCAAGCCCGTCTGAGTACCACTCGTTATTTGTTCTATCGTTAATAGCAATACTTAGTATTATTGTTAGTATAACAACGGACATAAGGGATATAACATTTGAGTTCTCAGTGTTGGTGCATTGGCGATGTAAAGAATGGTTAATATTTTTTACATCGCCTATGTCTATGGATGTTCATGACCACTTACGATCAGGTGGCGCATTTGTTCATCCACCTATATATACCATAAAAAAAAATAAAGAAAACTCTTTAAAATGTAATTTACATATACTCTATCACACAGCAATACGAATGATCATCTTTTAAATTGGAACGAGTGAATGATAACTTACGATTATAGAACCTTGCCTTTATATTGTGATGACCACCTCACTAGTACCAGCACTAGAACTAGTACTAGATTACCAAATCTAAGGGTCTAACTTATTTTATTTAGCTGTAGCTTGTATATATACAGTTAATATGTTATATTTAAATCAAACCGCAATGAATGTAAAATTGCATTTGTAAATATATAATTTAATACAATCAAAAAGCTATAAAATTCACTTTTTGATAAAGTAGCGTGTTTTGAACAAATTATTAGTCGGTAATGTAATTTTATTGTAAGCCAATAATCGGATGCCGTCGGTTAATTTTTAAACTCTGTTAATTCACAATTAACATGCATTAGTTTGTATATAACCTATATTTTTAAGCTTATTATAATAGGCCTGTGTACAATGCTACTGGAAAATTATTTGTCTATTTTAATTTGCTTGTATAAATTTTGAATACAATTAAAAATATTATAGGATACAGAAGTAGAGACGAAAACATTTGTATATATTTATAAGTATACAGTATATTAAGAAATAATTGAATTGGTACATTCTAAGTTAAAAACAGTAAAAAAATGTACCTTAGCAGTATGTTTTCATTCTTAGCCCAATTTCTTTCACTGTTTATAACACCTGACCTTTTATGAGGCCTACCTTTCAAATGCAGGTTTGTTCGCATTAATCTTTAGTTTCAACGTTCTAAAGAGAAAGGTCCAGTAAGAGAAGTTTTAACCTTTGAACTTTGAGAACATGGCATTGGCGGTTTAAGGAAACAAATACAGTTTAAAATAAAGTGCATGAAATGAAAATACTAAATCACTGAGAGCAGTTCTGTCCAGATGCCACAAGAGCACGGCGCCTGATGTATATTATGATGAAGCATTTCACTCAACCCTGAAAACAGACAGTCACCAGATATTAGGGTAAAAATAACCATAAAAAATAAGTATATTTTACCATACTAATATTATAAATGTGAAACTAATTATTTCTTGCTGTTTGTTCCGTTTTCGTTTTACAAACCACTGAGCCGAATTTGAAAAATTTTTCTACGAAGTAAGCTTGCACCCCAAGGAAGGACTTAGAGTACTTTTTATACCTATCATCTAAAAATTAACACCAAAAATGCGAGCAAGGCCGCAAGCAAAAATTAGTGGTTTATACTTCAATGTTGTAAAGAGATAAGTTTTGTTTCTTTCTATTTTTGAGTTTCCGCGCCAAAAATAACTAATTTAATTGAAATCAACGTATTTATGTTAACGACGTCGAAGAGAAAACTATCGGTCCGTGTGTTTTTGAAGCGAACACTGAACAAACTATTATCGGTAAACGATAAGTATGCATCAAAGGATTAAAATTTTTTTTTAAAATTGTATCTATCTTTAAAAAAAAAGTGTGAGAAACCATTTAAATTATAAATATTGCATTTTAAATTTTGAAATTTGAACTTTCATATAAAAATATTATGAGATATCTATATATTAATACAGGAAGAAAAAACTTTGTTCCCCTTTTTACGGAAAAAAACAAAGACGGAGAAATATGATACACACACACACTTATAGACCTACGACTAGAGGTAGTGTTGTAATATTTAGTAACCCGATCCTAATTATAAGAATTACGGGTAGTGGTTATTATAGTATAATCAATAACACGGGTGGCGATCGGTCATCCTGTATCCTTGCTCGTTTTTCTGAACGTTCAACGTATTTTTACAAGTTTTTACTAAAGATGCAATGTTTGTTTTTTTTTTTAATTTATCGAGGTTAAATCTTGCAAGCTTCTTGCTTTAAGTCTTATACTTGATAGAAGGGTTTTATGCAACCCTGTCTGGGTCCACAAATCATTTAAAAAAAAAAAACAAGTATAAGTGCTTAATAAATATATTTTTATTATAAAATATATTTTTGTATTATATAATTATTTATTTTTTATATAAAATATTATGTATTATATAATAAATTTAATAAGAATTAATACTCTGTTACTATTAATAGTCCTCCTTGTTCTTTTTTTAATTTGTTATCGACAGGAATATAATATTCATAGTTTTTCTGATATATATACTTTTTATTTAATTTTAATTTAAAACAATATTCATATTATATATAAGATTTTTTTTCTTAAATCTCATTTTTTAAATAACTATCAAATAAAGTGCTGACTAAAAAATAATCTTCCTCTATTTCTATATTTAGAAGTCGCGTATTTCTTTTCGTTTTACGTATATAATGGTCTGCTGTTACTCGAGTTACTTGCGCAGTTTCACCGTGACGCCTTTTAGTTTATGCGCCATCGTTTTATTGTCGGCACGCACACGTTTAACGGCGAAAATTGTTTTGTAAAAAGAAGCGCAAAATTATACTCGTATGCCATACATTTTCATTTTACATTTATTCAAAGTTACTAAAAAAAAAAATCGGTTTGTAAATGTGTTATTGCAGTAGAGATTAGTAGATTCACGATGATGTACGAGTCGCATATAACTTTCTGATACTTTACAATCGAGTTTACGATGGAGTTTCGAATTGTTCTTACAGAATAGTAACACTAGTCTGAACTTATGTACATATCTTAAGGCCCCTTACATTTTAAAGAAAATCTTGGAGATCTTGGAGACACCAGACAAATATATTAATCAATATGAAATTAAAATCTTCAAATTCTAAAATCTTGCTTGCCCGGACACGGTTCTTGATTGATATTGAATTCATTCCAACCACTGGGCTATTATTTTAATAGCTTACAAATAAATATATAACGTAGTATTTATATTTGTTTCATGTTTCCTTTGATAATATATTTATTTAATCGTAAAGAATAAAACGGTCGAAATTAATAAGTAATTTTCTTAGCTATTCGTGAATTATGAATAATTCAATATGTTAAATGATTAAATCTCTGAGTAGAAAATTTCTTTGATTGTTTATTAAAATACATTTTGAATACAATTCACAAATAATCATGATGTACTTGATATGAAATGTATAACAATGTATTTTTATCGAATGTATCAATTAGTTTTAACATTAACAGCCTGTAAATTTCCCACTGCTGGGCTATGGTCTCCTCTCCCTTTGAGGAGAAGGTTTGGAGCTTATTCCACAACGCTGCTCCAATGCTGGTTGGTGGATACAGATGTGGTAGAATTTCGTTGAAATTACACACCTGTAGGTTTCTTCACGATGTTTTCCTTCACCACCGAGCGAGAGATGAATTATAAACACAAATTAAGCACATTTCGGGCAATGGTGCTTGCCTGGTTTTGAACCCGCAATCATCGGCTATGATACACGTGTTCTAATCACTGGGCCATCTCGACTCATTTAAAAATTAAAATATTTTTAAACAAAAGGTTTATAAAACGATATGATGTAAATGTTCCATTAATGGGTTAAAGTCGCCTCTCCTATTGAGTAGAATATTTGAAGCTTTTACTTTTACGTGTTTAGCTCTGTTTTGGTTTAACTTTAATATTGTAACCGTAATCAACAAAGTTTCCGAGAGATGATGATAATTTTAACGATTCAAGACACGTATCCTGTTCTTCTGTTTGATTCTGTACCACATCATGAACGAACTAATAAATGAATGAATGAAGACGGTAGAATTTAAAAAAATACATTTATAAAATCTAGACACGCGGTAGCGTGTCAGCCAAGTTCTAGTAACAGAACTGGCTAGTAGCACCGTGTGTAATATTACACGAACCATTTGGAGCCACTTTTGACCTCCTCATAACTCAAAAACTATTTGACATAGATGTGTCAAATTTGGCTCATATATTGAGACTTGCGAGATACACATGTGTTCCAAATTTCATAAACGCATCTCAAATGGTTATTTAGATATTAACGTCTAAAAATCGTCATTTTTATCACTGACTGACCTATAGATCAAAACTATATCCTACTTCCAGGTGACCTAGAAAGTTCAAATTTGGCATGCAGGTAGATAATTAAGCCAATATAAAGGAAAAAATCTGAAACTGGTAATTTTTTATCATTTTATTATAATTTTTCATTTTATTGGGTCTATTAGGAACACTTATATAGTTAGATACTTAGTTCCTGTAATAACTGTAATAAAAAAATGATGTAAGAACCAGCAATCAAAACTTATGACAGCCGGTCTTCATGTGGATTTTAAGGTCTTCACGAGAATATATAACAAATTGAATACCACCCTTAAGTTTTTTAAATCCAAATATTTCCGTTTTAGTACTTATGAGTATAGCCGACTTTCGTATTTATTACGTTATTAACTAGCATTTAGCGCACATCAATGGTGCCAAATAATTATACTTAAAAAAATAATAATAATAGGCATTTCGGTACAAGGCGCGCGACGCGACGCCTGAGCAGCGCGTTGCGATTAAACCTTAACGCGGACGTGTCTGAGCGAGTGGCAACCGCGCTCATAAGAATTATTTCAATACCTTCCGATGGAAACTGCCTAGTCTATTCGACTGCATATTTTTCGTTTGAGTATACTAGTATACAACAATAAAATAGGTTTCGTGAGATTGTAGTAGAGTATGTATATCGTAACTGGAATGATTTAAGTTTGTACTCTAGCGCTACAAACGGGGATCCTTATTGCTTGGAAGAACAGTATCGAGCAAGCATGCTGATGTCAGCAAAGGACTGATGAATGGGTCCAATGGAAAAATAGAGAAGGTACATTGGGGACATCGATAACAGCAATAGCGCACGTAAAATAACAATTCAATTTAAACATAATTTAATTTGCGAACTAGAAGTCAAAACCAAGTTACAGATATTAAGTAATGTACATATATGTTCAAAGGAAATAATTCTCTATTTGCTTAGCATATTCTACTGTTATACACAAATTACAAAGCCTTCGCCTTGACGGTGCTCTTTTCGACATAGGCTCCTCTATATTAAGTAAAGAGCAGGCTTACGTTGGCCTCTCTAGAGTTACAACCTTAGATGGAGTACATCTTACCAATTTAGGTTCAATTCAAATCAAGACACAAGAGAGCTCTATTGTAGAGTACAACCGTCTGCGCACGTTATACCACCCCTACTTGGCCAAATTAAGTATTAACAGAAAACGCGTAAAAATAAATCCGGACACTGAATGGGCAATTCACTCGAACATTTCAGAGGTCAAGCCAAGTCACACCTTAGGCAACAATATATTGTCCCAAGTTATAAGAAGAAATGCTATTTTATGTAGTTATAAATAAATTTCAGAAGGGCTATTTAACTTGGCACAAATTTAGATCTCACTTCTTTTGTCGTTGAAGTCAACAACCAAGGTATATATCATAATATTTAACTTGGCTCTCATTTTTACATTTATGTTTTTGATGGGATATATAATACTAATATTTATTATACGAATGGGAATCCTAATGAAAAATTAAATTGGTAGAGTAAAAAATTATACAAAAAATAAAGCGAAATTGTTTTTTTTTTTTTAAATTCATTGCTATATATTGAAAATGAAGCATTGACCTCATTTGACACAGTGGTAAGATTTATATTTGTTTTATTTGCTCACTTACAATTTAGTAATAATAACGATAGCAATTCTTAGGAACATTGCAAGTGCAAACATACTTACAGTTAGGTTAGACAAAATATTTTATAACTTCAACAATGAGAACAATCCACAAATGTATTACATCATTTTTACACAGTTATTAACTCACATGTGTTACACGATCATAAAACACATAGTTCAGCGAGTTATGTTACGCGGTTGTAAAAATATGGCCCTGTCAAGAACTGTTTTTATACTGTAGCTAGGCTCTAAACACTACTATCGATTTTACCCAATCTGTATACATTTTATAAGCGCCGTAAACTCTATGACGTAATTTGAATCGATCTTGTTAAATGATAGTCGTGCGGTAGTGAGCTTTGGATTTTGTTAACGAATTGTCTCGGACTATAAAACAAAAGGCATGAAAACATTTACCTCCATTTTACGTCATCGAGGGGTGATTTAAAAAAGTCTTTATCCAGTGCTGGGACTCAAACTATCTCCACACGAAATTTCATCTTAATTGGTCCAGCCTTTTAAACGTGAAACAGAGTTATTTTCGCATTTATAATATTAGTATAGAGTTAACGCATCAAAATACGTTCTGAATCAATTACATTTTCTCTTCACGGTATCCATTACTGAACCAGGATTAGGGCTGCGATAGGGTGTGGACTCAGTTCCATAAAGGCGCTATTGTTTTTCAATTTTGTATGTTCTAATTATCTAAATAGCGTTCAAGCAGCAACGCTTGACAATTAAGCCCTTAGTCATTATTGATTGTATTTTTATTTTATTTATTGAAACGATCTGAGCAAAAGAACACACAATGTTTTATTTAGCGCTTTTTAGTGAAATAGCAACAAACATATGAGTATTTTCACGCATATTTTGAACAGCTTTCATATGTATAATATAGTATTATACATACATATATATATATTATCAGCAATACACAATGGAGCCGCCTTTGTATCCTATTCGTAGTTGACAGGATAGGTCAGAACCCAACTGTCGTAGTATACGTAGATATACTCTGTATTTTTCTATATCGTCTGTAAGAACAGTTCTTGTATTTATTTATTATATGTAGCAAAGTAAGGAACGTTGTTATATAAATAGAAGTCGCGTCGTGTCCGCTAAATCAGAGAATAGTAGAGACGAAATTAAAATATGATAATAAATTTTTGTAACTTGTACAAAGAACTCCACCGCGGAGGCAACAATGAAGAACTTTAATGAGATTTTCGCAAATGTAGGCAGAACGATAAAATTATCCGAGTTAAAATATCGGACTCGGAAGCCATAAAGAAAATTTTATTTAATGAAGATAAGATTTTCAAATTAAAGCACAATTGTTTTATGCTTTAAAATCGCTTTATTGTATAAATTTTATTAATATTAAATATGTCGGCGAATTCAGTTGTTTATTTAATCAACTCGCTTTCGTGTTTCATTCTCTGTTTATTTTACATTCAACAACAAAAATGGTCTATTTTATTAATTGTGTATGTTTTGCGATTAATGTAATACTAAATTAAGAATCGGAACGATTCGTTTCTATGAAACAATACATTCCTGATTTAAACAAAAAATACTTTCAGATATTGGCACCTATTACAAATATAATAAATTACACAAAAACAAAACACTATTTCGCACATACATATAAATATACAATAATGTGCTATGACATTGCACGCCTGCAATATTTTTTTTATATCAATAAATAAAAGTCTCTTAGTCGATGGCTTATTTAAGAAAACTTCATGAATCTTAAACGAAGATTAAGGGTTCGATCTCGGGCAAGCACGACAGTTTGGGTGAAAGAAAATATTATGAAAAAACTTGCACGTATCGAGTACTTAAATTCTGCCACATGTTTATCCACCATTCCGTATTGCAGAAACGTAACGGAATAAGCTCCTAAACTTTATTCCCAAGAGCCTTTATCCAGAAGTGAGACTTTTCTTATATTATAGTCTTAAGAAAATACAAATGTCATATTAGTATCAGTATTATAAATTGATACTTCTGTTACTCATGTCAATGGTTTTATCTTTTTTTGCATTTATTTTGCTTTTATTTTTATTTATCTAACTTATAAAAAGTTATCGTATTTTATGGCCTAACGCATCAATACCTTGTCACTTATTTCATTAAAAATCTGAAGCGCGCGGTCACCTGTCACGTGAAGTTTGGGTTTACTTTTTGGCGCGAAGTTTGGGCGCGTCCGACATACAATTTCTTAGTCATAGAAAATATGCCGATTTGATTTGTTTTTAAATGAATTAATGTTGTTGCTGATTGTTATTTGTTACTAAAAAGTCGTATATTCATCATTAGTCTATTCTTTACAAAAAGTTATTTTTACTTCTCGTCTCTAAGAACAAATTATAAAATATTTATATATAGTAGTTTATTTGGTGGTAAGGCTTTATGCAAGACAGTCTGGGTAGGTAGCACCCACTCATCAGATATTCTATTTTGTTGTGTTCCGGTTTGAAGGGCAAGTGAGCCAATCTAACTACAGGCACAAGGGACATAACATCTTAGTTCCGAAGGTCGGTGGCGCATGTGTGATGTAAAGGAATGGTTAATGTTTCTTTGAGTATCATTGTCGACGTTGGTGACCACTTGCCCACCTATATCATAAAAAAGTATATATTACATAATAGTTTTTGTTATTATTTGATTTATAACTTAACATTCAATTATTTTAATCCTTACTATGACAATTAAAAAGTACATATACGAGGCAATTAAAATAAAGAATATTTTGAGCATGTAAGTTGATAGCTACTAATTTGTATACTTGTTATATATTCGAAATTTAAATTGTTTATATTATTGTTAAAATAAATGTGTAGGTATTAAATCACGATCGGTAGTTAGTGGAATGTATACATGCGTGAAAAAGACTAGCTGACTCTCTGTTTAAAAATATTTTTCTTCCGTGCAGTATTTTTTCCATCGGAATCGAATTTGATTCTCAAGGGATGTCATCCGTCATCGATTTCAACTCGAATGATGGTTCGCTAAAAATTATAAATGTTCTCGTGTATATATCTTGAATAAAAACTCGTCTTTTTAAAAAGTAAAATCAACCAAAGATCTATTGAAAATAAATAACGAAGATTATTGAAAAAAAATAATTCATTGATTGTTGACGGATTTACTTTAAACGTATTATATAATATCAATTTTTCAAATCAATTTTATATACTATAAGTATTTGAAACGGTTTACCATTTTTTTTTATTTTTATTTGGTGAAGTTTGATATTTCGACATAATCTACGAATGTCTTGTTCACGAGATTAAAGTTTGCGGGTAGATGTTGACGGCATTAGAAGTGTCCATTTCGGACTACCTCCTTTCTCGTACCTTTGCTAAATACTGGTCACCACTACCATTGTCACTTTCACCCCTACTATTTGTTTTATGTGCACTCGACGCTTTTTTATATATGTGCCAATCGATATTTTGTTTTAATCAGAAAATTAACACAATATTTAGCTACATATCTTATATATTGATAGCGTAAGCCGATTTTTGGCCCATTTTAAAGAGCTCCAACCGCAGATGTGCACAGAATTAAAACGACCAACTACTGATTCTAATCCTTCTTGCACTCGGGTGCTCCTTTTATATCATGTGCTCCTAGTAACAATAAAAATCTTTTATATTACATAATATATATTTAATTTAATTTTAATCAAAAATAAGTATTGAAAAAAAAGGGTAAATAATAATAAGTTTGCGGAACTTTTCTCCGAATTTAATTTTAATTATATGTAATACTATTAATAATAAAATTTTACAATTATAAATGAACGCTTACGTAAAATAGCACGGAAATTACGGAAATTACCTAGAGGCTATCAGTAACGTTATATGATCTACGAGCTTGAGTTAAATTATGAATATTCTCAGGTTCATCTCTGTATATTTTTTAAATACACTGCTTAAAAAATATGAAATTTTTAAATCTGGAAGGACTGAAATTAATTTCTTTTTTACGGCAAAAAACTGATTGGTGGTACCTACCCAGACGGACTTGCACAAAGTCCTACTGATGTAATGATTCAATGTTTAACAAATTTTAAATATTTTACTAGAAATAAATTTTCATATGTTTTTCTAAGATAAATAATTACTCTTAATGGTTGATTTGAATAGTATAATATAAACAAATATATTGATTAACGTCGCGCTGTCGATACATTTTTTAAATATTCTAATAGACAAGGGGCCCTTTTTGTTTCGCCCTACCGGGTATTTGTCGTCAGAGCACTCAAATACCCTCTCATCTCCCAGCTTAATAGGCCCCACAAGAAACCCCAGTCCTTTTAATGAGTAGATCCCTCAGCCGCCCTGACAACCGCCTTGCTGACAACTTGACAAACCCTTGACATTCATAATTTATTAAAATAAAAAGGAACACTAGTTCGGAGTGTGGCAATTTGAAATGTACTCTTAACGTGTCATTTGAATTGTGCACGTGCAAGAGCCGAGATGGCCCAGTGGTTAGAACGCTTACATCTTAACCTATTATTGCGAGTTCATCTCAGGCAAGCACCTCTGAATTTCCATGTGCTTCATTTGTATCTCGTATAGTCATCTTGTGCTCGCCGGTGAAGGAAAACATCACGAGGAAACCTGTATGTATCTAATTGCAACAAAATACTGCCATATGTGAATCCACCAACCCGCATTTGGAGCAGCGTGTATTTACGAAATAACGTATTTAGTATTACGAAACGTATTAATGGTTACTACTGTACAGTTACTATTTTCAATTTTGGTTTCGTATCACTATAATATTATAAATGATCACAGTCTGTTTCGTTTGTCTGTCTGCTTGAACGCGCTAAATTCAAAAACAACAGAACGCATTGGACCAACGCACGGAGAGGTTCCTAAAGGAAGTTAAGGTGTTATTTATTATAGGTTAGTGTAAATTATCTCAAATGTAATGACGATTCTCAAAGTTGTCGAAAAGAAACATAAATATTTTTATTGATAGATATTTAAACGTATTATATATATTCTAATTCTGTCGTGCGAAACTGAGATGGGCTGCTAGTATATTTATACAAATGATTTTATTAATATAAACTATTTTAACTTGTAAATAATGGAATATAAAAATTGTACGCGTGGATTACAGCATTATGAAATCCGAATAACAATATTAAATCATAAAACTTTAGTATACAGAATATAATATATACATACTAAGTATCTCGAGCAATACGAAACGGGTGTTAAGATTGTGGTACCATTAAATATTAATATAATGTACCATTTTGTACGTCATTAAGCGTGTTAGATCGAGTGTACGATTAATTATGTTTACACCTAATGATAAACAGTTATCATTATGCTTTGTGTGATATAAATTACCAGGTTTATAGGTATGTTTGTGTGTTTATTGTGTCATCAAAAGCATATGTACATTAATGGTAGTATCAATAGAGCACTGTTAAGTAATTATCAATAAATACATCTCAATTTATGTTTCGTTACTGATAATCTCTTTACATATTTTGATGTATCTTGTTGCTGAATTATAATATCACTAATATTTTATATGCTATAGGATGGACGGATGTATGTTTGTTACCACAAAACGGTTGAATATTTTTGAATGACATTTGGATGGATAGACTATTGTGGAATAGCAAATAGGTTACTTTTTATTTCGGAAAAATGTACGACATCACGACAACGAAGCCGCGCGGTGTAATTAGTTATCTCAATAAAACAAATGAATGTTTCTTTGTTTGTTTGGTCACGCGTCTGTAAACCATACATCAAATTATTTTGAAACTTTGCTAAGTAATGATCGTGAAGAAAAAAACCCGAAAATATTTTAAAGATGCAAATACGACATACATTTGTTATTTCGCGTATATTCATTTCATTAGAATAGATTTTGGGTCATTTCATTTTGATCGTTCATTCATTCATTCGTTCATTCACGTTCGTTGATCATCGTCATTCATCATTTTGATGAATGACGATGATGGTAGATTAAAAAATGTGCATTTTAACTGAAGATCGGTTATCAAGTCCTGCATAACTGTTTAAGTTTTCACATTCTGAAGGTATTCGTATAAGTACATAAATCTCGTGCTCAGAAAAAACCAACATCTTAAGGATACCTGCCATGTCTGATGAAACTCTGCCATTTGTGTCGGAACAATAATTCTGAAGTAGTGGAAGTATTTTACCTAGAAGGTTATTCAATATCAGTTACAACAAGTAAAACATTAATAATTCCGCCTGTATTTTTCTAAAGAAAATCGACCTTTTTTTGTATATTTCGAATAATGTACGCCGTTTAATATTTGGCTCGATTTCGGAATAAACCGATATTTATTTTCCACATAACTTCTACATCGGGGAAGATTCGATGGAATAATAAAAATAACTCCTTAGCAGAAATAAGATAAAGCGTTTAATATAAGTTACGAGAAAATTTTATCGTCGGAAAATATTATACGAAAAGATCGGAGTTAATTTAATTTTGTATTTTACAAAGTAGCTATAGATATACTCGTTTATAGTAAATAATGTAAAAATAACAACGATTTAGAGGAAACATCTCAGCGTTCCATGGATTCACCGTGTGGTTGAGACTTCGAACAGTTTCTGGGACTTGGGACTCGGGTGCTCACCTTCACTGCTCGTGGTGGCCTCACTGCCTAGCCAAATTCGTTAGGAACCTGTTAGCTTAGACTATTGGATCGAACACAGAACTTACTGCAGATATTGACGGGCCAACTATTAGGATACTTCTCTTTTTTCTTTCCCACTTCTACAAAATATGATTTAACCACATAACCAGTTTTGCTAAGCTCATTTGCTAGTTCGTAATATTTTATTCATTTTTATTATGTCTTTCTGTAAGTTCTTTTTCAATGGTTCAATAAGCTCTACATTTTAGAGAAAAGGAATATGTCCGGCCTGAATGACGACGTCCACGTCCTCTGGAATTTTGTAGTGGTTTTCCTACGTGTCCATTAAAATAGTCCCGTCAGGTGCAGGAGGTACTGCACCTAGGTAGGATTGCAATAAAGAAATATGTATTTTTAAAATGATTACATAATCATTCTAGTTATATTGGTTTTTTCAGCCTTCAAACCGAAAAACCACATTAGTAAGATTACTAGGCGGTAGAATATGTATGGCACTTGCCCAGACGAACTCGTAAAAATTTCTACCACCAAGTGAATCTATTTAATGTATCTGTTTGTCACTATATAATGTCATTTAGATTGTCTATGATTTTATGTGTCTACGTGTTATATATCCTTTTTCTTATTTGGAACTTTAAAACTTCAAAGCATAAGTATGCTTATTATTCTTAGTTTATCTTTGGATATATTTTGTATTTATTTTACTCATAAAATCTTAAATAAAAGAAATAAAACTATTTAGAAATTCTAAGTATTAGCAATTCATTATTTAGGTTCACTTAACAAAGTGAGTTTTCAATGGATACACATTAATCAATCTTTAGTCAGCGTCCTTCAACAGTTTTATAATTTAACGTTTTCTGTTAAAAAAATAGAAATAATGAATAACAGAGTTGATTTGACCTTGACCATTGAATTCATGTGCTCAATGGCAAGCCGATATGACACAAACCCAGGCAAGCACCACTGTATTTTGTATGTGCCTAATTTGTGTTTATAAACATATATAACGCTTTTGGACTCTGTGCATGCCTGGGTAGGTAGGTCAACTTTAGAAAATTTCCAAAAATATTTTTAATGTATTACTGTCCTCCATTCAGTAAGGCAGTCTTATAACGGAGAATGAATGATCTTGAATACTAATAAATTATAATTTTTTTCTTTTGCGGTTCTGCAGGTAAAGTTTAATTTTTTCAATGCTTTCATTTAAAGTTATCAACTCAAACGTATTTTCCGCTTTTATTATTGCTATGAATAATAAAATGTAAATAAGAGTCGAGATGGCCCAGTGGTTAGAACGCGTGCATCTTAACCGATGATTTCGGGTTCAAACCCAGGCAGGCACCACTGAAATTTCATGTGCTTTATTTGTGTTTATAATTCATCTCGTGCTCGGCGGTGAAGGAAAACATCGTGAGGAAACCTGCATGTGTCTAATTTCAACGAAATTCTGCCACATGTGTATTCCGCCAACCCGCATTGGAGCAGCGTGGTGGAATATGCTCCAAACCTTCTCCTCAAAGGAGAGGAGGCCTTTATCTCAGCAGTGGGACATTTACGGGCTGCTAATGCTAATGCAGAAATATTTACCTATGTCCTGAGAACTCGTACGACGAACGTCGATTCTGAGTTTTGACGTTTAATCCTTATATCATGAATGTCATTCTCAAGGACGACGACGATAGATATTTTGTGGGTGAATTAAAGTCAATTAAAGACTTTCAAGCGAAGTTTTACTAGAATGAATTACATAAAGGTGTGTTTATTTGATTGAAATGTCTGTCTAGACAGAATCTATATAATTAAAAATTAGTTATCACAAAGCATTCATTAATCGAAAAGCTAATCTACACTGGTACAAACAAGCCTTTGATCTGTGTTCGATTTGCCAATAATAAATATTCGAATACAAATATATTTCATTTTTAAAAGTTTTAATGATTTATTTTTTTTCATAACTGGCTTGTATTGAAAAAATAAATTAATAATTGAGTAAATATGAATTAGGCCGCGTATAGTATTCATGAAATTTATAAAAAAAACCCATTAATTTCTTTTTTTGTAAATCATTTTTTATGAAAACGCATCTTAGACTGTTTGACTTACGTGTATGCAGTTCTATCTCGAAATATTGAAATTATCGTTTTCAAAGAAATTTGTAGTAACTTCCAGATGTTACACATAACCAATCCTGGTAAACCGCCGTATCAGAACTAGGCACACTGGATGCAAATGCAGCATTAACGTGAACATAGGAACGGGAAGCAATAATTACATGATTTATCATAGATCGGTAGACATCAAATTGTTTAAAGTTTTAAAATGGTTAAAGTATTATTTTTTTTGTATCGCCAGTAACACTGAGTCAGTCGGTAGGATAGTCAAATTAGAATCAGGGAACCGATCGATATCGGCTATTCTGAACAAGCGAATTGCGGATGAGCGGAGTATCCAGAAATCGATAGAGCAGAGAAAGTTGCCAGTGTACGTACGGAAGAACAACTTCCGTGAGTGAGCATGTAGTTTGTATACCCTCTCCGAATGGGTCGGATTACTGTCCCATTGGGCTATCAAAGTTATAGTGAAACTATAATATCCCATCAAAAACATAAATGTAAAAATGAGAGCCAAGTTAAATATTATGATATATACCTTGGTTGTTGTCTTCAACGACAAAAGAAGTGAGATCTAAATTTGTGCCAAGTTAAATAGTCCTCTTTGAAATTTATTTATAACTACATAAAATATCATTTCTTCTTATAACTTGGGGTAATATATTGTTGCCTAAGGTCTGACTTGGCTAGTTCTTATATGTTTATAATTGATAATTGAACGTGGAAGGGCGTGCCTTCTTTAGTAAATAGATCTATTTAGGTCGATGTATCATTGCAAAGACACGGACATGCCGCACTCGCCTGTATAATTTTTTGCTATTTCACTGTATATGAAATCTAAGTACGATTGGACCCTTTGCTCATATCGAGTATTTTACGCTAAAATTATAGCAAAAGCCGTAATTCATTAAGCATTGTGCAGTGTGCACGTTATATTATTGGTGTACTCGGTGGTAGGGCTTTGTGAAAACCCGTCTGGATAGATACCACCTACCATCAGATATGCAATATTCAAGCAGCAATACTTGGTTTATTGTGTTCCGGTTTGAAGGGTGAGTGAGTCAGTGTATAACGGACACAATGGCATAACATCCTAGGTCCCAAGGTTGGTGGCGCATTGCCGAAGCAAGGGGTTTTTAATATTTCTAACAGCGCCAATGTCTACGGGCGGTGGTAACCACTTAACATCAGGTGGCCTATTTGTTGGTCCACCTACCTATTACATAAAAAAGTAACTAATTTTATATACATTTTGTTTTTATTTTCCTTAAGATTAATTTTAATATCAACAAGTGTTATTTCACGTTCTACGTATGTTTGTGGTCACGGATGGACAAACTTAAGTAGTCATGGCTCATTACACCAACAAAAACTAATCCCGCCGATTTAGATTATAATGGGTCAATAAATTAAGCAAAATGTCCCATCGGGTATAAAAAGGCTGCCTAGACGTCCCGATCACAATAGTAGAGCCGCCCACTAATACGTTTTTACAATCGTCGGACGGTAATAAAACAAGGATGGGGCTCGGATTAAGCTCGTTTATCATTCGTTTTGATAGCCCTTTTTGCTGTAATCATTCATTTTTCTTCCGTCGTTTTCTGCTTTACTTGGTTTTAAACGATCTTTCGCTATGCGGTGAGCTGTTTTATTAAATTGACCCGCATAAATAAACCTTTTATTATGTTAGGAGTGAGTTAAATAATGTTGAATTTATTTTAGTTGATACCGCCATTTATGTATTCAATACAATTGTATTAACACACAAATTATATCAACATTGTAATATGGTATTTTTTATGATTAAGTGATAGGTATCATTTTTTAATGCGGACATAAGTATTATAAACATGAAAGCTTGTTTGTTGATAAATCACAATGGGTGTTTTAGGCGGGTCATACTCACTTTTATATACATAAGTTATCTGAAGGAGTAAAACTTAGTATTTTTGTTTACCGGCTTAAAGGATGAGTGAGTCATTGTACACATAACATCTTAGTAGGCTGGTGGTGTATTCTGGGTGTGAAAAAGGATGGTTAATATTTTTTAACCTTTCCAATAATATTATTTTCACCAATACGTGCGGTGAACACTTACCACCAGTCTGTCCAATTGCCAGTTCACTTTTAATGAATAGTTTTTTTTTTAAAAATAGAATAAAATTATCGCCAAATAAAATATATTTTAAAATGTCAATTCAACTCTAACTTATTCTAGATCGGTTACAATATTAAATATATAACACTTCCTAATGTAAGTTAGCGTGCTCTATTCCAAATTTAAATTACATGCATTTTTTTACTTTCAAATGGTATATTATACTTGGTGGTAGGGCTTTGTGCGAGCCCGTCTGGGTAGGTACCACCCACTCATCATATATTCTACCGCCAAATAACAGTACTCTGTATTGTTGTGTTCCGGTTGGAAGGGTGAGTGAGCCAGTGTAATCACAGGCACAAGGGACATTACATCTTAGGTCCCAAGGTTGGTGGCGCATAGGTGATGTAAGGAATGGTTAATATTTCTTACGGCGCCTTTGTCTATGGGCGGTGGTGACCACTTACCATCAAGTGGCCCATATGCTCGTCCGCCAACTAATGCCATAAAAAAAAAATTGTGTCGACAAAAATAAAGAATGATTGTTATAATTTTTTTTTAAATGTCTACATGTATACAATGTACCTAACATTAGCGGCAAGTAACGTAGTCAAACGAATTAATTAAACAGCTTCACTAATTTACTACTGACCTAACTATTGTTTACACTAGCGCGCTAATCAATTTCATAAATAAGTAGATCTCCCAATTAAAACTCGAATGAACCAGATATGTTTATATTTGAATTAAATATCATTTTAGCAAAATCAAAAACATCTAATTCATTTATAAATTTTTGTATATTGTTTCGTTTCCGACTTTGCTAGACTTTACGTAATCATTATATAATTTACAGAAACACACGTAACGATAACATCTTTTTGAATGTTATATCGTTACGTGTGAAGTGAATAAATCGCTGTTAGCACCAACTATTACAATCTGTTATATTACTGTGTCTGTCTGTCTGATACGAACGAACGATAAACTCAAAAATTACCGGTTTTATCAAATCAAATCATTATGGTTTTGTGTAAATTGGCTGAAATAATTGTTAAAGATGTCGGAAAAATCGCACCAATTTTAAGCGTACGCCGCGTAACTATTATGTTTTAAACATTTTATGTAGAAATCTATTCTATGTAGAATTCTATCCGTGTATAGTGTTTGGATGGAAATAAATAGATGTATTATATTTAATTACACCTTACGCTGTTTAATAAATGAACGGCTCGTGCACTTAAGCTTAAATGGATCAGAGATTGTTCTAGTTTTGCTATTGTTTCTCTGATTCTGTTGACAAAATTAATTAATTACGTTTTAGAAGTTGGGCGTCGGATGTTTATGCGTAAAAAGCCTATGAGTTATGTCCGCCCTTGGAGTTCAGGCTACCTTGATAAAGAATTTCAACAAATTTGGTTCATAGACATTTGAGCGATAGACAGACAGACTTTCGAAATTGTAACAAGTTTATGTTAATGAAAATTCAAAAACGTTATTCTTTTGTTTTTCTTATGCTTTATTATCACTTATTTTTAATAACATTAATGTAGAAAGCTAAACGTTTAAGACAAATACTAAGAGGATACTTCAGAAATTTGTAAGGAATATTCGTAGGGTGATATAAATTACTCGGATAACTCTGAAAGTAGCCCGGTAAGAGCCCGGTGCTTTTAATTTATTATTATTAACATCATATAGTTCCATACTTTTCAAACCCGTAAGTTAGCCCTACTAAAGTATTCACATCAATCGTTCGTAACTGTGCTTAAGTGGCAATAGTTTCTTTAACGATTTTTTTTTAAATGTGATCATAGTATTTTACCAACAATAAATATTCGACTGCCGTATTGTTCAAGGGACTCGCCAGTTTATAAGGTAACCCCAGAAGTCCTCAGTTCTAATCTCGGGACGGGATGTAAATATTTTATTGACCTAGTTTGTTTAAGTTCAAACACTACATTTTCCATATTTTCAATATTTTTAAGGTAAGCTGCAATGCTTTAAATTTTCAGTTGTCACATTGTTTGTTAAATCCATAATTGGATCGTTTAAACAAATATACATAAACCAAATCTCAACTCAGGTCGCCCAGTAAATTCGAAGAAAATACGCTGTACAGACAGACAAATTTAATTCATTCATCGTTGTGCGAAGACCTAAAAAAGCGTATGAATGCTATTATAATCTACAATTACAAACAAACACCGAAGCAAAAATGCTGCCATTCAAATAATTCGCAGATGGTTTGAAACGGAAAGAAGAAAACAAAGGCAGACCGTCATGGCGAGTCTGTAAATCAATTAGAGAGAAGACGGTGCGTCCCGTCGGTTTAATAAGAAGTTACGATGACACTGTTCCCAGCCATAAAACGCTGACCACCGTCCCCAACAATAGATATCGAGATAATGGAAAATTGTCTGAAGGGATTTTTTATTATAACGAGAGTATCCACTTAAGTTAGGGATTTATGGTGATTTCCTTTTATTGTCTACACTCTGCCGCTCTGAATGTATTATGGTAATCGATCCGTTTCAAATGTTCGAACTGATTCCGGAGAGTGCATAGAAAAACTTGTTGGTAATACATTTTTAATTTTAGAAAAGCGTACTCAAGCGATTTTAAACTTTATCTTTCTTTGAATACGGTATTGATTTGCCTAATTCGTTTATATCAAGATTATAGCTACATTCTGTTAGAACATGGTCAAACAATAAATTTTAATATAAAGTACTGTTAACAAAACAAATTTTAATTTAAAAACGAAAGTTCACATTTAATAAAGAATAATTTCACCGTAGTTTATGAAGCCCGGTAAAAAGTAGCTTCATTAAAGCCTCATATTTCCTATTGTACCTTGAAAAGGCGTACGTCACACGATATTACTAATGGAAGATTGGACGCAGTGATGAGCCTTTATTACTTTTGAGCCAATGAAAGGATTTTGCTTCAGCCTTTCTCATTTAGCCGCCGTAATTAGTACTTTGGCGAGACGATATTACCTGCATGAAGTATAAAGTATTTAACGCTGGAAACGATATTAAATTTATGATAAAGTGTCCCGGAACTACCCCACGGCTGGGCGAAGAGATTATTTACGTACCAATAACGTTAGATAAAATTATTTGAAATAAAAACTGATTGTATATAGCAGATATATTCGTTTTTTTAAATAACTATATATAATTAGGTTATAGTGTTATATTAGGCGGGGTAATTGTTACACTGACTCACTCACCTTTCAGTAACGAACACAACAATACTAAGTATTGCTGTTTGACCGTAGAACATAATTATGATGAGTAGGTGGTACCTACTCTGGCTTGCACGAAGTCGTACAACCAAGTCAATAAAAATCTATTTATAACAGTATCAAAATAATAATTTGACATGGTTTATTATTGTTATTATTATTTCATTGATTTTAGAATAAATAAAATTAATAACAATTCTTTTTCTCAAATATTTTTTTTTAATTTAGTATAAGTTTAAAATTAAATATTATTGGAATAATAATAGTTTGGGAATATTTATTATTCTTACATATGAAATAAGCGTTTTGTTAAATTTAACACAAATTTAAATTTATAAATTCATTTAGATGGTACATTTGAGTTTAAAACACAGTCATTAATTTGTATTTTCCTCATAATTTTTTTCTTCGGCATCGCTTATTACCGCACAATGGAAAACAGGAAATATCCATATATATACGAGTACGAGTTCTACCGTGGCACTAGTGCTGCAGAAACAGCTCGAAGGATTAATGATGTGTACGGCGCTGGTGTCGCAAAAGAAAGCACGGTACGTTATTGGTTTCAACGTTTTCATTCTGGAAATTTCGCCCTTCAGAACCAACCCCGTGGATGGCCGGAGACCACAGTGAAAAATTAAGAATTAAAGGCTATTGTGCATCCATCACAAAGCACTTCAGAGATAGATGCAGACATATTCAAGTCATAGATATTGGCGCCGTGGGTAATTTTAATCATATACATATCAAATACGATGAGTGGGTGGGACTTACCCAGATGGACTTGCACAATGCCCTATCACCAAAAAGTCAAACATAGTTATGTCTCGACTTTTATATGCTACTTATCTATGTTTTTCTATGTAATTAGAACCCAAGCAAGTACCACTGGAATTCCACACCTCATGCTCGACGGTAGAGGAAAACATCACTTTGCATCCATACACTTGCGTGCGTTAAATAAAATTTTCTTAATAGGAGGAAGACATTGCACATCAATGGGCCATACTTAGAGATTTAATTATATGTGACTAATAAAACTATTTTAAGGGAAACTGATAGGTGCTTGAGATAGAATTACGGGCACAAGATAAATAACATCTTTTCGGCCCATTTATAGTGTTATCTTATTGGTGAAGGTCTGACCAATAAGAATGTGGCCCATTTGGCGCCTGTCTTCCAAATTTTAAAAATAACAATAATAATGAACTTTCCTACAAAGTTATATGAGTGCGATGTGAAATAAACGTATTACGTTCAAAGAGGTTATTGCACTTATATTTTCCAACTTAATATCAAAACGTTTTCTATGATATGTTTACTACGTATATATTTCCACAATATTCTGTTCGAACGTTATTTCGCAAGCAAAACGTGGTTAGACGCGTAACTTTTGCATGAAACGGAACTACTGAAAATGTTTGTGAACAAACTTCTATCGTAATGAAAAGTAAATTTCTCCCGACGTTCACGAAGACATCAATAAAAAAACTATTTCCCGCGACTCCTTAGAGGTTTTAGTGAAAAATATTTACTTATTCCCCAACGAAGTCGAATCGAATCTTTTTTTATATAACCAGTGTAATGCTTTTTGCTCCCTGTTCACTTTAATTTGTTTCTGTTTACGGGGTAACTGTTTTAATTCTGAATTAAAAGCGCAGTCCTTTAACAGGAAGTGAATTAGAGAATTTCGCAATATTAAAATGTACTAGAAAGGCTTTTGTAATAGAAATGGAATAGGCTATTACGTTAAGTTATTTTTTTGTATTTTTAAATTAGTACTCATTCTTTATTCGTGTTTCATTTCTTTGTTTAAATAGTAAAGCTGTAGTTTCATTGTGATTAAGTTTATTATTTAAAACGACGTAAGCTACAACAATGCTCAAGAAATTTTCATCTTTAAACGCTTTTATCGTTATAAGTAAAATGTGCTTATTTTTTTAAACATTGTTACTACTATAGTTAGGGCTGTCACATATAAATACGTAAATCGTGGCGTATCACGTTGTGACGTCGTGTAGGGTTACGATGTTGTGTCGTGGAAGTCTCCTGGCAGACTGTAAAGATGTTACATATTGTCACGACGTCGTTTATGTGTGGCAACTGAGTGATTTGATTGATTGATTGTTCATAAAAATTGTGCCATTTCAATGCACAAAAAATTATGAACAGTTGGTGAATATTTATATCACTGAAATAAAAAATAAAAAAGACTAAAATAAAAAAAAGATTTTCGTAAGATTTCTTCTATGTATATTTTATTGAGGATACATTGTATTATATACTATAAAAATTTAATTACTTAATATTTCTTAATTAAACTTTAATTATTAAACTTTTTATTCCGTTCATGAGGTTTATTTTATGACAACACATGTTTTATAACAGAATTTTCTTATAAAGGAAACCGTATTCATTATAAATATCACGTAATAAATATTTTAAATCAGCTAGAACCTATTATACCGAATACCTAAGCCATTTTCCTCGAAACCTTTGAAGTAATAGGTACTCGATGGCCTAACTTAGATATTTCGTAACGCTCACCACAGCGAGCTGGTTTCGCTTATTACGTAACTTGAATCAAAATTTATATAATGTTTATTAAAATTTATTTACATAACAATTATTTAAATTAAGACCTTAAGTATATAGAAATAACAATTACTAAAATATAAATTACTGCCAGATCTTATTATCTAGAAATTACATTAATATTTTTTAAATTATATTTTTATGATATAAAAAATTACATGTGTGAATTTAAAAGATACTTGTACAAACTTGTATAGAAATGAGATAACATTAGCAGCCTGTAAATTTCCCACTGCTGGGCTAAGGCCTTTCACCGCCGAGCACGAGATGAATTATAAACACAAATTAAGCACATGAAAATTCAGTGGTGCTTGCCTGGTTTTGAAACCGAAATCATCGGTTAAGATGCACGCGTTCTAACCACTGGGCCATCTCGGCTCTCAGAAATGAGATACTAATATTATAAATGCGAAGGTAAGCATGTATGTTCGTTAACAAGCGATCGAAATGAGATTGAAGATTGTTATGAGATTAAATATAGTAAGCTGGGTTCTGTGTTAGCGGATATAATTACGGAATTAACGAACTTGGGAGTTTACGGAAATAAATATTTAATTTTCTCGAATAGATCCAGATAGAGCTAATCAATTCATAAATATACTATGTAATTCCAATAAATATTTTACATTTAAAATAAAAATCTTTGGCTTTAGCTTTGCGTGGAATTGTCGCGACTGTGTAACGTGTCGATTGAATAGCACACGTAAAAGCCAACTTGAATAAAGTAATTAGCGGATCACAGAAACAGTGTTGCGTTGCGTTTCTTATATTTGAGGTTCCAAATGCATGTCGTATACATTAAATAAAATCTTAGCGACACATATTTTTGTATATATTAAAATAAATTTAAACAGAAATAGCGCGTCTCGTAGTTACTTGGTGGTAGGGCTTTGTGCATGCCCGTCTGGGTAGGGTACCACCAGATATTCTACCGCCAAACAGTAGTACTCAGTATTGTTGTGGTCCGGTTTGAAGGGTGAGTGAGCCAGTGTAACTACAGGCACAAGGGGACATAACATCTTAGTTCCCAAGGTTGGTGGCGCATTGGTGATGTAAGGAATGGTTAATATTTCTTTCTTTCTATTGTCTATGGGCGGTGGTGACAACTTACCATCAGGTGACCCATTTGCGCGTCCGCCTACCGATAACATAAAAAAGAAAAAAAAGTCTATATCTATTGTAAAAGATTTTTATATTTTTAAATTATAACTCAACAATATACCTTCAGATTTGTTACACCGAAGAGAATTTGTTGAACGATACACGTATCAATGATTATGAGTTGTCAATAACAAGATTTTTACCAAGAGGTCGTGCAATTTTGGCTTATTCGATTGCGTGGTGGGTTTAATATTCAGTTCGTATTTAAAATATACTATATTAGTTGAAAATAAGCAAGAAGTAAACGCAAAGAAAGGTCCTGCAAAAATATCAATGCGATGGCCGTCTTCGGCACGGATCGGCTGCGGGATCGTGTTGATATAAAATAATTTAGTAGAGTTTTAATAATAATAATAATTAAAAAGTGTACATAATTCGAAATCACAGATATTTGTAATAAAAAATAAAAAAAGACATCCAATACCATATTAAAATAATAAATCCGGTTTCTAAAAATGGATATTAATGTATTTTCGATACGTAATTTTTTTTTAAACTAATTTATTTTATTAAATAACTATAAAAAAAAACAAACTTTCATATAAAAATATCCCAGTCGTTATTGCCATACGTAATAAACACCGCTATTGTATGGAGGGATCGTCGAGTTTCGTCTTTCATAAGGACCCTTGCGACCCTAACCCAAAACAGGACCCTAACACAGGTGTCGAATGGCGAGGACATGTAGGTAGTTCGAGCCCTTAATTGCATATCGCGGTCCTATGAGGACGTCACTCATGCATCAAATGCTGAAAGCCTTTCATCATAATTGACGTCGGTACGTAACATCGCAAAGTATAATTAAGACTGCATCTCTATTTTAACAAAGTCTGCTGAAAAACGTGAAATGTTACTCGTTGAATTGGTGATATACATATTTATATCATAGACTAGTTCCGCCCGCGACTTCATGCGCGTTGTTTGAATTTAAGTTATTTGGATATTGTAGCGTGATTTTTTTTTAATTTTATATATACTTCTAATTCAAAAGAACCGAGATGGCCCAGTGGTTAGAACGCGTGCATCTTAACCGATGATTTCGGGTTCAAACCAAGGTAGACACCACTGAATTTTCATGTGCTTAATTTGTGTTTATAATTCATCTCGTTCTCGGCGGTGAAGGAAAACATCGTGAGGAAACCTGCATGTGTCTAATTTCAACGAAATTCTGCCACATGTGTATTCCGCCAACCCGCGTTGGAGCAGCGTGGTGGAATATGCTCCAAACCTTTTCCTCAAAGGGAGAGGAGGCCTTTAGCCTAGCAGTGGGAAAATTTACAGGCTGCTAATGCTAATGCTAATATACTTCTAAAATAAAAGTAGCCTAAGTTACTCCTTATTACATCCACTATCTGCCAGTGAAAGTCCCGTCGAAATCGGTTCAGCCGTTCCAGAGATTAGCCGGAACAAACAGACAGACAGACAAACAGACAAAATTGTAAAAAATGTTATTTTGGTATATTTACCGTCTATACATACATACATACGCATTTAATAAAAATGAGTTATTTTAATATTACCAATTTTATTATATGTATAGATAAGTACATTTTGTACATTACATGTATCTATATCTTATATATAATCATAAATATTTGTAGAATCTAAACTACCAATACATAGCCTGGACCCCATTTTTTCTTTATGAAAGAAATATAGAGGAATTAAAACTTTAGTGTCGCTTCTCAACATATGTATATAATTCCAATATAATGTGATGTACGTTCGTTTGTGATGTATATACAACTAGTACTAGGAACAAGTGTTAGTTACGAATGTTACATGACTACATAAGGTTAATGAACCCTTTGTTAAAACGTTCAATATTTAAATTAAAAATTATAACAAATCGTTATGGGACGTTTATTGGTTAAAGCATATTATAAAACTAATGACTTCTTAGATGATAACACGCCTTGGCAATTAAATGGTAGCTTCCAGGCCGTTTCAAATAGAATTAAAAAAAATATACTGGATAAACAAATGTTAAAATATATATAAAGAAAAGTTATGCTGAGTTTCTTTCGGCGGGTCTTCTCAGGTCTAAGGTGTTTCTTTCCGAACCAGTAGTAGAGTTTGTTCTGTTATATTGATTGAATTAATTTTTGATTTTTTTATCTACATATATTGAATTAAGGCATTTATTGCTATTCGCTGGGAGAATTTGTGTGAGTGTATGGTACTTAGCCAGACCAGATTGCAAAGCCCTCACCACATGCAACGTTTGGCTCAGTGGCTTAGCGCATAATTAACAATAATTAGTTTCGTAAGAATTAATTCGATACTTGTTTTTAGCTTTTATCATGATGTTCAAAAGTAAGTCTAGTTTCTGTTATTTATCAAAATAAAAAATATTCAAGTTGAAGTGGAATAGTGTTCCGTACAGTTTTACTTGTACAATTACAAAATTATAATTAAATTATTGATATTTTTCTGATTGCAATGACGCTCTAACTTAAAAAAAAAGTTATGTTGTTTTGTCGAAAATAAGTATAATTTATGACTTATATACTATTATTTATATGCTAAAATACTCTTTGATAGGCATTTACTTTGGTTTAATTCAAACATTAGATTTTTAAAAGTCACGAAGGTACAGATTTTACAGATAAAATCGAATAAAATTAGTCTTATGAAGGTTTTTCATTTCGATACACTGAACCCCAAAATTGTAAGTCTCAAATATTTATGAATAGCGTCCGAGGCAATGCAGTCTGAGAACGCGTACCGAATATAATCCGAATAGAATTCAAAGGCATTAGAAAGAGTAAATGCAACTTCTTTTACAAAGGAGGTAACAAAAAACATAAAACTACAGCGCAGCACACAAGTAAACAGAATTACATTAAAATTCAACACGAGCGTGAGAATGGAATTGGGAACCACAGAATTATTCGTGTATTTTCATAAAATGCACCCAAAGACGATTACGTTTTAAAAATAAACGTATTAATTTTATATAGATAAGCTAAATTAGGCTTCTGGTAAGTGTAGGGTTAAAATTGACAAATTTCTTTGCGAGGTTTTCCTTCATTATATCAGATGCTGGGGGGAAAACACATCTGGTTTTAACCTAATTTGATTTCTGAATTCGTTTAGATCCGTTAAATTCGACGCACATACTTGTGCAATTGCATCTCGTGCTAGTTGGTGAAGAAATACATCTTGACCTGTGTATCCATCAGCCTTCATTGTAGCAGCGTGTTGGAATAACACGAACACCTTCTTATCGAGAAGAAAGGCATTTGCCCAGCAATAGGGTACGTTTATTAATTAGGTAGCTTTTCATTTTATTCAATACTGCAACACGAATAAATAAAGAATATTTTTATTTTTGATTTTGCAATCTTATTAAAACTTAAGTATACAGAAGTGTTATCTTAAATTTGATACAACGATGCCTTAAGCTATTAAAATATTTATTCAATGTGGTTTGTAAGAATTGAGATCACTCTAAAAAAAGGTTGAATTAATTCTCATAATTTCTGTTGGATTTATTATAATTCGACTAAATTATGTTGCTTCAATTGTACATACAATTTATACAACATTCAATTCCATCCAAACGCACAGTCGTATTTAGAATTTAACTAAAAAAACTGACTCTATTTTGTAGCAACTAACATAAAAATCTTTTTAGGTTTTACGCGTGAAATTATTATATTAGCCTATGAAGACTATTTTCTTTAAGAATTTTTTGGTAGCGCGTCCTGAGAGCCGGTGCTTACTCAAAAACATGTAACATTATACTTGCCGTAAATTTTGTTATGAGGCCAAATGGGCTTACAATTTTATACCTCATAGTACATTGCCAAGGGTTGTCATGAGTTATCAAGGTATTATGATCTGGGGTGCGTGCAAAGCGCTTCAAGTTACCTCAAGCGGAATGTTTGTTTTTCGGTGTAAAAATATTATCTCACCCCGAGGAGAGTTTGAGGAAGTTTTATTAACGACAGTTTGCAGTAGATTAGGTTTTTGAGCATTTGTTGTTTGTTGTTCTGAGTGTTTACGTTATGTTTTGGATGGGAGCCATGTTGTTGATCGTGTGGTGTATTCTTGTTTCAATTTCGTATCAGAAACTTTGAAGATCTATATATCGTGTGGTAGTTTACAGGAAATATAATATATATGTTTTATTAACTTTAAAGAAAGATCCGCTTGAAACGATATGGAAAAATTGTTTTGCGAAGCATTTATCGACGGTATTAATATATTTATCTTTTCAATCAAATTAAATGTCGAAACTAGTATTTACTTATTAATATTAGTAAATAGCTGTTTTTTAGGTCTTGTGGCTTACTTCTTTGTCCCGTATCAAGACGATGAAAAGTTATTGGGTTATTCTATTGAAAAAAACTCAGCTTCTAGTGGTAGTGATTGTACTACAGTTTTTATCAAAGGACGTAAAACCTGTGGTCCAACTTCTGAAGTCTATCATGACGGGTTGCTGACCCTTTGAATGATGTATACAGTCCTTTCCAATTCAGTTAGCTTGCAGCGATGAAGCAAAGGAGAAGGACTTCAATTTAGTAATATAAGATATGATGGACATCACGTCCCTATTCACACTTACCTATATTAATTTAATTACTCATTACATACATTATATTATTTATTACTAAGGCGGTAGTGACCATTCAACATGAAAGGCAAAGTCTATCAGCGCACAACCAAATCTCCTTAGCTTATAAAAGCTAAAATTATGATTGTTAGATTTATTTTAATACGATTAGGGAGGCAAGGAAATTGTAGGGTATCTTTGTATAAATTTTACTCGTACAAAGTTAGGATGGAACGTTTGATATAGATTGGCAATACGCGTGTTTATCCTTCGTCAACATTACGACCGGTTTAGAAAAAAAAAACACAATAAATAAAATTTGGCCAATTCCCTCGACCACCGTATTGTAATCATATAATTTAAATAAAAAGATGACAACTACCATGTACTAAATAAAAAAAAACATATCTTTATAAGAACAAATGTCAAAGAATTATTTTAAAACGGTTGACCCAGTGACATTTTTAAACCGCAACATCCATTAAGCGCATTTACGGTCTTAACGAATATTGCTCCTTTTCTGAATAATGTATGTTGTCATTATAAAAGATGTAAACGTTAAGGGCTTGACCTGATAAAGGGGGAAAAAAGTTTGCTGTGAAATTATTTTAACAATGTCAAGGTCTGTTTTAAAATTTATTTTTAATGTTTATTTTATTAAATATTATAACTATAATAACACTAATATATATATTATAAATAAAATAGTTTTTAATAATGAGGTTACGCTCACTCATCTACAATATTATCCCAGCAATACGTAACATCTCAGTTCCCAAGGTTGGTTGTGCATCGACGATTTAAAGAATGGTTAATATTTCTTACAGAACCGACGTCTTCGAACAGTGTTGATTATTTACCATTAGTTGGTCTGATTCCCTAAGTACTTAAAACGAGAAATAGTTCCACATTTGCTTATAATTTTTCTTGAGGGTTTTGTTTGAGAGGATTATCATTGATTTGATAACGACTATCAACAGGTCCCGCTAATGTAATTGTATGATGATAGATAGATCAAGTTAATTGGAAAACAGGATATCTAATGATTATAGTTAAATTGTTACATATCAGACCTATGTAGTATATATATTAAATTTATATAATGATATACATATTAGCTTCAGCTTCGTTCGCCGGAATATAAAAGTAGTAAAAAGTTTCATCATCTAAATGTCTCCTGTAATGGTATAGTTTGGAGCTTCTTCCACCATTCTCCTATAATGCGGGTTGGTTATTACATGAAGAGATTTACTTCTGACATGTGATATGCTTGCAACCTTCCCCTTTCCCCTAAAAGTGAGGAAGTCTTTACAGGATAATATTACAGACTATTATTTTTTAAGCAATTATTTAGTAAATCCAAACCAGGATTATAACCTAAACCTTTACCAAAGGAATATTAAAAGAAAATTTAAGGAAATATCGGCTCGAATCTATTACGGATGTGATTATGGCTTAAGCAAAAAATCTCCGGACTATGACAAACGACGCGGAACCTGCTGTTTTACGATGATAAACTTGAATTTCCCTAAAGATTAGATAAAAGTTGAGCTTGTATCGATCAAGAAAAAACCTTACTGAAATGCTATTGCTTTAACCCAACAATAGTTTTTATTTACATAAGAATTATTAAAATTAATTCCTGAACTATATGAAAACAAGAATTAAAAATAGTTACTGTATGAATCGTGTACGCGTGGAATGGCGGCAAGAATGGTAGCAGCATTTCCCCGTTGAATCACAATTCCTATCATCTGGGCAAGGAATGAACCAGCCCACATGACACCAGTGGAGGCAATAAGGCGAGGTGTTATACTTTTATTGAAGTTTTTTGCACTACCACTCCAAAGTCCAGGTGTTTCAACAGCAAATGGGACTAAAGCATAGTTCGGAGAAAATATCATTTTAGGACCATAATTATGAAATTATATTTTAATAGCCATTTCACGACGACGATCGTGACACATATTCAAATTAATGTGTATGTTTTTATTCCCCTTAAAGCACGTAAAATTTGTGCTCTAGCTTCAGCAGTCTTCCGGTCATGACCGGTTGTCGACTCTTTGAATGATGACGTCATGATTGATATCTTCTTCTTCGAGTTTGTCTCTATTGAGAATTGCTGATATGTGTATAAAACAAACTCGCTTCCCGCTGTCTGTCATTCCTTATGTATGCTTATATCTTCAAAACTACGCAATGCATGTTGATGTGGTTTATTTTAATAGATATAGTGAGAGAATACATGCATAATGTAGGAGAGAAAAACTGATAATTTTAGAAATTTCTAATGTGATGTCGTAAATAAACACGTTTTCTTTTGCGCTTACATTGCAAATGCCGACTGAACCCTACGATATAGATCAAAATAATGTACTACAGTATAGAAAACCTTAAAAAGGTCTACAAAAGAGTCCGTGATGGTATATGTCTATCTCATAGGGATAACCCACAATAACAATGACCCTTTACTTTTTACGAGAAATAATGGCTTGTTTACGAAGCGATTTTAAGCAATGCAGTATTAATCTGAGAAAGCTGTGAACGTTTTATATGAAGACATTCTGTAGTATATTTAATATTGTAACCGTGAGAAGCCGGGGCGGATCGCTAGTATATCTATGTATATATTATAGGCCCGATTCGCTTTAAATTTACCCCTTTCGCGACGTAGACTCTCATTAAGAAAGGATTTTTGAAAATTTTAACTTCAAACGGTAATGAGGGTGGTAGCTTACTATTACGAAGTTAGGACGTGCAGCTAGGTAATATTATAAAATATTATACGGTTTCATTTTGAATCGAGTAATATTTTGTGTCGCTTGTTCAGCGACATAACGTTACGGAATTTTAAGGTTAATAATAATGAATGATGGTTAACCATGGGCGATGGTGACCACTCACCATCAGGTGGCCCATTTGCCAGTCCGTCGGCCTGCTATAAATAAAGAAAAAAAGTAATAATAATTAAAATGAGATTGTGCTATCAAGTATCTTAAAAATACTTTTACAAAAAAGGTTAGCGTGAAAAACGACACCGGGGCCATTTCATGGTCATTATGAACTAAAGTCCCTTTGGAAGTATGAGGTATTAAAATCAGGTGTCCCTTAGGAGGGTATAAATTGTGAAAGGTTTTCGTTATAATATCTAGCTGTAGAACTTTGTTAATATAACATTATCAGTAAATATATGATAAGGAGGAGCTTATTTAAAAGTATTATATGGTGATTTATTTCTATTTTTCGGATTCAAGCTATTATTTTAATGAATATATAAATTGTATTTATGGGCAGATTAAATAAATTAATTTCATACAAAAAAAAATATATAATAAGCTACTTGAACAATTTGAAATTCTATAAACATAAATAGTACCTTAGTTATTTATAATTTTTTTATCGTCAATCTCGTCGTTACCGTAAATAGTTATCGATATAACGCGAACATCGAAAATTACCGCTCCGTAATACCCCCATAATACTTCCGAGACCCAGGTGACAAAACAAGGATACTGAAGCTTAGGTGATCCTACTAACTAAAGCTTGTCACGTTATAATAAAGGTACTATACCTTTAGGTTTACCTTTAAATTACTAGCATAATGTCAATCTATGACAGAGGTAACGACTACAATAAGATTCATTTAAATAATATTTGTCTGTATATTCTTTTACAAACAGTACAAAAGAAAAACAGATTTATGAATAAGTAATTTCGTTACTAATATCAAATCAGCTCGACCGACAGATACAAAAACTTATACATACTTATATTATTAATATATATTATATGTTAGGCCCAATTTTAAATAATAAAGGCGGCCTTCATAGTGGTTTTAATGGGCAAGAATCCCATAACCCGGTTCCTCCCAGGTGAGCGTCCCATCTAGGAGTTTTCGTCAAAGTTGATGCTTAAGTTATCTATATAAACCCTTTTTTGCATTTGTTCAATTGCTTACCTTTGCGTGAAAAAAAACTCTTTATTACTAAACGTATATAAAGTTAAGTTCAATCAGACTTTCATACATAAAATATAAATTATACAAAGTCTACAAATATAGAGGTTATAAAGAAGTTTATCGAACCGAAGTTAATCTTTTAGATTTGTATTTATTATTAAATTACATTGGAAAGTTTGTTCATTGTAATTAAAAAAAAAACTTTTGATGGCATCAGCTTGCGACTAAATCCAACAATCATTTTAATAATACGTCGAGACTTTTTTGTTAATCGAAGTGTAGTCTGTTTTAATTAGTGGTAGGGCTTAGTGTAACCTCTCTGGACAGTTACAACTCACTCATTACTTAACTCATTTTGTTACTAAGCACCACTTAGTACCATTTTGTGAAAGGTGAGTGAGCCAGTGTAATTACAGGGACAATGGAGACTACTTCTCGGTGAGTAGTTAAATGGTGAATAATTCTAACAGTGCCGATGTCTATGAACAGTGGTGACCACGTTTGTTTACGGTGTGATATCTGATACTACTTACGTAAAGCATTTTCGGTCAGTTGAACTGTATGCAATTTGATGAGGAATAAAAATCTACGTCAAAAATATATATTACATTTACATATACTCCTTCTCTTCAATGATAGTAAAACAATGTTAAAATTAAATAATATCATACAGACAAACCAACTTCTAATTTTAAATATATAATCTAAATTATTGATTTGTTACTTCAAGGTGATTATAAGAGATTAAAATGCCAGCCACTTAATAAGTATAGTCGCTAATAAATTCCAAAGGTCAAAATGAGGCCCAAATGAAATTAATCACCTTAAATAGCATGGCAGGACTTTACATTTTTAACAAATGTATAGCTATTAACGTAGTATATAAAAGTTACAATTCTTATAAACAAAGATAAGTTTTATGATTTATGTCGTCCTTAGTCCGAGTGCCGCGACGAAATTACAAAGTTTTGTGAGGAAATTTCTTAAATTCTAAAGTGTCTCGCTTTTCTCCGCCTGTTTTCTACTGTCTCTAAAACACCGGAGTTCACGAGAGAACTTTGTACGCCCTTAAATATAAATTTCAGAACTTCGTCTCACTTCAAGAATGAAGTTAAAGTATATTGTCATTCAACAAGTTAATGTTAGACAACATTTTTACCTGATATTACTATGGGTTATTTACTACACCTTAAAAACTATTTTTAATTCAAGTTGGTTGGCAGACTGATAAACGGGCTTATGTTAAGTTTTCATAGAAATTGGCAATGTAGGAAATATTAACCATTCCTTACATCGTCCTTGTACAACGGAATTTGGGAACAGAAATGTTGTGTTCCTTTTGTTTGTGAGGAAATAAGGAAAAATCTACTTAAACAAAAAACTACAACTTGTCATAATCTTGTATATTAAGAGCGTAAGTCGATTTTTGTCTCAGTGATTATGGGATGATAGCTGCATATAAAAAATCTGTTATATGTTAATGTTATATATTTTGAAGATATCCAGACGTAGATGTGCAGAAAATTAAACATAATTCTTGATTGCAATTTACTAAATTGTTACGATTTAACAAAGAATTAATTTTAGAGAACGGAAAAATATTACTGGTCGGTAGGAGAGTACTTATTAGGTCTAAAAGATTAAAAAAGTCTGTATATCATTATAATAAAGTCACAATCAATTCCCTATTCATCCGCGGAGGTGATATCTACGATACGGCTGGCTTGGGAACACCTAACGCTAACCCATTAGCTAAATAAAAAATAAATTTATTCGAATTTCGAATAGGTATTGGTTTTTTTAACGATTTTTTACAATACAATTCCGTTTATCGCTCTTTCCATTTCGTTAGTCATGAACAATCCAAATGTACATCAGAATCAACTAGCCAGCTATCGGAATACAACTTTACAAAACTTAACAATCGATACTTTAACATTCGCTTAATTTACCAATCCATTCGTGGTTAATTTGAAATTCGAACAATCGATAAAAAGATAATCGAAACATTTAATTAAATCGAGTAGAAAGTCGATACAGGTCGACAATGTAGTTAGTATTCCATATATTTCGCGAGGTCCAGTGGCGATGGCGTGAATCGGTATCGAAGCATGTTCGTAGTTAAACGATACGAAGACGCTTTGTTCCTGTTCCCTTTATACTGAGAATATAGCTCAGGCATTCAGCAAATTGCTGTTGTTTGTGACATAGATATATGTTTAGCAGTATACGCTATTATATTATACAATGTAACGATGCGGTGTTAACGTGTGAGAATTTGTACGGTTAGGTTTCGTTATAAGTGTTATTATAAGTCGTTGCTTTGGATAATAAAATTACTAAAAAACTCATAACTATGCAATTTAATGATTACATTATTTAATGTACATATTCAAACTATGATAGAAACGAAAATTTAATATAAAGAACCCAATCGCATGGCACTTTATTTGGTAAACATTTGTGCAAGCCTGTTTGGGTAGGTACCAATCATATTCTAACGTCTAACATCAATATTATTGTTGTGTCCGAAGGGCGAGTGAACCAGCGTAGCTACAGGAACATCTTAGCTTTCAAAATTGATGGAGTATTAGTGATGTAAGGAATGGTTAATATTTCGTATACCCAGACATTTATGGGCGATGGTGATCCAGGTTGCGTAATTGAATGTTCGCAAATATACATTATCATTAGCAGCCCGTAAATGTCCCACTGCTGGGATAAAGGCCTCCTCTCCCTTTGAGCAGAAGGTTTGGAGCATATTCCACCACGCTGCTCCAATGCGGGTTGGCGGAATACACATGTGGCAGAATTTCGTTGAAATTAGACACATGCAGGTTTCCTCACGATGTTTTCCTTCACCGCCGAGCACGAGATGAATTATAAACACAAATTAAGCACATGAAAATTCAGTGGGTTTGAACCCGAAATCATCGGTTAAGATGCACGCGTTCTAACCACTGGGCCATCTCGGCTGGCAAATATACAACATAACTAAAATGCTTGAGACACCTTTAAAAACAATTGTAAAAAATATATAAAAATATACTAACAGTTAAATTAAAACTTATATATAATCTAGTAGATTTTGAATTTTTTATATATATATATATATATACGCCAAAGTTTAAGACTGACATAATATTATGATATAATAGTATAATTTGTCGTATGACTCGTTCGCTGCCTCATTGCTCCAGTACTAGCTTATATGGCTGCAGATTCTGACATTCTAGGTCAAATCCAGCTCGGGAAATTAAGAATAATTAGATTTTTCTGTCAATAAATTATATTACTGTTAGTACTGATAACTATAAGTAGTACTGAGACGAAACATGTTTGCAGTCCCGTGTTTCAAAAAGCACGTAGAGCCTTGGTCCTGTCACTGATATTTTTTTTGTCATGCCGGATTACCATCACATCATATTATGAAGATAAATGAATTAAGAGGTCACTTGTGCATTACAATATGCTTTTTCTTAGCTGTCTTGCCTCGTTTGACAAAAGGCTGACGTTGGCAAAATTGATCAAGAGGAAATAGTTACATTAATTTATATATTTTATGATAGTTAATGTCTTTGATGTTTGAGAATAATAGTCAGTTGATAATATGAGAATTATAAAGATAAATATAAAAAATAATAAAATAGTTGCGTGTAATTATGAACGCGCGTGAAGTACGCGCGTTTGAAGTTCTACCTACTTTTTCGGTGTTATTGAAATAGTTTTTAGTTGCAAATAATTATTTACAATAAAATAATAATAAATTAATTATTAATAATAATATACTCAGTAATTATTATTATTATGATAAATATAATTTCTTCTTTCTTCACCACTGTTATAACAATCACTGCTTAAATTTGTAATAAAATAAACATTGTAACAATAAGATAAGGTGTGAAGTTGTTTATTTCTAGTGGATTGACACCTAATTGGCGGATTAGCGAGCAACTTCATCATGTAGTCTTCATGTCCCCCAACGTGCGTGCATCATATAAATACACTCTCATCATTTTTCATAACGCGTCAGAAGTAATATGACTTTAATTTTTTTTGTTTTAATTCCAACCCATAAGACACCTAATTAAAAAAAAACAATCGCTTTGAGTATGAAGGCCTTGGTGAAGATTTCCTATTTCATCATTTGAAGTGGAAGCACTTGAAACGCTGAGACTCGGTCAGTTATAAAGAAATGTCAATCGAATCATGATGAAATTTCAGTTCTCAAGACCTAAGAAATATCAACGTATTGCGGAAGTTATTTCTGTATAAAGTAATATATTTCTGCTGCGAGTTAATGTTGTAGTATTTTTTTATTTTTTATTTATAAAACTTGAGCAGCGCACTATTACCAGCTAAAAAATATTTCACTCAATTAAATTTAAACATAGTATACAGACAACAAAGTAATGTGCGTGCGTGTGTGTGTGTGTGTGTTTGTGTGTGTTTGTTTATAAATAATGATGACAAACGACGTCGTTTCTTAAAATCTTCGACTTCTTGAAAAAAGTATAATAATTAAATCTGCATTATGAAGTAAGTTGGTAATATTGAGACGAAAACTCATATTTTATTTTCATTTTTCATTATAAAAAATACAATCATGTAAATGGTGAAAGTAAATGTTTATTCCACCACGCTGCTCACGTGTAGAACAATTTCATCTGACTTGCAAGATGAATTTTAAACCCAAATTCAGCACTTGGTTGAACCCGTAGTCTTCGTGCATGATTGACTTGTTTCACCACTAAGCCCTTTCATATTATGTAAAAATCTAGTTAAATTTCAACGGTCAACTGTTCTATTATACGGATAGCGAATAATCGGTTTCTATTAAAGTTCGTGCTAAAGTTGTCATAGTTCTCGGCGGGAATTTAATGTAACATTGTTTCACGATCTGCATAGTTTCGGCTCTTCTAAGTTTTAACGAATTGTGTATTATCAATTAGAGGCATTCCTGGACAAGTATTTCTATCGGTGTTCAACAATTACATTTAACTAAGCGTATTTGTGGAATATATAACGATGCAATAAATACAGAACATGTTTTACATACATTTCTTTTATATGTTACTGTAAAAGTTCGAACTACGGTAAACCTTAAAATTTTCCAGTAAAACCTAAGATTTACCGATTATGAATGGTAAATGTCCATAAAACTTTGGGATTCGAACTTTTACCATCATTCACTTGGTGAATCTTAGGATTTACATGTTAGGTTAGACTGGAATGGCAAAAGTCCGAAAAAGTCGTCCCTTTATAATAAATACTTACATTTACCAACTCATTTCGGTAAATATTAGGTTTAACTCGAAAATCTTAAGATTTACCTTAGTTCGAGCTTTTACAGTAACATATATACTTATTAATTATATGGACTCCATTCCAATGGCTGGCTTAAAGATAAACAAACCTTAGATTTTATTACTCCTTGCGATTTCCTGTACATAATGCATTGCGAAGAGTATTTATAGAACACTATTTTACTTAACTCCTTACATCTACTTTTCACGTACTCATAACGAATACCGAGGATTATTTTAGATGGACTTATTATGTTATGTCAGTTCGCAGTCAAAGTAGTTTATTTCTGTTTGCTCCTTCTGCCATTGGAATGGACTACGGTTTAAATATTTGTGTAGTATTTATTTTTAAGTAAACTATAAACACTAAGGTAATATATATATAATTTCGTATCGGTACTGTACCTTCGTCGCCTTTTAACGACTAATAATACGTAATACTAATAATACTATTATCTATGGAGATATATCTACTATTATTTAACTGTTTTTTTACACTTAAAAATCTCGTTGGAAATTATTTATGTTGATTGAAGAAGAAATCGTTATTTGTTTAATAGTATATAAAGATCTGTATTGGACAAAAATATAGATTTTCCATAACAAAATGCAAAATTATATTGCTACCCCACAAAAGTTGAATCGTGGTTTATATAGTGATGTCTATTAACAAGAGCACGGTACACCACATTTCTCCTCAGGACTTCAGTTTAACACTTAACGGCTGGAGCTAAATTGACCCAACGCAGGCGCTGGTTAATACAATTCCCCCACGCGGTACAAGTGACCCGATTGTCTCAATTATGCTTTGTACAGGACGAATCGGCTGAAGTAATTAAAGTGGTTTGCATGTCATGTACCAGGTACCTGCATTCCTATGAATTTAAAGTATACAGACATTTAAATGAAGTACATTGCTGGTGCAAATGTTTGTCATTAAAATATGTTAATAACTGACTTGGCAATGGAAGTATTTGTAAGTTTCAGTTACATTGTTTTTTAATGGGAAACATCTATCGGTACACCTGTTGGTTAAGACTGAATCGTGTGCCGTGACGGCAATGAGTCCAGTTATTGCGTTGAAAAAAGGCACTAAATCGATGTCATTTATATAATTTTTTACTCGTTGTACAATTTAGGTCACTATAAAAATACTTAGGATATTATTTTATTATATATATTTTATATTGAAAAATATGTCTATTATGAAACTTGTCAAAAATGTTAACACTGGTAATGTCAGCTTTTTGTTAAAAAAAACATAAAATCCGCAAAAAATATACATTCTTATTTTAGTATATTAAATATACGGTAACGTTTTTTATTATTTATCGTGCAAAAGTAGTCTAAGAGAATACGTGAGTCTTAATCGAAGACAGCTTAAATCCGAGCAAACACTAGTGAATTTTTGATGTGCTTAACTTGTATTTATAATTCATCTCGTGGTCAACGATAAAAGAAAACATCCTGAGCGTATGATATAATTCCACCTCATAGACGCATCCCGGAATAAGCTCAAAACCTCTTTAAGAGGAAACAAGACCTTTGCCCAGAAGTCGGACATATACAGAATGTTACTTTTTACACTTCATACTTATGACTATATTTAATTTCAACTATAAAATAAACGAAAATATATGAGATATAAGATTTGTGTATGAATGTAATTAAATATACCTAAACGTACAATAAGTTACATATTTGTTTAAGGAATTCAGATTATATACACAAGTACGTTTGTTATTTAAAATTTTAAAAAGTTAAATAAAAAAAATTATATTAACTGTTTCAAATAACGAAGTTAAAAATTTCACCTTAGACTATAATTCCGTTACATAGATAACGTATTAGTCACATAACTTCTGGCTCAGGTGCCACGATATAAGTAGGATATCCGGAGCGAGCAATGCCCTCGTAAACAACAGTATTTAGAGGGCAGTTTCAACAAACTTTCATGCTTACGACAAAAACTATACCATTTATCAGCTAACTTTTACATTCGATACTCATGAAATTTATTTTTCCGAGAACAATAAATTAAAATATATTTATATCATTATTACGAAATAAGACATAATACTTACGTTTAATCTATGATAATAGTGTAGCCATTTACGTGGCAATATTACAGATGAAATTTTAAATTCAGTAACTTGTCTGGTTCAAGTTAACATAATAACATAAGAATTGTATCGATTTCTGGCAAGATAATTGATAACTCTTCAATAGATTAATAATACTCTAACGCATTTTTTTAAAGTAATTATTATGATAATACACCTGATGTTAAGTGGTCACCAACACCCATAGACAGTAGTGCTGTTAGAAATATTAACCATCCCTAACTTCGCCAATGCGCCATCATCCTTGGGAACTAAGATGTCATGTCCCTTGTGTCTGTATTTACACTAGCTCACTCACTCTTCAAACCGGAACACAACAATACCAAGTATTTCTGCTTGGCGGCAGATTATCTGATGAGAATAGTAATATAGGTTCAATACAATATGGACCCAAACATTATTAAAGAAATAGAAATATCAGTAATACTTTGAAGATATGCGCTGATTGATATTAATTATTTTTTGAAACATATATACTTATTTGAGCATATTTTTAGCATTAGCAGCCCGTAAATGTCCCACTGCTGGGATAAAGGCCTCCTCTCCCTTTGAGGAGAAGGTTTGGAGCATATTCCACCACGCTGCTCCAATGCGGGTTGGCGGAATACACATGTGGCAGAATTTCGTTGAAATTAGACACATGCAGGTTTCCTCACGATGTTTTGCTTCACCGCCGAGCACGAGATGCATTATAAACATAAATTAAACACATAAAATTTCAGTGGTGCCTGCCTGGGTTTGAACCCGAAATCATCGGTTAAGATGCACGCGTTCTAAACACTGGGCCATCTCGGCTCATTTGAGCATATAACTAAACACTTTTTTTGATAAATCATTTCTCTATAAATAAAATATCATAATCATACAAAGGTTATTTTAAAATTGCCGTTCATTATGTAATACGAGTATTATACTGACCAAAAAAGAAAGCCATCATATTAAATGAATTGAAAAATATTGTCACACCGCGCTGTAAGCATCGGCTCTGTATTTTAACAAAATATTTTATAAATTAAGTGATTTTTAAACTTCCAACCTTATAGTGACTGAGTATAAAATTATTTTGTATAAATTGAAAGCGTTTCATATCCTGCATTTTACAATTGCGTTATACATTATCGCAATTGACATCTTTCCTCTCTTCCTCTCTACTCTTTACTCTCTCTTATCCCTGTTCACTATCTGATACAACGTTTTAATTTGACATGACAATTCAAAAGTGCTTGTAAAAGCCTGCTTGAATAAAGTATATTTTGTTTGATTGATTGATTGGTTATTCCAAATCCTATATTAATTTATTCACAGCGCAGGCAGTCAAGTTGTGAAATACACTTCTATCTTAAAAATGTCAATCCTTTTTAATTGGTATTTTTTAAATACGCTCCAATAACTATAATTTGTCCTTGTAATTCACGCAATCTTCCTATTTATTATAATGTTGATGAATTACTTCTAACTGTTTTCGGTGATGGCGGGATCTAAAGAGACAATTCAAATAAACAGGACATACTCGTATAGTGCTCAATTGTGAGCACGAACACTGGTGCACTCCCTATTAACTGACAATTCGATACGACCGGAAATAATTCAGTTCATGTCCAACGGATTTACGTGCATTCCGAGGCACGGAAGTGTACAAACTTCCGAGTTTCTGCTACTGAGATTTATCAATAGAAAAAACCAATAAATATTTGTCAGTCAGACTTGGGATTTTAAGTCAGGAACCTGGGATCTACGGCCACATATTTAACCACTAGATTTTGTCTACTTACTTATATAACTATATAATCATTGTTTTATTTTGTCCTTCAGTAAATATAACTATCATTTATTATATGTATACAAAATATATTTAATAATTATAGACAAATCTAATTAACAAAAAAATAGGCACTGTATTGATTATGATCGCGTGGAACGGCGGCAAGAATTCTAGCAGTTTCGATCCTCTAGGCGAAAAATTAAAAAACCTTCTGACACGAGGTAGAGGAATAAAGAGGTTTTATATATATTTTTTCACTATTAATCCAAGATCCAAATTTTAAACTGCAAACTAACAAAGACCTATTTAGAAATATAATATAAATTTGCTTACTTACTGGATACTGAAAGTAAAAAAAGGAAATCAACCTAACTTATCACACTTCAAGTACAAATTACTTGATGTAACATTCAACTTCATAAATATTATACTCGTTGATTTTCAGACGGATTAATTAAATAGTACATTTAAAATATTAATTGTTGTTCGTAAAAAAGAATTACTGAATTTCTTTCCCTGTTCTTTTCAGCAAAATCCACATTTTGAAGCAGAGTTTCGCATTTAATTAACTCGTGAAATGACGATTTCAGTGCTTGTAAGAGCCTACTTGAACGAAGTATATTTTTTCCTTTTTTTAATGAAAGATAGTTACTTATACTTTATATATCAAAATTGAAATTTTATAAAATGCTTATCTGTCTTTTTAATATTAATAATTATATTTTATTCACTTGGTTGATGGTACAAGCACCGACTTGGACTACTAAAAAGCTATTGAGTCTGACTGTCTGACAGTTGTAAGTGTTTACCTTCCAATGCCTCGGATACCGCGTATAACCTTTGATCTCGCGTTTGAACTCTTTCAGGTCTTCTCGGAATTTGCGTTCCTACTGAATTATGAGAGTCGACACCTGTGTACTACATATGTCCTGCGTATTTGACTTATCAACTATAATATTGGCTGATTTGGCTGAAATTATTTAGAATCACATCAAATTATATTTCATATATTTAATACAATAGACGATATTTTTATTACTATTAAAGTTTATTTATTAAACATATCTCGTAATGAGCGCTGAAAGGGAACGTCGTGAAGAAACCTGCATCTATTGGATGCCATTTTATCATATGTATTTAAATATGCAAAGCTGTCGTGGAACAGCCTGGTGAAATAAGTCATAGCCCGTCTGCTTAAAAGGGACTCCTGGACATACACCAATAGACGTCATAACATTTGCTTAGCTATTGTGGCTAGTGTATTGACCTTGAAAGAAAGTGTTCAAGAGGAAACGATGCTTTTTCCAATAGTTATAACTATAAGTATATATACTGACTAGCTGTTATTAAAGTAAATATTTTGAACAGCGGATTGTAAAAAAAGGAATGTATTTAAATATATGTTCTACGTTCGACAACATCAAATAACCGTTTTCATAGGACAGCCAATTACAATGCGGTGAAACAATGTTTCATTGCCTTTATTAAATGAAATTCATTTATTTTTTACACGAAATTTGCGTTTACAATTCGATGTTTGTACTGTCGTTGGTTGATTAATATGTGTGTGATAATTTTTATATGAAAGAAACGAAAGTTTTCCGTCTCGCTCACTCGTACATCAATCTTTGTCGGGTGTGATACGGAACAGAATTATTTTTGTCGGAGTTTTTATATCGCATTGCTTTTATTACCCCTGGGGAATTCATTTATCCAGAGTCCGACCGATATAATAATATTTATTCAGTATTTTTATACGTGTAATAATGTGTGCATTTCGGGTGGTTTTTTTATTAAGTTTAATTAAAATCAAGCTGCTTTTAAACGGTATGTTCATTTGTGTGTCAAGTTATTTGAAAATTAATATTTGAAGTAAAAAGTATTAAATATGTATTTTACTACAAATATATGAAAAATTAGATACATTCATATATAAATATAATAATAATAAAATAATAATTATTATTATTTTTATTTCATCAATAACCAACAGGGTACAATAAAATCACAAAGGTTGACTTCTTCTTTTGAGTGCCATGAGCTCCCGTGCCAGAAGAAGTGGCTCTTCCTTAACACACTCATACTTTAATTCAAAGTTATAAGATGAAACAAGCTAAGAATTACAAAAATACTAATGAAAATAGTTAATGGTAGTAACGCGCGCGTGTGTGTTGTCTGCGCGTGTGTGTTGTCTGCGCGTGTGTGTTGTCTGCGCGTGTGTGTTGTCTGCGCGTGTGTGTTGTCTGCGCGTGTGTGTTGTCTGCGCGTGTGTGTTGTCTGCGCGTGTGTGTTGTCTGTGCGTGTGTGTGTGAGTACGTGTGTAAATTTCGCGTTGAATGTTCATGTGCAAATGGCTAACTGTATAGATATCCAATTCAATCTACAAAAGATGATAAAGTAATAATTCAGTATCTTCATAATTCAAACTTTTAAGCCAAGCAATTATTTTCGCTTTACATTCATGTAAAATTTCATATATCGTTCTGAAATGTCTCCTCATGCTATAAATCACTGTACAAACCGTCTTCACTGTTATATACTTCCTATATGTCATACATAATATTATAATGATAGTGAATATTAAGTATCTTTAATAATGATGTTTCGTATTGTAGCTATAATTGATCCCGTGTAAAGCTAGATTAGGGGGCTAGTGAAAGGATAAATTAATTGAGTATTAATCGATTAAAATAATCTATATTTAATATAGAGCTTGCTACCTGACTGTATCGGACTATTGTTACAGGTTGTACATTATTTATATCCCGAAGTATATATAGCCCCAGGAATGATTTATACGAATAAACTTTTAAGTACATACATCAAATATATCTTTACTCTATTAATTTTTATTATCCCTTTTCTTTTCATAGATTACTTAAGACTGAGAAGTTTTTAAATTTAGATTACTTTAGAAGAATCTTATGGCTATGTGAATAAAGATTACTGTTGAATTATGAATTAATTATTATATCTTAAAGGAAAAAATACAAGTATATATTTGTGTATTAAATTTAATTAGGATTTATGAACCTGTGAATCTTAACGTAGAATTGTGGGTTAAAGGTCGGGCAAGCACCGATGAGTTTTAATGTGATTAATTAATTTTTTAAAATCTTATCTTGCATGCGTTGTATGAAATTCTGCCAAATGTTCACCAAGCAGCGAAAACTATTTATTTTTCTACTAATATTATTAAGAACTATAACTGTTAAACGTAATTGCCTTTATTAAGGTAAACTATTCAAATATGTCTTTGATATATATCATGTTTTAGAAGTTATTTGTCGAGATACCTTTAATCACGAGCCGCTTGGTAAAGGTAAAATTACGTAAGACACAATTTCGTTTAATGCCGCTCAAACCGCCTTTCAAGGGTTAATTAGTTTGGGCTGAAGAACTTCACAAGCCATAGGTGGTTTACTGGATTTGTTCAATTCAAACAGAATTGACGTCAAAGCTGCCCAAATCAGTATGATTCTGAATAAAATACGAAAACTTTAAATGGCACGATAATCTATTCATCAAAGCAAACGTCGCTTCAAATATCATTTTTCTTTCAAAAAACGAATATGATTTCTGGGAAAATAAGCAGTTATTAATTTGTTGTGGCGTGTTTTAATAATACACACTTGCCAGGTACTAGGTATCCACACGTATCATGATTAATTGTACCGCTAAACAGCACTATTTTGTATATTGTCGTGTTCCTGTTTGAAAGGTGAACCAGACACATAGGATATTTAAGTTATAGATTGTCCGGTGTTAGGCACAAAAAACCTGTCCTTCCTCAGAATTCAAGTTTGCTTCATCCTTAATTTGATCAAATTCAGTTTATTGGTTTGGCCGCGACAGAAACAGACAGACAGACAGACAGAGATACTTTCGCATTTATAATATCAGTATAGATGGTTAATATTTCTTACCGTCCCAATGTATACGGTGGTGACCTTACTATCTTATTTTCAAGTACATTTTAATTTAAAAAATACTGGTCTGGCTCGACCGTACCGGAACAAAAAATAGTATATATATTCCTGTTCGACAGTAGATTATCTAATGAGTGGTAGCTTAAGGTTAAGGTTAGATTGAAGTATACTTACTCGCATTTAACATTGCAAATATAAAATTCTAATTTATAATACATTTTTAATATATTTTCCTCAGTCTATTACAAATTATTTGTTACATGTCAATCATCGTGTAACGATATTAAATTAAATCAATTAAAATTTAAATAAATTCAAGAAATGTTACAAATGCGGGTATAATTTCCACTGTATATGGCAACATACATTAAGTGCAATATATTTGTATCATTCATCGTAGTCGTAGAAATGTATTAATTAAATTGTGCATAGTTCGAATAGGGGACGGAAACGACTTCAATGTTTTGATTATAATTTAAATTATCCTCGTATTCAAACTGTGAATTAATTAAATACATTTCGTGGAGTGGTTTAGCCACATTCTGTCCTTTCGCTTAAATAAAAGATGAGGTTGATATATTATTTTGGAAATACTGTAAATTTAGTGTATTCATTTTTATAATTCGACGGACGGGTAAATGTGTTACCCAATGGTATGTATGTCAACACCACCAATATTGTCGCTGTTAGTATTAACCATTCCTTGTATCGCTAATGCGCCTACAATTATTATAAGATAAAAAACAAAATATCTCATAAAATCACTTTTGAATCGTCGTTTCTGTGTTGACTCACTTGGTCAGCTACCTTTGGCTTTGTGCTAGTTTGCCTGGGTAGATATCCATTCATCAGATATTTTACTGTCAAACAGCAATACTATTATTATTATTATATTTTTATTTCCGATTAGTTGTTTTGATAGCACATAAGCTTGTCTATAGCTACGAAAAACAAAAGAACATCGGTTGAGAAACAAAAGAGAAAAGAACTACATTTTATTAGGTCCATAAGAATAGTCTAGTAATTTTAGTTTACTTTGTATGATTTGAAATTTAAAAATCAGTAAACTGTTGAAAAGCCGTAACGGTAAACGGGTACGTTGCATAAAACAATGGTATTGAATCGAATCTATAAATCAAAGATTTTTTTATTGCTATAACTATAAATACCCGTATAAAATGACTACAGTGATAATATTTGTCATTTTTATCGTAGAGACTATAAATAAATGACGTTGTTTGTAATCATATGTACTTTGAACACGGTAACTCTTTAATAATAATAAATAATAACTACAGTGTAACTTATACTTATCGTAATTTTTTATTAATAATAGTCCCTTTCGTAAATGGAAAACTTTTTAATTCTACTCTTGCAGTGTTGCCACAGATGTTAAAAAACATGTAGTAAAAGAAAATAAAAATATTACTACGTCTTTATTAAAATTATGTAAACATTATTTTATTTACATATAAGCAATAAATTTTGCACAATTCTAAGTTCATGTTTATTTCATATTCACTAAAAAGTCTCTATAAAGAAATTCAATTATTCTTATTCCCAAAATAACTACGGAGATGGACACAATGTGGCAGAATTATAATGGTTCAAATCTATTACAGCAAGCGAAGCTCAAAACTGTCTTTTCAGATTGTCAGTATTTTTGTTTTCTCGTAACCTGAATGCAGCATTATGAGGACACGTCTGCATTAATTTGAATGCATTAAGATCGGAAATTGTAGTTTGCAACGGAAATCATAATTTCAAATTTGGCCTTTGTATGCAAAGGAACGAGACGATTTAGGTTCAGCAATACCTTGAAGCTTACATTTTCTTTCTTTTCCTGTTAACTTTTCAGAAAAAATATATTCTATTTAAATAGAGCAGAAGTCATTGCAAAGTTTTATAGTAGAAGTATTTATACATATATAATAAACATAATAACCTACTGTATAATATATTATGTTAAAAAAAGAAAATTTATAGTATTCATTTATAGAAAAAAATTAACAAAAAACAAAATATTTCATAGTCTTTATAGAAAATTATTTAATTTTATATTTGGTGGCCCATATGCTCGTCCGCTAACCAATGCCATAAAAAAAAAAAACAAAAAAAAAAAAAATCAAAAAGCTATATTTCATAAATCTCTACAACTAAAGACGTAGACTAATATAAAAATTCATTAGATGCAACAGTGTGTCTTATTATAAGGAAATGTCTGTAACGGTGGTAGGGTTTTGTGCAAGGCAGTCTGGGTACGTACCACACAATCATCAGATGTTCTACCGCCAAACGGCAATATTTAGTTTTTTTTTTATTCTGTTTGAAGGATTACTAAGTCAATGTAACTGCAGGCATAAGGGATAAATTATCTTAGCTCCCAAGGAATAGTTAAATATTTCTTAAAGTGTCAATTTTGTCAAATATGGGCGCTGGTGATCACTAAATATTAGTTGGTCCATTTGTCCGTCCCACGCCTACCTATGTTATACCAAAAACCCCACCTGATGTGTAGCGGCGACCGAGATGGTAGATACAAATATTTTGAGTTTGCGCCGACCGAGTTGTAGGTTCAAATACTGGAAAACATTATTTTTCTTTATAAGTAGTTTCATACTCTTCGAAAAGAGTTTATCATAATATAAGGAAATTAAATCATTTATTAAAATAATTTGTTTCTCTATCCATACTAGAACCGTTTCATCCAAACTTGTTTAATCCAATATTAAGCAAAAAAATATATAAATTTCATCAGCAGCACTATTGTTATTGACATTAAAGTATCAAGAGTAATAAGTCCAAGCTATAAAAATAAATTACAATACTGAAAATTTAAATAACAAATCACATATGCTTAACACGAATAAATTACTCGCATGTTCTAATTTGTTAGAACAAGGAGTGTTTGTGTTGACGGATACTTTGCTCATATTAATTTTTAATTTCAATTAGTCGTTGTGTCCAGGCCTAAATTAAAATTAGTGTTTAACATAGTACTGTGTCATCTTCACAGCTATAAATTAATGGAAATTTCAACCTTTATCGTACGGAAAGTAAAGTAAATCTTCGGAAAGAAACCCTTACTTTATAAGTATGATATATTTCTTGGTGGTAGGGCTTTGTGCAAGGGTAGGTATTGTTGTGATCCGGTTTGGGTTTGGGTTTGGGTAAGTGAAACAGGGCAACTACAGTGACAAGGGATTTAATATCTTTGTTCCCAAGGTTGGTTGCGCATTGGCGATGTAGGGAAAGGTAGATGTTCCTTACACCGTCAATGCTTATGGACGTAATGACCACTTAACATCAGATGACTCTTTTGCCCGTCCGCCTATATCACATAAACAAAAACAAACAGCTGTATTTGTTTTTTTTTTTCTATATAAAGCATTTCACTCAACATAATACAACTTTCCACTGAAATTAGATTGCTTTTATCTAATTAGTTAAAACGTTTCGGATTATAGAGTCTACCGAGAAAAACCGGCAAAAAACTCAGTAATTACTCTTTTCCACAATTTCAATTACAATGTTAAAGTCAACAATTGCTAACCACTATACGAGTAAAAACACTCAGGTTTACGTGTCGTGAAAAGGTTCGATACTTGAGAATTTAAACACAGCTAATAGCTGACCATTGTAACAAAAAGGTGTTAAATACTGTCTATTTCGCATGAAACGAAACAAACTCGTATATAACATACTTAACAATTCTAAGTTTCCCCTCTGCTTGACTTGCCCTAGAAGTTAGTTGGACAACAGTTTAACCTACAGTTTCTGAAACGGTGATTAATTAAGTACTTATATTCTTTATCTTAAATGAAATTGGTTGATTTGCAGACAGTTATTTTTTTTCAACATTCTATTATGACTTTAAGAATCAAACAAACAAAGAAAACAACGCGAGACTCATAAATCGTTTCACAAACAAGGCAAATTCTAACAACTTCATTGGAAATATGATTAAAAATTACTTAATTACCGCAATACATTACTGGCTGATTAGTGACGTGTGACGTCACCTGCTTCATTAAGTATCAAGAGAAACTTATAGGTGTAGTTTCAACGCTCGTTAAGAGCTGACAAGCTCAGGTAAAACATGGTTCGTTAGTGATGTGACTCGAATCGTCGCCTCTGAATCGATTTCCGTGCGATAATTTGTCTCTTTATCTCAAAGAACGACGGTTCTACTAATATATAGCTTAGTTTTAAGCGAATAGATAGAGTTTTAAAGCTATCTTCGAAGATAATCTGTATCAGAATGAATGTTATAATATTACTTGAAATTAATTTGAGTCGAATTGAATTGTTTGTTTAATCGTGTTAGGAAATTAATGAATATCAAATCGATTTATTCAACTTTAGATTTTTGACTTCTAAAAGTGAATACATTACAAATAATTCCTATAGGAATTATCTTCCTATTCGATTAACATGAACTGAATATTTATATTGCATATGAATTAAAATAAAAATAAAACATGTAACGACAATTTAATAATAAACAAATTTACGATAATTATGATAATAATAGTGATTTTTCTTGTCGAATTTTATCGATAGAATCCACATTATAAGTCAAGAGATACTCGTACTTCTTAACGAAAGTAAGAAAAATGCATACGTTACAGGAAGTTGAACGACCGTGCCAGATAATTGGAAGGAGACGGTCGTAGTGTATATTGTCATATCCTGATCCCTAAAACGTCCCAGTGCTAGGCTACGGCCTCCTCCCTTTTATGGGAAAGGGTTAGGAGTTTATTGCACTATGATACTCCATTATGGTTTGATAGATACACATGTGGACGAATTTCATCCAATACAAAATTACTAAGTTTATTTTTGTAGGCCGATATATATTTTTGTCTTTATTTTGACATAATATGTTATGTCCTGTTACATTGAGCTATCATTATTTGACAATGATTAACGATATTATTTAATAATTAAATTCACATTTAATTTCGATTTTTCTTTTAATTATAATTCTGAAACTCAATGGAGTCAATAATGATTTAAAATCTATGAAATGATACTAACAAAAAGCAAGAGAAGAATTTAAACCATTCCCTTAAAATAAATTTATGTGAAACAATATTTAATATTATTTTATCAACAAATTTTAATAAAACCTGGTTATTATAAATTTTACAGTAGGTATTTTAATATCGCGACAATATTAATTTTTAGCCTCATAGACCGGCTTCAAAATTAGTTCATAGCTAGCTATAAAACTTTTTTAAGTTTATTGCAGTTCTGGGAGTTGAATTTAATTAAAATCATGCAAATGTCTCTACACCTTTTCGAGAGGCCAAACAACCATTAGCGAGGGCCATTTCAAAGAGGATTTTATTAAAGGCAAAACTAAACGCTTCAAGTTTATACTAAGTGAACTCCTTATATTCATACAGAATGCAAAAAGATTTGTTGAAAGAAAATCAGATTATTTGTTTGTTAAATAAAAGTCAAGCGTTATAAAATCAATTCAATAAAATGTATGTTGAGGTATGGTGTATGTGTGTTTGCATTGTACTGCATTGTTTGTTTTGGTTTTAAGGTCACATGCTTTTAGGTTCTGACTTCAAGCTATTGGTCAGGCTAAACAAAACTTTTAAGTATTTTTGCCAAGGAATAGTTAGTAGCATACCAAATTCTAAAAATGAGCAGAATTAACGGTGAACACGTAAAGCTGTTGATCGTGTGCCTGAATTATTTCCATCGGTGTGTCGGATTTGTCGTCCCGTAGGATTAACAGAGTGAGAGAATAAACACATGTTTGCGTACGCACTGTAATATATTCAAAGCTAGACATCCTTGAGAATAGTCCCCACGGCCGAAATCGGTCAGCCGCTCAAAAACTGAAATTACGAAATGACTGAAGTTACTTTTTTTCGGGAACGATTAATTTCAAGGTCTAATTTAAGTACCCGGCTTACTCCAGTCATTACGTCAGTTTTTTCTATGTGGCGGAAATTGAAATTGAGTCGAGATCGCCCAGTGGTTAGAACGCGTGCATCTTAACCGATGATTTCGGGTTCAAACCCAGGCAGGCACCACTGAAATTTCATGTGCTTAATTTGTGTTTATAATTCATCTCGTGCTCGGCGGTGAAGGAAAACATCGTGAGGAAACCTGCATGTGTCTAATTTCAACGAAATTCTGCCACATGTGTATTCCGCCAACCCGCATTGGAGCAGCGTGGTGGAATATGCTCCAAACCTTCTCCTCAAAGGAGAGGAGGCCTTTATCCCAGCAGTGGGACATTTACGGGCTGCTTATGCTAAAAATGGAAATTGCACAAGGCTTTTTTGGTCAACAATTTAAGGCTTTTCTACCCCCCTCATATACAAGATTAGGTTTTCTCGGTTCAATTACATTTCCTAATGTAGCGTGAAGTTTTTCTTCTGTACAGTGCACGGTGCACACTTTTATTACCTAAACTAATTTTATAATTTTTTTAAGGATTCAAACACATATATTTTTTTTAGTTTTAATATTACGAACATGTTATGTTTTATTTTAGAAGTTTTAGAGTTGTTGAAAAAAAGATTGACAGTAGCGTTTTGCGAACGAAAGCCGCCAAAAGAATATTTAATATACGTATAATAAAACATGAATCGTCATATTTGTATATCAACAAAGTATTTTTAGAAAAATCTGAAACTGTATGTGTCTAAACAAATAAGTCACACTAAAATATATTTATAAAAACAATAAATGATAGCATTGGTTAAATTTATTTTCAGAAAGTTTTTACGAATACAATTATAAATACGAAAGTAACTCTGTCTGCCTGCCTGTCTGTTGCTCTTTCACCGCCAAACCACTGAATTGAATTTTGGTGACATTTGGTATGAAGCAAGCTTGAACAAAAGAAGGACAAAGTTACTTTTTTAAAATTTTTAGGACCAACCCGAAAAATGAGCGATGCAACGGGTGACATCTTGTATCTCAAAAACGACAAAATGTCAAGTAAAACAAATCTCTGTAAGTAATATTTGAATTTTGTAATTTGGGCCAGTCATTAAGCCTTACCATTTTTTGAAGGCATGGCTAGTTAGACAAATTGCTAGCTTATAATAAAACTATATATATACTAATAAAATATAATATATATACGTAGGTATATAGATAGCATATGTAAACAACAGACTAACTGCAGGCACAAGCCTCACCGACTACGTTCTGAGCCGAGGTGCGATCTCATAGGAGACACCCTCAGGACGAACGCCAACCTCGAGCCCAGCGATCAACGTTAGGGCTGAACAATCAGAAAAAAAAATGTAGGCACAAGAGTCATGTCTTATGTCTCTTGTCCCTCAGCTCCCAAGGTTCGTGACGAATAGGTGTTATATATGGAATGGTTAATATTGGTGACCACTTAGCATGAGATAGAACGATTTGATACGCTGAATGACTACGCTACTTTTTTTTGTAACTATGTATGTATTTGATCTTTACAGTGACCAAAGATAAAATAGCGAGTACTATGATTTAAGCTGGATGTTAATCTTGTGTTAAGCATATAGCATAACACAATTGACTCAAAAATGAAATTATTTGTCCAATACCTACGTTTATATTCCGTGTTACTGGTATAATGTAGATATTCGAGTAGCGAGCATATTTTTTGGTTAATTGTTTTTAAAACGAATTTGAAAATTATTAATTAAATCTGAATATAAATTGTCCATTGTAAATAAAAACAGTTGGCACATTGTGCTGCTATTTGGAACTAATTTATAAATACTGACATTCAACGTCCTGTTAATTATGTCAAAATAAATACGGCCGTTGTATTACTTATTAAAATGGATCAAATAGGATTTCAAAAAGACGAAGTAGTATAAGATACGAGACCTAATGAATCATTTCTTTTTTTTCATGTATTGGTCAAAACAGTTACGACTACGTTAAAGGATGAGATAAAGGTGTAGTTATAAATAGTTTTGGTTATGGTTTACATTTAAATAAAATTAGTAAATCGACAAAACAAAACTTATTGTTATGTCGTACACTTATTGTAAGATAAGTTATCATAATAAAATAGTTATGAAACTTAAACAGCAGTTTTGTAGGAATATAATATTAAATGGTCCTAAAGAAGTATTAATAAAGTTGTCGAGTACCTAATATTTAATTTTTAAGATCCTTTCAATTACGCCCTGCCTAATGAAAGTACTAAGTAATTGGATAAGTGGTTGGTACGTACCCAAAAGGGCTTGCAACCTCTTCCACCAAGAAATTTATTGTTTGTATGTATATTTGATAGAATTATATAATAGAAAATGACTTTATATACGTTTTATTTGAATTGAAAGTAATAATTGTAACAAAAATATACAGTTACATATCGAACTGTTATTCTGTAACCAAACATCAAACATTGTGTTTCTGTTTTCTGGTTTAAATAAGAGCAGTATAATTAAAGACACAAAGACATCGTAGATGGGATCTACGATGTCTTTGGCAGCGGAGTGACAGCATCGAATATATTTCTTATTTCTAACAGTCATGGATAGAGACGAACAGATTAAACAGTACGATTACATAAAGAAAGAATGAAATAAATTAGACAAAAGAACAATAAAATATAAGATGGATATAAGAAACAGAATACAAGGTCTCCGACCACCATGTCGGTGGAGATGTCTGGAGGTTCCATTGCGCAAGCAAAAGGAGCATTTAAAAACAAAAACAGTCATGGATAAGAGTTTGTATGGTAATTCATCATTAATGATGTAAGAAATATGGAAATCTGTATTTGAGTTTATGTTAGTCATAAGCAGTCTTTACGAAAATTCTTTCCTAAAGAGGCTTAAATTGGGGATGAAAAGTTTGCATGCAGATTCGTTATTTTAGACAGTTAGAAATACGGTTTTATGTATTTAGGCTTGTGGTTATGAGTTAAATAAAGCGTTTTGTAAAATTCGTCACCTAGGTGAAATTTGGGACGAAATAGATGATCATTATACAATTTTTGAAATATGGATACGGTTGTTTTCGTTTTATATTATGAGTAAAAGCCAATCCGTAGGCATAGTATTTTTGAAAATTCATCCCTAATTCTGGGATGAAATTTTTTTTATGAAAGTTCTTAATTATTGAAACTAAACCATCGAACATCGGTGTTTAACGTTTTTAAAATTTCAACTTAAACATCGAACCATGACCTATGTTGTTTAAATAAGGGATGGAAGCTTGTATGAACGTCCATTTTTAAATAGATAATGTACCTTGATCGAGGTAAAATGAGGGTATGGGCTACATGGTACAAACAAATAAAACTCTAACGCTTTAGAAAATTCAGTGTATTTCTGAATAAAATTTCTCACGCGATACGCCATTAGATACACGACTAGTATAAACATAAAAAGGCAGTTATTATGCAATCACAGATACAGATTCAATTTTATAATCAATAAACGATATATTTTAATCAATTTTGTACAACAATATTAGGTATATTAACAATAATAATCTTTTTGAAAGAAATGGCGACAATAATTGTATGAACACGAGGTAAACTAATAACGCCTAGTTTCCGACTTCGCAAAGTTAATACATCCTTCCTCGGGTACGGTATTCGTTTTTATAATAAGATTCCACAGCTATTTTACCTTGGCCTATTTAAAAGTATAAAGCTCATATTAAAAAAAAAAAAATTGAGAAATAAGGGATATTACTCAATACAAGATTATATTGAAGATAAAGAAGCGAGGAATTTGTATTTATTGACTTCTAGGCAGGATATATAACAAAAATAATCGTTGTTTACTGATATACTCTGTAATCAAAACGGTGGAAAAGAGTAACTATTGAGTTTCTTGTCGGTTCTTCTCGGTAGAATCTACTTTCTGAAATACTTTAAATTTAATTCAACAGTGTAACATGACAATTTAATAGTGCTTTTATGAGCCTACTTCAACAAAGAATATTTTGGTTTTGAATGGAAGGTTTATTTAAATATCTTCTATATACAGACATCGATCAGTGACAGCTTTATTATATGTACTTATGGATAATAATAGTGCATTACAAATAAAAATCGATGGCTTTCGTGTTTATTTACGAGTTTGTGAGGTTAATGTTACTTGGTTAACTACGGAATAAATAAGTAAACATGTTATTATTCTTCTTTTTTTGGCAGAAACGGAGTCCGCGGAGTTACGGCTCGTCAACAGACTTGACCACTAACTTAACGCTTAATAAAACCGCTTTTTTATCGACTACATATTGTGAGTCATGTTGGGGGAGGCCTACGTCCAGCAGTGGCATAATACAGGCTGATCATGTTATTAATACATTCTTATAATTTTGACACGATGACAACACGTGTGACAAACCTGAATCACGCTATCAATGTTTTCTTTATGAATTGTTATATAACATCAACTGTTTTGTCTACGTAAAGTTGTTCTTTAGTTTGTTATGCTACTTCGATGTGACAACTGCGTCTCAACACTTTCACTGTGTGTATAAGTAGAAATATAGATAAATATGGAAATATGGATATGAAATAAAAGATAGATATAAATATATATAATAAAATAAGAAATTATTTACAATTAATTAGTTTATCTAATTAACGGAAATTAAAAAATAATGACATGGCTTTTCTTACAATATTTAAATTCATCAAAGTGAAAAAAATATAAATTGGCCAAAAGGGAACCCTTTGAATTGTGTCGAGTTCGAGGAGCACTCTGTCAGTCTGACGACTTCAACCAATGCCGGGGCCAAATTAAATTGTTTGAAATCAGATACGTACGCATCTATTGGGAAATGCCAAGTACCGAAACATATTCAATCAAAACTTCGCCGAACTTTACGTCTAACCATACATGTATACTTTTTTACCTTACATAGTGTTGTTTAAGAGTTAATTTTAAAATAAAATATTTTGTATCCAGCTTTCTAGGTCAATTAAATTAACCAACTAAGGAAAAAGAACGAGGTAAAGTCGTTTCGTAATTTATTATAGCCCCGTAAGATTTTGCGGTGATAAGTGGGTTTTCAAGAAATTTTATGCTCTCACCGCTTCATCCAAGGACGTCTAAACAAGGCACAACACACAAAAGCATGGCGTGACGAGGGTTTATTCATAAAAAATAGACCGTCACGTTCATAGCGAATGTTCTATTGAATTAGGAAGTATTAAGAGCTGTCTTTGTTTTTCGGGGTTGAAATATTTCCATGAAAAAGGTGGTGCATTTAGAACTGATGATCGATTTATTTTACGTCAAAACAGATTATCTCACAGTTGAGTAAATATCTCGCTTCTTTGTCTCCAAGACCTGTTATTTGCTAGATAAAACCAATCCTTCTGAAAGATCTCATCTTGCTTTTTCCTCACGCGATCTCATCTGTTATTATTTTGATGCAATGACAAAATATGCAACAGACTTTGATAACAATATTGAATTCAAATATTTTGAATTTCGAAGTTTCCTCGAATGACAAAATTATGTAACTAAATATTTTTGTTGAGTGGAAAAATAGTCATGGTATGAACCATGAATATTTTATTCGTACGGTACGTTTACATTGCTAGTAATATATTTTTATAAAGGAAAAGTAAGGTTATTTGATTTCTATAAATACACGATATGATAGCTGTATTGTTTAACAGTTGTTTTGCGTGCATTATTACATAGATTAGCATGTCTTCATAGTTAGGATGAGCTATTGACATCAACAATTCAACACGGACTTTGACCGATTTCATTGAAAATAATTGTAAAATACTTCCTGGAAATTAATTTACGAGAACACAGTATCCTGGTAATATGACAAAATATTTAAACTGTTAGAGCTAGTCCTCTCTATGAAAGTTCCTCTAGATCAAGACTAAGGCTATATCTATAGCTTTAATCTAGGATTAGACAAAGATAGCTGATGACGTTGCTCGGAAATACACACTGAAATGCTACGACTTCTTTTATGGTTTACGGAAGTGACCACAAAAGTAACATTTTTAATATTTTTTTTATAGGTAGGCAGACGGGCACCTGATGGTAAGTGGCTACCACCATAGACATTGACGCTGTAAGAAATAATAGCCATTCCCTATAATACACCAAAGCGCTACCAACCTTGGGAGCTAAAATGTTATGTCCCGTGTGCCTGTAGTTACACTGGCTCACTCACCCTTCAAACCGGAACACAACAATACTAAGTATTGCTGTTTGGCGGTAGAATATCTGATGAGTGGGTGGTACCTAACCAGACGGACTTGCCCTGCCACCAAGTAATTTTTAGCGCTTAATAAAAGCACTTTATTTTTTACCGACTACATTGTGAGACATGGTGGGGTCAAGTTCACGACCAATCGATATAGAAAAAGGACAGAAGATTACTTTAATGAAATCGCTAGAATCGTTTAAACTAAAATCTTATTCTTATAAATGACTTCAAGGGATGAAGGAATGTTAATTTCTGGAATGTGTTCTCAAAGCCTTCAGCAGCAGTTGATTCGTCGATCTAGTGGTTGCTAAGTCAAAGACAAATAATCGCATGGGTCGCTACGATATGATTGAGTATTTTTACTGTTGAAATTATAAGATGAAGTTTTGGAAAATATTCCATCGTTTTAGATTGGTCTCCCAATAGAATTTTAGAGCGAGGGTAATTGTGCACAATAATATCACTTGCACAGTTTGACAGTTCTTAAGATAAACTACTGTAACCAAAATAATTTGATATCAACTAATGACTAATGAATAATTTAATCTCAATAATATCAACATTCAATATTCCATTTTCAGTTAAATCCAGTCACCGTATAAATAAATCAGTAGGACTTATAATTTGCTTTAATTGTCCAAATCAAAATATACTTCATTCAAATACGCTCTAACAAGGTATTGTGGATTATATATTTATTATATGTTTGAATTAAAGCTACCACTAATCCGGGACGACGATTCTACCGAGAAAGACCGGCAAGAGTATCTCAGCAACTGTAAACATATATATTCTATATTATTTTAGTAATCTTGTATCGATGCTTAGTGGATTAGTGATTAGGTGATACTAGTCTTATAATACGCCCTTATAACAAAGCTTTTTTAACATGACATTAAAATTATTCACTAATTAGCAAAGTTAAGGTCACAAGCCATTTACTTTATACTATAATTAAATTAGTTCTCATTACCGAGTTCATTATATGTTGCGGTTATTGTTAAATTTAATTTAATTTTTATGCGCAATTATTTGCTATCAAATTTAATTTTAGCGTGTGCGTTTTGATTGTTTATATTATTTCGATTCATTGTAAGTATTTAATTATTTAAGCTATTAGTTAACAAATGAAAAAGAGACTACTTTATAAGACATTTCGGTATTACATTTCTCCAAGTACTGATAAGACTAAATCAGACAGATGACGACGATCACAATGACATATGTATATTATGTATGAAAGAAAGTTTTAAAAATATTTGAATAATAAAGGCTTTAATGAAAACTTTTGTAAGATAAATTTGACTGATAATTCATATTCAATAGTTTGGAGACAGAACAAACGTTTAATTTATCTCAAAGGACATGTGTTTGATTATTTTTAGCGAAAGAGTCAAAATTTTCACTAAAGATTACAGCCTTAGCTAAGGTTCACTGAGTATTTATATTATGAGAACGTAAGGAAATCTGCATGACTGGTATGAAGCAGTTCGGTGAAATTAGTTCCAACCTTTTTTCCTAATATCGCTTTGTTTCTTAGTGGGACTTGTGCTTATGGGCTTTTTATAACAGCCCATCGGCATTTATCACAGTTTGAGCAATCTTTGTTTATTTCTTAGATGCATTAGAAGTTATTGTTACATATAACACTTAAAATACGTCGATTTAAGATATAAAACTAAAAAAAAATTTACATAAATCTTGATCTTGTACTCCAACGAAGTAATATAGTGTGTAAAATGACATTTTAATAATTCATCTAAAATTTTATATGAATTTATAATCACTTAACGCTGACAGTAATCGTAATATGTACAAGTACAAGTATTGTTGCAACGTTTTGCCAGTGTGATGCCAGTCACGTGTTGGCGCTGGTTCCCTCGCGGACTCGCTGACCGATTCCGACTCTCCGTGAGATGGATTCGAATGGCGTAATCGATTTTAGATGTCACTACAATCTGGTTATCATCGTTCGGGTTCTATTGAACTGTACGATTGATAGATGTAAACTTGAAGTTGAGATTGATATTTTGATAGATTTTTATATTAACTGTGACGTATTTTGATAATTGAGTGGAGGTGGGTACCTAAAAGATAAATCATAAGTTATAATTATCACCTATTCAGACAATCTTTGAACAGTTGTCGTTTATTATTTAGTTTTATTGAATGCATGTATAGTAAATCAATGCAATGAAATCGTTACTTTTTTAAAATTTATACCAACAAAAAAAAACATATTTGAAGTAAAAATTCACACTTATTCCGTAGAGAGAAAATACCAAATTTTTATAAAAGTGTGCATAATACACCTCGTTTCCGCCAGTAACAAAGAATAAGCCTCATCAATTATTATTATACTTCGTGTAATCATCAAAAATACATAATTGTTATAAATTTAATAAAATATATCATATATCATAATATAGTGACAGCATATCATTTCGTTATTGAATTCTGTATTTATATGCTGCTATAAATAAAGAACAAATAAAAAAAAGAAAAAAAGAAATTTGCTTGCAATACAAACTCCTTTATCTACGTTTATTTTCATTTCGTACACAGTGAGAAATAAAAGCCTTCATTTACTAGATAATATTCTGCTCCATGTTCAAGCCATTCATCTAGAACTCGCACTGGAATAGCGTAGCGGAATACGCTCCAAACCTTTGCAAATCACCTTGGCTCAGTAGTTAAACATATACCGACTCTACTTTAAACTAGTCCATGGCACTGTCCCTGTTTCCATTTTCCGTTTTTATTTTCTGTACCTCTAAAGGAAAAAGTAAACCCTAATGTAATCACTTTCGTTGTTAGTCTTTCCATGTGTCTGTTTGTCTGTGTGTCCGTCAAGATACTCTAATACCTCAGTATTCTGTCAGTAGTCTGAGGTCCCTTAAAGCCATGGAGGTCAACGCAATCAAAGTATATGTCACTTTTCACCAATAGGGTACTTCTCCTTGGATCTAGAATGATGAAATTTGGCAATATCTTGTGGCACAAGTTTAAGAAGCCGATAACCGTAAATTAGTTTATCAGTGTATGTATCTCAAACTGCCTCAGAATACGAGCCTGAATCGTACATAACTGTTTTTTTATATGCAGTGAATACGACAAAGAATGAAAATACTCATACTTATGGAAACAAAACATTAATGAGTCAGAAAAAACAAGTAAGTCACAAGCGAGTTTTCCAATTAAGAATAATTTGAGTTTGAGGTCTGTTCATAGACTTGGTCCGTTAAAGGGTTTCCTGAAAGACATCGCTTTTTATATGCAGCTTACTTGAAATTTTATTATTTTTCATCATCGTCATAATTTGTATATTAATGTATAATTTGTCTAAAAGTATCATTTTATGACAATTTATGAACAGAGGGATAAATCACGTATCAAAATATAAAAGTTTAAAAACGTTTTTAACGGAAAAGCATTAAAGAGGTTTTATGCACATTAAATAATAAAACATATTTCCATAATTTCTTGGTTTTCAGATCTCAATCAGACATCGCGTGATTGTGGTCGTTTTTGGAACAGCCTATTCGATACGGCACTATATACTTAAGTACAATACATTAAATCATCCCTTATGTTTGACCACTGATATTTACTTTCAACATTGTTTTACAAATTTACATAAAGCAATTTGAATTATTATCTATTGTTTACTTGTAGTATACTGAAAAAGAATAATAACGTGGGTATTTGAATGTAATAATTTTTTTTTTTTTTTCATTTATTTCAATATTATGTTTCCGATATGGTCCAGTGGTTGGAACTTGTGAATCTGAACTGAAAATTGCTTATTCAAATTCAGCTGAACACTGAGTTGTTCTTTTTTACATGAATAACTGGCGAACTGAATATCAAAAACCAATTTTAATTCTTGTTTCAAACCACGTTTTAGTCGTTTTTCATGTTGAAACACTTGGATCTTGGAGTAGTAGTTCAAAAATCTTCATTAAAAGTATAACACCTCGCCATATCCACTGTTTGTTTTTGCCTAGGATCTTGCCTTTTGGATCGGAATTGCGATTCAACGGGAAAATGCTGCTAGCATTCTTACCACCATTCCACGCAGTCATTATATATACAGTAAATAGTTATTATTATATTTGTATATATTTCATAAGTTCATGTCAATATATCTTTTGTAAATAAAGATTTCATTTAAACATAAAATCGATACTATATATCGAGTGATTTCTTCTAATACGAATTCCACCCACAAAATATTAAGAATAATTCTATCATTTACATTACATTCTATAAATATATAGAAAATGTAATAAAATAAATAGCACGCTCCGTTTCACTTCTGACTTTGTATTTAAAGCCAGATCGTTCTTTGGTACATTATTACGGTCGTGATTATTTACGGTCTAAATAAAATCGCTATTAAATAAACTTTATACTTTGTATGGAACATGTTTTTAGAGTATGTTATTATTAAGGTTCCGTAGGGTCGTTTTAATATCAAGCTTGTTCATTTTAATAGAATAATTGTCAAATTTATGGCCCAGTAGTTGTTTTAATTGACGTTATTAGTGAAGCTTTGGAATTCATAATTGTTTAAGTATTATTGAATATTTTCAATTAGTATTATTTAGTTATTTATTATATTATGTTTGCTTATAAAAATTAACTAATCCAAATCATTCAAGTGGGCTTTTCTAAGCACTTTTAAGTAAACATTATTCATTTAAATTAAAAAGGTACATAACCGGATAAGAAATTTAAAATATAGATTCTGTTGACAAGAAAATAGTTACTCGATTAAATTTACACATGTATGGTCGTGTAACAAACTTTTGTGAAAATACTTTTATATCATTAATATTTTGACAAATAATAATAACTCTGATTTATAAATGTTTTTGTACGCTAAGTTAAAATGGTGAATTCTTAGTCTCGTTGCTATAATAATTTCCTATTACATCGACGGTTGCGTGTGAGGATCCCGCACGTACGTTTGTTACAGACTTGAACACTTGACCTGACTTGACCACGTCATGTCTCACAGGTCACGTTAGTCCTCTTTCTGACTTGTTATCATAAGCCATTGATAATAATCTTTTTATATGCGGAAGAAATGCTAATAATAGTACGCCAGAAATACATAGCAACAAAAGCGGATACAAATTCCTGGAATTGCGAAACGGTGCCTCTTTTTGTTAATACGCCGAAAGTGTTGCCACCTTTATTATTAACAGGCTGTGCCCGCGACTCCGTGTGCGTTGTTTGAATTTAAGTTATTTGGATATTGTAGGGTGATTTTATTATTATTCTATATATAATTCTAAAATAAAAGTACCCAAGTTGCTCCTTATTACATCCGCTATCTGCCAGCGTAAGTCCCATCGAAATCGGTTCAGCTATTCCAGAGATTAGCCGGAACAAAAAGACAGACAGACAAAAATTGTAAAAATTGTTATTTTGTTATATGTACCGTGTATACATACAGATGCATTTAGTAAATTATTTTAGTATTACAAACAGACACTCCAATTTTATTAAATGTATAGATTATTGACGTATATTGTTAATCATCACACACACACTACCACAAAATTTGCATTCGCTTTTAATTTGTATTCACTTTATTTAGCTGCTTCACTTTAACGTTCCTTGCGCTCAATCTGCAAGTTGTCTTATAATCTGAGCTCAACTAGCCTAATTTAAAACTCATCGTGGTTATTGTACATATGTGTGGGTAATTCATAATCTACTAACTACACAGATAAACGTCGTGTCTCATAGGTCACGTTAGTCTTTATGACTTGTTATCATAAGGCATTGGTAATCTGAGCTCAACTAGCCTCCTTTAAAACTCATCGTGGTTATTGTACATATGTGTGGGTATTTCATAAACTACTAACTACACATATAAACGTCGTGTCTCATAGGTCACGTTAGTCTTTATGATTTGTTATCATAAGGCATTGGTAATAATCTTTTTATTTGTGAAACAAATGATAGTATTACTAAGTTAGATGATTTTGCTTGAAAATATGGCAATTTGGTCAAAACTGCAACATTATAGTTAAAATTTACTTTGTAATGTTTTGAAAGAATACTAGGGAGAAGATACTAATGGAAGGAAAGGTAGATCGATGTGGAAAAAGTAATCTGGTCATGTTTTATATATTGACATATTTAATTTTGCAAATATTTTAGTATTTATATTTACAGTAAGTACCTACTGGCTATAAATTTACATTAAGTTAAATTATGAAACGATGATTCAAAAGTACTTGATTAAAATATATTAAGATTTTGTAATTGAAGCGCGTTGTGTTGGTAAGTTTATTTTTTTCTTTTTCGTGAACAGTACGTGATCCATTGGAACTTAAAGCACATTAAAGGACATAACATCTTAGGGGCTATGGTATGACTAATGTTTATGTGACTTTTCGGTTTTAATTCGATATTATAAGTACCTATTAGTAAGCACATTTATGTAAGTAAATTTATAAAAAGAATTAAGTAAATTTTTCAATGAGATTTTTCATAATATTATTTAATTTTATTTACTAATAAATATATTTTTAGTTATTAACTTTAATAATAAGTTGAGAGGCCTTCAATAATACACGTATGTTTTAATTGATCCTAATTAATTTTACTCTTAAATATTATAGCAGTATATACAAATTCCAACAATTTGATTGGCTTAACGTAATGTACAATAATTAATTCGATAGTCACTGCTAAGCTAATAATTAGTGTTAATATATTCTAAGTACACGTGATTGATTAATTTGTCAAATTATTTCAGTTTAAATGTATGTTCAAATTGAAAACAGAATTTGATAGTTATTTCATAAGTATGTTAACTGTTAACCAATTTAAATAGTGTAATAGAACCCCAAAATGTTTATTTCGTACATTTTCCAAAGATTTTCAAATATATATATATATATATTTTAAATTTGGAATATCCTACATAGATGTTGGCGCTGTAAGAAAAATTGCAATATTTTAAGTTTGTTCCACGACAAACTGGGAATGTAGATGTTTTGTCCCTAGTACCTGTGTGTGCTCACTTAACCTTGAAACCAGAATAAGACTTATTAAAGATACTAAGATTTGCTGTTTGGCGGTAGAAAATAGTTGTAATGAGTACGTGACTATTATCCAGATGATGAATGTATGTAAAAAATATTCACTTTAATGTCCACAGTATGTATGAAACAATTCAAAATTGAATTATTTTAAAATAATATATAAACAAAATATAACGATTGAATTTCCCCTTGTTTAATTTTGCCAAATTCTGTAATTATAAATGTGTGAATGTATTTGACGGCGCGTCTATGAAGCATTTACATCAGCATTGAGAGGAGCATTGCGTCTATGGTAAGGCAGCCATTTTGATTATAGTTCGTAATGTCACCAGCATCGCACGTCATATCCAAATCCCTATCTAGTATTTGATTCTTAGAAGATTTAATTAATACGTTAATAATACTGGAGATAGTTTATATGTGTGTGGTTATATAGTTTATATAACCCACACACATTTACAGTAACCACGATGATTTTTGAGGAAGGCTATCATGTCCTGCGCATATATATTTATTACGTTATATTAGTTAAGCTTAGACAAAACAAAGATGGAGCGCACGGAACATTGAAGCTTGGCAAACAAAAGTAAATACATAATTAAAAACGAATGCAGATTTCCCGTAGTGTGCAATATAATACGTCAAGAATTAAAATGACAACACTTTCGACGAACTAAAAAAACGGGAGCGTCGTTTCGCTATACCAGGAATTTGAGTTCGCTTTTGTTGCTTCACTTTAATCTTCCGTGATCTGCATATATATTTTGTTTGTTAATATGAGTCTTTGAGTGTGTTTTGATTTTGGTTCTTTGAATTTGATATAAATATCCAATCGACCTAAAATACTATTTCTTTATATCGTTATTCTAAGAATTCGTTAAACAAATAGCGTAGTTAAAGTAACAAGGGTTCAAAACTTAATATTAATTACAAAATACTGGTCTTGGTAGAATATTCATCTTGCTTTAAGAAAATTTTACTGCAAGACACTAATAAATTATGTATGGAGAGCAGAGAGAGAAGTCCAATTAACTAAGCCAAGATAAATGTCGCTACTAAAACAAGAAATTTCATTAAAATTAACAATTTTTTTGGGCAGTATAATCTTACATTTGCAGTTTCATTTGACTATGATCAGCAACTTACAATAATTAATCGAGATATCTTTTTTTAATACACATTTTAACATCTTACCTGATGATGAGGCTTTGTGGAATTCCGTCTTGGTAGATCATCACGCATCATATAATATACCGCGAAGCAATACTTAGTATTGTTGTGTTCTGATTTGAAGGGGGAGTAAACCGCCTTAATATCAGGGACATTACTCAGTTCCTAAGGTTGGTGGGGATTTGGTTATATAAGAAATTATTAAAATTTCATACGGAGCTCAAGTATATGGTCAATGGTGATCATTCAGGTAGTCCGTTTACCCGTCCTACAAATCCACCGTCCGCCTACAAATGCCATAAAAAACTTTATTACCTGGGTTTATACAGTTTTATTAAAATAAAACTATTTATGTATAGATAAAGGTATATATATATAGGTATTATAATGAAATCATATAAGCGCGCTAGTCTTCCTTCCTCAATCTGCTCTCGGTATTAGTTTTTAGATATCTTGTTAGAAATTTAATTAAAACCATCTTCGAGCTATTAAAATTATTATTGAAAAGAAAATACATTTTGTTTATATTATTCAAAATCCAAAATTTAAATACTGCAGCTAACTTAGTGCTTTGGTTTGGTGTTTTTGTAGCTTTTTGTAGGCTCGTTCTATTTAGGTAATACCCACGCATTCTGCCACTATACGAGTCCTTGGCGATGTTAGAAATATGTAATATTTTTTTACAATGCCTATTTCAATGAGTAGTACATTTGGTCTATATTTTTCCTTTCACGTAGTGTATACCCTCAGAAACATACCCGGGTCCCTTGGCAGAAGGAGGCTATGGCCTTCCACGTGTGCTGGGCGGTGTCTTGGTCTGCGCCACAGTGGTGACACACCGTCGTCGCTTCACATTCGATCTTACACAGGTATTATCCAAAATAACCGTGACCGGTCATTACCTGCGTAGGTCGGAAGGTAACTCGCCGCTTCTGTCTCATCCGAACTTCGAATGCCAGCATTATGGCTGGAATGACGTATTTGAGTACGTACCTTTCCTTGCGGAGACAGTCTCGCCACGTCGCTAGAGCTGTCCAGCGTTTTCGCCGCTTCTCTGGTTCGAGCGCACTGGGATGGGGCGCGCTCATCGTTCTCTCTCGACTCTCGCGTCCATATCCCCCAGAATGTCCAAAGGCGGAAAGCGCGCTAGGACTTGTCGTCTCGTAGGATAACGAGCGATATCCTCACACATCATTATTGCTCATCAATGCTCACGTAAGCACTCATCGTACAGAGATTCTTGCATTTATTTATAGACGTTTTCCAAATACTACGAAATTTGCTTGTTAAAAGAGCTTTGTGCCAGTCCTTCTAGGTAGCGTAAGTCACCACATACCGTCATTCAACCGCCAAAGAGCAATACTCAGTATTGTTGTGTTCCGGTTTGAAAATATATATAAATTTGTACGTTCAACTTACAACAAATAACGTATTTATATTTACATATTCTTCTTAATAATTTACCTTTATTTGTGCAATTTCACACATTTTATTTGTTTTATAAATATGAGTATTATGTAATTCAAGCACATAGAATTGAAACAAAGCACATGCGAAACGAAGCAACTAACATATAACTATATATCAACTAATACCTACCCTACTCGGAAACGTCTTACATCTCCTGGTTTAAATTATGAAAATTGTTGTAGCTGTTTTTCCAGTTAAGCGTTTCAAATAAAAAATGTCTCATTCATTAGTACATATATATATTAAATGCCATATTTAATTTATGAAATCCCAGTTCAGCAACCAACTCTAACCTACCGCTTTCATTAAATTTACTTGCATAATGAATAAATGTATTACACGGGGGACGTTTTTCTCAACTTTTTTTTTTTATTATTAGCCGGAGAGAACTGTCGACTTTAAGTTATTTTTTATCTGTAACATAATAAATTTTATTCCTTCGTCCCTTTACTAGATTTATTCTAAATGTAAATGGTTTGAGCCTGACTGTCTTTTACATTTTGAACTTGTAATGAAGTAAATTAATATCTGATGTTATTTTTACGGTCTGGCAGTCGTAGAAGGAACTTTATTAATTTTAGTTCAACGATTAAGGAACGAATTTCTTCTAAATCTTTTCAATATTACGAATTTAATGGACTTATAGTAGAATTTATTACAAGTAAGCCTGGGTTGGTACAACCTAATCAGGTATTCTTTCGCTTCAGGTTTATTTAGTATTCTTTGTTCCGGTTGGAAGGGATAGTGAGCAAGTGTAACTATAGTCACAAGAGACATAACATTTTCATTTACAAAATTGGTGGCGCATTGGTTATGTAAGAAATAGTTAAAATTTCATACGGTGCCAATGTTTATGGGCAGTGGTGACCACACACCATTAGCAGACCAATTTATATTAATAAAATTAAAAAAAGATTTTACATTTCATCTTGGTCATAAGCTAAATTAATATAATATCCTCTCGAAAAATGTATACCATCTGATGACAAACTCTAACTCTGCGCGCGCTCATTGGGCAAATCAAAAAGCGAGTGCTTTCCCGGTTTCTCGTTACACACTTCCGTCCCTTTTACTAAATCACGCACACAGATTGCGTTCATTAATATTATCTTAAAGCTATTTGTGTTTGGTTTAAAGTAACGATAATGATGATGTAATCCTCGATTTAATAATAATAAAAAAAACAAATACGATACTTTAATATTATTGTTATGACTGATCTTATTTACCGGATTTTACTAGAAATTATGAGGCTAACAATTAATACTGAAATTGGTGTACACTACGCTCTACATTTAAAGTATTGAAATAATCCACGTCAAAGGCTCACTAGACTGAGAAACTATTAATTCATTATTTTAAAGTGATTCCTGCGATCCTCTTTTTGTAAAGGCAAAGCTGCCAGCAAACAGCAAAATGTACGACAAAAATTCTACCAGGTTTTAGTTTTAAGAGCAGAAATATAAAGAAGTATAGCGCATTGTACGGAATTTTAAAATAACTCAGCATAAATTCCAATGTACTAAAACATTTTATGCTAACAAACACTACCATTTTTTTTTGTTGAATATTACTGTACCGTCTACAAAAAATAAACTATGATACTAAAAATTTTAGTTAATTTGGTACACCTGACATTATTTGATATATTTGCAAGTGTAACTGACTTTTTTTTAATTATTTTTGATTACTGTAACATACATTGTATTAGGTTCTCTAATATTTTGAGTTGATTGTTTTTTTAAATTAAATTTGTGTGTCCGATGTTGTACGTGTCAGTGAATATTAAGTTTTTTCTTGCAGTATCAACAGTGGACGTGGATGCGGTGCTCGGGCGGACTGCGTCGCTTCCTTGTGACGTCACACCGGATACGAACGAAGATAGAGTATACATGGTGCTCTGGTTTCGGAAAAGCGGCGGAAAACCAATATACAGGTAGGAATACAATTAATTCAATACTATTATTTGTTTGTTTAATCAATCTTTTTTTTTTGTAGCCTGTCGTATTATTTTATGTTTGCGAAAATAAATACAATTTACTTTTTCGAATAAAATAAATGGACTATAATTAATTGTAATTGCCACATTACGTCACTATCATTATAACGAGACTCGAATATATGGATAATTTGGAGATTTGAGATGATAAAATGTATTACAAATACATTACGATTAAAGAGAAAATTTTAAAGACCATTAACCCCACCACGGCGCGACTCGCAGTCACAAAGATAAAGCAAACCACAGACGTCTTTATAAAATCTTTTACGTGTATTTGACGATATTTATGTTTAACAAAAGACTTTGTTGTGAACAATAAAATTTTCCCGGTTTATAATTAAGCCTGTTAAGGCGGTGCTAATGAACCGTTCGCGTCACCTTAAACGGATAAGCGGAAGCCCAGTACAGACGATCCAATTAGCGTACAGAAAATACACTTACAACGAAACGCACTTAAGACATTTCACGCGATTCGTTAACGATCACACTTGATTTGCGGGGGTTCACAACCTTTTATTGTCCTCAAGCTCTGAGAGGGCAGCCCTATTCAATCGTAAACATCAAATTAGCCCTTGAAAGCACTTACGAGTTCCATTAGCCTCTGTTGTAAAAAAAAATCTTTATCTTTTGTTAGGGCCTGAAAATGTTTACGATCCAGGGAAGACCTTTCCGAGTTCTATTGAAACAACCTAATAGCTTCCGATGTTTTTTAAACGGGACCTCTATTGAAATTATTTAATTAGCGATGGAATAAACATCTGTTATATTATTTTCCAGTCTCTCAAATCGTTTCTACGTCGATTTTAATTAACAAATTGACTCAAGATTGTTTGTTAAATTACTATATTTAATTAGAAATATAAAATTGTAAAGGCAATATAAAAATATATTTCAATCAGGAGAAGTAGACAAAATGTTTTAATAAACTTATGGAAGTTGAACAGACAATAATTCAATTAGATGACGAGAAAATTTCTATTGAATCGGTAGACGCCAACATCCTTAATATCGTTATTGGGATTCAAGCAATGTCTAAATTGAAATTATAATAATTTTATGCAGTTCAAACGAAAAATATTACGAGTCAGCTGGAGCAAAATCGTTCGTGTGTTTTTTACAAGATGGTAATGAACAAAATATCCTATTGAAAAAAAAAAATAATGTGTCTGTTACATTTTTGACAGTATTTTATTAAAATCACACATACTTATTATATGTCGAAGGGATATTCTTTGACAACGAAACTCTTAGAAGTCATCAAGTTAAAAACCGTTTAATAATAACCCTTTTTTTTATTTCCTGTTATTGTCTCACAGCTAGACCGAGGCCTCTTTTGAGATAAGGTTTGTTGATACATATGTAGCAGATTACATTCAATGTTTACATGAAACTGCTGCTTACCCCTTAAGATTCACGTATTCTTACCACTGGACTATACCAGTTCTTAATTCTGCATCAAAAATAATTTAACGAAACAATATTATCACTAATACCAAAACAGTGAGCCAAACTCGATCAATTCAGTGGAACTAGCTTTAATTCAGTTACAAGATTTATCTTATACATATTAACAGGTAAAGTCAAAAACAAGCCCGTGAAATTAAAAAGATAAACTGGAAAAGAAATAGCGATTCATTTGTCGGGCGAAAACAATATTGAAATAACCGCCGTTCCTGTTTACGAAGAGAATTACGCGAAATCGCAATTATAAATATCCACGACAATAAATGAAAGCGAAGGGAACGTTCTGCGGGGATAATGCCTTCATAAAAAGCCTACTTAAATTGTTAAATTTACCTGCGAACAGCAGGGTGTACAATCAAATCATCTCTCTCAAAGCTTCTTGGTGTATAAATTAGGATGAAGGTCGGTAAATTGAGAACTGTACCCTTCGTCCGGAAATTGAAAAAGTTCACCGTAGCCTCCTTATTTTCGTTCTAGAACTTGACAGAATCTTCGTTGGGAAAAATAAATTTAGGAACGGGCCACGTGGCAATTTATTTGCTTTTATTAAACTGGAGTGGCCGTCGTGATTGTTTTGTTAGTAAATTGTGTTATGGAAATTTTTAACACAATATTTTTACAAGAAATAACGAAGTTTAATAGAATTTCAAAATATATTGCGTTCAAATTGATTTGTTAACGCAATTAGCATTAAAATAATTACACTTCGAGTATGAAGTACCGCGCCACGTATCGTATGAAACAATAACAATATTTTTATATTAAGTGCGCGGGTGTTATTTGGTCCCTAAAGAACAATATATTTTTACTATAATAATTATACTGTGAGAAATAGTTAGTTTTCCATTAAATTAAAAATTAATTCCCAATGGTCTTATAATAATCATTTTGTTACAGTTTTGACGTGCGAGGGCGTTCATTTAATAAAGCATTACAGTGGTCTGACCCTGGGGCCTTCGGTCCTCGGGCTTACTTCGCAACTGTGGCCCGACCAGCAGCTCTAACACTGAGCTCGGTACAGCTGGACGATGAAGGTGTATATAGATGTCGTGTTGATTTCAAAAACTCACCAACAAGAAATTTTCAGATTCGACTTATTGTTATAGGTGAGTATTTTTTTTAAATATATATTTTATACATTGAGTTCTATTTGAATAATATAATGAACTACATAAATTTATCACATTAAAGATCTCTTGACATAATTACTGTTTTTGTTACGAGTTCCTTTTAATTTCTTTTCACCTAAAGTTTTGACAGATAGCTTGACTTTTAGGCTCATAGTCATAATCATGAAGTTTCGAGTACTTAACGCATAACGTTCCTCAATAAACTATAAGTATCTGACGCAAAAATAATAATTTAAGCTGTCTAGCTTTTAATATTTATAAAATTATCATCAATCTCATGACGATAAATATTATGTTTTATAATTTTACTTTCTTAAAATATCACTTTTCTAAGTAATCAACATAAGTTTCCTATAAAACTAGAGAACAAAAAAAAAACCATGAAACTTTTCATCTCGAATGAAAATTTCATAAAACTGCGACAGGGAATCAATTTAGTCATTATGGATGAGTCGCGGGAGCATCGCGGCTGAGTAATGACGTCCCGTGGACATTTTAATTATGAACTGTCGGCGATGCTCAGACCACGTTGATAAAAACGCCAGCGATGACGTAGATAAAATCTGCTGGAGACAGGGAGGATTTAACAGGAAATTAGATTTGAATGTTTAAAAAAAATAAGTTTTAAAAACGAGTATTACTCTCGGCTTTGACTAAGCTTCTTTAAAATTTATAAGCAAGTGACTGAAATAAGTTTTAAAACGTCAAGTTTAGTGGATAAGTTGAAGTATATATTTACTAAATAGGCTAATTATTTTGAGCAAAATTATATCTGTATACAATTAAACTTAATAGTAAAAACATACTTGCAAGATTCCAAAAAATTTATATAAGTATAATTTAACCGAGGACTTTCCAAAAAAAAAGGGGTCACGTGTCACAACTAACCTCGTTTTAGTTGTTATAACTTGGGGTATGAGTAACAATTAAATATATAAGTACTTCTTGAATTATTTTCAAATCTATTAAAAAAATTTTTGTTTGTCATACTGTACATTTTTTTTATTTTTAGTCACTACAAAACATAATCCTACTATTCTATTAACAGTTATATATATTCAGACTAATACACAGTAGGCTTAACAATAGTCATATTCAATCAGTCTTCCAGTTATAATTTCGATCAACAACCGCTTAATGAAAGACATTTGTTTTGAGAATGACGCTTCTAAGAATCATAGCAGCATAACCAGTCTATCTGAATTACAATAAAAGCATAGAATGAGATCTCATCATCTGTCGCATATTTCACATGATATAATAATACTTTTTTATTAAAATCACCATAAGCTTCATCACAAACCTAAAAAATAACCATTAATCTGGCCTAGAATCGGACGTCAAAATGTTCTCTCTAAGTTTTTTGTTCTGTCTTTTTTCGTCTTATCCTTTTTGCTTTGTTTTTTTTGTTGCTATATTTCTGTTCACATTCCTTCTTCAAAGCTTCTTTTTCTAGTGTAATTGTTAAAATGGAGCACTTTTTTAGGCTGAATTTTTGTGGTGGAATTTGGAGGGACCTAATTTTTGAATTAGATTTTGTTAGGAGACCCGAGCACTATGTGATGTAAACATGGGGCATAATGTTACTTGTTTAACGTTAACGAAGAAATAATGTTTTCTGACATTGTTGTCTTAGATTTATAAAAAATAACATAAAATGTTGGGACTAAAATTTACCTACTTCGATTTAAATAAATTATCTGTTGATTCATATTAATATAAGAATTAAATTGTTAAAACAATTTGTTAAAGCGATACCAAGAAATTTATCATAAGCAAATGATGCGCCATCTGGGGAGATATATGCGAGGTTCATGTAATTTTGCTCGTAATGTAAGATTAATTACGTCGATTTTATGTTACTTGGTGGTGGTGCCTTTAGCAAGCCCGTCTGGAAAGGTAACATACGCCAAATATTGTACCACCATGTGGCATTATTTAGTAAACGCGGAGGCAGAGCAAGAGGACCTACCTGTGACAAGTTCGGATAATCGTAGACACGTGGCGTCGAACAAAATAGAGCTGAAAAAACAAAACTATTAAGACATAATATTTATCAACATTGAAATAGATAAACAAAAGATCAATAATAAGAGTATTCAAACGATTGACGTTTAAACATTGCTTCCTCGATACAACACGATAATCGTATATAAGCGTTTAAACGGGTACTAAACTACAGTCGCTCAAAGAAATTACCCCATCCAAAGTGACGAGACATACCAAAGGAGATGGAAAATTTTCTTTTACTCGGAACAAAGCATTTAAAGTAAGCCTCATACCACGTGTACTCCATTCAAATCCATTAGACAACTCGTGCCAAGAGGCAATTTACTTTATATCTTTTGTTAGCAAAGGACCCGTTCCCACAAAGAACTGTTCTGTAATCAGGTGTGCTCACATCGTCATAAATCAAATTACATTTTATAACAACGGATTCTTGTTCACAGGATAATAAAACAAATACAACATTTAATATCATTCGATCACGTTACATTCTGTGATGATGATAACTAGATTATTATTCAAAGAGTAATGAAAATTGCTATGTTCGAAGATTTGGTTTAGGAAATATTTAATTTAGCACAAAAGTAGACGTCATGTAATACAGGACGATCTTCCAAAAAATGTTTTTTCAACTAACGGAACGCAGGACGGCCTAGATGCTCATTGTCTTTAACCGTTGCTCTTCCACGTTAAGACTCTGCATACCGTTGAGCCACTATAGAATATGGTGAGGGCATCTCACCGAATGTCCTTCGTAATTCCTTAAAAACGATTGGTGGTTAAATTTTTCAAGCCGAAAAATATTCTTATTTTCATGAATTTCAATTTCAATAATTTTATCGAAGCGTATCCACGAGACACATTTCTATTGGTATATAATGTGACAAATTAATTATTTTTAGGTATTCGAACCGAGGCCACTGCGAGAACAATGCGATTTCATAAGAATTAATTTCGTATATAACTCGAGGAATGCTACCGACAGATGCTAGTTTGATACGTGTATTCATAAATAATTATTATAGTCCATGTCGCATATCATATTCTGACAAGTGACGCTCTTGTTCTGTGGTGAGTTTCGAGTTTCTTCTTACGGAATATAAGGAGCAATAATTATTTCATCAAAGTACCCAATGTCTTTTATTATGTTATAAATGTTATACTCATATAATAGTGTTTCGTTTTTAAGGCAACCCAAAGCCTCCAAGGGATTCCGGATCAAGCCGATAAAACATATCTGAGGTCTGAATTTAGTTAGTTGCTGCCCGAAGTAGAAAATCTGTACCATATAGGCAGTGCTTCCGAAAGCATGTAAAGCCGTTTGTGCCTGATCTATGCCTATCCATGTCCGTAAATTACCGTCCCTTCCTCACGATGTTTTCCTTCACCGCCGAGCACGAGATGAATTATAAACACAAATTAAGCACATGAAATTTCAGTGGTGCCTGCCTGGGTTTGAACCCGAAATCATCGGTTAAGATGCACGCGTTCTAACCACTGGGCCAGTATGGCTAAATATTATTTATCAAATTAAATACATTTGTGCTACAATCATAAGGGTATTGTAATAACAAAAGCTATTACCTAGGCGTGAAATAATAATTTGAAATAATAATGCAGAAGACGTCGTAATATCTTATAATCTTGTAAGCCGATCAGCAATATTAAGTATGCGGTAAAATAATAAGAAAATTCTTTGTTATCTCCCTCCGAGAAGCGTTCCCCCTCTTGTTTTCATTGGGGTTAAGTCTGTTTATATTCCGAGCTAATTTTTCCGTTAAACGTTGTATTTTTCATTTACAATATTATTTTTTTTTGTAAATAAATGTATATTTTACGAAAACCCGAACATGATATGATACGATCGTAGATCAATTAACGAAGATAATTAGAAAATTAACGAAAAAAAATATATTCATTTTAGAATTCCTATTTCATACATTGAAAGCCTTTGCTTATCCGAGAAAGGGGAACATGTTACTTTTCAACAATACTAATCTGTTTAATTTTATTGTACTACTTAAAACTGACATATATTACATACCAGTCATGTAGTCATTATACAATCGTTCGATAAGTATTAAAATGTGTATACACTAACGCCATCTAGTGGATATTCACAAAGTGAATAGCAATAAAAACCTCTTTTTTAATTTATTTATCAATATGAGCTTACAATATTTTTTGTTGCTTAAACTAGACACTTGTTCGGGTATTGAATAGTCCTCTTCTTCGTCCTCAACTTTAGTTAGAATAGAGTTTGAATGAATTAGTTAAATATATCAAAATATTATACATTTAACGATGAGTTCATTTGGTTAATTTTAATGAAGACGGTATTATATGTTTATTTTTTGTTTATCGTGGTTAGACACGGAATAAAATATACGCGATACGCTCTTTTGTGGATTGCAATACGTATTATTAAAGAATGTATGTTTTCTCATGATAATTTGACAAATCGTTTTCAAGTTTATTAATATCAAAGATTTATTTATTAATCCAGAGAATTGCCAGCAAAAGTAACTCATGAACAATTAAAATTTCATTAACTTACTTATGTATATTGCACTTTTAATAATAGGCATTTACGGTTTACTCTAAAAATTGGATCAGCTAATAAAGCATCAAAGATATAATCTTGCGATCAACATCTATCATTCGCTTAGATTAAAAATCAATAATAAGTTGTGATAAAAATATATAAGAAGAAAAATAAGTAAATAAAATTTTTAATTTATATATAATTTTTTATTTATATTTTGACTTGATGTATTAATTTTTAATTAGATTTAATAAATAATAAAAAAAAACTTAAGCGTATTAATGTTGCTTTACATTATATTTAAATTGTTATCTGTACGCGAAATCGATGTGGACCTAATCGATTAAATTTGTGTAGTACTTATATTATCGTTTCACCTACATCGATTTTTGTATTCGAATATATCGATTAAATTTGTGAAGTATATAATAAAATCGTTTCTGTTGTAGTGCCTCCTCATCAAATGTTGTTATACGACAAATCAGGAGCTGATGTATCGGGTATTGTTGGCCCTTTAGTGGAAGGGGCCGCATTAGTGCTCGTTTGTGAAGTACGGGGAGGTAAGTTTCCTTGAATATTTTATCTATAGTTTCTTACTGGTTCCTTTCTGTAGAATCTACATTCCTACAACCGTTGGTAAGTTTACTTAAATATAGTTCTGTAAAATTATAATTCAAAAGTGTGTAAACCTTCTTTTATAAAGTATATTTTAACTTTATGAAATCACCAAGATTTTGGTTGTATTTTGGGTCTGTTATTTAAGTCATTTATTTTTTAAGACTTAATTTTTTATTTATTATTACAAGATTGTAAATAATGTAAATAAATGTTCAGTTTGTAGTAGAGTTTATATGTAACACGTGAATATATACGATTTATTTTTTATGATAAGATGATGTTTTCATATCCTGCAATGAATATTTATTAAATTTTAATTAACAAAGACTTACATATATCAAAATTGACATACTACGACTCATTCAATAATAACAGTCAGTGGAGATAAAATTCTCTTTGTTAACGCTTTATTTAAAAATGTATTAAAAAAGTCTCAAAATCAGAAAAATATTTTTTAAATGTAAAAGAAAACGGTTACAGCTTGTCTTGTTTAATATCGAAATTCATTTAATATTGTTCTTCCGTCGTAGGTTTCAGTAATTGATTTACATAATAGAATATATCTTTAAACTAAAATCGTGAGTTTAATTTACTAAATTATGAACTCTGTGACAATTATAAAGCTTAGACTCTGTTCACGTTATACACATTTATACGGTATATTGTATTTTTGATGATTGATAATATAACATATTTGAATTAGTAAAAAAGAAAGGATCACCTCCACCAAGGGATGCATTCTTCAAAAATAAAAATATATTATTGTTAACACAAATTACTGATAAAAAAACCCACAGAGTATCTCTCACCGGTTCTTCTTAGATGGGGTGTTTCTTATCGAACCGCTGGTAGAATTTTGTCTATCAATAACAAACGGCAATAATTCTACGTTGAATAAAGATTTTTGAATTTGAATGATAGTTATGATAGTTTTATTATCAAAACAGGCGATGAGATTAAGCATCCAAGCTCATAGAAAAATTTAGTCTCGTATATTTTCAAAAAATATATGTCATCACTATCCTAGTATATTTACTAAGATGGGGACTAGGTATGATATTTCATATCAATAAATGTACCCATCCTCTTCATCATCCATTAATGTGTCATAAATTCGTTGCTGTCTACGTATATCCAATATATCTCACACTAGTCATTCGGCCCGACATCGTATAATAACATTCAAAGATTTCCCCCACTTGAAGTTTACCAAAAAAGTATCAATGATCGTCTCTATCACCAAGTGAATATCCTATGTAGTCAGTCGGCGGTATTTCACAAATATAAAGAAATTTCATTTGTTAAGTTTAGACTCTTCTTTCATATTGAATGTAAGCTATACGTATATTTTAGTATGTTACGTATAGCTGGAGCCAAGGGTTGCTATAAAGAACTCAGTATATTGTAGTATGAAAACTTTTATTAAAAATGTTTCAACAAATATTCCTATTGACTCATGTATCTATAGCACTCGTTGTAATTACCGTTGTACAAATTAATTTATTTACGAAACGTGAGTAAATATTAGTTTTAAATGAAGTAGAAATTATTCGCGTAACATTAGGCACGTCGACTATATTATGAATTTATGGCCGAGTTATTTCATATACTCATTTGTCAAATTTTCTATTGCCGTTTTGACATTTGAAACTTTGGCGATTGACGCGCGGTATAAGTTATTAGAGCACATAATTTCCAATGTTTAATGTTGTATGACAGGTACATCGTGTTGCTTCCAAAATTTGATTAAAGCTGACGAGACAATAGGATAGAATTATGTTTTCCAAACTTATGGCATAATGTACGAATTCGTTACAGTTGGTTATCACATTTTTTATATTTCAAGTACTTCTGGATAAACTCATTCAATTACTATTAATTAAAATATGTATAGATAAATTCAGGATTTAACGAGATAAAACTGGTTACATTTTTTTTATCTCAATTAGATAATAACATAATATTCCGATTTCAACTCAGTCAAGCATGATATGAAGTAAAAAAAAATGTTTAAAGGAGATGACTTGGAAAAGAAAATTCCAGAAAGAACAAGGAGACATAAAATTTTCTCCATAAAATGATTTACAATTTTGAACATTTTATATTTCTGAACAAAATATAATTTAAACTTCGATAATGCATTTGGCACGTCTCGGCGAGCTAACTGAAATTACCACTCTTCGATTTTTCTATTGCTTGACTCTTTTATGGAAACATTGGAAGAGATATTCCATTCCGATGGCTTCATTGAAAAGTCCGCAGTATGGACGGCTGGCGGTGCGCCAGTACGGTGGGCGACCCGCGAGAGAATGCAGTTCCATTGTATTTTAGTCTTTATAATAAACACAGGAAGAACTACCGGTGACAAACTTTATTTAGGGATCGTTGTACCGTCACGGATTATCTTTGCCTGTGTGCTCAATTGTGATGATGCAGCGGGCATACACCAGGTCAATATGAAAGCAATTGTGTATATTTATGTTGGAATTATTCGGTGTCTGTCAATTAGTGTTTTTATTAGATTTTTTTTATATCAGTATGATGTTGTATTGATATTAAAATAAAGTTCCAGGGTGTTAGTAAACAAAATGCTGCATACTGCAACTGCAACTAAAATTAACTAAATATTAAAATACTTTATTCAAGTTTTTTGAACAATCTTGAACCATTTTACCATTTCTACAAGGACTCGTTTCGAATGTATGCCTGGATTCTATGACTTCGCCTTAAACATACATTTACTTTGCTTATGTACCACGTACAGATATAACAATTAATCCTCAAACTAAAATTTGGATGCTGCCTGGTATTAAAAATATACAAGTACAATAAATTAAAAATTAAAAATAGATACACAAAAGGCACTGACTATATGTCTGGCGATATATACAAATAAAACAATAAAAAAAAAAATGCAAATCTATCATACCACTATGAGGTGAAAGTATCATGACTCCTTAGTTACAGTATGTATTTATTAATTAATAAAGTAGTGTTTATACTAATTAATTTGACTGTATTATCATTACATTCGCTCGCTAACCTTCATCAAACGTGGTTACGAAGTGATTATGGAATTGTATTAAATTATTTGTATTTCAATTTCCATAGTAAATTTAAGTTTAGCTATCAACATAACTTACTTGTGACTTGGTATCTAAGTTAAGATATTTTGATTGAGATTCGAAATTTAAAACTATTTTGTAATTTTCGTATTCTGTCATATTGTTTCGTCTTACATACATTAAATAATTAAGATAATACATTGATGTTTGTTAACTTTAACGCAGCAATACACGTTTAGTCCATTAAATAATACTTTAATTAAATAGTGTAAAAGTGTGTACTGTGAAGAAAAATTCTTAACATTTTCATAAAATAGCTTTTTCATGAGTAAAGTCTTCGCCTACCTGGAATCGGGCCAAATTTTAACGCTGACTTCTTATAATATGTACTCTATCTGCAAAACTCTCAGCGATTAACGTAATAAAACCTTATCGCTTGTCTTAATACCTGATGAGGTAGAACGTTTGTACTATTTAAGAGTAATAATTGTCACGGTTACAATATTTTTCTATAAGCCTACGTCAAAAATTAAAAAAAAAGTAATCGAAGTGTCAACGTCAGCACATTCGAGTATTATTATTAGTATTAAACAAGTGAGGCCGGTTTTCATTAAAATTTACTAGTCTATTATACTTGTCTAAAGTTTGCCAATAAATACCTTTGAGCGGTTAGTCTTAAAGTAGCTTATATGGCAGAACTTAAGGTCTTGTTTTCAATCTCTAAGTTGGGGTACTCAAAATATGTTGCAATTTTCCATCGAGAAACTCACAGTAGTACTAGAGTTCAGAGATGTTGATAGCATGGTGGGTTGTCTAATCGATAAAATTATAGAGTTAATATTATTTAATTGTTATAGGTCGTCCAGAACCAATAGTAACCTGGCTGATAGATGGTACACCAGCTCCACAGTATATAGGCGAAAAGACAGATAATCACGTGGTGGTGAACAGATTAGAGCTTCAGCATGTGAAGAGGGAGGATCTTAATAAAACATTTAAATGCCGAGCATCCAACACGTTGCTTGTACCTGCGCAAGAGAAGATCGTTAGACTCGAAATTAATTGTAAGTATTTTGATTTTTATCTATTTATGTCTGATAATATATACGATTCGTTTTGGTCACGGGTGTTAGAATTGTTCTCGTTTTTATTCAAAAGCATCTCAATAAAAAACGTCTTGTTAGTCGCTTGAACGTGACGTAACAGCTTATACTTAATTCTTGTTATACACGATACAACGTATGTTTGCTTACATTTTAAAAACAGTGAAAAAAAAAGCGATAAAATTTCGATCATACTTTTAGAGACTAAAGATCGGTCATTGATTTTAATATCAATAAAGTTTTTTTTTTATATTTACGAGCTAAATTTGTATGCTTATAACGCTTAAATTAATCAAACTTTTTAAACTATTTTTCTCGATGACCTTTGCCTACCTAAGGCATACCTATGTAATATTCATAATTTAGTCTCGAAACTTGTAATACATAGTTTCATTGCTCATTTTCTTTGAACTTACATTAATTTCTTAATTATTGTGAATTTTGTTTATTAATAAAACTTCTAAGTTTTTAACATTTTTATTAGAAGGTTTATTTAAAAATCATATCATAATATACAATAACATACAAGCGCAAATTATTTATTTTAAAACATGTTATCTCGTAAAATGTTTTTTAATCGAGCACTTATATCATAGTAATTTTTGCGTTACAACAAAACGTAAGTAAAATATATAACCTATTGCGAGCAAAGGTCAAAACCACAATTCTCCTCAAAACCTCTTTGGAGCAAAGTTTTCCTTTTCTTTTAGGATTTTTTTATGAAAAATAGATTGACAATAAGATAAATGGCCAGTAAAAATCTATTAAGTAAACATTATGTGAAATTTTGTTTGGTAATTAATAATCATAATTGGGCAAGCACCACTGAATCTTTTTGTACTAAATTTGTTTTTATAATTAATTAATCTTGTCCTGATTAAGACCCAAAATATTCTCAAAAGGACAAGAAGCCTTAGCCCAGCTATGGGACATTAATAAGCTGATATTTAACTCATATCAAGAGTAATTTTGCAACTTGTAAAATCCTATTTATTTTTTTGAAAATATTTTTAGGTGGGACCTTTCTGTACCAAGCGGATTGGGTCCATTGTGTTGGAGGCTGATTCAAACGGGAGCAATTAAAAATTGTTTCGAATAAAACGTGCATAACAATAGCATTTAGTTCAATAAAGCTAGATATGGAGCTCGTAGCTTCAAATTTTTCATCGCTATATCGTTCAGAATTCATTTGATTTAACAAAAACGTAATAACTGTTATAAAATTCAGGTTATCAACGAAATTCATATAGCTATTAGCTTTGAGAATATTTGTAATAGTGAGAAAAACATTTGACAAAAATTTGATTTTAATCATTTTATTTTTTAGGTTTGTTATTTTTGTTGTTAAGTTAAATAATAGCTTCTCTTAATTATTTAGTTGTATTTTAGCTGAAATATTTGGAATTCCTATTACTACTACTACAGATTATACAAAGGCAGGTAGAGCATAGTGAAGCAACGAATCAAATAAACAATCAAAAGCGAGAGCAAATTCCTGGTAGTGCGAAATGATACGTCTTTTTGTTATAACGTTAATTTGAGTAATTATTCAGGTATAAACAAATTTGAAATTTGTATTCGGTTTTGATTTTGTATTCGCTTTTGTTGCTTCACTATAATATCTGCCATTTGTTTTATAATCTGAGAATCAATGTCTTTTTATCTGATAGTTGTATTAATTTCACATATTTCGCAAAGAATTTTATAACTGAAAGATTGCTCATGTAAATTTCCACCTTAACGCTACAACAATAATGATCCTAAAGTAATTTAATATTTATTATTAATAAGTTAAGTGGCTTAGAGCTAAACAGACATCAGGGTTATTTTAAGTAAATATAAATATGAAATCCTTTTTCATTCACGTGTAAATAGCGTCAAGGATTCAAAGAATACGTCTTTAAATATCCGATATTTCAAGTAACCTAAGTGTATGTATAGAAAAAAAAAATTATTTGCAGTATATTGTCATTATTAACATAGCACGTTAACGAAGTTGTAGTTTTAGATAGAACTTGTATAATACCTATTTTGGTAACGTAATACTCGTCTGTTATCGAATATTTGTGAAGTGTGAACTAATTGTAACTAACTGATATTATGCAATATCCAAAATTAGTTATTAGTAAATGTTAATTATGTAGCCGAGAGCCAAGAGCCGAGATGGCTCAGTGATTATTACGCGTGCATCTTAACCGATGATTACGGGTTCAAACACAGGCAAGCATCACTGAAATTCCATGTGCCTAATTTGTGTTTATAATTCATCTCGTGCTCGGCGGTGACGGAAAACATCGTGAGGAAACATGCATGTGTCTAATTTCAACTAAACTCTGCCATATGTGTATCCACCAACCCGCATTAGAGCAGCGTTGTGGAATATGCTCCTAACCTTCTCTTCAAAGGGAGATGAGGCCTTAACCCGTCACCGAGAAATTTACAGGCTATTAATGTTGTTAATTATTTAACAAAATGAGTGAGAAGAGCCGAGATTTTTTTATAATTAAACAAAATCTAGGCATGAATGAAAACGCGCATACATCAGATATCAAAGAAATGAAAAAATTATCCATTTAAATATTAGTCCTCATCGAAGCAGATGGAAACATTATTCTCTTTGCTTAACGTTGTTATATTAACGTCCTGTTTATTATACCTTATGTATTAAAGTGAATTACTAGCGAGGAGCACTAATACGTAAATCACAAAGTGTGGGAGAATTACGTCTACTAGGCTAAGGCTTCCTTCTTCCTTCCTACTCGTGACAGGATTTTACGCCAGCATATTGTTCCAATTTTAAATGACTTGCAAGTTTTCTTGTGATTTTTTCGTTCAACGTCACGTAGATGAATTTTAAGCACGAAAGAAGCAAATGATAATTCAGTGGTGCATGCTTGGATTTAACAGCAATATTCGTTTAAGATTTTCTGTTCTTGTCAATGGATGGTCCATTGGCAAAAACAGGAAATCTTAGCGCAGTCTCTGCTTCAGGTAATATGTGCAATCATTTTATAAATTTCGTCTGTACCAGAGAGAAAGAGCTAAGAGATGAAATGAAATTCTTAAATGTTAATTTTTTTCTATAGTGCCTCCGTTATCAGTTTCTTTGGTAAGTCGACCGATGCAACTACTCGCTGGCGCGGCAGCAACATTGCGATGCGTCGCTGAAGGTAGCCGACCTCCAGCGCAAATTACTTGGTTCAAGGACAATCGAAGCTTTGAAAAGGAAAAAGTAAGATTCATTTTACTATTTATTTCGACGCTATATTGCGTAATGAACATTGAACATACTATTATTTCATGATTAAATTTAATTTCATCGTAGAAAATGATAGCATTATTTTTCTATTAAAAAAAGTCTTCAGTTGACTAATAGTAATTATGACATCGTTCGTATCGTTTAACAAAGTAGTATGTTTTGTTAATTTATGTTATTATCTTGTAATTACGTCCTAATGAAATTATAGTACTTGTACTAAGTGAAAACAAGATGCTAGGACAATATATAAAATATTCGAATAAACTTTCAAAGATTTTGTGGTAACTATCGTGGCTAGAGTTTCAAAGAGTCTCACCCGTTTTACAATTTGCAGGTAAGTGACCACTCGAATGAAACTTGGACGGTGAGTACGCTGATCTTCAATCCGGCTCCGGAGGACCACGGTGTCACGGTGAAGTGTGTCGCTGCGAATACTGCTTTACCTGAAAAAACAATAGACGATCAAGTTAAACTAAATGTCGTATGTTAGTACGATTTTTATACTATATAGATTTATAAAGTTGACTTTATGTATTAAAACGACTTTTGTAATTTTTTACGAATATTAAATACGATTATATGATATATATTTTATTACAACATAAGAAAAGTATATTATGTATATAGATAATAAAAATAATGTAGTAAAAAATGAATCTTATCGCTAAAGCAACAGATGACATCAGATGATTAATTATACCCACTTTTATTTATAAGTAATCAAGCAAAAATTAAAGTCTTAGCAGATTAATGCTTGATGCTTGAGAATTTAAAATTTACTTTGCGAATATAATTCACTGATTGCCAGTGCTATTTTAATGTGAGTAGCATCTATTAAATACAAATCTAAAGAGCTACTTTAAATAACTATTAAGGGTTTAAGCATTTAACTAAAGCTATTGAGCCTTAAACTTAAAAACATACGAAATGTTCGAAACCAATAATATGATTGATTTTTATTTCGAATATTTGATGTTAGTCAACTAGAAAATTGTGGTGTAGTATGCAATATAAGATTCAATTTATACGGATCACGAGCTGCAATCGGTTTGATCAAAGAGAAGGACGGCAAACGTGGTATGGCGCGTAATTGTCATAGTCACCAAAGCGTAACGTTTAACGGTCCGATACATAGGACAGTTGATCCTTATGATTAGAGTAATAAAGTTGAAGATTTAAATGATTCAAATTTATTGATATTGATCGTTCTGTTCGTTGAATTTTAACATTTAAAGAAATTAATTTAAGAACGAAATATTATATTAAATTTCTTGATCGTGTTGAACTTGTCCTTTTTTTTTAATATTTGTGATTATTTTGTCCAACTTTAATATTTAAATTTATATAAAAATATCTGTTAAAATTACAATGAAATTCTAAAAAATGTCTATAAATCGCTTTGGTATATTATTTAAAACTTTGCACTTGAAATTCAATTGACATCTAAATAATAAAATTAAGCTTTTTAGTAGTCAACAAAATTAAATTTTCTAAATCTCTGCTGTTAAAAATTTAAATAATTTAATTAATTGTCCTCCAGACAGTCCGTTATTGACATTGACCCTTGGAAGCACTCTCAACCCTCACGACATCAAAGAAGGCGATGACGTGTACTTCGAATGTAATGTGCGTGCCAACCCCAGGGAACACAGGATATCGTGGTATCATAATGTAAGTGATAATCGATTACACAGAGCAATTCCAATAATGGTTCCGTTCCTATAGATATTTATCTTTACTAATTTATTGTATTTCCCGCTAATGTTATAAGCGTAAATCATATAGAAGATATCGATCACAAGATTTATCTTGATAATGGCATTGGAGAGAACAAACAATTTGTAATATTTTTTTATCTCGCAAATGGTTTGGTAGAGATATTAATCTGTAGTAGTGTTACAAATATTCTCAGTCTTCTCACGGCCTGTTTCTATTCCATTGCTCGACCGAGACCTTTTTTTAAACAAGGAAATGTTATGAAGCTTAATGCACCACTCTGCCTTTTATGGGTGTATATTCCTCAGATTTCTTTTACGACATTTTCCTTAACTTCAAATAGTAAAACAACTCGTATATATCCAATTGCCGTGAAAGTCTCTTGTGAAAAATAAAGTTTGTTTATGGCTTGCAAATTCCAGACAAGCTATATTTGCCTGGATTTGAACTTACGACTCTCAGTTAAGACGTGTCGTATCAACAGGGTCGCATCAGCGCTAGTCGTAAATTGCTACGATATAGTAAACAAGAGATGGTTAACATTTCCTATAGTGCCAATTGCGATGGTTGACATCGAGTGGTATTTTCCTGACCTAGAAAAAGTAAAGATATCCTCTTTTGTAAAAATCAGAATATTACATGAAATAAGATTAAATTCGTCGCTTTTATCGTAGGATAGACCAGTTACACAGAACATGACGTCTGGCATCATTTTAAGTACGAGATCGCTTGTACTGCAGAAAGTGACGAGACAGGAAGCCGGACATTACTCCTGTAGAGCTGCAAATGCTAGGGGAGAGACTTCCAGTGAAAGTGTCCGGCTCCGTGTACAATGTGAGTATATTTTCTTCTATTTCAGGTTGATTCTGCACGAATATAAAATGATCTCGGATTTTTTATACACCATTTAATTCAGTGGCAGACAATATTAATTCCATACTTTTGCTAATTTTAGTAGAAGACTTTTCCTAAAACTGTTGGTTAGGTGATAGGGATAGTAAAAGGGCTGTCTTCTTCTTTCGAATACGAAATCAATAATGACAAAAAGAGAGGAACCTTTGTTTAATTAAACACTTACGTAGCAATATTAATAAGTGATGCTGTAGGCCATTATGACCTAAGGCTAAATATTTATTATCAGCACAAATTATTTAAAATATAAAAAAGAAACGTATTAGTATTATTTCTATTAGTATTTTATTTAATTAAATTAAGAAGTTGAGCCGAGATGGTTAGAAAGCGTGCATCTTAACCGATGATTGCGGGTTCAAACCCAAGCAAGCACCTCTGAATTTTCATGTGCTTAATTTGTGTTTATATTCATATTGTCAACCCACATTGGTGCAGCGTGGTGGAATATGATCCAAAAACGTTCTCCTCAAAGGGAAAGAAGGCCTTAGCCCAGCAGTGGAAAATTTACAAGCTGTTACTGTACTTTTACTGTAAATCGAGTAGAAATACAGACATAGTTAGGTGGTTTAATAGCACTCATTGAAGCAAAAGTTACTTCAATTTAGAACCACCGAACTTCTATATATATGATGAATAAGTACACTTTATTGTATAATTTCGATCTGGAGAGCGAATTTGTAACAATAAAGGAACTATTTTAATCAAACCCCGAAGGTATCATTTGACTTTTGCCTTTACCAAAACTATACAATTATTTTAGTTGATCACAACTAATCAAATACACATTTGATTTTATTTGAAGGATAAATTCATTTATTTATTCTGTATTCGAAATTGAACGATATTTTCAAAAATATTCCACGCACTGCTCTAACAGAATAATAAACTTGTAGCATTTATTTCAATCTATGTAAACAACTCTATTACTGAAATTGTAGAATAACCGTCGTATTTGTATTTACGGCTTTAATATCAACCTACGGCTCGGTTAACTCCTATCGAATATAATGCAAATTTATTTTTTTCAGCAAAGACATTTATATACGGGAATGAAGCAATTGTCGCTTTACGCTTGATTTACATTTTCCTCTTTAATCGTTATCTCATAAAACATACCCCTTGTAATCACCACGCACCTAATTAACATACCATAACGAAGCGAATACGACATGTAACAATAAAATGTCATGATATGGCATGAATTATTATGTATGGTATGTATGCGTTATAAATACCGATGTGTCTACGAGTAGGTATTCAAATGATTGCGGTCGGGATCGACGTACCCGCTTCCTTCCGCTGCGGACCGACCGCATAGTAATTGCCTCTGAGGAAGGCGGTGCCAGTAGTAAATCATCAAAATTATTGCCTAATATTACTACGATTCTGCGGGAACCTTAGCAATCTGTTGTTATGCGGTACCAATTTAATTCATAGAGCTTTGTTTAAATTCGAAAACCCGGAATAAATTTCCTTTCGAATCCCACGGATACGTTCCGCATCGTGTTGTTGGTGCATGTTATATCTTACCGAGGTGAATGTACTTGCATTCACGTATTGGAATTGCTGAACTGGCTTTATCGTTGAAGTATAAATAAAGGGTCGAAGTAAATTATACAATAAATATATATTGGTTGGATTGTTTATTTACTGTTTAATTTCTTGCTTGCTGTGCTCTATGGTTTTAATGTCATATACAATGTTCGTAGACTAAATATGTACTTAAAATTTATGTTGTTTTAACGTGTAACAGATTAAAAATATTTCGATGAAAAAAAATCTAAGCAATAAGTTTTAACTCCGATCGTATCTATAGTAATTCGTTTATTTATTTTTTTAATTTTCTCTCGTTATTGTGATTACTCCAGAAGAGAGACAAAGAATGTTATTAATAATGGCTGCATTTCTTTTCGTATGACTGAAATAACATTCTTATTTTCTATACTTGAGGGACGTCATTAGTATAGAAAAGTACAATAAATTGTTATAGTGCTGGTTTCCTTATAGCACTTGTTTTCCACTTAACACGATAAATATTAACATTAACTAAGCACGTGGAACATCGGTGCTTGACCGAATTTGAGCCCGTTATGTACAATAAAGATTCACGTATTTTATTCACTTGACCATCGTGGCTTTTATTATAAATATAACATAATTATGTATTCTATTTGAGACTTTTACAAAATTGTAGTACATTGTGAATGAGTTAGTCAATAGACTGAATAGTAATCATGAGTATTTTTTAGATGCACCAGTTTGTGGTATGTCGTCGCCTCAGGTAGTTGGGGCGGCGCTGGATGAATCGCTACACGTCCGATGTTCAGTGCAGGCAGACCCCTCTGACGTCTCGTTTCTTTGGCAATTCAATAATAGTGGGGAGAGTTTTAATGTTTCACCAGCGAGATATGGTAAGTTTATCGTAGGTAGCAATATTTGTTTCTTTCTTAATAAATATATCTTTTTAAATATATATTATGTGTTTTCTATACTAAGTTATTACGATTAAACTTTTGTGGTTTTGCACAAATAAGTAAAGGTCCAGCCCTAAAAAAAAATAGATTTTATTCTTTTTATATTTCTTCGTTGATATAGTCGTTTTATGGAAATCCTTATTATACTCGTGCGAAGCCGGAACGATTAGCTAGTATATAAACATCATGTTATAATGGTATAATAAACTTTGCATCGAATATGATACGATCGAATTGATTATAAAGATATGGTCTTTTGATTTATTTTATTCGCATCCTACGCGTTACTCGCTCTACCGGGAAATGTAGGTAATTCGGATGTTTGTATGTAGATACAGAACAAGTAATAATAATTTACTAATTAGACTGAACACCTGAACACGAAGATTTTAGTTTCGATTTATGCTCCAAGTGCCAGAGTAGAGACCACGCTAAGGCAAACGTAGTGTAGGAAGCCCTTTTGCTAAGGGGACTAGTTACCTGGTACGGAATGGATGCGGTCTGCCTAAGATCGGGATGATGGGCGTTCTATGGGAGACTTTCGTCAAGCAGTGGACGGCATGCGGGTGAAAAAAAGTAAAATTATGCTCACTATTTTTTCGTGGAAAGAAAGCACCGTGAAGAAAGGAAGGAGGTTTTCCTTGCGATATCACCGTGAGGAAAATATCGCAAGGAAAACTTTATACGTCGGAAGAAATTTCGCTAACTAAACAACATACAATAACGAAATAAGCATAATGACGTTTAAATTGTGATTTTTTTTTATTAAATACTGGCATTTGTTTAGTAGTAATATATTCACGATAAATTTACGATATATTAATTTATTTACCTATTTCATGAAGTGATAAAATTTACTTTTATTAGCCAATTGGCGTTTTTAATGCAAACACGTCGCACTGATTGGCGTGAACGTAAAATAACACGTTGAAATGTGTTTTAAGCGTTGTTTTATAAATTTGGTTTAATAATCTTTAATTTATGATAAACCGTTGTCATTAATGTTTTTGGAAAATAATACGCAACTATGATTGACAATTATCCGTCTGGTATCAATCTCGGTACCATCGAAAATAGGTCGATCGGAATGCGCATTGAACATTGGGTTAATTGTGATTAGCGTACTCTTAGATCTTTAGTGTTAATATGTTAATTATATATATATATATATATATATATATATATTTATATTTATCGAGCCGAGATGGCCCAGTGGTTAGAACGCGTGCATCTTAACCGATGATTTCGGGTTCAAACCAAGCCGGGAACCACTGAATTTTCATGTGCTTAATTTGTGTTTATAATTCATCTCGTGCTCGGCGGTGAAGGAAAACATCGTGAGGAAACCTGCATGTGTCTAATTGCAACGATATGATATTTCGAAAAATTCAATTATTGTATAATTCAAATGTTTCATATAAAATTAAACAATTTATTTAAATACATAAGGTACATTGAATGGCAGTACGAGCGAGCTTCGTTACACGCCTGCCAGCGAAAGAGACTACGGAGCGCTGACGTGCCGGGGAACAAACACCGTCGGTCAACAAGCTCAGCCTTGTGTCTTTCAAATTATACCGGCAGGTAAATAAGAGAGGTCTTTCAAGTTCTATATTAGCCCTTCGAAGTGCAAAAAAGTTCATTAGAGTCAAGTTGAAATACGGGTTAAATAGGGTTCTTTATATTGCATATTATTTTATTGCCAACTAATAATGGTAATTAGGAACGATTTTCTAATGATTTCTAAAAATTGATTCCTATATATATATGATTTTAGAATTACCAGTAACGATCCGTCAAAATTTTTTCCTAAATTTTTTTACGTCACGTAAACTTGTTTGATTTGTTTGTGATTTTATTTTGATTTGATATCTTAATTATTATTACTAAAACGTGGGTATTTACTTATTAATTAGGAAGAGAAACAATTATAAAACTAACAATTAAGTTACGAGGGTAACTTATGGACGTTTCTTATTTGGACGGAACTAACTAACATGACTGTATTTTTAGATATTGAAAAAGTGTTACTACTGAGTTTCTTGCTGGTTCTTCTCGGTAGAATCTACATTCCGAACCGGTGGTAGCTTTACTTTAAATAGTTTGTTAAATGACGATTCAAAAGTCATTGTAAATGCCTACTTGAATAAAGTATATTTTGATTTTGATTTGACGCTTTTAAAAAACGCCTCGTAAAACTGTTTACCATCGTACTATGAATCGTTACTCGAATATAGTAACCGGACATAAATCAATTATAGAATATCTGTGATAGGTTTGAGGCAATAAGGCACCTCGATTTTAACGCGGATAATTCAACCTTTAAAAGCATGATTGATAACAAAACTTGGCTTAAATAACTTGTATCCTTAACAGCGCGTCCGTCACCACCAAGAAACTGTACTGTAGCAACTGCCAATGATTCCAACTGGATCGACGAGTCCATCAAAGAAGAAGCGAACGACTATTTCGTCGTGAGATGCGTTGCTGGTTATGATGGGGGTCTCCCACAACTGGTGGTCCTCGAAGCCTTGGACCCTAAGACTGGAATCGTAAGATTCAATGTAACAGCTAACGAAACAAGTAAGTAAATAGTGACTTAGAATTTATTTATTTAGTTATTACATGATAGTTTCTAACGTCATGCACCAACCACCAACGTCAGACTAGACTTCTGACACCAAAGAGGTTTCAGGCGTAGGATCACCTGATGGTAAGTATTCACCACCACACATAGACATTCGCGCCTTAAAAAATATTAACCATTACTTACATCGCTAATGCACAACAACATTGGGAGTTAAGACGTTAAGTCCCTTTGCTTGTAGATACACTGGCTCGCTCACCCTTCAACCTGGAACACACTGGATCACAATACTAAGTGTTGATGAAAGGCGGTTGAATATATTTATGTTGAGTAGGTTGTACTTACACAGACGGGCTTGCACAAAGCCCTATCACCAAGTAAAACTAGAAAACTTTACGTTCCAAGTAATATTAATGACAAGATCTTACCTCTTCTAATATATATTTAAACTATATTTATTAACGTGAATTATGGGTCACGAATACAATTTTGAATATATTACAGATAAACGTAAAAATAAATAGTGCTTGATATGGTTAACATTATTAATGCTTTGCTTGCTATTTTAAATAATTGCTTTTTGTATTCGTTTTAAAGAATTACAATAGTTTCTATCGATTTAAAAGTAAAGAATTCATTTAAAAGTAAAGAAGTTATATTTACTCGACAGACTTTTTCGTATTCATTTGATAAAATGTGTCATCTATAAGTCCTGTTATGATAAGAGAAATGTCGTCTGAAATACACGTTTTTACCTATAATCGCAGGGAAAATTAGTTTGACTGTTTCCTTATAAATGTTTTGTATTGTTTCTAAATATACATTCGATGCCTTCGAAAATAATATTTTCAAGATTTAAGTCAAGATTATTAGAAGAAGTGAATTTGTTAAAAAAAAAAAAAACATTATTATTATCGTACTACGTTTTCTCTGCTACTACCTAACTGATCATAAAATTGACATAGATGATGGCGGTTCAGAAAATAACATAGGGTAACTAACACCTGCCCTCCCCTTCACACACAGGCAACACCGTGTCGAGAAACAAGTTACTCATATATATATACATTTGTGGTATGAAGTTTTTACGCGGCTTACGGTAGAGTCAACTGTTAGAAATTTTACGTTTCATCCCCTCTCTCTCTCTCTCTGACTCTTCTCTTCTTCTATTGCTTACGATTGGATTTTTAAAAATTAAATATATCTTGTCATTTAATTTTCAATGGGTTCTTCTTTTTGTTAATATATTAAAAGTTATTTTAAACATAGTAAGGTGACATTACAAATGAAACTACGACTTTAAATATACTCTAATTTTGGAAATCCAAATAATTCCGTGCAAACAATTCAGAATACTGTATGTTTTGTCAACAATAACACAAAACGTTCGTACCTTAATAAACATGTTACTTATGGAATCAAATATTTGCTCGAAACCTAAATTGAATCCCCAATCTTCAAACATGTAAACACTACACACATATACGGTAAGGGGCGTCTGTCTGTCTTGAATTAATTCTTTATTATTTTCCGCAAATATTCGTTCTAAAGTTACTGTGACAGACTTAATACCATAAAATAACTATATACTTTGATGAAAATATGGAATGCGATAAAATAATATATCCTTATATTTAAATTACTTAAGGGATGCTATATGTAGTATTTAATGCAGATCTATTTTACGCCCCCCTTATTAGGCTCATTAACCGAATTGAACCGGTGGCTTGAATTGCGTTTGAAATTAATAATTGTACTACCTATTTTTTTATGTAAAAATTACAATACTGATATCATGAGTCCTACCAAATATGTTCGTATTTTCGAAATATATACCACCTAGAACTTAAACTTGTCAAATTGTATGTACGTATTGATGTCTGTCTTTAAGTTTTTTTTTGGGCGATTCTGATGATAATTTTTTCCTAAACGTTTCAATCACGGTTGCCATTCTGGTGGAAGATGGATTAACTCTTGCCTACATTAAGTTTATAAGCTACTAGAACAATAAGGCTCCTTCACAAATCAGACGGATAATACATATCTGTTAAAACATATCTTTGCAAATTAATCCCACAACCAATCCAAGTTAATTACGAGTAAATTTCATCTAAAATGTTTGTTTATAGAGAATTCATAAACTAAAAATTAACATTGCTAAATATTATATAGATGCATAAAAAAGTAGATTATATAGATGTGAAAAATGTTTATAACATAATAACCAGTAATTTAGTTTACTATGTTATAAGCATTTTTCGTTTTTCGTTTAAACACAAGAAGATGAGAACCTCGGCATTAAAAAGTTAATTATTTTTTGTAAATAGATGGAGTAGCTGTGTTCCTGGTCCCCGTAGAAGTACTGTGGACGAGCGGCAACGCTTTACGTCTCACTGTGCACTCGAAGAATGACAAAGGCGCCTCCGAAAGAATTGTCATACAAGCACTCTCTTATCAGGATCCAGAAAGGAGGACAGGTACACTGTTCACATTCGTTCATTTCGTTCATTCTTTTATCGTGCTGTGTCATCCATTTTTTTCCTTGTAAAGAGAAATTTCATCATTACTATTAAGTTATTTGTTGTTATTTTCGTATTAATGTTGTGATTCTTACGGATGGTTATCAAAGGCTTATCGGATTAAAGTTTTATTTTATTTTATAAGAAACATCGAGTACACCAATACTCGTGTGCCGTGACAGGAAAAGGCTTATAGCTGGAAAGTAATCCTTCTCTGGTTGATATCGTTATTGTTAGGAGTCTAAACCATTTATGATATGCTTTTAACTTCTTTAATTCGAATTCGATTCATGCTTTATTATAATTATGAAGAATTAAGCAAAAAACTTATTATTTTTTCTATCATTTACGAAAATGATGTGTTCAAATACTATTGAAATAATATATGCTTGGTGGTAGGGCTTTGTGCAATCCCGTCTGGGTAGGTACCATCCACTCATCAGATATTCTACCGCCAAACAGCAGTACTCAATATTGTTCTGGTTTGAAGGGTGAGTGAGCCAGTGTAACTACAGGCACAGGGGACGTAACGTCTTAGTTCCCAATGTTGGTGGCGATGTAAGGAATTGTTGATGTAAGGAATGGTTGATATTTCTTACAACGCCATTATCTATGGGCGGTGGTGACCACTTATCATCAGGTGGCCTGCCTATCGATATCATAAAAAATAATATTCAAAAATTCAAATTTTGACTGTTTTATATTATATTAACTTAATTAAATTCAATTAAATTTTCGCTTTTAATTGATGATTAAATGCAAACGTTATTTATAAAACTAAAATATAACGATATAAATATCGTTGAATAATATATTTTATACGAATTCATAAATGTTTTCACGTTGTTATTTGAATTCCTATTTATAATTATGATCGTTTTAAATTAATAATTGAAAATGCAACGAGGTGCCGAACATTTGCTTTATATTAATTTGTATAATACAATAAAGTTTCAATTGTGGCTAAAGAGTTTTTTTTTGCATCATATAATAAATTATATCATCATATAAAATTAATATTACATTAAAGTATACATTTGAATTGATTGGTTGCGGTAGTTATGGCTTTATGGTTCTGAATTCAATGTGTTATGAACTTTTGTTTTATTTCAAATAGTAAATTATTACACTGAAATTATAATAAGGACATCAATTTCAAGTCGATTTAATCTACACTAATATTACAAAGAGGTTGAATGTGTTGGTTGCCATAACCGGCTCTAATGGTCCAATACTAAATTTTTTACATATATTTTTTTGTAAGTTCTAATCGTATGAATTATATTTATATCATATTATTTTTTTTTATTAATAAGCGACCCGCGTCCAAAACCTGGATGGGTGGCTTGTCAGAATTAATTTCATAGACAAACTACTATAGATATGAACGTTGAAATGAAAATTGATTATTTTAAAATAACTAGTTCTATTAAATCAGTGCACATTTATAATTGATCAATCAATCGATATCACGTGATTTTTAGTAGGCGTTAATATCTATCTCCCTATAAGATACTTAAATACATGAATTTATTGCCTTTAATAAATACTTTATTTAATTGAATTGTTAAAAATTAATTTAACTAATTGTTGATGTTAATTTTTTTACATTAGCAGCCTGTAAATCTCCCACTGCTGGGCTAAGGCTTCTCCTCTTTTTGAGGATAAGGTTTGGAGCACATTCCACCACGCTGCTCCCATGCGGGTTAGCCGAATACACATGTGGCAGAATTTCGTTGAAATTAGACACATGCAGTGTCCTCACGATGTTTTCCTTCACCGCCGAGAATGAGATTAATTATAAACACAAATTAAGCACATGAGAATTCAATGGTGCCTGCCTGGGCTTGAACCCGAAAACATCGGTTAAGATGCACGCGTTCTAACCACTGGGCCATCTCGGCTTTGGTTGTTGATGTTAATTATTTAATTCATAAATTGCATAATTTTAATAATCAATATCGATATAAAAAGATGAATCGTTTTTTTTATTAAAAAAATGCAGGTGTTGCCAGTTATATTATAATAAAATAACGTGGGATGTAGCCCGTTATATTTTATAATAATATAATTGGCTACATCTACGCATTCAGGAAAATTATTACTACAATGAATTGCTAACGTTTGCATTGTCGCGTTAAATGAGCAACGACTAACGCCCTTACATCATGTTATATTTAAATCGAAATATTTAAAGATAAATATTAAGTGCCAATTTTAAGTTTCACAAATATATATTAAAAATATTTTAAATATTTTGCGAAAGCAAGAAGGAAAGTGTTCTTTTCTTGTTGTTTGGGGTTCACGCTTTATTTTTATTCCATTGCGCCTTTTCCCTCATCTTGCCCCGTCCTGTCTTGCTCGTAATTGATTAAAGCATGCATTTAATATCTGAATGGAAGACTAAAGAGGAAATTGAATACATTCAAGCGAATGGTAGGTTGGTAAAGCGATACCAAGAGAAGTTAGATAGATGTTGAAAACAGGAAACTTTATTGTCAATACGAAACAATTGGACGACTAAGTGTCGGGTAATCGTATCTGTTAAAAATGAATGCGTTTTTATTGCTCTTTTTATTTAATATCGTTTGTCAGATAACAATATTGGACGACTTGTTAGCTTGCAGATTTAGAGGTCCTGTTTTTTCTTCAGACTGGACCGTATCAGTTGTTTTTTATTAAATTAATTTCGATATATCTCCATTTAGTTGTATTTCTTCTTTTAGTACGATAAGGTTTATTATTTAACGGTCCTATGTTTAAATTTACGAACTGGATATTAAGAGTTGATTTCATTAAAATTAAATATTCGGTACATCTCTTTTCATTTGTTTTCCTTCCAGGATAATGGTCACTAAAATATTTTCAGCTTTTTTATTTAATTAACTATTCGGTATATATCCTTGCAGTTGTTCCATGATAATAGTCACTAAAATATTTTCAGCGCAGTTAGGTATTGTCGACACACATTCGATCCGTTCCGTCTTTTTTCTTTATTAATAGAATTGAGCTGACATACGCAGAATCGGATTCACGAATTATGTCTTTTGATAAAAGGTCTTGTATTATTTCTCGGACTTCTAGTTTTTCATTAATTGACAATTTATAAGGTCTAAAATATACAGGCGTATCACTGTTCAAGCGAATGTGCATACTGTAGTTACTGTAGAAGTAGCAGTTCCAACAATCATAAATTTCGAATATTGTTTTAAAATTTCATGAAGAATCTCATAATCTTTAACACACCTTTTACATAAGATGAATGCTGAAAATATTTTGTACGCACGTGCGTTACGCCTTCACGGACACGGACATCGATACCAATTTTAATAGTTGCGTTCATACTCTCACTAGGCACAACCAATAAATCAACTTCAAGAGTGATTTCTTCAAATTCAATAAAGAGAGTAACAAGTTAACACTCGAGTGATGCCTTGTCCGACACCTTTAATTCACAATAAATCAGCTTCATAGCGCATGCTAAGTGACTAACCACGGAGGACGAAATAAGTGACACGTCTAAAGCGCCGCTGTCTATGAGGATATCAACCTACCGATAAATCCAACCATTACATCCCTAGAATTATTTAATTTAGGCAAAGAACAAAAATTAACGTGACTTTTTCTCTGATCGGAACGTGATATGATGACCGAGTTTCTTAAAATACGCACAAGTTATTTTTGTATTCGGTTTTACATCGTTATTGTTTACTGTCGACTTTTTATTCGTCGGAAAAACGGCTTGTTTGTGGCCCGTTTGGCCACATGAAAAACACTTATATGATGTAAAAAGTGGTGCACGCTTAGTCGTATGTGATTTTATTTTGTATTTGCGTGTTGCAGAGTTATATGACAAGGAATTTTCATTTTTAACTAATACTGGTTTGACGTAGGTAGACAAGTAATTAACTAAATCACAGGGCATAGGTTTTCCATTAGTAGCTGAGGCTTTTACATCTGCTTCATTAATTTCTCGTAAGACAATTGCGCTAATTAGTTAGCTCGTAAAAATCATATCGTAAAATATAATAATCTTCATTTTATCTTAATAATTCAAGCTTCGCAAATCAACTATCTAGTAACTTTTAAATTGTTTTTACCACAAAATCGACTTATATTATTCTTATAAAGTCAAACCATCCTTTAATCAGTCTGTTGTTTAAGTAATTATAAATGTCACAATATTAAAGTCCAGGCCCAGTGGTTAGAACGCGTGCATCTTAACCGATGATTTCGGGTTCAAACCCAGGCAGGCACCACTGAATTTTCATGTGCTTAATTTGTGTTAATAATTCATCTCGTGCTCGGCGGTGAAGGAAAACATCGTGAGGAAACCTGCATGTGTCTAATTTCAACGAAATTCTGCCACATGTGTATTCCGCCAACCCGCATTGGAGCAGCGTGGTGGAATATGCTCCAAACCTTCTCCTCAAAGGGAGAGGAGGCCTTTATCCCAGCAGTGGGACATTTACGGGCTGCTAATGCTAAAAAAAATATTAAAGTAATGTTTTACATTTCCGATTGCTATTGTGTCTAATATATTTTACACATTTCCGTGCGATTTTAGGAGTTACATACATTGTCTAGGAATCGTATACAATTCCTTATAGCATAATGCTTACCACTACAAAAAAAAGTCAAATTTAAAGACTCGTTTTTAGCAAACTTTTATTTAATCTGTTAGTAAGTGTTAAATCTTGCAAATTTTAAACCAGTTCTACCGAACCGGAAGAACTATAAAGTATTAAAAGAGTATACTTAAATTAATTTACTTTATACACGGGTTAAATAAATTAGTGCTTGTAACTAAATAGAATTTTCTTTTTTAGATGGAAGTCAGAATCTAATGGCGGGGATGTCGAGCGGAGCGTTTTGGTCGATCGTACTCACAATGGCTCTTTGTACCTGCGTCGCGTTATTAGCCGGAGTCTTTCTGAGAAGAAAAAGGTATTATAAATTTAACACTTTCTCAGAATTTAGAAACATGTTTAGTTTAGATATTATTTAAAAAAGAAATGTAACTTAAGTCTTGACTCATCGCTTTACAGTAAATAATCTTTGTATCCGTAATTATATCATTTGTTGTTAAGTTATTAAAGAAACATTTTGAATACAAGTTTTTATTTAATCAACTATATATATATATATATAAAATAAAATTAAGTAGGTATTACAATATATACAACATTTTATTTGATATATTAACAGCAATAATGCGAGCATAATTGATAGTGTGGAAGTGGCTTAAAATTCACTTGAACGATGTAACCCATACTCAACAACAGATAAGGTTAAATAAAAGCTTGTTAAAATATTAAATATAAACGTTACGTACGTTAAGATAAATCAGCATAAAATAATTGAAAATCCGCTGTGATTATTTTTCTCTTTTTCTACTCTGTGGAAACTGACACGAGACATGGCTGATTGTACTTGTTGATTATTGACATACATAAAATAGTATATATGTTACATATATATAAATGTAAGAAATTAATAAATAAATTGATAGAAATAAACTCACAAATTTGAGGAATAACTTAATAAAAAAACAATACCGTCAGACGTGTATCAGAGTCGATGATTTTATGTTGAATATAGAGTTTTACTTGGAAATTATGTCATATATTAAATTGAATACATTTTGTCATTATAACATTCAGATAATGAGGTTTTGTATTCCATATAAAGCTGCATAATAAATATTATTTATAATTTTCCTTAATTTATATTTTTCATATTAAAATCAGTTAAAATATTATTAATATTATAAATTAAAACATGATCACATTTTTAAGGATTAATTCCAAATTGACCCACTTTAAAATTTAACCATATAATATTCCTTGAAATATAGTTGGTATATATAAAATAAACGCTTTAATGTTTTCGTTACTTTCTGTTCGTACATATTGAATTTTTGTTTATAGAGCACGCTCGGCAAGTAAACAACATTCGCCTGAACTCCAATTAAATTCCGGGGATGGACAATATGTCGTTGCCTACACGTTGAAGCCGCCTAAACAAGCACAGCCAGATATTTTAAATCCGCCACCTGGTTAGCCTTATACTTGATTGCATTCTATGAAACAATTAAACTTTGTACTAAGCAACGGATTTGGATCTTAACTTTTATCTTAGTTATAGTATCTTAAAATATATGTTTTTAATTTTCAATTATTTTAGAGATAGTCTGTATTCGAGATTTAAGAATTAAATATTTTTAATAAATATATAAAAAAAAATATATGAAAAAAAAAAAAATATAAATGTATCGTGTATATATTTATATGTTTTTATATATATTTTTTTAGGTTTTCTAGGGAAACAGCTGCATAATTTGACAGGCAAGTTACCAGGTGACATTACGATGTTTTAGCACGTCATTACGTAACATGGAATTATAAAATAATAAGACAAGTTAAATTCACTAGTGATTCTTTGTTTAAGAACTTTTTGACAAAGTAACGTAACTTTTTTTATTGAAACGACTGGTTTCTTGGGATTCGAACTTATTAGCTTAGAATCGGCATTCTTATGGACCATCGAGACAATACAACATACGTACGATGGCTCTTTTTCTGGATATGTGTTTGGCGTATGTGTGTAAAATGTAGATTCATATCTGTTGGCTGTCTGTCAAACCAATTAACCGCGAAAAAGGATATCTCGCAAAACCTCTATTACTTTTGCGTACTTTATATTTTTGCATTTTTTAAACTAATGGCCCGTTCAATTTATAGCAGTGTGTTTCCGAAACAACTTTTAGTGAGCTGCAAACGTTTTTTTTTTTTATGGATGTGAGGAAAACATCAATGTTATTCCAGATAAGGGTCATCGTGATCGTGATCGGGAAGTACGGAAGCTGTCAAAATATGACCCTTCAGAAATAAAACATCTTTCGTGTAAAATAGAAGTGGTCGCTATTCGTTTATAAAAAAAAAAAAACGTTTCCAGCGGACTTCGTTAACTGAAAATGCATTTGCCGATGTAAAGGTAAAAAATATAAAAATATCAATACGATTTTAGACGGGAGCCCTCCAAGCCTGAAGTGTGGGGTGGAGGCTGTCAAAAATGGGACTCTTCATACGAGTGACGAGTGGTGCGAGCGAGCAACCCGCGCGTCCGAACGGCAAGTTAGCATATCGGAAAAAACTGTACGTTTTTTTAAAATAAATTCCTATTTTTGTCTTTTAATTTTTGCCTTAGCTTGTATGAATTTTATGCTTTGACGTCATCATATCGATGTACATGGCTTGTAAAATGTAACCTTTAATAAAACCTCTTTCTGCACAAAATTTAATTATGCTATTTAAACTACCAAGAGCCTATTATACTTTATAAATTATGTAAAAAATGAACCATTCGATGGAAAGTGGTCATTACCTCCTAAATAATTACTTTTGTGCAACACTGGCCCCCTTCAAAAGTATTGTTAGGTACGTACTAAGCTACCACAGAGTAATATAATATTATGTTCGTTTCACAGTCTATATCGTCAACGAGTACTGTTGCGAGCAAGCCAGTCGCGATAAGTACATCCACGTTAAGTAGAAGAGAACATCAAATAGCCGAAGAAATACCAGGGCCGGAGAGTTGTGTATAGAAAAAACAGTTTCATAGCAAAATTTGTATTAAATAATTTTAAGAGTAATTTTTATGTATTGACTGTGAAAATTGTGATAAATGCGTTGTAAATAATGTAAATGGATAATAATAAAAATTAAAATGTGTTTTGTTTTTTTTTTTCATATATAAACTTTTTGAATATATATAACCTTTTCTTAATTACAATTAAATTTGAACAAAGAATTAGATTTTTTTTCTAATTTTCAAAGTAATAATGAAGATACCAAAAATTATATTCTCAGCAATATTAAGTTATCGCGACGTAGTAACAATTCTGGCAACATTTACTTATTGAATTGCAATTACAATTAACTGGGCGAAAATTAATTAGCTCTTTCTCATCAATTTCAACTTGCTTACTTTTGCGGTCAAGTAATGTTTTACATTACTTATTTTACCTTTACCTTACCTTTGTTGAACCTGAGTTAAAATGTCCCATTGTTTAGCTGGAAGGGTAAGTTTAGCTTATTCTCATCCGATACTAAATTATATATGTTTAATGAACTATAAACAAAATAGACCACATAAAAATCAGTGCCTGGGTTTGAATCCGCAATCTTCGGCTAAGATTAACTTATTACAATAACTGAGCTATCTAAGCTCTTCATCATTATCATAATAATTTATATTTAATCATTATTAGATAATAATCATTAAATTTCATATAATACGTCGAGTCCGATTCTGGCAATAATAACGACATATAATGCTTTGATTAATTGCCAATGGATTATTACTATTCCTATGACAACGAAAGTAAATTCTCCACTGACGTTAATGGCTTAGTCATACACATATATGCGAAATAACTTGAAATTTATTTAAAGGTTAATTGGGATAAAATTATTCAGAACAATGTAATAATTGATTAATAATCGTATGTATTGTAAACTATTATATAGACTGGTGTTCGCCCAGTGGTCGCAATTCCATCATCGACTTCTGTAAACGATATCATGAGTTACGAAAAATAGTTATGAAAAAAGTTTAGAATTAAAACAAAAAACTAAATTCCTTGAAAAGCAGTCGAAAAATAGGTTCGCAATTGTTTTGTCTTTGTTTATTTTATTGTAAAAAGCCGAGGTGGCCGGTTCAAACTCAGGCAAGCTCAACTGTTTATAATTCACCTCGTCTTTAGTGGTGATGGAAAACATCGTGAGAAAACCTGCAAGTGTTCAATTTCAATTCTGCCACATGCCACCAAACCGCATTGGAACAGCGTGGTGGAGTACGCTCCAAACACTTCCTCTCAAAGGGAGAGGAGGCCTTAGCCCAGCAGCGGCACATTAACAGGCAATTTCTTTCCACGCTTACATGAATTGTCATTCTCTCAAGTATTGTTTCAGCGATAAGCTCTTTATTTTGCAACACTACAGTAAAAACACAAAACATCATTATAATATCTATTAGCTAAAACCACGGCTCTACACGCGTGGAATCCAGCTCGACACGCTGAGCTTGAAATCCAATGCCAACGTGCCATTTAAACGTCCATTATATAAAAATGATGCATATTCAAATTAAAGTTAAAAATTATTAGGACTGCAACGAAATTGAACCAGCACTGGGCAAGCAAGATGAACGATAGCTTCATCGGCCCGTATCGATAATCAGTGATATATTAAATTTTTATAATTTGTAAGCATAAGCGTTGTTATTACAAATACACGGCGATAGTTTAGCGTTGTAGGGCGCGCATTTATATGTGAATAGATGTATAGAAATAATTCAAAATTGAACCCATACCTACGCACGGGACGTTAAAGGAACGTTACATGACATCAACAGACAACTTGCTCAATATATTATTATACTAATCATTCACTCATAAATAATTCACCGCCTAAACATATAAAACAAATATGTCCCTTGTGTTGGCTACACTTGATCACTAGCCACTGAAGCACAGCAATACAAATGTTATTGCTGATTGTAGGTAGAATATGCGTGGTGAATACAACCTACCCAGCCTAACTACCTACGAGAAATATAATATTACAAAAAATAAAAGGACATAACGACCAACAGTATTAATCACTCTTATTAAATCCATCAGATCATACCTTAATTAAAATGTCAGTTGAATGTCATCGCTTGAATCAAAGTTTGCAGTTAAAAACGATGCAAATTCTTTTCTCGTATTAAAACTGTGCTTTTACGTGCCTGAGAGGGTTTTCCAATTTGTATCCATCAACTTGACTTAAATAAACTTTGGTCTTTTTATAAATGGGTCGATTAACCGAGCGGCCACTGCTCCTCTGTTTTTTTTAAGTAAGTTATTGACTTTTTGCTTTATAACTCCATGAATTTGTCTGTAGCGTCAGCAACGGCAACATCTTGGAATTTATAAAAAAAATTAACAATTTAGTGTAATAAAAACATAAATCTAAGCATTTATTTACTTAGCTTTTATACGTATTTAATAATAAAGAAATTCATTTTCTTTCCAAGTGTACTTTTCTTTCTAATTTAAATATTTTGCTGACTGTACCCACAGTTCTAAGTGTGTTTAATGCATCGAGGCTAATCGCCTACGTGAGTTATGCACGTGGCCTTAAGGGAAATCCTGAAAGCGCAATAATGAACAGCTAACCTAATCCTGGGGCCAGTTAAACAATTAGGCGACTCCCCAGCTCATACTCTATTAACCAGCTTGGACCGACCGAGTTTTTATGATGTAAACAGTTTTGAATTGCCTGTACTTTTACAAAAAATATATAAGTACTCATTTAAAGTGAGGTTTATATAGCGTGTTGTCTGAAGCTTTAATATCTAAAACTTTGTATGAGTATGCCTGTGTAACAATTTGATTATTTTAAAACCAAACTTATCATCGTTACATATACTAATTCTTTTTTTCTCTATAAAATGGTCTAAATTAATTTAAACGTTTGTATAATATTTATAGTTTTTGCGGACTTATTCGAAAACTACTGAATAGTTGGTTTTAATTATTTAGTACTTTTCGTATGTAAGATTTTATGATTAATTGAAAGCCTTTTGTTTCAAGATTGGAATGAAAGGAACTATCTTTAGTTTACAGCTGTAAGAGATAATACAGTCTATTCTGATGCTTTCTGAGGAAACATTGACAAAACGATATCAGACATACTACTTCAATGCCAGTACGTTTATTTGAAGAAAAAATAATTTCAAACATTACTAATGTTATAATAATTAAATTGATAATAACTTTAAACTTATTTATGAAACAGTAAATAATTACTATTTTACATTTCAATTGATTTAATTGAAAGGCCGATTATAATTGATAAATTTTTCAGTAGCTTTAGATTTATTACAAATTATTAAAATAAATACAAACGAAATAAATTAAATTAGCTCATTTGGAATTACGAGTCTATTTGAACACCCTATATTTTATTCCATTCACAAAAACTGAACTAGAATGTGAATTAAAAAATCAAAATTTCAGTACGTCATATCAAAGTTTAGTTTAGTTGGAATATGCATTATTGACCCAACGGTACTAAAAAGAAAAGTTTAAGTGTGTGTCAATTTTCTACATGAATCATGTAGAATTTGTTTAATATACAATTGTAAGATTTGCAATTTAGTTGTCGGTGGTCTGGTGTTAGGTATAAAAAGGTAGTCTAATAAACTTTCTTGGGCTCAACCTTGCTTCGTACTAAATGACAGCAAATTAGGATAGATTTTTGTTTACCCATACACGAACAAGTGAAGGGTACATATTATGTATGCTAGGTGAAATAATGCTTGTAAAAAAAGACTACGGCGAGTGATAAAAATGTTAGCATACAATGAAATGGATCGAATTGATTACGTTATTATATTCATTATTCTTGGATCAGATGTTGTAATAAATAATTTAGTTATTCTTATATGTTTTAGTGCATTCTAAAACCAATTCGTTAATTGATTACTTCAATAGGTCCATAGTAATTGTTGATACTTTCTTGGTTTTATAATAATAATTTTATACATGAAGTTTTAGGTTAGTTATACAAACGGTTAGTTATATAAATATAGATGTATTAAAAAACTAATTATATCATAACATTCAACATAACAAACACCCGTAGATTGTCATTACGTTACGTACAATATATTTTATTACAATTAGCTCCCGTAACTTCTCTTGTCCAATTTTTAAAGACGCGTTACTTACGCGTCTAAGAAATTATTTCTTCAACATCGCTGGGAATGAGCACTGAATTCCCGCGCGTGTTCTCGTTTAGCTCGTAATTTTTCATTGAGCCCGAGAGTCGGGAAAGCCTCCAATTAAGCTTCTCTTTACCGTTTGCCCCTTGAAAAGAGAAGAAAAATGAACAACACTGCGAAAGGACAGCCCAGATATAAGTATAACCCGTACTGTTTGGATGAGAACTTGAAAACGTATCTTCTGATTGCTTTGAAACATTCTTTATATTTCCTCGTATATTCAGTTATGAAAAAAATATGACTCATTGATATTGGGCCGAATTTATCATCAGTAAATGTACAAGTAAAACAAAATAATAGAGTTAAAGTTTGAACGATATAATGAAATATAATTATTACTTAGAACAGTGAAGACTCGTAATGAACGTCCTTAATGATGATGGATTCAAATTCAACCAATTAATACTTCTAAACATTTCGTTTGATAATATCTATATAAATTTATCTTTCTAGTCTTTTAATTTCGTTTCACTTGTCTATCATTATTTACTTCGTGATGAAGAGGATATCAGAATATACCATATTCTGAACAGAAGACATCTATGTCAATCGAGACATTTCTTTAATCGCCACAAGAAGGGTACGTGGAGTATAAAAAATCAAAAAATATAATAATAGTCTCTGTGACACTTACTAGAAGGTGCGTATAGTACTAACGCCTTCTCAGTGGTCTATTTCGATGGAGAAAGTCAGCGGAGGCACTATGCTCATGTAACCGTTCTGCAGCCTCCTTCTACAACATAGCGTTTTCGCAGAAGTATACCATCTCCTTCCATAACCATGCTCGGAAGGGATACCTTCCTTTCCGAGAGATATAGTGGCCGACATGGAAAAAGGCTAGGTCACTCTCCATCAGAGTGGCATGAGGTTGTCATATCCGGCGTGGCTATTCTGTGCAGGTACTTACGAAAGCATCTATGTCTGAACTGTATCAGTCTAAAGGCCATGTGCCTTTGTCCTTTGTCACTGTGACTCAAATGGGGTATGTTAACCAACCCAAACCAAAGATCTAAATAATTATCAGAATTTACTGAAGGCCTACGCTTTTCAAATCCTCAATTATATTCAAATTGAAAATTAAAACAAAATAACTTTACCTACTTATTTATTTTGTTCAAGGTAATGTTACTTAATTTGATTTAATTTTTGTCATTTATATTATTTAAACAAGTGACAAACAATAACTTCTTAACTTGCTTAATCGTAATGGATTCAAGATTTATAGTCAACATAATAAGTTTATTTGCACACCAGTAAGTGAGTTATGAGGTTCGTATACAAAGTGGTATTAAATACGCCATTATGACTTCAAACATTATGCTGTCCGGTGATAAAGCATTTACCACGAGACTTGACTGAGGTGTAAATGAAACATTATTTTATTGGCGTTTGTACAATAAATTCACTCACCTACAAAGCCTATAAAGTTTGTTGGGTTGATTGAGCCAGTATTTTTATTGTTTCGGGCTGTGAATCAATGGCGAATGTTTGAGCAATAAAAGCGTTTTACGATTGTTTTCAAGGGAAAATTTGTGGCGCGTATAATGATCTTCCCTGGATATTTTCTCATTGACCGCCCTGCTCTGGAGACATAATTAAATTCTTTGTAGGGTATTTGTTTTAATTGTTCACACTTTCTTGCCACCCTCTAATAATGCTACGATACATAATGACCATACACTACACAAACAATTGCGCAGCTTCATCATACACACATGTATATTGATTCGTTGTTTGTTTACACACGCCTACACGCGTTCGCTACACACATGAACATCAACAAACATTCGTACATATTCGAAAATGGCAAAATTAATTCACTCCAAGCCGACCGCTCGTTGATCATTCCCCTTGCTAATAATCTCATTCACAGTTTAATTGCTACAAAATCAGCTGCAATTCGTCCGTATTGTTTGGTTCAATGCGTTTGCTTCATTATTGCATAATATTACTTTACTGTACTCAATAAATCGTTAATGACGTTAAGATCGATTTCAAACTATAAATTCACCTGTTTTGTACCATGTTGACGTATATAATTAAAAAAAATAAAATGAAAAACGAGGTTCATGGCCGTACAGTCAGTGGATCCGTGGAGATGATGGTGAAGCCTGTAAATGCTTCACTGCAGGACATGTCCTCTTCGCTTAAGGAGGAAAGTCCAACCTTCGTAAGCATAGGTTTGGTCCAAACCATGGGCCAGAATTTTATCCGAATCATGATCTTTGAAGATGTTTTTATTCACCGCTAAGCATGAGTTGGATTATAAACACAAATTAAGTATTCAAAAACTCTTATTGCTACTATGATTTGAACCTCTGATTAAGATACACGTGCTCTATTCACTCAGCAATCTCAACGATTGCTCAGTAAAAATAATATACCCCAATACACAGGAGTGGGTCTCCATTGTTTTGTTATATTAATCGATATAATCTGAATAATATCAAATAGGGGTTGAAGTGGATCTGTTGCCAAACGAAGTGCCAGTTGAACTCCTCAACCAGGTCAAGCATTGTGCAACTTATTTCCACTTAAGGTCATATCCATACGTACTTCAAGAATATTATTTTTCCATACGTTTGGTTGGCATTATTCAAATTAACTATTCTTTCAACAAAAAAATACTTAAATCACAATGAGCAGAGAGAATAAAATAATTATTATGACAGGATATTATAAAGTGTATTCCAAGCTATATTTATGTTACGCATACTAAAGTAACACGAAGGTGTGTGACACTTTTCAACTTATAGTTTTCATGTACAAATAAAAGACAATCACAGCGAAAATTTTGTTCAAAATTCAAATCTGTATGAAATCTAAAATATACGCAAAAGGGCCGAATGACCAGCGCCCGAAGGACCCGGGGAGATGATAAATCTTCATTTGCCTTGTTCGCACATCCGACCCGCTACACCCAATTAGTTAACCGGCCTGACACTCCGTACTCGGTCGGATTTCCGCTGCGGTCACCTATATCCATTCTGTTAGCAAGGACTCGGGATTGGAAAGGTTGTAAGAATGAAATAGTTGCGAAAAAAGACATTGTCTGCGCGATTTATGAGTTGAATTGCAGGTGAAAATTTGAAAACTTCAGGTATATTTTTGTCAGCGATTATCTGTCTTGGTGTGGAGAATTTTCACGATAAAATTAAATTTTCTATACAATTTAAGAATAGTATGTTATTATTATCTTAGAGGAATATTATTTCGAAATAATATAGTATATATATTATATTAATATAGTCCCAAGAATTCATATATATTAATTAATTACCATACTAATTGAAGAGTTTCGTTCAAAAAATATTTAACTATGCTCAACTAAAATATACAATATATAAAATGTAATGCGTATAGATAAGATCAGATAAGTTAAAAAACTATAACTTTATAAAAATAAAAATAACTAAAGCAACAGATAAAAAAGCCAGCAAAAACTCCATAGTTATTAAGCTATGGAATCACAAATTACATCTATCAAGCAGAAGAATGTGGTGATACTCTACTTTGGAATAGGGCCTTGTGCAAATTTGGCTGAGTAGGTACCATCAAACCGCATTACTTAGTAGTAGTTCCAATTGAATGAGTAATTGTGAGAATGTCTCTACACAAAGGACATATTAACATCTTAGTTCTCAAGGTTGGTTGCGCATTGGTGATGGACATGGTTAATATTTTATAAATGCCAATGCTTAAAATATTAACTAGGTGGTGATCACTTCTCAGGCGATAAATTCACCACCATATTTTGTAATACAAAAAAATAAAACGCAAAATTATAAAAAAATAAGAATCGGAAAGTTTGATGATAATCATAAAAGTATTTGAGCACTTGATAAAATAAATGGTAATAATCAAATTTGATTAAGCGTTCTTAATGCAAAATTGACATATTCTAGTCACGAGTTTTAAATGCTAAGTAATAAATTATCACTTATTTTTTATTTTAGCTACGCTAAGCTCAAACTAGGCAAATAGACGACAAATCCGAGTTAATACATTAATCGATCGGTTTTAGCGAAGCGCGCAATCCAGGCTAGCGGATTAGCCGATTTCGAACCTCCTAACAATTACAAGCGATCAAATGATTTAAACCATGATTGAGTAGCGTTCCCTGTATTTCATTTTAAACTGTTACGTGTTATTTGATAATAATTATCAAATATTTAATCATGATAATTATTAAATTTTTGGTGTAAATAATTATACATTTTTGATAATAGTGTAAATGCGAATTGTCTGTCAGCTACTTCACAAAACATGACAAAACCAATGAGTCGTTCATAAATTAATTTGACATTAAAGTAATCTGGGACCAGAATAAGGAAATAGATATAACTAATGAGATATACGGTAATATAATATGAAATTATTATATAAAATATATATATTTTTTTTTTATGACATAGGTGGCAAACAAGCAGGAGGCTCATCTGATGGAAAGTGACTACCACCGCCCATGGACATCTGCAACACCGTGGGGCTTGCAGGTGCGTTGCCGGCCTTTCAGGAAAGAGTACGCTCTTTTCTTGAAGGTTCCCAAGTCGTATCGGTTCGGAAAAACCGCCGGCGAAAACTGGTTCCACAGAGTGGTTCTGCGGGTGATATTTGGAATTTTGACGAGATATCCGAAGGTGAAATTCAGCAGCCGGGATTAATCCAAACAATTCCTCGGAACATTCCCCGTGATAAATTCTGTAGAAGATGCAGAGCGATCCAACATCTCTACGCAAAGCCAAAGGATCAAGCAGATCGGAAAGGGCTTGATCGTCAATAATTCGAGCCGCTCTACGTTGGATACGGTCAAATGGAAGAAGCTGGTACTGGGGAGCACCCGCCCAGAGGTGAGAGCAGTATTCCATGTGAGGCCGAATTTGCGCCTTGTATAGTCTTAGACGATGGGCCGACGTGAAATACTGTCTTGCCTTGCTGAGCACACCGAGCTTTTTTGATGCCAATTTGGCTTTGCCTTCCAATTGACCTCAGAACTGAACGATGCTCGAAACATCGACGCCAAGTATTCCGATACTAGCTGTGGCGGCTAACGGAATGTTCTTGAATCGTGGAGATACGACAAATGGTGTTTTTTTAACAGTTAACGCGCAAACTTGCGTCTTTTTGGGGTTGAAATGGACTAGGTTTAGCCGACCCCAGTTCGAGACTTTGTTCAACGAAGACTCGATTTCAGACACAAGTTTGTTCCGGTTTTCTTCGACGTTTTCCCGAGAAATATTAGCAAGGAACAGCTAGTGAATGCAAATATAGTTATGCATCTGAGTTCTCATACTCCAATTTTTGTCTCCGAGAAAGAATAAGTTAAAATTTGATTTTGTTCAAATATGTTATTTGTGTGCGTTTAAGTGTGTTTAACTTGGGCATGTGAAATAAATTAAGGTTAGTTTACAAGCGTCATATTTCATATGATTGGTGTATTGTTTATTTTCTACTTCATACTCTATAAAATACTTATGGAATATATATCGAGTAGGGTTGTACCCCCTTAAATTGATCCTGTGGCGCCCGCTGAAAAAACGGAGTGGTAACCGCTGGTTTTTTAGTGGGTATTCCGGTATACTACGGCACAATAGTGTCGTCCTGGGCACCGGCGAATCCCACATACATCCCCTTACCTCAGGTGGGGGAAACGCATAATGAGTTTTTCCAGCGAGAAAAAAAGAAAAAAAAAGTTTGTCTCACCTCACATATCAGTATTTTACTAAATATTGTTAAGTATAGTTTATTTTTAAAATAAAAACAACACTATAATTGACAATTGAATATAAGAGTTTGGTTATTCCAAATATTCTGATTGGGATGTTGTCTCGCAATAAAACCGAGCAGGCAAAAAAAGACAAAATAATATAAAAGTTACTCCAAAAGTACGGACAGCACGTGGAGAAACGGTTATGATAAGAAAAAAGAGGAATAAGCTGGATACGTGATTCGATAATTGAATTGGATTGTATTTTCAAAAGTGGAATATACGAGATTATAAGAACGGAGATTAGATACAGATCCCCAGAATTTGTGCAGAATGTGTTATTTTTTACCCCAGGGGTTTTATCATCAGAGATTGTCTCTGGATTGCACTACTTAGCATGTCCACCAAATTCTGGAGGAAGGGTGAAACTACAACAATAAGGAGCATAAACACCATCCTAAGCACGATTTGCATAAATTATCATCTTGAGACGGCAGTCAGCTTTTTTTTTCTCCTAGTCTGTGTAATACATTCCTCGTTTTGTGGGTTACCACTGAGTGTGGCACTACAGGTCAGTGGATTGGATTGGGATGGAGTCTCTCTTTGCATCTCACTCATAGTTAGTTAGTGAGATATGGGTCTTTTTTTATTTTTTTTATAGCCCGGGAGGGCAAATGACTCTGCTCCACCTGATGGTAAGTGGTAGTAGAGTCCAAACGCGACGACGGCTAGTGCAGTTGGGAAAGGTGATCTGCTCTAGCCGCCCCCGCCTTGCCGGCCCGCAAGATGCCTCTTCACGCCTCGTTTGAAGGAACCCAGGTCATAAGAGGAGGGGAATACGTGCGCTGGTAAAATATTCCATGTTTTGGAAGTGTGACAAAGAAAAGAGTTGCCAAATTTCTTTGTACGCGATGGAATTGATGTCACAGTTAGGCGGTGACATCGAGAACCAGCACGCGTGGACTTGTGAAGGAAAGGGGAAGCAGGAATAAGGGAGAATAGTTCCTCTGAGCACTCGCCGTGACACATTCGATAGAAAGCGCTGAGTGCCGCTATCTCTCGACGCAATTGTAAAGGCTCGAGGGTGTTGGTGACCTTTACATCGCCAATAATGCGAACCGCACGTCGCTGCAACCGATCCAAGGCCTCCAGTAGGTACTTAGCGGAGCCATCCCAGAGGTGCGAGCAATATTCAACGCAGGACCGTACCTGTGTTTTATACAGCAGGAGCAGTTGAGCAGGCGTGAAAAAACGCCGCACCTTGTTCAGGACTCCGAGTTTACGTGAGGCTGTTTTTATAACAGCCTCGATGTGATCCTTTGGATTGAGGTCGCACCGAACGTCGATTCCCAGTATGGCGACTTTGCTATGTATCTCCAGCGTAGTGCCACAGAGGGAAGGAGGAGGGGAAAATGGTGACTTTTTCGCTGTGAGAGCGCACACCTGAGTTTTCTTGGCGTTAAACTCAACAAGATTGTCAGAGCCCCATTTGGCGATGAGTCCTAACGTCCTATCGAGCTCAACAACAAGATCCCTCCGTCTCTCCTCAGTTTCCGCCCGTCCAGCCGCTGCGCGTCCGTGGTATCCCCCGTGCACTGTACTGTCATCTGCATAGCAATGTATGTTCCCGAGAGAGAGCATATCATTGATATGCAGAAGAAAGAGCGTGGGGGATATCACAGACCCCTGGGGGACTCCAGCATTCACTACATGGGATTTTGAAGCGCAACCATCAACTAGAACGCGAAGGCTGCGCTTGTGTAGGAAGCTAGCAATCCAGGTGCAGAGCTGAACTTGGAGAGAAGACTTCTGTGCCAGACTCTGTCGAAAGCCTTGGAGATATCGAGGCTGACGGCCAACGACTCTCCCCGCTTATCGATAGCTTCACCCCAGAGGTGTGTTACGTACGCTAGAAGATCACCTGTGGACCGTTTTGGTCGAAACCCGTACTGACGATCATTGATTAGACAGTGATCTTCTAGGTAATGGATCGGTTGGTTGTTTAAGATCCGTTCCATCACCTTACAAAGAACTGAGGTGATAGCTATTGGCCGATAATTTGCCGGGTCAGATCGATCCCTTTTTTGGGAACCGTTTGCACATTAGCTTCTCTCCAAGAATCCGGCACACATCCTGTAGAAAGAGACAGCTGGAACAGGCGCGTTAACACAGGAGACAGCTACGCTGCACACTTCATCAGCACTATGGCTGGTATTCCATCGGGACCGCTAGCTTTCCGCACATCAAGTGATTGTAGCTCTGCACGTACATCACATTGCCTGATTTTGATGTCAGGCATCGTGTAGCCACATGAAGGAATTGTTAGTGGCAGCGCACTACAATCATTGATTACGGAATTATCCGCAAAGAGTTTTGCCAGAAGATCAGCTTTCTCCTGCGGACTGTGAGCTAGCGATCCGTCCGGATACCTGAGCGGTGGCAGCGAAGGTTGGCAGAAATTGCTTTGCACAGATTTGGTCAGACGCCAGAAGCTACGGGAGCCTCTAGGATGTGAAAAAAGGTCATGGCCAAACCGCGCAATGCGCTGTGCATCCGCTCTTGTGTATGCCTTCCTACAAGACTTGGAAGTTTTATTGTAGGTTGCTTTCAGTGAGTCAATGTTAGATGCCCCACTAACGCAGCCATTGATCCACGCGCGATATGCCGCCTGCTTAGAAGACACAGCATCGGCACATTCGCGAGTGAACCAACGGTTACGCGTACCCTTACTGGCGAGGTCTGGGTTAAGAATGTAGTATTCCATCCCCAACAGGATCTCACCAGCAATAGCAGCGGCGCTAGCTGTCGGGTCATTCTCACTGAAGCAACGCTCCTTCCAAGGGACTGACGCATAGTAATCGCGCAAACCGTCCCAATCTGCCGACTTATAGTGCCAAATGCGACGTTTGCTTACCGTTGGTGGCGGCAGCTTGGCCTGTGGCACTTTGGTAGATATCAGGCAGTGATCCGAAGAACCAAGTGGAGCCCGAACCTCAACCTGATATTCCACCGGGTGGCTAGTCAGCAGAAGGTCCAGTAGGGAAGGCGCTTGCCCGTCAATGTCTGGGATCCTGGTGGGCTGATCAACCAACTGGGTCAAGTCATGCGTGAGAGCGAAAGCATGGGCAGTCCTTCCCGCATGGTCAGTTTTGGAGGACTTCAACCATGATTCATGGTGAGCGTTAAAGTCCCCCAAAAACACCAGTTCCGCGTTAGGAAACTGCTCTTGCGCAGCATCTGCCACCCGACTAAGATGGTCAAATAGTCGGCTTGTCTCCAAGTCACCATTGTGGGATCTGTAGAGGCACACGTAGACCCGACGCTGACGAACCAAGTCCACACGTACCACTAACAGGGAGAAGGAAGGGTCCTCCAAGCAGCGCAGACGGTGACAACAAACATCCGTCCTGACGAACAAGCATACTCCGGCTTTCGCTTTGAAGGATTCTTCAAGCATGTAGCCGGGATAATTAAGGTAGCTGGTATCGACAGGACGGAGTATTTGAGTCTCCGTCAGAAACAACATTGCTGGCCGTGCTGTCTGGAGATGGTGGTGGACAGTATTGAGGTTAGCGTGGAGTCCACGGATGTTAACGAACTCAACCTCAAACAGCGTGGGAATGGTGGGGGTGTGCACCGCTGTACGACCGTCATTTCTTTTATGCACTGTCATGATTAGGGGGAAAAAAGAGGAAGAGACGTGAAGCGAGCGATGCATTGCCACGATAAGGACGGTCAAAGTGTGGAGCTGTGTTTCCCCAATAAGTTGCCAGAAGAGAAAATAAACTGACCCGCCGGGCGGAAGGGCCCCCGAACCCTCCCGGTAGTGGCCGCCGGGACCCCACCGTCCGGTCACCAACCGGCACGACGGTCCACACCGGGATTATGCGTGGCCTGGTGGGGCAGCCTCGCGAGCTGGTTAGGAACGCTTGGGCCCCTGTACTCTGCCACGGGCGGCCAGCGGAACAACCGTTTCTACGGGTCTCCCTGACCGGCGGTTCAATATACTTTCCTCCAGCATTGGTTCAACAGCAACATCCACCGGACCAACACTTATCGCGACAATGCGCGCTCGGGCACTGGCTGTACGCCGGCTGATCTCGAAACGCGGCTGCAAGCAGCCACTTCACGAGTGTTTCACCATGCGTACGGTGGTAACAAGCCAGGCGGATGATTGACATCCTACCACCAGATGAGCAGATGGTCGCTCAGATGTCCCTTAGTCGCCTCTTACGACACCCATGGGAGAGAGAGGGGCAGTGAATTGTATTCTTACTCCGTCACTGTACGGAGAAAGAATACAATTCACTGCCGTATCGGTTCGGAACGGGAACCTTCAAGAAAAGAGCGTACACATTTCTTGAAGGCTGGCAACGCCCCCCGGTTTTGCAGGGCACCATGGGCGGTGGTAGTCACTTTCCATCACGTGAGCTTCCTGCTTGATTGCCTATCACAAAAAAAAAACCTTCAAAAACGTTATTGTTAAGGCATAATCGGAGCACAATGGCACAATTGATATAAGGAACATGTGCGTTTTGGTCTCTCGCTAAGGTTGACTTAAGTCATTTCTGTCTGTCCTTCGTTCCATCTTTACATAGGAAAGCCAGCGATTCTCTATTTCTATTCAGTCATGTTACGTTGGACTTCGTATGAGAGGGAACAGTAAGTCCATCTACATTTTCTCACAAACTCGTGTACTTTATAATATCTTCAGTACAAAAACGTAGTCTGTATCGTAAATGGCCGAAGTAGAAACGGATAAATTTCAAATATTCTAATTTATTCTGCAGTTCTGTATTTGAAACAGATAAAAATATGTAGTAAAATTTGGTCTTTGTTTCATAGGAGACAAAAAAAGGCCGTGAAAGCAACCTTTCAGCGTAATTACACTCTTCACCTATACCTGCGATAAATCCAAATTCAAATATAACTGATTCAATTAGGCTTTTCCAATCACTTTTGTATCAAACGAAGTCATTCAGATCAATTCAATCAGAATTTAGAACAGAGATTTAGATAAAAAATCAGCGTTTGAAATTTTTCTATATCGAACGAACAACATAACCTTTTAATAAATACATGAATTATAACGTTCTACGTGAAGTTTTTCAAGTAATTTAAGTTTGTTCGATATCAGTACGGTACAAAGCATTCTATCAGATCCTTTATCAGAATCTCTGAGAGTGCTTTTTGATTTTTATCGGGTAACAATTATTAATAAAGATTTGTATATTATACTGTGTAAAGTGAAGTTTAGTTGTATAAACTATAATGAGAATGTTGTATCTGTGCAGAAGGAATGTGCTCAAATTAAAGTGCAAAAAAAAAACAAATAACTACAACAAATTGGCCAGCCAAAACCGCTTTGTTTCCACTACGTAAAAGTGGGGGGGTGGTAGTATGTGGGACTCGCCGGTGCCCAAGAAGCCGAGTGCAAGGGTATTCCGGTGTACCGGACACCGGAATACGCTCTCCGTCTCGTCGGCGGGCGCCACGGGATCGCTTTCGCACGCTACCGTGACTCAGCTTAGAACCCCTAGCGGTGTATTAACGGTGTAAGATTTCTTATAGAGCCAATATCTAAGTGTCGTGGTCACTTACCAGTATATCACCTCCTAGCCGTTTCAGTAGATTAACTACATTAAAAATAATCATTCAAATTACCGATTTTCGTGTTACAGTTATTTCAAGTCTCTACAATATCACAAATAAAATTACAGATTACAACGTAACTAATAGCTTCAGTTAAATCTATGAATTAATTAGTATCATATATTTGTATTTTATGACGTGATGTATAGTTAGGTTTTAAAGTTATTTAAAAACACCGACGTCTCGGTAAATACGTCGTGTTTAGTTCTGAAATTGCATTGGACGAATGCCAAAGTGATAATTGGCTTCCATAAATACGTGCCAACCCGAGAGCCTCACGTGTTTTTTTTATTTTTGTTGTAATGAAATACAATTTGTTTGTACTTGTCACGATACTCGTGGTTTACATAATACTACGACGATTATGTTATATCATGATATATTAAATGATTACTTCGATCGGTATATTGTTATTTAAAGCGTTAAAAATACGGGGGGATTATTTCGGATTACTGTGATCTATTCTGGTAAATGAGCGTTGATACTTAATTAGTCAGCATAAAAGTAAATAGGTTTATGTATGTGTTAGTGAAAATCTATTTGATTAAATAGAACTTTTTTTTTTATATTATAGGAGGCAAACGAGCAGGAGGCTCACCTGATGGAAAGTGATTACCACCGCCCATGGACATCTGCAACACCAGGGGGGTCGCAGGTGCGTTGCCGGCCTTTAAGAAATAAGTACGCTCTTTTCTTGAAGGTTCCCAAGTCGTATCAATTCGGAAAAACCGCCGGCGAAAGCTGGTTCCACAGAGTGGTTGTGCGAGGCAGAAAATTCCTTAAAAATCGCGCTGTTGTGGATTTTCGTACATCTAGGTGGTGAAAACGATTATATTCCTAAAGCAACTCTGCAAAGCGTATTATAAGAAAATAATTGTGTACTCACTAATCAGCGCAATGTATGTTTACCAATAACAGTTATAATAACAGTGTTTATACATAATAACTCATAAGAAACAAAAGTTAACGTGAATGCGATACATTAGACTCTACTCTGGATCTATGCATTTACTTACTTAGGTGTACGGATGATTCAGAGATTCGATCAGAACTGTGGGATCACTTTGAATTACACCTATTGTATTTTTGTTCTTCTTATTTTTATAAACAGTAATAGGAAACAAATAAAACTATCAATTCAGCAGTTTACATATGTATATATATATATTTTTTAAATAGTCTAGCAATAAGCGAACTGATGGTACCACTGTTAAAAAATATGAACTGTTACTTACACCGGCAATCAAATTCCAACCTTAGAAACTGAGACGTCGTGTTCCTTGTGCCTGTAGTCAAACTGGCTCGTTTACCTAAAACTGGAATACAACAATACTAAGTACTGCTTTTCATCAGTAGAATACGTGATGACTATAAACACCTAGATGGACTCGTATGAAGCCGTACCACCAAAACTAATTGACGATATTTCAAGCAAACACGGAAGAAACAACTACTGCAAAACAATTAATGAAGTATCAAGCTACTATATTTACACATTTACAGAATAATGAGGTAATTAAACATTAGAAACCTCAATCGAGTATTGATGTCAGATTACCGCAAGTGGGCGTGTAATGTAATCGAGTTTGTAATTATGTGTAGAATAGCTGTAATTCTACGCCGATTTAAACGTTTGGTTCGACCCATTGGACTTGGTAATACAGTAGAACATCGAGCCAGAAGCAATATGCATCTGCGGTTTTAGAACTTTGTGTTATTAAATTGGTTTGCTAAATTAGTTTTAATCATATTTAACCTGATGAAATATTATTGTGACGGGGTTTTCTAAAATAAATAGTTATCGATATTTGTTTTAGTTTTGTGATTAAATGAGTAGTTAATTAAAATTTATTCACGGATTAGCTTCGGAGTAATTTTAAATATAAAACTTGTTGATAAAAATTAAAAAAATAATGTGGTTTGTTTGATTAATTGTTTGCTTTGTAGATGTTGTAGCCAACTACTTTAATAAGTCTTTTAATTAACAGTCGAGCTTTTTTAACAAACGGAGTCGTTCTACTAGGGGAGCAACGGATCGACGGAGCCGTTTATTCAGGAATGACATTCAGCCAATATATCTTCCGTTCATAGAATAGAGTAAATTGTTTTAGACTCATCTGAAAATATTTTGTTTTATGTTGGTTAGATTACAGAACTATTATTTTGGTTATATAAATATTATTATTATTGGTGTTTTAATTTTTTTTATGATAATGGCTATCAACCGTAAGCACCGGAGGTCGTGTCGTACGCACCTGCTGATTTCTTGGTTTAGTTGCCGTTTCTCTGACGAAGTGACAGGTGGGTTTTCACATCGTTTTTCCATTAGCCCTAGCTGGAGCTGGATGCGAGTAGCCGAAGATAAATTACAGTGGCGTGCAATTGGAGAGGCCTACGTCCAGCAGTGGACAAGTATGGGCTGCTGATGAATGGTAATCGGGCGGGCGATTGGGCGACCTAATTGTAAGTTGTCATCACCGCCCATAGATAATGGGGCTGCAAAAAAAATTCACGATTTCTTACATTACCAATGCGTCACCAACTTTGAACATAACAATACTGAGTACTGCAGCTTGGCGGTAAAGTATCTGATATTTGGATAGTACCTACAAAGATGAGCTTGCACAAAGACTTTTTAGCATTAGCATTTTAGCATTAGCAGCCTGTAAATTTTCCCACTGCTGGGCTAAAGGCCTCCTCTCCCTTTGAGGAGAAGGTTTGGAGCATATTCCACCACGCTGCTCCAATGCGGGTTGGCGGAATACACATGTGGCAGAATTTCGTTGAAATTAGACACATGCAGGTTTCCTCACGATGTTTTCCTTTACCGCCGAGCACGAGATGAATTATAAACACAAATTAAGCACATGAAAATTCAGTGGTGCCTGCCTGGGTTTGAACCCGAAATCATCGGTTAAGATGCACCACTGGGCCATCTCGGCTCATATGTACAAAGACTTACCACCAAGAAATAATCTTGAATGATTGAATTGAATGGATAGTTAAGCTTGTTTTCTACGACATATCTAGACACGCGGTAGCGTGTCAGCCAAGTTCTAGTAACAGAACTGGCGTGCAGCACCGTGTGTAATATTACACGAACCATTTGGAGCCACTTTTGACCTTCTCATAACTCAAAAACTATTTGACATAAATGTGTCAAATTTGGCTCATATATTGAGACTCGCGAGATACATATGTGTTCCAAATTTCATAAACACATCTCAAATGGTTATTTAGATATTAACGTCTAAAAATCGACATTTTTATCACTGACTGACCTATAGATCAAAACTATAACCTACTTCCAGGTGACCTAGAAAGTTGAAATTTGGCATGCAGGTAGATAATTAGGCCAATATAAAGGAAAAAATCTGAAACTGGTAATTTTGTATCATTTTATTATAATTTTTCATTTTATTGGGTCTATAGGATTTTATTGGGTCTATAGGAACACTTATATACTTATTAGTTCCTGTAATAACTGTAATAAAAAAAATGATGTAAGAACCAGCAATCAAAACTTATAACAGCCGGTCTTAATGTGGATTTGAAGGTCTTCACGTGAATATATAACAAGTTGAATACCACCCTTACGTTTTTTAAATCCAAATATTTCCGTTTTATTACTTATTATTAGTATAGCCGACTTTGGTATTTATTACGTTATTAACTAGCATTTAGCGCACATCAATGGTGCAAAATCTAAATATATACTTTAAAAAAAATAATAATAGGCATTTCGGTACACGGCGCGCGACGTGACGCCGAAGCAGCGGGTTAGAAGCGTTGTGATTAAACCTTAACGCAGACGTGTCTGAGCGAGTGGCAACCGCGCTCATAAGAATTATTTCAATGCCTTCCGATGGAAGCTGCCTAGTCTATTCGACTGCATATTTTTTGTTTGAGTATACTAGTATACAACAATAAAATAGGTTTCGTGAGACTGTAGTAGAGTATGTATATCGTAACTGGAATGATTTAAGTTTGTACTCTAGCGCTACAAACGGGGATCCTTATTGCTTGGAAGAACAGTATCGAGCGAGCATGCTGATGTCAGCAAAGGACTGGTGAATGGGTCCAATGGAAAAATAGAGAAAGTACATTGAGGACGTCGACAACAGCAATAGCGCACGTAAAATAACAATTCAATTTAAACATAATTTAATTTGCGAACTAGAAGCCAAACCAAGTTACAGATATTAAGTAATGTACATATATGTTCAAAGGAAACAATTCTCTATTTACTTAGCATATTCTACTACTATACACAAATCACAAGGCCTTCGCCTTGACGATGCTCTTTTCGACATAGGCTCCTCTATATTAAGTAAAGAGCAGGCTTACGTTGGCCTCTCTAGAGTTAAAAACTTAGATGGAGTACATCTTATCAATTTAGGTCCGAGTCAAATCAAGACACAAGAGAGCTCTATTGTAGAGTACAACCGTCTGCGCACATTATACCACCCCTACTTGGGCAAATTAAGTATAAACAGAAAACGCGTAAAAAATATCCGGACACTGAATGGGCAATTCACTCGAACATTTAAGAGGTACCTACAAGAAAAATAAGAACGTATAAAAAAAAGACAATTATACCCCGTAAACATAAGAAAATAGAATAGCTTAACAAAAACCATTTGGTATTAATTTTGTTATTAATAAGTACCTACTAATAATTTATATACAAAAAGTAGTGATATCCCATCAAAAACATAAATGTAAAAATGAGAGCCAAGTTAAATATTATGATATATACCTTGGTTGTTGTCTTCAACGACAAAAGAAGTGAGATCTAAATTTGTGCCAAGTTAAATAGTCCTTTCTGAAATTTATTTATAACTACATAAAATATAATTTCTTCTTATAACTTGGGATAATATATTGTTGCCTAAGGTCTGTCTTGGCTAGTTCTTATATGTTTATAAACACAAATTGTAGTTTGTGTTTAGAATAACAAATTATAACTCAGAACATCTAAGAAGAATGGAGGACAGCTCAGTATTGCTTAGTTAGTATTAACGTACATTAAGAGCTGCGATGGTCCAGTCACTAGAAAACATGAATCTTAACCAGATATTGCGAGTTCATATCCAGACAAGTACCATTGAATATTTGCGTGCTTAATTTGTGTTTATAATTCATTTGTAAATGTTTAGAACTTACGAAGGCTATAATATAATTTGTATATGAGAACTAGCCAAATCAGACCTTAGGCAACAATATATTATCTCAAGTTATAAGAAGAAATGATATTTTATGTAGTTATAAATAAATTTCAGAAAGGACTATTTAACTTGGCACAAATTTAGATCTCACTTCTTTTGTCGTTGAAGACAACAACCAAGGTATATATCATAATATTTAACTTGGCTCTCATTTTTACATTTATGTTTTTGATGGGATACATATTTACAAGAAAGTGCAATTAGCAATATCCTAAATTTAAAACGGTTGAAACTGTGAAGAACAGCTACATAAAAAACATGAAAACAAACATATGTAAAAGTGTTATATACCAAAATCTTCTTCGAAACTCGCTGCATATTTTCGTATAAGTTTTGTATATATTGGCTTAGTGGGTTTTCAGTTAGACATTACAGAATAAACGCTACTCATTTATTAGTAGGTACATTGCCTAAACTTACTCAAAGTGTAATTTAAATTACTTATAACTAAGCACCTATTTGTAACATTTAATCTCTACACATCTTAGTCTTGATTGTGTTCAATCTAGTTCTCTGAAATTTAATAGATGAAGTTGGATAAGTTTTATTAAATTTGGTTCAGTTCAGAAGTCGTAAAGTCCGTACGACTTATAGGTTAGTCACAGAGAGGTGAGCTGATTGCTAATTACAACAATTTAGCTTTACATAAAACATTTGTAAGTTATAATAATAATTAGTTTTAATATCATTATAGGTCTCGTGCGTTCGATTATTATAAAAAAATAAATAAAAGTAACTGGAATTCATATTATTGGGTAATTTATAATTCTCTTTAGTTACTTCTTTTTCATTTCGTACATGTCTTCAAAAGGTCTGTTGGGTTCCAGAACTTAAAGTTACTTATTCAGATTATTTAGACACCAGCTCCGACTAGCTGACTCCTTCTAGCTGGACGGCAATTCGGCAAATAAATAATTTGTCTCTAATAAAAGGAATTATTTACGCCACTCAATAATGGATCGACGATATATACCTTGATGATAGTTCTACGGTTATAAATTTTGTTAAGTGAATGTTTAGATCAACAACACAAACATTTATTCGTCTCTTTCTAGCATTATTAGTGTGTCATTCGCAAGACGAAGACATAATGATATTTAAGTAGTCACCTGTACAATATTTATAAGTAAATCCGCAAACTAGTAGTTAGGGATGTAATCGCTAGCAAAATTAGTAAATGTATTTGCCTTATTAATTGTTAGCGTGTGAATCAAATCTTGCCGCTGACAGAGACTGAGATACTTTCACAGATTCATTACTCGAACTGAATTAATTTAAAAACTAATTAACGATTTCAAATTACATTTTTTTGAAGCCGATAGTTAGTTGTCAAATAAGTTAGTCTTAAGGGGATATATCACAAATTAATTTACTTGTCAAATCAAATACTGTTTTTAATAACACAACGAATTTTATTGGTCAAAAAACGAATCTTTTTTTTATGTGTATTTGATTAATATTGGTACAACTGCGAACCTGTTACAATACATTTTTAATATAATCGTAACTGTGACTTTTCTTGCTATAACGTTATTGTATACATTTTCATTGCATAAAACGACCTCCGTGATCGAGTAGTGTGTACACCGGCTTTCATGGGTACGCCACTCCGATGTCCCGGGTTCGATTCCCGGCCGAGTCGATGTAGAAAAAGTTCATTAGTTTTCTATGTTGTCTTGGGTCTGCGTGTTTGTGGTACCGTCGTTACTTCTGATTATCCATAACACAAGTTCTTTACCTACTTACATTAGGATTGGAGTAATGTATGTGATGTTGTCCAATTTTTATTTATATAAAACTAGAATAGGACTTTGCTTCTTAATTTGAAAATGACTTTGATTGTTAGTGAATATCGAAACTGACTTAAGATTTATATACAGGTATTTATGAAAAAATATTTAATATTATTAAGAAATTATTACTGAAACTACATAAATAAATCTATGAAATATTTATTATTTAATAATTAGCTCGAAATGTTTGTTTGAATATTTCGAATTTGTACACAGACGAAGTTACCTTATAGAGCAAGATCTCAGGGTAAACAGATGTTACTTATTTTCTAAGTAACAAAATGTCTCGGGTAGTATATGTCTATATGACACTTAAGGAACCATTTCAGTACTATTTGTAAACAGCCAGACAAATCCAAGAGGTCAAACATCTCCAGACACATTTGTAAAATAAAAATGAAGACTTCGGTTAAAAGTAAAATTACCTAATTTTTTTCAGAACTTCGCAAAACATCTGGCAAAAATCACCACCGTTGAAACGTGTCTGGCAATATAGAGTATTAATATTTAATGATATTTTATCAAACATGCATAAAAATCAGGATTTTGATTTTAAGAAAAGTGTTTCTTTGTTCCTTAAACACTCGATACCTCTTACCTGCAAAGCACAACACTAAGCGACACATTTTGTTACCTAGAAAATACTGACGGCAACTAGCTAGGGATATAAAAGAACCGTAAATATTGTATTCAATAGTCGCCCTTTAGTTAATCTGAACACCGCTAAGTACACACTTTGAAATGTAATAAAAATCGGCTTAGCGAGACGCGTGACACGTATGAACAAATTTGAAAGAACTGGGAGATTAGATTTTTTTTTATATTATTTTTCTCAATTTTCAACCGTATGCAGTGTTGATAAAGATGGCGTGAGCAATATGTTTGTCCAGACAGTTTTTTTTAAGGTATGTTCCCACTTCATAAAAGCGTACTTCGAAATATTTTTAGGGTAAAATCTCATATATATAAAGTCAAAACCCTTGATATATATAATATAATAATACCTTCATTTGAATTTAGTATTAGATATTTTATATTTGTAATGGTACCGACTTTGGACGTTTGCAATTACGATTTTTTTTTTGATATAGAGGATAAATAATTATACTTAATAATAAATTATACACAAATACAAAACCCATCCTGGATAATTAATTTTAACTTATATCTATACAAGATCAAATAGATAATTTAAAAACGATATATATTCGATTGTTAAATTGATATATTTGATATATTATTCAGTGAAAAAGAGTACTAATTACTCTTTTTCACTGATCCTTTCTTTTCAGTAAACATAATTCCTGGAACGATATCATTAAAACTAAATTTAATTTTGTTAATTGACGATACATATGGGTCTTGTATAAAGTTTATTTTTTATTTATTTCATTAATAAAAGTAAATATATATTTATGTATAATGTAATGTATATATATAATAATAGTATATGCTGTCCCGTAATATCATTATTTATAAAAAACTGAAAAAAAGTCACGTTTGTTCTATGGGAATTAAATACTTATTTTATACAGGTTTTTATTTATTTTTATACCGGCAACAGAAATAGAGATGGAGTAGAGTATATAGAAAAGAGTTCACGAGATACAGCCTGGTGCCAGACGGACGGACAGCAGAGTCTTAGTAATAGGGTCCCGTTTTACCCTTTGGGCAAGAAACATTAAAAAATTAACAATTTATCATAAAAATACGTTTATAATAACTCTATTTTCACCGATTTCCCGTACACAATGGCATGTGGGTAAGAAAGTTATAACTGAACCCGACATTCCTAGAAAACAAGACGAAAGCAATCCGCGATAGAGGAAAATGTTCGCATAAAAAGGTTCTATATAATTTAAAAAGTTTCGACCGTTTTTTGTATATCTTTGTTTTTCCCGGATACCATCTATTCGGATACGATTTAACTTTAGTGACTTGTTGTACGCGTATAGTATGACACAGTTAATTAGTTAATACAGCGATACAATATGTTGCGTATGAGTTGTTTAACAAATTGAATACTGAGCAAATTTAATAGCTATATTCCATGGGCACGTTTCCATTGTTACTTACGCTATAGGATAACATCATAGATAGACCAGATTAACCATACAAGTTAAAAATATATGTTTTTAGTTATAAATAAAATAAAAAATATGTATTACTATCCGATGGGATACACCTCCGAAGACGCTATTCAAAAATTACACTACCACCGTCTCGGAAAAGAAAGTACCCTGACCTGAGAACCGGTGAAAGAAATTCATTTTTTTTTCTTTCGTCGATTTCATTTCCTTTAACAACTTTACTTTTTTGTACAACGGCGAACTTTGATACTAACTTTCGGCAATTTAAAACTCTTAATAGATAAGTTATCAAAAAAAAAATTCAACCGATTCCCATATTTCTAGCATATGAAATAATAAATTCCCATACAAACTATCATCCCCTATTTAACACCCATATTAAATCATTTAAAAATATATATTGCTTTTGATCCACCGACATTATGTTAGTAATAACATAATACTCAAAGAAAGGATATTGGTTTTAAGGAATGAAGGGGGGGAGATGCATTAGTTAATTGATCCCTTTACTAAAAAAACCATGGGGGCGAGAATCAATAAATTCTTTGAAGCCAGCTTGGACTGCCACATCGGAATTGAAATTTTTTCTTTGTAAGAAGTTGTCCAAATTCCAGAAAAAATGGTAATCAGTTGGATCAAGGTCCAGGCAGTACAGTGGATGTTGCAGACACTCCAATTGTAGCTTATCTAACTTAGTGGTTGTTTGTTGTGCAGTGTGTGGGTAGTCGTGAAGCAGCAATGGCCTGGACCAATTGACCAATCTTGGTTGTTTAACAGCTAGTTCTTCCTTCATGGTTTGCAGTTGCTTACAATAGATATCTGCCGTAATCGTTGGGCCAGATTATAGAAAGCTGTAGTGAACGACACCGGCGCTAGTCCACCAAACACTCACAAGTAACTTTTTCTGAGTCAATTTTCGTTTAGGTCAGGATTTGGCTAGATCTTCAGGGTTTAGCCATTGCAAAGAGCGCTTCCGATTATCGTACAGTATCCACTTTTCATCACAAGTAATGATTCGATTTAAAAACCCTTCATGATTGTGTTGGTTGAGCAAAGTAACACAGCAGTCGATGCGTGATTGCAAGTTCAATTCACCCAATTCATGAGGTACCCATCGTTCAAGTATTTTACTTTCCCGATTAGCTTCAAGTGGAGTAACACAATTATCATACAATAATAATACAGTTTTATCACTTACCTGTTGATGGATTTGCTTCCACAATAGCCTTTAATTCTTCATTTTCTACTTAAGTCTACGGCAGTACACGGGGTTGGTTCTGAAGGTTGAAATTTTCAGAACGAAAACATTGAAACCAAAAACGTACCGTGCTTTGCGACCCCAGCGCCGTACATAGCATTAATCCTTCGAGTTTTTCCATGGTGCGGTAATAATCGACGCCGAAAAAAAAAATAATGAGGAAAAACTGTTTCCAAATTCAAATGTATCAGCTTAAATTTGAATTTCAGATCAAAGTGGTCAGTACGACAAAACGCTAATTTCATATGTAAGGACCTAATACTGACGTTTTTAGTATTATAAGGTCGCGTTAAAAACGCACAATAAGTGTGCTAACTATCTATACAGATCTCATCACAAATTATAGTTAGCTGTCTAAAACAGGCTGTGGTTTGAGAGAACAAGTCTTACAGTAAACACACTCTGAACGCGCCCGCATTTTATTCAACGTGGTAAACACCTTCAAAGATGAATTTCTCGTTTGTCAAACAAACTGTAGGTATAAGTATTTTAATATATTTTTTTCTCTTTGATCTTTTTAGATGTATAAAGCTTACGGATCTCGCCTCATTCGATTTCAAGTACAACTTGCAAAGGTTTCGGAAAACCATTTGTTTTTTTTTTTTGTAAATGTTAAATTTACGATATTTCCTTATTTGATATTTCTGAAATCAGTATTGAAATTATTTTGCGACTTGGACTTTATTATTTTCGTTTTTCCTTAAATATTCATAAGTCATAGATATAAGATATAGAACAATTTCGACTTGCCTCCTCCTTTAATATTCATTTCTTTTATCATATTATTTTACATTCTATTATAATTTCTTTGCATTTAAATTAGTATCGTCATCAAAGTTTGACAAACAGTACTCAGTATTGTTATGTTCCGGTTTGAAGGGTGAATGAGCCAGTGTAACTACAGACAGACAAGGGACGTAACGTCTTAGTTCCCAAGGTTAGTGGCGCATTGGTGATGTAAGGAATGGTTAATATTTCTTACAACGCCATTGACTATGGGCGGTGGTGGTGTTTTCGATGATTATAACGAAAACGTAATTTTCAATGGTTTTATTGCAAAACAAAAGAGTCTAATAAATAAAGCTGAGAAGATAAACGCGTATATAATTAATAACAATGACGTTTATAGATTTATTAATAAATAAGAGATTTGTATGTATGTGTTGATCTGCTGTAGTATAAAAGTGCCTTTTAAGTGCCAATAAATAATTAATCCCGTTTCCTTAATTAGTCCGTTTTTTCTTTTACCAAATTAATATCAGATGAATTGAATATAGTACGAAACATACGTTAACATTTCTCTATTTTCATACTCAATGCTGAAGTCTAATATAACGAAGATGTAAGCCGTACTTCAAGTTTTTCCTGCAACTTAAGAAGTGCTTCGTGTATACTTAAGCACGCGCTTAGTTAAGATAAACATCGGGAGCTTCGTATATTACAGAGAACTTCATGGAATCAATTTAACATACACTTTAAAACCTTGTCGTATTAATAATGTACCAGAAATTTTATTTGTGTTTTGATCTCGTTTATTTTGTTGATTAATTTTACATTCACATAAAAATATTAATGTTATATTTTTGATGTAAAATTTCTTTTTATGAAGGTCCTTTGATTGTTTGTAATATACAAATTTCAAATAGAACCTTAAATTCAAAGCCAAAATTATGATTACAACGTTTCGGACGCAGATAGGTATAATTTAATTTTTGTTACACGTGTCGGGGTTTTCATGCATTTAATATTTTTTTAAGATTTTTCGGCTATGTGGCAGAGTCATAACATCTTAGTTTTCATGTTTGCCAACAAATAGATGATCTAAGAATAATGGGTTGTTCTTCAACTGCTAATATTCGTGGGGTTAAGCTACCATTTTTTTTTTTTTTTTATACATATTATGTCTTTTTGTCTTTTTACCCGGGGTGTTGTTATAAAAATATATATTATAGAATTATATACATAAAATCAGATCTCTATGTCTTTTAAGGTCAGCCATTTGTTTTTTATCTCCTAAGAAATTACAATACTTCAGTAATAATGGAATAAAGGCGATTTGTAGCAGACGTGGTAGCGCTTGCAGTTGACTGCTCCACAATAATAGCGACGTTCAACATTCCCGCCAACCATCGATACGACGCTTCACCAGACCGACTAGCTGTCAAATCTAATTTCCACGTAATTTAAAAGATGGCGCCGGCGATGCGCCGTCATATAAAATATGATCCAAGTTGATTCCGTGGTCAGAACGCGTGCTTCTTAAGCGATGATTTCGGATTCAAACCCAGGCAAGCGCCACTGAATTTTCAAGTGCTTAATTTGTATTTATAATTCTTCTAGTGGTCGGTGGTGAAGGAAAACATCGTGAGGAAATCTAAATGTGCATAATTTAAGTGAAATTCGCCCACATTGGAGCAAAGTGGTGGATTAAACTCCAAACCTTTTTTCTTGAAGTTAACATTTTCATCTATTAATTTATTTTTTTACTTTTATTTATGTGTGGAGTTATCCAAGGTATCATTTAGCTTTTATTTATTTAAAATTGGTTCAGTCTATCAAAGTTTATAATAGCTTAAAGTTACCGCTCATATTTATTCTATTTATAATACAAATTAAATTGGGTATAACTGCGTGGCACCGCAAGTCTTTGCTAGAATAATAAGTTTGACGCTTGGATAGCTGGTGAGTCATAGAAACTGTTCAAACTGTATGTGTTTATCACGAGAATATATTTTATACAACCACTAAATATTATTACTGACAAAGTTTATTTTATGGTTAACAAAGTCACGATAAAAACTTTATTATTGTACGGAATCGTTGACGTTCGAATTTAAGTTATATTTGAACACTCTTTTGTATTCCAGCACTTTTCTTTAAAAGAGAAATATTTATTCTTACTACACTACAATTTTAAGTTAAGTAAGTTTTAGTACTTTTACTAACTTGGATTTGAAGTGCGTAACTTTTTAAAAGTTTAAGTTATTTATTTCATTAAGTGAAATAAATGTAGTGCTATCTTTCATTTTGAAAATATGTTTAACTTGCGGAACCTGTGGCTGAAACTTAATGCGAAATTTATAAAACTTCATAGCACAGAGACCTTATTCAACAATTTAACCCCATCGAGTTTTTAAAAAAAAATCTTCTGGTTTAAGTATGTGCTGAATTTCATCGAAATCGTTTCAGTAACTTAGCCACTAAAGTGTAACAGGCAGACAGAGTTACTTTAGTATTAATAATACTAGTAAATATATATATTAGGTCCTTATATGTAATATAGAAAATGATTTTGCCCATATTTTATTAGTTTGGAATCCCCATAGTATTACATACAAATGGTTGATTAAACAGTCAGAAGAAAGTTTCAGATGTTTTTTGCAAGTCACAAACTTTAGGTTAACTAAAACTTAATTTTGCACTACAATACGTTTGTTAAGGTTTGATGCTGATGGTATTAATTGCTGCACTTAACACAAGAAACTCTTTAGGTTAACACACTCACGTTGACAATGCTTAACTTTATTCCATCAAAAACTAAAAAGAAGAAATTATAAAATAATTTTTATCCTGTGGCAGGGCTGAGTATTGCTTATTAGGTTATCCCATCATTATTCTACGACCCAAAGTCAATAATGTGTGTTTCTGGAATATATTCCCGTATGAAAGTTAGCTAGTGTTATTAAAGGTACGAGGGATGTATTATCTTAGATTCCAGGGTTTGCGGAACATAAAGCGTGAAATCCTCATAGATATCAAGCTCGTTCGCACGTTTGCCTTTCTATTTAAACTAGAACAAAAATAGACAAAGGACTGTAGAAATAACTTGAAGCTACTGACGTTGACGCTCAGAAAAAATAGTCCGTCATGTGAATTGCAGACAAAAAATAAACTATTATACGATAGTGGTTGATGTATTTTTAAATTGCGTCTGAATATATATCACTCACATTACACATTCTACAAGACACCACTGGGCCAAATTGGCTCTGTTCGTATGAGACCAGGGAGAACCAGCCCGAGCAAAGAGGGCAACTTTGAGGCCCGTACCCGGCTTGACCATTATGGCCAAGCAGGAAGACCATTCACACATATTTTATTGCTTAACAGCAATATCGTACTGGCATTACACGGTGAATATTTTTTACAGTGCTAATATCTATAGGCGGTAGTGACTTACCATCAAATGGCCCATATGAAAGTTTATTATTAGAATATTTATAATGTTGTCTTAGATTTTCGCGATTATTACACATTGAAATAAAACTAGTTTTTTAACGGATTTAATCGCGTATATTAATTATTTTTAACATCCCGACGTTTCGAGCACTTTGCAGTGTTCGTGGTCACGGGCAGACTGACCACGAACATTTTATTTCAATGTAGAATATTTATAGTTATTCAGTTAACACAAATTCTTTTACGTACAAAAAACTAAAAATAAATATATTTTTGTTATGATGTATGACAAAAGGAAGTGTCAACTACGAAGACAAAGGTTTCCGAACGGATATTAATACGATGACCGATTCTCCCTATAACCGGTATAACTTTGACATTGAGTAATACGTCCGGCGTGTCTTTGTATAATTAGAGTAAGTTTATGTGCATATCTACGGGTTGAATGGATACCGGTATAGCATCTGTATCAATGATATATCCACTTGTGATATTTGGAAATATATATTAATTGTAAGATGATTTAGCTTCGGGTTTAATGACATTTCGAAGTCATTGTTACAGTAAAATCAAGTACGAGATGAGAATATAAATTATATTTATATACTTACTATAGTATATAAATTATTTTAAAATTATAGATATTTATTGTATCTGAACGATGATCCGACTGTGGCAATGAGATAGGTTTGGCAGTGCAGCCATATTTGATGTAAAAAAAATCAATCCACCGTAACGTTCAAATTTATAATATTAGTAAGATTGTAAACTTTACAGGATTGAAGAAGGTTTGGAGTTTATTCCAGGCGTCTCCACATAAAACATACGGTACAATTTCATTTGACATTATATGTTGATGTCCATTACAAATACAGCTCGGCTAGATGTATTATTTTATGGTATATTTTACGTTACATATATTGTGTATTTAATTTATACCTAAAGTGTTGTCCAAAAACAAAATATACTAAGTTATTTAGGTGTAATGGTTTGATAGATTGCCAGTTTTTACACAGACGCTCGTTATGGACGCTAATTAGCAACACACGGGGTAGATTAATTTGCTTCCATGTTCGAATTTTACCGGTTTTTACCGGTTAAGGAAAACCGGATGAAACTCGTTTTAAAATTACCATAAAATTAGTTATATATTAAGTTACATTAAATTAGAAACGTATCTACCAGGAAGAGTCAACCACACTCGTTGGTAGGGTTAAAAAAATGATATAAAAATGTATTGATTCTAAATGACATGACTGTTATGACCTTTTCTATTAATTCTGAATGTTAATTAAAATCGAAATTACTACACAATTAATAAAACATATTCTATAAAACACATGTTTAATATTATGATAATATAATTTAACAATCAATATCCGACAAAATCTTAATTAATTCATGCACGTAATTATTAACAGCAAACGAGAATTATCATTGAATTGACTTCACAAACGGCATTGATATTACCTACAAAATTATATTTCGGTTCGTGGTATGGAAACTAGTATTACCAAGGACTCATTATGATTAATGATGTTATTGCTATTTTAGACATTTATTTGCGTTTAATCAATTTTATTATTATAGTAATTACATTTTCTGAAACACAATTTAACATTTTCCGGGTTCACTAGGCTTTTTTATTGTTATAGGTAGATTGACGTACAAATTTACCTGATGATAATAGCCACCATCTAAACAATGGCGCGGTACGACATATCAACCATTCACCATCACCTGATAGTAAGCATGTTATGTCCCTTGTACCTCTAGTTACACTGGGTCACCCACTGGCCTCAAGCTTTAGCACAACAATACTTAGTAGTTAGCCGCGGTTATGGTATCCGTATATAAAACCACTGTGATATCAGTGTCGCGGACAGATATCACAATAGTTTTAGTGGATAAGAAAAAGAAGCCCAAATAACCCAATACCCACCCCCCTCCCTGGACTACGGGTTTTTGAAAGATACCAGTGCATGAAAACGTATGGATTATTTAATTAGTCTAGAATATATTGGGAATAATATTAGAGGTTAAGCTTTTCCTTTGATGAAAACGATTCGATATAGAGTATATTTTGTAAAAATGAAATGAAAACAATGGGATTATTACGCATTGTTAACTCAACCCGTATTTATCCGAAGATTTATTTTAAGAGTTGTTTGGTTTAGTTTAGTTTTTCAATATGAGTTGGTGAATGTATTATGTGGGGAATAAATTAAATTTTTTATTAAAATATTTTCATCGTTAATTAAACCTAATAATGCATAAATATTGAAAAATTTCTTATTGTCTGTATTTGAACCTGCAAACTTCGGTGGATGTCACCTCTTTTTAACACTAGCCTTAAATCATATTGTAAGCAAAAAACCGTTTCCAGATTAAAAAAACTCGCCCGAAACTACGTACTCATCGTAGCGACATTTTCACAGGAACACCAAATAGCAAAGGGGCCATTAGAGTGACGAAGATGATGACGATACAGGCTTCATATCCGGTGGAAGTGGCCGAGCTGAATGATGGAGCATTTTCTCCACATCCGCCACCCATGCAACAACGACAATGTTTGTCAATGATTCATGACTTCCTGTTTGTCTTGTCAAGATGAGGAAGACTAAGGTTTGTGGATTAATAGTCATGAAGACGGCATACATGAAAATAGTTGAATAACAAGCGATAATGGTCTTTATTGTGCGGCTTTTAAACGTTAAAGTCGCTTGGGGATGTTATTTATGTAACTGGTGACACAATGTAAGCTGTAGTAAGCTATTGAACATATGCAACGAATGCCGTAGCATGTTCTATGACGTAACTTGAATATTTAAGCAGCTCGACAGCTAACGGAGACCTATTTATCTATAAAAACTAACTTTAAAGCTTAGATAAAACACGACGTATGTGACTGTCTTATAAAACTGGCCAATTTAATATAAACCGTATCAATTAGGTGGTACATTAAATTCACTAAGACTAAATCTTCATCATCACTAAGAAAAAGAAGCCCAAATAACCCAATACCCACCCCCCTCCCTGGACTACGGGTTTTTGAAAGATACCAGTGCATGAAAACGTATGGATTATTTAATTAGTCTAGAATATATTGGGAATAATATTAGAGGTTAAGCTTTTCCTTTGATGAAAACGATTCGATATAGAGTATATTTTGTAAAAATGAAATGAAAACAATGGGATTATTACGCATTGTTAACTCAACCCGTATTTATCCGAAGATGAGGTGAACGTTCTCTAAACACAGCTACAATTGTTGCTTTTGTGGCAGTTACGGTCAGTCTAAATACCGATTGTACCCTTGTCAACTTTTCATGATTAATTCCAACAGTATTATTAATAACTCCATCCTGAATATGTTGTAACGTATCATTAAAAAAACGTTATATCTTTTTCATTTTCAATATTATAATTGTAATTTATAATTCAAAATAAATTATTATTATTCAATCTGTTTAATAATTGTTATAATCTCTATAGAATTTTGCCTTATTACTGTTTTAATTTAAACTATTTAATTGCCATGTTATTTTATAGCATACATATTTTCCTACTCTAAATATATAATAATATATGTTTTTACACCTTTAATGTTGTTTACACCTTTAAAGACGTATCACTTTGTATGTTACCCAAGTCAAATATTAATTTTAAGTGCTTAGTGATAAGTTGATGGTGTAACTTTTCCAATAAATAAATAAATAAATAAATAAAATAAATATACGTAATAAATTTATTGTTTTAAAAATATTTCTGGAATCGACATTATATCTATATTACTAACTATATAACTAAGACTTTTTATGTACTGAAGTTTTTTTATTAAATATTTTATTAATGACGGTTTATAATACGAAATGTTACAATTTGAGACAGTTATGTATATTTATGTTGTTTCCAATTATACAGTGTATATAAGCATGAATTTTAGATGGTTAGATAATTTAATAATACACCAGTATTTTATGCGTTTAAGTGTAGTTCGGTATGTTTATGTACGGTTCGGTAAGTATAATATGTTTTAAGTAAATAATCCTTAAACAAAGACACATTATGTTTTCGTTATGTTATATATACCCACAGTAGTCCTGTCCTGTTGTTTGGTTTAGTTTAGTTTTTCAATATGAGTTGGTGAATGTATTATGTGGGGAATAAATTAAATTTTTTATTAAAATATTTTCATCGTTAATTAAACCTAATAATGCATAAATATTGAAAAATTTCTTATTGTCTGTATTTGAACCTGCAAACTTCGGTGGATGTCACCTCTTTTTAACACTAGCCTTAAATCATATTGTAAGCAAAAAACCGTTTCCAGATTAAAAAAACTCGCCCGAAACTACGTACTCATCGTAGCGACATTTTCACAGGAACACCAAATAGCAAAGGGGCCATTAGAGTGACGAAGATGATGACGATACAGGCTTCATATCCGGTGGAAGTGGCCGAGCTGAATGATGGAGCATTTTCTCCACATCCGCCACCCATGCAACAACGACAATGTTTGTCAATGATTCATGACTTCCTGTTTGTCTTGTCAAGATGAGGAAGACTAAGGTTTGTGGATTAATAGTCATGAAGACGGCATACATGAAAATAGTTGAATAACAAGCGATAATGGTCTTTATTGTGCGACTTTTAAACGTTAAAGTCGCTTGGGGATGTTATTTATGTAACTGGTGACACAATGTAAGCTGTAGTAAGCTATTGAACATATGCAACGAATGCCGTAGCATGTTCTATGACGTAACTTGAATATTTAAGCAGCTCGACAGCTAACGGAGACCTATTTATCTATAAAAACTAACTTTAAAGCTTAGATAAAACACGACGTATGTGACTGTCTTATAAAACTGGCCAATTTAATATAAACCGTATCAATTAGGTGGTACATTAAATTCACTAAGACTAAATCTTTATAAAACAATTTAAATTACGTGTTGTTATATTTTTGAAATCTGATGTTATGTATGTACACTCAAATATATATGTGTGTGTTTGTGTGGGTACTTGGACACATCAACCAATACCAGAATAGTTTTCTTAATGATGTTTCTTTCTAGAGATAAATCCCATTTTTGATAACATCAGTTATTTTGTTTTATTTGTTTTACTGCAGCTGTTTTGTCTTGTTATTAAATAAAGTACATTATTATGTGTGAAACTTTGTATTTTAAATATTGAAAAAGAGTAACTACCGAGTTTCTTGTCGGTTCTTCTCGGTAGAATCTACATTCTGAGCCAGTGGTAGCTTCACTTTCTATAGTTTGGAAAATAACGATTTAAAAATGCTTGTGAAAACCTACACGAATAAAGTATATTTTGATTTTGATTTTGTATCCATGCAATGCTAAAAGATAAAGTAAACATTAAGTTGAAGCCTGTAAATGTCCCATTGCTGGGCTAAAGCCTCTTGTTTTATGGCTGAGGTCTGGTACTTATTCGCCTAGCGGCTACAAAACGGGTCTAGAGCTTATTCCACCACTTTCTGGCTACAGCGCGGTTTGGTAGATCCGCGTTTTTTTTCACGAACACGTGCACGTTTCCTTAAGATATTTTTCTTCACTGCCGAGTATCAAATGACTTTTGCACATTAATTGAACGTAAGTATACAATAAAACTATTACATAACATTCTGTTTAAGTCCCTAGTTGAATAATTTACGTATCTGAATTGTTGGCTTATGCTAATATTTCCCAAACAAAAATTTGTGGAACTATGATTGCAGAACAATGAAATATAATTACAAAAATAAATATTTTATTATTTTTATTTATATTATTTAGATAATTTTAGATATTTCACTAAAATAAATTTACAAAGACATCATAACATTCATTCATTGAACAAAGAAATCGTTTCTTGATTATCTTAAAATAGAACGGCTTAAACCAAGGCATAATTCCGAACCAATATTGTTCACTAATCGCCTCCGTAAGCGATCGAATGCACACGTACCATCGGATCCACAATACGCCCATATTCGAGACCATATAGCAGATAATCACAGCGCATACCTTCTCTTAATTGTCGCTGGGTTATTGAGCTGCAGTGGATACCTAAACGGCTCTATTGAAAACTACGCTTACATATTGTGAACTGGCCCGATGCCAGGAGATTATGCTGCCTTCGCTGCAATGTTTGTGTCTCACGTAGCCGTGCCATCCCAGCAATCGAAAAACTTTTCTAATATTCCTCTACGAAAATGCTGAGATGGAGATATGTCTGATCAATGTGTTACTTGTTGTGGATGCGAAATATCGACGTGAGAAAGTCGGTGCTAATCTAAATTACGTTTCTACAATTTCTTTGATATTATTAATCGATTTAATTATAACGATTTGAACTTTCATTTATATATTTTATTTTTAGTGTTAAGATGTATAAGTTATTATTATTGTATAAAGTGACCGCAAGGTAACTGAAATAATCTAAAAATTGGAAAAAAACCCGTGTTTTTTATGAAAATGTTTTGTTTATCTCCTTTCGTACTTTTCAGAGTGCGATTTTTTCCGTAGTCGGGTTTTAGTTTTTAAGCTTATTTCTTTTGTTTTATTTTTGCGAGGAAGTAAGTGTAGTCTGTAATCTGTAGCTGTACAATTTAGTTTTATTTTTAAAACTTTTTGATTTTGAGATGTTTTTTGGTTGGTTCAATCCTAAGACATATGTTATATAAATTAAAAAAATATATTAAAAGTCTAAATATCAAATATAGTATACCATATCTCCCCCTCAGCTTATGAGAGTCCAGTAATACGAGATGATCGGATTTTCTGTGCTACGCCAATATGACTCTACCAACCTATATTAAATCAATGGTTTTAATAACAGTTCATTGACAAGGAAACTTCATACTTTTTTTTTCATTAGACAGATTTGAACTCGGCAATCTGCAGCAGAGAAGAGAGATTTAAACGAACAACACAATACTAAAGTCAATAAATATGTGGGAGATAATATTTTTTAATCAAGTTCCGGTCTTTTAATACGGTTGTACAATTTATTACAATGACAAGTATTTATATAAGGCTCGACATATGTCAACAGATCAGAAGATGTTCAGCATTGAACACGGCACTATCGGTGCTATGAATTGTTTATTTGGTAATTTACTTACGAATAGTTTTTAGTATTTATTTTCTGCCCCTTCTCTCACACATACGAACATAAACGAAAAGTGGTTTGGAATCTAGAGAAGTAAAGGTCTAAAAATGGTCCGATTCGATAACTACCGAATGGTAAGTAATAAATAAAATTAACGGATGGGCAACTCATCAGCTAATTGGTATTTCATCAACAGTAATTTTGGTTTCGAATCGTTACACATAAATCGTTGCACTAACATTCGACGTTGATATATTACTTTTGTTATCCCGAAAGAAGTATTCCAACAATAAAGAAAAAAAACTTTGCTATATTAATAGGATTTAATATTAATTGACGGATAAAATAGTTATAAAGGTAGATGCCAATAACATAGTAGTAGGTAATAGCCAAGTAAAACTAAGTTAAAGTTGCGATTTTGTTTCCGCACTAAGAGGGGGGAGGGAGATAGTGCGAGACTTGAATCTTGATCGTGCGTTATGTTCTTTGGCGTACAGCAATTAAAAACTACTTTTTTAGAATTAGCTTGAACTCAATTCGTTGATTATTCATGACTTATATGAATTTATAATAAACGTTCGACTAAATCGTTATTGCGCGTTTATTAAAAAATCGCGATAACATGTGTCGGTATAAATTCCAGCAAACAGTTTTTGATTATATTTCTAAAAAAGTTTAGACGAATTGATTTGATTGATTTCAATAAAATCTATGTTAGCTGGTAACTAATTCAAAAAACAAGACATTTTTAAATTGGGAATTGGTGCGATTTCTAGGTGTCCGATCGTTTTTACAGATCGTACAACCCACCCGTTAATTACCGTTAGACTTAGCCAACATAAAAATAATCGAGAGCCCTTTGAATTTGGTTAGTGAGAGATTTTACCTGTAACACAGGTATTTTGCTCTAAGTGGAGAATAAACCAGTACGTTAACAAAGCAGCGAAGTACACTTAGTCTTAGTATTTATCATATAAATTTTTCATGTCTTTTTTTTTCGGGTAAGTTCCTAAGTTCTTATGATGGCTTTCCTCTTGTCAAATTCAGTTTAATGTGTTTTTTTTTTCTCAAGGATAAGTGCTTTTTAGTTTATTTTTCTCTTATAATTTCATTTCATTCATTTAATTTATTTTAATTTTCGTGTGTGCGCGTGTGTGTTTATGTTCACTCAATAGTCAGGGGCCATCCGAAACTCAGTGTTGTGCTTTAGCACAGCATCACTGAGATGAACCCCCTGCTACCTACACTGTATTCCTTGAATTTAATTATTTTCTTGTGCACAATCGTTGTAATGTATGTGTATGTGTAGCAAAAATAAATTAGGATTAAATTAGGACTGCGCTTACCAAATTATTTAATACTAGTTTTTTTTTGCCCACAACTTTGTTCGCGTATATATTATATTTTATTAAACCCACAGGCTATCCATCAATAATCACACTTCTATAGTAAATTCTAAAAAAATATAAAAATTACACTGCCTACCTAGGAAATACGACTATACAACATATTTCAATAAAGAAATCTACGCAATGTTTGGATATTATGCCTATGTGTTATATATATAAGCAATATTATTGGAAAGTTTTATAAAAATCCGTCCTCACAAAGGCTCAAATTTATAATATTAGTAGGATATTACCGAACATGTTCCAAAAAAACCACGTCCAGAAGCAATATGATGTAACAATCGTATTGTACAATATATATTAGAACACAAAGGGCCAATTTGTTGAAATATTCTGTATAAATACAATGGTCTTAAGATCCATGCGCTTAGGGGCATCTACGTGACAGCACTACAATATTAAACATGCCTATAGTTTGTGGAAATTTCATACCGTATTATTGAGGAAACCCAATTTATTTTAATCGGACGAAACAAAAATAATCTGAGTTGCTTGTAATACCGATACAAATAAAACTTTATTTTTCAAATGTCTACTATTATATTTGAAAATAGTTCGCTCAATAAAAAGAAGTTTCACATTGTGAACAGTTCGAGGCTGCCTCGTTGGTCTAGTAGCGAAATATAAGGCCGCAGATCCTGAGGTCTTGGTTTCTAGCCCTAGGTCGAGCGGATAAAAAGTTACTTTTTTATGTTAGAGGTGGCAAACGAGCGGGACGCTCACCTGATGGTAAGTGACTATCACCGCCCATGGACATCTGCAACACAGGTTTTGCAGGTGCGTTGCCGCAAAATTGACCCCCCCCCCCCACTGAATTTGGAGGGCAGCCTGGGCATCCCTGCTCTGGTGGTGTACCTCCTGAGCATGGATGCCCAGAGAGGGATTCTCCACCGCAGTCGCTGATGGATTTCTCAGTCGGAAAATTCTCAATAGCCACCCGGATTCTGGAAGATGGAATTTTGAATCGGTTCTGCGCTTGAACTCTTTCCGGTCGTGTCGGATTTGTCGTCTCATTGTATTATGTATTATGAGAGTGATGGAATAGAGAGTGCACCTATGTTTGTACACACACTTGTGACACACTCACACACACTCATTTTAATATGTCCTGTGTAGTGGGCTTGTCTCCTTTGAGATGGCCGTGGACAAATCGGCTCGAATTGTAAAAATGAGCATTATCATTAATATAGTTCGAGGCTCATAGGATATCGTTATCATTGGATTCCGTTATTTGTATGATGATGTGTCATCGTTGGAACGATGCCGTATTCGCTGTATATAATGAATTCAATAAAATATAAAATGAAATAAATTAGCAACGTTTGAGAATGGCAAGTTTTTTTTGTCATTAGCATTTAAAAATAGCCTGGCGGGCGTATAACGTTTTTTTTTCTTTCGTGACGATTTATGCTAGTTTACTATAAGCCGTTTAAATAAAGACATTTTTGAGAAAGCAACAGTTTTTAAATACATATCTGTTAGGTTAAAGCCTTCGTACTCTTTGTCGGGCACGGCGCGTTCCCCTATAATGGACCTAGAGATATCCGTGGTTGTTGAAGAGTAGCAAAGATCCAATCATCGAGAAGTCACGGTAGCATACGCAATAGTTCCTGCACTATCAGCAAAAATACGGAGTATGGGTATTTTGTGGATATTTCTTGTGCTAGGGCAGACTAGCCGTTCTACGCACCGGCCAGTTCTATCTAACGATATCGATGTTGAAGTGATAAAAAGGTCTTCATTTTCTTATATTATAATTCATTTTAGTTCCCAAGGTTGGTGGCGCATCAGTGATGTGAGGAATGGTTAATAATTCTTGCAGTACCTGATCGATGAGAAGTGGTGACTAATTATCATTTAGCGGCCTATTTTTCAGTCCGTCTATTTAACATAAAAAATACAATGTTTGTTAAAAACAAACATCTACTCGGTTCCTTATTATATTGCACCATAATTATAATAGGGACCGATTTTTACTGTTTTATTCAATATGGGATTTGCGATTGACCTGCGGCGCCGGTATCGCTACGGCGCCATGTACTCAAATCCTTAAGAAAATAACATGTCATGTCAAAAGAATGTAAGATTTTTTTTTATATATATATATATTTTTTTAAGGATTGTATTTCGTGCATTTTGACCGTCTGCGTATTAAAGTATACTTATACAAAGCGTGAGCAAGAACACATTGCAGGCTTCAGGAATGTTAACACTTTAAATTTCGTACAGTTACGGCTGTGCAGCCGCTATAAAATAAAAAAAGAGAAAAACAGTACACGCTATTAAAATTTATTTTACGGTCTATTTTACTAACACCGGTTTACTCTTAAAAGTTTTAATTACATAGTTGGACTCACTCCATAAAACTAACACTGAAATAAAATATATTATAAGCTGCATCCACTTTTTCTTTATAATTTATTTACTTTTTAACATAATTTGTATTCTTGTACAGAATATAATATTCTTGCAAGCTTTGTTTGTTTGCATATTATTAGTTGTTCTGAGAGCAATTTATCTATTTTGTAAGCACTCTGTATATTATAAGTTGGCCCAGTGGTAAAATCAAGTTAATCTTAACAAAAGAACGCGTTTTCATCACCCCTGAATTTTCATTTGTTTTATTTGTCTTTATAATTCATCTATTACTTGGTGATGAAGGAAAATACTCGAGGAAACCTGCACGTGTTCAGTGAAATCTGCTACGTGTATAACCAGACCTCAGTGGAATAGCGTGGTAATAAAATCTAACAGGCCTTTTATTTAAAAGTTGCGGAGGCCAGCAATAGAATTAGGGGTATACGTAATATTTTAATCATTTGACGGATCATACTAGCCTTTCACTTCTGAAGAAAGACAAAACTGCTTCGCAGTAAAACAAGTCGTCGTAAGTGGTTCTCTGTACTGTTAAGGAACACCATACGAACCGTATACAGGTTAGCGCACTTGTATTTAGCCAGCTAACCGAGTGACGATGAACAATGGGGAACCTAGACAAATCGACTATCTATACATTGGTACACGCCTTGGCGAACAACGGCCAACGTGTACAGCCAACTTAAGATTAAAATCTTTATGTCTATAGTTCATCAACTGGAATTTAAAAAGTTTATATACAGTTTATGTACAAAATACACTTAATGAAATATATAATATTGAGGGTCATCTCATGTTATGTTTAGAAGTTATACAGTTTATAGTATTTCTTAATAAATGGGCTATCGGAGTTGCAGGGTCTGAGATAACCTTCAGTTGCATTATATCATTAAATACATTTGAGATTCAGTTGTAAAGAAAATAATTCTGTTATAACTTTATATTGTTCCGTACTGATCGACGTATCAGTACATAAATAGAGGTTATCCTATGTAGAGGTCCCTTTAAGTCCTTTACAATCGCGTGTATTTCCAACACTGATCTATTGAATCATGGCGTGATTGTGTGTTCGTTTGTAAGCATTGTCTGGAATCGGGTTTATTTCTTCATACCTGCCTCGAAATAGGAGCTACTTTTATCACGGAACAAAATCACAGTCGTCTAAAAATATAGATTGAATTAAATAATTTATATTATTTGATATTTAATTTACAATCTTTTTCGTTACTTGAAGTATTTAACTGGACGTATTTAAACCACCACAAAAAACATTTAAGTCGAGTGGATTTACATTGTTGTCATCGTCATTTCATTTATCGCGTGCCATTTAAATCGCGCGCAGCGACAATACAAAAATGTCCACTTGAATTTCAAATTAACCGACCGACCTTTCGAAGAGCGAATTCAAATTTTTAGTGGACAGGGTAAAAATGCTCGTGAAAGCTAACCTCTTTGCGGCAGTGCGGCTCGTGCCGTTTATTGGCACAATGAAATTAGCATAGTAATGAAAAATATTGACCGGCCGGCCGGTACACGCCGGTCGTGTTTTCTCCGCACCCAATTTGCCAGCGGTTCCAAATAAAACAGGAATTACATGTTGTTCATCGTATTTACTATAGCGTGTACCTAAATTAACTGAATGCTGTAAACAGCTTTGTCGGTTATTGTGGATAAAATTCAATCGGCGAAAAATTTGATACTTTTATACTAACATTTTGGCGTCATAGTTCACTGGATTACTCGTTATTCGTATGAAAAACTATTTTAGGTTAGTTTTATAACAGTAGGTCGGCCGGTTTTTTAGAACAAAAAATATATCAAGGATTTCGATTGACAGGAAAATCTTGTGGATATAATAGAAAGTAAATTGTTTTTGAATTACCTTAAAAATACTGTTAGAAGATACTTCGAAGAGTATGCCGTTTAAAATTTCGTTTTCATTAATAGAAAATCGCTTTGATTTTCGCTCTTAATTCTTTTAACAATTTTTCTTGTAACAGGATACAAGTTTAAAATTATATATAAATATATATTTTTTGTTTATTAATAGTTGTATGTACAATATCTAAACATTCATAAAAAAACACTAGACTAGAATATTTACCTTTTGAAAAGACTTTGATAAATATAAAAAAAACTTCTAAAGCTATTTACACAAGTTACACTATTAACTTCACACACCGCTGTACAACATTTTTTGTAAGGGAATCCTAATACGGTTCCTACCCGTCCCGACGACGCACTGGCAAAATTCATACAAAGGGTTCTTCCCATTTCCCCCTTAATGTTGAAATTTCCAAAAATGAAGGGGTTCATAGAGGATATTTGCGTTGTAAAAAAAAAATTACGTTCCAAATTTAAAAGTTCTAGCTTCAGTAGTTGTGGCAGTGCATAGTGAAACGATTTTAATGGTGTAGATTTAAAAAAAAAATAACGCTTTCTTAACGTATATGTTTAATAAAATGTAAAACGAAAGCCTTTTAAATTAAAATAAATAATAAATATATATGAGGTCAATTTTTTAGTAATTCCTTATTAGTGCGACGATCAAAGCGTTTGACTTACGCGAAATATATGATGAAGGTGAAGGAAAACATCGTGATGAAGGGAACCTGCATGTGTCTTATTTCAACAAAATTCTGCCAGATGTGTATTCCACCAACCCGCATTGGAGCAGCGTGGTGGAATATGCTCAAAACTTTCTCCTCAAAGCGAGAGGAGGCCTTAGCCCAGCAGTGGGAAATTTACAGGCTGCTAATGAAATATATGATAGAAAACATGACGATCGAAATGCATAAGCCAAGATCAGCTTAACGAATGTTCACGAAAACAATAAGCCATTGCAAACAAGATAAGAATTCATTAACTGACGTAACGGGTCTTGTACGTGACTCCCTTCTAATAAAGTGGGCAATGTTTACGAAATCGTCGCATTAATTTATAAAACAAATTTTGTGTATTAGAACCTCTTTTTAAATAGAACGGTAACCTGCTCCTCTAGAATATAAGACTAGATATTATAAAACTTAATTCAAAAATAGAACGACAAACGTAATTGATCTAGACACGCGGAAGCATGTCAGCCAAGTTCTAGTAAAAGCACTGGCAGCACCGTGTGTAATATTACACGAACCATTTGGAGCCACTTTTGACCTTCTCATAACTCAAAAACTATTTGACATAAATGTGTCAAATTTAGCTCATATATTGAGACTCGCGAGATACATATGTGTTCCAAATTTCATAAACGAATCTCAAATGGTTATTTAGATATTAACGTCTAAAAATCGTCATTTTTATCACTGACTGACCTATAGATCAAAACTATAACCTACTTCCAGGTGACCTAGAAAGTTCAAATTTGGCATGCAGGAAGATAATTAGGCCAATATAAAGGAAAAAATCTGAAACTGGTAATTTTTTATCATTTTATTATAATTTTTCATTTTATTGGGTCTATAGGAACACTTATATACTTATAGTTCCTGTAATAATTAAATATTACAGTAATAAAAAAAATGATGTAAGAACCAGCAATCAAAACTTATGACAGCCGGTCTTAATGTGGATTTTAAGGTCTTCACGTGAATATATAACAAGTTGAATACCACCCTTAAGTTTTTTAAATCCAAATATTTCCGTTTTATTACTTATGAGTCGAGATAGCCGACTTTCGTTTTTATTACATTATTAACTAGCATTTAGCGAACATCAATGGTGCAAAATCATTGTACTTAAAAAAAAAAAAATAATAGGCATTTCGGTACACGGCGCGCGACGCGACGCCGGAGCAGCGGGATAGGAGCGTTGCGATTAAACCTTAACGCGGACGTGTCTGAGCGAGTGGCAACCGCGCTCATAAGAATTATTTCAATGCCTTCCGATGGAAGCTGCGTGGTCTATTCGATTGCATATTTTCTGTTTAAGTATACTTGTATACAACAATAAAATAGGTTTCGTGAGACTGTAGTAGAGTATGTATATCGTAACTGGAATGATTTAAGTTTGTACTCTAGCACTACAAACGGGGATCCTTATTGCTTGGAAGAACAGTATCGAGCAAGTATGCTGATGTCAGTAAAGGACTGGTGAATGGGTCCAATGGAAAAATAGAGAAGGTACATTGGGGACGTCGACAACAGCAATAGCGCACGTAAAATAACAATTCAATTTAAACATAATTTAATTTGCGAACTAGACGTCAAGTTACAGATATTAAGTAATATACATATATGTTCAAAGGAAACAATTCTCTATTTGCTTAGCATATTATAGTAGTATACACAAATCACAAGGCCTTCGCCTTGACAGTGCTCTTTTCGACATAGGCTCCTCTATATTAAGTAAAGAGCAGGCTTACGTTGACAGTAGACAGACCTTAGGCAACAATAAATTATCCCAAGTTATAAGAAGAAATGATATTTTATGTAGTTATAAATAAATTTCCGAAAGGACTATTTAACTTGGCACAAATTTAGATCTCACTTCTTTTGTCGTTGAACACAACAACCAAGGTATATATCATAATATTGGACTTGGCTCTCATTTTTACATTTATGTTTTTGATGGGATAATCGTTTACCGGAATTATACGAGATTATGTAACTAGGGAGACCGATCAAAACTTTTTTTTTAGTAAGATAGCAAAATCTTGGCTGGATAATTTTGAAAATAGAATGAATTTATATTTATTTAAATGTTGTCTTCCTAAAACATTAGTTTGTGCTAAAAATAAGAATAAGATATAATTGTGACGTCTAGCTGGCGAAACGTCTATGAAGTGCCAAAAATAAAAAATTGTGCTAAAAATAGTAATTTACTTTTATATTTAATTTTAATAAGACGTTAAAACATTTTCAACCGAAAAAAATGTTAAACCGAGATAAATTATTCCTAATATAAATGTCTTAGTGAAAAGTGTGTCTAAGATTGTTTGTTCGTTTTTAACGTTTGCACTTTTAAATACGCAATTTATCGATCCCGAACACCGTTAAATTCTGCATGCACATCAGGAGCACACAAAAAAGACAACGGATACTTAACATCTGCTGTCTCCCTCCACGCAGCTTAATCACGTCATGTATCTATCAAAGAATTTATTTTGTCGCTCAAGTAAAAACACAAGGGCGTATTCGTCGTTGAATTCTCTGGTAATTGTTGTCAATAGTAACAACATTAAGAATAAACTTATCAGGAAATCTCAATCAATAGCATAAACTGCTACAGTTTTTAAAGTGAAACTTTCTTGACCGCATAGTCCGAGTAAAATTCGCGTCACGTCACTCGACAAAGGTTCCGTCTTGCAACAATAAAGGGAGCTCCGTGTGTTCGTTGTGTGATCTGATGGTAAAACACTGTGTAGTTTTATTACTTTACGGTTCAGTTTCTCGTTAACTGCGTTTTATTTTTATATCTATAATTCTTCTGATTGTTTTATATAATTCTTCTGAATTCACATGTGTATATTGTGTGTCACTAAACTCATCCTAGACCGATTTTTTTAAACTTTTTTTGTATATTTGAGTTGGATTAATTGCTTAGGTTAGAACCGGTACGTGGCGCTGCAACCGGTTTTCAGGTTTTTTAACAAAAAAAAATATATATATAATAATATACCCATTCAAAGTCGGGACGGGTCGCTAGTCTTTAAGATATTTTAATTTTTAAAAATTTCTTGTCTATTTATAGAATTCGTTTCATTTTAAACAAATAGTTATTACATTTTAATGTCATTCAGAGATATTTTTTACTTATTATTATTTTTAATAAGAAGCAATTATATTAATACGATCAGTCATTTCAAATGTAAATAATTAATTTCAGTATAAATAATAAATCATATTAATTTCGACCATCATAGTTATTGTATTCAACAGTACTTGACGAGCGTACATTCGTTAATAATGAGCCACACGATGCAACATACGTATAAGGGTGACTACACACGAGCGCTCAAACGCGCAAGTTTCTCTCCGGATAAGTACTCCCCACTCATTAATTATTCTACCACTGACGTCAACACTTTGTATAGCAATGTTCTAGTTTGAAGGGTGAGCTCGCCAGAGTGATAACAGGCACAAGGGACGTAATATTTAATCATTAGGCGGCCTATTAAGCGACGGATATTAGGATGTTCTTTGCTTTTCAATTATTAAAAAAAAAAAAAAAAATTACTCACTATTCATAATAATATACGTATATAATCGTGATTTTTTTTTTAAATTAAAATATAATATTTTTTATTTATAACACTGTCTCATTATTCTATGTTTTCGAACATCGTCGATATTTAAAAAAGAAAATATTTTTTAAGTTATTCGACGTTCATTCACCGATGTGTAACCTACCTTAGTGCACCTGAAAATTTTAATTACAGAAAAATATGGGTATATTTATATTAAGTAATGCATTGTAACATGTGTTATAAAAGTTTTTAAATGTAATAATTCTAGGATTTAATTAAACTAGACAAGTAAATTAATAATATAATGTTTAATTATCTAAATCTCATTGAAATACAAAATATATATTATGTACACATTTCAAGGTACTTTTATTTAGAAGTGCGTTTTAATGAACTGAAATGGGTACTAATGATACGAGTGGGATTATGAATCAAATAGCACTTTTATGAGGAGTGGTTCTTGTATGATAATCAGAAATGTTCGTCTCTATTTCGGACTACGTCACTAAACGAGATAGCTCTAACAAATCCATAGAAAAACAATACATTAATCTACCTAGGAGATAAGGATATACGGAGATAGGGATGAGTTTGATGATCAGGGAAGTCGTAGAGTAAATTTGCAAATACTAAGAAGAATGGTTATAGATAATTACATCAGAACTGTTTACTTGGGATTTTATATTATCTTAAAATCCGCATTGAAAATACTATTTATTTTTATTGAATAGTTAGGTGGAGTGGAAATTTGTTCTGCTGACGGTATGTGATCACAGCTAACATAAATTGGCACTGTATAATATCACTTACGTTGGAACTAAGATGTTATGTCTCTTGTACCTGTAATTACACTTGATTACACTTGAACACAAAAATACTAAGTTTAGCTGTTTATAATGTTATTTATTTTGTATTTTTTCGTTATTAAATAATCCTTTCTCAATACGTGGAGATAGAGAGAACGGTTTATTTTTAAATCGGTATATTCTAAAATAATGACGAGACATACAAACAAACTCTTTAACTTTATAATACTGTAGATATAAAAAATATAATTGTAACAAATTCGTGGTAAGTAATAATATATTGTTTAATCTAAACATTTAAATATTTTAATAATGTCTGTATTGATTTTGATTCAATTCAAAGTAGGTGATTGGTTGTACGATATTGCTCATTATTATATAGGTATATCTTCAGTACTGAACATCGATTAAGTAACTTAAATATAATATATATCAATAATTGCATTTTCATATATACTAAAACATATTTACACATTATCTTCCTTAGATGAAATCATCTGTTTAAAATGTTAGTAACAGTCTTTTTATGTTCCAAAGGCCTAAAGCCTGTTCTCGCCCTTTGAGGTTTGGAGCTAATTCATAGGCCGAATTTCATTGTTCTGAAATAATACACAAGTTTCCACACGATGTTTTTTTTCACCGTTGAGCACGAGATGAATAATAAACACCAATAAGTACGTTTATGTACCTTATGGTTAACCTGTGGGTTTGAACACTCAATCATCGGTTATGATGCATGCCATTTAACCACTGGGCCATAACGGCTGTAAAATCTTTAAAATGTTGAATATGTAGAATAATCCCTTTATAGAGTTAATTTACTATAGGCAAGTGTATTTTCGATTGAGTTATTCAGGTGTTCATTTACCCCACTATACTCTGGAGACAATTAAGGGTATGTATGTACTGTGATTATCTGCTATATGGATTTGAATATGAGCGTATTGTGAAATTGTCGGCGTCCTGCATACGGAAATCTAAGCTGGGAATATCGATTAGTGAACGATATCTAATGGAATTACGCGTTGGTGTTTTATGAGTTAGTTTGAATTGAATACTTTTGATTTTTATAAAGGCGGAATTTTCGAAATAATTTATGACGTAGTTAAATAAATAAACATAAATAAATATTGGACAAAATCACATACATTACTCTGACCCCAATGTAAGTAGCTAAATCACTTGTGTTATGGAAATCAGAAGTAACGACGGTATCACAAACACCCAGATCCAAGACAACGTAGAAAACTAATTAACTTTTTCTACATAGACTCGGCCGGGAATCGAACCCGGGACCTCGGAGTGGCGTACCTATTAAGCCGGTGTACACACTACACGACCACGGGGGTCGTCGGGTAGTTATTGATGAAGTTAAACAACGTTAAAAGTATACGATTGATAGATATGTTTTGACGTGTATATTTTCTAAGTAATGCATCTCATTCATAAAAACAGCCAAGTAGACGCGACCCTCATACTTAAATTATAAAATATAAAAATATATTAATATTTTCGTGCATTAGTGTGTGAGTGACGTTTGTGTTTACAAAATGCCTCATTGTGCGTTAGACGATGAGTAAAGATGACAAAAAAGTTTATTTTATTGAAACGCTCATAATTCAACATGCCTTCACGATTGAATAGATAGTCCTTGTAATAGGAGATTTACAGGCTATTCAGCATTAGTATATTAAATTCAGAAAATGGCATTCGAATTTATTCAATAGGGTTCATTCATTAGGGTTTTTTTATTGTTTTTTCTTTTATTTTATTATACAAATACATTATTCACTAACTTTTAATTTCTAATATATTATAAATTTCAATAGAGTTATAATTGTATTACTATTCAGGTTTGATTTACGAATAAAATTTATTTATATTATTTAAGATTAATTTATATAATTTTAATAAAAACGTCCAAAACATGCAATATGGCCTGCAACCGACTTTAAAAACACTGATCAGGTATTTTTAGTATTTTAATACTTTTGAGGTAGACAAGTTATTAAAGTCAGTTTTTATTTGTTTGTTATTTTATTATTTATCTTTTAGAGATTCATCAGTGCTTAATTTAAAAAAAGAGATCCTCCAAAACACGCCGAGAAAAGAAGACACCGCTCCTAAGCGGAACCGGTGACGAGTTTATTAGTTTTTTACCCATAGTTGTGTTTTTCTTTTAATTTACATAAGAAAACCCTCAAAGAATAATCCATACTATATATTTAGCTTAGAAGCGGTGAAGATATTGTGTTGTTTACATAACAACAACAGTACAATGATGTAAGAGGAAACTCGAGCCTCACCATTGAATACGAGCGTAAAATGTCAAAATATGATATGTGAGATTGATTAAAATAATTATACAATGTATAGTATACATGTGTTAAAATGGCATAGCACCATAAGTCGGGTATCCACCCCACGAGTGAGATACTTAGTGAATTTTTAAGAAACCCACTGCTGACAATCATGTTTTTTCAGCTTATTGCACTTGAAGTTTTTTTTTTTTTTAAATTTAATTGATAACCACTGGGAGTTCAGCAATTAGTAAAGGAGATATAAGTTCCTTACATTCACATATATATCATTGCCAAAGCAACCTCCTTAGTTTTCGAAAAGCTTGAAAGAGTGTTGAATTACTATTTCTTAATATTGATTTACGTAATCCAAATTTAATTGATAAAAAAAGTATGAAAAAGTAAAGTAATGAATAAAGTCCTAGTAATGAGGTAATCTACCTACCTACCTAGCTTAAAGACTGAGTCTAGCGATTCAGGGAGTAGGGAGCCTAGTAGCGCCATAGTCCTGGGTAATTGTACCAGTTAAGATTTGCATGGCTGTAGTATAGTTCACATGCTAATCCCTTAGACGGAATTTGTTTCTACGAGTTATAATATACTTCAGATTTTTTTTTCCTTTGTTTTACCTCATTTAGCTGTAATTATCAAGAACATGATTTTCATATATATTTTGTATTATATATTATAGTATTTTATATAGCGCAATGGTGTACATCATGTGTAATGGTGTTACATCGCTAGGCGATCCGCCTAGCGATGTAAAAAATCCCAGGATCGATCCTGTACCCTTGGGCTATTATCGTCCCCACTCATAGCACGAACTAGTTTTAAGCTTAATCAGAGGTTTAAATAGGAATAATAGATATTACTGAAAACGGGTCATTGCTACTATACTTTAATAAAGATACTGGTTAATAACCAGTATCTTTATTAAAGTATGTCTGTTCTAGTCTGTTGTAGTTTATATTAAGTAAAATCTTACAACTAATTAAATTATTTTTAATATTACCTATCCAAAATTTATTAGTAATTTCCGAACCGCAACAAAACGTGCATGTAAATGTTTATCCGAGTAAATAATTTTATAAGGCTTAGAGAAAACAATTGTCAAAATTCAGTTATATTTGTCAATGAATTAAATGAAAAACGTAAATTCTAAATTCAAAAAGTAAATTTCATTTCACTTTTAATCGTTTAGTTATTTACATGTTTGCGAGTGTTTGCTGTTTAATTACTCTATACCCGAGCTTTTCACGCTATAGTTTCGGGTTAAAATTCCGAACTGTCATTTGATTGTGAGCGCCATTGAGGCTAATCCTACACAACAGAGCCACTGTGGGTTAACAGAGCGCCTCGAAAGCCTAAACGTAATCCTCCAAACATGTGTTCGGTCTATTTGCACTATTGTCGAACAACTGTAATTCCTATCGATGACCTTCCCTAATTACTTTTTATTACGTCATAAAAATAAAACAGTATTCGTATTGACGAAATAGACTTACTGCTGGAACAGATGAATTTGAATACAATATGCGCGTTCAAGACCGTGCAAGTATCATTGGGTTAATTTGTGTTTAAATTTTATGTCGTGTGAAAATGCATGTGCCAATTATAACCCGACATCTACCAATCCGTCTTAAAGTAGCACTAGTGGATTTTAGTCCACCATATATAATCCTTATAAAAAGCCTTTATTTTTTTTACTTATATTGTATGAATAAAACGAATGAATGAAATATACTTTACTGTACACCACAAACAAAAATAAAGAAAGCTTAGGATTAAACACAAAAAATAAAACAAAATATATAAACAATTATTTAATGTGTTGGACAATGGGCGGACTTATGTTTAATTAGCCATCTCTTCCAGACAACCGAATATGAGAGAGACTTGTGAAACATTATATTGCAATTAAACTTACAAACAATTATGTTCCTAGTAACGTCAACTGAAAGTACTATTTTCTTGACTTGTAGTATAAATTCATCTTCGGTTTCATAATTCACTAATCTCACACAACTACCGAAACACGATTGCGATTTTACGCGGAATACAAAATAGATGGCACTATCAAAATTTGATACCATTTGTTGAATAAATATCATAACAGTCATTACTGTATTTAACGTAAGTCTGACTGAGTCTTTCAAAACTAAAAAGTAATCAACAAGCAAATAATTGTCTGGACATAGTTTTGTACAATGCGGTCACGTAGTTCGAAGCCGACGCGTACACGACGCCATCATAAATAACACTAATGACATCCGACTGCTCAGAGCTTCGAAAAAATAGTATCATCCGAAGTTACCAAATCGATGTACGAACTCGGCATTTCCATTACAGAAAAGAAATTAAACGGTTCGGAACGGTAACAAATGCTTATCTTTTAATGGTTTCAGTTTTCCAAACGTATACCCTATTCATCGTGGTTAAGGAAATTATTTTATCGTACACGTACGCCTAAAAGGCCGGTGGAAGTAACGAGACGAATCAGCTTTGGTATATTATTGAATTTCTTTTTCATACTAAATTAGAAAATAAATACATGTATATGCATAAATCAAAGATGTCGCACTACCAATTGAATTAAGCAAGTTTATAATTGTATTGTGTATTATTTGACACTATGTCAATAAAGACTAAAATAATTGTAATTAATCATAAAGATATATAACAAAAAAGTTCAGAACATTTTTCTCCTGATTTTTTTATCTGTTAGTTACTCGATTCAGTGTTACCAATACAATAAAAAAAATGAGAGTTGGAAATATTTAAACATTATGTTCGAATTTCGAACATCAGGTGAACACATCATAATATTTAAGTTTCAATAAAGACTGAAATTGTAAGTAATAAAAAAAGTATAAAAATAAACCATAATAAACATAATATGGTTTAACGTCTTCTCGATTTAAGAGGGTAGTTCGACCATTTGTGTTGTGGGTCAAATGTTTATTCGCACTATAAGTTCATTGAATTGTACTACAGCACCTCTTATGGAATACACTTCAGGCACTGTATTACCGTAATATGTATTTATAATTAATCTCGTGCTCGGCCTTGATGAAAACAATACGTAAAAATATGTCTAACTTCAATGCAATTTTGTCAAATGTTTACCCACCAACCCGCATTGGAGCAACGTGATGGAATTAGCTACTACTTACCTAAAGGCCCTACCAAAGCATTGGGACATTTATTAAGGGTTGTTATGGTTAGTATAGTAGTAGATTTTTTTTTAATGATATTGGTAGGCGGACTACCAAATGGGCCACCTGATGGTAAGTGGTCACCACCGCCCATAGACAATGGCGTTGTAAGAAATATTAACCATTCCTTACATAAACAATGCGCCACCAACCTTGGGAACTAAGATGTTATGTCCCTTGTGCCTGTAGTTACACTGGTTCACTCACTCTTCAACCGGAACACAACATTACTGAGTATTGCAGTTTGCCGGTAGAATATCTGATGAGTGGGTGGTACCTACCCAGACGGACTTGCACAAAGCCCTACCATCAAGTAAAGATATATTAATTTAGAAATGTAGGGTTTAGTTTTTTTGTTATTTAAAATGTATGATGTAGACGCCTATAGTAGTGTATCACACTGTACAAATATTGTACAGTCTTTTTCGTCCTTTTACTCAATAATAAAAATAAAAACATCCTAAATATATATCGAAGATATATAAATAAATAAAAATTAAATCGTTATTAACATTAAATGTATAAATATCTAATTATATTTCATTCGATATTATAATCCGCTTACAATAGAAAAAAAATCAATATTAAATATATAATGTCATTTTTTACATTACATTAACAGCCTGTAAATTTCCCACTTCTGGGCTAACGCCTCCTCTCCCTTTGAGGAGAAGGTTTGGAGCATATTCCACCACGCTGCTCCAATGCGGGTTGGTAGAATTCACATGTGGCAGAATTTCGTTGAAATTAGACACTTGCAGGTTTCCTCACGATGTTTTCCTTCACCGCCGAGCACGAGATGAATTATAAACACAAATTAAGCACATGAAAATTCAGTGGTGCTTGCCTGGGTTGGAATCCGAAATCATCGGTTAAGATGCACGCGTTCTAACCCCCTTTTTTTTTTCGCTGGAAAATCGTGTTACGCGCTTCCCCCACGTGATGGAAGGTGGGGGGGTGTGTGGGACTCCCCGGAGCCCTGGACGCCGAGTGCGCCCAGGTACGCCGGGTTTACCCACTGAAAAACCAGCGGTACCCTCTCCGTCTTTCGGCGGGCGCCACGGGATCGCTTGCGCATGCTACCGTGACGCCCTGACGGTCGGCCCGCCTATGCGGGCCTCCAACACCTAGAGGGGGTTCTCGGGGTACTGAGACCCCCCCTAGTCCCTGCGACGCCTATTGAGGCGGGGGGAGAAGGTGCGCGTAGCGCTTCTTCCTCCTCCCCGGTCGTCTTCGGCGGAGCGGGTCTGCAGCGGCATCCTCTTCCCGCTCCCGCTCCGCGGCTTCCTTCTGCGACATCACGTTTTCGCAGAAGGAGCGCATCTCCGACCAACACGTCTCGCTACCGAGCATTTCGTTGACGATGCTCGGCAGCGAGAGGTCTCCGCCCATAGTCGCCGCAAGGGTGTGCCTCTGGGGCCCCCAGGCAGCACACTCACTCAGGGTGTGGTGCGCCGTGTCGACTGGCGCACCACACCCAGATCCTCCTGCAATCGGGCGATCAGGGCTCGCTGGGCTAGAGCCCTGATCCGCCCGACCTCCGCCGACCCTGGACCGTCGCCGTGGTTCCTCGCCTCGACCCGCAACCGGTACACTTCCGCGATCACCTCCGCCTGGAGCTCCCAGGGCGGATCGCCCGCGAGAAGTGTCGCCGCAGCCCACGACACCGTACGGTACCCTCTGATGCCTCTCACCGCTATGACCCTCTGCGGCTTCCGCAGCAGGGCCCGGTTGTCAGCGGTGAGGGCATCGACCCAGATCGGGGCACCGTACAGCGCCATCGACCTCACTACGCCGGAATAAAGACGCCGGCATAGCGATCCCGGCCCCCTCCACATTCGGAAGGAGGCGGCCGAGAGCGACGGCGGCGTTGATGAGCCTCGGGTTGAGATGGACAAAATGCTGCCCGAAGCTCCATCGACCGTCCAGGATGAGGCCTAGATACTTCATCTGGGCCTGCACCTTGATCACCGTCCCCCGGACAGTGATACTCACCCCTCGTGGGGGTCCTTGCCGTGGACCGTGGAACAAGAGGGCCTCCGTTTTGGATATGGAGACCCTCAAGCCCAGCATTCCCATACGGTCCACGGTGAGAGCCGTTCCGACCTCGGCGAGGCGTGCCGCCTCCCGAAAGACCCGCCCAGTCGCCGTGACGAGGGTGTCGTCAGCGTAGCACAACACCCCCATCCTGGGAAGGACGGGAGCTCGCAGGAGCCAGTCGAAACCGACGTTCCACAGGATTGGGCCGAGAACCGACCCCTGTGGAACGCCGCAGCCTACCCGACGCCGGACCAACCTCCCATCGACCCCCGCCCAGAGGACCTCCCTGTCCTGGAGGTACGCCTCCAGCAGCCTCCTGAGATAGGTCGGCACCCCATGGTATCGGAGTGCCTCCCGTATCGTCTCGAAAGGGAGACTGTTGAAGGCGTTCGCCACGTCGAGCGACACCGCCAGGACGACTTGCCCCCGGGCCACCACTTCCGTCGTCCGAGTCTTCAGGGCGTCCAGGGCGTCGACCGTCGACCGGCCCACCCTGAACCCGTACTGAGCCTCTGAGAGACCCGGACCGACCTCCTCGAGGTGCTGAACGAGACGGGCTGCGAGGACCTTCTCGAAGAGTTTGCCCGTCTCGTTCAGCAGCACTATTGGCCTGTATGCCGAAGGGGAATCCATCGGCCGACCTTCCTTCGGCAACAGGACCAACTTTCCTTCCTTCCAAGGCTTCGGAAACTGCCTGCTGCACAGACACTCGTCGAACAGCTCCCGAAGCCTTGCACCCAGGAATTCCAGGGCGTCGCACAGAACACGCCCTGGATCCCCGTCCGGACCCGGCGCCGTGTTCTTGGCCCTCAAGCGGCCGAGGGCCATCTCCATCTCCCGCTCCGTGATCAGTGGTGGAGCCACTGCGTCTTCGATCACGGAGCGGGGGGCCATCTGCGGAGGGACATGCTCGCCTGGATGGGGAAAGAGTTCCCCGACCAGGCGCAGGAGGAGTTCCGGCGGCACGCGTTCTAACCCCTGGGCCATCTCGGCTATGTTATAACTGCTATGATATAACGTCATTAAAATTAATTCTATATTTGTTTTTAGAAAGACTCGATAAAATTTTCTTCATCTTCGGTATCAATTGTAATTTACGATTATAATTCACTAGTTGTTCGTCCAGACTTTGCACGGGTAATATTCATACAAAGTTAACTCTCGCACTTCGCCCCTTGTTGAGAGTTCCAAAAATCCTTTCTTAGCGTGCGTTCCGAACGTCGTAACTATACTATATTTCAAGTCAATAGTCAATAGGACCTATACTTTCGTTTACATTATTTAATGAGAGCTTATCCATAATATTATATCAATAAACATTTAAGCCTTCATTTACAAGTAGACATTTCTGGTAGTTTGTCATTCAACTTACATTCAATAAAAAAACAGGGCCACAGGGCCGGATTTTGGGGAGGGCAACCGCAACAACTGCTCCGAGGCCTCCGCAAGAGAGACACCCCCCCCCCTAATAGAGATTCCGACTTTATGAAATATATATTCAGATATCTTGATTTAGTCGAATTATATTAATATAACTAATAACAGTTTTTAAATTTAATGATACAAAGAATAAATATATTATTGACCAACCTGACTGACAGAAATGAAAAAGTTGAAATTAATTTAATAATAAAGGCCGGCAACGCACCTGTAACCCCCCTGGTGTTGCAGATGTCCATGGGCGGTGGTAATCACTTTCCATCAGGTGAGCCTCCTGCTCGTTTGCCCTATAACATAATTTAAAAAAAAAATTGTAATAATAATTATAGTAGGCCCCTAATTATATAGGCCTCCATCCTGCTGCCCCAAGACCTCCACACCTTTAAATCCGATCATTAAGCATAACTGTAGCTATTAAAAGAGAGTCGTCACAAAATTTGATATCGCGAATTCGTCGATATAAGTTCCCATTGAAAACTTTATTTAATAAATTGAGTGTACTACTCAGGTACTTCAAGGTAATAAGAAAGTAATAAATAGCACTAAGTTAGATAATCACAACTTCATCAAGTTGATTTGTGTCAAATCAATACTACCATTACGTTTAACGTATAAAACTTGTGTTTATGAAGTGACTTTATTATGTATGGATATAGTTACGCAAACTATAAAATTGAGTACACACTAAACTCCGTCGTATTACTTTTTTATAATAGTGTACTGATCAATACATACATTTCCTTTCAATATACGTGTATGAACTCTAATGAAATGTTGTCGCTGGAATCACACAGGAACCAGACAATCCTAACAAACGAGCACCCACACATATACAGTTCATCCAACTCAATTGTGTCAAATGATACAATAGATCAATGTCAAAGTGCACACAATTGTAGAACGTGAAATGGTATCATTTACGACTTTATACAATATAAAAAAGAATATTAGTGGTTATAATTTTAATGACGTAGTGCAAAATCTTTTAGTAAAATACAATACGATAAACGAGATACAAAATATACATATACAATTACTTTACTTGTTATTATAAAAATGATGCTGTAATAATAATAGTATAATCAGCATACACTTAAAAATCTACTCTACATGAGCTTTATGTATTTTCAACACAATAGAGTAAGGTGTACATTCTCATCGGCATTCCATGATAAATTTTAAAAGACTATGAATGTAGTTTTTTTAGTGCCACTTGTTTGTGTTATAGGTGGCAAACGAGCAGGAAGGTGCGTTGCCGGCCTTTAAGGAATTAACAGCCTGTAAAATTTTCACTGCTGGGCTAAGGCCTCGTCTTCCTTTAAGGATAAGGTTTGGAGCATATTCCACCACGCTGCTCCAATGCGGGATACACATGTGGCAGAATTTCGTTGAAATTGGACACATGCAGGTTTCCTCACGATGATTTAATTCACCGCCGAGCACGCAATGAATTATAAACACGATTAAGCACCTAAAAATTCAGTGGTGCTTGCCTGGGTTTGAACCCGCAATTATCGTTTAAGATGCACGCGTTCTAACCATTGGGTCATTTCGGCTCATGCTTTAAAATTTAAATTTACGGAAACGAAAACGTGTTAGAATTTTTTCTTTAAATCTGGTGCTTATACAATAAATTATATGTATCTTTCATAATCTATAGTAATAAATGAGGAGACATTTTTTCTGAAATACCTAACTGAGAGAACTACTGAAAATAAAGATAAAAAATTACATCAATAGAGGTAGCTCGTTTCGAAGAAAAATTTTCCAGTACCTATTATTAATGTACGATATTTTGAGTAGAATATGGATTGCGGATTATATGTCAGTGTTTCGGTACAAATTTAATCAAACGGTTGTTAAAGAAGCTTAGAAAGCAGGTGCGACATTCGTAATCAAACGCCATGATCCTTCGCGAACATCACGGACGCAACATACAATAGAGCAAGTTAGTGAATCTGTTCGTGTGAATCCGGAACTCAGAACGCGTAAACGTTCAGCGGCTCTGGGGATTGTCGAGTACGAGTACGAGTTTAAGGCCAATCTTGTCATGTAATTTGAAACTTCATCCTTACAAAATCAACTTATGCAAGAATTTAAGGAAGCTGGTCCCTCAGGCTTGAGTGGTTCTCTAATTTTATGGGAATATTTATTGTTGTTGTAGCCTTAGTTACTTCTTTTTACATCAGCTATCTGCCATTTAAAGTTCCGTCAATATCGGTCCTATTGTTTCAGAGATTAGCCGAAACAAACAAACAGGCAGACAGACAGACAGGCAAAATTGAAAAATATGTTATTTTGGTATATGTACCGTGTATACATACATGTGCATTTACTAAAAAGCGTTTATTTTAATATTACAAACAGACACTCCAATTTTATTATACGTATAGAGATGATTATTTTACATAAAATGTTATTGATTATTTAAAGTTTAGTCAATAAATAATTAGAATTGTTCACAAAGTGCATCTTATATAAACAGGATAATCTTTCTTGCGAAAAAATAGCTTTGTTAACTTATTTTATACAATATCATTACATAGTATAAAACAAAGTCACTTACCGATGTCTATCCCTATGTATGCTTAGATCTTTAAAATTACACAATAGATTTTGATGCGGTTTTTTTTTAAAGATAGATTGATTCAAGGGGAATGTTTATGTGTATAATACATACATAATATACTAGAGAAAAAATAATAATTTTAGAGGTTTCTGAAATGATGTCGTAAATAAAAACATTTTTTGCGCTTACACTGCAAACGCTGGCTGAACCCTACAAGATAGATAATAATATTGTACTACAGTATTGTCACCTTAAATACATTGTGCATTTAATATAGATCAATATGGCCTTTTAAAGCATGACATTTAATTGAATATTATATAATAGACATTACAGATCGAATACGCAGTGACATAGCGGTTTATATTGTCTAATGACTGAAAAACTGTAAACGTTGTAAGACATTCTTTAGTGCATATATTTAGTATCAGCATTGCACCCGTGCGAAGCCGGAGCTTGTCGCTAGTATTACATAATATCTACCATACATTCCAATGCTTATTTAAATGTTTAAATAAGTTCAACGTTACGAACTATGAAATACACACGTGTTGAATTGAGAATTGTCGCTTTCGTCTAAAAATATATCCTTTAGTCACAAATGTATAGCGTTGAATCGAGTTAAAAACTTAAACGAAGTCACGTTTAACTGTTAGTAATAGACAAGTATGAGATATTATATAAACTTTCTTCGGACCGTACTAGAATAACCTCAGTCGTAGTATTGTCACGTACATGCCTTTGGGTATCAACGTAAGACTGTTTGTTGTATAATAGAATACTTAGAAATATTTACAATACGACGTATAATATTCACATTAGCCGAGATGGTCTAGTGGACGGAACGCGTGAATCTGAACTGGGACTTCATTTGTTTTTATAATAATATCCTCGTGTCCGGTGATGAGAAAAATGATCGTGAGAAAAGTACATGTATTGGATGGAAATGTGCCACGTGCGTATCATCCACCACATTGGAGTGTTGAGCGTTTGACGTAGTAAAATAAACTTCAAAACCATCTTCTCAAAAAATTAAACCGATGGTGGAAAATAGAGACTTTACTTTGATGGTGGATTATTTATGGGTTTTACTACTTTTATTCAGATTATTTTGAATTTGAATAGTAACCCTATGTCAGCTGGGCATAGGCCATTTCCATGGCACACCATCGAGCTCGATCTTCAGCTTCTCCCATCCCTGTCCACTGCAATACGAACATCAATTTAAACTTGAATTTGAATAAAAATAAAGTCAAATGATTAGCCTTGGAATACATAAAGACTTTATTCTAAATTAAATTTAAGACGAAATTTATAACGGAAGCTTAGGTACTATATTCAAAGAACAAAACATTTTCCTTACGGATAGCGATAAGTAGAAGTCTATAATTGACAATAACTTTTTTTATTGGAACTGGAATCTGTTATCTGCATACATTTCTGCATACTTCCATCCTATTATCTGTTATTCTTAACCTTCTAATCCGTGAGTAACAAAAGCCAATGGTAGCTTCAGAATTACACCTGTTAGCAAAACTAACCGCTTCTTGATCTAAGTAACCAAGTCATAGGATGATAAAAAGTGTATTTGTTATTTAACTGGTTGTAATTTTAATAAGGTATGGTTCGCTATAATAATCGGTTATAGTAGGTATACCGCTTGCACGACGAGCCATTGTAATTATACAATAGATCGTAATATCTTGGATTTCATGATTGACAGCGTATTTATAATATAATTAGATATTGTGTACATATGTATGTATGTATAAATAAGTTCAATCAAGATAAATTATATAGACGGTTGATTTTTCAGTTAGAGTCATTTTAGGTACCATCCGCTCATTATTTTTCCGCTAAACTTACTTACGGATTGTTTTGTTTTGAAGGGCAAGTGTAATTACAGGCGCCAGATTCTGATTCAGATTCTGATTCGAAGATGGGAATACCTGGGGTCGGGTCAGCAGACCCGGAGAGAGTGGGTATGATCTAACTTCACTTGAGTCGCTTGGCAGCTAGAATACAGATGCTAACTGGACAATGCTCGATAAGCACGGGATAGCTAGGTGGGAATTATCACAAAGCGTTATAAAAAAATACAGGCACAAGGGACATCGCTTGTGAGTACCTAAGGTTGGTGACGCATTGACGATCTAAGTAATTATTATTATTTCTTTCAGCACCAATGTATATGAGGTTTGGTGACCAATTACAAACAGATTGAGATATATATGCGATTCCGCCAACTTATAATATCTTATGATATCAAAGACGTGTCGAAATGACATTGTACAATACGAAATCTAAAAACAATGCGAGAGGACTCGAATCGCACTAAGCTAACAAGATGTTACGCTAGATCAAGATTCAAGTCTCGCATTCCCCCGCCTCTCGCTGTGGAAACAAAATCACAACTTTGGTTTTAGTTGGCTATTTGATTACCAACTTACTTGACTCTAACTCCACTAACACCTTTGTTACGTAACTAATTGCTCGAAATGAGGAAGTCGTTTTATATTTAACTATTTCCAAGTGGTCCATTATATATATATATATATATTTAAAGGAACTGTCCGTGGTCCCACTACTGGGCTAAGGTCTTTGAGAAGAAATTTTGGAGCTTATTTCACCACGCTGCTCCGATGTAGACTGGTGAATACAAATGTGGAAAAAAATCATTAAAATTAGACACATGCAGGTTTCGTCACGATGTTTTCTACTGCCGAACACGAGATGAATTTTATCCATATTCTACAATTCTCAATAATTAATGATTATGGTTGAATTTCAATTACAGAGTGAACACTAGTGTGACTTAAAGCGAGTTTATTCAGGTTTGCATTACAAGCATCACCATGCAAGAAGTTTGCATTTAAAAATAATATTAAGTCCTTTTTTCTGGCGAGATATGTTAGGTTTCTGGTTAGACGTTGAATTTCAGAACACCCTGAGTTATTGTGAAGGTATGTATAATCATACAATGCAAGAAGGCTGAGTTTAAAAAAATAATATTAAACCCTTTTTTTTCTGGCGAGATATGGTAGGTTTCTGGTTAGACGTTGTTTTCAAGAACAGAACTTAGTGTGTCTCCCATACATGCGTGTATAATCATACATTTTACTAACATAATTTTTATAACTATAAACATAAACTTATTCTATTAAAACAATACCTACAGCCGAATATAAACCTTTAGTAATTCGGATTTCTGGGTTTACCATTTATAAACCTGTTTTGTGTAAAATCATTTAAAAAAATATATAGTGAACCTTTACATGCTGCTTAATGGAGTCTTTATAAAGAATCTGTTACATTCATGCCGAAAGGATATTGGAAACAAGGTTAAAATTCATTAGCCTTTACGAATCTCGTATGTACCAACTGATAAGTAGGAAAGGTTTACGAGCCACTCGTTTAAAGCTTTAAACTATTGAAAAAAGAGTTTTTTTTTTTTTAAGAGTGCTATTAATGCCTCAAATTAATTAAGGAATTACTAATATTCCAATTTACCCCTACTTTTAAGCTTATCACTTGTGTTTGGAGTGGGAACGATAATAGTTCGAGGGATCGATCCTGCGACTTTTTACATCGCTAGGCGGCCCATAAACCATTGCGCTATTGACGCTTTAAAATATGATTTATAACGTTTTCAAAATCTAATTTTGTAATCAACTACATAAAGAATAATGAGGCTGTATGGATTTTTGTGATTATTATTAAAATACACACACGTAATAGTCATGTATTACGTAACATCTCTAAAATTTTTATGTTTTATTTTAACATTTAAATTGAATGATTTCATGATTTGAATTAATAACTGGTGAAGTTAAAGTATGGAATATTATTATACGAACGTATACTTAGCCCGAGGCAACATTCAAATTGGAAACTAGGTGTTAATTATAAACTTACCTTTACGCGAATACAACAATGATTGTCACTGATTCTATCAAATTAATAAACATTATTGTGAACATATTTTGACACAACTGTAAGTAGATATTATTATTTATTTATAATAAATGAAAATATCATAGTAATATGACAAATATTGTTAAAATAAAATATTACATTAAAAAATAAACTTGAATTATTGTCGATCCAATTATAAGAAAATTTGTCACGATCTTGCAGCTGATTAGTACTTGTTTTCTCCCTAACCGTGAATGACTGTACAACTTGTTTTTAAATTATTGTATATTTTTTTATTGCATATGTTGTATTGTATGTACGAGCATATTATGGGCCACCTGATGGTAAGTGATAACCACGGCACAATGGCTCTGTAAGAAATATTAACCATTCCTTACATCGCCACCAACCTTCGGAACTAAGATGTTATGTCCCTTGTGCCTGTTAACTCACCCTTCAAACCGGACTGAGTCCTGTTGTTTGGCGGTAGAATATCTGATGAGTGGGTGGGTGGTACCTACCCAGACGGACTTGCACAAAACCCTACCACCAACTAAATATATGCTTTTCAATAAATGTAGTCCATTTTTCACCTTTTTATGTTTATCAAAAAACCCCGCCATATGCCCTACGCTAAGTACATCTACTTAATAATTTAAAGAGGTAAACATAGACAATTTTATTTTGGGAATAGCATACAAAAATACGAATCATTTGATTGCAAATTTTAAATCCAAAGTTTTAGTTCAGTTATTTAGAAGTTTTGGTTTCGTTGAGGATTCAAACACATGATAAATACATTGTACAAGAGGTACACGTATTTATATTTATTTATAAGTGTTTTTCTAAGCTAGCAGTATGAATCGAATAAGTTATATACAAGTATCGCTCGAGTCATGATGCGAAACATACGATCTTTTAGCTTTACGATTCCATTTTTTCAGCTCATTTCGGCTATTTATACTTTGGTTAGTTCACGAAAACAAGCTAAATGTTGTAAAGATTATTTAGTGGACATCAAAACAATATATAACAAAAATTTATTTGATGTGACATAAATGTAAAGAAACATCAAAATAGTCCAAAAACTTTTCCTGTAAACCAAGTGCGAAATCGGAACACACTGTACCTTCTGTAATTTAAAAAAAAAAACACTAGACACACACACTTAGACTTTTTTTATTATAAATTCCTTTCAGTAATTGTTGGTTTTGAAAACGGATAATCTACTCGGTGTTATTTAAATATAAGTAATAAATAGCCAAAAGATTAATACAAGAGACTTGTATTGTAGATAAATTTAGTTTTCGCTTTGAGATTTGGCATTAAGTAGTATTGTTCTTTTTTCCGTTTCAATGATCGATATGAGTCATGCATTTTTGGAGTTCTTAATTATCAATAACTGCTACAGCGGTATCACGCAAGACTACAAGAATAAAGATTTATGTAAGAAGTTTGACAAATACAAATTACGTTATACAATTTTATAAATACAAATCCAACTATTCCGCTAGGGACGAAACTTGTAAACAACTCATTTAGCCTTGTTAGGGACAAATTTAAATTACACACTTTTCTCGCTCAAATTGAATTTGCAATAAACAAAACCGTGTTCTTGGAGTACGAAAAGATAAACCGAGATTGCCAGAGAGCAATTAAAACTTTACCTTGGAACTAACTTCGTTAGCTAGTGTTTCCCAAGGAGAGATTATAAGCGCGCTAAGAAATATGTCGACTATTACTTTAAAAGGAAGCCCCCGGTCAGATCGCTCGACTGGTAAATTAATGGCTTATGGAGTATTGATAATATACACAATCATGTTTTATTTACTAATTAAATACATAATATTGCCAACAAAAGTTGTTAATTTTGTGTAATTGTTGGTGATTTTCTAAAGAATTGCAAGCAGTTGCAATAATAGGAAATTTATGTACCTACCTTTATACGAAATTTATTTGTTCTGTATTCAAAACAAAAGCCTGCAATTCTTACTTGTTGGTAGGGCTTTTTACCCGTCTGGGTAGAAGCCACCCACACGTCAGACATTCTTCTACCAAACATAAATACTTAGAATTGTTGTGTTTCGGTTTGAAAGGTGAAAAGCTAGTGTAAAGAATGGTTAATAACTTTTATACAGCAGCAATGACTATATAATTATATATGTCTTTATATGGGGATCCAGCTACCTGTATCATAAAAAAGAACATAACCTACCCTATATAAATATTCCAGTATAAAAGCAGTAGTAAATGTTAGCAAGCGTCTATCTAATTTATTTTTAAGTTTAATATGTGTCAGACTTAAGAGAAACTAAAAAATGTCACGTTTTTTCCACGACCTCTCGCATAAGCATCCATGAAGGTAATGTGCTCCATAAAATTTGTGATTGTAAACAAGGTAAGAACTCATTATCTTACGTTACGAGTCTTCTACGTGACTTACCATTGTTAAGGTAAAAACTGTTTATAAGTAACATTTTCCGAAGCTATCATTTAAATTAGATATTTAAATTTAAGATAATACTACTTTCTGAAATAAATACATCTAAAGTTAAGTTACACTATTATATAAATTTAACTATCTACTATGGCTTTAAATCCACCAGTAGTCACCACTGTCTTATTTAGGCTTAATTTGTTTTTATAATAATTATTGTGTTCTAATATGTATTTATCTCGCACTGGAATAGATAAGTGGAACAAATTTTCAATCGTTTATTTGAGAGAATTGGGGGTTTCTATCATAGGGCTGATACTTATGTAATTTCAGCCTCAATATTCGTCTTCGGAAACTTAAATGAAATCGACAAGAAATGCATATGAATTTAATAATATTGACCAAACAATAATAGCCCTTAAATTTTAACTGTTAAGTAAAGAGCTCGTCACATGCTCAGAAAAAGGTTTGGGGGCTTATTTTACTACTTCATTCGAATGCATTAGGTGGCCCTTAAAATGTATCTACTATCTTCATGTGTTTCTCGTTGAAGTAATTGTCGATTTGAGCTCATCACAATTGTTTTATGTATTTATTTGCTACCAATACCTTTGCAGTCAAATGTTCAACTGTAATAACTCAAAACCCAATAATTCCATGGGAAATAGTTTACTTTCCAGTATCAATATTACTTGATTTTGAAATAAGAACGTAATATCATAAACTAAAATTTAATATTTCAAGAACGAGAAATGTACCAATCTATATATTATTCGTATTGGGGTCAAGAACCATTGCTGACTTATGGAACTTTTCCTATTTTTATTTGCTTTTGACTGTAAGTTCATAAAATAAGGCAGATATTCGTGGCAGCCGTTTGATTTTCCTCAGGTTAGCCATTTACCTGGATGTAGTCCGCATTTATAATAAAGTACTCCTTTTGCAATAAAATGTTGGCTCTAATCGATATGAATGCTTGAAATAATTAAAAGATCCCTTCTCTCTTGAGCAAAGTATCACGTGTGTAAAAATCAGTGCTATATTTTCGTATACATTGTTGAACTCCTTAGGTTTATATCGTTACGTATAAAATGATGGTGTGCGTGTGTTCGTAATTGTTCGCCTGAACGACTTGACCTCTTTGATATATTTTTTTTGGTTAGCTTTTTACCTACCAGCCGCTTCCAACTGCACTTGGAAGCGGTGGGTTTTGATGTTGAATATTTTAACCTTTAAATTTTTTATTTTTGAATATTTTCAATTCAATATTTTTTATTCACGACTTATTGATTTCTCATTAGTTAAAAATTATTTCGTGATTAAATACTGGTAAATAAATTAATATAAAAGGCTACGCGTTGATAATCAATAAATAAAATACTTCTATGATATTAACCGAAAGTAAATAAAAATAAATAAATAAATATATAAATAAATATTGGACAACATCACATACATTACTCTGATCCCAATGTAAGTAGCTAAAGCACTTGTGTTATGGAAATCAGAAGTAACGACGGTACCACAAACACCCAGACCCAAGACAACATAGAAAACTAATGATTTTTTCTACATCGACTCGGCCGGGAATTGAACCCGGGCGATTCGGTTCGGTCGATCGGATTGGCGTACCCATGAAAACCGGTGTACACACTACTCGACCACGGAGGTCGTCAAAAAATAGTCATTTGAAATAAAGTAAATTGAACGTGAGATACATGTTAGAAATATAAAAATAAAAAAAAAAGTTGTACATACAATTGCCACCATAAAAAAGATTTTCATAAATCGTTATATCAATAAAAAAAATGTATTCCGCATGTAAAATAATCACCGGCCAAGGCTTACATGACAGAATTTGTGCTCCAATTATTCATTGAATATTTTTCGTTAATTGAAAGTTACGTATGAATTTCATGTTGTATGTGTCATTATTAATGGTCGTGCTGCACGACGATACAATTATAACAAAACTGACCATCAAATTTAAAATGATAGTGAGGATTTTTGCAAGCTTGTCTGGTTGAGTGTAACCAACTTATAAAGACCCATGGCTGGCCGAATACCATGTAAAGATACCAAGCGAATTAGTATTTCAAGAAGATAATTTGAAGTGGTTCTTTCTATAAATAATCACTTGTGTGTGTGTTATATGTTTTATTTACAAAGAAAGAAATGCCTTTCGCATTTGATAAGAAGAATATTTCTAGCTAAAGTTAGTATTATTATTAGATGTATATCGTAACGGCGAGACAAACTATTTAAAAGGAATACAATTTACTTTACGTTATAAATAAACCCAATCCCTTACATTATAATGTCAACCGTGGGATGTAAGATCCCTCGTGCCTTTAATTACACGGACTCAAACTAGAGCAAAGCGATACGAAGTTATTGATGTTTGAGGATGATTTTATTGATGAGTGGGTGGTACTTACCTAGTCACTTAGTACAGAAGCCAACACTAGCAAAGTAACTAACTAACTATCTCGTTAGATAAAACATAATCGGTATAAAAAAAATAATAAACAAAGATACTTTTACTATAATATCCATTTAGTTGCCACATTGCAGATTATGAGATCAAAGGTTCAAATTCCAAATCTAGTTTTTTGTCAAAAATTTCAATGACTTTTTAGACCAATTAGGATGCCGTTTGTATTGAATAGGATTATGTTTGTAAGAATAGTAATTGTAAAAGAAAGTTATTTGTTAATTAACTGCTGCTAGTTATTTGTACAGTGTATTTATATAAGCTGTATGTATCACTCTCGAAATTAATTAATAACGTTTTTCTTTATTGGTTAAGTTAAGAATTAAAGTAAAACAATACAGTAGTGTAAGATAATGTTATAACAATGTTCCCGGTTCCAACGTATCCAGAACAAAGCTTAAATTTCCCGCCAATGATTTTTTTTTTTTTAATGTTGCCCGCTTCAAATATCGTACCGACAACATAATAATAAATAAATATTGGACAACATCACATACATTACTCTGATCCCAATGTAAGTAACTAAAGTACTTGTGTTATGGAAAATCAGAAGTAACGACGGTACCACAAACACCCAGACCCAAGGCAACATAGAAAACCAATAATTTTTCTACATCGACTCGGCCGAGAATCGAACGCTGGACCTCGGAGCGGCGTATACATGAAAACCGGTGTACACACTACTCGACCACTGAGGTCGTCATTTAGTTTGTGGTAAATATATTTTCTTTAAATAGTCATATTTGATCATGACCGCTGTAGTGAAATGAATCAGGAAATCATCCCATTAACAAGTAACATGCACTACATGTATTTACAGATTTATATTTATAACTGGTGATGTATTTTTACACCGAATCGATCCGTGTGCTTTTGATTGCATTGTTTTTGTGAATATGCCGATTGTGTTTTAAATAAATAAATAAACATATACATAGTTCTATTTATTCATTGAATTTATTTTGCTCGATTCCGTAAAAGTCACGATTTATTATTATTATTATTATTTTTATTTATTTATGCACAAAAGTTTACAAAACAAAATACTTATAGCTAGCATCAGAAAACCACCGGGTTTGTAATAAAATGTTAGAAATACATATTTATGTGGTACATTTATATTATATTTAATAAACTCATATTTTGTTATTGTATCCGATTTCATAAAAGTGTAATCGATTTTAGAACGTCGTTCGTATTATTCGGCTTTGAAAAATAATACAAGACGATTTCCCGCGCAAAATGATTATTAAAAAAAAAAAAAAAAACAAAAGACAATTGCGCATGGAATGACAATAGGAGATTTTTGTTAATTGGGTTTTTTAACTTCAGGACTATATAATATTTATAAAATAAAACAAATAATCAATAAATATTCTGTGTACTGGTGTGTATTTATTAAAATGCTAACAAAGGGTTAGGTTAGTAAGGGTTATCTAGGTACGTTATCTATAGAACATTAACGCCAGTTGAACATTATATTGAACATATTTCGATCATATTTTTGACAATCTCTCGTGTCCTACCTTTCGTTCATGATCAATCCATTGTATTTATTTAAGTAAACACTTAGCGTATCAGACACTTTAAAAAATCAATAAATCCTTGTTAGGTATTCGTATCCGTTTCCATATTAATATGATATTTCGTGGATATACTGCAATAAGTTTTAATCATCGATAAAAGTAATGTTCATTTAAATTCTTTCGGAGTTTTATTGTTCCGAGATAGCGTGCGAATTGCTCCTGTAAAATTTATTTAAATTTCTTGTTTTTTTTTCTTTTTTTTTCAATAGGTTCAAGTTAAAGGATCATATTTCGGAATTGGAAAGGTGTTTTATTCAGAAACTATTTATATATTGTGATTTATAAAATCTAATATTATATTTTGAAATAACTAATAGGATTGGTACGTAGCGTAGGCTCTATTTACTAACTTCTTGAGTCCAATAAGTTTTTCAAATTATTGTAATAAACTTTTAAAAGCTTTGATTTTAGTACGTTATTTGTTAGGTTAAAAAAAGGTATTATATTACAAATACTGTCTGACTTATAAAGTGCATCAAAGTTCAAGATTCCTTTCGAATTAATATCTATATTAATAAGTATGCAAACTCTTTAGATTAAACTAAACGAAAACGTCGAGACTGTCCTTTAAACAAATAAAAACAACGAAATTTAAAAATAGAACTGCAGTAAAAAATTAAATTATAGCCGTTATAAAAGAAGTATGTTATATATTGCTTAGTTTTGAAACGGGCAACTCTGTACTTACTCGTTTCTGACAATATCATATTATACATTATTTTCGTAATATAAAAAAATCACATTACATTAATTCTTCCACAAACTTACCTTTTTAAGAATTTTTACTCGTACAAAGTGGGATGGACAGCTCTCTACAATTTCTAACTTTATAGCTTCAAGGAACTAATCTTACAAATTAGATTCCTGTCTAAAGGATTTTATTAATTTATTTTCCCCTACAAAAGCAATAGTAACCAGGATGCTTCAGTTTTGTATCCTTTTTTGTATAAACTTTTAAGGAAGTACAGTCGCTAGAAATTTCTACGAGAAAACTAAATTTCCTCTAGCGTTGCTTAATCTGGAATTTCTTTACAGAGTATTTAGTTTATTGCAATTATAAAAATCGTTAATACAGAAATTCTATGTCGATAGAAGAACCTTTCACCAAAGACAATAACCATTTTTATTTCTGCAGTTACAATATCACTAATGCCAGTTACTATTTAAGAAACGATTCATTTCCTTTACAGTTTAAATTTTTGTCTAGGCGAAAAGCCATCAACTTTGGGAACTATGAAGTTATATATTATTGCCTGTAATTACATTAGCTCGCTCATCCTTAAAATTGAAACATATCCATACAAAGTAGTGCAGTTCAGCGGTAGCATAAGTGATGAGTGGATGCTATCCAGACGGGCTTTTACTAAGTAAATAAATAAATAAACATTTTATATAAATTTATATACTAGATTATTTTATTTTATTTGTTAAATAAATTTAAGTTTATCTATCTTATAAATAAATGAAATAAAGTAAACATTAATATTGCAACCAATATAATATAACACGAAAAAAATATCATTCAATTATCCCGACATGGAATTTTTCTTTGCCCCGGACTATTCAATGGGACAGTGAAAGATTGACCTAACTATCTTTCTCACTTATACAGCAATGCCTCTCTTTCCCTCACTAATTAGTCAGCACCTGCATTAGTTCAGGTCGCTAGGGATGTGCTCGTGCCCTTATCTAGACGGCTTGTTAGAGTTGAGAGATTAATGTGTATATACTGTGGCTATGTTCATTCATATTAATACCGAGTAAAATACTTTAGAACACGTGACTTCCGTACCGTATACGCTATAGATAATCGTTATTCGGTAATTGGGATGATTTTAGATTTCAGTTGGCAATAAATTTAACTCAGGTTGTGATATTGAATGCAGACTTCGGACAACCTTGGGAATTAAGATGTTATGTTCCTTGTGCCTGTAGTAAAATTGACTCACTAATCTTTCAAACCGAAACACAACAAAACTAAGTGTTGCTGCTTGACAGTAGAATATTTGATAAGTGGGTTGTACCTACACAGGCGGGATTATACGAAGCCCTATATCAAGTCCGTGCATACTATCAATAACATACTGCAACAATTTTTTTATGTTAGCGTCAGAAACATTATAAAATTATTATTATAAAACTCACCAAGAATGTCAGGTAACTTTACCTTTTTTTTATAAAAAAATGCTGCTAAAAAATATTAAGGCGTTTAATGTTTATTGTATATTGGTGATAATGTGAGATTACATAATTTGTTCCAAAAGTAGACGAAGAACATATTCACTAACATCCATTATGTATCATTACAGTCACATAAGTCCTCCTAAGCATTATATCAGCAGCCATTTGAAAAAAAAAATATTATTAAATTTTTGTGACGTTAGTACAATAAACATCATCAAATCATCAAAAACACCAACAACACAGAGTAAGAGAGGGCGCTCATCTCAATTGTAAACTTAAAAATCGATCAATGCAAATATTAATTTCCAATTATGACTATTTACGTAATAAAGTCACGTGCCAAACGTAGAAGCCGACGCATCTACCGCACGATTGGCTCATAAATAGCTGTAACGACATCCGACTGGTCCGTATAAAAAATATTCCCAGATAGTTTTCAACTAAACTGCAAATATTGATGTAACGTTCAAATGATACTGTACATTGCAATTTTTCTGTCAGCTGATAGCACGTGTCAAGCCTTCGTGTAACTGAAAACCGTTTATTTATTTTTTGTATATTTTCATATTATTACTAAAAGTATTCAATTTTTTTTTATTATACGTCAAAAAGAGCTTACCTTAACTGATTTTGAACCGAATTTGGGTGATGATTTTTTTGAATAATTTTTAGTTATATGGTAGATAAACTTTAGTCAATTTCAAATCTAGAATCTTTACTTGCTTTGTAAAGCTTGAATGCTTATTGAAAAATTAGACATTATATCATACATTGTATTAAGCATATTTTTTATTATAACTTTTAAAATCTATTTGATTTAAGACAATTATAACATAATACTACGACTAAATATGATTTTCATGTGTATATCGTTATTTAAATATTGTGTCAGTAGATGCGAATTGCTTGTAGTGTTAAACAATTCTAAATTCATATGTATATATTTTAAAATTTTATACGTTTAAAAATATTATTGGCATTAAGATTTCTAACATTTTTATGGTTGAGATTGTGATGTCTATAGCTTTTGTTTTTGTTTTAGAAGTGTTCATAAAATTTATGTCTATAGAGAGAACTGTAGATTTAGTGCATTTTAGTGTATATTAATAGTTTATTACAAAAATAAATAACGTGTACACAACACGAATGTAGGACAAAAAAAATATCTCGTTGAGATTTTTTGCCGATTCTTCTCAGGTCTGAAGTGTTTCTTTTCGAACCGGTGAATACCGGTATAATTCTTCGAAAGATTAATACTTTCTATGTTGAATAAAGAAATTTGAATTTAATAATTGATAGAAAATTATTTAGTAAAGCAATGGCTAATATATAACCGATATTCTAAAATATCAAAGTATTCGTATGGGCTCGTAAATCTTAAAAAAGTCTACAGTAAATTTCCTGATAGAATATACGTATACGTGTATCTCCTTTTAAAAGATAAGTTTCAGTAACCACTTTTAAGGAAAAGATAAATCAAGACGGAAATATAGCAAGATACATTATCATGATTTATTTGTTGTACAATATTATTCCTTATAATAAATTACAAAATATTTATAAATATTAACTGCACTGCTCTTTAAAGAATATATTGTTCAAGATTTAAATCACTTTCTAAGTAATTAAGATACGTTTCAAACATTTTACACTATATAACAAACGATTTAAATAACTGTATGTGCAGATATGTATATATATATATACCAAGTCTATATTATTTTTATTTTACAAGAACTCGTCGTTCTAGTGGCTGGCTTTCAGCTGGCAAGATCAGGGTTCAAACCCAGCTTCAGGCAAATAAAAAGTATTGTATTTCGTTTAAGAAAATCTCAGTTAAATCCGTTCGGAAATTGTCAAGGTACACTGCTGATGAGGTCAGATTGTTGTTTCATCTGTTTTTACAATCTTGACCACTATAATATCTGCGTAGTTTTTCGTTACTTTCCATTGAGAATAGCTGTTTTTGGTCATTCATTTTGGTGATCAATTGATAAACTATGAATACTAGATAGTAACATGACTCGTGTAATCTTCTTAGTATAGTATATAGTAATATATTTTTAATATGTTTGTCCTCTATGGGTATCTCTTGACCATTCATTTGATCGTGATGATAGTTTGACATGATTTACTGCGCAAAGGTTTCACATTCAAAAAATAAAACATTTGTTTTTCTTCAATATAACCGTCTTATGCACATCCTTATACACTGCGTGTGCGAAGTTGGGTTGGGTAGCTAGTACATTATATTTAAAACAATCGTGTAAGGATTCGGAGAATTTTCCGCAGACTCGTGTAAGTGCAATATGGTTTTGTCTTGACCTTTGACTACAATTTCCGTCAACATTGTATGCAGTTCTCACATAACACAAGCTGTGTTGTATTTAATCAGTAGTTCATATTGTTGTTACGCGTCCGATAGAATTATATTTATATTATCTTTTATCTTTACAAACATACTAGATAGATAAGAAATATTTTCAATCGACTTTATAATAGAAGGTTCTCGATTCGTCGGTATAGAGTAAAAAAAATTTAATCATTTTGATGTGGAGCTATAATTCGACATAATATTTACCATACCTGAAGTCAAACTAATTCTTAAAGTAGGTTTATATTTTATAAATAGAATCATGCTATAATTTTTTTTTAATACAACTCACATTGATTTTTTTATTCTTTAAATAAGTAAATACTTCTTTATCTGAACCTATTTTGTTTTTTACTCTTTCAAAGTCCAGTAATAAGTGCAACAAGTTGAAAGGAATTAAATAGTTAAGAGTCGTTTATATAATTTAATAAAGCGAAAAAATGTTAATTAACGTTTATATACAGTTTTAATATTAATTAAATTTTATAAAACGGAGTTAAGTGTTGTTGATAAAATGTCTCAAAGGAAAAAAAACGCATTTAAAACATTTTTTTGTGATTATTAACTTGAAGTAAGTCAAACTGAAAAATGAATTACTTTAGCGCTCAAAATAACTTTTTTTTTTACTTTTTTTTATCTTGAAAATCTCTACAGGCGTGTTGACCGTGCCTTTGGTGTATCATTATGCGTGGAGCTTCGTAGTTTGATCTGCCTTAATGTTTATATTTAAAGGTAACATCATCAAGAAAAGTTATCCTGATATTTTAATCGTTCCTCGTGTTATTATTATTTATATTAGTGGCATTATTGATGGTATTCAGTCAGCCTGTACTAGTAACACTTTCAATCTAAAAAAAATAGTCGGAATAAAAGAAGAAGAAAATTATGTTATTTTTTTATTCCTGGGTACTTTCTGTATCTGTATTTTATGATGTATCGCATGTATCTCAAATACTATTTTTAAAAAAATAATAATAAAGAGCAACAATTAATAATCTCTATAAGCGACTTAGTATTCGATATGCCTTGCGACACCTGTTGTACTTAAGCCTTAGCCAGAAACCTTAACCCAAGTGCCAATAACAACTTACTGTATAAGGTTTCAACTCAATGAGATAATCAGTGAATAGACGACGATGAACAAAAATTTAATATATTTTTTTTTAGAATAATATAATCAGATAAGACTAAAAATATAAAGGGCTTTATGCAAGTGCGTCTGGGTACCAAGTAATTATTCTATCAAATCAAATCAAAATATTCTTTACTAGCGCAACTACCCGTGTGCAAGGGTGTAATATCAGTATTGCACCCGTGCGAAGCCGGATCCGGATAAAGTCCGCGATGGAATATATGTCTATCTCTTAGGGATAACCCACAATAACTATTTTTTATACTTTACTTTTTACGAGAAGTAATGGTTTATTTTCGAAGCGATTTTAAGCAATGTAACGATATTTTTTGTAGACCTTTTTAAGGTGTACAATAATGTAGTACATTATTTTGAACTACCTTGTAGGAACCAGCCAGGACATGCAATGTAAGCGCAAAAAATGTGTTTATTCACGACATCACATTAGAAACCTCTAAAATTATCAGTGTTTCTCTACTGTATTGTGCATGTTTACATATAAACCTTCCTCTTAAATCACTCTATCTATTAAGAAAAACCTCATGAAAATCGGTTATGTAATTTTAAAGATCTAAGCATACACAGGGACAGACACGTAGCGTTAACCGACTTTGTTTTTTTACTATGTAATGATCAAGTATATTCATAGAAGCACTTTAGAATCGTCATGTTATATTCTGTCTAGAAGTCAAAAAATACTAAGTCCACATTTTTTTTATTTTTAATATAATCTTGTGTTGAGTAATATGCCTTAATTACTAATGTTTTTTTTTTAATAGACCAACTTAATAGTGACTGTGGTATATTTTTAAAGAAACGAATACATATATACATAACATTATATATGTATTCGTTAACATAACATTTATATTACCATGGATCATCGGAAAAGTTGATATATGGTTTTTTATTTTACAATTTTCTTATATAGGTAAAGGACAAACCTATACCACATTAAGAAGAAGACTACTGTAGTCTTGACAACGCAGTGTTTCCAACTTAAAAAAGAAATACTGACGAAAAATGTCTTTTTTTTCCATTTTATTTAAAAAATAAAGAAAACTTTTTTGATGGCAAAGGTAGGATAAACAAATGGACCACTTGATGAATATGATACGTGGTCACCATTGGACAAAAATATTGGCATCATAAAAAATAACCATTTCTTACATCACTAATGGGCCAACAACCTCGGGTATTGTGATGTAATGCCGTCTGTGCATGTAGTTACACGAGCACAATCGCCCTTTATACGAAGGGGAGGGGGTGTATTGTGGATGTAAAGAATGGCTTATCATTTTAATATTATTTTTATTGTGATAACATTTCACACAACAGTAATTGATTAAACTGAATATATTGCAAAATCAAAATAAAGGTATACTTTTTTCAATGACCACTTTTGTACCGTCATTACAAAATCTATTTTAATTTACAGTTATCACCTTGGTGGAAAGTAGATTTTATTGATAAATTGGAAAGGACATTTAGTTACACTTTTCCTAACAATTGAATTACTACTTATCCTGAATTACAACTACTTTTGCGTTTGTGATAAGCCTTTGTGCTAGACCGCATGGGTAGGTATCACCCACTCCTCCGATGTTATACCGCCAAACACCAGTACCCAGTGTTGTTGTGTTCCAGTTTTAAGGGTGAGTGTGCCAGTGTAACTACAGGCAGAACATCGTAGTTCCCAAGTAGTTGGTAGCACATTGGTAATGTAAGGAATGGTTAATATTTCTTATAGCGCCATTGTCTATGTGCAGTAGTGACCACTTAGAGGTAACTTACTTATCAGGTAGCCAATCTGCTCGTCCGCCTACATATATCATGAAAAAAGAGTTGAATATAATTTTCATTGTTCCCTTTTTAAATTCATTACAGTTCTATGGCTATTATAATAATTTTATGATCTCTGTACTTTATATTAAAAACGTATAATATACACTAAATTCGCATCACGTATAGTCTTGTAATTTCTTCCTCGCAACTACAAGTAGCTAACATAATTCAAAGAAAAATTCAAGATTAAACATCACCGTCGGGAAGTTCTTGAATTTATTTCAACGGAGAAATTGCCGGCGGTTGGCCTTCCTTCGCCGGCTTCCTCGTGAGATATAAATAGCGTAAATTTTCCCGGAGCCACTACAATTTCATGAATTTTTGTAGCTTCATATTACGTGACAAATAGCTAACTGTGACTTCCCGTGGCTGGAAAATAGGTCCCGCATGCGGTGAGAATTTCTGCATAGAAATGAATAATTGTTTGCAATTTATACGGCTTTCCCATTTTTTTCTATGTAAAATGAACATAAATACTAAAAAAAATATACATCTAAAGATTATTTTTGGAGGAAGAACGGTACACCAAACCTCTATCCTTTGTATTAATGTGTTTTTATTTTAATAATTATTTCGTGTAATTGGCAGTAAAAAGGAGTTTAATTATATGTTTAATTATAGTTATAATATGTAGAGTTCTCGGGCGCAGACGTACAAGGAGATCCGACCCTGCCAAAACTGGGAAGAGGGTTTTGGACAATGAAGAAAAAGATAATACTTCTTATATAAAACTAACGATTAATTATTATTAAATATTTGGTGGTAGATAGACGGACTCTAAACAGCAATACTTAGGATTGTTATGTTTCACATTGAAGGGTGAGTCAGTCAGTAACTACAGGGACAGCGTACATAAGGTTTTACTTGCCAAGGTTGGCGGTGTATTGGCGAATGGTTTACATACCTTAAAGCGCCAACGCGATTGTGTGACCACTTACAATCGGATAATTCCCATCACTTTAATTACTTTATAAAAAAAAAAAAAACATAATTTTATCCCGTAGTAAGAGCTGAAGTTTTCTCATTATAAGCAAAGTTAAGTTTATCTTTTTTAAACAAGAGCACCTCCACGTGGACTATTAAGTTGATGCTAAATAAGGATATTCAAATAATTAATTTAAATAATATTAAAGTTATTTAAACATATCATGAAGCTATTCAAAGAAGATTTTTCGCAAATATTATTACACGAAGAATTCCAGGAAATACGAATATGATCATTTAGGTTTGTATTTGTTAAGTTGTTAATATTATAATTAAGATAATGTATAATCAATCTTTGATATTACATAAAAATATTATTCGAGGTGATTGTACTAACGATACATATATTTTATTTTCTCATAATAATGTATATTACTGTTAAAGTATAAAAAAGGATAAGTTTGGTATTAATTATATTTGAAAAAAAAAAAAGAATGAAAAATTAATCAACGGTCAGTGATCATCTTTATAAGGGGCATTAATTAAAATCTTTTGTATTTGAAATTTTCTAAAATAACTAAATATTTTACAGATTATTCATAAAACTATTATTAAATTTTAACCTTCACGGCTTTTAAACATTGAGTAGTACGGACAAACTTCCATTATCACGAAGATCTTAGATAATATCCCTCTGGGCTGAATCGTTTAATCTCTTAGAGTAGATTAATTAAACACAAACAACGTCTCCAAAATGATACTGTATCAAGTCAAAGATACGGCTCTATACTCCACTTCGCTAATAAATCAATCAATTATTGTGTAAAACGGTTGAAGCTTAAATTGAGCATCCTATATAATATAATATATAAACTGAGATGACCCGGTAGACGGTACACGTGAATTTTAACCGTAGAATTCGATTTCACCAAGCACTACTGAATTTTCATGTGCTTAATTTGTACCTATAATTTGTGTTGTGCTTGGTGGTGTTCGAAAATGTGTTTAAGTCGGATGAACCTCTACCAAATGAATTCATTCTTCATAGGCTACATAGCTTCTCGAAAAGAAGGCTTTAAGCCATTAGTGGGAAAATTGCAAACTGTAAAAGTATGTTTATAATAAAATATGGCAACAATAAACATTTCAATATTTTTTTTTTAAATTGTACCACATTATATTCATTGTATTGTGATAATATCAAAGCATTTTGTATAAAATATTATTTAAATCTTATGCCAATCCTTAATTGTATCTGTTCAAAGGACAAGCGGGCAAATTGTCTTTATACAAAACACAAAAACAAATCTTTGAAATTTTGTTACATACGTATGTATGTATTATTTATTTTCTTATGTCTATTATAAGCATTTCTGAATCGTCATACTATTAATATTTAAGAGAATTGAAAGTTCTCTTCTCCATTCGTACGGATTAATATATACAGATTCTGGCTCAGAGATTCTGCCATAAAAATCTAAATTTATACAACTAAATGCATATGTTGTGTATGAAAATCAACTAAAGCAAACGAATGACTCTCACGGTTGTCACGTCAATAGCTTCAATTAAAGCGGGACAATCTGTGAAGCGCTGCCACTTATAAATATAATAATAAAATATACTTAATCCTTCCCCTAAACCCTTCCCCTTCTAGTATAAGATTTTTTTTTAATTTATAATATCGGTAGGCGGACGAGCAAATGGGCGACGTAACGGGTAAGTGATCACCACCGCCCATAGACAATGGAGTTGTAAGAAATATTAACCATTCCTTAGATCACCAATGCGCCACCAACCTTGGGAACTGAGATGTTACGTCCCTTGTGCCTGTAGTTACACTGGCTCACTCATCCTTCAAACCGGAACACCGCAATTCTGAGTACGGCGGTAGAATATATGATGAGTGGGTGGTACCTACCCAGACGGGCTTGAACAAAGCCCTACCACCAAGTAAATAGTAGTGATTTATATATATTTTTTTCGTTGTTAGTTGAATGAACGAATGATATTACCTATATTATAGACCTAATAAGTTTAGTCAATTTATTAATATTTAAAATTAAAATTAGAAAAATGTAACTAATTATATATAAAAAAATATTTGATATATATATGAGCCAATATGGCCCAGTGGTTAGGACGCGTGTACCTTAACCGATGTTTTCGAGTTCAAGCCCAGGCAAGCACCACTGTTTTTATAATTCATCACGTTCTCGGCGGTGAAGGAAAACATCGTGAGGAAACCTGTATGTGTCTAATTTCAACAAAATCTGCCACATGTGTATTCCACCAACTCGCATTGGAGCAGAGTGGTGGAATGTTTCCCATATTCCCAGCAGTGGGAAATTTATAGCTTGTTAATGTAATGTAATTATAAAAATATTTCGAGTATGAGAATAATTAATGAACAAATTAGGCAGCGGGACAATATAAAATGTAACGTCATTAGCCGGTATTTGCGTCTCCGCGTCGAGGCGTGTCATCATAGTGACGTGACTGAAATACCTAACGAATACACAACGAATGCTGACCAATCGTACTACAAAGTCCTAATAACCCCTAAGCATTTATTCTTATAAGTTCATAATTTTTAAAATGCCTTTTTTATAATCATTAATATTGATACCAAACATTTTTTGTATCTTGTAAAATAGGTAGGTAGATGGAAAAAATTCGATAAGTTGTTTTAAGTTAAAACAGATTGCGAAAATCTTTTAAATTGCACATTTTAAGGTGGGCACTTTTAATAGTTTTATTCTACTCATGTGAGGTAGGGCTTTGTGCAAACGTCTGGGTAGGTGTGAACTAGCACATATTCTACCGCCAAACGGAACTACTTAGTGTTGTTGTGTTTCAGTTTTAAAGGTTTATTAGTCAGTGTAACTACGGGCAGACTACAGGATAGAACATCTTAGTTTCAAAGCAGCGTAAATATCTATGGGCGTTAGTGACCAATTACCATCAGTTGGCCCAATGGACGATCCATCGATATATCTTTAAAAATATGTATGGACCGTGTACTGGTCAATATCTATCTAAAGATAAACTCAAATTAAAATATTAGAATTAATCATAGTTCTAGAATTTAAAACCGATGTATTGAAAGCAGTTTGAAGATAAATACAGTGGGTTTTTCTAAACTATGACACAATAAAAATTAATAATGTATGTATAGAGTGACAATTATTTTTTACTTTAAGTAAACTTTCTTATTAGACATTGCGCACTTACTGTAGTCTAGCAGAACAAATTGTGATAAAAATACATTTTTGTTTTATATCATAGGCGCACTGCTACCGACAATAGACCTTTTTTTAATATTAGGACGTACCACATTTTAGCATCTCACTTTTAAAATTGTATAACTTCATCGGAATAGGCTAGCGTCTGAGACACAGACTCGGCCTAGTTCAGGGGCTTGTAACATTAAATAAGTACGTACCTAATTGTAATGTATTCGTAAGTTATAGACACTAAACGAATACATGATTGGTTTTTAAATAGATAAATAAAACTACGCTGGACATACTAGCCTGGATGCTTCAAATTTTAGGCTTAAAAGGACAAAATTGTATGCAATCTTTTATGTATGTTATCTTTTACTGTTTGGATTAAATAATGCAGGAATCAAAGTCGATTTAACGAAAATAAGACATTTATTTAGAAAAATAAGCTCACATGTTGTAAATAAAAAAAGCAATTTTCATTTCGGATGTAAAAACATTTAACGCTTTAATTAGGGAGCGAAACAGTATGAAACGTCATTAGTCGGTATTTGTGTCCCGCGTCGAGGCGTGTCATCAAGTAGACGTGACCGAAATGTCTGACGAGCACTCAACATGCTGACCAATCGTTGCACACAACGGGGTAATAAGTCATGACCATTTTTGCCGATTGTGGAAATTTTATCGCGTAAAAGATTACCATTTGTGTAGGAAATTATGAAATTAATGGCTTTTTGAATGAATAATGACGAATGAGTTATTAGAAATTCGGTAATCACAATTTATATGCTTTCAATAACTTGAGTTTGTACAACCTCGTTTGGGTTACTTCCTGACATGAATTGTTCTAAAATCAAGCATTAATAGTTTGAATTGTTTTTATTATTTTGTATGTATTTCCATTTGAAGAACTGTTGAATTGTACATACATGTACAAAATGCATAACATTTTAAAGGCCGATTTTATAAAGTTTTTAATACAATTCCTTTTACGTAGTTTCTTATTGGGGAAGGCATTATAATATGTTTAAGAGTTAATGGTTTTACGCAACCGTACACACAAGTGAGTAGCGAGAAGTCAAGACTATCCTCAAGCCATGAGGAGAGCTCCGTTGGCACGCCACGGCCAAGGGCAGTAAATTTGTATATAAAGGCGATTTTTTTCGTTTAATTTCGTCTTCAAGAGGCCTGTACAACTTTAATGGGTTTCTACCAAGAAATTTTCTGTACTTGCCAACTTCTAAACGTCGGTCTCAGTTAGCAGTTTGGAAGTTGGCAATATTTACACTTAAAAGCACATATGGTTTTTGACCTTGTACCTGAACGAACTCCGATCGTGTGGGATTACCAATTAGATTATGACACTAATAGAATAGAGCTATATATAAATTTGCCTAATTGAACACATACAGCACATAAAGGCAAAGTTACATTTTTTTGGAAACTCGCAACCATGACATTCGACTTAATCCTACACTGGCTATCCACAGGCTTCGGCTTAATATGCATTGGCAACATAGTACTCAAAAATAATTCAAAATATTTGTTATTCACATACAATATGTAACATTTTGTTCGCGTTATACATTTATCATCACTACATATATCAAGATAAAGTCATGTCATGCAGTTCGCTCTCCAAACACAAAAAATAAGTGGCTTGCTGAATCAACAGCGCCGTATCCAAAAATTCACAACGGTCGAAATTTTTATACATTTTTTTAAAGTGCATACTCTTTGTGCATTTTAGCAATCTTTTTTTACAATCTATGTAGTTTTTATCTAACGATACAATGAAACTCCAATTAAAAATGACACTTTCTCGCTTATCTGCAAATTTAGAATTTTATTGAAGACCATTGAATATTGATATTTTATATGGTCCAAGCTTCGACTTTACACGGTAAAAATTTCGTTTAAATTTTCATTTCAAATAGAAAGTTTGATAAGGATTATTACAATGCCGTAAATGTTTTAATAAATCGAACTAAAGTTTTAAAACATTATACAATTATTTCGAACAATAAAAGATGCTTTGTTCCTCCTGTTAAAATATAGACATAAATGTAATTGGAGATTTTTCAGAGAACAACTTTGAAAACCGGTAAAAATCTCAATTAAATGCAGATCACCTGCCAAATTTTCAGACGTTCTAACTCTATAAAAGTGGTTAGAAACTCACTTTATATGGACGATCTTTTGTTCGCGTTATTCATCAATCTTGGGGCATTAGCGCCGTCTAGATAAAGTCCCTCCGGCACTATCAACAATGGCCTGAACAAATGCAGGTACCATCTAATTAGCTCTATGAGTAAAAGAGACAGTGATATGTTGTCTAATACATTAGAAAGGGAGCGAATGCCAGTTGGAGTTAATCCGTCACTGTCTTATTAAGTAATCTTGGCAAGTTAGAATGATGAATACAGAAGAGATTTTACGACTTTTGATTTGATCTAATTAAATAAAGATGATCTTAGAAATTAATATGTATTTTGTATGCAATAAAATTAATTATTGCTTATAGGATACTTAGATAATGATCTTATCTTACATTTGGGCATTTAATGAAGATAAAATTGTTCTGTACACGATACCATACGTCGTTTTTGAATTAAGTGCAACGAAAAAAATCGTTCCCTGCCAAACGGGTGATTTCATAACTGACTATAACAAAAAACCTTAGATCTTAGCGATTAAATGAGAGTGAGATTCTGGGCGGGTCACTAGTTGGTTTTCACGGTAGCAGGCGTAAGCGATCCCGTAGCACCCGCCGAAAGACGGAGAGGGTACCGCTGGTTTCTTAGTGGGTATTCCGGTGTGCCTGGACGCACTCGGCGTCTCCGGCACCGACGAGTTCTACATACGCCCCCCCCACTTCCATCACGTGGGGGAAGCGCGTAATGCGTTTTTCCAGCGAGAAAAAGAAAGGGTCACTTGTTGGTTGGTAGTACCATTTTGTAAAGTAAAGTGGTGCTTCTGACAAGCGAGGCAACCTTTTCATTTTAAATAAAACTCCATTTTATTTTCATCTAATTAACACGCATTATTGACTTGGGTCTTAAAAGCCGTGCTATAGATTGAGATTTGAAAGATTTCGAATTCATTATTAAATTTTATGAAAGTAAATTTAAAAAAAGTTTACATGAAAGATACACTCTCTTGCATTTATTCACAGTTATACGGTTCCGTATTAATAATAAACTCGCCAAAAGTGAAATATGAACCCAGTTCGTTCAGCTCAATGGTTATATGATTTTCTGTACGCGGTCGTGAACTTCAGACAGGAAGCTCGTAAATGATGCTTCATCCTTGCTCTTCGAGTCGACGTTTTATTAGAATAAAATTTTCATATGTTGCACTTAAATGAATAAATATTTTTTATCAATTTTGTCGTAGTTTGTATGATATTGCTATTTTTATGTGCTCGTGATGTCATACTTATGTTAGTACGTAATCAAACCAATTTTACTTAATAATTATTATTTTTTAATCAGTCGTACTTTATTCAAACTTCTATTAAATATTTTTTGCAAAGTATTTATTTGAAATCAACTGATTAAAAACGACAAACCATTTACATATTTAATGATATACAATTACAATAATCGTTCAAATTAAAACATTAGCTTTAGCATTAGCAGCCTGTAAATTTTCCCACTGCTGGGCTAAAGGCCTTCTCTCCCTTTGAGGAGAAGGTTTGGAACATATTCCACCACGCTGCTCCAATGCGGGTTGGCGGAATACACATGTGGCAGAATTTCGTTGAAATTAGACACATGCAGGTTTCCTCACGATGTTTTCCTTCACCGCCGAACACGAGATGAATTATAAACACAAATTAAGCACATGAGAATTCAGTGGTGCCTGCCTGGGTTTGAACCCGAAATCAACGGTTAAGATGCACGCGTTCTAACCACTGGGCCATCTCGGCTTTTGGGGAGGAGGGGTCATCCTCCTCGTGGGAAGCCAGCAAGCTGGTCTGATTTGACAAACCACTCAGATGAAACTTTAACGAGTTTACCGCAAATTAAAACAGTTTAGTCATAAATTTAGATTCCATTTAAAAAAAATGTTTTATATAAAAATTGATATTTATTTAATATAATATTTACTAACATTAATATTAGACTCACACGGGTCAATATATTTGACCAAATTTTGTATATGTATATCATTATATTTTAAATATGTATATCATTAAACAGAAATAGTATGCACTTTATATTTACTTATTAATTATAAATATATATATATATATATATCAAAGTCAAAGTCAAAAATATTTATTCAATATAGAAGTGTTTACACTTGCTTATTGATTGTCAAAAATCTACCACCGGTTCGTAATTTAGCACCTCGGACCTGAGAAGAACCGGCGAAAGAAACTCAGCGGGATATATATATATTTTTTTTTTAACCATTTTCCATGTACAATGATAATTATATTTTAGTTATTTGAAACAGCCTGGAGGCGATCATTTTATTCCCAAAATATATATTATATATATATAATATAGAGATGAAGATAAAATGTGTAGTGTAGTGTTATATTTTATATAAATTAATTCATTTGTTTTTCGCTAACTGTGACTTCACTGACCCGTTCTCTTACAAAGTTTATTTTTACGCACATTATTTCATTATAATGTGCGTAAAGATAACTTTGAACTATACTAAACTTTGAAATATATAAATATATTGTAGATTATGTGCAATATACAATTTATTAATGTTACTTCAATTTTATTGAAAGCCTGTTCACATAATATAAATAAATATTTTAACAAATCGACGAAAATCGACTCGCATTTTCGGTGTTTTAGGAAGCTTTAAACTTAGGGATCACGTCAGTATGGTTGTACCTTTACAAATGAATCCGTGACGCGGTCACTTCCGCTTCGCTTGCTTGTGCAGGTGCGTTCGATCCATTATACGTCACTGCGTATGTTTATAATCTATACGGACGAAAAAACGTTATAAGGCTGTGTCTATACAATATTTTTTTTATTTATTTGTTTTTATGGACATTAAATAAAAACTGACCTACATACTAAAGTCTATACTATACTGCCAAATTGAACAATTATCCGAATGATCTGATATGAATCAGCTTTACAAAAACTAGAGCCTAGTTATGTTTTTTATAGTTATAGTTTTACATAATAATAATATAGACTGAGTACATGGATTTAACACAACCAGGTTAGGTGCAAGGCCGTTTAAGATGGTATTGTCCAATCATCAGATATATCGCCAAACAGCAATATATTGTTGTGTCCCGGTTTGAAGGATGAGTAAGCCAGTGTAACTTATTACAGGCACAAGAGTCATATCATAGTTTCCGAGATTTGGGGCATATTGACGATGTGAGGTATGGTTAATATCTTTAACAGCCACATCTTCATTGCCATTTACCATTACGCAGCTATTTGTATCGTCAGTTTACCTATATCATAATATTTATATATCTGCTAGGGATTTGAAGGCTTCGATACCATTTTATCGATAAGCATGTTTTACCACAAACAACCGACCACTGTGACAATTTATATAAATTAATATTTGTCGCGTATGGGTTCATACAAAATTATTCAAATGGAACTATTGGAGTTTCCGTGCACAAGTAAACGAATGTTCTTGGATTAGGTTCTCATTTTAACAAATTAAACATCAAAGGGGTGGATAACAGCTGATTTGTATAATTAATGTTTAATTTATATTTATTGTAAAGTGTTACTTACTAAATTTATATACTAATCATTATTTTCTATATAAATGACACTTACAAAAATATTGATTTAATATTTATTCAATGTGAATACAAAACAATGGTTTATATGTATAGATTATGTAGGTACTATATTTGAGGCCACGTTTTTTTTTAATAAAAAATGGTATAATTATTTTTCATAAAACTTATTAGAAATGTTATTACAGGGTTTTGAAATAAAGTGGTTTTGTATCGTAGTAACTGTAGAAACTTGTAATCCGACTAATTTTGAAGAGCGAAGTTTTAGGCAGAGAAACATACTTGTTAAGAACATTAAATACTGTAAATCTGATTAGATATAACTCAGACTTTAGACATTATTTGAAAAGTTTTAAATATCAAAATGACTTTAAACAATTATATATTATCATTATTGAGAAACTTTTAATGTAGAAATTCTTTTAATATAGAATACAATAAAATCGGTTTTAATTTAGTTAAATTAGGATATTATTTTCTTGTAATTAACGGTATTGAAATGTTTCAATCTTATTGAGTCTTATTGAGACTTTATCAACCCCTCCTCTTGATTACACGGCTTAGAGGTTATACCACTACGCTGTTCCAGCTATACATGTGGCAGAATTTCATCCGACATAATATAGTGGTTTTATAAAGACGTTTGCTTTAACCACACCGATCATGAGATGAATATCGTGGTTAAGAATACTGTGTAAGTTTCTTCACGTGTTCTTGCTCGTTTCAGTTCTTATATATAATGTCATGAAAAGATCGTTCAAATTAAGTTTTAGCAGTTTTACTCAATAATTTTATCTGTTTTAATAGGACATTTTGGGGTGTTGTTTATGTTTAATTAAGTTACTCTAAGGGATAAGACGATTCAGCCCAAAGGGATGTTAACATTCTATATGTATTTTATGTATTATTAAATTTCATTTATTGTCCTTTTATTTTTCTCACCTCGATAATATTATAAGTAAGTAATTATAAGTTTTTCAAAAAAACCACTAACGAGTATTACAAAAAATCTTTTACATAATATTTATGTATGAATCAATAATCTAAAATAATTTTGCCGTCTTTGTAATTGTCTAGCGTGACGTCATGTCTGCGCTCGCCCTAAATCTGGTTAGAAGGCGAGTGTCGTGGAGCGGAAAGCTTTCACGTAGTCACAAAAGTTACTCGCTATTATGTCACTTTATAATTTTTATGAATAGTGAAAATGTCCATAAAGTTCCTCCCAAATATTAAAATCCTTTTTTCCAAATATTAATATATTCTCATGTATACATAGGTAACTAGTACGCAATACCTAATAATAATAATAATTTTTGAGCGAAATAATACTGAAGTATTTAAAAGTTATTTTTTTATAAATTTAATTCAAATACTCACAATTGAATATAGGATTATCTTCATGAGTCCTGCTTAAACCAGTGGTTACGAACAGTTTAACCAAAGATTGTGCATGCAAACCCAGGCAAGCATCATTGAATTTTGGTTTATAATTCGCTTCGAGCGCGCCAAACACCTGCATATTATTGATTCAAAATATTTCACATGTTTATTCATCAACTCGAATTGGAGCGGTGTGGTGGATTAAGCTTCAAAGCACCTCCAAAAAATAGAGGCCTTACCCCAGCTGTGGGATAGCTATTTACTTTACTATGTACAAATTTGTTTATTTTTACACGTGAAAAAATAAATAAATTATTTTGTCAGATGATTGTGTAGTATAAAGAGCCTAAGAGATTACTTAAAGAAGTTAGTTGATAATATATATTTTTTTGTAAACTTTTTTTTTGAAAACTATTCCCAAGTCTAAATTTCAAAAATCGAATTAGTTCGTTAATCATACTCCACAATAAGGTTTTACAGTAAATATAAGCATTACGTAAGGCTGTACAAAATATATAATGTTTTATTAAAAACCGTGCAAGAGCACTCACTGGCAGGTATTAATAACAGAATCCCGTAACGAGCTACCGGTAACCGAGTTACGTCACATATGATCATGTATGTCATTTTTAACCAACACCGTAATTCTATAACAGCGTCGGATTAATGAGAGTAAAAAACCGAACTACGTAATGAAAAATGTTACTCGAAATAAAATAATACCTATGTTCATTTTGCTCGCATGTTTTTAAAAGGCTTGTGTATTGGATCGTAATTTTAATAATTTTATTAATATTGAATATTAAAGTTTGCAAGTTGAAACCGGGAAATCATTTCTGAATTTTCGTGTACTAAATTTTTGTTTATAATTCATCTCGTTTGGTGCTGAAGGATAATATCGTGAAGAAACCTATATTTATTGGAAGAAAGTCATGTGTATATGTTTACCGAAGATTTTGTATTAGTACACGGACGTACGGGTAAATGGGCCACGTGATGCTAAGTGGTCACCACTGGTCATAGGCATTGGAACTGTAAGAAATATTAAACATTTCATCCAAGGCCAGGCGCCACCAATATTGGGAACTAAGATGTTATGTTATTCGTGCCTGTAGTCACCCTGCCTCACTGGACGGCAATAATACTAAGTATTGCTGTTTGGGTAGTACCTACCTAGATGGGCTAGGTAGTATAGCTTTGGCCATACTACCAAGTAAAGGAAGTATTGTAGAATAAGCGCAAAACCTTCTCAATAGAAAGGGACGGTAGATAGGTGATATAAGGCTAATTCTAGCAAAAAATTTATCGACATATTGTTAATTGAAATTGCTCATACGTCAAAATTGCTAGATATTTTTAGTTTTTCATCAATGCCTGTCTACATATAACGACTGGGATGATGGATGGTTTAATAATCTTATATAAATGTATTTCACGTATATTTGAAAATCAGTTTGACAATATTATTTATGACATGTTTATGGCGTATGATTTCGTGAAAAGGGACGGGAATGTGTAACAGGGAGGCGAGGCAGCGCGCGTTATTTGATTTGACCAATGAGCGCGAGAGAGTTCGCCATCAGATGTTACCAATCCATTTACCGAGAGGATAAAATATGTTGCTTATATCATATTACTCGAATGCCGTAAGTCTCGTTCGTTTTCTTTTTATGTCATGTAAAATTTCAATGTCAACATGAAAAATATTTTACAAATGACAAAAAATGAACATCATGTTGATTATGATGACCTTCACGCTCAATGGTGATAATCTCACTCTGCAGGAAATAAACGCAGTAGTTACTGGCTCCACTCTTTCTTTATATAATTCTAACATTGGTCTTTGTGCCGTTTGTGTGGGAACTATCCACACATAAATCATTCCACTGAAAAACTTTGTATTGCTGTTTGTCTGCTTTGAAGAGTCACTGAAGTTATGTTCAGTTGAATAACCGTTTGTATATTTCGTATCAATATTATGTGTATCACAAAATCGATGGAATTATCCCATGCGTGTATTATATATACGTATTGAAGTTACAGTATATATTAGATTTTCTTTAAATTTATTAATGTTCTGTATCGTTCCATGTCATTTAAGTTTGATTACCTTTCTCTGAGTTGTGGTAGTTCATCTATGTTTTCGAGTGAGGTGGACGCATCAGGAATGGGTGAATCTTTTTGTCATATGTTTGTAGCCCGATGCTTACCGTTTCGACAATTTCACTGGTTTGGCATCGCGTGTCATGTACGGTGCGTATAGGAACCGACAATTATCCTTGCATAGTCTGGTCACGAGCAACGTTGTATGTCGATGTCGAAATGGTCTAGGAGACATTGCCTCATGCTTTTTACAAAGATTTTTTGTCTGATACATTCCTAGCACGGTCTTGACATGAGATGGCGTAGTCGGCAGACTTCTTGAACTTTAGGTCTTAGAATAAATATTGCGCGAAAAGCGCTCTTATATAAAACTTAGTACTGAAAGCGTCTGCATTACCGAAGAATAGAACCTTAAAATAATTTACTGAGAAAACGTTAATTGACTCACTATGTATAAAGGTAATATTAACAATATTACCTTTATACACACAAGTATTTAGAAAAACCTACTAAACAACGATCTTTAAATTAATATTTAAACTTTGTAATTAATTAAGAATAAAAAGGTTTAACGGTTAATTATTAATAAGGAATACAAAAGCCGTAAAGCGTGTTGTAACTTAAGGATTTGGCTATAACTGCATTGATAGATGGGTTCACAATTGTTTCTACTGTATATAAAATATAAATTAACTTCGGATAAAAATTTAATTGTATGTGAAATGCTAAAACAAAGAAAAACAATTTCATTTCCTGTCCAGTACAAATGGCACTTTAAAAATCGAACGTCGAGTCATTTGACTTTAAAACAGTTTAATAAAGAGGCAATAAATTAAGCGGCTCATTTGAGCGAATGAATGGCTCGGTAATAGAGTGCGAACTGTCGTCCGTCCACAAAAGAAAAGTAGACGGTGCCTTTGTTCTTAGTAAATCGAGTGCCGAAGTCGTTTGTCGACATTATACCTCGCTGATTCGACGTTTATGGCTCTTCGCAACGAATATTGCTTGGCATGGTGTGAGTCTAACACTATTTCTAAGTATAATTTAATATAGAAAAAACTCTGGATCAATATTCATGAATAGTCAAATTATACGGAACCTTGAAATATGGATTTTTTTTAAATTGAATTAAATGTCAACGTGGGAAACCTTACTCTTAACGAGTTTTAAAAAGTTTTTATGATTTTATATAAATACAAAATGTACTCGGTTTAAATATTATAGGCTTTTTTTACAGGCTTTGTATTACTCTTTCACTAGTTCATTTATATTTACAGGCTGGCTTGGAGTGCAGATTTTACCGGAATGTACCGACAAATGCCTTAGTAACTAATCTATTTCATCAATCGTCATGCAGTAATCATGTTCTTGTTATGATAACTCTAAAGTTGTCAAGCAGGAAGGAATAATCTAAAAATAAACATTTATATGATTGAATCATCATGAAATAAAACTAGTTTTTAACGGATTTAATCGCGTATATTAATTATTTTAACATCCCGACGTTTCGAGCACTTTGCAGTGTTCGTGGTCACGGGCAGACTATCTGACTATCACGGGCGAAAATCTAAGACAACATTATGTGAATCATCATGAATTTATCGTTTTAAGTAGTAAATTAAGCGTTTTATTATAAATGTAATGATTTAGCCAGATCCTATGTCTTGTTAGATTTTTTTAATAGGTATCCTGATTTTGACGCCAGATGACAGATAGGCTTCACCACGATGCGGGCATTCATTCATTTGGTAGATAGGCATGACATGTGCCATCGTCCGAGGGATGGGTTTTTTATTCGTTTATTCATTTGGCTAATAAACGTCCTAGAAATAAAAGCAGACAACGTCAGCGTCAGCAGTCAACACGCGAAGAATTTTGTACGACGTATAAGTACATGTAAAATGTCATGTATTTGTTTAAATTACGAAATCAACAAAATTGATACCAACCAAAGGTGAGATGGGATAATTATAATGGTTTATACTTGATACTCATATTGTACTAATATAATTTATACTTTATTGTAAACCACGAATTGAAAAAAACATGGATACAGCCTAAATAAAAGAAGCATACAATTTTTGTGACCTTATCGCTACATAGCTTCTAGGCAACCAACGGTGTAGGTTAGCTCATAGAATATGAGATAGGTGGTGCTGTAATCTATATTTTAATATTATAAATGTGAAAGTAACTCTGTCTGTCTGTCTGTCTGTCGCTGTTTCATTGCCAAACCAATAAACCGAATTTGACTAAATTTGGTATAAAGCAAACTTGAACTCCAAGGAAGGACATAGGCTACTTTTTGTGCTTAACATATAACAACTACCCCTTAAAACGCGGGCGAAGCCGCGGGCGACAATTAGTAATAAATAAAATCAAAATCGGGTATAACAATATCCAACATACGAACGAAACATGCAAAAACATTTTAGCCACTAAATAAAATTTCCAAACTTAAATAAACCATTCCAGAACTCCATCGAAACTTTAAGCAGGCACCTGGTATCGACAAACTTACAATTTAAACCGCAGTGTAAGTTGAAAATTGAATTTTTGAAGCGTATTTTATCTAAACAATCGTTCCACGCGCGGCCAAGTGAAGAGAGATATCAAAATAGTCATCTATCATAGTTATCTCGACTACCCACCCGCCACCGCTATGAACTAGGTACGTATATTGAGGAGAAAATATTATTTATTAAAAACTTGCGCACACGATATAAGCTCTGAGAATTTTTAAAAATACTAGACTGATACTCCAGTAAATAATCATTTATAAGTTATGTGTGTTTATATTCGTGTTCCGTTATCTCAAAAATCGATAGTTTTTGGTGGTTGTATGTTATTATGCCGCCAAACTTATTAATAAATTGGAAAGAAACTCTGTAGATACACTTTTCCTAACAATTGAGTTACTACTTATTCTGAATACAACACTTTCTCAACTTTTTTTGCGTTAGTGGTAGGGCTTTGTGCTAGCCCGTCTGGGTAGGTACCTACCACCCACTCATCAGATATTCTACCGCCAAATAACAGTACCTAGTATTATTGTGTTCCAGTTTCAAGGGTGAGTGAGTCAGTGTAACTACAGGCACAAGGGACAAAACATCTTAGTTCTCAAGGCTTGTGACGCATTCGCGACTTAAGGAATGGTTAATATTTCTTACAGTGCCGTTGTTTTTGGGCGGAGGTCAACACTCACCATCGGGTGACCATAAAAATCATATAGTTATGGGAACTGCTAAGAAATATAATTATATTGCTTAGAAGTCGTTTGGACAATTCAAGGCTAATATTATAAAAACGAAAGTTACTCTGTCTGTTACTTCTTCAAACTTAAACCGCTAATTCGATTTAGATGAAATTTGGTATTTATATAGTTTGAGCTCCGGGGTAAAACATACCCTACTTTTTTTCATTCTCCCCATTTGGGGTAAAATGGGTGTGTAGGTTTGCTAAGGTGTGTGATAGATGGCAAACGAGCAGAAGGATCACTGATGGAAAGTGACTACCACCGCCCATGGACATCTGCAACACCGGGGTGCTTGCAGGTTCGTTGCCGGCCTTTAAGGAAGGAGTACTCTCTTTTCTTTAAGGTTTATAAGTTTCAGCTAATACCTCATACCTTTAAGATGTTTCTGTAGTATTAATATTTAATATTTTATTATACTGTTAAGAATTCATCGATCAGACAGCAGACATTGATGAAAGAGACTTATTCCATAGTTAACGAATTAGTAATTAACAGTTACATAAAATATATTAACGCATAGTTTTGTTAGAACTCAATCCAAAGACGGGAATATTAGTTTTCGAATTAGAGGAATATAATAGTGTTTTATTGGTTACACGAGTTACAGGAGTTACGACTAGAACTTTATCGTCGCTGTAAATATATAGGCGTACTTTACCGACATAAACTATGCGCCTGGTGGTTGTGTTATGTGACCCTGTTCCATGTTTGGTGGTAGACATATATTACGAGTGAGTGGTACCACAGCTGAGATTTAAGCAAACCTTACCACCTAATATAATGACTACAATAAATTAATAAAGTTATACTTATAAAATAAAATGTCCTGATTGAATGACTGACCGACATCATCGCCGAGTCGTAGGGTCGTTTAATTAGAAGGAAGGTGATTTGTAAGGAAGAAAAGGTTTTGATAGTTTGTATGGAAGTCCGTAATTTTTCAAGTTAGAAACATGAAACTTTATTTTTGATTTCTTTAAACGTATTTAAGCGTTTCTAGTATTCTGGTACCCCTAAGGGATGAAATACACACAAATTTGTTATATATATATAAGAGGTTTTAAATTAACGTAATATTTTAAATTCATCTGTAAATGTCTTCAAATTCCACGCAAGCAAAATCGCAGGCAACAGCCAATGTTATATAAAATCGAAAACGAAACTTTTAATGTTTTCTTATTTTGTTCTGTAACTAAAGTGTTCTAGAATATTCTTATTGCCCTTAAGTTGTAATTCTGAAGGTCCGCACGGAGCAGCTAAATGTTACTATTCCAATATGTCAAAAATTGCATACTTTTGTAGGTATGTAATATTATTAAGAAGTAAAATTTATTTGTTTGTATATATAGAATAATCTCCGGAACTAATCGATCGAATTCTAAAAAAAAACACAAACAAAAAGCTACATTATTCCAGCGTTTAAATTATATTTATATCATATAATTTTCTTTATTAATGCACCCGTGCGAGGCCGGGAAGGGTCGATTATTTCTCAATAAATGACTTATCTAAAGGTAATTTTTTTTAGAAGTACTTACAAAGTAGCACTTATTTTAGTACAAATACAGAAGTTTGATACAAATTGTATATGAATATTTTAACTATTTCGATGTTGCATTTATTTTTCAGTAGTGAGCATCAGGTGCGTCGCTGCAATTATACATAACATACAACACTGAACAGAATGCAGTACTAAACATTGTAATTAAACTAAGCGACTTCCGCCACATATAACAATGAACATCATTTTCGTAAAATTTATATAAATCATATTATATTTGGTAGTAAGGGATCCGTTCGTTTGATAAAAAACAGCTGACTAATTTTCCTTTAGCAAACAAATCAAGTAAGGTTTCTTGTCATTTGATAAAAAAACAACTGCAATTTTTTTATGAACTTAAGCAAATATGAATTATATTTTCATATTTATACAAAATATTGCTTTTATAAATAATTTATACGAAAATTTATTACTAGATAAATTTTATTTTATTTAATTAAATAATTAAGTTTCACAAGAATTATTATATTGACTAGGAAACTGACTTTCACCACTTTGGAAAATTAAAGTAATTAGAGTGTCTGTTAATTTATGTTTTATAAAACAATATAAATTAATAAGATCGTTGTCACTCTGATAGGTTTTCTAAAGGTTTTTTCTTGTAGATTAATCAATGGTTATATTTTTTGTCAAACAATACAGAACCATGTTTTTATAATGTAATATGTTAGTATAATGTTTTTGTATATATAAAATATATATATTTTATTAACATCAAATAAGTAAACAAAAAATAAGTGATACTTTATTGCTTCGAAAAAATTGGATATAAAATACATTTACGGGTGAGACACCATTTTAAGTGTGTAAACACTTCTATCAGAAGGAATAGCTCCTCTAGAACTAGAAAATACAGTAACCCTACTTTTTAACTAAAAGTTTAAAGTATTAGTATACAATAGTTAATTGTTTTGTTTGTTTATAAAATATTCTTATAGAAGTTACATATTATAATAAAAACTAATGTGACATAATTTATAAGTTGTAAAATAGTCGGAAAATTATAAAACAAAAAAAAATAAATAAAGCAAAACAGTTTGCGTTAGTTGTCTGCCAAAAGTCAACGAGTCGGGAAAATTCAGTGGTCCCTATAGATTCGAACCGATATTGATTAAGATAGTAACCATACGGCCTCATATGTAAAAAAATTACGATTCCATTAAGTATAGACAGTATTTAAAAACAATAGATTAGAAAAAAAATCACAATTTTCTTAAATATATATAAGAAAAAGATTACTTCGATTGTAATCCCTCAAAATTAAAAATATGTACCCACCAACTTTATTCAAACATTTTATCCATAAAATAACTTAAAGATAAAATAAATTTAACAAAAATATAATCCAATAAACAATACTCTCCATAATTGTGAAGATATTAGGATAAATCTATAAAACTCCTATAATAAATAAGCAATTCCTCAAAGGCAATCCACATAAAACTAATGGTTCGAAAACGTGACAACTGAAGCGAAAACCTGCGATAAAAGTTATCAAAGTGTCATTAAATTAGGTATTTTAGTATCCCGTCATTCGGCTGGATAATACCTATCTCCTGCACGGAAACGGTTTCAACGTTAATGCCTTATTTATATCGACTTTGATGGAATTCCTCATTTAACCATTTCTTACGTAATCAATGCGTCACCAGCCTTGGAAACTGAGATGTGTCCATTTTGTCTGGACACTGGCTCACTCACCCTTGAAACCAGAAAACAAAAATGCTTAGTATTGATGCTTGGAGGGAGAGGATGTGATGAGTGGGTACCTATCTAGGCGGGCTTAATATTGAATTAACGCTACTCATGTCTAGTTTATACTGACTTTGGTAGAATTTTTCATTATTATTTGATCTTACCTGCAAGTACTTACTGCTTAGTTTTAATTTGTAGTAGGACTTTGTACAAGTGCGTCTGAGTGGATACCACCCCCTTGTCATATACTCTGCCATAAACAGCAATACTTAATATTGTTGTGAGTTAGTTTAACTACAGGAACAAGGGACATAAGATCACAGTTCTCAAGGTGGGGGGGGGGGCGCATTGATTATGTAATGATTAATTTTTATATGTAAATACGTCAATGAGTATGGGCAGATGTGACTGCTTCCAATCATATCCGCACGCCCATATTTTTTTTTCTTTGTTACACTATCATTATCATTTACTTGGTGGTAGGTCTTTGTGCATGCCTGCCTGGGTAGATACCCCCCACTCATCAGATATTCTACCGCCAAACAACAGTACTCAGAATTGTTGTGTTCCGGTTTGAAGGGTGAGTAAGCCAGTGTAACTACAGGCACAAGGGACGTAACGTCTTAGTTCCCAAGGTTGGTGGCGCATTGATGATGTAAGGAATTGTTAATATTTCTTACAGTGCCATTGTCTATAGGCGGTGGTAACCACTTACCATCAGGTGGCCCATTTGCTCGTCCGCCTACCGATAACATAAAAAAAAATCACGTCTTAACAAATAGTGTAACAAGTTATTTACATTTCACTTAACTTAAAACTAATAAATAAAATTACCCTTTTATGGAACATAAATTATAATTTAATCTTAAATCATCTAATTTCACTTATAGTACGAGATTCGGCTGCAGAATCAGTGTATTGTAGTGTATTAATTTCTATCGTCATTCGTCAATTTCTATCAGATTTTAATACTAGTCCATGGTTAAAATAATGTACCATTATGTTTAATATACTCAACAACTTAATATAAAATTATTTAAATGATGTTAAAAATAAAATTGGTCATAATGTTTTAAATTAATTTTAGTCGTGAGATTTATTAGGAAATAAGAAGGTTGTCCTAAAAATAATTTTAAAAAGGATGTACAGTTATCTTCTCTCACCCATGGGAACTTGAAACTGCAGTCAGGAAATCACTACTTCACGAGGGTATCTAGCAAAGGTTTGACTAAACATTTATTGCGCTCGGCTAATGTATCGCTCCTGAAACCTTTTTTTTTAATGTACTTCAATCTATTATATAAATAGTTTATAAATAATGAAACGAAAAAAGTATTAACATAAGAGAACAATGAAACTAAAGGCATAGTCTGTTTGAAAAATTATATTGAAAAAAAAAAAACTTATAACAAAAAAGATATCCATTCTTATTAATCATTTACTTTTAAATGGACGAGACTTTTATGAAAGCCATTATTTCAATAGTACCTACTTTAAATTTCAAAACATTATACCTACTTTTCATAGATAACGAAGATCACATATTTTTGTTCTTTTTTTTGCATTCACAAAACAGTTTTCAAATTTATGACACTTGACTCGTCTAGCTGGGCCCAAGGGGCTTAACCTGAAATGGACGCGGCCGCTGGCGGGGAAAATATATTTCCAAGTTTACTGGTCCATAAATAAAAGTGGAGTGACAGCTCGATGATAAACTCGAGCCAGAGTTCATCTCACGTCGCTTACTGAATATTGAACTAAGTAGATTTTTGTCCGCAGCTTCCTATTTTAAAATTGGAAACATTTTTTTCGTATAGCTGTCCACAGATTAAAACGCGTGAAATTTTCTTATGACAACGTACCTAATAATGTGTAGAAATATATATTTTTTTTAAATTTATTTAAGGAATGCAGCCCAGCAATTTTTCACCTAATGTCACTGTAAAAATATATAAAGCCAACATAAGGAATTCGTGTTCACTTATGTTAATGAGGAAGTTCAATTCGTGTGGTTTCTTTCCGACTTTATTAAAACAATCACAAATTGTGTATAATTGTTAGTTAATAGCAAAACTCCATGATTTTAATTCTAAACACATCTAACCGGTTCTCATTGATAATATATAATATAAAAACATTCCAATAAAATGTTGCCGAAACCTGCACGTCACTAATATTCAGCTGTATAAATATGTTCCAGCTTGCTTTCGAGGAGTGTAATGGAATCTATTTCAAACGCTTGTTCTTTTTAATATAGATGTGACCTTCCAGATTTCGAATAGTAACGGGTCGTTACTGTAATCGTAGAGTATTATTATATAATGGAACAATTTTAAAGTCTATAATATATTTAAATATATCCAAGGAAATATTGTTACCATATAGTATTTACACACGAAATTGCAATACAGTTATTCGGATTATAAATTAAGGTTTTCGCTTTTGATTTTATTGCACCAATTTTATTCATCGATGTGGGTCAATACGACCTCAATATACATTACAATTGTATTATTAAAATGAGCGATAGCACATTACAGAAATCAATTTGGCATTTATGTATTCATACATACATATTTATCGCGATAAATAAAATTTGATAATATATAAATAATTTTATGGTATAAATTACAATTTAAATGAATATCGCGTCGATAAAATTGTAACGATTGTTTTTAAAATGTATTTTCTTTTAAGAAGTGTATGTATTAAAAGTCTTTGCTAAATGTTATTGAAGCATATTCCTTTGTCTATAAAGTCATTGTTTACTTTGCAATTGTAAGCGGAACAATACAAAAAGGTTCGAATTTTGCTAACAACCTTAGCTAAGTTGAAGTTTTAATTGCTTCGAAATAAGTTTACACCTAACTCAAGTCTGACGCCAGATTTCGCTGAGTTGAAGGAGTCGATGTTTAACTTATTCTGTATAAAATGAAATAACATTTTAAATATGTTACAAGATAATAATTCTTTGTATTATTTAATTTGTATCTATGTTTTAAATTAAAATTTTATGTAATGCTCCAAGCATTATTACTAGTTTTATTGTGTATTAGAAATAAATGCTTATTTAAGGTTGGTGTTACTTTATTGGGATTTAATTAGAAATATATATGATATATTTTACTTAGAAGTAGGACTTTGTGCAAGCCCGTCTGTATAGATACCACCCACACAACTTACAATCTACCGCTAAACAGCATTCATTGTTGTGTTACGGTTTGAAGGGACATAACAATTTAGTTCCCAAGGTTGATGGTCTATGGAAGATATAAGGAATATTTAAAACTTATTCCGACACCAATGACTATGGATAGTGTCTTACCATCAGGTGGCCCTTTTTGCCCGTCAGCCTATATATTACGTATAAAAAAAACTATTTCGCCATTATTTTATAAGTTGAAAGCTACATCAACTGCGGGTTAAATTAATTGTTTCCCTTACATGACTATAAAGGATCCACCATTAAGAAACATGCGCCTTTGTCTTAAAAATGTTAGTGACATTAAAATTCGCAATTTTGTTTATGATTAGTATGTATTTTTTTAAACAATATTTCATTATTTCTTTTCACCATGGTGTGTTACTTGGATACTAAATTGTCGGACCATTGGAAATGATATATATAATATTATTAGAATTATTAAAATTTAATAAAAAATATACATATATATATATACAGTTGTTTAAAAAAATATACACGATACAATGTTTTTAAAGAAACTTTATCAATTCAACAATCCATATATTCAAAGCTTCTTTCTTTTTTACAGTTTTATAAGCCTCGCATACAAGTTCTCTTAAAAAAATATGGAACATTATTTCCATGCCCAAAACAAACGATAGTATTTCGAAAGCCTTTTGATGAAAACAAGATTATCACTCGCGCCAAAGTTTAATGAATTCATGTACTTGCAGTTCTTCCCTAAACAGTTACATTAATATACTAGATAATATATAATTATAAACATCAAAAGTGATTGGCGAAGTGTCCAATCGAGCGGCTGGGTGGAGTTGGTGAAATTCGTTTTCTGGCGTTTACGACAACATGCCAATTACAGGTGATGTGAAATAATAGCTTGTAACAAAGTACGTGCAGGTATGTGTGCTGCTGTACTGATAAGTATTATTATATATATATATATATTTTCTCATCTTATTGCTTCAAAACGTTTCGTTGTCAAGTCAAAGTCAAAGTCAAAGTCAAAAATCTTTATTCAATATAGAAGTGTTTGCACTTGCTTATTGATTGTCAAAAATCTACCACCGGTTCGGAATTTAGCACCTCGGACCTGAGAAGAACCGGCGAAAGAAACTCAGCGGGATATATTTTTTTTCATTTTTTTTAACCATTTTCCATGTAGGTACAATGATAAGTATATATTAGTTGTTTGAAACAGCCTGGAGGCGATCATTTCATTCCCAAGGTGTGCAGTCAACTAAAAAGTCATTAGTGTTGTAATATCCTTTAGCACACAAACGCTCTTTAACGACTCTTTTGAATTTTATAATTGAATAATTTTGAACGTTTTCTGGGATCCTGTTGTAAAAACGTATACATTGCCCCAAAAAAGAGTTACTAACCCTGTGTAATCGGGTACTTGGAGTAACAAGTTTATTCTTGTTCCTTGTGTTAATAGAATGTACGTCACAATTTCTGGGAAAATCATTTATGTTTTTGCGTACATACATAACATTATCAAAAACAAATTGAGAAGCGACAGTCATTATTTTAATTTCTTTAAATTTACCTCTTAACGAATCTTTTTGGACCAGGTTATAAATTGCACGAATAGCCCTCTTCTGCAGTACAAAAATAGTATTAATGTCAGCTGCATTACCCCAGAGTAGGATATCAAGCCACGATATTGAAACGTCTCATTGAGCCTTGACAGGTGGACCTCCAGCTCGTTTGCCACCTATTCCATAAATCAATCATAACGAAATACCATTATCACACACAAAAGCGTGACACTATAATAATATATAAATTGCCTTAATTATTCTACGAAAAATTAATAAGGTGAGTAAATATTGAAATCTCAGAATAAGCCTCTGGCGAAGGCCGTGAAGGCGTATCGTGTCAATAAGCATAGCACACAACGAGTAAAATGTAACAAACTTTACGACAGCCGGCAGGTGCGCTCCACCTTCGACTATAAATTCCTAAGTAAATAAGGAGTGCATTTATTAGCGCTAATAAAGTAACGTTTTAGCGTTGCACTCTAGGAACGCTATTTAACTTCTCTTATTGACTTGTCATATTATCGCCTGTGACGTCAGACCTTCGAGGGAACATTTGTTTTGTATATCACGACCAGTTCCAACTTCGTTTGAGTATGGAGCATGATTTGTATTTTATACAACTTTTTTATAGCATAGGCAGGTAGGAGGTTTTAAGGATTGTTCGAATGGGGCACTTGATGGTAAGTGATCTCTATTAGACATTGGCCCCGTATGAAATGTTAAATATTCCTTCCATTACCAATGCCTCCTTGGATATATTATGTCCCTTGTGCTTGTGTGTTTAAACTGGCTCATTTACCCTTCAAATCAGACCCATAGTAAGTATTGCTCCTGGCAGTAGAAAATATTACGAGTGGATGGTACCTACCCAGACGTGCTCGAACAAATACATACAATTGATTATTTGACAGCCTCGTTAATCTAGTGGATAGGGCGTGACCCTTGGACCGTGACGCATAAAGTGCGGGTCTTGTGTGTTCTGTTTCAGGCCCGGGACGCTACCGTATTCACCTAACATGTAAGCATTTGTTACTTCGTGCCACTAATTAAATATTAACCATAATTTAATTGATTATTCATTATTCTATTAGTATTGATAACTTCTCATTTTGTTAATATCAACGTACAACGGTCGGGCTTAAATATAAGGAATGCTTATAAAACGTTCTGAATAAATAGTTATATTTGAGTAAAATTTCCAATACATGCAGCAATCGATGTGCGCTATCTCCGACTTGGCGATTCGCCACATGAGTTGGAAGCAATCAAACACATCTCGATGCAATCTAACTAATTTATAACCTTTATACGATGGTTATGTTCGTGTATTGCAGGTAAACAAATTATTATTAGACGGTTTATTTGGTCAATATAATATTCGAAATTGAAATTAAAGTACATTATGGAATTAATTACGTCTGTGAATATATGATCTCGTATATTCATAGCGGTAATTACGTTTGAGAACAAGCAATATATCAAATATTTTACTGACTGCTTAAACTAAATTAAGCGATTTTAAAGTAAATATATATTATTATTATAATTTTGTATTAGTTTTTGCATGATTCTTTTGAATTTAAAATATATTTCGATCTCAATACTAACTTTAAATGAGAGTTAGTTAAGTATTTAGTACACAATTAGCCCGAAGAGAAACAGCGCAGGACTAACTCGTGTTTTACGTTCATCCCGAGGCAAGGGAGTGTCACTTTTATGCCAATTATGACTCCGAACTGCTTCTGAATACTCGACAAATTTCAATTGGCAAGACTCGAACTTGAACCCACGACCTCCAGATATTTAAATTTAATATGGCATTTGAAATTACCATTTTGGTTCAATATTATGATTACCGTCTATAAAAAAAAAGAACCGAAAAAAGTAATAATCATTATACACGATAATTACTTTTTAAACAAGTTTAAATATATTGCTTAAACCTATTGTTAAATAAAATACATATCTACAGTAAAACTAAGAGATGTCGATCATAAAATTATTTGATATCCGAGCCAATTTTTATAAGCATATTAATTGTCTATTATTGAAAGAATAATCTATACTAATATTATACATAAATACGAAAGTCTACACGATTAAATCGCTGAACCGATCTTGATGAAATTTGGTATGGAGATAGTTTGGGTCAGTGAAAATGCAAAACCTCTTTATTTTAATTCACCCCTGGAGGGGTAGAATGTGGGGCGACGGTTTGTATGCTATAAGTAAATTTTTGTTAATTACGCGTGGGTAAAGCCGCAAGTTCAATGAATCGTAATTGATTACGTGTTAGCAATTTTTATGTTAACAAATTAACTCGAAACAATTCCCTCTACAAAGTCAGTTAAAAATAAAACCGGAAATGGGGCTTATGTAATTCATATTGCGACGCGGCAATCGTAGATTGTAGCACCCACTTGGCAGGTAACGGTCACAAAACATCTGCGCCGAATTCGCACATTCGACCAAAAATACGGGTTCTCTTATTAGTTCACGTGTACTTACCGTGTGGATATTTCAGTCCTGATGGGACTGCTTTTGGGCCACCTCTGTTTTTATTTCCTCTTCGCCTTTTAGGGTGGAATTTTCTAATGTTTTCCTTATAATTATATTTGTTAATAACGTTATATCTTGATATGGATTTAATACATTTTAAGTCATTATTTCAGTTATATTAAGGCTTAGTATTGTTGTTTCGAAATTTATTTTTATGTAATAAATTATTTTTAGTTTCAAATCCTTAGCCATTATCGATATTATACTTAATTAATTTATTTAAGTATAATTAAACCTATATATATATATATATATATATATGTATAAATATATATATATATAAAAAAAATTAAACCTCATAATTTAGACAGCAATTTCAGCATTATTCACGTGTGAACCAAAAAATAGAGCAGCGTAGTGTTTCCTGTTTCAAAACCTCTCTCATTAGATGACGAGGGTTCCGCCCTGAATTGAAACATAATTATTTTTATACATAGAAGCTCTTTAGTTCAACATCTGGGACAAGCATACTTTGTATCAAGATAATGTCGCTGTAATTTCAGCCAAAAGTGACTGGCGTACCTTTTTTGTAATAAATGATATAACACTAGTACCTACTAAACGACACGGCTTCGACCGTGATAAGAGTAAAATATTTTTATACGCGTTTGCAGCGTGACACGTTTAAAAAAATCCTAAAAACTTAAAATACGAATATTTTTTTTAATGTGCAAAATTAATGTTAATTGAATTGTTAAATTGAATGATAATTTAAGCAACGCCACTCTTAAAATCTAAATATTGTAAAATCCAATTCTGTATAAAAAAATTATGTTTCGCATTTTTTGGTGACGTCACTTTAATGCGTTTTCTATGTCTTATTATACATTCAAAAAGTATATATATATTCATTTAATAACTTACTTTAAAGATAAATCTAAAAATACTACAATCATTCACTTCTTCTAATGTATATATATGTACTTATATATATAGAAAAATTATTTACCTAAAGTCTCGTTTCAACCAAAGTCAAACTAAATTTAGGCAGTCCCGTCGTTGGTGCTAAAACTTCCGGACATTACACAGTCAAAACACACACGAGGTCAACATCTCACTTCAAAATGAACCTCTTGCCAAAACTTGTTGTGCCTCCAAACAAACCCATGCTTATAGCTTAATATTGACGAGTGGTTTTGACATTTCTCTAGCGAGTGGAAGGGGGGTGTATGAGAAAGGCTTTACACATTGGAATCCATCTTTATACTCGGTTGGTATAACTTTGGAGTTCGTGCACGTCATCGTATCTTGGTATAAGTTTTTAAACGTTGTTAACTCCACGACTCCGCATAATACCGTAAGTTTTGATGTCTATTAAGATTTATGTACATTTGACGTAACTTAGTACTTTCATAACGATCTTTTAAATTGTTGTTCATCTATTCATTAGTAAAGTATTATTAGGACAACGAGGCTTTTAGGTTCGCAGATCGTAGTTTCTGCAACAGAACTCTGACGGGCCAGCAAAAGTATACAGAATTTTTCTGTCGAGATTTTCTCATTAACACCTCGGTCTCCGAGAAAGCAAATAATACCGTTGGGCCTGAAATCCATCCATCTGTGTTCCCGTTAATAGAGAACCTGTGGCCAGAGAGGGGGAACCTGTGCTTGTGAACACAATTGTGAACTTTCATATGCCCAAATGGTCTGGCTAATCAGACCTGGCCTCCATGGACAAAATAGATCAAAAGAAATCATTATTATTCGATCAGTGATGGATTCAAGTCTTTCAGATATAATAAGTATACTATAAATACTAACAAAAATTATACTGATACTGTGTTAAATTTAAATTCGTTTGGTTTTTGCAACAATAATAAATGTTTTAAAAATAAACGTGTAGTCGAAATTAAAGTTGTAAATCATTTTTCGCATTCACAATTGTACTTAATATCATGTCAGTACTTTGTCACATTTTAAATATTTGGCAACAGTTTAAACTGTCGTGAGTTGCGAAAATTGAAATAAATTTCACAGTAGGTGTTTCACGAATTATACGTCCGTGTGAATGTGAAATTGTCTGAATACTCGATTTTCCCGATAGGGGTAATTGAGAGCTTAAAGGAATTTATTTTCAATTTCCTATGATATGAGGTCTCCCACCTATGAGATATGACATCGATAATAAAATTTATTACCCATTTTCTTTTTAATTATTTTACGGAAATTGTTCTACAAAAATTAATTATTGAAATCAGGATGTTTTATCGACGCTAAAATTTCATGCATCGACTTTTTATACTTAATTTAAAACGAAATGCATATAAATTTTACACTACCAATTGAAGCTTAATTTCATTTTGGAGTTGTGTTTATTGGCAATTAATTTGTCTGTACAGCTTGTAACGCTTTAATAAGTGTTCTAGAAATTATCATAATATATTCTTCCCACGCTCAAATTACTAGTTTTTCACTGGAAATGAATATTATTTTATTTAATAATAAAGACTTAATAAAATTTTAGCATTAACAGATACAAATAAAACGATTCTTAATTGGACAGTCATTACAATATTTAATGTATTAGATTACAAATCGTCAACAAGTACCATTCATTCTAAGAAATTACAATTTTCTTATATAAATATATGATAATGACTAAAAATTCCTTGAAAAATTTAACAAACAGATCAAAGTAAATCAAAGCATGTTATTTATATTGTCATTTTTGAAGTTCGAATAAGAAATCAACATCTAATTATAAACACTGAAATATATTTAAGGATATAATTCCAGTAAAATAATGAAGTTCTTAGCAACGGTTAACTATTCGCAAAGATAGGTCGGTACGTACAAAAGAAATTCATTTCCTCAGTTCTTGTAGAGACATCCATCAAGAACAATACCATGGCCTTGTCATGTCATTAAATGGTGATATGGGTCCGACAAAACGAGCGGCTCCTCCTGCCAGTCATTCTGATGTGATGTTTAACCACTCATTCTTTGTGACTAAGCATGATTGCTGGTCACTCCTAAGAATAACAATGAACTTATCAAGCTGACTTGCTAACAAGTAAACTGGTATTTGTTTTTCTTGATTATTATTTTTTAGTTGAAAATTTTGGCTGAATACGTCATATCCCTCGATCTACGTTTGCCCTATATGCGTGTCTCAACTATAAAAAAAATATGTTTATTTTTTGGTTCTCTATATGACTACTTACGTGGATCCTTTATCTATCCGTGTAAAGTCGGGACAAGTAACGAGTCTTAAATAATATAATAAATATGAAAGTGAGTATGTTTATTACGCTTTAACGTCTTAACTATTCCCTACCCCCACACGGACCAAGCCAAAGCAATTCAACCATTCGCTATGACAATTAGTATTATAATACACACAGGCGTCTGTTAGATTTTGCTAGTTTAGTAATATTTTCGAACGTGTCAGTTGTAGTAAACTAAATAGAAAATGTGTTGCTTATTTTTCCTTTTGTTTTTTATTTGTGTAACTGCCTATGAATATTTTTTAATATACCAAATATGCGATGTATTCGTAAAGCATTTGCGTAGATGTGGATTGAAAATAAGATAAAAGTAGACTTAAAATAAGTCTACTTTTGCTTATTTCAATGGAATTTACATTTTTAATTTTAGCATTAGAGTCGTAATTATTTTTAATTTTAATTTAAAGTTATTCATGAAGGTAACTTTTTGAGATGTTTTCAGGATGTGACTTTCAAGGACTAACCACATGCGCAGTAGCTAATAAGGTACACTAGTTCTCAACGTGCTCAGGTGTGTTTTCCATTCCTTTACTCTCGTATTCTGATTGGACAGAAATCCGAGAGCACCGGAGTAAGATTAGGCGCAAGACCAACAGGTAATATTATGATACAATCAGTAACGCCCCACGCAATCTCTCCGTCCGTGTTTCATTATAATTTTACAATTTCAGCAAAATGTTGTTATCTAAATTTCAATGACTAAAAATAACATATTTTTAACGTAATTAATTATAATTGCAGACATATTAATTTCGTTATATTAAATTAAGTTAAATATAATTATTAAAATAAATCTAAATAAACAAAATTGTTTTATTTTAAAACACTGAATTATTGTTATTTTAGTTCACTTTTTGAATAATAGTAATCTTAATTATTTATTACTAGTCGGTGAACGTGTCTTCGCTCGTATTGAAAAAAAGTAGCCAATAACCTTCCTGGGGGTACAAGCTTTGCTTTGCTTCACACCAAATTTTATCTTATCCGGTTCAGTGGTTTGGCTAAGAAAGGGTGACAGACAGACTGACAGAGTTACTTTGGCATATATAATAGTTAATATTATAAAAAAATGTTAGTTCACTGCAGAATAATAATGAGTTGAGATGTATCCTTTGTGTTTCTATATATACGAAGCCTAAGTTAGCAAAACATATTTTGTAATCACAAATTTCTTCACTACTAATTCACGCTCCGAAGTTTATTAAGAAGTACTATAGAGTTCTTGTTTCCAATACTCTGTAGGTAACAGCGGTAACTCTTTTCAACTCTTGAAAGTTTCTTGAAACGAGTCTCGTTGGAGCCTTATTGGAACTAAAGAAGACTTGTTTACGAACACAATAAGAGTAATAAACTGAGTATTACCTGTGGTCAAAGCTTCGTGCAAACAATATACAATGAAAACAATCCTATTTTCTCCTGTAGAATATAATTATAGAATTGATTTAAATGGTTCATCGTATTAAAGTCAAATCTATCAGCTTGTAAATGGTCGTCTGCTTCATATTAATAAAAGAAAGATAGGAGTTAACTCACCATTCAGCACCAGTGGCTTGGTGGTTACACAAGTGAGATTTTTCTTCCAATAAATGCAGGTTTCCTCACATGGTCCTTTTTCACCGCTTTTCTTTTTCAATGAAATGAATTACAAACACAAATTAAACACATCAATTAAGTTGTGCTTGCCTGGGCTCGAACCTACTGTTCTCGGCTTTTTCATTGAAATCTTCGTGTATTAATATCATATCATAGTCTCTTTGAATCTTTACGTTTATTTAAAGTCCTATTTGTATTTTTGCATAATCCATGTACTCTTATTAACATTATCAATTCAGTCAATGCATCTTATTAGTTAAGTTTGATTATAAAAACGATGAAGTTAAAAAAAATCGATTCTGTCTATATTAATATAAATACTGTATTTATATATTTTATCCTAATTATCAGGTGATTTATGTAACACTTATACAAAATGTATTGTACTGTAACGATGAAACAAAATACCTTTCCGCTTTTATTTCGACTTACGTAACCATCAAGGAGGCTCAACAAATCGCCTCGTACCTCACTCTGAAAGGCAATTTGTTATCACAAATCGATCACTGGCATCGTCACCCTTAAGACTCACAAATTTACATTTCAATTTTCGGATGGTTATGTTAATTCGACGAAATATTTCGAATCGGTATTCGATTCATCAGTGTATAGAAATTGTCTGAAACATTTTACGACAATATGTTACAGAATTATAGTCTTTAGTATGATTTACTTTGTGTTCATTATTAAATACATTTATAAACAAAAATGATGTAATTTGTTTATTCCATATTTTCTGTTTCGATTGCGCAATCGCGTTAGTGTGTGTGGGTCGAAATTTGTAAATTAATGTTTAGCCTTTTTTATTCAACTGATTGTACTGAAATTATTTTACTTCTCTAACGACCTGGATATATTTAAATGCCAATTCTGCTTTTATCGTACATAAACTAATCAAACTAATAGCTAAATTAAAATTTATATGAAGTTTTAATTTGATTTTCATTATTTCAAACACACTCAATGATTCGGTGTAGAAAGTAGATTCTACCGAGATGAACCAGCAAAAAAGTAGTTACTCTTTTCCACATACTTTTTACAGAGTATATCAATAATATAAAATTTAATTTATACCTAAAATAAATACTAAGTCCACGCTTATTTATTTTTAATAAAATATAATACGGTCAGTTCACTTTGATACAAGTGCGTTAAAACAAACAAAAAAGTCTCTAGCTTAATATATTGGAATAGACATAGCAATAGCTTCTAATGTGGTTTAGATCGAAGAACTTTTCAAAGGTATGCCGTACTTTAGTTCAGACAGAACACGGAAAACGTTGTAATCAAAATGAGACTATTTACTAGCGGCATATATTATGTTCGGGCAGGTTCGTTTATAATTTACGAGTAAACATAGGTAACTATGGGAAATCATAAATATTTCGTAGTAAAGCTGGCAGATGAGATTAATATTGTTACGTCTGGTAAAAAAATGGGAAATAGTGAATATAATATTAAAAATGTTCCCTTTTTTATTCGCTGGAAAAAAATACTTACGTGTTTCCCTCACCCGGGACGGTATGTGGGACTCACCGGTAACCGAGTGGCGGAATACCCACTAAAAATCCAACATTACAATCTCCCTCGAAGAAAACGAGATCGCGACGCCAATGGCGGGGGAAGAAGCCTTTTCCCCGGTATACTCCGCCGGAGCGGAGCTCACGCGACCGCTACGTGGCCTCCTTCTGCGACATAACGTTTTCGCAGAAGTAGATCATATTCTTCCAGCACCTTTTACTTCCGAGCACGGCATTTATCACGCTCGGCAGCGAGTGGTCACCGCCGATATTGCAAGTGTTCCGATCCAAAGGTTTATCGAACATATAATCGTTATTTTTATATAATGAATATTTTATCCGCCAAAGTCATTAAATTTTTCAATTTTTTTTAATGATATATGCAGGCGAATGAGAAATAGGTCCACCTGATGGTATGTGATCAAAAATGCCCGTACACATTGGCGCTGTAAGAAACATTGTCCAATAAACATTCCTTGCATCGCCCATTCGCGACCAACTCTAACAATTAAGATGTTTCGTCCCTTGGTCTATTACCCCTAACTCATTCGACCTTCAAACTGGAACATAAAAATACTGTAGTAGAATATATCATATCAGCGTGGTATCCACCCAGACGGGCATATACAATATCTTTTCTTGCATTATCTATCAACCCACAGTGGGTCTCGTTTTCCTTATCTGGGGAAGGGGCTATGCCCTGCCTTAAATATGACATGTCGGGTTGCTGTCCCTTTAGCCTCTAACAGTAAGGAAATGTCTCTTTTGGGAGGACACCTATAAGTATACGCACACTTACTAGAATTAGAACTTTAATCAATAATTACATTAAATTATATAATAATTATAATTTTTAGTGATAGGAATTTTTTTTAATTATTTTTGCTATTTTTTTTAAAAGCAGATTTTAAACGATGTTATTTATAACAGCGAAGTTGTACCCTTTTTGGACCATTTAGAATCAGTATATCGCATGACATCTGTACAAAACATGAACAAACCGCACATTTGTCTTTCCTTACCCTAATTATGTGATGAAAATTTATCGCAGTACACAAAACTCGAACAGTACAAATGTTTAAATTTTATGACAAATACAAAGCAGCTTAAACTGTGCTCAATGGGGTATCTTATTACCCAACGATTAGCGAACAGTAACCTGAATTTGTAATGTTAATTTTCCACATGAAAACAACGTTAGAATAAAAACATTTGAATACAAAATTTGGTATATTTATAAATGTCATCGAATTAAATGTTGTATTGTTAGTTTTTGAGCAATTGTAAATTTCATATTACAAAATAAAAACCGGGCGGAGCGCGTGGAACATTAAAATAAACCGAATACAGAAGCGAATATCATTGTCTCGGTAGGTCGAAACAAGGGTTTTTATTAATACATCAATATTAAGGATGACGGCACATTTTGTTTATCATAATAAAAAATAAAACATAATACTTAGTTTACAACTCGGATTATCAACAAAATGTGTTGTCGTCCTTATTATTGATGAACATAATACTTACTTATATTAGTCCCTATTAATATGTATTTATAAAATGAAACCGGAAATTAATCTAAGATGGCCCCGTGAGTAGTATACGTGAAACTTAACAAAGGATTGCAAGTTTTTTTTTTTATGGCGTTTTTTGGCGGACGAGCATATGGGCCACCTGATGGTAAGTGGTATTAATCATTCCTTACATCACCTATGCGCCACCAACCTTGGGAACTAAGATGTTATGTCCCTTGTGCCTGTGATTACACTGTCTCACTCACCCTTCTAACCGGAACACGACAATACAGTGTACTGTTATTTGGCGGTAGAATATCTGATGAGTGGGTGGTACCTACCCAGACGGGCTTGCACAAAGCCCTACCACCAAGTAGTAAACTCGACCAAGGTCTCCAAGCACTATAGAATTGCAAATGTTTAATTTGTGTTTATATTTAGATGCGTGTTTGTTCGCAAAGGAAACTATCTTACAGAAACCTCCTTATATTGCATTGGGGTAGTATAGTGACCTTAATATAGCATCAAATGACTTAAAATCTAAACGATTGCAGCAAAACCAACAGCTTTTCAAAGGTTTGCGTAAAAATCTGCCATATCATTTTTTTGCAGAATAAAAGTACTTAGTAGTATCTGTTGAAGTTAATTAATAACACGGTCTTTTATACTATATCTATTGTTGGTACTTTTATTTACGAAAAAAAAAAACAAATTTCAAACGACGAAATCACATATATATAGGATTCTACTCATAAATATCGAACCGGGTTTCTGATTGCCGTAATTGTGTTTGATGTTTTAATTAAAAAAGCTAAATGATACGATAAGTCTATGTATATTAAACACACCACGCAATGACATATATGATTTGTGAATGCTGCATTAATAGACAAGGATTATATAACCCGAGTATTAATTAAAATGTATGTGTGAATTTCAATACTTGGTTGGCGTCAAAGCAGTCATTTCCAGCCGGATCGTCGTAAGTTTATAGAGACCAATTAATACAAAACTAACGCGTTCGCCTAAAAATGTTTTTATTTGGTTAAGCATTTTCCTTTCGAGCAAATCAATAGAGAAAACGACATCAGTACTTAACTAAACAGCCGTTAAGCAGCGTTTACAAGCCCGTAAGTGTGTTATTAAACAAAGTGTAAAGGAACATTAATGACAAATTATAGCATGATTGGAGTTACCTTTTCGTACATATATAAGATTTTTTCTGGTATTATTTTTTTTAGGACACAGTTAATGAAACACAATTGAATTTCTCTGTAAAAAGAGAAATGACATTTAATGTTTATTTATTAACAATGTCTGTTCCTAAATCACAAGATACTTTATATTTTACTTTTCACAATCACGAGATTGATAATATTTTTCATGACTAACAAAATTTAGTTGATATGTCACTACGCGTTCGATGACGGTTCATGCGCGGAATTCAAATTATAGAAAAATATTAAAAATATTTTTTTCTTTACACATATAACAATAACTTTACTCATTGTTGACAAAGTTAAATGTAAACCTTCCTAGGTTTTTCATGTCATAGTGAATTATTAATATATTTTTTATCGAATTCATGATAATTTTTACGATGTATATACTCTAATATTAAAAAGCGAAATTTACTTTTTTGGATTATTATCCACCTGCTTATAAGTGGTCACTACCGTCCATAGAAATTGGCGCCGTAAGAATTTTTGCGCTACCAAACTTGGGGACTAAGTTATTATGTCTCTTGAGCCTGAAGTTGCACTGGCTAACCTCACCATTCAAATAGGAACATAACAATACTAAGTATTGCTGCTTAGTGGTTGAATGTATGATGAGTGGGTGGTACCAGATCGACTTGCATGAAGCCCTACCACCAAGTAACTGTCCGTTACATTTTCACGGCTATTATAACCGAACCGAATTTTATGAAATTTGGTGTGAAATAAAGTTGAAACTCCACGAAGGAGATAGATAACATCTTTTATATCCCCCCCCCCAAACTCTTGGGCGAAGCCGGGGGTGAAAACTAGTTCAATATATATAAGTATTGTAATAGTATAATGATATCTCTATGTTGTAAGAATATAAGATTTTTTTATATTTTAGGGTTCCTTGGTACTATACGAATATGAAAAAGTTCTTAGGGTTCGTATTTTGTAAAGAAAAATGCTCGGCTATAAAAATTAAGTTTTCTGAGAATATACTTACATTTTGTAACTGATAGACCTGTAATCACTTAGCGTGTTATTGGCGGCAGTATTTTTAGAAATATTGTTTATTTATATTTGCTATTTGATTGAAGATATTTATATTGAAGGTAAGAATTATATTATATCGAAGAAAAGTTGCTTTGACTTTTTTGGTAAATTGGATTTTAAGTGTTGTGTTAGTTTTACAACGGTCCTCAATTTTGTCGACTTTACGATTTCGCAAAGCTTACAAGATACAAGTTTCGAATATAATATAATTAGCAAAACGGAGAGTAAATTTGACGAAAATACCGCCGCAAATATTTAATCTTTTTTGCATATTGACAGTAAGAAGATCCCCTGAGAGGAGCCCCTTTAGCCCCTTTGAAGACACATTCGAAAATGATAAAAAAAAAAAATAATCTGTATGATCAAGAACACCATTAGAAGTAAGGAAATGCAAACTTAATAAAATCTACACCAGGCATTACGATTTTTTTCAAAAAAATCGCATAAAATCTATATTTTTGAAAGAATCAAACATGCTTTCTTTATGGTTCGAAAATAATGGGAAGCGACGGACAAAAAAGTATTTAGGTGCTTATATAGGTCTTATATTTGATGGAGTTTTCAAGTCTAACGATAAAAGCTTAGAAAGCTTATGGTGTGTAATTTATGGGAGGCCTATCGAGTAAAAATGTCACTTAAACGGGTCAATTTTTTTTTACCTATTTTCAGGTTTGATAAATGTTCTGATCGAGAAACAGGAAAACAGAGGGATAAATCAGCAGTTGAAAGAGATATATGGGATGAATGGGTGATGCCGTGGCCTATGTTCTATAGCGTAAACACAAATATCACAATTAACGAACAGTCACTGTCATTCAGAGGCCGTAGTCCTTTTCAACGATGGCGTTTGGCGTGTCCAAGCAAACCTAGTAACTCTTCCTCGAACAAATGCATCACTTGAATTAGTACAGCGAGTGCAGACAGTTGTTAGTGATACAACAAGTACTTCCACGGGTCATTGAATTTCTTATAAAAGAAAAAGGAGTAGTGTATGCCAATGTACAAAAGATGTGAAAACGTTAAAAAATTACTGTTTATGACGCTAAGAGAAGCGCTCCATACATCCGATGGCAATTATTATGACCATAGGGATTGGCACTATTAGTGTTTTTTTAATTAAAAAAAAATAGCTGTATCTTAATTAGGGCTTATAATTATTTTCAGTTGATGTACGAAAACATCATACCTATACCTTTATGCGTCGAATATAATTGTCCCACATTTGTATCAACTGGCATTGGAGCAGCGTGGCTGAATAAGAGGAAGCCTTTGGCTACATGTTGGAGGTTTACGAGCTCTTGCTTAATATTAAACGAAAACCACAATAACACATAAAATTAAGGCTGTTTGTAAATTTTAACAAGATCCAGTGTATTAAAGCACACGCATCATTAAATTTTTGTTTGTTTAGGTCTACGCAATTTACAAATGGGAAGAGGGTATAGAAAATAAACAATTTTAAAATTAAATTTATGCAATAAAGCCGGACTATAGTTATCATCACAGTTAAAGATTAATATGTAAAATAAACTGTACGAAATTAAAAGTGATTTCATAATATTTTTAACAATAGTTTTTTTTTTCAAAACATTTTCCGTAAAATGTATTTCTCTTCACTCGTATAAGAATTGATTTTGCACAGATTCACTAATTAAAATTTCGTAGACGATTTATTTCTTTATAAGGTTTATATTCACTAATTTGATAAATTACTATCGGGACGCAGCGGGTTCAATACATCGTCCCACGAATTCATGGAAATTAAAAGTACCCTGCAAGGACTTAGATAGAAATAATATGTAGTATAGAAAAATATATATCAAAAGCCGTGTTGGTCCATTGTGGTCAAGCACCATTGAATTCAAGTGCTTAATTTGTATTCATCTCGTGCTTGGCAGTGAAGGAAAATATCCTGAGGGAGCCTGCACGTGGTAGATGACATCTGCCATGTGCATCCATCCACCACATCACATAGAATCGAGGAGTAAGGACCAAACCTCATCAAAAAGGTAGAGGAAGTCCGAGCAGTAGAACAATAAAAGATTACTATTACTGTACTATAAACAAAATAATAGTTTCAAATCCTTTCACAAATACCCATTTAGTGTATCTGGAAGATAATGGGGTCCTATGACGTCTCTCCCAATGTCAACTGCCCATACGTTAACTGAAAACTTGTGTTGGTGTGAGGTCACTTTGGTTGCGTGAGGATTTTCCGATTCCCAGAGACAGAAAAAAGAACTAATAACAATAGTTTTATACCTGCTCGTCGTACTTGGCCCTTACTTTACGTAGATGACACATATATTTATTGTTATGGTTGTTCCTTGAATCTTATCTTTACTCAACAAGCTGGTAAGTATTATAGCAGCTTTGTATGTTGTTGTAACAAGTGATAAATAGAGAAGTTTTTTAATGCATAGTACCTCCAAAATTGCTTGTGGTTTTCTTTTAAGCCATTGTCAAAGTAGAACTTTACCATGATTTAAAAAAAATATTACAAGCCATGTTCGCCACAGGGCTGCTGCTTTTGTAACTACATCCACGAATGTCTAGCACGCAGCGACCAAAACGCAGCGAGCACTGGACGCAATTCCCCTTTGGCTGGACCCCTGGAGGCTTAAGGTAAACGTTGTAAAGACTCAGGCGCTACACATAGGGCGGTCACTAGCCCCGCGGCCACTGGTGTTGCTCCTGTTAGAGTCGGTCGAGTGGTCCCCTGCTGCCAAGTGCCTAGGTATGACCATCGACAAGCTCTCAATACGACACCATGTTAAGAACGTGGTAGTGCAGACGCGCATGGCGAGAAGCCTCCTGCGCCCCCTTCTGGCGTCACGCCTGCTACTCCGTCTTAAATTGTGCGTATAGAAAGCGTAAGCGTCCGCACGCAACTCACCTACGCGGCGCCAGCATGGTTCGCACTGATCAGCGAAGCAAGCCGCTAGTCGTTGCGGGTGCAGCAGTCACTAGCGCTACGCACCATCACTGGAGCCCCCGTTACGTGAGGAACGCAGTAAAAGCGGGCGCTCGACGTGATCCACTGGCGAACTCGAACTCGCCGCGCGACGGGTAAATCCATCACACGGACACACCAAACCGGGATCCGCCGCAGCTCACTGATCGCCGAGGCACGATCGCTCTGTGCCGTGAACCCCACCCGGATCCGACACAACGGATAATAATCCACCCAGTGACCCGTCTGTAGTTGCAGACGGCGTTGCCACCACTGTAAGGTGCCATCACCCCTACCCTGGGGCCCATGCGACCCATGCGTAGATATCTCGGTGTAAGAGAGATAGTTGTAAGTGGCATCTACTTGTATCATTCGTAAAATTAGTGTTGTGCAGCATCATTGATCAATCACATATAAAACATTTATGACTGTACATAATAGTTCCATTACATGACTGTTAATATTGGAGACGTAAACTCGTCCTTTCAACTCTTAATGGGCTTAATTTTATTGCGTCGGATTTAATTACTGCAGATGATGTTTAAATTTAATTTACCATTATAGCAAATAAAGTGACTATTAAAATACAATAGAATGAATACTAAATATGTCCATGAATTGTTTTGTTGCTCATGATATATATCTTTATGTACATAACATTAATAATATCACGAGGTCACGCCGTGCTTTGTGTAGGCCTAAAAAATTTCATAAACGTTGTATCTTATGATTATAAACAAAAATTTTAACCCTTATTTTCATAGTTTTAAAAACGAAAATGATAAAATTCCTTGCAAAATTTAGTCCCCTCTATAAGTTACTTATAAAAGAATACTTGCTTCGTACTTCACTTAAGACACTCATGTACAAATTTTCATGATTCTAGCTCTACTGGCGGCTGTGCAAGTATGCATACTGTAATATGTCAATAACTTTGATTATTTATACATATGTCTGAGTGAGTCGTAGAAGACTCTCTCGGAAGACTATGTTGCGGGTGTCTCCTGTGAAGCCAGACCTCGGCTTCAGACGCCGTCATCCTGTTTGGAGGGAGGATATAGTGTGCTATGAATCCCGTCATACGCCTAAGCGCGGATGGGTGGTGATGAAACAGGGACCTCGACCCCGCCGACTAGGTCACTATGTCTATAACGTGTAACTGATCGTCGTCATCGTTGTCGACCGAGCGTCGATCGTCGGGAGTGCTTGTAACTTGTCTATGCATCGGATTAGAAATATACAAATGTGAGTTACTACTACTACAAGCTACTACCCACATCATTTCAATAAGCCGCCTACATATTTTCTTGTTAGCAAATATCTAAAACTCAAGCAAATCATCAATACACTCTGTCATTATTATTTTTATTTTTTTAAACCTTTACTAAGTTTCACCTTAATATCCTACGTGACATTGGCGAAATAATCTGTACGCTGTCGGCACAATTGAACTTAATTTTTTTTAAATAATTTAAGAATTAAAAGAATTAAATTAAAATCATCCTAACTAAAAAGAGGAACAAAAAATACCACTAATCTTTCTATATAAAATAAATACTTGTGTATCAATGTGTATCAAAATCATTTATTAAAATCACAATAATATCATCGATAGATAGATATCTATCTAAACAGTGCAACAAATCTTATAAATATTGGACAACATCACATACATTACTCTGATCCCAATGTAAGTAGCTAAAGCACTTGTGTTATGGATATCAGAAGCAACGACGGTACCACAAACATTCAGACCCAAGACAATATAGAAAGCTAATGAACTTTTTCTACATCGACTCGGCCGGGAATCGAACCCGGGACCTCGGAGTAGGCGTACCCATTAAAACCGGTGTACACACTACTCGACCACGGAGGTCGACAAATAATAATATATTTATTTGTTACAGACAATTAACAAAAAAAATCAAAAGAAGAAAATGTTGATTATAAACTATGCAAGAGATAACACTTATATAGATAGAATTGGATTGCAAAGCATTTGAAATTAAATACAATGAGTAAAATAAAAAAAATAGATTTTCAAAATAAACACTCTAATTTCTAAAAACTCAATTCTATATTTCTAATTTTTTTTTTTTATTTATCCACAGGTTAAAACACAATATATAGTGTACAAAAGCGATGAAAGTTGTAAAATACATCTCTGGGAAACAATGGCTGCATTAATATGCCTGTGGTGGATGCAGCTGCATTTTAATAATAGATTAACCTCTGTACAAACAAGGGCCGCTATGTAATCTTTAGTGTACACACGAATTTAATTAATTTTGGTATGACAACGCCAAACAGTACGTCACGTTTGACTCATGTACTTACTTTAGGTCTTTGCTTAGTAACTGTTCCAACATTAGTAAGTGGATTGGATTAGCCTAAACTCTCAGACTGGTCCTTTAATGGACTTGATTCGGGTTTTCAGGTAAATTAAAACGTGTAAAAAATTATACTTTGATATTAACTGTATTCTTAGATTATATATTTTATGTGAAAAATAGAGCTTACAGGTAAAGGATAATATTTTTAAGAATACGTGCATGATCGGATAAAAATCTTCCACCCATGTATCCATTAACATGTTTTGGAGTAGTTTAAAGGTATAAGATCCAAACTTTCACCTTAAAGGGAACTGAGGCCATACGGTTATAATCTACTCTGTTAACTCCATATCAATAATTCAATTAATCAATAATACTGAAGCGGAATTAAAAATAAGAAATATGAAATAACTATAAATCGGAATATTTAAACCGAGAGTTCGGTATACTTGGTAAAAATATGTGAATAACAATACAGCGTTTGCAAAACTTTTAAGTGAGGACATCATAATAGATGGCCGCGATCCTGACGCCGGTTCCGGGCCAAATCGGGCCTAAGTTTGTCAAACTACACAATACAGTGTAGTGGTTCACGCTACAAGCAAAAGTATGGCTCTAACGACCGGTCCGTTCCAAGTTTTAATAGCAGTGGCGCACTTTTAGGTCCTAGTTTAAATACTGAAATGAGGCCAAACCTGAAGCCATGTAAGTAATTTATTTTAATTAATATTATATTGCGCTTTGCTGAAGTCATAATAATTGGTAATTAATGAGAAAAGTTTCTAATTGAATAAAATCTTTGTTACGTAAAAGACATTTTTATTTCTTCTAATATTTTATGCCGTAGATTCTCACAAGTCTAGCTTCTTTAATGCTATGATTTACATTATATCCTTAAAGTGTAATAAAGTGATTTTAATGTTAGGTGTTTCTGTTTTTTTTTTTGTACGTTACTGTGAATAGTTGTCTCTATAGTAGTAGTAGTAGTACTTTACAACATAGGCTTTAGACATGTCGCTTTGTCTTTAACTATATGCCCTTCAAACTTGAACATATAAATTTCAATAATAAATAATACGCTCTCGGTTTTAATATTTCAATTTATGGTTTGTTTTTAATTCATATTTGTATATATTTAAGGACTTGAAGTTAACTGAATTATTGATAAGGAATAAACAAAGATAGCGTGTAGATTCTAACCGTATGACCTCAGTTCCGTTTAAGGAGACGGTTCAAATCTTATACAATTACGCTAGTCCAAAGCATTATTACGTACACCCACCTACTTTTGTTTGTAATAAAATTCAATCGACATATTTGCACGCTATCTATTCTGATATAAATGTATGAATTTTAGAACAAAAATGTAATAAAATACTCGACACGTACATACTATACGTATTAAATTACTATTCTCTCGCTTTCTAGAATACCAGAAATATATCGAGCGAGTTCGTAATGAGTCTTATGACGTACTCTGTTTCATATTTCCTACAAACGGTTCCAGACCAACGGCCAGATACATTACCGTGCATCACATCGTTATCACAACACATCTGTGTAAAATAACCTTAAAACTCAATAGATATTTTCAAGCGATACTGAAGTTAAATAGCAATCGTTTAGACAAGTAACTAGTTGGCTAGAAACCAAAAACGAGACGGCATCGAGTAGCTTGCTCTCAGTTGCTCGCTACATCTGATCCCAGTTTAATTAAAGACAATGCCTAGTGGCCAGTGCCAAGTTCATGGAAAACGCTCCACAATTATTATCACGTCTTTTTTCATTGATATATTTAATTAGGTTTTTTTTTTTTTAATTTGAGCAATGATTTAAAAATGCTATGCCTTATAATATTGTATATACTGCTAATAATTATGAGGTCAAATAAATGTTAATAGTATTAAAATTCAGAATCATTATCGAATAATATTCGAGAACATTTATTTACCTAAGAACTTTTGGACATGATTAAAGTTATTGGAGGTTTCTGTCAAGAAAAACTTTGTTGGCCCGATATGGGCATTGAACTTGGACGTTGGAATTTGTAGCCGTTTTAGGTAGAAACTTTAATTTTTAAACCTTGAAATAAAATTGGTCCGGGTTGTGTTTGATTATTACCCATTATAATGTACCGTGTAACTCATCACAATTGATTAAGATTTTTCTTAGAAGCTACACAAACTTTTTAAAGATACTCAAGAGTCTAGAGACTCTCCTTTAAATCCAAAGTTCAACTGCTTCTACCGTAATAGAGTTGACCTATCTCTATATATATTCGTTGGGACTTTAGGGGTCGATATGAAATCTCGGCTGAGATAAGTGAGCCAATGGGGCAGTAGCAAGTATTCTTTTATACTATAATAATAACTATTTTTTAATGAAAAAGCATATACATATATACAATAAAAGGCAAGTTGTTTTATTGATAACCGAAACTGGGAACAGTATTTAAAATGAGCTTCGACCCTTGACTTCGTTAAGGCTTAGAGTATGAAACTGAAGTATGATCATTCACTGATGACGATGTGCTCCTGATTGATTTCAGACATGGCGTTCAATCTTAAGGAAGACCAGCCAATAACGCAGGACATATTACCATGCACAAATGTGTTCAAACACGAAAGGATACTCTCTATTCCCATACTCACTTAATCCGTTGGGACCGACAACCGACCGAATCCGGCGTAACCGGAAAGAGTTCAGGCGCTGCCCCAACTCTACGTTCCGAGTATACACATTACCAACTTCCAAACTCCGGACTGTTACTGATTTTTCGATAAATAACTCAATAACTTTTTAAGGACCCAACCTGGATTTCAAGCCCTGCACCCCGAGATCTGCTGTCTTAAATTTAGCCACTATACTAACGTGGCATTCACTATCCCTTGCGAAAAGAATTGTTAAATCTTATAAGTTTTCTTGCAAATCGGCAAGTGTAATGTAGGACGTCCTGCGGCACGGTAGAGCGACGGTGTACGGAAGGTGGCCGGTAGAACATGGATGAGTAGGGCCAAAGATCGGGCTCAGTGGCGCGCCTTGGTTCACGAAGCCTACTTCCAGCAGTGGAATAACACAGGCTGATCACGATGATGATGATAAGTTTTCTGATTATCATTTTCTATTTATTCATTCGAACTGACCGTATTTTTAAAATTCGATATTATTAATACTAACAATATATATGTTTACAATGAATACGATTATTTCTATTTCGATCCGTGACTATTCAGAAGATGAAAACCAATACGGGACCGGTGTTGTTGTCAAAATACAGAGTTCAATTCTAATATCGTGGGTGATTTGTCGTGTCTACGTAACCAGATTTATACGTATTTGGGTGAAATATTAATATATATGTACCACAGAAAATATATTTAAGCGAAAGCTTAGAATACCATACACCTCCTCTCATATTAAGTATAACGAAAATATGTTTGAAAATGAAAACTAACAATCCACATACATATATCTATACTAATAAGATAAATTCGGAAGTAACTCTGCCTGTCTGTCTATCTAGTGTTTTTTACGGCTAAAACACTAAACTGAATTTAATGATATTTAGTATAAAGATTAAACTCCAAGGATGGGCAAAGGCTACGCTATTTTTATGCCTAACACCTTAATGAAGATCTTAAGACCTTTGTTACTAATCAAAACATTCTAGAAAAAAATGTATAAAATAAATGTACGAAAGTCAAATTAACAATTTTGATTATGTATGTTATGTATATGTCGCAGCCAATTGGTTAAATTAGCCATTCAATTAATCGCCTAGCCACTTTACTAAACGTTACTGTCAACCAGCGGCCTGCTTGCAGCGGTGCTGCACATCCCGTATCGCCGAAGGCCAATTAGTTCAAAGATGTCGAATAACTATTAATTAATTTTAAAAAGAGAAGAGTCTAAAGTATTTTACCCTATTCTATGAACGGAAGATAAATTGGTTGTGTGTCATTCAGTTCGCTGGTTAAACAGCACCATTGTAAAATAGCTAGGCGTTTAATTGGATGGCTAATTGAGCTAGTTGCCAGCGACATATAATCATGAACCGTGAAAATAAAGCAATACATTTTCAAGGTAACAATCACAAGCTCTATTATCACAATATTTTGACATTTGTAATACATAATATCGGATCAAAATGTATGCATTACAAGCAACCCACCCTTTCTATAAACGCTGCATTACAGTATACAGTATCTATAACGCAGTACGTCTGAATTTGCTCAAGCGTGTAAGCTTCAAGTTGATTTAGTACTGTCAAAGGGAACTATTTAAATTCCACAAATGTATCATTATCATTATTTGCATGAATAAATATGCATCAGTTCATGTTAATTATAGTTGCTAGTTATAGCAATTATTTTAATGGTTGTGGGCTTTTATGATACATTATTCTTAATAAATTTTGTGGATGCATTAACTATATTATATATGAATGTGATTACTTTTTATGGTTCCGTACTCAAAGGGTAAAATGGACCCTATTACTAAGACTCCGCTGCCTGTCCGTTCGTCCGTCTGTCACCAAGCTGTCACGAACCGTGATAGTTGTTGTTGTTGTAATTTTCACAGATGATGTATTCCTGTTGCCGCTATAACAACAAACACAAAAACAAATTAAAAAAAAAAATATAATAAGAAATATAAATTAAAGAGTTCCATTACAACAGACATGATTTTTTTTTTGCTGTTTTTATAGATAATGTACCTTCTTGTGCGAGTCCGACTCGCCCTTGGCCGGTTTTTGTAAATTATTATACAATAAACGCAGATGATCGGTAAGACACCAAGCAGGAGCAAGTGCTTCAAGAACTTCCTGAAGTATCGCTGTCATATTATTTAGTTTAGTGTTTGTTATTAAAAAAATCTCCACAGATAAGCTCAATAGGATTTCTCGTTCGCTCGACCTTAAATTCAAACCTATCTTACTGTTAAATCAACATGTTCCAGAGTTAAATTGAATGTAAAAGGGACCACCGAATAGGTACGCATTTTCTACCAAGAGAAATTATCAAGAAAACGTCTATTTATAAAATCAAATACATAGTCAACTAAACGTTTTGTTTTTCAATATAGACAATAAGCATTTACCGTAATGAAATAATTAAAATTAATCTAAGCTTTTTGGTGGTAGGACTTTGAGCCTGTTTATATATTTAGAGTTGATTTTACTTGGTAGTAGGGCTTCGTGCAAGCCCGTTTGGGTAGGTACCACCCACTCACCTGATATTCTACCGTCAAACAGCAGTACTCAGTATTGTTGTGTTCAGGTTTGAAGGACGTGTGACCCAGTGTAACTATAGGTACGTGGGACATGACACCTTAGTTTCCAAGGTAGGTTAGGCGCACTGGTGATACCTAATACAGTAGTTATTAATTTAGTACTTTATTTTTAATCTTTTTTTCCCAGAAGCTCTTAACTTTAAACATTGCTTTATAGGTGCTTGTCTGGGTTTGAACCCAAAATCATCGGTTAACGCGTTCTAACCACTGGGCCATTTCAGTTCTCACATTACACTTTACACTGCATGAAAAAATGTACAAAATTATTTGTGATCCGAATTCCAATTGCATGCTATATTATTTTAAACTATCACTCAATACACATACATACTGCATAGAGTGTGCTTGTACCTATATTGAGGTAATGTGTTATATTTACAAAAATATTATATTGTATTACATAAAAATAAAAAATTCGCCGTCTTAGGCTGTGCGTATGTTCGTCAGTCATTTTAAAATTTAATAATTAGCTAAAAAAATTGTGTAGATATATAGTTCATATTTATTACAATTAGGTAGTTAATAGAAGTATAATTAGGGTCAATTCATATATTTTTTTTTCTAAAATCGTAACCCTACACAATATAAAACCTTATTATACCTACACTTGATTAATTAAATGTAAAAAATCTATAATTAAAATATAACTCAGCGATTTTTATTGAAAAAAAATACATAAAGTCTAACATATTAAAGTGAAAACACGTCTTTTATAAATAACTTTTAAATACAAGTGATTTTAAGTATGTATCTTTTTAGGCACCAAAAAATTTCACCTTTGCTCGAAAACCGCGTATAATGTTCGTGTAACTTAATAGCCCTGTTATTCCCCGTGGCTCTTTTCTTTCGGTCTTAGTTATTTTAACGATGTAATTTGATGCCTTAAAATTCTCGTGGTTTGTTGTATCTGATAAAAACTTTTACAACATTAGAATTTCAAAATCTAGGTATTCTATATCCAAGTAGATTCTTATTCGGACTTTCTAATCGTCAAGTTACAAGATGAAATTAAGTGTTTAACTACCAACGATATGAATAAATGTAAATACTACCAAAGAGAAATGGAACAAATTTAGTTTTTCATCTTTTCCAATAATTATTTTACATTCCATAACTCCCATGCAATACTTGTAATAACATATTTAAATTTATTAGTATATCAAGTCATTAGCAATTGTTTAAATAGGAAGGGTGTATTAATTTTATGAAATTTGAATGAATTATTATAAGTTTACCTACTGCTAGGTATGATACAATGTTTAACACGGTTTTAATCATCTTTATGGTATTTTATTGAGTAATGTGACTAATGTACAAATATTTTTAATATAACATTTAAATTTATTCATTGTGCGTATTTACGTATTAATATTTTTTTTTATTTCTGTGTTCTACGCGTTTTTCTTTTAAATATTTTTTTCCATTCCCCGGAAATCAGATTAAAACAGGTTTATGAGACTGTTATCAATAATATATGTATTAATTTCATATTTTTTCAAAAAAATCACATAGTTTTTAAAACATATTATGTGTAAGCCCCCTTTAATGTAAAACCCTATCGATTTACTTGCTCTTTAACGATTTTTTGTTATTACTGAAGTTGTTTTAATTTTTATTTGTATTTTATAATATAAATAAAGTTTTACATAAAATAAATAACGTTTTGTTGTATATCATTTCGTCGTGATTCAATAGTTACTGAAGTAAAAGCGAGCGTATAAAATGAACCAAGAAAGTAAGAAAGCGGGCTATTCGAAATCCTTGATAGATGCGGGTACCGGGTCATAACCATACTTGTACAACATCGGATATGTTGTTTAAAGCAAGGTAAGGTTTGCAATAAAAGTATCTACGCAGGTTCCGACTATTTTCTATCATCAGCGTCACACTATTGGAAAAGTTTTTCGATCAACTGAATAGTGCTCTCTACGTGAAACATAAATGGGCAGATGGGACTCTTTTGTTATTCTAGACACAATGCTTACGTAAGCTAAACATTTTTATTGTTTCATCTCGTACACTATCTTCCAATTAAAAGCCAGGGTCGAGTTTTATTCGGTTTCCTTATACACGTTTCCAATAACTATCTTAATTTATTCTTATCTGGTCCTGTAGTTAAGCGATTCTATGAAACTCATCAATGTAGTTACGTTGGATCATTTAAATCTTCATTTGCAATAAATCAATTACGAAATAGAAAGATATACTTTTTCCTGGAATAAGTGGCACAAATACAATCATTTAAATTAATTATAATATCTTAAGATATAATATTGATTTATATTTTACTAAATGGTCTTTTTTGTTACTTTATCTTATTACTTTAGTATTTTATTTATATTAATAATAACGCGTACTATTTTTATTCTATAAAAGAAATGCAATAGCCTGTAAATGCTTAGCTAAAACCCCCCTTTTTTCTTGAAGAGTAAGAGAAGGCATAATAGGCACGTAACTTTATCTTGTAAGTCGTAAAAAAATCACTATCTATTTATAAAACATAGTATAAAACAAAGTCGCTTATCGCTGTCTGTCGCTATCTATGCTTAGATCTTTAAAATTACACAACGGATTTTTCAGCGGTTTTTTTAATAGATAGATTGTTTCAAGAAGGCTTATATGTATAATACATACCTAATATAGTAGAGAAACGCTGATAATTTTAGAGGTTTCTAAAGTGATGTCGTAAATAAACGCATTTTCGGGGATTACATTGCAAACGCTGGCTGAACCCTATAATCAAAATGATGGACTTATAGTATTGTAAACATTAAAAAGATCTTCAAAAAAGTCCGTGATATGTCTATCTTTTAGGGATAACCAACAATAACCATTTTTTATTCTTTAATTTTTATGAAAAATAATTACCTAATTTTCAAACGATTTTAAGCAATATAGCATTAATCTTTATCCAAGTAAGTTCCTTAATGTAGATTAATATGGCCCTTAGCATAGCAACATAGCAATTTTATAGTGTCTATTGACTGAAAAACTGTCAACGTTGTAAGACATTCTGTAGTATATTTAGTGTCAACATTGCACCCGTGCGAAGCCGGGGCGGGTTTATTATAATTTCAGCTCGCGAGTTGATAGAAAATGCCAAATCGGTTATTGCGTCCAAAATCAAAGTAAAGTTATTTGTAGTGCATGAACCCAAAATCGTCAATAGTTGACGCGTTTCATCCGTGCGATTACGTGATCATCTCAACTCTCAGCCTCTATTTAATCATAAATAATTATTGTCTAGACCTAATATTTATTAATAACGATATACCGATACTGAAAACAACAGCTTAAATCTTTCTACAAGGGACAATGGGTCATAAGATGGGTATTTCGTTCGTACCTTCGAACAACCATTCTCGGTTCGCAAGTTAGTGGATGCCGCCGTTTTGAGGCCCACTGGCGCAAATAACATTAGCATAGTTATAGAACGTGTCGGGATGAGACCTCCGTAAAGGTCCCGCTAGGGATGGGACGGCTCTTAAACCCGCTTTCCCGATAATGACTATCGATGATTTTACCCCGAATGTGAGCCCGGGTACAATATTATTACGTAGTTTGGTCGTTGTGGGGAATTGCGATATATTACATGCGTGCCGGTATTCAGTTATTTGCTTTTTGGAAATCGGAGGCTCTGTTCGCTGTAGAGGGGAAGTGTTTTGTATCCGAATCGCCTTAAGCGACGGTCGGCTTTTTATAAGTTTAACAAAACAATCTTCGTATTTCTATACGGACTTTATCATGTTCCTATCAATTATTGATTAAAAGAAAATTGTAGATAAGCCTATTCTTAGTTTTCGGACACAATATACTTTTTAAAAAATATTTCTTTACCAGGAACGTCTTTTAGTATTAGAATATCAAACAATAAAAACAGATTTATCGTATAAACAATCACTTAAAAGGAGATAGTAATCTCTGTATATACATATTTCATAAGGCAACACAATATTCATAGGTGAAAAGTGAAAATTTTTGATATCTGAATATAAAAAAAAAATGATAAATTCTTCAAAGTATTACTTTTTTTATTATTATATAACTAAACATTTGCTACAAGTGGGTACAAATATATCACAACACAATATCCCAAGGGATCAATGGTCCTATTCTGTAGGAACAAACTTGAAACTGGACGCCAAACTCGATTGTGAACTGTCAGAAGTCGATATACGACATCGACTACAATAGTAATAATATTTAAAGCTCTTCGTGGTTTCGTCCACAGTTAACGTTACTGCTCCGCTACCGGTGGGATTCATCGTGACATACTAGCTATCGCCTATGGCTCTATTCAAGTTTTAAAGGTTCGTTATCAGCTGTTAGGCATAAAAAAGTTGCCCATGTCCTTAGTTGGAGTTTATGATTGCTTCAAACGAAATTTCATCAAATTCGGTTTGGCCGAAAAAAGAGCAACAGACAGACACACAGCCAGGCAGATTTTTTTCGCATTTATCTTATTAGTATATATATATATATGTGCGTGAAGTGTAAGTTGTTATTTCCAAACATATTTTAATTGCAAAATTTTATACCATAATGTTTCTAAAGCTTAAAATATACTCAATAGGGGAGGAGGTATATGGTATTGAACACTCGACTTTGGTAGGCTTTAACTGGAATATATTTTCAGCTGTGCGTAAATTAATAATATATAAATAATTAATACGTAACTTTTCTTAATACATTATTCATCTAATGCAAGATTTTACCAAATTGATGCAACTCTTGAACTTCATTAAGCAATAAAATATAGTTAGGCATGAATATAGAGGTTTTTTTTTATTTTACCATTCAGTTAAACATTACTATTAGAAATCGTGACGATCCACAGGAATTAACCTACGACTGCCATAACAGAAGAACATGTTATGAAATATTCATATTAAAATTTACATAAAATGTTTTTTCTTGAAGTAAATCTTCAAGAAAAAACATTTTATGACAAATTATTATTTGCTAAAGTAAATTGATCCAATGTTTCGTATCGTACGCACAAACATCCAATCAGTCAAGCAGTTCGAAGTTATTAAACGCAAAATGGATCTTTGCATTGACGGTGGATCGAAACGTTTACTTAAGAAATCAAAACAAGCAAGGGGAAATTTACGATTAATAATCTTCTCGTCGCATTAATGTTGATGGAATAAAGGATTGAACGGGCGTGAGATTCAATTTGTTACAATCCTTAAGGAAACGATTTCGAATGAAGCATTTTGTGTTAAAGTTAAATTGTATTTCTCGCGAGGAGCTTGTCGGTTGACTTGTTTCTTTCTGTAAAATAATGTCATTTTAATACTACAGATGCTCATTTCAACGTAAACTTGGACGAGTTGTAAATTTAATGTGCTTTTCTATAAATTCAAATTTATGTTTTTTATTTATATATTAAGATCTCTAATCATTATAGAAATTACCAAACCATAGATTCTACAAGTTACAACGATGTTTATTAGCTTTCCAACCCGATGTTGCAATTGTGAAATTGTAATTGTAATTGTAAGTTTTTGTAATTTTAAAAAAACCTTTTTTAAAATTATTTAATACCCGTTGATCTCTACATAATTTATTACTCATTGCCATAAGATCAATAAACGTGGTTGGTACATGTGAGTGAGCCAGTGTAATTATTATAATTACAGACACAAGGACTTATGTTATCAATGGTTGATGGTAAATTGGTTGAATGATCTATAATTTTTTTAGTATGAACTGTACTTTGTGTGGTCATTGCGAAAAGACAATATTTGTAATATTATTGTACTATTGATTTATTTATAAAGTTAACTTAATTATATTTCACAGATCAAAAATAACTACGACACAAATCATAACAGCGTGGAATGGTGGCAAAAATGCTAGCAGAATTTTCTCGTTAAATCGCAATTCCGATTTAGCCGATTCTTTGGACGCAAAATGCACGCTGATACATCCTGGCGATTTGACAATTTCAGTGGAGGCGATAAGACGAGGTGATATGGTTTTTGGAAACTTTTTTTTTATTACTTCAATGCACAAATGTTTCAAATGCGAGCAGAACAATGACATAATTTTAAATAAGAGACTAATTTTTTCGTTCGTTCGTTTCTGAATTGTTCGCTGCGGCTTCAAAATTGTTTCCTTGATATGTGACGAAAACTTTGTCAACCCGCTCCCTACATTAGAATCAGATTCCCAGGGAATCAATGTTAGTTGATCATCCATATTTATATCATATCATATTCATTATGACACATACACAAATAATGAATTAACTTTAATAAATTCTTTTATGACGCAATCAGTCAGTCGATTAGTATTAAAATCATAAAACGATAAAATTATATTCACAGACGAAGAACTTGTTTCATTAAAACGCAAACATATTTGAGATTCAAATCTTCCTTTTTACTGATCATAAATTATTCAAATGCCGGCTTGATATTTTCGACACGTCGCTGAATGACTGCGTCGCTTTTATTTTTATCCCAAGTTAGTCCGTTGGTCTCGCGTGATTTAAGGATGGTACACACCTGCGCGACGGGCCAAAACGGACGCTATTGTGACGCGAGATCGTCTATAAAGAAACTGCCACATGTTGCAAATGTTTGAAACATTGACATGAATGAAAAGTTAAGTCGTTGCCTCGTTTATATTATACGATCACAGATCATAAGGTCACGGGTTCGAATGCCACGCTTATAAAAGTGATTGTCGAAACTTCAATGTTATAATATATTGATAAATTATTATTGTAGCAGCCGCGAAACGATGCAGTGTTTTACACCCGTAACTCGAGCTCGTAAAGCTGTGAGGAACATCCTTACCTTCGTTATTGTCAGATAGTCACTATGGGACTATAAGGATATAGATACATTTGTTTGTGTATATATGTTCTTCTAAATTATATTTTATGTTAGATTTGTGCACATTTTAGTTTAGTTAAGATAGACTTTTGTAACCAGAACTAGGGTTTAGTACGGTTTCTTTGATATTTAATAGTCTTGCAATATTTTAGAAAATATTTTAAAGCCAATTTAAAATTTTATTATTATTATTTGTTCAAGCCTTCTCATATAAAAAGTCATGAATCGTTATGGTACAGTTTGTAATATGCGTAGTATACGTAAAACTACCACCGTTTTGGAATGTGGGCAAGAGCTCAGAGATTGTTGTAATTCTTTTCACCATATAAATTACAAATACTAGAACAATGCTTTAAATAAGCATACAGCTTTTGTAAGTCTGGATAGTATATTCAATATAGATATATAAATTTATTTGGTCCAAAAATCACATCAACCTCAATTATTGAAAAGATACACCAAAACAACAAAACATTAAAAAAATCTTTGGACTAAGATCGAATACCGTTCCTACTGGAACAAATTCAAAAGGTAACAATTTTATTTACACTAAAATTTCAATAAAATCAAACCATTTATTCTAATTTTAAATTGAATTGTACAACCAAATTGTTTCCAATAAAAACGGTTATCGGAACTTTGAATACATACTTTTTATTAAAAATTCAAGCATATTTTGTAAAATATTTATCCAAACAACAAAATCTCTTTGAAGGCTTTGGATCTTAGTTAGTTTTTTTTTTAATTTTTTATTTAATAGGTAGTCCGTCGGGATTCAGGTTACCTAATGGTCACTACTGCCCATTAACATTGACGCTGTAAGAAAAACATACCATTTTTTACATCACGCCAATGCGACATCAACCTTGGAGGCTAAGATGATATATCCCTTGTGCCTCTAGTTATTCTGGCTCATTCGCCTTTCAAACCGGAACACAACAATACTAAGTATTGCTGTTTGGTGGTATAAGTATAGTAGGTGAATGTAACTCGTATTCAGCGGAACGGGAGCGGGAGGTGAAAGGAGAAGAAAACAACACTACGCACATTTTCTCTTCCCGCCTCAATAGGTGCCGCGGGGACTAGGGGGGTTTTCAGTGCCTCAGGAATTCCCCCTAGCAATTGAAGGCCTGCATAAGCGGGCCGACCGTCAGAGCGTCACGGAAGCATGCGAAAGCGATCCCGCCGAAAAGATGGAGAACCCTCTCCATCACGAAGGTACCGCTGGTTTTTTACGACGACGACGACTCCCACATACCAACTTCACGTGGGGGAAACGCGTAGTGCGTTTTTCCAGCAAGAAAAAAAAGGCAAACCTGTATGTACATTTTACCTTCAAACAGTAAAGTATTGTTAAGTAACTACAAGCAGAACGAACATAGCATCCGTGGTCGGTACTGACCACTTGCTATCAGGTGACAAATTCCACTGTCCGCCTACTTATTATAAAAAAATAACGAAATTATAAGCAAACAAGTTAAAATTTATGACATAACTCTGTGAGAAAATACTAAGAAAGAAAGCACGTAAACGACTTATTGTTTACATTATTCACTTCAAAAATGTACTCATTCATAAGGCTGTAATATTCTTGCTAATTTTATGTTAATAAAGTAACCAATTCAGTTATATTCGCAATCTCTTTAACAATCGTAAGATGTTTGAAGAACAATAGCAGTAAATTGCAGCGGTCTATTAATACTTGAAAGAGAAAATATACGAGAGCCTTTGAAGCAATAGTGATATTTAATAGTTTTGCAGTACTTAGTGATTTGTTTTATAAAACATTGAACTGTGTCTAGCGTTTTTATTATATCATTTAGGGCTTAAATTATTGCTTCGGGGATACGTAGCTCTAAATGAAAAAGGAACTCTGTATTAGATGTCCGTCCATCCGTCGCCCGTCGCATAGATGCTTAAGGCCAAATTAATTCCAAATACTAATTTTAAGGGTCGCTTGAAGCTGCGAAAAATCAAATGTCTAAGTCTAACTAATCAAAAAATATGGCCGTTTATTTGCGTTCTCGATGACCTAGAATCATGAAATTTGTCTGTAAGCAATATTAAGTATAGGACCCGTAAACTGGAAAATTGTTGTTACATCAGTGTCTGCTAGTCTATCTGTCTGTTGGTACGGAACCACCAGTGCGAGTCCAAATCTCAATTGCCCGAGTCTATTTTACTCTGGACTACAATTTTCATAACCTTATAATAATTATAGTGTGCGAAATACTTGTACTATCTAAGTGAATGAGGTATTTGATACAGACATAATACAAGAGCCGAGATGGTCCAGTGGTTAGAACGCGTACATCTTAACCGATGATTTCGGGTTCAAGCCCAGGCGAGCAACACTGAATTTTCTTGAAGTGTCTAATTTCAACGAAATTCTGCCACATGTGTATTCCACCAATCCGCATTGGAGCAGCGTGGTGGAATATGCTCCAAACTTTCTCCTCAAAGGGAGAGGGGGGCCTTAGCCCAGCAGTGGGAAATTTACAGGCTGTTAGTGTATAATACGAGATGAAAGAAATCCTATGCTTTTCTTAAGCAAGTTTTTCCTTCTATATTAAGAAAATATTTTCAATATAAATAAAGGTTTATTTAGTTTATATTCCATTAACTTCAGAATAATTAAACATAAATTAATTTCTTAGTGGTGCAAACGTGTATTTGTTTCTTGGGCTAAGAATACCAAACCAATCTACAAGGCCACCCCGGCTTGTTTATATCTAAAACTTTGTATTTAGAATAGTATTGTCGAATAAAATTAAAACCCTTTTAAAGAGATGAGACTTTGGTCCAGCCGTGAAACATATTCGGGTTTTAAAATTATGTTTAAAAACACAACAGATGATTACCATTTAGACACAAAAAATACACTTTTTAAGTTCAACGAAATATTTTCATCAAAAAGTATATGACGTAAAAGGTTTTGTTACACACGGTTATTTTGAACTCTTTAATTTCGTATGATATAAAATATTCTTAAAAAATATCGTATTCGTTTTTTTAATTCGAAAATTTAATGTAATTTTAAGCAGGCCGAACGTTTAAAGCAATTACACGAAAAGGAATCGGTTCAACAAATGACCCAGACGGGAATACTTTGGCCTTTGTAAATATTTATAGCCTGATATTGCTTCACCTATATGAATATTTTCCGGGCGGACTTTTCACTGTTTATTTAGCGATGGAGTTCATAATTTTGTATCCCATTTTATTAAGCGTACCGTCACGTTCCCATATTGATAAATATAAGTGTCATTTTATGTCATATTTCTTAATTTAAATTTCTTAAACATATCGTTTGTTTTTTTATCAATCTTGTCATAAAATTATCACGGTCTGTTTAATTGATTTCGGTCATGGTGGTTTTAAGTAGTTTAACCTTCTGCTCAGGATTTATTATAGTGCAAAAATATGTACACAGGCATACTCACAATTCTTGCCACACGCTCAATAGATAGAATGATCTCATTGGATAGACATTCCGACGCGTTCGAATAGAGTTCAAGCGGACCAAAGGATTTACGGACTTCCGGTATGTGTACCCTGATAACTTTTAAATTGAATGCTAATTAAGGATTGATACTGAGAATCGAATAACTTAATATTAATCTGAATTAACAAATGCAAATTTATAAGCTAGAACTGCTGGGAAAACAAAGCCGGTAGTCATTTTTTAAATACGTTACAAAAGCAGTATAAAGCTATGTTTATTTGATTTACCGTAGCTTACAAATAAATAAAATACAAAATGATATTGACATATCATTGTTACAGATTAGAACAGCCATTGTTTGAGTAAGTGTGAACCAATCATCAGTGATTCTATTCTTAAATATTATATTTATTAAAGTGAGTTAGTGTGTAAATACAGATGCATTGAAAGTCTGGATGGCTTGATCTTCTCCAGTGTCAGTGACTACAGGTGGTGGCGGTATAAATATTCCCAGAAGGAACTTACACGTGACGAAAAGAGACTTTATTAATATAAGAAGGAATACGCAATAATTAACCAAAAATAATATCAATATCATTTAGGGGCCCTCAATAATCACGCAAATTAATATTTAAATATATTTGTCATGAGCGTCAAACATCATCGTTATGCATCACCAACTTACATTGGTCATACTGATATTTAATTCCATCAAAACTGTCTAAACACAAGCAAGGGATACCTACAAAAAGAAAAAATCAAAATTCTTTATTAAAGGAGGCTTTTGAATCGTCATTTCACAAACTACATTAAGTGAAGCTACCACCGGTTCTGACAAGATTCTACCGAGAAGAACCGACAAGAAACTCAGTAGTTACTATTTTTCAACATTTAAAATACGAAGTTATGTTAGTTAAATACAATGATACATGTATATAATATATCCTGCCTGGAAGTCAACAAGTATTAGCTCTACGCTTTTTTTATCTGTATAATCTTATATTTAATACAATACAAAAACTACACTAAACACTCCTAACAAAAATTATTATTAAATGTAGTTTAAACTGTCGTATTTTCGTTATAAGCACACCTTACACATGTACATAATGTAACAGAGTCCTCGCTATATTCCTATAAGAGCAACACATGTGATACCTCTCAAGTAAACACGCACTCGGTGTTATTACCGCCCCCTTCCCCTTACCCTCCTGTATCAGATAAATATTGCCCGTAGGAAATGATGAGAGTGGTCCGTTTGGTCCTAAGAGTAATGAGCTATGGAAGTGGTATATCAATGAGTTACTTATGTAATAAGACCTTACAATTGACTTTATTATTTTCATTCAACATGTTATGTATTTTTTTCATCATAAACATTTGTAAGAAATACGTTAAGAAAGGAATAATATTATTCAATACAAGATTATATAGACTAGAGGTGTCCCGTGAAACTTCACGTTTATTCAAAAGTTTTTTTACGAATTTCGATACCTATGACAGGTTTTGTTTTGATTTAATTTCATTGTAAACTGCAAGACACTCATCTACGTTTGGCGCCAAAATGATGAAACCTCTTAAATTATTTTTTTAATATCAAATAGTATATATTATAATACAGTTAGAATTGGAGTTTGTCGAAAACAATTTACTTTAAATTCGTTTATGTTTTTCTTTTTTTTTTCTTATACAGCCGTACTGCACTTTAACTGGCCAGTAACTTTATTCCGCTCTCTAAAATTAATTCTTTGTTAAATTGTAATAATTTGCAATCAAGAATCCTGTGTTATTTTTCTGCAAATCTACGACTGGAGATCTTCAAAATGAGACCATAACTGACTTTTTATATGCAGCTATTGTCCAATAATCACTGGGACTAAAATCGGCTTACGCTAGTAATATATAAGATGATAAAAAATCGTGTAGCTAATACTTGTTGACTACCAGCTAGGATATATTATAAATGGTCGGAGATGCGCTCCTTCTGCGAAAACGTGATGTCGCAGAAGGAAGCCGCGGAGCGGGAGCGGGAAGAGGATGCCGCTGCAGACCCGCTCCGCCGAAGACGACTGGGGAGGAGGAAAAAGCGCTACGCGCACCTCCCTAAAATAGGCGTCGCAGGGACTAGCGGGGTTTCAGTACCCCAAGAACACCCTCTAGGTGTAGGACGACCTAGGCGGGCCGACCGTCAGGGCGTCACGGTAGCATGCGCAAGCGATCCCGTGGCGCCCGCCGAAAGACGGAGAGTGTACCGCTGGTTTTGCAGTGGGTAAACCCGGCGTACCTGGGCGCGCATTTTTCCAGCGAGAAAAAAAAGAATATAAGGATATATATAAACAAATATAGTTGTGTATAACTAATATAACTTTGTATATTAAATTTTGTAAAGTTCTTGCCGGTTCTTCTCGGTAGAATTTACAAATCTGTATCGAATCTTCAAAACGGCGGTAGCTTCACTTAATATAGTTTGTAAAATGATAATTCAAAAGAACTTTTAAGAACCGACTCGAATAAAGTAGGTATATTTTGTTTTTTGGTTCTTATTTATTAGATTTTAATTTCAGGTATTATTATTATATTCTAATTCTAGTTTTTGTTGAATTATTACCATTTGGCCGTCCAATTACCTATAATATAAAAAAAGATAAAAAACTACTTTTTTTTAAGTCATTTTAAAATACATTTCGTATCGATGACATATCTAATTCACGCTGTTGCGAGGCTCGGGTAGTTTCGGGTAACGTCACTCAAATGACGCGGTGACGTATTGAAAACCGAGTCTGGATCTATTTCATTTATTGCGATTGGTAATACTGCAGGAATATTGTTTAATCAACATAAAATTTGTTGTACAATGAACTTACCTTTACTATATATTTACCTTTATGCAGTTTACTTTACCTCCATATTCATTTGTATTGAAATATGTTTGTTTAAAAGAAGTAGTACATAATTCACATGAGGTATTTCATAAAAATCAACTGAACCGGTTATCCGCGGTGCATAAAAACAGTGAAAACCACAATTATTGATTATATTATTTCTCAGTTTGCATTAGAAACTTTACATAGAAGAAATGATTGGTTTGTTAATAGTTTAAAATATAGCAACATTAGTAAAAAAACAAGAAAATCATACTTCGCAAAATAATTTCAATAAAAACTTTACATTTTGTATCTTTAAAACAAAAGTAACAATAGCACATAAAAATTCAGTGGTGCTTGCCTCGGTTTGAAACCGCAATCATCGGTTAAGATGCATATATGATAATATATGAAAAAGTAATATCAGTGTACTGGCCGCTTTAATAGTAGGTAAACTCCAATCAGTACACTAATAAGAGTTATATGTTAAGAAAATGCAAGATAAATTTGTGAGTATATACGTATTTTTAGAAATGAATTATAATACATCCTTCTTAGTTTTTAAATAAAAGGTTTTTTATGTAAATTAAAAATAAAAATTTCGTTGCAAAACAGCTAATTTAATCTTCTATATATTTTTAATTTTCGTACAAAATCTGCTACTTAAGATAGTTACATAAATTTAATACCTCACATAAAATAGTTTTAAATCGCATACGTAAAAGTTATCTAACATCGTGGATAGTAACACATTAACGCCATTAAACCTCAAACTATGTGAGCTTTTAGCGAATGGCCAAGTTATGGTGATAATAACCGAATTGCATGCAACTTGGAACGACTGTTATATAATTGCATTATTGGAATTCGTCGTAGACTTTAGCTACGATATTACTACGGCATGCTACGGCGTAGACGTAGTGCTACAAGTAATATATTATTACGAGAAATACAAATTGTGGTAAGTTAAACAATTGTTGCTGTGTATGTCTTACCAATTGTTTGCGACTCTGTTGTGTGGAGTTCGACGTACAAATATATATGACAATGCGAGACAAATACGAGAATGTGTAAATACTCTTAATTTAAAATTCATATCGGATTTTCTTTTTTTTTCTATGTCGAATGTATTTCCAAAAAAGTATCAAAATTAAGGCCTCAATTACACTTTAATAATAAAAATTTAAAATAGCTACTGTACACGTCGTGTGTTATGGTAGTAAGAATGTGCATAGAGAGCGTAGAGCATAGAGAAATGCAGCATTTTTTCATTGAATCGTCAGCTGATCCTTTTAATTCGGTTTAAGTCTTAAAATCAGCTCTACTATAATTATTCTAAATAATGAACTCGATGAAAATGTCATTTCATAGCTTAGTAAATCGATTCTGTATGCTGCTTCATACAAAGGATTTCGAATAGCTATTTATTTAAATTTGTTTTATTTATTTATTTCTTTAACAATAATTATAATTTACAATTAAAATTATTCCGAAAAATTCACCCTGTTTAATCTATAATGATATACATTATATGATATGCACCTTACGTGGCCATAATTACGATGGTCCCACTAGCTCTTCACTAAAATACAATAATACGAAGTATTGCTATTTGGCGGTAGAATAGCTGATGACGGGCATGCACAAAGCCCTATTACCAAGGGCTATAAATTAAATCTGGTTTAGAATGATACTTAATAATATCTTATCAATAAATTTTAACTTCATTGAACTACTGACTATCTTATAAAAACCGAGGTCCTGGTTTCAATACTGGTAACAATTAAAAAATGATTGAGATGTTCTGTCAAGGGTTTCATAGGAAAGGCTCAAAGCTAAGAATTTGCCAGTCTTAGGCTCCGGACCTCGTAAAGCCGTAGTTTATGCACCTAATCTCTCTCCGGTCGTATCAAATTGTCCTCCCGTTAGATTATGAGAGTAGCGGAATAGAGAGTACACCTGCGTCCTGCGTAGTTGGCTGATCTCCCATGAGTTTGGCCACCGTGGCAGAAATCTGTATAACATAATCATCAATATATATAACCATGAATTATTTTTAAAGTACTTGTTACTAGCATACCAAATTGGGCTATGGTTTCTATATAGATCGTACTATGTAGCATGACAGTGTAAGTCTAAAGTTTAGTTTCCCTAATAAGTCGCTCAGTTCCGAACGGCGGAGACGCTTCATATTAGCCAAGACTTGCTGTAATAATTAAACGCTAGTGCTGTCTAACAAGTGATGAAACTGCTTTTCGTTGCTTCAAATTTAACTTGGCAGTAGCGATTGTTGCGCAGAACAATACAGCACAATTTAACAAAGATAATGACGATGCATTGACGCAAATTTAGTATCTATAGCTCATACTTTAGGATACAGTTTTGCGTAAGTGATTTGTCGTATTTTACGTGTACTACCTGTTTTATTGTACACATGTCGCAACTCATTGCTTATTACGATCGCATTTAATTTAGACGTGTTTCGATGCGAAGCATAGTTTGAGGACAAGTTCTAAACAGCTGTTATCTTCTGTTGTATTTTGCTCATGTAAATTTATAAGAGAATTGTTAGTGTTACATCAGCATCGTTGGTAAAATAACTTTGGGTATTTAGTACGAGTATATTTACTGTAGGGTAGTAAATAGAAATAGTAATTGAATTAGCTTTATCGAAGAATAATACAGCTAAGTTTATAGTAAAATTTAATTTTTACTCTTTTTCAGAGAAATTATACTAACTACAAATGTAATTCGTATGAAACATTTACAACACAATATCGTTCAATTGAAAACATAAATTTAATGTTTTACAGACAAGGTTTTATACGACTTGTCTTCATCATCACATATAAACCTAAAATATTATTTACAAATTAATAATAATAAAGAAACATACAATATTATTTAATGAAATTTTATTATAATTCTTATTTAGTTTAAGAAAAAAATGCCTTTTTAAATTAGTAGTATAAAAATATATCTTACTGGGACTATTAAAATCTAATCTGTCATGTCTGCTTAATTACTACCAGTTTAAGTAACTTATCAAAGTCAGATTTAAGGACTAATTTGAGAAAATACTGAGCGCTCATTGGTAATTTTTTTAATTATAGGTTGCCATCGACCAATTAAACTTCAGCTTATAGTCAAATTGATTAGAATTTAAAAAACTGAAGGATAGATGAATTACTCGACAATTTAAAAAATATATAAATATATTTAGAAAACCCACGGCACACCTTAATCAAGTATATAGTTATTTCCAGGATTTAGTTCATAGTATCGGAAATAGCACAGCCAAACTTGAATCTTTTTCCCACAATGCTATTCTAATGTGGGTCAATTCCATGGATAAAGGCAGGTGTAAAATATTTATATAAATATCGTGATAATAATTATTTTTTTTAAATCTCATGTGATAGAAGTTACGTCTATTTAGTAACGAGGCTGCGTTACAACTACCTCTAATATATTTAAATATTAGTTTTTTTTTTAGATAAACTGTTTGCTACTAGAATAACGTTTGAAAAAATATTTAAATTTATATAATATAAACTCAAGTCAACCAATCCGTGATAGGCACGACGGATCAAAATCTAACACAATTATAAGATTTATTTGGTACAAACCTGTCACAAAACAAGATCTCTTACGACCCGGTTACGAGTTTAAACTTAATTTGTCACATTGACGTAACACTGTTAGCTAAGATCCCACGGCCTAAATAACGAGATCACCATTAGAACGCGTTTCCATTATAGCTGTTCTATAAATAACGATTATGTAATTATCCTTAAGTGAAACGGATAAATTTTGCAAACTATTATTATATGACCTGGATTCGCTGGAGATACAAATTAGTTTAGTTTTAATTTAAGATATTATTGTTAATATGCATACAATATTCAGTTGTTTTTAACGCTTATTCAGTTTTAATATATTTAACTAAGAAAATATATTTTTAAAATGAATCTGTTATAATAATAAGCGTCGAGATGGCCCAGTGGTTAGAACTCGTGCATCTTAACCGATGACGGCGTGTTTAAACACAGGCAAAAACCACTGAACTTTCATGTGATTAATTTGAGCTTATAATTGATCTCGTGCTCAACAATGAAGGTGAAAAACTTGTGAATCTAATTTCAATGAAATTCTGCCACGCGCTTTAATAAGTTCCAAGCCTTCTCGTTAAAGGAAGAAGAGGCCTTAGCCCAGCAGTAAGACTTTATCAGCCTGATACTTTAATATGCTCCGTGATATAACTTTAGCGTATAATATAATAGCGCCAATAAATATTGATGCTGTAAGTAATAATAACCATATTTACATCAGCAATGCGTCACCAATCTTAGGTACTAAGATTCCTTGTTCCTTTAGTTACACTTGCTCATTCAAACCGAAACACAACCATACTAAGTATTCCTGTTCAGCGGAAGAATATCTTATTAGTAGCTGGTACCTACCCAGACGAGCCCGCACAAAGCCTTACCAAGCGTATATTTTAGATATTTAAATTTCCATTAACAGCTTTTAGCATCTCTTCCAGATTATTATCCAGTATTTATCTCAAAGATTCCAGACCAAAGATGTTCTCTTTGACTGTTGACATTATAATCTTAATTGTAAAAAACGGTCCTACTCATCCAGCCCGCCTGCATCTCTATCGTTTGCACTAGGATTCGAGTACTAAGTAAGATGTAAAATACTTAAGATCTTTGGTACTCGAATTTTGTATGCATGTATTCTTGACTGTTTTTAATCAAATATAAATTGAAAAGAATATTAACCAATGGTTCCGCACATGGCGTAAATCAAAACCTTATAAATATTTCTCACCAAATTAATGTTTCGTTATTCAAAATTTGCATATTTACACCACACACCATATAATAATTAAATATATATATAACTAAATAAACTTTAAAAAAATAATATTAAAGAAAAAATATGCCGAGCAAGATATATGTAAAATATCCCGCAACAGTTCACTGTACGACAAGATATGAATGGATGGAAGTTAGATACCTACTTCACCTCTTTTTTTTTTAATTCCCACTTATTATCATTTAAAGTAAACAACCTTTAAACCTAAAAACAACCTTCCGTGTCCTAAATCAACCCTTTTTTCTTCTTTTTAATATCTGTATAACGATTAAATTTAACTAGATTTTAATATAAGGAATAAAAACAGAAAAAACGAGTATGCTTAAACAAACCAATTATATTAACATTCCCCATTTTGTAATTTTCAAAATTTATTAAAATATTTCCCTTTACTTTGGTGATAAGACTTTGTTCAAATCCGTAAAGTTATATTCCTGATCCAAAAGTGAGTGAACCAATGCAACTGCAAAACTATAAGCATAAGAACTTAACATCTCAGTCACCAAGCTGGATGGCGCATTAAGCGTAAGATATGGTTAATAATTATACAGTGACAGTCTATTAAGAGTGGGACTATTTAATATCAGGTGAAGATAATTAAATGTATTTTTGAAATAAAAAAATGAGATCAATGAGGTTACATTTCATTATCAAATAGATTAACTTAAAATCACAATTTATGTTAGAACATCTTATTTAAATAAAATAGGAGTTGGTTAATCCGTCTCGAAGCAATGAGAACGAACTTTGAAATTCATTGGCGTGAAACGGTTCAGGAAGTCCTCATCAAACGCCAGTCCCGAGAAGAACACTTTGACAACATAACGACCACAAACCCGATTTAAATAAATCAAATTTTGCAACCTATAACAGCCTTTGAGGCTACCAAGCCAACATTTGTTATATTAAAGCCAAGATAACTAACACTTAGTTTAGTTTAGATTTATAGTAAGTTAGTTGTTAATGTTTGTTTCCGTAATAATTTTAGTTTTACGACAAATGAAAATTGAAAAAGAAAATTCTAATATACCATACAAATTAACCTTTGATTTTGAGCTGAAATATATTACAACATGTTATTCCAATGTTGGTGGGTACACATAAAACATAATTATGCTTTCATAATGAAGTCAAATATAAACAAAAAATAAACACATAAAAAAATTAGTTGAGCTGCCCTTGGATCCTGGAATCGTTAGTTCAGATTTACGGGTTTTAAGCATTGAGTCATCTCAGCACTGGAATTGACACTTGGAAACAACAATAAGATAAGAATATCTGTTACGAATGAATTAAACCTATAAAATAATTGTCATAAAAACCTATTTATTATCATATACAATACTAGATGAACCTGCAGCTTTACCTGTGCGATATTTATAAAACATAAACATCCAACCCCCGTTTGACCCCCTTAGGTGTGAAGTTTCGTAAAATTCGTTCTTAGCGAATGTCTACACCAGCCAGCCAGCGATTGCAATGTAATCTCATAAAATGTAATGTTGTCTTAGATTTTCGCGATTATTACACATTGAAATAAAACTAGTTTTTAACGGATTTAATCGCTATAATAAATAGATAAACGTCGGGATGTTAAAAATAAAAATAATTAATATACGTGATTAAATCCGTTAAAAACTAGTTTTATTTCAACTCATAAAATGTGTTTATTTACGACATCAATTTAGAAACCTCTAAAATTGTCAGTGTTTCTCTACTAAATTAGGTATGTATGCCATGCCAAGCCTTCTTGAATCAATCTATCTATTAAAAAAACCGCATCAAAATCTGTTATGTCATTTTAAAGATCAAAGAATACATAGGGGAAGACAGCGGTCAGCGACTTTGTTTTATAATATACATAGATTTTAGTCACATAAATAATTATAACAAAAATGTGCGTCATTACAATTTTGAGTTAAAGGCGTACAATAAGCATCAAAGGCAAAGTTGTACATTTATATTTCAGTCATGTGTATCATGGTAAGTTGCAACTTTGTCAAAACGTCGGGCATAAAAATGATGTTATCGTGTTTAATCTGAATATAAGATATACAATGGACACCTGTATTAGTTTGGGAATGATAAAATATATAATACGGAGAATAGGAGATTTCCATAACGGCTGCTAATTCTGATTTACGATTATAGCAACGCTTACTACTATTTTCTGAAATCTGAATAGTTACTGGTTGATAGCAGATGATGACAAGCAATGGGTAGCCAATGAGCATTCAGATACAGATACAGCCAAATAAATTATACGGTATTCATTTAAAAATATTTTATACTGTTTTATACTGGTTGGCCTGGCTCTGGGATTAAACCTAGGTTTCGCAGTCTTATAATCCATCTGTTAGAATAATAAGTAAGTAACAACGGGTGCATAAAACCCTCGGTTCAATAAACATTTTTTTCAAAAACGAATAGCAAAAGTATTTGTCATACCATTAAAAATAAATATTTCTTTAAACTTTTACGACCTCTTTCGTCGAGTCAAGTTGTCTCTAGACGTGCTTATCCCACGTTTCCTTGACGGATCTTCGGCACATTGCACAAAGGAAATCGAAAAAGGTATCCTCCCCGTGAAGACTTGTTTATGTTGCCTATACGAAGGAACGATAATTCGTACGTCAACATTATTCACTCGTTGGGTTTTTTCCCGACAATAAAGAATGTTGAAATTGTATCTTTGCTGTAAACATTTTTTTATATCGGCTCTGGGCAATTTATTTTATTTATTTATTAGTTCACCAACAAAACCACACTTAAGCATGGCAGATTGATGAATATTATATCAAATTCAAACTTCATTTTACCACATCTTGGTGCAAGTATCACGCCCGTCTAGGTACCGACCACTCATCACTTCATCTACGGTTTTATGAGATACAAGGAATGGTTTATATTTCTGACAGCAACAATGTCGTTAGGTGATGGTGACCACTTACCATCATGCAAAAGCTATTAATACAAAATGAGTCCAATAATGTTTTGTAATCAGTTGGTAGTGTTTTTATGTTGGTCGTTTCTTAGAATTTAATTAAATAAATAAAATGACATTACATGAAAACAATTATACTTTATAAAAATATATGTTATTTTTAGGATTAGTTAATTGCATGTGGAAAAATTATTAAATTTAATTTATCACAGTATGCCTATTATATATGTATATAGTTAGGAAGGGCAGCTAGATAAATAATAGATAAATGAAGAAAAATTGTAAAAAATATAACGAACTCGCCTGACCTGGAAACAGAAGAAATATCAACCTGTCGTAGCATTACTGGAGAATAGAATCACGTAAAATATGATTTTGTCGAACGTGTCTCGAAGAGCAGTATAACTAAATAGCTATTGGCCATGTAAGAAACACCTGCAATATAATAGTCACGTCTACACAGCTAGTAAAACTGCGAAACTAGGTACTACCAATATGAATGAAATTCAGGTCAACACCCAATAAGGAACCCTATGTTAATTGAATAGAAATTAAATTGCTTTAACGATTATTAATATAATTATTAGGTATGTTTCGTTTTTTTACGTAAAACGTATAAACTATTAGTTATTAGACTCACGACGAACAAAGATTTTTTATACAGTGTATTAAAATTATGCAATTTTTTTGATGTGGTACATTGCAGGTGATCAACTTATCCACAGAAAATTAGACGATTTTTACTTTATGTCTATGTAATAATAAAGTAACTTACAAAAAAAAGAGCTTTCGGTTAATCTAACAGTTACAAGATGTTAATATATTATATGTATATATTAATTTTAGTTAGTATAAAAATCTTAATATTTTTTACTGGTTTGGAAAAAAATATATAGCCTGAATTATATATATTAAATCAACAACTTAAAGGCAATTTATAATTCAAATATTTTATGAATACAAATTTTAATTAATTAAACTCAAAAAGTCGATAAACTCGTATTATATACGAGAAATTTAAAAACTATTTTATGAACTAAAACTAAAATTGTACAGGAATGTTGAGTACATTAACGAAAGTTATTTCATCGATTATATTTTATAAATACAAATTATAAACTAATATTATAAAGAGGTAAAATTTGTTTGTTTGTATGTAATGGGTTATCTCCGGAACTAATGACCATATCTACCCTTTCTTTACTGGTAGAAAGTTACATTATTCTAACATGGAATAATATATATTTATAAAATAATATTTTCTGAGAAGGTTCGCTATTAAATTAATAAAAAAGAAACATTCGTCGGATGTTAAAGGTGTATGAAACATTAACCAAGATTAAGACTTAAAGAAAATAGAGGGATAAAACAGAAGTCCCTCTGATTGAATTGTACAGCTGTTGGGGGTCCTTGACAAAATTATTTCTATTGGAACATTCTGTTCAGCGACAAAGTTAAATTGGATTTCTTATGATGAAAGTACTTAGAGCGACGGAGCGGTCGACTTTATTCATCCGTTCCGTATTACATTATCACAGTTGTATTTTCTATCTACATACATACATATGTTTTAATTTATTTTTTCATAGATAATATCATTATTTGAGTGGATGGACGTTATTGAAAGAGTGATGAACATGAGTGTGGTGGGATGTAGGGGAAGTGGACGACCTAAAAAGACATGATTAGAGTGACATATAATAGTTGCGCCGATCCCAAATAGTTTGGGACAATGGCTGGAAAAAAAAAGAAAATATTGTTCGAAATTTAAAATTGTTACGGTTATGTGCATCTGGTTAAATACTATTCATCCTCGTTTTACCGCCTAATAGCTCTGTATTGGTGTTTCGGTTTGAAATGTGTTTGATCTGTTGTGATTACAGACACATATTAGATGCCGGGATTAGTGTTGCAGTTACTAATTGACTTAAATGCGGCCCTTGCAAAAATAATTTAAATAATATATGCGTTTTTTGTTTTAATGTATTTATGAGACTTGATTAATATATATCTAATTTTGTATGACATATCAGTTTTCTGAACAAAATAATTTTTAGTACAGAATAACTACCCGAAATACTCTCACGAATTTCTTTGGTAACTAAACATAATGTTTTATATAGTGTATTTAGTGTAGTGTAGTATGATATATTTTATAGTTTTAAATACACTAACTCGACTACAACTGTATCGAGTTTAAACATCACTCGTAATAATTACTATCACGTCTCTTTTTATTATAAATCATAAATTTATAAATCTAAAAAGTTTTTATTTATAAATAAATGTGTCATGCATTTTAAGTACTTGTTTTTTTTTAAGAATAAAATATGAAATTTTAAAATTTTAAATTTCACAGAGACTGTTCTAAAAGACAAGATCCATTTCGTAATATATTTTATGTGCAGCAATTCATAAGAATCACGTAAAGTATGAGAATGAAAGTGAACAATTTTTATTACTGCAATTTTCGTTGCACCTTCTGTTACGTTTTATATATTCCGTGTCCTAAATTGGTTTATTTTATAACGCTACCTGATAACGGGCTTCCGCAAAGCCCTACTCAGAGTGGTTATATCCAACATTTTCACCGACAAACAATTATACTATGACATTCCCTGTTCTGTATTTAACAGTTTTATAGGCACAAATAATAACTGAGATTTCGTAGACGATCATGCATTCACGATACAAAAACTTCTATAAAGTCAATCACTGTCACTAAACAAATAAAATCAAACATCTTTATTCAATAGACAGGCTTACTTACTCATTGATTGTCAAATTAAACTCTACCAATACACAAGCTTTATACTTTTTGAAAGGATAGAACGATAATATTATCTTAATAATAAGGCTTATGTTCTCCTAAAAACGTGCATATAGATCATTACAATTTTATAACACACATGTACAGTCTGTAAATTTCCCTAAGGCTAAGGCCTCCCTCTCCTTTAAAGTATAAAAGTATAAGGTCAGGAGCATATTCCACCATCCAATGCAAGTTGGTGGATTTGCATGTGGCAGAATTTCGTTGAAATGCACAAGGAACCTTCTGAACCAAAATTTTATTTTCCTTGTTCCTCCACTTCACTGGTTCGCTCGCTCTTAAAGCTGGATCACAACAATATATCTGATTTATTCCCAAATAGGTTTGCATAAGGAACAACTCGTAACGTGATAAACTTAAAAACAAGATGCGTTTCTTTAATTGATATATAATAATCCAGTTCCAATGACTTAAATAATCAGTTTGGAAATTTAGTGAAAAATTAAAATAGACGCAACAATTGTACAAGACTCTCTCAAAATGTTACCCATAAACTTTGAAAGTGGTTTTATTGACATAACTATCTAAAATATCTAATGTAAATACATTAACGAAAGTCATCCGTGAAATTTCACTTCAGAATTCCAATTAAATTACGAACATAAACATTATAATGTTAACAAGTTTCCTTTAACTGAAAACATAAAGTTATTTTGACAAATCCAAAGTATTTGTTTATAAAATAAGCAAATTTTATTAGCAGGCGGTGGATGTTTCGAATTTTTACTAAAAAGTTTAAATATAACGTTCAAATTAATATCTTTGGAAATTTTTATAGCAGTGATATTATTAATCTGTGATTATTCGAAACGGAATATAAAAAAACTGCCCGTAAAATATAATTCTACTTTATCGAGAGTTTAGATATAAATCTTTTATACGACAATTTGTTTATGTACCCTTGATGTAACAGTAAAATACTTTATTGAAATTACCATTGTTTGAAAAAACAAATATATATGTATTTATATCTGAACTAATATAATAAATATCTAAAATATTTTTGCTTGTATGTAAGGCTATTCTCCGGATATATAGATACAATTCTATAAAAAAAATCACAAGTAGAAATATATGCATCTTTGCGGAAACGAAGCATGTCGCTAGTTTTGTTTATAAGACAGCCACAAACGATTAAAAAGTTCAAATTTTATGAACTTAATTGAGCATCAAACATGTCCTTTCCATTACAAACAAACCGGTGAAACCGCTGTTGTAAGCCAATATAACAGTGATAAAGTAGTTACTTTCTGTCAAGTACATGAGGTTCTTGAACACGAGTTCTTGGAAGAGTATAAAAATCTTATATCATAAAGTAACGTTAGAGTATCTTTCACGTAGATAGTTGTATAGCTAATGATACTCAGTGATTTATTAGAAGCAGAGCGTCACTTGTCCGAGAAGCGCCCTCAGGTCAGATGGCAGAGCGATACGGCACGACCTCTCGTGACATACAGCGCAGATGAATATTAATGTTGTACAAACTTTGATTATATTTATCTTGTACTACAAACAATATAGCTTGTGTTTATGATATGCGACGAATTTTATTTATTTAACAATTCTCTAACGCTTTGGTTGATTGAAGGTGTGTGATGGGCGCGATTTGGCTAGAAGTGTCTGTGGTTCGTCTATTGTGTATCAAATGATTTTTTAAGCGTAAATATTAGAGTAGATTCTTAATTCTACAAAAATATTTATATAACTATAAAGAAAGTATTTAAAAAAAAAACTTTCAAAAATTTCAAAATTCCTATAAAAAAGATAGATAAGATTTTGGGTTTTAAATTTTTTTTATTCAAATAGAAAATATGTAATATATATAAAATGACGAAATTAAATAAACAACTTGAGTTTTAAGAGCTGCATCTGTTTTCAAAACTGTCGTTTTATAAAAATATATTAGTTTTTTCTTCTTTAGTATACAGCTATTTCATAATACATTTTGTTCTCAAGTGCTTAATTCTAGTCTTGGAAAATTGTCAGTTTCTCGCCTTTGATATTTTGTGACTTTGAAGTATATTCATATTAAATATCATGAGACATATTTTATATTTAATAACATGGAAAATGTTTCATATAATACAAACTATTTGATTAACACTAATTCATATATACTTTCATATTTGTTTATTATTAAAATATATTTATTCTTTATAATAGAGCGTTTATCGTTTTTATTATATAAGGTGAGTGTTATCAATTATAAAATGAGTATGCGAAATTAATGCAAGAATGACTTTAGTTTAGCTAAGCTGAACTTTACCGATGCGGAATGGTTTAAAGAAATATTAAATATCTCGACTTACGAAGATTATTTTCTGTATGTTATAATTAATAATATAAATTCTGTTTTGTTTCAAATATTAATTAATTTTTCAAATTTATAATTATTATTAGTCTAATGTTGTCTTAGATTTTCGCGATTATTACACATTGAAATAAACCTAGTTTTTAACGGATTTAATCGCGTATATTAATTATTTTAACATCCCGACGTTTCGAGCACTTTGCAGTGTTCGTGGTCACGGGCAAATATTTATTTCAATTATTAGTCTGTTTACAACTTTTACAGTTCTTCGATAAAATATCATTAAGCATATTTAATCTCAAACGCGAGTTGACAACTTTATAAATAAACATGTGACAATTTTCAAAAGGTTCCATTTTTAAATGGATTTCAATAGAAAAGCAGATTCACGAAAAATATCATAAAGTCCGTTTTGATAAGTATTTACGGAACGTTGAATTGAAACAGTTTGAACTAATTTTGTTAATAGACAGGAGAAAGGATCAAATACATATTTTTATATTCCAACATCAACGTCAGGCTATCGGGAAGCGAGTGGTTTGCTGTGATTATTCATATTATACAACAAAAAAACAAAAACTTATTACGCTATTTGGTCTCAAAATGCGTATGACAATTTTAATATGTAATTGGATCAATACTCTGTTTTACAATTATCGCTATGATCCTCTTGATTGGCTCAGTGGTCAGTGTAATTTGTTTTTGAGCCACCCGTCGCTGTTTCAATCCCCGCTTATGAGTATGTGTGATTTTTGCTTGTTTTTGCTTGCGTTTGGATTTTTAAACGCTACGAAGTTCTTATCGAGAGACAACTAAATAAATGATGTACTGACGAAACTAATCGACTACCTTCAAAAGCTTTTAGACCGGTTTGTAAAACTAGTAAATCTAAAAGCGGCTAATGAATTAACCGTTTCTATTTTCGCAAGACCAGGAAGTTCGGTCTGAAATAAAACACCAAAATGGACAAGAGATAAATAAACGAATCTTCTCTTGAAATTCGAGAATGTAGTGAGTTTTAAATGAATTTAGATTATTAACAAAAGAATACGATCACTTGCCTAATTACCAAATAAATAGTTCAGAACACCGATAGTGCCATGTTCAACGCTGAACCACTTCTGATCTATTGATTTTTTTTTTCCTGTGTATTGTTTTTCCGTTAGCCCTACTGGCTTTTACAGCGTCACCGGGCGTTTGATCCGTTGACATATGTCGAGCCTTATATAAAGACTTGTCATTTGAATCAATTGCACAACCGTGTTATACTGGAACTTCATTATAAAATATTATCTTATCACATATTATAATAGACATATCATCTTAGATTCCATGGTTTTTACAGATGACTAACATCGCCGGCATTCAAAAATTCTCAAGAGAATAATATGGAAGCGGCAGCGGTTATGTAGGGAAAAACGACCCGATCTCTATACAAATTCTCTCATCGAGGATGGCTTCATAACCCCCCATCCAGGTATCTTGAAAAGACTTCCACCGAGAGAAAAAAAAAACACGAGGGAATCATTTCTCAACCGCGCTTCCATTCAAAGAGAACGTTACGCACATCCGGGCCGAAGTAATCTGAACAGTCATCTGATTGTGTTGAATACGCTTTATTTTGTAAATATAAAAAATCCTGAATGGTATTTGCTACGTATTGTTATATATTTATTATTATATTTTTTTATCATGGAGTTTTTCCACTAAATATTAAATCTTTTTTATCTGTATTTTAATCATTATTGCTTCCTTTGTTCATTAATAGAGATACCATTTAAAAAAGTACCAGTGACTTAAATATCAAATACTGTTAGCTGCAGCATTGCAACAATTTTCGCCGATTTTATTGCAGAGTAAGTTCATTAATGAATAAAAATGATGTGATATTTATCAATATATTCAATAAACTATTGTATATTGTGCATTACTTGAAAAATATATCGCCATGTTGCAACGGGGTCGAAGAGACACCATAATACCCCCTTGAATGGTGAATTAGATATCAGGCGTCGTGAACACGCAAATTAACATATTAATTTTATTACTTTTCTTGAATGTTACGCGTCTTTTGAACGGTTAGAGGATCAATTAGGCATTTTATCACCTCAAATGGCAATCGTATAATAATTTCGTAAATGTTAATCTGTTTTCCTATTGATTTCAATTGTCACATATACTCGTATATATTTTTACATATTTACTACAAATTTAGTGTACTAATAAAATAAAATATGATCTTATTTATCCTAATTTATAAAGGAAAGGATGACTAACAATCATCTTATAGTTGGACATACAGCAGGCCTCCTTAGGTCGGGTCTGTCTGTCGGGTGCCTAGTGTGATTCCTGTAAGAATTCCTCGTTAAACCTTGACAGCCACTAAACGGTATTTCGCCATTTTGATACGTATATCCTTTAATTTCTATAATTGTTGTATTGAATTTCGCATATCACATTCTGAAATTTACGATCATGTTCTACGATGAGTTTCATGTGCCTTCTTCGTTTTATTCGTCTTACAGAAAACATCTACTGGGTAAAAAGGTCACTGTGCCTTAGTAATTACAGCTACAAGAGATAAGCTATTTTAGATACCATTAAGAGCCGCGGTCTCGCAAAAATTAGTTCTATGTATTTTTTTTTCTCCCAAGAACATTAATTGTTTTACGGCAAAGCGCTCTGTTTTAGCTTGTAAGCGAAGATACAGTACACTAATTTGTGATTCTATCGCCAAGCAACAACAAGCAAGTGAACTTGTGTAATTACAGGTACTTGAAAATGACAAATAGGACCTCACAGTTGGCAACGTAACAGCAACGTTGGATACACTAATACCTACTATAACAACGTCAACGAGGCCGTACCATTTGATAATATATTAAGTGCTAAAATACAAATTCTAAAAGAACATTAATTAAATATTATTACACCGATATCTATTATATAAAAGTAAATCAGCGCTCAAAACCTTGAACCTCTAATTTGAATTTTATTACAGTTTCGGTACTTGTGATTCATACTGACTTCAAATTAGATAAAATATTTTAAAGCTAACTAAAACATCTTGAAGGCTGAATCAATATACGTACATATTTTTTTGCAAAATTATGACTTTCTCACGTGACTTCATTTCATAATAATAATATATTAAATCTAAAATTAATAAAAGTGAAATTCACGAAACACTTTTTAAATATATACTAGTGGATCTACAGATTTCTACAAATTTCGATACCTATGACCTATTAGGTTTTTTTTTGATTTAATTACATTGTACGTCTGTTTACACGTTTTTCATTTGTTTTTATACAGTCATAGCGCCGCTCTCTATCCTGCCAGTAACTTTTTTCTCGCTCTCTAAAATTAATTCTAAGGAATTCGATTTAAAAATCGTAAAAATTTGGTAAATTGAAATCATCATCATCACCAGCCCACATTCGTCTACTGCTGGACACAGGCCTCATCAAATGCACGTCACTGTGCTCTTTCTTCGGCAACGAAAAAAAGTTGAAATGAAGTATCCTAATTATTTTTCTGCACATCTATGGCAAAATGAGACCATAACAGATGTTTTATGTGCAGCTATCATCCCATAATCACTGGGACAAAAATCGGCTTACGCTATTAATATATAGATGACGACACGCCAACAATCAGTCTGTCTCGCCGCAACAGACGTTTTACATCAAAATTCGCTTATAACATACCTTACAGATCTTGTAAATCTTAAAGTAATTAATATGATACTTAATTAGTATCAAACGACAACACAATATACTCTATTAAGTTTTTTTATCAATTATATACGGCACGATTTTTAATAAAAGCTTTAAATTACAACAGCCGATCCAGTCACAATAAAAAACAAGAGAAAAATCAGTTATAAATATTATGAATATTTAATTACGTTGTAAGGAATTTTTATTAAAAGATACGTTACAAATAATAATTATAACTATAGAGCAAAATGTTATAGTTCTAGTTTTATTGTTATATGATATGATGTAACAGACCTACGTCCTAAGTTTTTACAGGTTGTGACCAATGACGACCTCCATGGTCGAGTAATGTGTACACCGGTTTTCATGGGTACGCCACTGCGATACTACTGCGAGCTAAAAGCCTTGTGCCTTGTGTAGTTACACTGAATCACTCACACAGGGTTATACAGAGCCCTTTTGTAAAAGAAAGGAAAGAAAGTTATAAAAAATAACATGTTAATTTGAAACGGATATTCAAGATATCAACGACCTCCGTGGTCGAGTAGTGTGTACACCGATTTTCATGCGATTCCAGGCCGAGTCGATGTAGAAAAAGTTCATTAGTTTTCTATGTTGTTTTGGGTCTCGGTGTTTGTGGTACCGTCGTTACTTCTGATTTCCATAACACAAGTGCTTTAGCTACTTACATTGGGATCAGAGTAATGTATGTGATGTAGTCCAATATTTATTTATTTAAATACTAAACAAATTATTTCTTTCTAAACCATTTCATTTGGAGTTACGAGTCAAAAGTTGCTAGTTATTAATGATATGATATAATAATACGTACTTTACGTGAAACCGTTATTTATGGTTGTCAATTATTATTTTTTATAATTCTGCGCTTATAATTCGCAAATTGATTAGATCTCTGTTATTCAACTTACATTTGAAGTTATTATGATATATTAGTTATAAATAATAACTTATTACCGGTATATAACAATAGGCTAATCTTTATCCAAACTTATCAAAACTTTATCTCATTCGCACGATTACAAGCTGCGTGATTACCAAGAACTGGATGAGAGCGTGTCTTATCACACTGGTAAAAATGGAAAATGCTTAAATACTACTTTATATTTTATTAACCGTAGCAATTTGCTAATTTAAATGAAATTTTAAAGAAAAAAATGTACTTCTTAATGGATTATAGGTAGAAAACTTACTCGATATTTTCACTGCTTTCTATCCGATTTTAGTGAATCTTTTTTTGACAAATTATGTTTTAAGAATGGACTCATTTAACATCATGAAAAAATTCTAATCCTAAAATTGAATTAAGGGTGGAAAACATTATTTGCCACACATTCCTTATTTGATCAATTTAATTAAATATATTTATTTTATAAGTTCTTTTAATTAAGCTAATATTGAAGATACATTTTTACGTTAGTTAATTTAATAATAACTACGTAATACTTATTCTTAGTATAAAATTGATTTTATTAAGCTAACCTATTAACGCTGTTGCTTGTAAACGATCTGCGTTGACGCGACATCATTTATTCAACACTACCGTTACAACCCTTTGACCAAACAAACAAATTTAATTACCCGCTGAGCGGTGTCAAGATATGTATCAGCCTTAGGCCTGCATAACTTATGAGCTAGGGAACGATTTAAAATACTTTTTTTTTTTAATGAAAAATGTTCCATGAATTAAAAAAATACATTAATTATAATGTAAACGCTTTTAAAAACTGTTTTCATTTCCTGTCAGCAACACAAATTGCTAAGGAAAAATGTACAAAAGTAGCCTTAATTAGTTTTTCAAAGCAAAGTGTGATGCTTAACAAACTTGACCGCGGGCTCAGGATCGCAAAGTATTCGTCGAGATTTTATGAAAAAATATTCATGAGTATTATGAAGTGGCCTCAGTAGTTATTTATAATGATGCTATGATTGATGCCGATTTTAATGTATACAATCGTTAAATTAAGCTAATTGGACAGATCTGAAAATATCGTTTTCGTTTTCTCACACATCGGGTCTCAGAGCTTAGTAAGCCTGTACGATAGATTCTTCACCGATTACTTTTGACGTAAATGCCATCCAAACATTACGCCAAATTGTTGAAATTTTTAAAGCTCCCATACATATTTTCAAGGGACTCGAAATGCACTGAAACTAATCTACTCTCAGTTTAGCTGGACTTTTATAAATCTAAGCAACAATCTACTTAAAGTTACTGGTTTGTGGAAAAGACAAATAATTATACATCTGTAGATCTCGAGATTCGTAATGTGAATACTATAAAATAAATTAAACCTCAAACTTAAAAAAAAAAAAACAAATTAAGAATACACCAAAGGGGCGTTCGACGTGTTTTTGGAGCTACAAATAACAATTTTTAACTTTGCCGTTTCATAAATTCAAATCATTTGTAAAAATACATTGGTAAAGAAGGCATATTATTCGATACAAGATTATACAGATGATAGAAAAGCGTAGAGTTAACGCTTGTACGCTTGTATATAATTATACTTTACTAACATGACCGTATTTTTAAATGTTGAAAATAGTAGAGTAGAATCTACATTCCGAACCGGTGGTAACTTCACTTAATATAGTTTGTTAAATGACGATTCAAAATTTGTTATAAAAGCCTACTTGAATAAAGTATATTTTGATTTGATTTGAATAAAAAGAAGTGATTACTGGAAAATGAATTTAGTATTTCTGATAAATATTTTTTAGCGCATTTGATATAATTTGCATATTTTATATGTGTGCCAGTTAAATATGATACCGTATCACATAAGTGATATAGATACGGCATCATTATAGGTGTAAAGGACGTAAAATTTTAGATCCTTTGACCTTGGCTAGCATCGTCTTGACTTTCAAAAGTGGTTTGTATTATTTACGGTGCTATAAATGTTTATGGTTGTAGGTGAGTAAATAGTTCCAGAAGACCCGTTTACTCGAATGCATTTCTATACTTATTCAAAATAAATCAAGCAGTTACATCACAAATGATGTAGGTAGTTCATCCTCTAATCACAATTCGACTTCCAAATAGCAATACTTAATTCTTGTGTTCGTGTTTGATGAGTGAGCCAGTGTAACTACAGGTACAAGGGACATTATATATTAGTTCCCAAGGTCAGTGGCAAATTAAGGAATTGTTGACATTTCATAAGTCGATAAAGGCTATTGGCGGTGGCTCATTTGCGAGTCTACCTAACTACCTAAAAAAAAATAAGATTAAAAAATCGGTTATGAAATCGTTGTAAAATATTTCATTCTTACAATACTATAGTAGGTATTATGCATATTTTTTCTATATTAATCGACAGTTTCCATAATTGCATACGTTAAACCCAACGGAAGCGAATGCGAAAAGAAATTAAGCTACATAATATTTCAATTTCATTTAAAATTATTAATAACTTTCAATGTTCGTTTTAACATTCAGATATTATGGTTTCTTCTAGGTATTTTTTTTAAGCTCCATGGCACTTTATAATAAATTCACGATGTAGTTTTAGCTTGAAAGATACGAATATAATGATTTTGCCTTGCAATGACTTAATAGGTCAAAATTTTCTATTATATTTAGTACTACCTGTGCCCGCGACTTCGCGCGCGTTGTTTGAATTTAAGATATTGGATTTTGTATCGTGATTTTATTTTTATTCTATATATAATTCTAAAATAAAAGTTACTCCTTATTTCACCCGCTATCTGCCAGCGAAAGTCCCGTCGAAATCGGTTCAGCCGTTCCAGTGATTAACTGGAACAAACAGACAGAAAGACAGACAGACAAAAATTCTAAAAAATGTTATTTTGGTATATGTTCCGTGTATACATACATATGCATTTAGTAAAAATGTGTTATTTTAATATGACAAACAGACACTCCAATTTTATTATATCTATAGATTATATTGTATAGGTCATGGTTTACCTTCATAAACTTAAAAGAATATCTATAGTATCTAAATGGATGGGGGTGGTTTTAAAAGTTAGTTCATGTAATAGACTAGCAATCTACGTTCTCTGCGGAAATATAAAAGTCAAAAATAATAGTAAATCGATCACAGCATCATCTATCGGATCTAGTAAAGTATACGTCTAGACAAAATAAATATTTTCAGTTAAGTATAAAAATAACTCGCTACGATAGACGGCGGTAAAACATTTTAAAACTCGATATTTCTCTTGAATTGTGAGTCAAAGTCAATGTCAAAAATCTTTATTCAATATAGAAGTGTACACTTGCTTATGCTTACGTCAAAAATCTACCACCGGTTCGAAATTTAATTGGCCCCATTGGAGCTTAGAGTCTATTGTCATACCAAGGAACTCTGTTGATTCTAAAACATCTAATGCTTCCCCGTTTAGAAGTACACTCGTTTTGACACATCTTACATTGGGAGTAGAGAATTTAATACATTTTGTCTTTTTACTATTTAACATTAAATTATTAACACTAAACCAATTTAATATTACGGAGAAAGCGAGATTCATCGTCATATATTGAAATACGTCTTTTTATTTTAAAAATTAAAGAACTATCATCAGCAAACAATACTATCTCGAGTTTATCACCTAGGAGATGTGGCAGGTCATTTATATAAACAAATGAGTGAGTCAGTGTATCAGACATCTTATAACCTATAATGGGTATCGAATTGATGACGTAACGATTTATCGGGACCATCTTTACTCATCTATTTATCTGAAAAAATTAAATATAAAAAAATGAGAGATTTCGTAGGACACTTGGTTGAAAAGAAGTTTCTTTTGCCATATAGTATGTATTAAATTACAGATGATAAAATTAAAACAACAATATATAAAACCGTATAAAAAGAAAGAGGTGTCTCTTTGAAAGGAAGATAAAGAAAAAAGTGAACCTTTTCTCTTCCCGTTTCTATCCTTTTCTCTTCTCGTCACGTAAGAACGTTCCCTTACGTGACGATTTCCGCCAGTTTAGTCTAATATAAATCGCGTAAAACTTCCTTCCAAAAATAACGTTTGTTATCGCGGAAAATTATCTTTTGTACACAATTAGACACAATTAGATACGAATTATGTATTTGATTTTCTATTTCTAGCTATGATATATCCATGTTTTTCTTGCGATCTTCTTTATTTCATTCAAGGAAAAGATCTTATGATTTGCATTCCAACATTTCATGTTTGTGGAAATTAAAGACCTACGAATCGTTCATACAAAGTTTTCGTGTACCTATTATAGTTCTGGCAGCAATCACTTGAAACTATTTAGATCGGCGATTGTCACGAACTAAAAACATGTGTGTGTCTGTTAACTTAAAGCTAAAGAAAAGGATAAAATTTCAAAGTTAAAATTTAAGAATTACTACATATATTCCATCAATTTATTTTGGGGGTAAGTTTAAGTTTGAGTTAAGTTTTTTAAAGTAATTAGTAGATATTGTCATGTTAGCATGCGTCAGCGATGCTGTGACGCCCACTGAAGATACAGAGGGTACCACTGGTTTTGTAGTGAGTATTCCGCGTCGCACCTACCTCCCAGTTTACGTAGACGAAACGCGTAACGCGTTTTACAATTACTGAACGCTGGCATAAGTATAGATACTTATTTCACTTTTACATTTATCCAATTGTCAACTTAAAAGTGTGCTATGCCCAAGATTACTTAAACATAATTTATTCCCATATAAATCAAGAGTACTATATATATTTAATTTACTATATTTATATTTTTATTATGATAAAATCAAACACATACTATTAACGGTCGTGAATTTTTCTTCCCAAAATATAAATTATCTTATAACAACGAAATCAAAATTGCTTTACAAAACTTTAACAAATTGTTATAAATAAATAAAATACACGAACGAGATCAATTAATCTTCAATATTAATAGTCTATGTTTTTATTATAAGTATTTGCATAGATTTATGTCTGTGATCATTTATTTGAAACGTTCTAATGTTTTCTTAAATAGGAATATTAAATTCTTGAACAGTTGCCTTTGATATAGGTCTGAAGTCGAAACGATTCTATTTCCGATTATCTCTTGCCTCTGAATATAAATGAAACTAGAAAGTGTTACGGAAACAGTCGATTCTTTTCTCTTTTTTTATATGTAATATATTTTAATTGAATATTTATTATATTGTACCATAGAATTTTTGATGAATGGGTACTCATTAGATATTATATCGCCAAACAATAGTTCTCAGTATTGTTGTGTTCCAGTTTGAAGGATGAGTGTGTCAGTGTAACTACAGGTACAATGGACATAACATCTTAGTTCCCAAGGTTGGTAGCGCATTGGTGATGTATGAAATGGTTAATATTTCTTACAGCGGCATGGTCTATGGGCGGTGATGACCACTTATCATCAGGTGGCCCATGTGCTTGTCCGCCAACCTATACCATAAAAAAAAATCAATATGTGTAACCACCTGGTATAGGCCGTATAGTGAGGTATAGGCCGGTCCGCTTGGATGGGTACCACGGACTTCTTACATTTTCCATGTGATAAAGATAGATTTACATTATATATAATAAACTGCCTAGCTTACTACACACTCGTTTGTACAATCACCCAACAAACAAATTCTATTTTCCTGTTTCATCGTTTGAAAAAGAAAGTGAATAAAATGGATACCTTCTAAAATAATCTTGGAAAGAGTTACGTTATTGCATAAGTGATGAATATAGACACACAAAATGATTATGTAGGATATATTAAGTCATTCTCTTAAATAGAAGGCATTTAAAGAACAGTTGCTAAAAGGCCAAGGTAAAGTCAACGTGTGATAATACGAAAATGTCATGTTAATAACAAATTATCTTTTGCTGTGACGTTTACTGCTTTTAAACCTATAATACCTTTCATAACATATATATATGTTGATGCCTGCCATGACGTACGGTGCCGAAATTTGTACACTAAGTGCGAGAATAGTCGACAAACTCAAGGTCACACAAGGTCAAAAAGCTTGCAAGATTAGGAGAAGTGCCAATATTTCGAAGAACCGAAGGCCATTGGAGCAGTCAAGTCTTAGAGTCGAGAACAAAGATCGACAAACAGAGCGTAGGGCGCCCTCCAGCCAGGTATACCGATGACCTATAGAACGTGGTGGGACCCGACTAGATGTGGAAGGCGAAGAATCATGAGCTCTGGCGCACAATGGGAGCCTATGTCCAGCAGTGGGCTCACGATCACAATTGCCTGCTGATAATTATATAGAGGGCAAGTATATTCAACTAACGTTAGACTAATATTTTAAGTTACGATTAGAGCACCGATTTCACCTGGCGTGTCGTTGTTTATTTTATTTAACACTTTATTTTACGTTACGTTAAGTTAAATAAATACAAAACATCTCCAAGAGAACTTAGTACAAAAGGAATTCCTTGAAGATATTTCATTAATTACATCCTTAGAAAGAGTAATAAAATCAGTATATATAAGACTGATATTTAAAAGTTAGATTTGTACAAATGTGTAACTTATGATACTGAACTGTATATATGTATGTGTTCCAGACACTACAAAATATTTCTACAGCATATTCTATATAATTGGACGCAATACAACTGCCCCTGATGACTGGTAAATATGAACGCTCTTCTCAGAGATCGCCAAGATCCTTTTAAGTACGATGATCCAGTGTTCAGCTGGATGGTCATCCCGGTTATCCACCAATAACAAAAACCACTAGACACGGGCGCCCTAAATATTGGCCCAGCATGTTGGCCAAACTTGTATTGGATTGGCTGTTTAAAATCTCAACAAACATTTAGGAATATACATATTTTAATTTCATTACACCCAAAATGCCAAGATACTTATTACTTAGCGGTCTTTTTGGTATTCGTGTTTCGCTAATTAATTTGATTATAATACCGATCTAAATCGTTAAGGAGCTTAAATTTACCAAGATTTTATCACAAATTATCGTAAATATCGATGCGAATTTTAAATGGGGTTCATTGAACCCTTTGTTTCTGAATATAAAAAAAATGTTATCGGACCAGCTTGATCCTAGATAGTATTATATGTTAATGGGGGGAGCCCGCGTCGGGTCTTGGAAAGAGATCTAAATGCATTTGCTCAAAATGATTAACTTTCCTTTGAGTATCGGAGCGGAATTTCAGTCGGTTCCGTTTATATTCACAACGATCGCATGAAGTGCTGCCGGTTAAGATATAGTATGTCATAAGTATAGCAATTTACATAAATATTTATATGTAATTCGAATCTTATATCGCTTTTTTTTTCTTTTATTAAAATATAAAATAAAATTAAAAGTATTTTTAGATTCTTCCTGATTTGCCGTATTGACATATTATAACTATAATAGGAAACATAATTATGTTTACATCAAACGATATTTCGCTTTACCTCTTATAAGTGGTAGCTTTTATTCAAATCTCATTGAAAATATTCTTTGAAAATGGATTCAAAGAAATTATTTTTCATTTACAAATGACGCCCCAAAATTATCTCTATGCATACAAATTAGAAGCTTAGAAAAAATTCAAAGAAAATTCTAATTAAATATTTTTTTATAATATTAATAAATTGGTTAATAAAACAAGCACTTTGATAAATTATTTGATTCTATATCAATAGAAAGAATATATTGAAATAAATATATGCTTTAATGCCTATTTGAATAAATTCTGATTCGCGGTATAAGTTAACTTTTATTCAAAAATCGTTGGAAACTTTCCTTGAAAATGGATACAAAGAAATTATTTTTCATTTACGAATGATGCTCCGAAATTATCTCCATACATAGAACCTTAATACCAATTCAAAGAAAATGTTACTTAAATGATGTTGAGTTCATTCAGTCAGGATTTCAATTTTATGTATTAAAACATTTTTAACAAGAAATGTGCTCGTTTGTGAAGTATGAAATTATTTTCTTACAATCGAATCGAGATGGATAGCGACGGCTGCCGAGGATTGCCGACGGATACCGAAATCCTCACCTTTAGAAAACAACGTCCAATGCCGAATCAGTGCTCGGTGGTATTTCAACGCGGTCGGTTGTGTCGTGTTTCGGAAAAATATCGTTATCGCGCGGAGAAAAATGAAAAATCACACATTCAATTAAATGTGTATTTTAATAGCGCGTCTCCTATCAAAGCCATGTTATTCGTATTTGAATATTTGCATAGCGGAAAAAAAGTGAATAATGTTCAAACTTTTATTGAGTGAATCTAAAAACGTATTTCAATAATGTATATTTAAAATTAACTAATAATTTTATAACTTATTTAATATATTATAATATAAACGTGATACTATTCGAATAATATTGTTATGTGTAAATTACATAACATGTAAGTAGAGAATTACGATATACAGTAAGTATAAACTATAATACGTCCATTAAAATATAGATTATACCATAAAAATGTGATGTTTAAAATATACAAGCTACGTATATGACCCGCGAAAATTAGTCATTTTTTCGTGTACAGTACCTGTGAGTGATAGTTTTAATCCGGTCTACTTATAATAAATACCGATAAAAATATAACAAGTTATTTAAATCTGTTATGTATTTATATTTATATAATATACATACGTTTACGCTATTATATTTTTTATACATCTAAATTTTTGCATATACATTTAGTGTAATTAATATTTTAACTTCTTTTATTATTATTTTCTTTTAAGTGTATAACGTAAACGAAAGTTTTAATGCTATTGTTTATATAAAGTATAAATAAGGATCAACATAAGTGGCTGTAAAAAAAAGTGTTATTCATTATTAACATCTTCTTTGACAAACCATTAAAAATATATATATATTTTAACAATACTATAAATATTGTTAGTGTCAAATATTAACCAAATATTTAGCTTGCAGTGTACATCAAAACAATCTATCAAGGTCATAAGCAGTAAAATAAAACAGTCATGTATGGTGTAACAATATTTAATCATTATCATTTTATAATATAATACGTAGTTCGATATTCAAATTCATAACCAATAGTTCTTAATCAGTACTGAGATAATTAATTGCATCTGAGTGGCGAAAATGAATTAGTTTTGTATGAATTGTGATCTATTTAAAAATAGGCTAAAATATTATTAACGAAATGCAATACTTGTTTTGATTTAAATTGGTACTTTGTTTTTGATGTGGTAAAACATGAACACGCTATATAAGTATGGGTATAGTTTGTGTAATTGTACAGCAACCTAATTTATTCCTAAAACGCTGAAATAAGTAACCGTGGCGTGTTTTATAAACTACTTCCAAGTAGCAGTTTTCCTGACTTCTTTGCATATTTCAATAGCAACAATATAAATACCTTAAGTTTCATTTTTTGTTCAAACGATTATAGAATATATTGCTTTGATTTAAGTGTGCATTTATAAAAATAAATTATCAACATAAGATTGATTGATACAACTGAAAATATTCTATACAGATAAATTAGAAGAAATAGTAAAATTATCAACGTATTAAATATTAAGTCATATTGTCTGTCTGTTAGTTAAATATTTAATAGATAATTATTTTTAATAATATATTTATATAATGTTATTGATAGAATTTACTTTACCTATAAATGTTTCTCTGAGATTGATTATTTCAACAATGATTTGTCTTGTTCTTTCAATCGTTCAATCAATGACGACAAGAACTTTCTTCTTGTCCGTTGATAGCCGTTAAAGTTAAAAATTCATATCACGAAAATGACAAAATATATTTCTCAATAAATGTAATCAAGTACTGAAATATAATACTCTATTACATCTTCGACCTTTTCCAAAAGTTATATTAAATAAAAAAAAAAAACATTCTTACATTATCCTTATCTGTAATAAGAAAATAAAATAAAAGAAATACCGACATGACAATGCGAGTCTAACCCGAAGGTAAAAACTATTAACTTTGGGGTGCCTAATTCTGGAAACTTTTGGATCAGACGTGTCTTTAGGAAAATACAAATACTATTTTGTAGATGCGACGGACACACTATTTTAGGTAAGATGTTTTCATCGATTGTACAGCTGGTAGTTCATTCAATTTATGGTTCCTGTTATATGCTGCTTATAGGTCCTATTCTCACGATACTAGAACAATTGTCACAATCCAGTAAAATTTTCAATTTGATTACTTTACTTATTTACTTTCAATAATAACGCAAAACAATATATACCTTAAAAAATTCAAGCTAATTTCGAATGTTTTCCCAAACACAGTTCCTTTAAAAAATAATCAAGCAAATTTTGCATTTTTAAAGCTATCCTAGGTTTATTTTATTCTATTTAAGAAAGATAATTCAAATATTTGCCAATTAAGATTATTATCAAACAGAATATATCACAAGGGAAGTAAATTTTAATTTAATGACAAAATTAGTGGTTGCTTAAGGGTGGAGAATTAGGGGATTTGGCAATTATTATTTCCTGTACACAGTGCTGCCTAATTATTATATTACCACTTTAACCTACATTTAATTAATAAAGTAAAGGACTCATTTACGTAATATAATACATTTAAAAACTAAGTTAAAAATTTCAATCTGTAAATTTTGGATAATAATTATTGCATAGAAGAAAAGTATAGATGGCCAATATTGTATAAACTTTTTGTTATTTAATTAAACATATGCCGAAACAGCTATTTGTGAAGTCAGCACAAATTAATTAGGAAAAATATAATATATAATTCGTACAAATATTCCTTATTAAGAACTGTTCTTTCAGAGAACGAAACGTACTTATATGAAATGACAAGCAAATTTTTATTTTGCAAGATTTTTTTTTTAATGAAAATCGAATAAAAGTAAATAATAAATGGATAGCTTTGTCGATTAACTAATATATTATTAAAAGTAGAGCGTAATTGTATAATCGAATATAACATACTATTATATTTTTTGCTAATGCTGATCAAAAGTCTCTTCTTGAAAAGCATGCTTTTCTTCACGATATAGCACATGAAAACTTAATGGTTCTGGCCTGGATCTAAACTGGAATATTCTGTTGATATTCACGTGTTTTGACTACTACTCCATTGCTCTCGGTCACTGAACTGTAGAATATCTCGTAGTTTTCGGGATTTTCGTCTTTGTCACAGCTTCTAAGTGCTCAAAAACTAGCATATTCTAACATTAACAAAGCGAGAATGATACGACTGCTTAATTAATATTAAATTTAAAATAAATAACTTAATACTTAATATAATATCTAGATAGTCTAAAAGATAACTCTAGAAAATTTATTATCCTATCTATCTATCTATATTAACCAGAATCTACTTGAATTAAATATAATTTGATTATAAAAAAACTTTATAAATAGCATTCTCATTGAATATATTGATAAACATTTACAGATAAATATAAATGTTCAAAGAACTCATACGTTCGTTAATTATTTTGACCTAAATAATAAAATAATTCACTTCAAACTAGAACACTAGTTTTAATAATTGTTTTTTAATCAATTTATTATTAACTGGTCGTAAAACTTCTATATCTAAACCCAAAAACAAAGGCCTCACTGTCAAGTGTCGATCATAAAGTTTATTGAAAAGGACGTCCGCCAACTGCACTGCTGTCAAACTTCAGATTGATATATTGACATAATATAGCATACCGTGCATATATCATGTATGTGAATGCATTCACAAGAGCAATATGTTACCATTTTGCAATGCAATACTACTTGTTTTGTTAGTCCAGAGATAGGGTGGTCCGAATTCGCAGAACAAAAGGCAGTGTGTTTGAATATTTACAATCTTTTGTGTATCAATATAATTTTTATTTTATTAATAAAAAAAAGGAGGGAAGTGAGTTTACGAATAAAAAATTGAATTCTCACGTTGATATCATGAATTTTAGCAGCTCGTATCCCCCTCGTTCTGTTTAAATATTTCACAATCTTTAAGCGTTTTCAGGGATGAAAATATATTAATATTTTTTGCTGGGCAAAGAAAAAGGCGATTATAAGACAAGATCGAAATAAATATGGTATTCAGGGCAAAAATGAGTGAGATAGTATTTTACCGAAAATATGATTAGAAATAGAAAGGAAATTCACTTTAAATAAATAGGATATTTATGGTTGACCATCTAAGTCTCGTAGAACATAACTATAGATCTCTACCAAAGCTGTTGACTTTCTTAGAATTGTTATACATACTATTATCAATAATAACGGTCTAAGGGTTTATGTCTTCAGTATTGTTTTGGCTTATTTGTACATAGAGGATTTTCGTTTATCACTTCAAAGGAAGTCGGTAAACCGTAAAAGGCCTGGCATTGAGTTATGTAAGTGGTCCAAAATATACCTATTGTGGCAAACAAATCTACGTAAGCCTACTAAATTAGGTTGAGGTTAGTAAATATTATGGTGATGACAGCGAGTTTAAACTCAGCTTAGCGTAAGTTTTTGCAATAATTATTTTATGAACATAACGTTAAGAAACCCCTTTGTATCGATTTAAAATTCTGACCTCATTTATATGCGCCAAGCTTATATAGATTAATATGCGGGAATATGCTTTAAATCTCGTTCTTAAAAAGAGAGAAGGTTGACCAAGTTGAGAGAAGAGTTTACAAGTTGTATTTTAAGCAAAAATATATTCTGTTTTGCTTAAAGACATAATAAACAATTTGCATAGAGAGGAGAGGAATTTTTAAAGATGATACCTGTTAATGGTCCTTAGGGGTGAACATTTTAGTGTCGCCTAATGGTTGGGCATACATGCCTATATTTTCTTTACAAGCGTAATCTTATAAATATATCTCTAGGACATCATAAAACAAATAATAAAATGAAACCCTTCACTATGTGTTAGAGCGCATTTTACGAGTGGACGAACAGATAAACGATGGATGCTATTGATCCTATGGTTTCCCTTTTAAAAGCTCATACCTTTTGTAAGATAGAGAAAAATATGTTGAATTTGTTTAATAAAAAGAGCAAGTTATTGCTTTTTGCAAGGTTATGGCTTATTTTCTAATAAGAATGACTTAGTACATATCGACGCTGCACTGCAGGTTGATATCTGTATCAATTTTTACACAATGTTTCCATTAGTTTCGTCGTTGAAACTGTAATGATATCTACCTGTGTCTGTACGTACGATCTTCTATTGCCTGATAAATATTTTATCGAAGGAACTGTGTACCTCGGTTATTAAAACATTATTAGGAAAGGAACAAAATGCAAATGAAATCGATTTTGTAATCAAACACCGTTTAAATTTAAGAAAACGTAAAAGATCTGTGAATCAATTAAGATTTTTTTTTAAACAATTTTCAAAGCGTTTTCATTATATTTTATTCAATTATATTCCATTGCCAATTTACTAGTGCTATTCAGGTTTATTATACAGCACTTTAATAAACTAACCCTACTTTTAGAAACTTGGAAGTAGGTAATCTAATTTAACGGTCCAAAGTGCCGAGGCCGGAAATACGTTTTACTATAACATGTTATAGAGGCTGCCTGCACATTAATAAATGGATGGAGGTTTTAAACATAATTTCTATATCAACATTTTGGCGAGGTCAAACGCAATACTGACATAATAATAACGATTGTATTATTTGAAATTGGAACGATTCCGTTCATTTTTTAAGCCCTTTAATGAAAACAACCAAAAGAACAGAATGGAGCTAGTGAAAGACAGAAATTTGCACATTGCAGTAATTATGTTACTGTAAAAGCTCGAACTAAGGTACATCTTTAGATTTTCCAGTAAAACCTAAGATTTAGACCCTTTTCTATCAATTATAATAATACAATTTTTTTTTAGAATTACAGAATAAAAAAGTCAACTTACTAATAAATTTAGATATAATTTCCTTTTTTAATTTTCAAAGTATTTAGAGCTTGATACCAAAACGTTTTTATATAATTTGGTTCTCAATTTCACATTAATGACGAACAATTTAATAAAAGCAGTTGAAGCAGTGACTTGTGACTTCACTGCAGTATGTAACCGTCGAAGCTCGTCTAAAGAGAATTCCTGTCAATTCGAATTGCTACAGACGGGTTTCATGACTTTGACAACACAATAATACGATACGACGACTTACGGATCTTGTTCAGTTTATAATGTAACATGTATAGGTTTATATCCGTTATAATAATGATTATTTGTCTTAATAAATAAATAAGCAATAGTAACAAAAATAATGCATTAATAGTTTTTTATTAAATAAAGACTAAAATACAGGAAAAAGTATACATTGTATTACAAATTTATTTCTAACTACAAGTCGCCTGCAACTTTGCTCGCGTTTTAGGGAGTGGTCGTCAGGTGTTAGGTACGAAAAAGTAACCTATGTCATTCCTTGAAGTTCAACTGACAGACAGAGTTACTTTCTCACTTATAATATAATATTAGTATATAATATAATATTAATATAATATTAGTTTAGATAATGATACCTATTTGTAGGAAACGTTAAAATATATTTTAAAACACTTGCGTCGTGTAATGATTGTAATCGAATTTAATGATTTTAAATCAATTATTGTGGGTTCACAATTAAGAAACAGAGTTTTCATTTGCTTATATTATGTCTATTAGTCATCTTGTACTTGTTAAATGTGTCGTATAAAAAGCTGCCTCATATGCAATACCAGCAATACACATTGAAACAGATTGTTAGAATACTCTAAACGTACGTAAATCCACAACAGCGCGTTTTTTAAGACATTTTCTGCCTCGCACAACCACTTTTTGGAACCAGCTTTCGCCGGCGGTTTTTCCGAACCGATACGACTTGGGAACCTCCAAAAAAGAGCGTACTCCTTCATAAAAGGCCGGTAACGCACCTGCAACCCCTCTGGTGTTGCAGATGTCCATGGGCAGTGGTAATCACTTTCCATCAGGTGAGCATCCTCGTTTGCCCCCTATAACATTAAAAAAAATATCTACTCAAGAGGAGACTTTGCCATCTGCGGGTCATATACAGGCTCTTTACTTTAACTCTATTATGTCTGATATTTTTTTTTATTATTATGTCATTGCTTTACATTAAATAGTAACCAATACTTAGAAGAGATGAAACACTAGAAACGACCTCAAAGACAATTATTAGATACACGATGCGGCGGCCGAGCGTTTTGCAGTGTTTGTTCGCGTCGAAACGCAATTGTAAAGAGAAATTCTTCTGAGCCGAGTTTCCCGATACAGCCTTCGTAACTCCAACAACTCGACGTGTTGACTTATATACAATGTTTCGTAGAAAATCTAAAGAGTTTCAATAGACTAGGACCGGTATACACGGAAATCTAAACTCTTGTATAAAATAGTATAATATTTATACAATGTACATTAGTTTTGAATTTTTTTTATTTTAGGAAATTCGAATTTGGATTATTTAATGGTAGGGCTTTGTGCAGGCTTGTACATTTAAATCTGGGTATTTTCTCCTGCCAAGGCCAACTTTTTATTGTTACATCCGACCCGCTACACAACAAATGTTTTTTTTTTTCTTTGCACATTATCTGGCAACGATGGTAACATCTCTGATTGTAGTCTTTTGAATGATATAGCGTAAAATATTTTTTTGCTCTATTAAGTGCCCAATGTAACTAATATAATATTTATCTGAATATTAATTGATAATTGTAGAAAATTGCTTCGAAAAATGATCTATTTTACCGTAGTAGATAAAAATAGTTGTTATGAATGTAACTTAGAAAATACATGTATACTGTAGCGGATTTTTCTTAAGTATTTTTAAGACTTAATAGCTAGCTAGCCAGCTATGCTAGTACATTGTTTTGGATGTATTTCCAAAGGTTTAGCCACTGATAGTCATGCGTAAAGATTTTGAATAAGAGGCCGTCATAGGTCAATTTACAAATTATATAACGAACTATCCTCATAGATCTTTCTATTAAATTTTATTCCACTATCTAAATTCGTTACAATGACATAAAAAAGCGGCTTTGTTTTATACTATAATAAGCATTCAAATTTATACTTAATTAAGTACAAAATAATGTAACAATAATAACAAAATAAATGATAAAAAACTTCTGAATCAGAATTTATCTTAAAATGTTAACTGTTGTTGGGGCTGACTATTAATAGTATTTCAAAAATAATTTTCAATACAGACCTTGTTCAACTATTCTGATTCCATTTTATATTCGAGATATAAAAAAGCCAATAACGCTATATCAACGTTCATTAACAAATCGAAATGCATAATAAAGTTAACGAAACTTTATCATTCTATAATTAAAATTCAAGCTGCAATTAAAAGTAACTACTACTAGAATAGTATTAGCTTAAACACTCATTCTTATTCCAGATTGCAAGCGCCGGTATACACTCAGCCTAATGAACAAACTTTATCCAAGCTTAGACAATACGCAATTAAAAAAGTAATTAATTTCAAACCAAACTGATAACTCAAATTTTATTTAAGCAGAATCGTCACTAAATCCCTCTTAATAAGCTAAGATTTAAAGACAAAATCCTGCGAGTTTTTCGCGAAATTAAATTAGCCAAAAAAGTCGGTGCCATTAAAATTACATTAGCATAAATAAGAGGAATGCTAATCTGAGGAGAATAAATCTTAGCCAAGAAATAAAAATAATCCCTTGCCGACGTTCAATGACGCCTTGACAGATTTTTCTCAGTCTTTCCTATATATATTTTTTCCTTATTTTCTCTTTTAAGACCAGCGTTAATTATCACTTAAGTAATCGCGGAACCCTTTCGTAATTATTTGCAGAAGAATGTGTGAAATGCTTTCAAATAGGCTACCTCGTTGTAACTAATCACCACTACCCATAGGTTACACTTGTATTTGAAAAAAGGAGACATCATAATACAGCCGGTTGGAATGAAGTACGCCGCATATGTTTTTATTATAGACAAAGTTAAATAAATCAGCAACGCTTGAGAATAAATAAATTACAAGAAATAAAATTTAAAATCCCGTTAGAAAGTTGTGAAAGATTTAAATAATGTCATATATATTAGAAAGAGTCAGAGAGAACGGGAAAAAGAGGGAAAGGTCACCTGGAGGGCGCATAACGCTTTTTCATTACGTGGCGATTTTCACTAGTTCACGTTACTGCAAGCCGCGTAAATGTAATAGAAACCATGGTTAAACATAATTCATAATATATACATTTTTGCCAAACATGGCATTCTAAGGCGCGTATGAATTTTAGGTCGTTTGATGTTAAGCCGCCTCGCCGTGAATGATTTTTGATCGAGTCGCTTTGCTCGTTATCATTTTCTATGCAGCACAATTGTCATGACAACAAATGCTCTTATTAATTTGATTATTAGGGAAACAAATAAATCACAAAAAAACACTATGTGGTTGAATGAATCATACATATATATTAATAAATCTCAAAAGGTATACGGTATAAAATTGTATCGCAAAATCACTTTCGAAAGTGAAAGCAGTAAAGCAAGGTTAATTTCTACAATAAACGAGAAACGAACACTAATTACGGGCCGTCCAAACTACGCGAGGCACGCACGCCAGTCTTTGAGCACTGTCAAAAAACTAACGGCTGATGGATCGCCCTGCGGCGTGTGGGGCAAGGCATGCGTCGAGTTATTCGCGTTCACATTTAAGCTACGAACTCACGAGCCATGATCTTACCCTCACCTTGTATCTAATAAACATCTTGATACGTATTGTACTGTCCCTCATGGCTGTCATTATACTGGATTACTCAAGCCTTAATCTGTGACCCAAGCAATACATGCTCAATATTGATGATTGCGAGCAGAATAATTAATACGTGGCTTACCCTTACTGAATTGCACAAAGTCCTACAAAATTTAACATAAACGTCTTTATAATTGAGTCTTTGGATTAATTAAAATAATTTTAAATAACGCTTAAATTATTCAAACGTAGATCCAATAATTTCGGATTCAATTACAAATTATATAAAGCGAAAATAAAAAAAGATTATGAAAGTTTTTACACGGCCACATTTAATGTGACCAAGACATGCTCAAGGCTCACCATAAGGCTTTCATATTACGGGGCATAAAATATTCATGCCGTCACAACCGGAAAGGTAATCCCCAGGGAGCTCCAAATGTACCCGTCAGTTAGAGACAACTTTAACACTCTTTTATTCTAATTAGTCTTCAGGGTACCAACTGTAAAGTTAGCAACTGCTGGGCCTGCGAGGGACACGCTTAATTTCAAGGGTTGAATGGTCAATCAATTCTCGCTTAACAGTTATAATGTATGTACATAATTGTGATTTAATTACTACGAGTTTTAATATATTTTAAAATTTTGCATACATTTCTCTTAAACGTTTCATTCTATATATGATCGCATATTTGTCTTTATCGTGTGCTCACTATAGTATTTAAGTTTTCAAAATCTATCGTTTTATTTACTTTAAATACAACGTAAAATATTACAATACTTTTAAATAGTTTCAGTTTTAAATGGCAATTGCTCAGTGGTTAAAATACGTGGGTCTTAACCAAGGATTGCGGGTGCAAATATAAGCAACGATTACAGTTTTTCTGCTCGACAGGGACATTTTATAGATGTCTACCCACGAACCCGTAAAAAAGCAAGTGGAATTAGATATAAACCTTTTTAAGAAGAGAAAAATTCTCGGCTATTTTTTTAAATGTAAATATCTCATGTATTACCAAATAGTAACATTTAACTAATTATATTATTAAAATCAAAAACAAAACAAAGGTACAACTTTTTATTAAACAGCACTTTTAAATCTCGTTGATGTTTATTATATTTCACGAGCTCATTTCTCCTAACTTTTAAACCCTTTGAGCATTTTCAAATAAAAAAGGCCTTTTGTAAATTCCAACAGACGATAATCATGCCATATTTTCCAGAAATTTCCCATTTACAGAACGCTGCGACAAAGCTAAACGTTTAACAGCCAGAAAAAGGTCCATGAAAAGATGTTTTTACAAATAACCTCCGCTTTCGTTTGGAGTTGATTTGAAAAAATACACCGATACTTGATTTTATAAGTAGTCTTGTTTTCCTTGATATGTTTTGTATAAAATCATTGTTACGTGCAGTTGTTAATATAAAAATTTAAAAATGTATTCCTTATTGATGGTTGTTTAAAATAATTTTAGCTTCGTTCATATCGAAGCTAAAATGAAAGTGGCATTATGTAAAAAACTAAAATTTTCCAAGCGGGCGATTATATTTATTATATTTTATACTTTCTGTATTCTGACGTATACATATCTAATACTATAAAATGTCGGCGATTTTAGAGCATAATATCAATTCAGCTTATATTTTGTTTTTTTAATTTATTTAAATGGTTCGATATCTTCGTCGATTGCAATGATTTTTATTTTTATTCGATAAATTATAGTTCAAGGTTAATCTTGACGAAATCTAAAGGTCTAAATATTCTATACCGTTAAGTTAACATTAAGCTACTATTACTGTTATAAAGTATTCTTTAGAATATATACTTTTTTATAAATTTATTATTATCGTGAGTGATTAATTTGACCTATTTTATCTGTACTCTTCTAAAATCATTACCAAAGACAAGAATAATTTTTGTTTTTAAGAAAACCTGCAAAATATAAATATGTATAAAAACCCCATGCGTGTTCCCCGTTATCCAATTTCCGGATAAAGGCGGATTCTACAAGTTTTCTGATGACGCCCAATACATTCATATTCGCTGGCTCAGCAGTTGTCTTCCCCTCCAAACACGTATTACGTCTATTTCAATTCAGCCTTACATATTCCACGTGTACAAAAATAGTTGAATCGGTCCCGAATCGATGGAATGAGCGAACGCCCTGGAAAAGATGGCGTAATATCACAACAGATGTCGACGACGGTTATGTCAACTGGCCGTCCATTCACGAAACTAATAAAAGATTCAGCAGCGTCGTTCATCCAAAAGAGGGTCCTTCCGAAGCATTGGAGTCCGTTCCTAACCGTTGGAACGCTTTGAGGTTTTGACCTTACGTCATTATCACGCGGTACGCTGCACAGAATGAATATCGAAGCAAAACCGCTTTAATGCTATATTTCAGTATGTTTATGCTAGAAGAGATTTGTTCGAATTATTTTGTGATTAAATGTATACTAAAGTTGTAAGCATGCCCGCGCTCTTTTCGTTTATTTTGCTGAATAATTTTGTTGGCGATGGAAATGAGCAAAACTTTTAAACGCAAATGTTAAAATCTTAGTCGGATCATTATTATTATTCTGATCTTAAATGATTCCGTAATTACCTCTGTTTATAAAGCTAATGCATTAACCATATAACCTTCTACTTCAAATTATACTCGATTCTCAACAACAATTTGATAAGCTGATGTATTTAGTATATTATTAGAAAATTTGTTACGTTATTAATAGGAAAATCCAAAACTAGACATCTCAGAAAACGGTGGTTAGTGGTCACATTTGCTCATAGTTGTTGCCACCGTAAGAAATATCAAATATCAAATCATTCCTTCCAACAACAATTGGCCACTCACCCTTCAAACTGGAATACAACAATATTGAGTACATATCAATAGAGCACACTTGCACAAATGTTTGCACAAACCATTACCAAAGAGTAAGTTGTCTTTCTGTGTAATAATAATTTTCATCCATTGTGACTTTGTTTTTATTTTCGCTTTCTACATGGACATTCCATTTCATTTTGTTACTCATACGAGAATTAAAAGTAACTGTTTGGCACTTTAAAAATAATGTCCCGTTTAAAAAATCCAAACACAACTGACTGGAACTGTAATTAAGATAATCCCTTTAATGATTACATACATTTTGCTTATGTTTTTTTTTTAAGCTAAAGGGTTGTCCAGACTCTCGTTTATTTTAAATCAATAATGATTTTATCGAAGCTAAAATTTCATTAAATATTTTTTATAGTCCAGGAAATTTAAATTTTCATAAGTAAATTGTTTTTATAATTAATCTTATGCTCGGCTATGGGAAATTTCTTGAGGAAATCCGAAGTTAGCTGCCACCAATCCTCATTGGAACAGTTATTTTCAAGCTCTAAGAGGAGGCTTTAGTCTATAAGTGGGTAATTTACAGGCCCTTACTTTAAACTACTGCTTTACCTTAGGGTGGCAATCTCTTTTATGATCGAACGGTCGCCATAAGCACTATACAATATAATTAAGAATTCCTTCTGACCCAAATTTAGCTCACCACGATCAATCTAATGAATCAACTTACTACTACGGTATTGTACACCTTAAAAGTTCTATAAAAAAATTTCGTAACGGTATACGTCTATCTCTTAGGGATAACTCACAATAACCAATTTTTTGTCCGTTACTTTTTATGAGAAATAATGACTTATTTACGAAACGAATTCAAGCACTAATCGTTATCTAATTAAGTACCTTAAATATATTGTGCATTTAATAATGATTAATATGGCCCTGAAACTGACTGAAAAAGTTGAGAACGTTGTATATAAAGACATTCTGTAGTATATTTAGTATCAGCATCGCACCCATGCGAAGCCGGGGCAGGTCGCTAGTGAGGTATAAATCAATCACGACTAGAGATATACGGAGTTGATCTGTAGCCTTATTAACTAGACACTAGACTAATGAGACAGTTATAATACGTAAATAATTGTATGATAGTCCTCATCAACCTTGAACTCGGCGACCAATCACAGTGAGACTAGTCAACTGCGCAGGACATATTATAGTGTAAAGTAGTGTAAATATATACGCACTCTTTGTTCTCTATTATTTTATAATTTGATGTGATTGCAAAACCTGCACGACCGTAAAGAGTTCAAGTGTAGGACCAACGTTTTTACTGTGTGTGCGTGTGCTTTCCGACCCGAGTCTTTCTACCTCGAGAGTCTGGGGAATTTTTCGACAGAAAAACTCAACTCAATTCAACTCACTTTGTATTGGCCCGACATTCAAACCCTCTTTGTATCTAATCACTAGACCAACGAAGCATTCAAAATAACGCATAGCAGTTAGTCAGGTCACTCGATTAGGTGAGCTTTTACATTACTGACGTCATATATGTAAGCCAGTAGTTGTTTTTCAGGTTGGAGCAACCTTTCTTTAAAGATCAATATACCATTACCATTTAATTTATTTCGCCGTGTTTATAAAAATCAATCGCTTATTATTTCTCTTACAAGGATATTACCCGTTAGTACAAACACGATATTTATAAATTTTGGTAAAATTATTTTGAAAGTACCTCATATATTTTTTAAAAAGATAACTTTACTTTAATTTATTTCAAATCGTTACTCGACTAGCTTTTAGCCTTAATAATATAATGTGCCCAAAGGATGAGCCGTTATTATGCATTAGACTAAGCCAATAATACTTGGTTGGTTCTAAGTTAGCACTTAGCCGAGCTAAAGTTTGCTGAACAGTTTAGTCAGCCCCAAGGCCGATTATGGCTGAAATTATTTTCGGGAATATTAATACTTGTTCAAAATGTATTTATAAATAGCCGAATACGTATTAAAATATTAAATGTATTATACTTCTGTTTGTCTGTATCTATATACTTATATAAATAAGACTATTTAGGTAAATTTATTTGTTAGTACTCGATAAAATCTACTGAATTGACTTTAATAATAATTATTATTAAAAAGCTACATTTTCCAGAAAAACTTAGTTTATTTATAATTTCAAAACATAGTAATTCAGTCAGAAACAATACCCAATCTTTAAAAAGACAAATAAAATCCCACGAGAGCGAAGCTGCGGCTTCAGCTAGTATTATATTAAACCGATTAAAATATGTACATTTTTATAGACGAAATTATTCCTTGTATATCGTTTTCACTGTACAATTTTTGTCGCTCCGCCTTTGATCTTAATAACAACGTTAAAGATAATTTAATTTTAATGTCTCTCAATAGGCGTTTTACCAATGACTCGTAAAAAATACGACGGTACTTAGACCATTATACATTTTTCTGTATCAAAAACATTTTTTTACAAATTATAGCCGAGCAATAAACATTTCCCTTATAAAATACAAGAAATAAGTTCAAACATAACATGTATATGTGACGTAAAAATTGGCAATTCCGGATTGAGAAGGTTCGCCCTATAAAGTACGTGAGGCGGTCAAAAACAAACTTGTGCAATAAATAACTCGATCGGATAAGAAAAAGGTACATTCAGCTATTTTATATTCAATAAAAAATAAGATCAAATAAATTGTCTTACGATACAGTCACACGATTTATGGTAAAGCAAATGTTTGTTGTATATTGATTTATTATTGATGTGAAACATCTATACGGAGCGCCTAACGGGGTTTCGGGTTCTTTTGTTTCTGATATGACACTGGTTTTCGTTGTAGAATGGTACCTGTAGGTTGTACCCACCCGTACAGTCGTCCTATAATATTATTTATGGAAAAACACGCTAACTTTACATAAAAGTAGGAACAGACTTTGTAGCATATAACGCAAAATCTGTTTTCACATATAAAAAGGAAATGTTTGAGATATTGAAATCCATATTTCAATCCACATATTTCGCGTGAGATGTTTTTTCTTCATACGTTTGCTGAAACTCGCATATTTATTTAATATTGTTTGAAATAACAACGATATGTTATCGTCGATTCCGTGAAATATATTTATGAATGAGCTTCGTTATAATACATATATAACGCCCTTTTTCAATGTCATACAAAATTTCTTGGTGGTAGGGCTTTTCCAAGGTTGTCATTGGCGATGCCTTACATCGTTATGGTTAAAAAAAATACAACACTGGTGTTGTATAGTATGTGGTTGCCACCGCGTATTGACACTGCAATGGGCGGTGGCAACCACTAACTATCAGGTGACCCATTAGCTCGACCATACCTATAACATAAAAAAAAAAAAAAGTAATAACTGCTTAGAAGGGGTTTATCTCATTTTTAATACATTGTTTCGTTAGTATTCGTTACTATCAAATAAAATTTAAATTCCACGATAGTCTAGTGGCTAGATTATAAGACTTCAGATCTTGAAGTCCTAACCGACTTGACCGAAGTCAAGTAATAGGACGTCAATAAAAACGTACCCTTTCCCTAAAAGACAAAAAAGAAACACTATAATCCGTTCCAATAAAATGTATGAAAAGGATTATATTTTGACATATTCGAATACGCGTAGAGTTATTGAAATACCCGAAATGTAAAAGAAAAACACATAACATAAAAAAACATATAAATGGTTTTAATCTTTATACATAAATCACTTTAACTAATAAATATTCATGTGATGTAGCCACGTTTCTATGTGAAATCTACCGCACAAATGTAGCAAGGGTCATCTTGAACAAGTTATATCCTTTCCATTTGACCGAATTTTTATACAACATAATCGAAATATACATTTTTCTTTACTCTACCTAAGCGGAGACGATCGATGATTGGGGGTTCGTCCGTAATGTAACGAATAATGTAAATTTCAGCAATGAAGCGTGCCATCATTAAGGCCTGTTTATAATCATGTGTCTAATTTCAATGAAATTCTGCCACATATGTATCCATCAATCCGCATTTGATCAGCGTAGTGAAATTAAATCTCTACTTTCTCCTCCAAAAGGAGGTCTTAGCCCAGCAGTGGGACATTTACAGGCTGTTTACCTTTACTTTTTTTTGCTCTACCTAATGTCTGTAGTTATTTATTCTGTTTCAAACTCGAAAATCTAATGGCAGATATCTAATCTTACATTAGCGACATAAACTATAAAAAAAAATAGATTAGGAACCAAAATCTAGTAAGTTACTAGTAAGGACTAGTATTTGTGTTAGGATGGCCCGTTCTTCCATAAAAAATATGTATGTACAATCTTTTAAAAAGATTAACTAAAATATTTAAATTATTAAAAAGTTGTATCACCTGACCTATATTCAAAACAGTTTTAGACCTTCAGTTTATTATATTAGTAATTAATTTCGTTTGAAATATGATTCACTAATTATTTTAAGAAAAATTAAGAAATTAAATTAAGAATTTTAACGACACATATTTGCTAATAATTAATGGGTTATGGATTGTATTTTTAATTATATATGTATTCGATTATATGTGCAGTATATAGTGCCTAAAATACATATTTTTATTTATAAATACACTTTTGTCTAACCCTAACCAACCATAGAAAACCATCGTAAAATGTCAGAAAGTTACATGCAATAATAACTAATTAAAACATACAAAGGATGAAAATAACGTTTCAATAAAAATCGGTTTTTAAAACATCTCGATTAATATACGAAGTGCGTTCTTAGAGAACACAACTGCTGATAACTTTTCACACAATAAGTCTAAATTGAAATATTTTACTAACATGTGTTTTCTCAAACTAGGCGTTCGTGTTATACTTCTGACATGGGACGGAAAGGTTGACCCCTTCAAATACGTGTTTGACTTACAGGACGTTTAAATGTGCTCATGAACGAAACGATTTGCTTGGAACCCACAATTTGATTAATTAAGTCTTCATACGTCTATGGGCAATGTTGAATAAATAGAAAATTATGTAATTTAATTACAAATCTAACATGACGAAGGATGAAATATTAAAAAGGGGTTTTAATTTAATTTATTAAAATATTAAATGTTTTGTAATTTTTTCTAATTATCATATTATAAGGACTGATTGAATTGAATTGAATGATTTCAAACAGTTATTATTTAAAATTTTAATGAAGGATTTTTTAAATAATATTATTGTTGTCGTGAAATGCTTGAAGTATGATTATTTTCTGATAGATTTAGTTATTATATTTTATTATTTCACGTGATATTCATAGTTCCAACATACTTTATCGATTCAAGTTGCTCCTACGCGTTACGTGACAGTTGAAGAAGAATATTTTGGCATCAACCCTCCAGGTTTTGCGGTTCAGATTGACAGGAGCGATGTATGCATTTACGAATATACGTAATAAGAATAAACATAACACTAACCGATAACTTGTACACAGTCAGTCAATAATATATTAATACACATTTGATTTAAGCGTTCTTGTAATATTTTTATTTACAAGATGCCAATCGGTTAATTTTATAACTTTTGTTTTTTTTTTTTCAGAACTTAAAAGGAAAAAAATATACTGACATATTTTAAGGCTAATTAAAAGTGCTAAGGATTTACAATTAAGTGTCTCAAATCAGTATTAAGCATTTTAAAAGATACGACTCACTTCTTACAGAATAGCACTTTCACAGTAACATTTACATTACATTACATTAACAGCCTGTAAATTTCCCACTGCTGGGCTAAGATCTCCTCTTCCTTTAACGAAAAGGTTTGGAGCCAATGCAGGTTGGTGGAATACACACGTGGCAGAAATTAGACACATGCAGGTTTCCTGACGATGTTTTCCTTCACCGCCGAGCACGAGATGAATTATAAACACAAATTACGCACATGGAAATTCAGTGATGCTTGCCTGGGTTTGAACCTGAAATCATCGGTTAAGATGCACGCGTTCTATCCACTGGGCCATTTCGACTCACAGTAACAGTATTAGTATAATGTACTATATCGTCAAACTAGACGGCACATGCATTGCGCTATAAAAAGCCGGCTCCAATATTTCTCGGTTCCATAATATATTTTAGCTGTCAAAAATGCCTACATTGAATGATGGCTAGATCGTGTAAGAAACTACTAATAAGTAATTTTATACATATTTATATTTGCTTCTAAAATGAGCTACACTCGAGTGTCTCAATGATGTTTCTAGGGAAATCTCACATTTTGAACCAGTGGAACTATTAACTATTTAAAACTGCTGAAAGCGCGTTTGTCAACAAAAATCTTTCACATATTCGTTTGAGTATCTATTACATCATGTATTTTGCCAATTATAGAACTTTCAAAGTTTATCAGGCCAACGGTAGCGTTCATTTTGAGTAATCTCTCGAGGACATAAACTCTAATAATCCAATGAAAGTCAATTTCCTCACAGAAAGCGTCCAGAAGGAAGACGACAACATCATGTCTGGCGTCCTGTACCCTGAACTATCTCACGTAAAATGACAGTTCGATCGGACAAATTTAGGCTAACTGTATTTTGATATGATTGCCAGAGACTAATTGTTAAAAAGTGTAGGATAGCTATAAGTATAATAATAATAATGTTTACATAAAACAGTTCGTAAATAATTGGCACATTTTGAGTAGAATCTATTTTTTAGATTATTTTTACACGTGGAAATAAAAAAGAGTTTATTTTTATAAGCACACATTGCAAGCTAAATATATTGCAAAAAGTACATTTAATAATAATAATTAATAGCACATAACTTAGTAAATACTATAACAAAATATCAATTTATACAAACATTTGGGTATGCGATCTCTTTTCGATCTCCCAAGTAGTCCGATTGCTTCCGTTTATTGAATAAAAAATGATTCCGTATAAAAAATATTCTTTGAAAATATATCTTTTATATGTACAGAGATATATTGTAAATAGTTTTAATTGTCCGTTTAAATTTACTGTATTCTGTAACTGAATGAATGAAATAAATTTTTATTTATAGATACCTAATTATATTGCTATAGAAATGTTAGATGAAACTAAAACTGAAACAAAAGTGTCGATTTGTTGTACGGCGTGCGCTAGTGTGTTCATAATGTGAGCAGACATGTGCTCCGTCAAGTGGATACGATTGTTCGTGATGCTGGCAGCTTGCTGGGCGCAAGAGGGCGAGTGGAGCGAGGACGCTGAAGATTTGGGTGAGATAGTTTATTTATGTTACATTTTATTGAATGCGAGTTCATCTCTGTGCACATTTTATCGATTGTACAATTCGGTGCTGGCTTACTGCTAAATTTTTTTTTTACCGTTTAATAATATGAAGTAATTATATTTACGGTATTGCCATAAATTTGACTACCATAGGCTATATTTAACATACTCGAAGAGACAGAGGGGGTATCGCTGGTTTTTTAATGGCACACTCGGCAACCCCGGTGGATCCCATATAAACATGAATCCCGCTTTTGTGGGGGAAACGCGTAAACGTTTTTTCAGCGAGAACAATAAAGGACTATATTAAAAATATTATAATATACATTAGCTGGTGCCCGCGGCTTTGCTCGCGTGGAAGTTGAATATATTTACAGATTAATTTAAAATATTATGTTAATTTTAGACATCTGTGTAGACCACATTCCCTCCCTTATCCTTCTCCCTTAGGGTAGAATATCCAGAAACGGCTTAATAATTAACTACTCATTTTTAATCATTATCCCAAAACTAAAGTCTCATCCTTCTAACTTAAAAAATGACGGACATTCATACAAACTTTCAACCTCTATTTCACGCCCTTAGTGGTAGAATTTCCAAAATTTCTTCCTTAGTGGCTGTCTTCTCAATGAAACGATCCTACTTATCAAATTTCATGGCCCAAACTTTAACAGTGTACGCTTGGCGATGATGAATCAGTCAGTCAGGATATGTTATTTTATATATATTGATAGATAAATAAACTTTATTCTAGTAGAGTTAACAATTAATTAGATATACGTAAGTCTACCGTCGGCTTGGAGTGTATTTTCTACCGGGAAGAACCGACAATAAACTCAATACAATGGTAAATAAATCTTAATAAATGCGTCCGATGTTTTCCGTAAGAGATGGTGGCTTGCAAGTAGGACAGCTTCTGCCGATATATATGAGTATGTCACCGTAAAAATGTAAATACCGTTAGATTATAATCTACCTCACGGGATTGTGAACTATCGAAATATTGTGAACCGTAACTTGCTTACAATTTAACGCATTATTATTCGGTAGATGAGTTAGTGCGTAAGTGCAGTTATATTATAAACACTTACCTAACCTAATCGAAATATCATAAACTATCACAATTTTTTACGTTTTATTTTGAATTAAATCACCGTTCACCATATTTTGGCAGCTTACAATTTCGCGAGATAGATTACAATCTAAGTGTATTTACAATTATACGATGATATATATATATATATAATATACTTCTGTGTAAAAACGAATAACTCAATTACATATAATATCTTCAATTACATGAATTCCCGGTCAAATAATGTGTCTATACATTTGATTAAAAAAAGTTACAAACATAATAAATAATTATATTAATATGATAAAAGATAAAAAAAATACACTTTCATAGAACAGCGTAAATCGTAAAAGCTATCAAATTAAAACAAATCGAACTCAAGTGGGAATCGTGTATAACCCATTAAACGTGCCTGCTTGTCGAAAATTAAAACAGAAAATATATTTCTGATTGTTCGAAGCGCGTTAACCATGTTTTTGTCCGATTTTTATTATGCAATCCATCGGGAGCTGCGTTTACACGCAACAAATTGCTCACTTTGATTTAGGGTATCGAATGTAGGTAATAAATGTACTCGCTCGTGAATACAACTTTTCACCGTTTCCGACTCAATGTATTCACAACCGACACATATAAATCGATAAATGGATATAGATAAATAAGTCCGAGTCTATTCACAATATATAAAAGGCATTTTCACTGATAATCCTCTTTAGAAAGTGATTATCTAGATCTTAAAGAAAAGTTTGAATGCGACGAGCCTTGAACGAGATCTATGCCCACTTCACGTAATTTAGATTTGTCCTCACGCTAAGGAGGACCTTGCTCAAGTTTGATTTCTCGTTTGGATGACTGCGAAAGAAGCAAAAAAAGCGACCCAATTAAAAAGTGTTCATGCATGGGCAGCTCTATTCGACTCCAATTTTATTGGAACGATTAATTTTATTGCGAAAATTTCTGGACAGCGGAACGAATGGAAAACGGAGTCGGTCGACATAGCTTCACCGACCTTTTGTGGTAGGTCGATGGATGGGTTTGTACAGTATCGAATCTAATCAAACGACACGAAGCCGAAAGAACCATTCAACGCCCCGATATTGTGAACGTGATAAATGAGTACAAATTTTAATGTAATTGGAAATCGTTGATGACGACATCGATCCAATATCAAAACGTTGAAAATGTGGAATGAAACGGTAAAAATATCTTAATATGCGCGATGGTATCAAATGAGAAGAGAAAATTCGTGTATGGAAATATTTATTTCCTGGATGTTTTTTTTCCTCTGAAATATATTTTCGATAAAATATTTTTTGTTGCCACTTGCTTTTAAAATAGCGGTAATTTAATGCTACATTTTATGTTTTACAAATAGCAAAAGTAAAGTATAAAATACCCACATGCAGATATCCCATTGCTGGGTTAAGTTGACCCTCCTGTTAAGAAAAAAGGTTTGAAGCTTAAATTGTGTTCAAATAAAGTGATTCTCATTGGTCATATGCAGATCAAGAAATTGAAGACACAAATTAAGTAAATGAAAACTTAGAGCTTCCCGAGTTCGAACCAGAATTTTTCGGTCAAGAAATACGTTTCCTATACACTGGGTCATCTCAGCTTATTATCACATACAACGTTTTTATTAGGAACCTTATGAAAATTTACTCAGGCAACCTTAATGGTTGCATGAAAATGTTTGCGCATGTAATACTTAGGGTGCTTGAACAATGATGTAGCCAGCTGTTTCCGACTCACTAACTGTGGAATTGAGCACGTGTTAGACGAGTAGGTCAGGCCCGACGCCTTCTACGTGTCTCCACAATAATTTTATTAATATTACGCCCAGAAGGCTGTCACGCGCGCAACCGCCGCTCGTATATCTTCAGAGACGGAAAAAAAATATGATATATTAAGAGAACGAGAGACGTAAGAGCTTTTCTTAGCTACACTTAGAGTTTAGCGGTATTAAAGTTTTCTTATGATGCAATTTGGAATACTTTATATTAAACAATAAAAATTTCCTCGAATATATACTTAAATGAACACTTCCGAGAATACGTACATTCAGCTGAATAAAATCAGTCTTCTCGCTCTCCAGGATCCTTTCAAAATTGAACTTTGTTATCAGTTGAAATATAATCACTTTGTAATATTTAATAGTACAAAGACTATCAAAATTTACATTGAAATATTTTATGTTCAAAATAATCTTATTTTACGTACGTCCTTATTCACATTGGATTTGTATCGTGAACGCAAATTATTTCTATGAAGGTCAACTGTATTAAAATATATGTGGTAAAACTATTTATAGACATGCCATGCAATTTATGGTTGAGTAATATAAAATTTAGTATTTAGGTTAAAAAAATGGGTTAGGCTAGCATAAGCATAGCATGCAAGCAATAAAGCATAAAACTATTATAATAGACATCCCGGAATGATAAGCTGACATTTCATTTTAATAATCGATCAATAATTTAAAATTATTTAAATTACAACTTTATTTATTGAAATGAAATTTAATAATAAAACTTATATTTACATTAAGAGCCCAGTTCAGCAACAAAGGATCATAAATGGTCATCAATATTCTCTACATATTGACGTATTATTGAATAATATGCCTAGCCGTTTTTAAATAGAAACACGTACGAAATCGCATGTCATGTAACAGTACCGCTCTGATCACGTCTACAACAATTATAAGTGGCACAATTCTTTAGTGCCTTCAAACACGACACCATCTTCGAAGCATTATGGCCCGCCATTACACGACCTAACCCTCAATCTAATATAATTTATATTTCCGATACATTATGCGTGACATCTAACGTCGAAACTTGGGGCTTTGAAAGAACAGCTTTATAGTAAAATTATTCGGGCTCAGCCGTGATGGTGAAATAATAGGGCTGGACAATTTAAATTTTCATTTAGTTCGCTTTTATCTTAATGTCGAAGGCGTTACTAAATTGGCGACTAACTTTTAATAATGGATATTTTAAAGTATTATCTCAACATACAGTTTTTTAGTTTAGTTTAGTCAATACGTTAAATAAAAATTGGAAAAACACAGTATGACCGTTAAATAAAAATTTGGATCGTTTGGCAACATATAAAAAATATTATTGTAGCACACTAAATAGATATTTCTTTTTGACAGATGATTTTTTACGTATCTCAAGGAAGATTAATAAATACGTGTATCGAGTATGTCCATTTTTTTAAAATAAAAACGTTAATATAAAAGAAGAAGTGTAAATTATTTTATAAAAAAAAAAAAAACTTTGGAAACACGCTATTATTACCTGTATGAAATAGGAAGTTAATTGGTACCTCCAATATTGAAAATATAAAGTATTTAAAGTAATGTATTGTATGCATATAATATGTATAAAAATATTAATATATATGGGGATCATAGATATATTCCTTACCTACCTAGTCATTATTTTCGTCCTTGATTTTGTGTGAGACTCGCAGCTGTAATAAGTTTCTGTGACGAAACGAAAACAACAATTCAGGCGCAATAAGAACACTCTGGAATTGAAGATGCCATTTAACTTCTAATATGTTTATTCACTGTATAATATGTAACGCAAAGTATGTAGCTGTTTGGATATTGTAGAATAGAATAAAACGTTCATCAAACATATATTAAGATATATTATATCAGAAATTTAACTTCCTGTAACTTGGATTCCGGATATTTTTCTTGTAATGGGTTGTAAGTTATTTGTAAGGTTCTTTGCTTATACTAATTATACAAAATAAATCATTTCCTCATTTATTAAAATGTAAAAAAGTATTGCTAATTTTTAAAAGTGTCAACAAAAGTGGCCTATTTCTATTCTTTCGAGATTGAGCAAAGTATTTGAAAAAATTGTGTTAAATCAACTTCTGGTTCACTTTGGTATACATGCTGTTTTACACAGTGTACAATTTGGCTTTACTAGGGGTGATTGACCCACAACAACAACAACCGATACAGGAATGGCACTAGTTAAATATATATCGAAGAAATCACAGAATACTATTGGCGTGTTCTGTAATTTATCCAAGGCATTTGATTGTGAAGAGTACGAAACTCTTACGTGCAAGCTAAAACGTTATGTTATTAATGGTAAAGCTCTTGATCTCAATACTTCATAGTTGAATCATAGAATTCAACAGATGTCTATCTGTTAGTATAAATTAAGTCTTCTGGATATCTACTAAGAAGGGGCATTCCACAAGGGTCAATTTTAGATCCATTTCTATTTTAGTTGTATATAAATGATGTTTCATTTTATCTCGAACAAAAAATATCTCTAAGTCAATAATAATCTGTTAGTATAAATTAAGTCTTCTGGATCTTTACTAAGAAGGAGCATTCCACAAGGGTAAATTTTGGATCCATTTCTATTTTTATTGTATATAGATGATCTTTCTTTTTATGTCAAAAAAAATAATTTAGTTCTAGATGCTAAAACTGAATATGCGTACTTTTTACCTTACCCTACGTAAGAAGGCTAAATTTAAAGTTAAATTTAAACAATAGTGATCTAAATGTAACTGATACTACAGTATTTGTAGGAATCACTTTAAACTCAAAACTTCAGTGGAATCCTCATTTATCGTCCCTGACAGGGAGACTCAGCTCCGCAACATACGCGGTTAGAAAAGTTAGACAGCTAACTAATATTGATACTGCTCAATTAGTATACTTTGGTTACTTTCAAAGTATTATGTCTTACGGTATTTAGCTTTGGGGTAACGCAGATATTGAAACTGTTTTCATAGTACAAAAAAGGGCTGTTCCATTTATAATCATATACAATCATTATATTCAAACATTTTGTATTATTTTTACATGATGGAAATTCATGCCTGCAAGCCTGAATCACACTATCAATATTTGATATGGCGGTAGCTATATTTATGTACAATCAACATTTACCTTGGATATTATATAAATGATGTACCTATATAATTTAATTATATAAACTACATTCAAAACCGAGTAAGCAGCGTGAATGTGATGAGTACTATTAACAAAACAAACATCCACTTAACGTGCAAACTGTGAGAATATACGTTCAGATTTCTAGATTGTAGAACTGTGACAAAAAAAAACAAAGCATTGTGATTCTAATATTCAGGAAAGAGGAAAAGACTTTTAAATAATAAAAGAACTATTTTATTGCTAAAAAAATTATGTTTTTTTTTTGTGAAATATCATTTTAGACATGGATTTAAAATTATGGAAAATGTAATAATTTTCAGCCTGTATCTTGCACTGCCGGCCGTAGGTTGTGTTTTGCCAAAACATCGGTTAAGAACTTTTTTCTCCTTTATTTAACGATCAAAAGTTCATTACCAAGAAGAAATAATTTATTAAATATTTCAAACATTATACGATTAAATTGAAAGAAAGCTGATTTATTGTGTAGTATATAATCGACAGTTCCAAGTGGAAAACTACGAACAACTATGATCTCATATTTAAAATTAAGATACAATAAAATATTCACTATAATAGAATCTGTTGTCATTTCTCATAATAGGATTAATTAGATTTATCACTATTATGTATATATATATGTATATCTTAGTCTACAAATGAAATTTAGGGTTAACAAACGCATTGATAACTGTGACCGTAAATAATCCATCTTTATTTCTTTGGTCTTCTGGGAAGTAAATTGAAAAGTTTCACTAAGTATGACTGATGGTGTATATTACTTGGCCTCAGCACGGTGACAGTTCCCCGTAAAGAAAAGAGGATTATTTCGTGCGGGAAGCGGGACGTTTTAATATTGCGTCTATTTATATTCATGTCTCTTTATCGCCTGAGGGGTTGAAGCTAAGAATCATAGCTGTGAAGGGGAATACAGAAATATTCACTTAGTCATTCTTTTCGGCCTTGATTTTATGTGAGACTCGCAGCTGTAACATATTTCTGTGATTACAAAAACTACTATTCGTATACGATAAGATTTTTTTATATATTAAGAGCAAAGTCCACAAAAATAACAAATACAAATTAAAGATAAAATACATCAAAGGCATGGATAAAATGTCTGCATATACAAATATATATTGTTATATAAATTAAATTGTTATTTAAGATATAAATATATATAATAAAAGCTGCTTAAGACCTTAACTGTCTATGTGAATAAAGTTTTGTATGAAGTGAATTTCGAAATGTCGCAGTAACGAATGAAAAAAACATTTTTAAATTAATTATTGGAAGGTAGTTAGATAAGGTGAAATAAGGTAAGTTTGGTATAATTACTAAGTAGTAGTCTTCCAGACGGGCTTGTATGAAGCCCCTACCACCGGTTAAATCATATTTTGATTTAAGGAGCCATTTTTTTATCCTTCCATGAAATTATGTACAGTTCGTCGTTTAAAGTATTACAATTATAATTAAAAATATATCTTTTTAACATCTCCCCCATATCAGCAATATCTATAAGACCACGAGAGGAATTGTAAACTAAAATTAATGGACTTAAAATTACTATATTAAGTTACACGTGTATTTTTTTACAGTGTCCACAGTCGAAGTGGATGCAGTCCTGGGGCGCACGGCATCACTCCCCTGTGACGTCACGCCCGACACGAATGAAGACCGCGTGTACATGGTGTTGTGGTTCAGAGCCGGGAAAAGCACAGGAGGAAAACCTATATACAGGTGACTGGTTGTTATAAATCAATTTATTTTCTTAATTCAAAGGCCCGGAACGCATAACCCTACATTTTTATCTCAAACTAATAATTTTTTTAGGCACCTACTAATATTTATTCAGCTTAAACTGTTCTCATCTAGAGAATGATTTCCAGAGATATTATCGGATCGAAAAATACATTTCGAAATTTTATTTACAAGCAATTTAACATTAATCACAAAAAATCTAGCTTAACTCGACGTTTAATTAATAATTTCATTCTAACATAAAAATAAAGTCAACTCCTAATACAGATAAGAATTAAAAGCTATTTATAGATTAAAATTACAAACTCTCGACCTCTGATTTACGAATTCTGGCATCTCACAAAAGCTATTTTAAGTGTAACCTAAAACTTAAACATTTTTATTACAAGCCATATAATTGATTTATACTTTTAAATAATTTACTTTAAAAAAATATTCTTATAATATTATTTACTTTGCATTTTCGATAAGTAGGCTAACTGGAAACGAATAATGGCCATCATAAACATAACAGTTTCGTAGCAATACCGTAGCAGCTGTGTAGATGATATAGAGTTGTGCTACGAATATTGAACTATACAAATAAATAGTAACGCATAACTAAATAAATTTGTATTGAGAAAATACAGGAACTGCATATTGATTTTAAATTATGAACAAAATATTATAATATTAAAATATTTTATTTACATTAATGATTTTTATGGTAACATCTTAGTCATCTTAATATTGATGAACATACCAACTAGACTTTTTTAATGAGAACTAGAGATTGGTATGAAAACATAGCTCATTTTATGTGATTTAAAAACTTCATAAACTATTTATATTATTAATTATTTATCTATATAATTATATTTTATTTAAGTCTATCACATAGTAAAGGAGCCTTGTTGATGGACGTCTAATTACTTTCCTTTCAAGGCCAAGAAGCATTTAAAGAAATTAAATATAACGGTTTCACCGGCTTAAAATTAAAATGAAACTCAACTCTGGTAATCAATGCTTTTTTTTATAATCTAAATGAATTTTCACGCATAATAAGGCCATATATCAATGAATTTAAGTTTTAAATTTATTGATAGACAGATTTCTGTCTGTGATATCTTATTACAGAAAGGAAAATTATAAGGAAGGTTATCGAAATTGCGGAGTATTAAAATGTTAACTATTTAAATTCAATACCGATAGTAAATTGTTTATTTAATGTAATAATAACTCCACGTAGTTTCATAAAAACCTCGAAAATTTGTCTGTAATCAAAGCCGACGTGTACAGGAGGGGCGACCCACTTAATCAAATCAGAACTGATATCAATCAATATAGGGGTGCTATTTGTATAAAAAATATATGCTTCGTGCTCCGGCCGACATTTTAAATTGCAAACGTTTTTGATTCGCTGACTTTTTTGTTGATTTATTTTACCATAGATATTTAAGCGTTGTACGCATAGCACGTTGTGTCGAGTTTAGTAAAAAGAGCAAAAATAACTCTGATGCATTGATGTTGAATTTATATAGGGTTTGTTTAGAGAACTGATGTTACTAAACTGTCATTTTATTATGTTTGGTAATATTAAATTTATTGTCTTTAAAAAATAAAGTAACTCGTAAATATTCCACTGCTGGGCATAAACCTCTTTTTCTCCTTTGGAGCTGGTTTGAAGTTATATGCTTACACCCGTAATAGATTTTCTTCCAAATTTTTATATGTCCTGGTTTCCTTACGATGTTTTCCATGACATCAATTATAAAAATAAATTAAGTGTAATAAAAATTCAGAAGTGTTTATCCGGGTATGAACCCGCAACCTTTAGTTAAGCTTCATGTGTTCTAAACTAGCCTATTTGGGCTCTTAATATTTCTGTCTTTAGGGATAATTTATTACCGCCTACTGGAGATGGAAGATATATTCAACCGATAGCAAGAAATTTACGATATTGTCTATTTTTACTCACGCACCTAAGCCCACATTGTCTTTGCGTATACAGCCTACTCAGTCACTTTACTTATCATTTATGAATAATTTAATTTAAATTTTAAAAATTGATGTACTAAAAGGACATTTGGATTCTAGTTATAAAATATTTGTATTGAATATTAGAGTGATTTTTATAAATACTAAATAGGATTTTATACATATTTTTTTACTGTAAATTTGTATATTATTAAAGAAAATAGTCCAATTGATCCTCTTCAATGTATCATTCGGAGGCTTGTAATCGCAGACCGGTAGCCACGTCGGATCTCCGTTGATAGAGACTTCCGTATAAAAGATATAATATACGCGGTCGATTTTTCATTCTGTAATCGAAAAAAAACTCTAACCTTCACAACGTAAGGTCGAAATTTATTTGCGCGGATATTTTTTTAAATATTGGATTGGAAATCATCATATCGTAAAAACGCGAAGCATTATTATCTGGTCTGTGTTTTGGCTGTTTTGGTTCCGCTACGCTTGAATAGGTACACGTTGATTTGTGTGAATATTTCGAATAAAATCCACACCGATTCCGACAATTTTATTTTCATACAAATATTTTATTTATAACAGAGCTTGATTAATCATAAAAAAACAATTTCATAAATAAAAAAAAATTTAGATTAACCAGTTATTTCTACACAGACATTTATTTGATTCACAAAATAGTCAATGGCAAAATGTTACATACGACAAGGAAATATATGTACAAAAATAGATCTTGTTGCTTATCAAAACATGTGTGTTTATAAAGAATAAATCAATGTGCGTTCTGCTATAAAATCTGCTGCTGAGCTTTGCAAGTTAAAGTGGCATCTACATAAACATATATTCATTGCTTATCGGTATTTAGCTAAACATTGATTTCTTATTGTCCAATATTATTTAATTTACATTTAAAAGAAGACAGTGCGTTGTTAATTTAATCACCACTTCACGTAACTTTTAAAGGAGAGTTGTTTTGACAAACGTATTGCTTGGTAGTACGGGTAGTACGGGTATATCTTCTGGGTAGCTACCATCTATCACATTTTTCATCATTCACATATTCTGCTATCAAAAATTCTTAAATATTTTTGTGTTCCGATTTGAAGGGAGACTGAGTCCAGTATACAAGGGACATGATAATTTAGTTCTTTGTACTTCTCAATATTGATTACACATTGGATATGTAAGGGATAGTTAGAATAGACCAACTACCCATTTGAAATAATAACAATGTAGGTGTTGATGGTTTCGCGCTTTAAATCGTACATTGCGTATGTAGTTAAGATAGCACTACGTGAATTAAATGAGTGAGTTAATGTTAAAGTGTTAGCTGGTTTCTAATCATATAACCCTATTCTATGATATTTTGTTTTATCTTACATAGTTACATATTTGTATTTCGTCTGAAAGAGAGTGCATCTGCGTTTGCTCGCACACATATGCACTATGCCCTGCGTCGTTGGCGGGTCTCCCTTGTGATCAGCCGTTTTTATCATTAGCAGCCTGTAAATTTTCCCACTGCTGGGCTAAAAGCCTCCTCTCCCTTTGAGGAGAAGGTTTTGAGCATATTCCACCACGCTGCTCCAATGCGGGTTGGCGGAATACACATGTGGCAGTATTTCGTTGAAATTAGACACATGCAGGTTTCCTCACGATGTTTTCCTTCACCGCCGAGCACGAGATGAATTATAAACACAAATTAAGCACATGAAAATTCAGTGGTGCCTGGGTTTGAACCCGAAATCATCGGTTAAGATGCACGCGTTCTAACCACTGGGCCATCTCAGCTCTCATCAGCCGCCTTGACCAGAATCGGTCAGGATGACATTATCATCAAAACGTATATTGACTCAACCTTTACGACCTAAAAGCTTGTGAGGTGTGGACCGTAGATGGATCACAAGTTCAACCATTACTGATTACATTTAAATTACTAATAATTACTTAAATCGTTTCAGAATATATTAATAATAGTGAGCTAAATATTCAAAGTAAACTATTTATCAGCGCACTCTCATATTCGAACAGGACGAAAATCCGACTACACAAATATTAGCAGTTATATTATGATCAAATGTTTAACGTGGTTTCCACGGGAAGATATCTCTTACTAATAATAATTTATCGATAGAAAATCTCAATTTTTTTATTATTATCGCTATTTAAACCCAGAACCTTATGAGTGGCAACTTTATAAGCTAGCCACTATGTTAATGAAGCAGTTTTCTATATCATTTATAATTAATTATTGTATATAATGTAGCGTCGTCGTGACACTAATTAATAAATCATCTCATTCATCAAAACTTGTCAAACTTTAATTAGCAAATATTCCGACGAAAATAATTAATATATTGCCTATTGGAAAAAAATATTGATGATCAGAATCTGTTCTATATTCGAAATTGTTAAAAAAAAACTCTTTTACACGACTGCTAAGTTGCCTACTACGAGTAGTTCTAACCTATAAAACCAGTCAATATTCGCAAGCATTTATAAACACACACACATGATGCCGTCAAGTAGAACATAATCCTTTATTAGGTCACGACCTTCTTAACTATCATAAATAAGTTATAGTGGATTTCTAAGTGTGAGAAATGTATGTCTATTTTTCCTTCAACAAAGAGTTTATATCTAGAATGTGCGATTAATATCAGCCGTCGTTATGGGCGAAGCTTTATTTTCTGTTTCAAACTATGACACTGAAATAGACTCAAGTATATTATATATATAACTAACTCAAAAAAGATAAATAACACTATGCGAATATTATTAGATCATAATTTTAAAGTAATCACTACTAATTTTATTTAGAGATAAATTAATATTCAATGATTGAAGCCTATTTATACGTTTATTCATGTCTGGTTATTATGGTCATGAAACGATTCGTTTTGCTTACCAATAGTAGAGTTTCGTACAAGGATTAAGTCGCTTGACACTTATGAAACAAGGCTATGAGTAACGCATAGAGTATGTACGAAGTTGACACTTAGGTAGTAGTCACTACATTTTTTTTAAATTATTTATTCCCCAATTGAATTAAGGAATTACTAATATTACAACAGCCCGCAACATCAATGGACGACAATCGGTCAGGATCGATCCCGCGTCTATTTGCATCGCTAGACTGCCCTTAAGCCATTGCGACATTGACGCTTTCAAACGTCAATCGGACAATATCAGTATTGATTGTGGAATAAATTAACGTCACTTCTACGATTATAATTTGCAATTTTCAAATTTCGAACGATAGCTTTGAAATTTAATTAACCGTTGTTTAATTGGAACAATCTCACGTTAAGAGCGATAACCATGAAATACCTTCATAGTAACGTTATCACGCACGTCATAAAATAAGATCTGATAGCTGATAGTGGCACGATGAAATTGTTACTGCGTCGTAAATCGAGTATCTCCTATTTATTATATACCGCGTGTTACGTTACATTTTTTATATTACTCGTTGAAATCGATTATTCGTTGACATAAAAGATTTATGCGAATTTAATTTTATTTTATCATTGTTACTATACTTACTCGTCATTAAAATCGATTATGTTAACATTTGATTTCTTAGTTAATTTATCGTTCGGATTGTTAAATAATCAATCACCTGCTGACTAAATAATCCACCACAACCAAAGAAATTACAGGTGCAATTGCCAACTTTCAAATCTTTAGCTACTAATGTGAAACTCTTGACAAAAAATTAAACATAACCCCCCCCCCCCATTTGAGCACTGCGATCCTAAAACCTAGATCAGACTATCAATTCATCAAAAAAACAAAACATTTTTATTTACGAAATAATATAAATAAAAATAAATGTAACATAATGACAAATTGAGAAACGATAAAAATTCAAACGAAGTTCCCGAGACGCATGATACAAAAAAGGTTTCATATACAATAATAAATTATGATTAATTTGACCTCCTTTTGGAAACACGTTAATAATTTAAAATATACAGAACCATTGGTTGAATCATGAGGGAAGTAAAGTGAACAAACAAACCGACATAATGTTCATCAATCATTGCTCATTTAGTACGAAAAGTGAATGTTTTTTCGAGAAAAAAATTCATTAATTCTGAATAAAACAACTTTGAAACGAAGTTAATGAATTATTATTACTCGCACCTGCTCCGCCCACCTCAATCCCGGGCAAAGCTGCGTGCGGAAGCCAAATAGGTTTAATATTTGGCTTCCGCACGCAAAACTATATCTAAATAATAGAATATTACAAAAAAAAAGAACATTTCAAAATGCACCATAGTCATTCACAAAGCCTACTTTTAATTTGTCGTCTTTTTAACCGTGGCATACTTTTATAAACAAACCACTACCTACATAATGTGGAGCAGTCTTAATTATTACGTACCATTAAGACAACTAAGCGAAACTAAAACACTATCCAGTTCCCAGTTATAATAAAAGAATGAAACTAAGCTATTCATTAAGCTTAGGTTAGGTATTTCGCCTGCGCTAACCTCTAAGCTATCCCCCGGGAGCTATACTACTAACCAGAACATAATGTGGCGTAAGCCTTAATACGAACCGTAAAACTTATATTGCAATATACAAAGTACTATTTTGATTTCACTGGGACATTACACGCTCTATAATTTCACTACTGATTTAATTACACATTATTAATTAGTAATGGTTGAGTTAATCTATCTTATAAATTGAAAATTATTTGTTTACGTAATACGAAACTTAAATGTAATTATCATACTAATTTATATGTTGTACCTTATCTATCCTATACTAATATTATAAATGCGAAAGTTTGTCTATCTGTATGTTGGTAAAAAGAACTACTATCTAAGTGACGGCTAACGCTAACCAATCCTTAAAACGCCGGCGAAGCTGCGCGCGACACATAGGTAACTAAATACAAAAATCGAAATTTTCTTTGTTGAAGATTATGCTCATAAAAGCACTTTTGAATCGTCATGTGTTGAATTAAATGTAAAGCTACTACCGTTTCGGAAAGTAGGTTCTACCGAAAAGAACCGGAAAGATACTCAACAGTTACTCATTTCCACCATTTTAATTACAGTATACGTCAGTAACGTACACTCAATTTCTTATATATCCTGCCTAGAAATCAATAAATGCTAAGTCCACGCTATTTTTTCTTTAATATAAATCTTGTATTGAGTAATAATATTTATAAATCAATGTTTTTTTTTTAATACCGAATTTGAATTTCGAATACCCAGGAATGATGTATTAATTTTGGTAAGTCGGAAACCAGATGTTATTAGCTTACCTTTACCTCCTCGTGTCTATACAAGGATTATCGTCGTTTCTTTTAAAACGATCTACATATTATATTATCGTGAATATACATAATATATATATTGTAAACATATTGTGAAGTAACTATAATTATAACTATTTTAAACGACGATAAATGAGGATTCCACTAAAGTTTAAAGTCTAAAGTGATTCATAGAAATACTTTAGTTTCGGTTACATTTAGATCACTATTGCTTTAAGTTAACTTGAAATTTTGTTTTCTTACATTAGGTAAGGCAAACAGTACGCATAATTTTTTTAATTTGTGGAAACAGCATTGCATAAATATCGATAGTTTGACTATCGATAGTAAAAAAACTATTCAGGATATCGATCGTACTATCGATAGTATCGTTTTGATCAATACTACCGATACTATCGATAGCATCGTTAGCTCTCCGTGAGCAATACTATTGATTACGGCAATACTATCCATACTATCGATAGTATCGCTAGCTCTCTGTAAGCAATTCTATTGGTAGCATTGATACTATTGATACTATCGATAGACTATCAATAGTCTATCGATAGTGGATGCAACACTAGTGAAAAAGCGTTTCGTGTTCTACACAATCAAACGCTTCGGATAAATCACAGAACACGCCAATATCATTCTGATTGGCGTGTATCATTCTGATAATGATTTCTACCGTGTATCGTGTAGGCATATAGGATGCTTAAGTAGTGTCTTTCCATCGGTTTTGAGCGACTCCTATTGAAGCCGAATTTTGAACCAGAAGTTGATTTAACACAGTTTTATCAAAATATTTTGCTCAACGACGGAAGTATAGAAATGGGCCTATCATTACACGGATCGCTTTTATTTTCACTTTTAAACAGGCAATTAACCCGTTTCCAAACGCTTCTTAAATATTAAGACTATATAGGGACCGATATCATAAATAATACAATTCATTAGGTGCATGGAATTAAATATTTATCTAGCCAAAAAAGAGTTAAAAAAAAAATGATCCTACGGTAGCTTTAGTAGTACACTGGAGTTAGGGAATTAGAAGTAACACTCTCTTTTCCCGGAAGCACGTTAAGGTTGTAGTCCTGTACCAAAGCTTTAAGGTTGTAGTCTTGATGAGAGTTTATTATTCCCTTAATAAAATATGTACTTGTGTATTCAAATGTGCATTAAAATCCAAATTAAAACGTACCCGTTAAGAAAGTTTATTATTAATATGTTACAATGTGAGAATTCTTATAGTGAGTGAGTAAAAAAATCGTGACAATGAGCTGAACTATACTTATACTTCTTTTCTATGGAATCGGTGGGCTGGGACACCTGGACCTGATGATAAATGGTTACCACTTTCCAAATACATTGGTGACATGTAATTTTAACAATTTGTTACGTAACCAATGCACCACCAAACTTGGGAACTGTGGTGTTATGTACCTGTTATACTGGATTACTCACCTTTCAAATAGAACACGATAATACAAATTATTACAGCATGGTAAACCACCAGTAACCTGGTGACCTATCCTAAACGAATTTGCACAGAGCCCAACCATCAAGATGCTATTTCATCTTTACATTTTCACCCTGTTATCAGGCTTACAACAAATACATTTTAGTCTTAAATTACAAGTCAACGCATGTTGACACGTCACGACGACGCATCGTCGTGAGCTCACGCACGTATTGCTTTGAATTACTATCTCATATCCACCATATTATCGTCTGATCTTCACTACGAATGATACCAAACAGCGTTACTCTTAATTCTGACAACAAGCAAGTTAAGCGTGCTATTTATCAGAGGTCGAAGCGTATCGTGCTTGTTTCGAATGCTAACTTTTGATAAAATTTAATTCCATATTGTTTTATTAGATTTCAACTGTTTTATTTGCATTAATTAAAAAAGTAAATGTTGAGTTATTCATTAAGAAAATAATAGAGCAGAGCATAAAATTCAATTCAGTGTTATTATTGTGGTGTGATATCAATTAAAAAAATTCAGGGACGTGTTGATATTCAGTAAAGTTGAATTGTAGAGGCCGTGAATGACTGTTTGTAATGTATAATTTTTAATTATGACTTTTTTATATTGCGAGTATTTGTTTTGAAATAACGAAGCTGTTATTTATATCATTGAAGAAAGACAAAAAAAATATCCTAGTGATATAAGTAAATTAGTCGCCCGATATATAGGTGGTACCACTACTGTAGACATTGACAGTGCAAAGAATATTAATTATTTCTTACGTATTGCCAAACAAATACTGAAATCCATGCACCCAGTACCTGTTATACTTGCTTATTCAATCAATAATAACCCAATTGGCACAAATACTCTACTGGCATTAGATATCTCTTGAAGTGCGAGAAAGCTCCTGGTTTACCGATATCCGTATCCAGGCGCGCCCTCTACTTTCTTCGGGTCATCTGCCTGGCTGGATTAACTCGCTCACTTATCGTTTAAATGAACACATAGCATTACTTAGTAATGCTGCTTGTTAATATGATAACTAACGAGACGATAACATTCAAAATATATGTACTTTTTAATCGGTAACTAGAATATTATATTAAGTGTCAAGTAAGCACCTACATATATATATAGAACAAACAAGAACTTAAATCGATACCCTTTTCCAGCAATTAATTTACATAAATTTACATCGAACTTGAAAATCAATATACACTAACTTCACGCTTTTTCATCGCCTAAATTGGGCAATATATTTTTTAAATGATATTTAGGGGACGTAATTCACAGACGAGACTTGATACTTACACGTATGTCATTGTTCCAGTTTCGACGTCCGCGGGCGATCTTTCAACAAGGCACTGCAGTGGTCTGACCCGAATGTCTTCGGTCCACGTGCGTACTTCGCGACTGTCGCCCGTCCTGCCTCCCTTACTCTTGACACCGTTCAACTTGACGACGAAGGCGTGTATCGTTGCAGAGTTGATTTCAAGAATTCACCGACCCGAAATTTTCAGATCCGATTATCTGTCATAGGTAAGTTTGTTATTTCTAAGTTAGTTTGTGTTTTATTCAACAATTCTACTCGTTTATTTCAATTATGACGTATGTATGTAGAATTATAAAACAACATAATATCGCTATTATATATAAATAGTAAACCTTAACTTTTACGTATTACAATTTTGTGTTAAGTAAAATGTTGTGAAAAAAATATATGAAAACCGTACAAGAAAAGTGTTAATAAATTATAATATTGTTGTTTTTTTTTTACTTTAAATTCTATAAATGTAAATATAAATAAACATATAAATAACATACTAACGGCTTAGTTTAACAAAAATCAAAGTATGCTATACAATAAAAAAAAATACTATTCAAAACCGGTTTAAAAATGTTAATTAATAAGTTGATAGTTGCTATCGGTTTTATTTTTACTGTATATCTCACGCAAGAATATATTACAGTCTTGAAATTTTATTAGGTAAGCGGAGAGACAAATAGGCCAAATTATGGTAAAGGTTCACCATTTATTTGATACCCTACGTAATTTTACAAGCAAGATAAAAATCTCTTGATGAAAAATATACATTTCCAGCATTGACCACGTAATGATATTTTGTGTGACGTTTCTCTTAGTTCTTATTACCCTCAAAAAATTGTCCATGAATTCATCTTACGGATATGCTTGCTATCCTTTAACGTTTAGTGCGAAATTATATTTCTATAAAACAAATCAGCAACAAAAAAAAAAAATGTTTTTTAAAATCTACAAAATGTAAATTACTTTTGCTATTATAATCTCTCTGAGATAGATGAGGTTGATAACAATGCAAGTAGCCTAGAGAATCGCAATAGGAATAACCATTCGAGTTAACCGATTTCGTTTCATTCATCTAACGCTATCCATTCCCACTCGTATGGTACGAGGGTAAAATTTCTGTGTTAGTTGTTCTCAGTTATAGAAATTTTCACGCCATATTTTGTCTGAAGAAGAACAGTCAGCGCCGCGTTACCGATTTACGGTCGTCTCGCATATCGTTTGTATTACAACTAGGATAACGCTATACGTAGTCACATTTATTCGGTTTTGTGACTTAAAAAATCTCCACAGTCAACACACAACACATAATTGTTTTTAAAATACTTAAGTCTTTTAGTCATTATAAAAATCATCCGATTACGATTAAGACATTTAAAATTTAATCTATTGAGGGTATTTTTTTTTCATTTTAATAGTACTTATCCTAACCTTTATCAAAACCCATCGAAAAGGTACATTCGATTTTTAAAAAATACTTATTAACAGATGTTTTAATCCTAACCAAAATTCAGATAGTCTCACCAGACGCGGAACGTATGTTTAAAATTAACGGATCCGAGAAACGACAAGTGTGAATTAGGCCTTAGTGTATAAAGTACGCTGATATTACGTTACCGTATATACATTCGTACATAAGACATCCTTTGCATTGTGAGAGACGGATTTCTAACAAAGATAAGCTTGTGTGACTAAACAGAGACCAAACGATAAGCAGTAACTGCGGAAATTCAAGCAAACCAGAGATAAACGTAAAATAATTATAAAGTTTAATAAAGGAACATCAAAATAGAAAAGAAAATACATGTACAGCGAATGTTTTGCCTAGTCTGCCACATTTAAGGACGTAACGAATTACATGTTTATTTGTGCTCAATAAACGTATGTTTTACTAATTAAAGTATTTAATTGTAATACATAGGTCATTTATTATGTTGCTATTTTAAATATAATCAATATATATTTTTTAAATATATATGTAGTATAATAAAATATTCAAGTCGACATCAACTGTATGACAAGTATAATTAAAGTGGATGCTATTGGCTGATTCATATTTTATTTGATAAAATCTGATTTTAAAGTGTCCAATTATTGAAAACTATAATAACTGTCAATACTATTGTTTTCGAACGTTCAAACAATGCACCGAGTATTGCTTCTACTTTAAAATAATTTGTATTGTTTTGTGAAAGGTGATTTTTTTTAAATCATATTATGAAGTGTTGCATTAGAGTTTAAAGTGTATTTTTTCACTTGAGAGAAGTAAAAGTCGAGTTTAAAATTGAACTGATTGATATAACTGCAAGTAATAAACCGTAGACGTCCCACTGTCGAGTCCTCTATTCCTGGTTCACTCTTTCAGAAGATGAACTATAAATACACATTAAGCTCACGAAAAACCACTTTAACTTAAATCCACGATCTTCGTTAAGATCCAAGTGTTTAAACCATCTCCGCTAGACATGTATTCAATTAATAAAATTAATATGTAGTTTGATTATATTAATTTTAAACTTTAGTTATTAAAACTTTAAGGTGAAAATTAAACTCATCGTGATTTAATCTCTAGAAATAGGCATTGCATAGCAAATGCGAATTTAAGTAGCTATCAGATCGTAAATATCAGACTGTTGAAGTAATAAGGACCTCTGCTCCTTGCAAGAGACGGATAAGATTGAATAAACCATGCATTTCCTCTGTTGAATAGCCAACAGAATTTTAACACATATATGTCTGTCTTTAATATCTCATGTCACTTGCAGTTTTCTTGTATTGTTTTTATTATAATAAATTTGGGAATTTATTAACTGACGATTCCATTCGATTCCAGGACTTTATTGTTTAATAAATGTGAATTTTTGATAAAATCGGTGAAAATATTCCGACTCCACTAATCGTATACATGCAAGATTGGTCTTTCTTTAATAACATTCCTCAGAAGTATTAAATTTTAATTTAAAGAAACTCAGCGGGACAAAAATTTTTTTTGACAATTTTATTATTATTATTCAATTTGAAAAGAAATTACCAGGAGGCGATCGTTTCATTACTAAGGTGTGCTATCAAACATAAACTCACTAATTGTATTTTTCCTTTCCACACAAGCGTTCTTTAACATTTTTTTTTTTAATTTAATGGTTTTCTGTGTTCTTTAACTTTTTTTTTAAATCTTACAATAGACACATTTTGAGCAATTTTTGGGATCCTGTTATAAAGCAATGTCTTTCAAAAGAATAACTAACCCTGCATAGTCGGGTAACAGGAGTAACAAGTTAATGTATATTCCTTGTATTAATAGCGTAAACATGAAAATTTCTTGAAAATACATTTATATTTCTACGAACATACATTACATTATTGAGTATGTATTGAAAAGCGATAGTCGATACTTTTATTTCCTTGAATTTATTTACGTCTAGATGAGGTTTTTTTATAACTCGACTAAGGAGAATAAATTATTTAAAAAAAGGCGACATACAATCACGGATATAATCCGAACACCTATATAACTGTATGTCTTAAAATTAAATATGTATATAAGTAGTCTTCTGATTAAATCATAAATAATTAAATATTAGATATGTAAAAATTTCAGACAAGACTTATTGTGACTTATATATTTTCAGAGCGCGATTTTTTCGGTAATCAGATTTTATATTCTAAGCTTTCGATTAACAAGAGATTAACAAAACATTTTTTTTGTTACATAGTACTTTAATACATTATAATATGTTCTACGTCAATTGGTATTTCTTTCTTAAATATATATGATAAAGAAAAAAAGTCCACTATTAATAATATGTTTTTATAAATCTTAGCACTTGGTCAACCTTAGCACTTCCACAACCCTTACAACAATGACTTTACTAATAAAATTATTACTTATATGGAATACCTAAAAATATGTAAAGTAACCTGTTATTTATATAATAGACGCATAATTTATTAGTGGGAATCAAACCCATCCATGATGATATTCAAATAAATCCTACTACCAATGTTCTGTCTCAATTCCGCTGTATAGAGATAGAGTTGGCATACAATATTACAGGTGGTATTTAAATTGTAGCAATAAAAAAAGTAATTTTCTTTCTTTTCTTTTATCAGCGTGCCACTTTAAAATACACGGGCTTGCGTTAACAGATCCTTCTTAATATTAAATAATACGTATTCTATATTTGAATAATAAAATAATTCATCCATAAAACAATATCAACTTTATACAACACATATTCAAATCGAAATTTTTGGTCTTACTCAACCCCCAACATTAGTCTACCCTTGCCCAGATAATTCGAATACATATTAAATGTACCGTGAAGGGTCGCTCGCCGATAAAAAAGGTCACTGACTTAACAGAATCGTTATAATTTAATTCGTCTCATAATTGCATTTTTTACCCTTTATACTCGATTCTTTTATACATGATTCGATTATAACTCACCATAAAACGACCCTCGAAACCTAGAATGGAAATTGTACCGGCTGTTCGAGTTCCCACAGAAAAAGTTTAACAGAGAATGTTTCACCCTATGCTGAGAATTTATAGGAGAGTCTTATCTAAAAAGCCAGCCTTTCAGAGGTTTTCCCGGAGCGAGCGATGCAAAACAAAGCTTTGTAAGACCTCCTTTATATTTCGGTAAGGAAAATGAGAGGTTACACACGACGGTAGCTCCGTCAAAGAAGCCAGAGTACTCTTATTACAATAATGTACGACGATATCGCGTTTGGAGTGCCGCTTTCATCAGATGCGAATTAATTTAGAAATTGGCTTCAAGAAATTGTGACATGGTTCAGTGACGTGAATCTTAACCAAAGATTTTTGGCTCAAACAATGGCAAGTTATATTTTTTTCATATACTTGATTTACGTTTATAATTTAATTCATGTAAACATGCATGTGTGTAATTAAATTCTATGTCACGCGTGTCCACGAATGTATTGGAGCAGCATAGTGGAATTAACTCCCAACCTTCTCATGAAGAGATGACGCGTTTATCCTGGAATGAGATATTTACAGATAGTATAAATTTATGTATAAATAATTAAAAAACACATTAGCTATGATTAATTTTTAAAATGGTAATAATATGTTTTAAAAAAAATACTGGTTTCTCGATTCAATTAACATTCTGAACTGTTGATGCCTTAAAATTAATTCTATGTACATATATATCACAATGACTTGATTCCAAAAAATTACTTAGCAGCATACTAAGCTAGTTAGCACTAGTCATCAACAACCATTTTTTATCCTTTACTTTTTAGGAGAACAATACAGCATTAATCATTCATCATCATTATCATCCATTAAAGTACCTTAAATACAATGTGCATTTAATATAGATTAATATGGCTCTTTACATCATGTAGTTTAAATGAATATTTTCGAAGATATTAAAGATTTAAAACGCAGGGACATAGCGGTTACTGTTGTCCAATGACTGAAAAACTGTGAACTGTGAATGTCTTACATTCTGTGATATATTTATTATCTATAACACTTATGTTGCTTAAAACATCGCTACCTAAACAATTTACGCATATATTGTAAATTTGAAAGGTTTTATAATTAAAATATTTCAAAAAATCATAATATTAAAATAATTATACAATATAAAGATTGTATTAAAATTGTATATCCGCTGTTCTAAATAGGCTTTGAAAATTAAGTTAAAATCTTAAGCTTTAAGCTTAAAACTTCGTTCTAAGTTTTCTAATTAGGGGAGACAAAATTGATGCCAATGTATACTTTAAAATTGTTTTGACAGCCTTTAAATTGTACATTTAATTAAAATTATATTTAAAATAAATATAAAATATAATGTAATTTTATATAGATATAAAAATGATATAAATATTCATAAGTATTATTTAAAAGATTTGCACTTCGTTGACAATTTATTGAAGGATGCAAAAAAGAAACAATTATAATGAAAATATATTTTTTAAGTATTTTTCAAAAATACTTTACTGTAAATAATAATTATTAAAAATCAAATTTCATAGTTCAAATTATTAAAAATAACACATTATCAAGTAGTAAGCAGAATTGAAGCTTGTAAACGAAATTCGAAAACAGTTACTTTGATTTCCAAGTAAATTTTTCATTTCGAAAGGGACGGTCCAAATAAGTTTAGTAATAAAGCAATAAGTAAAATAAACGAATTAAAACTCTTTACTACACCTATTAGATCTCGTTAAAACTTTACCGTGCGTTTAACGTTGTTAATTTAACTATTTGTATAGCATGATGTGTTTTTTGATTTATTTATAATTAACTTTGCATGCATTCCAGTAACGGTGATTTGTTCGTTTCTTGAGGTATTTTTACACGATCCAATATAAAACCTATTAATATGTAAATAATCTTTAGTCGTTTATTAGTCTCGAAGAAATAAGGAACTAAAGAAAAATTATGTACTGACAATTTTGCGCTACAATATAAATATAGACGCGATGATTCGGTGGATAGAATATCTTGTATACGGGTTCAAATCCAGGCCGGCACGTTTCGGATGAACTTCTGCAAATTGTGTATCTGTCAACCTGCTCTACAGTCGTATGGTAGAATCTGTACTAATTTTATAAATGTGAAAGTAACTCTGTCTGTCTATCTGTCGCTATTTTACGGCCAAACCATTAAACCGAATGAGATGAAATTTTGCATAAGGGAAGCTGGAACTCCAGGAAAGTAAAAATGCTACTTTCTATACCTTACACCTGACAACCAACCCCAAAAACGTGACCGAAGCTGCTGGCAATAGTAAGCTGTAAATATGAAACGACGAGGACATAGTCCAGCTGTGGAATATTTAAGGGCTCTTATTATATAAATGACTGAAGTTAACAATAAAACAAATTATATACAAAACAATTGACAATATTGATTAGATTGTATTTTGTCGTAAGAATATATAGGACATTAAATAAAAATAAAAGGAAACACAACATCAATTGTCTTTGGCAAAGCGCCACTAAAACCTTATATAATATTGGCCGAGGGAAATAGATTAATATTCAATTAAGTATTATATGAGAACATTCAGCTTCAAATATAAGTATGAAAATGACATACATTAATATTGACGACCTCCGTGGTCTAGTAGTGTGTACACCGGTTTTCTTGGGTACACCACTGCGATGTCCCGGGTTCGATTCCCGGCCGAGTCGTTGTAGAAAAAGGTCATTCGTTTTCTATGCTGTCTTGGGTCTGGGTGTATGTGGTACCGCCGTTTGCTACTTACATTGGGATCAGAGTAATGTATGTGTGGTTGTCCAATATTTATTATTAAAAAAAAACTTGGATTTCATCAAAAACCTCTTTGGACAAAATCGAGAGAGCCTCGACAAAATTCAAGATATTTTTTTCATGTTACCTAATAAAAGTTCTTTGTTCATCTTAGACCACATTATTGTTATTATCAGCAGCCTGACTTCGCCCACCTCTTGTTTTAGACGGACTGTCTAATGACTGGCAAAGACTTTGTAAGAAATATTAGCCATCCTTACATCGTCGATATGCCATTAACCTTGGGAACTACTACTAGGGGAGCTCACTACCCTGAAATTTAATGAATGATTGATTGAATGGATGGGTACCATCCACAAAAATGGTAAATTTTTATAATTTTTTTTTTTTTTTTTTATTTATTTATTATATAAAAAAGTTTTTACAAAAACATAAGTTCTCGCCAAGCTGGTATGCTTAACGGCGAGACGCGCTCGTTATTACAGAAAAAAAATAATAATAATAATACAGTATTCATTTCCCATATACATTTGTTTAAATATCACAATGGCGACATTTTTTCTTCATCGAGAAACAAATCCCTTAACTTAATCTTTAACAGTTTTCTGCTTATTTCATTTTTTTGTCTTAGCATAACATTTCTATTGAATAATTTTGGTACCATATATTTATTTGTTCTTTCCCCATAGTAATTATTTATTTTTGGCTGATATAACTTTTTGTCGGTAACTCTTCTCGTATTATATTTATTATTTAATAATATTTTATATTTGTCCTTGTAATAATATTCTAATCCTAATAAATATTCTACCTTTTTGTCAACTGGTAATATTTTGCATATATGAAATAGCCTATCATAGTCTCTATTACATCTTTTCTTAACATTTTTACTAACTAGGAACTTGATCAGTCTTATTTGTATTTTTCTTATATATTTTAAATATGTTTTAAACGTTCGTCCGTATACTATAAGTCCGTAATTTATAAGCGAATCGGCGAGTGCGAAATACACTATTCTTAACATGTGTTTATTTAGTATTGGTTTTAAATGATAAAATTTACTTAACACTGCTCTTAAACTATTACAAATATAATTTACATGTATCTTCCAGTTTAAATGTTTATCGATATTTAGGCCTAAATACTTAAATTTATGTACATATTCTATTTTAAGACAGTTGCAGTTTGATTTATTATTATGCAAGCATTCATAGGTGTGCCCTATTATATCGAGATGTTGTGTTTCACCGTGCTTAGCTTTCTGGTTATATGGCGAGTATATATGCATACATTTTGTTTTTTCTATGTTCAATATAATCCCATTGTCATGCGCCCATTTACAAATATTTTCGAAATCTTCTTGTATATATTTTTGTACCTCCGTTATTTCTTTTGACGCATAAATTAAACACATATCGTCTGCATATATAAACATCCGACATTTTCCGACTACATTCGACACACTGTTAACATGCATGATATAGCCAACCGGCCCGAACACCGAGCCGGTCGGAACGCCTAGTTCAACAGATGCTTCCTCACCCGAGAATCCCGCGATTACCGTGCGAATTTTCCTATCGGTTAAGTAGTTTTTGAGCCAGTCATTAGTCGGCCCACGAATACCACACTCTTCCATCGACTTCAACAGCATGTCATGGTCCAGAGTGTCAAACGCCTTTTTATAATCAATAAAGAGTGCTATTAATTGTTTACCCGAGTCTAAGGATTCGTTGGTGTATTCTGCAAATTCTGTTAAGGCAGATACAGTGTTGCGCCCTTTCCTAAATCCGTGTTGATTATTAGACAACACGTTATAGCGTTCTAGGAATTTACTAACCTGCCCGATAATAATTTTTTCGACAATTTTATCAATAACAGACAGTATTGCTATAGGCCTATAATTAATGTAATCAGAGTGACTACCAGACTTATATATAGGACGTATTATTGCACATTTTAACTTATGTGGATATATACTCTCGGACATAGACATATTTATAAAATTAGCTATAATAGGACTTAACTGTTTACATAAATACTTAATGTCCTGCACCCGTATTCCATCTACACCGGGCGATTTGTCACACGACAACATATTAATTATTTTTTCTACGTCCACTGCACTTACTTTAATAAATTTAAAACTAATATCACATGGATTCACATATTGCTTCCTATCTAAAAAGTTTACATTACATACATGTTTAATAGCCTGTATTTCTTTTGTAAATATATTAGAGAAATTTGTACAAATTTGGTTAATACTATCTTTTTTACCTAAGTATTTTAGTATAATATCATCTAGACTAACTTTATTCCGCCCCAACCATAAATTAATATTTTCCCATATCTTTCTGAAATCACCGTTACATTTTTTAATTTCCGTCTGTCGATATCTATTTTTAGCAATATTTAACAATTTAGTTAACCTATTTCTAAATTTTGTATATTCTAATCTCTTACACATATTTTTTGGCTCCGCTTTCCAAATTCTGAATAAATGATCCTTACGCATTATCAGTGAATATAAATGTACATCTATCCATGGTTGTTTTGTTCTTTTGTCATGTAGTGTAACAGTTATAGTACTATCTTTATAGATCCCATCAAACACCGCACACAGTGTTTGATATAAAACTAAAGGACATTTAATTTTAAGTAGTTGAATCCATTCATATTCATCTAATTTCTGTTTTACACTTTTTTCACTTATACGTACACTATTGCATTTAATAATTTTTGTGTCTTTTTTATTCGCACGTAAGTTCAAGGATAGCCCTACTGCATGGTGATCGGAAATGTGTGTCTCAAGGACGAACGCCGCCGAGCCGCTCTCGCCCTGTCCCGCTCGCACCCACACGTGATCCAGGCACGACGTCTCTAGCCGACCGTCCACGATCGCTTCGCGCGTTGTTTCCGTACTCGGTATTACACACTGTAGGCCGAGTGCACACATATTGTTTTTGTATTTGTTGATTGTTGGGTTTACCGCATTATTTAAGATGTTTATATTCGTGTCGCCAATTACGACGACGTTGTCGCGTGACGGTATCGATCTTATGATAGTTTCCAATTGTTGAATAAACAATAATGTATTAGTGCTAGGTGGTCTGTATATGGCAATTATATGTGTCATACTATTTTCGACACTGAGTCGACCATGTATCGTTTCTACAGTTTTAGTATTAAGTTTTTGGGCATCGAAATTTATTTTTTCCTTCGAGTATATCAATATTCCTCCTCCTCTAGTTATTTCTCTTGTATGTATAAATGTCTTATATTCTGGTATTTTGTAAAACTGCAGTTCATCTTTTGTAATATTTATTTCAGTTAATATCAATATGTCTATTTTATCCACGTTTTTATTTAATAACACTAGTAACTCGTTGTAGTGTTTTCTAAGTGATCTTATATTTAAGTGAAAAATGTTCGTATAACCAATATTTTTATTTAAATCAGTACCCAATTCAACTATACTATAATATCTTTTAAAATTATAATCATTATAAAAGTTATCCGTATTATCGAATGTTAATATTAATAAGTCATCTAGTGTGTACCCCTTGCCTTATTTGCGGAATTTATTTGTTGTCGTCGAAGTTTTTTAAATCTTCTTCCGACCGTATGTTATATATTTTTTTATCTTCATTGTTTTTTTTAACAAGAATATTACAATTTTGAACCCAAATATATTGAAATCCTTTTGGTTTTAGTTTGTTTCTCACAGTCCACAGGAGTTGGCGCTTGTATTTCGGTAGATCTTCATTTATGTACACTTTTTTATCATTACCATTGCCGTATACTTTATTATTAGTAATCATGTTACCCTTCTTTGCTGCCATCCAGTCTTTACGAGCAGTTTTGGTCCGAAGTGTAACTAATATGGTTTTCGGTTTTGTAACGTCTGGTTTATCTTGTCCTACCCTCCTAGCATCTTCAATATCATTTGGATTTAAGTTCAGCTTTTTTGCCAATTCTTGCACTACAGCTAATGTACTTTCATTATTACTACGCATCTCCAATCCATGTATTTCAATATTTTTTTCTTTTTCTGCCATCTCCAGCTCCTGCACCCTCTCTTCTAATGCCTTGTTACATTTATTTAAGTATATGTTCTTTTCTTCCAGCGTTTTTATTTTCTTTTGTGATTCCTCTTTAAATTGTAACAATGTTTGGTACATATCAGCGTAAAATTCGATAGTATTTGTCATATCTTCTATTTTTTTTTCAACTTTATAAAGTACCTCCAGTTTCTTGTTTATTTCTTGTAAAACTTTTTCGCCTGATACTTCATTTACTTTTATCCTGAGGTCCTCTTCCGGAGAGAGCGACCCACTTTGCTGGCATCCATCACAATATTGATTTTGCAAAAATTGCTTATTTACACATTTTTTATGATAAACCGCCTCACAAGCACCTTTACATTTTACTGTATCGTCTTTAGACACAGACACAAAGAGTTTACATTTTTTACATTGAACCATTTTCGTTTACTTTTATTACGCACACTCCAATATTCCAATTAAAAATATAAAAAATATTTCACGTGACCGTACGCCGAGCGCGCGCGCCGAACACTGGTCTAAAAATCAAATAATCTCTTGTCGGACTTATTCCTCATACCCATAATACTAATAATAAAATAACTTAAGCTTTTTGAATATTTAACGTATATTTTCTTTTACATTTATAACGAATACATAAATGTATCATTAAGTTTGTTGAATATAGTTTTATTTATTTTGTTGACCTATTCAAAGTTTTACGAAATATCCTTATCAATAAAAAATCCATGAATAGATATTTCCCTACGATATTTAAACATCGTGAATGTTTGTTAAAGGCTTGTACTATTGAAGAATCGTTCGTTTTTTGTGATTACATTTATATATTTATAAAAGTATTAAAATACGTTTTAATAAAATCTGAGCTTATTGTTTTTTTATCAAAAAATATATTTTCATTCTACTTGATTTCGATCTTATCCTTTATTTATTGCTCGTCATAAAAAGTACATCATAAAAATACCTAGAGAATAAGCTAATATAGGTATTTCAGATTTCTACGAATTTCATCTATAGGTAGAAAAATCATTTTTACTTAACGAAAACATTACAAAAATAAAATTTCTAAACTGAAATAAAATATTTATGTATTTTACATTTATTTATCAACCTCTCAAAATTAAGGCTTTGGGCAGTTGGTCGTTGTCAGTTATTTTAACGCCAAGCAATACTTTGTATTGACATTTTTCGGTTGGAATGACAAATGTACCTAAGTACGAAATATGTATTATATTTGATAAAAATATTTAAAATAACCGAATACAAACGAGCTGATACAACCTTGTAGTTTAATAGTACGTTCTATTCGTAATAAACCCCTATTCAGATCCAATCTTACCAAACACGATTGAATTGTCGTGTGTTTTTTTTTTTATTAATAATTCACATCGTATTTAGTGGTGATGAAATCGTTAGAAAACCAGGTTGTATCGGGTAAAAATCTCCTACAGGTGTATGCATTATTTCATATTATAGCAGCAAGTGGTAAAATAAATAATTTTATGGAAAATTTAACCGTTTCTGAAAATGAGTTGATGAGAATTAAATGAAAACTAACAAATATATTTTATATCGAACAACATTCCGTATTCTCAAATATATTTTATATCGAACAACATTCCGTATTCTCAGAATGCTACAACTTAATACTGCTCTCCGGTAAGATCAAACACAAGAGCTCTTTGAACATCTCAGAACTCAAAAATTAAAACGAAATTTTCGATACATTTATTTTATAAACATTTTTATTTTAGTTTATATGATGTAAGAAAATCAATGAATATTTCTCGAATAATAATACAATCTTAGACGGTATAAAATGCGTCATTTATTAATATTCTTTGAACATTAGCTTTAATTTATTCATCGGTAAATGATTCGCAGACTTTTATTATTGAATCGAAAACCCCGCCCCGGGAAGAATGTATTGACTTTGCAAAGTCGAAAACTCGGTGTTACAAGCTCATCTTTATTTCTTTATAATAATATTATTTATCCTTAAAGATTTATATTCGTTTCTTTGATAAAACATAATCTAGTTATCAATAAAAACATAAAAACGATTTATTATGATATTTTATGTTCGTTTATGTACAATTAACTCAGAACATTTAATTTTAAATATGATCAAATATTTAAAAAAAATTAAAATCAAAGAATAGCATTAAGTATTTAAATGTGTACACCGCGTGCAATTAATATTACATTTAAAATTGGAAGGTATACTTTGAATACAATGACGGTCTGCATTTAAATACCAATACTATTTGTATTCAAAAGTGATTATTTTATAGCTAGAAGGAGATTTGTACGCCTCTGTTTTTAAAGTCGTATCAAAAGAAATTTGACGTGTTATATAAAAAGTTCACTTCAGAATTTCCAAAGCGTACGCTGTTCTATATTTTATTACATGATATATTGCAATATAGTCTACTTATTATAGAGTATAAAATGCACTATACAATAAAAGTGTATTAAATAAATAACAATATTTATCATATTGTTATTTATTTAATACACTTTTATTTACTATAAAAAATTGCACCTAAAAATTATCCTCGATTTGAAGATCCTATGAAAGTGTATTTAAGTTTCAACTGAGACATGATTATATTTGAAACTAAGTAAATTGTTTAACACGAAGTTTCGAACTGGTTTTACAGTAAACTGCTTAACAGTGAACTTTGTTTTCATACATTGTGACTATTGTGCCTCGGGCGAATAACGGTATCTGTTAATGTACGTCTCCGACTCTTAACACTAGCTATTTAAACATTTGTTATGTACGCACATAATATTCAAGTGAAATAATAGTTTGCGTTGTGATAATTTACGTATAAATGAGTTAATTTACTGACGATTAGTACTGATTCAACGCCAGCTTTAATTAATTTGTATTGCCGTGATAATTTGTCATAATCATGATATCTTTTTTAACAAAAACAAATATTGGCAGTTCCGCGTATTTTATTAGGCGACCATTTCCATGAAAAGTCATTATAAGATTTATTTACAATATGACGTATTCCTGGTATACATTGAGATTAATAAAAATTGCACGAAAAATTAAAACAGTAGGATGGTAATACTATTCGTATACATATGTATATTTTACATAATCACAATAGCTAGTAATTCTGGCTACAAATCACAAAACCTACTTTAACTAATTATATTTCTCGCTGAATAATCTGCTCGTATCAAATTAAGGTCGCATTAACATTACAGAAATCTATTTCTGTTACGAATTTTAAGTGAACCAAAATAGGACTTTTAAATGATTACCAATTATATAAATCTTTCATATAAGTATTTTTATATTTTATCGGCAGAATCAAGTAAAATTAAAAACTTGTTAATTATGTTAATTTCCCCGAACGATATCCGAGTGCTTCGAAAATTATCGAAAACTTCGTCGCGTAAATGCGAAAACGAGATGAATAAAAAGCATCCGCCTAGTCGACTCACGACGTGGGGAAAACGCCCGCCTGAATTAATAAGTATAACACGAAATTTGAATTTAATGAAACAAGTTGGCAGAGCAGCTGAGCGAGTATAGATCTGTTCTTATAAGAAATGAACCGACGGACTTAAAACGTCGATTGTATTCATGAATAAGCTGAAGCAAGCGATAATGGAAATTCGAAATTGCTCCACATTTATACGAGCCTGTTTCAGTTCAATATTCAGTGGAACATACTATTAATATCTGGTTGAAAAATACCATGCTATTCTTCAAAATGTTGTATAAGTTCTTTTGTGAATTGCAATCAATTCAAAATGTGGCAACCTTATTATTTATTCGAAATTTATATATGTTACTGTAAAAGCTCGAACTATGGTAAATCTTAAGATTTTCCGATTATGAATGGTAAATGTCCATAAAACTTTGGGATTCGAACATTTACAATCATTCACTTGGTAAATCTTAGGATTTACATATTAGGTTGGGTTGGAATGGTAAAAGTCCGATAAACTCGTCCCTTTATAATAAATACTTACATTTACCAACTCATGTCGGTAAATCTGAGGTTGTACTGGAAAAATTTAAGATTTACCTTAGTTCGAGCTTTTACAGTAACATATATATTTAATTTATTATTAGAAAAAAATTGAATGCGCAATAAAATAGGCAAGTCTTCGTCAAATAATCGAGTCTTCTTGTTAATAATTATTATTAACTAGAAATAATTTCATATGTAGGGCTTAGATATCTTGTGGTAAACAAAATACTTGATGGTAGGGCTTGGGACAGTGTGACAGGCACAATAGACGTAAGGTCTTGGAGATAGCGTATTGGCGATATTGATTAAGGAATTGTTAATATTTCTTACAGCACCTACGTCTATGGGCGGTAGTGACCGCTCACCATCACGTGGCTTATTTACGAATCCGCCTACCTATACATGGATTAAAACATATATAACATATGTACACACACACCTTATTAGCACAGCTCTGTAATTTAAGCCACTGCTCTGTATTTTAATTGCCATTTAACCAAATCAAATAAATACTAAAAGAAGATATTTTTACAACAAAATTATCCTCTCTAAAAGAAATGTTGTTTCTATAAGTTACAAAGATTTTTTAGCTGCTTAACTATCTATAATGAATAATTCTTTTAACCATTATTTCTCAGTATAAATGTGAAGCAACCTCGACGATCACTAATGTAAAAGTTTTAAAGTAAAACTAACGTTATGAGATTATAAAGTTCGAGCTGTGCCTTGTGGTTCCATCAGCTTGGAATTAGCTCTACAGCTTCGTACTGTCGCAAACAACATAAATACCAAAATAAGGCTCAAAAATGTATTCTTTTTTTTTGTTAAGAGATAATATAAATAGATATACATTTTGATTGCAAAAACATATCCTTTTCTTGTATTTTAAAAATATTATAAACTTAGAATTCTGTAAAATTTAAAACAATAAAATAAAATGGAAATTTGTTCATAAATGGTTATTTAAGACAGCATTGTGGTGCTGATGTACAAGGATCAGAGCTTTTACAATATATTTGACCAAATTATCAAGGCACATAAGAAGTGGACGCCGAAAACTCATAAACTCCTGCATAAACGCCAACATGCAATAAACTTGAGCAATTTGTGTGCGAGTATACACGTTCGACCGAACACCCTCCGTAGGGGTACCAGTTTTACTACCTTTAGCGTGTTACAGTTAATGCATAATTCAGACGCCATAATTTCAACCGTAGTCTCTGCTATACGATTTATTATGGCATCAAATGTAGTACGTCTACCATACGAGTAATTGTATAAGATTGCGCATGATACGATGTGGGGTGGGAGAAATTATGGTCACCAACATTTTCATTTCAATGTAAGCGCCATTACTCTTTAACGATTTAATTTTATTGCTCATAACAATTTAAGGAAGCACTCGAGAGATGTCGTAAGCGTTTTCGTACTCACGCTTATACGTTTTAATTGTTTATTGAAGCTTATTAAGAAAACAATTTGTAATTAAACTTTTCATATAATATATAATAAAATAACATTTTCAATTATTTTTTTGAATTTTTATATAGTATGAAAAACGTCCTTTATGGAGTCTTCCATACAAATAAAGAATCACATTAGGTCCTTTTTTGTTATGTCTTGTTAAATAATTATCGAAATTAGAAAGGAGGACTCTGGACTAATTTCACTCACGGTGGCTGTGCTCAAGGGTAAAAAGCAAACTGCGCAGAACCAGTCATACTGCACAAATACGTATTCCGTCAATCTGATGAGATAATGTGTTCAAAATCCGATGGAAGAGCACGGAACGGCTAGTAAAAAGGCACAGGACTGAAAACACTGCCGACTTTTAAAACCGGGTCTTAACTCACTCATTACAACTACACCGAAACAGGTTATTTAGATTTTAAAGATTTTTAAAAATTTAAAGTTTAGTTATTTCTTAGACAATCAAGAAATTCCTCCTTGTCAAAAACAATCATTTTTTATTTGCCTATTCCGTTGTTTGAACCCACCTTGTAAGCTACCTACCAGAATTACGATCAAGCGGCTTATAAAATACTATATACTTAAATAGCATATTATTAAAAACCAGAAGTAGGATAAAATAAAAAATAAACAACACGCAATTAATCTATCTGTTATAATTCAGAATACCAATTTAAACGTTAACAATATTGCTATTCTTACACTTCGTAAAATCAACATAATTAATTAAAACAATTACTACGAATGAATATTATAAAAGCAACTATCTAACGACCACCACTCATAAAGGCTCGCACCAAAGTGAGTTTGAGGATGTCGTGATCCCTCTGACGTAGCTTTTATTTTACCGATGCTTTTATTGAACCTTGACAAATAAATAATTGGAGGGTAGCTAATGCTGGCTATGTCTTATTTTCTTGCAAATTCTATAAGTATGTAATATATGCAATTCAAAAATAAAAGTAATAACGACAAAGTTTCCACTTTTAAAGTGGAAACTTTGTCATTAACGACCTCCGTGGTCGAGTAGTGTGTACACCGGTTTTCATTAGTTAGCCACTCCGAGGTTCCGAATTCGATTCCCGACCGAGTCGATGTAGAAAAACTAGATTAGTTTTCTATGTTGTCTCGGGTCTGGGTGTTTGTAGTACCGTCGTTACTTCTGATTTTCCATAACACAAGTGCTTTAGCTACTTACACTGGGATCAGAGTAATGTATGTGATGTTGTCCAATATTTATTTATTATTTATTAAAGTGACATGTGACATTTATTCAATTGAATTGTATCTAATAAATCTCAAACGAGCTACAGAGCTACACACAAAGACGCTAAACGATTAGATCGATCGAATGCGAAATTGGCCGGCATTTAATTGCAAACAAATCATACCTGAGCCAAGCCGTGTTTAATTGACGCCCCCGAGTATGAATTCCCCCTTTAATTGGTTGTTTTGTTCTCTTACGGTGCGGTTGCGTTGTGGCTTCTCTGTGATATACTATGCGATATTTGAATATTTACATATAAATGCCATGAGTAAATTATAGGTCCTAATAGTTCTTATACCTAACCTTATTTGGCTATTTTCTACACTGTCGTAGTTAGAAATTTGTAGAGAACACACTGCCTATACAACTATACGTTTTTTTTAATGATATTTCTGTTACAACTTTAGTTTTCTACACAAAATTATTAAATTGTTGTAACGATTTAAGACGATAATAATGATGGCTATTATAATCGAGTTTGATTTCGAAAATCGATTAACAAAAAAATAACAATGTATTCATAAAATTTAATAACTTCAATATTAACTCGATTCTTTATCTTTTAATCACGAAACTATTCAACGATAAATAAAATAGCTTACAATACTCAACCGATGAATCGATGCCCGTTTTAATCGTGAAACGTTCGCTACTTATACTCGTATGCATAACACGGACTACATAAGCACAATGAAACGTTTTGATTGTATCGAAAGTTTACTTTTGTAATAAATAGTGGGAAGGTCCGACCTGTAATTCGCTGAGGTCGGCCTTTTTGGTTTTATTCCTGTAACTATTGTTTTGTTATTCAATGGAATTCAAATTAGATTGGAATATATTTGTTCAGGTTGTATGAATATTGTTCGTGTATTTAAGTTTTATTTATTTGTTATAAACGTATTTTAAACAAATAAATAAAAGTTATATATTGTTATAGTATATTTATAAATAACTCTAACAATAAATCTGACACTGAATAAGTAAGACAGAACAATGTAGTTTTTTTTTTTTTATTTTAACTTCAAGAAACAAAAACATCTTCCTAATAAATAAATAATAAATCCAAAGACTACAAAAGTTCCGGCTAAGTACATTTTTTTTCTTTTAGATAACTTTTAGGAATAGCCTAAGTTTATATATATTTTTTTACTTTCTCTATTTTCAAGAACACTAAAACAATTTGTATTCAAATACTTTAGTATGTCATGGGTAACTCATACTCCTATAAAAGTATTATTACAAAACAAGATTTAAGAACAGGGATGTGTGTGCGTGCTTTAAATGTTTCTAGGAAAAAGTCCGGTTTCAGCGGCTTTTTTACTGCCCTATTACAATAATGATAGATCATATTTTTTGTGATTATTTTTACTATCAAATATATTATTTTCGAATATTCAATACATTATTTCTTTATTGTTTTGATAGTTTTAATATACATGAAGTTAATTATTTATTTTAATGGTCTAGCTAAGTTATTTAGGTTAAGCCTCATGTTCCAACTACATGATTTTGCTGTCTATAAAGTTTTTTTGCTTCGCTCAATGGATCGATTGAATTGTTGCCTCCAGCTCCCAGTGAAGTTCCCGCGGTATAACAACTTTAGCCCCGATGACGCTTGAAGCGAGAGGAGAAAGTGCCCATAACTCAAACGCCATTTCCCTGCCACCATCGCCGAAATAGGGCAGCAGAAGATCTCCTTCCAGAGACTACTTCTTCTCACTTCTAAGAATCTATCACACTTGGCAGCTTGCCAGGGAATAGCACCAGTGCCCCATGTGGAACACTACATTAGGGTCTGACCGTATTTTGGTCTAGCCTTATTCCAAGGTGTGCCAAATCTTTCAGCTACTGCATTCAGTTGCGCCCGGCTTCAGGTCATCCTGACAATCGCAGCCGGACTCAACCCCGAAGTCAAGGAGTATCTCACCAGCAATAAATCACTTTCAGCACTTTCTAAATATTTCACGATCGAGTTCGACGTCAAGTTTCGAGTTTTGTTTTTAAAGAATATTTTACGGGTTACATTTTTTACTCAAATTATAATTTTTTAATTCAATATAGAATTATACTATGTATGTACTACATCCATGTATTGATAGACAAAATAAAACCTCTTTTAAAAGAAAATAACCGGAGTCAAGACGAACCAGCGTAAGAAATCAGCGGTGTTTTTTTGTATACTTTAATAAAGGCAAATAATTAAAAATAGCAAGTCAATGTAATTAGAAATAGCAATACACATTCTACGTACAGAATCGTATTGGACAACTAGTTAAGCTGCCGTTCCCCGAGATCATTGAACCGATTTCCTCGATAGAATGTTGCCATAAATGTTTGTTTCTGTTATATCGCTTGTGATATAGGAATACCAACATTCGAGTTAATTAAAATTGGAATTTAATGTCAAATTATACCCACCCCACTGCTGGGCTAAGCTGGGCCATTTTAAAAGAAGGTTTGAAACTTATTCCTTGTCGTCCAATGCGGATTGATGGATACAAATGTGCCAGATGTTTATACGACACATAGGTTTGAACGCATGTGTTGATAGTATTCACGCGGTCTAACCACTGTACTTCTTTATAAAATAAGTAGACGGACGAATAATTGAGTCGTCTGCAAGTGATCATAGACATTTGCGTTGTAAGAAACATTAACCATTCCAACCATCATCAATGTGCCATCAACCCAGGAAACCAAGATGTTAATTTGTTAATTGTGCTTGTAGTAACACCGGCTCAGCCACCCTTCGAAATGTTATGTTTGTCCCACTAATGAGCTTGGTTATTTATTTATGTTAATATGATACGTGAAATATTTATGGACCATCTACGTATCAAGCCGTTAAATAGTAATCCGTTTGGTGTTTTTATGTATTTCGGCTGAGAGAGGGCTCGGTGTACAGGGTCTTTCGTTTCTTTATTCGTTTCTTCGACGGTTCTTCTCAGGTCTAAGATATTTCATTTCGAAAACCGTGGTTGATTTTTGACAATTAATGAACTAGTATCTTGTTTTATCGACGTTGTAATTTTGGATACAATAATATCTTAGTTCCCAATGCTTGCAGAGTATTGTCAATGTAAATTATAGTAACAGCTAGTGAATATCTCATTGCTGGGCTAAGGTCTCCTCTCCTATTGTGGAGAATGTTTGGAGCGTAATCGACCACGCTGCTCCAATGGGGTTTCGTGGATATATATTTGATGGAATTTCTTTTAAATTAGACACATATAGATTTCCTGTGCGATATTTTCCTGCAATACCGAGTACGACATGAATTATAAAAAAAAAGTCTGGGCTTGAATGTGTCCTAACCTCTGGACTATTTCAGCCATTGTCAGTGTATAAAAGACTTAGTTTTTGTTAATATGCTAATTTATATTGTCAATGGTAACCACTTTCTATTAAGTGGCCTCTACTACTGATTGAAATGAAAATAATAATTTTAATTATTTAAAAACTCAATTTCACTTTATAATCTGATTTAAAATAATTGGAGATGTAATTGCTTTATCAATATGCAATAAATTTTTAATTGAGATGGCTTTTCACGAATTAAAGTACTTTTGCCACTTTTCACTCCATTCATTATGAATTTTTAAGATCTTAACCTCTGTCGAGATTAAATTTAAGCCACTTAAAAAAACTCCTCAGTTCTATAAGTTCTAGAAGCTTTGGAACTTTTATTTTTAAATTAAATTTTACGTTTTACGATTTACCGTGTAAAATTATGTACGAGTTTGTTTATTAAATGAAACTAACTTAAAATGAAATATATTTTACTGTAAATATTTTACAGCTAGACTAAAGCTCCAAGCTTTCTTCTCTTGAGGATACAGCTTAAAGCGTATGACATTACGCTGCCCCACTAGTATATCGTTTCAATTGTAGGTACAAATTAAGCACGTACAAATTCAGCAATGCTTACTCGGGTTTAAACTCACAATATTCGGCTATGATTAGTATAATAACTGGATTGTATCGAATCTTGTAAAACCTAAATTTTATAATAATTTTTAACTTTAACTTATCTTAATGATATATACTGAGTGGGTTATTATGAAATAGGCTTTGATCGTACTAAAATAATACAGACGAGTTCTTATGTCAATTGTTCTATAATAAGATTGCATGGTTATTATTTACTTGGCCTATTAAAAAATTTAAAGTTCATGCGAATAAAACATTTCAAGATAAAAAAGCATCGACTAAGTAATTATTGATTTCTAGGCAGGATATACCTATAAAAAGTTAATTGATCTTTACTGATATACTCCGTAATTAATATGGTAGTAAAGAGTAACTAGTAACAGTGAGTTTCTTGCCGGTTCTCCTCGGTAGAATCTACTTTCTGAACCGGTGGTAGGTTTACATTTAATTCACACCATAACATGAAGATTCAAAAGTGCTTGTATGAGCATACTTGAACATGAAATATTTTGATTTTGATCTAAAAAGTGTATACTTATTAAGACTGCAGTAAGTGATCCATTAATATTTACTGAAATCTTATACCATAAAGAAATTTGTCTTAAAATTAATAAAACAATGGAAATAAAACAAACAAACATAGTATTCGTACGATCTATTTGTACCACAGTATGTTATTAACTTTATCAACGAATAAAACATTAATACAAATTATTTTATCGTAAATAATAAATTGAAAAATTGGCTATGTATGTTTGTTATTATAATTAAAGTTAAAAAAAAATATATATTTTATTTAAAAAAATATGGTACAAGAAAATATGCCATCTTTTGTATGTTGAAGACTACTGGCCTATTGAAAAATACAATAAAAAAATCGGACACTAAAAATATCGTTCGAGTGGTCTGGCAATTATATATGAATTATCATTACAAATAAAATGAAAAGCTATTTTAATAATGTAAATTGTAAATATGGTTTAAGTAAGTTCTCAATTTTACTCATAAAAATCGTTTTAATCATTATATTAGTTATATTTATCTTGTATAATTATTAAAAAATATATATGTAATAAGAGAAACATTGTCGTTTGTAGTAAACGACAAAATATAATATCATTATCTTATCATAGTCATAACATTTACTATTTGTTGCAGTTCCTCCACACCAACTAATATTATACGACAAGTCGGGGCGCGACGTTTCCGGAGTGGTGGGCCCTCTCGAGGAGGGCAACGAGCTCGTTCTCGTTTGTGAGGTCAGGGGAGGTACGTATGCTCAGTTAGTATGGAGTGTTCCTCATAAAATGCATATACAAATGGATGTGCATTACGTCATATAATAATACGTATGTGAGCGAAGCAATGTAGGCGTGTTGCCAGATTTAAATTGTTTTGTATTTTAAGAAACTGTTTTCAGTCATATTAAAAACTAATATTTTATTACGGATGAGAAATTAAATATATAATCATAGTTTTGATCCCGTTTATTCATATTTTATTTAATGAATGTATAAAAAATATTTTTGACACCGTTTTAGGTAATAAAACAATAAAAAATATCAACACTTAATAAACTTATCAAAACCAACGATCAATCATATCAAAGATAGAAATTACACACATGTAACTGAACTATACATAACAATTAATTCTTAAAGAAAGCATAGCCTCACAAATTTTCATGAAGTATTTTTCAAGTACATAAAGCTATATTACAAACGATTACCGTAAAATAAATCCAAGATAATCTTTCACGTTTACTACTAAAAGACTAAGTGGCTTGGGATCTCCGGGCGGTTTGGTACACATGTGCCACATTTTATACGTGTTAGACATTCACATAGGCTCACTATTCCTCGCTTCGTGCTACTAAGTTAAACTATATTCTAACGTAACTTAGTCTCCACTCTGGCTAACCTCATTTCGTAGTTCACTTTATTTAAATATATTTATTTTTGAAAATATTAAATAATGTTATAATACAGCATTACAGCTAATACTTTTTTATAACAACATTAGAAGTAGAAAGTATAATGTCGACGACATTATACTTATACTAATAGACGCTATTATTACTAACAAAAAAATGTTCTTTCTTAAAATAAACTTCTTATACTGTATTGTAAAAAAAAATATTTGGCTTTGTTTTGGAATGTCTTTGCGTTATATTTAGTTTATACCTTCAACGATATAACGAGACATAACACGTACAAATTGATAATCGTTATTTCATTCCAGTCTCTATTTTTTTCAATTCACACTTCTTCAATGACTTCTTAAATATTCTACATTCCACGATAACATTTCACGAGCAATTTTGATTAGCTCCATCATTATCGCTTTAATCGTGAGCAACTAATCATTTTTATGACTTTTCCGAACATAAATAGCAACCATTCATTTCAAAACGTAGCAGCTAAATAAACAGCCCATTATTCCTCATCAGGACAGTATCACTCAAGAAATAAGCATAAATTCCTCTCCAGAGTGCGAGATGAGAAATTAAACCGATTACTTTGATATATTGCTCTTAAACTTGCCGATAAGTCACTCTGAGATCGGCTCCAAATGGCACCGGCGTAAAGTTATCCATCGCTCGGGGGTGTAGAGGGATCCCCTAACACAAAATACATCTCACTATCATTTTAGTAGTGACGTATCCTTTTATATTAATGGAATATATATAATTATATAAATATTACTTTTTAAGTTCAAGTTGTTTTTAGACTATTGGAAAAAAATCTTTTCTGTGACGCAAGACTCGAAAAGTATTTTTATATGAAAATAAAACTTATCTCATAACAATACGATTAACTAAAATGATAGCAAAGTTTAGAAAAATTACAAAAAAGACAAAATTGTATCATGTATGTAATGTTTGTATGAGTGAGTGAGTGTTTACACTACATAAAATCTTTTGTAAGTAAAATACTATATTATTTACTTAAACATAACATATAAATATTATTCCTCTACCTACTTATGTTCGTACAGCAAACGTTATTTGTTGACACGTTGTTGCTTATTCAATTAAACAGAACTGATAATAAATATAGCTAACAGGGAACAGATTACAATTTTATTAATTATATGGTTAAGGAAATTAGCTTAACCAATTTACTATACAATAAACATTTCTATTCAAAATGTGCTTAATTAACGAATACTTTACTTACATAGGAATTATTAGCATTTATTTATTAGCCTTAATATGTACCAAAATTAATAATTGTTACTCTGCAAAATCATGACTACTTTGAAAGGTAGCAAGAATGCTTGCAACATTTCCCCGTTGAATCGCAATTCCGATACTAAAAATATAAAAAACAAGAAATGTTAAATAATACTAACTAGAATCTTAAGTACGTGTAATTTAATAAAAAGAAAATTTTTAGTTAATTATTAAACGTAATATTAAAACACAAAAACATATAACTATCCTCAACCTTTGCGCGGTTGAAACTTGGACGTACATATTTATAAAAGATGATTTAAAAAAACATATATAATGGAAATTATTTTTAAGATTCAATATTATGACTGCTATTATATCAAATATACAACATATAAACTTAATATAACAATAACAATTTATTCATCCTGAAACCATAATATTACTAAAACGATAAATTCGAAAGTTTGGAGAGATGTTTGTTACTCAATCCTACCAGAACGGTTGAACGGATCCGAATGATACGACACAGAGATATATTATTATCTGGAATAGCACATATGTAGCTTACTATTCATCCTGGAAAAATATACTTAGCATCTGAAAACCACTCACAACTTCTCTGTTATGAAAAAAATAGTACTTCTAGTATATTTACTTCACTTATTTTAATTCCTATTACAAATCGTTTAATAAAATTACCTTATTAACTTCATAGGAGGTAGGGCTTTGTGCAAGCCCGTCTGGGTAGGTACCACATCGTATATTCTACCGCCAAACAGCAGTACTCAGTATTGTTGTGTTCCGGTTTGAAGGATGTGTGAGCCAGTGTAACTGGCACAAGGGACATATCATGTTATTTCCCAAGGTTGGCGGCGCATTAGCGATGTCAGGAATGATTAATATTTCTTACAGCGCCATGGGGGCTGATCACCGCTTACCATCAGGTAGCCCATGTGCCCGCCTACCTATATAATATTTAAAAAAACAACCATTTACGTTTCGCTTAAGCTTTTTACCGAATAAAATTAAGCCTGTTATTAAAAGTCGGCAAATTCAAAGTTGTATACGTCATGTTTTGTTAAGGCCCATAACGTAACACCAAGTTGAAAATCTTCTTGTATAAACAGTTGCTAATCCAAGGGAGCGCTTAAGGATTCGAGTCAGAATTATGCATAGCCTTGGGATTAGAGGGTTGTCATCTCGCACCGCTCTGCGGTCGAAATCGCCGAATCGTTTCCATGGTATAAGTTAATAGACAAATTATACGAGTTTGAGTTTTAGCTGTATTTATCGTAAACGGTGAAATTGTTGGCGAATTATTTATTTGAATTACACTGTGATACTTCGGTTCGGTTTCATATTTCATTGTTAAAAATGAATTTTAAATTACACGATATTTTTATACTAGAGCTACATGGTACTCTATCTGGGTATATACCCATCAAATGTAACGCTAAACATCAAATATTTGTGTTGTGGGTATTGATTTGGATGGTGACTGAGTGAACAGATGGATAAGGAATTTTGAAATATGTTTACATTCTTTATTAATAAGTTCTGTTTCACTTCAATCAATATTAAATTGAAAGATAAGGGTGCGCCAGTTTTCACATACACCATATATATATATACTGCACAATTAACTAGTCAGCGATTGGTTACCATAACATAAACCGATCAGAAGGACATAAAGTTCTACTTTTGGATCAAAATATTACAACTGAAATATATTAAAAAAAAAATTGGTAATAAAAAAAACTTGCTAAATGCTATATGGGATTTCAATCCATGACCTTATGTTAAAATCTCTGTATTCTATACATTGAGCCGTATATTCGTTTACGTAAACATTGACATTTCGTTAGAATATATCTATATCGAAATAATATTTGTGTTATTGATCGCCTTAATCTGTGTAGGCAGTTCGATGTTTCTAGACGTATAATTAAAGTTAAAATTAACAATACATCGATGTTCTGTGTTTATGTTACATCTAATCTCGCCTTAATATCAAAACTTTGTGTTGAACTAAGGGAATTAAGAAAACAAAGTTTTGATGTAAAAGTACGTATTGATAAATAGATGATATACACAACTATACGAGTTCCGAAGAAACAACTAAGTTTGTTACGAATAAGTGACGTGGAATGATCAATACTTGGTTCGGAGAACGATGATAACGTAATTACGGAAAAGGTTAACGTCCTCTGGGCTTATGACGTCATAACGCGGTTTCTTATTATCTTGTTTCAGTTTTCGAACTGCCTATTGTTAGTTACACGAAAAACGAACTAAACAGTCTGATAGAGATGTAGAAGACTTTCCAATAATTACGTCCACGTTTCTTTGTAAGTTGATAAGAAATCTTAAATGCTAGAATTTTAGCATTAGCAGCCTGTAAATTTCCCCACTGCTGGGGTAAGGGCCTCCTCTCCCTTTAAGGAGAAGATTTGGAGCATATTCCACCACGCTTCTCCAATGCGGGTTGGCGGAATACACATGTGGCAGAATTTCGTTGAAATTAGACACATGCAGGTTTCCTCACGATGTTTTCCTTCACCGCCGAGCACGAGATGAATTATAAACACAAATTAAGCACATGAAAATTCAGTGGTGCCTGCCTGTGTTTGAACCCGAAATCATCGGTAAAGATGCACGCGTTCTAACCACTGGGCCATCTCGGCTCTAATAGTAGCGCACGGTATTTATCTTAAATGTATATTCTTCTTACTGTAGTTAACATTTAAAATAATTTAGAGAATAGCTTTGAGTAATATAAATATTTATATAGTTTTGTATAGCACTGTGTTTAGTGGATTTCAAATCTAAAGCACTTCTGTTTCGTCATAAGTTTGTGGTGTACAGTTCGATTCTTCTAAAATTACAGAAAATTACTTTCATAAAAATATTCATTGAATAAAACTTAAATTATACCGTGAAATCAGTAATTTAAATTATATTATAATATCATATTACACTGTATCGAAAGCAAAATGTACTAAGCTTCGTTTTACTATCAGTAGAAATATCGAATTTTAAAATACTTATATTCCTTACTGATACATTTAAGTATTTAAATAAAAATACATAATTAATACAAGTAAATAAGTTTTATTTGTAAAACGTTTTAATAAAATGTGATAGAACCAAAAACAATCCCTTACAATTTTTTTAAGAGCGTAGTTTGTAAGCGTGGGAATTTATTTTAGAACACACACATAGGTACTTTCCAATGATACAGTTGCATTATGCAGTGTATCGTACGCATCCCCGGAGACAATTAGTTGCTTGTTTTAGGTGCAACGAATAAATTAAATTTTCATTGCGCGTTCATAACGTAGGATTTATTAAAATACATTTAATTACGAGTAATGTATTAGCTATAAGGTTGTCACTCGCAAACTCAATTATAAATTATTTGTTAGCATAGGGTGCGGTCAGAGTGCATTAAGATGCTTAATATACATTATGATTTTTATTGTTTCAACCGCATTTGTCTAACTAAATAATTAATATTTTATGGATATTTTAAGGTTGGTAGGTATACCAAATTAGGGCGTAAAGAACATAAATTTTATAAATAAAAATAGGTAATTATTAATCAAATAATTTTTTTAACTAACAAAAAACTAAAGACAAAATACTTTTTCTTCGTTAAACAAGTCTTTATTAAAAAAAAGTATTTTTATGAAATAATTCAATTAAAATTATTTTATATTACACAAATATCCGTTGACGGTATCTGGTTATGAAAGGTACTAACTAAGTTTAGCATCAATACACAATGGAATGTATATCAACCGTTTTTTCTTAGCACTATGTACTATTTTAATAAAGCATTTAAATAATTAGAAATTAACCAGACGAACTAAACGACATGAGTAATGGTATGAGTTGGCGTTTGTTTTAAATTTCGAATTTAGAGAAAAAAATAAGCAGGATAGTGCAAACATTACTTAACATTCAGGTATATTCAGGTATTCACTATGTTCATCCTTACAATTTTGTACTTTTAATTCGACGTTAGGGGAAAGTGGTTACCCTTCGTACACATTTTAGATTAGATTTTCTTACTATGTGATTAATTGTCGTATTTACCTAGTTTATGCACTTAAGTGTCACAAATATATTATAGTTTGTTACAAAAAAGTCCAAAACTATTATAAAAAGTAAAAATTAACAATTATAGCGAAATTATAAGACTCTGCTCGAAATAAAAACTGACGTGCTCTCTCCTTGGGCTCTGGGGAGGGACTGAAAATTTATTGACAGAAATGTCGAAAAATAAGTCAAAACCGTCAAATTATTTTCTCCATACTAAAAAGTATGGACGACGAATGTCAAAAAGTAAGCAACATTTAAATAAAAATTGCTATAATATTGTGTGATATGATAGAAATTGAACATAGTGAACTTATTATTTACACTTTTATGTCCCCATTTAACCAAAAATACATCTATAAACTAGCCGCTAAATAGCTTAAAAAATTGTAATAGAAAAGGTCGATTTCAGTATTTGGAGTGATGTTGACGATGAATTTACTGAGTTATTGATATATATTTTATAAATATGATCCGGTGAAACATGAGATAAATCTATTCAGATACTGAATGTATTTTTTTATCCATAATCAATGCTCCAGTTTTAAGATATTTTGAAAATAGTAAGCGCTATTTTAGCGTTCCCCAAGGACTGTCCTTTTAAGGACTATGTCCTTTCAGTTGCTTAACATTTATTTTGTTTATAATTTAGTAACATAACATTTTTATTTATAATTAGCCATGCCCTCGACTTCGTGCGCGCTTGAATTTAATAAAAATGTTATTGTTTAGTTCGCAGTTTAGTATTTTACTATAACTTATTAATTCTATATTAGGCAGCTTTTGAGATATTAAGTCTTTGGTGGGAGGCACCCGACGTGACGGCGGAGTGTGCGCGCGGAATTGGACAGTATTTGAACATTGCAGCGTGACTTTAACATTATTTTATTTATAATTCTAAAATAAAAGTAGCATAAGTTACTCCTTATTACATCAGCTATCTGCTAATGAAAGTCCCGAATTGTTCTAGCCGTTTCAGAGATTAAACGGAACAAACAGAAAGACAAAAATTGAAAAAATGTTATTTTGGTATATGTACCGTGTATACTTACATATGCATTTAGTAAAAAACGGGTATTTTAATATTACAAACAGACACTCCAATTTTATTCTTTGTATATAGATAAATTATAATTTGTAAATTTAAATATTAGATTTACATAAGTCAAGTCACTAAATTGCGACATAAGCGAACAAACATACACACGTTTAATCTTAAGTGTAATAATAAACAATACGTTAAAAAACAACAATACGTAAAAGAAAACCAAGAACTACAAAAGTTATTAAAGATTTCCGCAAAAGTTTGAAGCTTTAATAGCCCGCTTTGCTTCTGTAATACTTAGTTTGCTCGCGAAATTCAAACTCAAACCGCAGTTGTTTTTTTTTTTTGTTTGAACATTGCTTTGTATTACTCAGCATTGAATTGTGTTATTTATTTAATTTTTTCATATATGTGGTAAGTGGTCACCACTATATTTACTACAGTTATATTAATCATTCGTAATTTCACCAATGCGCAACCAACTTTTAAAATTCATATGTTACGACCCTTGTGCCTTTAATTACACTGGCTCACTCACCCTTTAAACTGAACTGGTGGTACCTACGACAGTGGTACCTTACCTAGACGACCTTGCTCAACCACCAAGTTTTTAAATTGATACGTATGGTGGAAACTGTTGTAATGTTACCTCGTTGATGGCTGTCCCGTTATCTAGTGGCGAGCTTATAAGGCTGTAAATCTCGAGGTCCGGGGTTCAAACTAAGGACATCAATCTCAGTAGCAGATCATCATAGATCATCAATACCAGATATATGCCTGCCTATCATATTATGAGAGAAAATAAAGAGAACACTTACGTTTGCAAACACGCCTTACTTGTACCTGAGATGTAGTCAGGAAGCCATCATGGATATCAACTAAGTTCACATCATCCAGCTAATAAATAATCGTACTATTTGTATTACAATGACTTAAAGAAATATAATTAAATAAACAAGTAAGTAAAAATTAAATATTATTCCTCCAGCATTCAATTACCATACCTTTCTCTAGGACAGAAGGTAATACTTCCTTCTAACTAAGCCTTTGTCAATTTCCGGGTCGTAAATAATGTCTATCCTGAAAATCACGTGGATCGAATAATACTATTTCAAAGGAAAGCAAATGAACAAATGTAAAGATTATCCCGTAAAAAAGGCCATAAAAAACGGAGACACTCCGCCTTTTGGGGAAATAACAAACCCTTTGAGGGGAGGGTTGCTCTTAATTCGATCTTCTTCAGCGTAATCATCGTGCATGCGGAATCAATTAGGTTATTAATAAATTGTACCTTCGTTACGTAACTATGTTTAAAAATGATAATACAAATATAAAAACAAGAAAGAATCAATATACACTAGAATATTATAAATAAATGGTAATAGGGTTTTACATCACAAGGGGCATAATAGTTTCCAGGATTATAATATATTGGACATTTAAGCCATTTATAATAATTCTTACAGTGTTGATATCTATGGACAGAGGTGAACACGTACCATCAAGCGGCCCCATTGACTTTTATACAAACACTTTATTTAAAATTTAGAATATTAGTAAAAATTATGATGGTCATGATGTCGTCCTGATTACCCAATCTTTAGGAAGCCTATTAACTACACAGGATATTATAGTGCACGGATATGTGCATAACCACAGATGCACTCACTCTCATAATCCGTTGAGGTGGCAAATCCGACACGACCAGAAAGTTTAAGTGATTAATGCACTTTCCAAAACACGGATGTTACACACTTCTAAATCAAAGATAAATTCAACAGAAAAACCTTAATACTTCCAATCGGTCCGACCTGCAATTTGAATTCAGGACCTCGAGATCTGCACCTTAAATCTAGCCACTAGACCAAGGAGTCAATGTATTAAAAAATATATATTTTACGACAAATATGATCTTAGAAAAACAGTTATTTAACATTACAATATAAGAAATAATAAAACAAAACTGTGCGTAAAACTTATCCCATTTTATCTTATTTGTGGCGAAGAACATAATATGGTTGAGTTGACTATTGTTTAGACGTCCACATGGCTTTCATTATCTACCTAGAGTTGGCCTATAGCCAAACACTTGGCTAAATCCAGTCTACTCCGAAGGATATTATTAGCAAATCTTGCCAAATGATGGGACTAGAAAACACATTGAGGCCTAATAAAAGGGGAAGTGGACTTATATAAACAAAATTCTTGTTTAATTTTCCATTTACTAAAATTCTCGAGTACAAGATTTGTATTTAGTTTAAAAACGTTGTCAATTTACTTCCATATATATAACTATACTTATAGTATACAGGGGAAATATTTGTCTGCTTATCATCGCCTAGTTTTTGGTCATGGCTTCGCCCAAAAAAGCCCATGTCTTTCCTTGGGGTCCAAGTTTGCTTCATACAAAATTTCATAAAGTTGGGTTACCATAGCCGTGAAAGCGTAACTGACATACAGAGTTACTTTCGCATTTTTAATATTAATATTAGTAATAGATCAACTCAGAAACTATCGAACTGTTTTATAAGCTCTTACCACTATAGAGCTATTTTATACAGAAGTAACATAGGCATATATTTTCGTAACAGTAAGATGAATTGAACAACTGACTGCCACGAAATTGAATCTGTGTGTTCAACTCGAGCATAGTAAAATTCTAAAACTAAAATGTTTTATAATATTAACTGTAGTTCCTTTACTATAATTTTTTATCTTTATGAACTTTAACTGTGAACGACGACAAATCTATTGCGTAAAACACTTTTGATTCTGACACGCAGGAACAACCTAAATTTAACGTAACATTTTAAATGAAAAAATTAGAGTGAAAAATTGTTAAATATCTTCAATCAGTATGGGAGAATAGATCAGATAACGAACTCATTTGTTAATAAATTAAGAAAAAAATAATCTAAAAAACTTTTTTTTCTATACCAAATGCTATTGGTAGTTGAGGAGTTTCTCGATCAGAAGCCAATCCTGGGTTGAAAAATCTCATTGAAACTGAACAACTGAACTGGACACTTAAAAAATAACCTCATAAGATAAGAGGCTGTGGCATTTTGAATTTAAGGGACTAACAAACAACGCAATTGAAATAAATAATATCTGTTAATATAACACGGACTAGAGCTTATGACACTTAGATGCGTTCCCCGCGCCCAATATTGGCAATATAAAGCAAGGCAATTGCCCGAGTTTCACTTAATTCCGCCAATAAGCATTCACTAACGCAATTAAATGTTATTTACGATTATATGCTTATCTTCTTCTAACAGTATGACATAATTATATTTCTTTCCTTTTCTTTACGCACTGTATCATTGTAAAAAAAAGTTTATTAAGACTAAATTAATAAATAAATCTTATTATTCATTAAAAGAATACTTTTTAGAAAAAAAAAACGCCTCGATCGGCTCGGGTTCCATCACAGGACACTAATTATTGTAAAAAAAAAACACAGCATGTAAGTCTGTTTATTTGAAAAGAGCAACTATGCGAGTTTCTTGCCGTTTCTTCTCGCTGGAGGCTGCTTTCCAAAACGGTGGTAGTATTTAAATATCGATGATTCAAAAAGGCTTCATTGTGAAGTTTACTTGAATCAAAATTGAATTGATTCCTCATTTTACCTATATAAAGTCGGGATAGGTAGGTTAGTTAAGTAATGAGTTATTATTATTATAAAATATAACTATATAGGTATTTTTCGAATCCATTTTGCTATCGGATGCTTTATAAACGGACGGGTATATTTGAATATGTCAATTAATTCAAATATTGAACTAGTAATGTATTTCATTTTATTGGCAATCAGTTATGATGATGCATTAATTTTAATCATTTGCTTTCAATCTACAAGAAAGCCGGGTTAAGTAAATACTATAAAATGCGTGTGTAGCTCAAGGTTTTTATTTAAAAAAAAAATTAATTTAATTAATTATTTTAACAACTATACATTTCTCATCAATACTAGTTCTTGGTATTTAAATAAACAATCTAAGACTATTATGTTCCATGCGCGCCATCTACAATTTGTTTTCAAAAGGCATATAGAGCGCGGTGAACATTATAGTGAAGCAACTCAAGCGAATAGAAAAAGACGCGTCGTTTGGCACTACCGGGAATTTACATTCGTTTTTGATATTGTATTCGGATTAGTTGCTTCACTTTAATGTTCCATACGCTACATCCAGCCTTATTAATAGAAAAAAAATATATGTATATCTAACAAAAATGTATGCGTTAGGTTAGGTTACATCTAATTTATTAAAAATATATTGATTGAATTTTATCCCTTGGCAACGGGTATTAAATAAAACCGACCGTCAAAAAGTCTTGATAAAGTTCAAAGAACCAATTAGTGTAATCAAATATTTGATCCACAGGACGTCCAGCGCCAACAGTAATATGGCTAATTGATGGCACGCCTGCGCCCCAATACATAGGAGAGAAAACTGACACCCACGTAGTCGTAAATAAACTGGAGCTACCCCACGTCAAGAGAAGTCATTTAAATACAACATTCAAGTGCCGAGCATCGAACACCAACCTCGTCAGCCCACAAGAGAAGACCGTCAGATTGGAAATGAATCGTCAGTATTATAATATATATTTAATCATTACTGTCAAATTGTGTACTCAATGTTACGTCCCATTGGAATCGTTATTTAGTAACTCACCAAAGTGGATTTACCTATTCGATATCTTTGGTGAAATGTATAGAGCTTCTTAACCAAAAATCTTGACTGCGCGCTTAAGGAACACACATAAATAAATAGACGCCATATTTTATCGCTAGGCTTTAATAAATACACTCAACAAAAACGAAAGAACTTAAAGGAGACAAAGAGAGAAAGAGAGAAAAGTCTGATATTATTATGTTTCAACGCGTAAGGTTATTCTGTGTAAAACAAACTTATTAATTACATATGGTATGTCCAATTGTCCATCCAGCTATTGTACAATTTATTCTATTTTCAAAATATGTTTAACATTTAAATAATGTTTAAATCATTCGACTAAGTCACGTTCTATGAATTTTCGCCCAACTTCTTTGTATGAATTATATGTAATTGATTAATTCAAAATTACACGCGAATTGTTTTATAAAAAATAAGTACCGAATCCTCTCAGGTAGGACGTACTTTACGGAATTGGATATATTATTCAATTACCAATTATTTTTATTCAAAAAGACTCTTTCAAGTGCTTCTAAATCCAACAGCTTAGTTTTAAAGTGTCGATTCTTGAGGGAATCTCGATCGAAAGCTCAGCTTTTATTCTTTGTATATAAGTACCGGACATTTTTATCAGCTGAAGGATTTAATTTGGGTGTATGTGTTTGTGTGAAAGAGTGTGTGATGTGATAAATATATACGAATTTGATGACTTATTGATAAAACATAAATGTAAAAATCACTTTTTATATCCCATTGCTTGGGCAGGCCCTTGCCTCCTCTTCGGAATTATATGCCAACATACAAGCCATCTCGTCTCAATTTTCAAATATCTAATGAAATCATGACCTAGAAATACAATATGCATTTATAAAGTAGTATATTGGAGTTCTTAATTATTTATTTTAATAGTTACTTTTGCAAGTGTATAAGATTGATACTTTAACGCTCTTGCTAATTATCTCTACATAACTCCTCTTGTGTATTATATTATTTGCTGAAATGGTTGTAAAATACAAAACAAAATCAAAACACATTTGTTACAGTGAAACCGACGTTAGTCCAGATACAGAACAAGCCCGTGACGTTATCTTCTGAGCGGTACGTCAGCTTATCGTGTGTGTCAGAGGGGAGCCGCCCCCCGGCTCAGCTGACCTGGTTCAAGGACAATAGGAAATTTAAAAGGGGAAAAGTGAGTTTATTCCCATTAATGTTATTTATGTTGTTTATTTTATGTAAACGACTTCTAATGTACTTCTTTTGTATTTGATATTATTAAAGTATCCTATTTATTATCCTACTCAAATATAATATTTTAATTTGTATGGTAAAATTACAATAATTTACTTGGTGGTAGAGTATTTCGCAAACCAGTTTGAGTATTTACCACACCTATCCTATCGCCAAACATCAATTTTTAGTTCCCTAGATTGGTAGCGAATTATTTATGTCAGGAATATTTCTTACAGCGCCACTAGTGGTGACCACTTACCATCGGGTGGATTTTTAGTGTATTTTATATATTTCAATTGAAAGTAATGATCTATCGTTTGTTCATTAACATACAACTATAAAAACATTACATAACAATTGCAATTATTTTATTTTATTGCTTTAATCGTTCTTTTTACTATTATTATTTTTTTCAAAGACATTATTTATTAATATTAATATAGTAGATTTATATCATACAAAATGAATTTCGTAAAGTACCTTAACAGTAAATACTATGTATGTATTTTATTGTGGTAATGTTTTTATAAATTATTTAGCTAGCTAAAATAAAGTAGTAAAGGAAAAACATGTTAAAAAATATGTACCAACTTAACAAAAAGAAAAACATCAAGCTACTAAAAATATATTTAAGAAAATAAATGATATGTTTGTTTGCTTTAAATCAACAAAAAACGTATAACGACTAGTTAAACTAGTTTTATACTTCTCCTTATTTTTCCTTTATCTTTACCAAACAAAAAAAATTTAAACTTATAAGTCTAACAAAGTATGTAAGAATTGGAATGTGACCCTAGGATAAGGGGTTTCCTAGATAACGGGCCTTTATGATATTTGTAACTTATTGTAAACCAACAAAAACATTATTATTATTATAGGCGCTTTAAGCCAAAATAAAATCCAATAGTTTTTTATCCTTATCCTAAATACAATTTCAAAAACACACACACGAATAAAATACATACACACATGGAAATACAAATACTAATATTCTATCGTCTATTTCTCACGCCGATATAATGTAATACATACAACGATAAACACAAGAAACTAATATAATGGATAGTTGATAAGATTTGATTAACACGAGTTTCGTGTCTTTGGACGAAGTATATAACGAAGTTCTATAATTTTTAGATAACAGACGCAATGAACGACACGTGGGTGAGCAGTTCCCTGCAATTCATGCCTCTGCCCGACGACGACGGCGTGCAAATTAAATGCCAAGCGGACAACAACGCTATGCCCGGACATAGCATTGAAGATTCCTTCAAGCTGGATGTTGTCTGTGAGTATTCATATTACAATTTGATTAAAGGAATTCTGGAACCCCGGCTCGTATTGCTTGTCTTTAATAGAATACGTTTGTAAATTTGTGTTAGTTTTAGAGGATATGAATTCGTTATTGCATTTCATTGCGAATGTATGACTAATTATTTTTGTCAGTAGCGCTCTATGACTCAGCACGCTTGATAGAATCAAATTAATTTAAAATATAAATATAGATTTATAATAGTTATACAAATAAGGATCAAAATATATGCATAGAAAACTAAATAGGGTTTAGGATTTTCAGATAAAAAACAAAAGATTCTAGGGCCGAGATAGTCCAGGGGTTTTAACATCTCGATCACAACCAAATTTTGAGGATTTTAACTCGGCAAGCATCTTTAAATACTTATTTATGTTCAATGTTCATCTAGTGCACGGCCATAAATAAAAACGCCATGAGAAAACCTGCATGTGTCCGACGCTGCCTGGTGGAATAAGCTCTAAACAATGGCATACATTCCCCTCACATTTAGGAAGCCCGTGTAGTCATCATTAATAGAAGCACCTCCACGGACTACATAATAAATCGGATCAATAATTTCTCACAAATTCCAATAAGTATAAAAGTATGTCCCTTCAACGGAATAAAATGTTTGGCATAAGAAAATCAACTGACATTCACGTAAATACATCACTAACATCATTTCCAGTAATATATTTTTTTCCCACACCAAATATGAAATGTCATAAACATTTTCGAACAAAAAACGTAATACGAGACTCGACCCAATTTGTTCGGCCCACCTGTTTGCCGAGACAAACGGCTACGACGCAGTTTTCTCCACTTCTTAATATCATGAGACATTCCCTAAATGGATATTGCTACAAAATAAGCAATAACGAAGTTAAACTCAACCAGTTTTCACATCTCTAACATCGTTAAGTTTAATTATCATAGCTACTTAACACCCTGCATTTATACAAGATATACAAACGCGATACTTATAAGCCAACTTCGAGCCATACTTAGTGTAAGGCCGTTAAGGAGCTATGTACAACTTCTTAGATTTTGTTAATTAAATTAAACGATAAAATTTGTATGGCTTTAAAACGTTCATGTTTCACTCACATTAATGTCATGTTTATTATTATCTTCACACTAACAAAAATAAACTAGTTTTTGTATATATATATGTCACCGTAAAATTTAAATAGCGTTAGATTATAATCCATCTCGCGAGAATGTAAACTGCATACTGCATATATTGCATGGTGCTTTTATTTAACGCTATTATCGTTGGATAATCTGTAGGTGTGAATTTCAGTTAAATTATGTAATTTAAATTAACCCAAAGATTATAAGTTGTTCAAAAAAGTTTTATTGTAAGTTGAATCACTGTTCATAATCTTTTGATAGTTTACAATCTCGCGAGATAAATTATAATTAAACTTTACGGAGATATAATAATATATATTTATGAATAATTGTATTGTACAATTATATGTACTATAAATTATTAAAATAACTCATGAGTATTCTTAAGAATAGGTAAACTTCTGTGCTCCTCAAATTAAACCCAAACGAGTTCATTTTTTATCTAACCAAATGCAACCAATAAAATATGATCTCCCATTTCAAGAATATATATTTTAACATGATCGTTTCGGAAAATATCACCAATATCATGACGCAAAAAAAACTATAAAGGACAAATATAAATAAAAAAATAAACGTTAAAAAAACTAAATATTAAACCGTTTTATTTAATGTGATATATTATGCAATATTACTCTTTAGAGAAATCTAATTTCATATGATTTTTTTCCCAAACATATCATAAAAATGAGAATTTTGATGTCCTCACATTTAAGATAAAATAGACACTATACACAGAATTGCCGATAAGGAAAAAAGATAATTTTCCCTTAAGGAAGTTGTTAAGAAAAGATATTTAATATCAGTGATGAATTAAATATTGGTTTTCGAAACACATTTGTGATCTACTTTTAATTTTAACAACAACAATAAATACTTATTTGAGGAGATGAATTCTATTTAAATGAATATTTGATTAAAAAATGTTTATTGTAAGATATTATTATGAACCTAGAGTGGGAGGCTAATTGATTCTTAATTACCAAAATCTATGATATCCGTCCCATACATGGGTATCGGCTGACTAACATTCCCGCTCTGCCATCTTCTTACAGAATATAACATCGTCTTTGCATGTATAGTAGACCAAGTCCCTCCCTCGAATACGGACTACACCATAGAGTCACTCTCACAGTCAATTCTGCTAATCATATTAGAACCAGGAGGGACACATATGGTACCTTCGTGTTAGTAATTTGCACTGGCTGGTACGCATTTCAAATAGTACCCCATGATAGTATATCTAATAATGTTTTATTTTTCATATTTAAGTGATTTGTACTCAAAAATATAACAGTTATGTAGGCTCTTCAAAACGCTCTGCTGAAATGAGATTTCAGATTTTTAACCATTTATTTATAAATTAAAATCAAAATTAATTTATAATTGACGATTACATCGTAATTTTTCATTTTATTCTATTCTTATGGTTGAATTTTAAATACTCGCTCACTCAAACTAATAAAAGAACACCTTATAATTAGTTTAGAATCGCCGAAGATATCTAGAGACAATCATAGAAAAGGTTCAACTTTCAAAATTAAAATATACTGCGGGTATAATATATTGATAATAATAAAAGATTCATCGTAATCAGATAACAATGGAAGACATTTAGGAAAATACAACAAGCAAAATATTTCATCACTATCCTACTCTTATTTCACACTTGGGTTGCTTTTTATCGAATTAAAATTCACCAATTACTTTTGGGTACAAACCCCAAAAGTAATTGAATTTTAATTCTTTATACTTTATAGTATCAATTAAAAAATTACAATCAGCAATTCTATCAAGGTACAATGAATGCTTTGCCTTTCTTTTCGAATCTGTAAGCCTTTTGCAGACCTACGATTGAATAAGGCATTCATTTATTTTCATTCTTAAGACTCAGTCAGAGTAAAACGATTAATTTCTTAAAGCGCCTCTCATTATCTTGATTAAAAATGTTTATATTGAAATATTATACATTATGGCAACATAAACCTATCGTGTAATAACAAATGGAGATACCCCAAAAGAGACTTGGTTTTATACAATTTTAAAGATAATAATAATTAGCGCTGGAGTTACTGCATAGTACAAAGTCGCCTCCACCAGTGATAATTCTCGTTCCTTTTCAGGGGCATTGTTAGAAAATGTACATATCAAGATTCTTGGGACTTGTTAAACACAAAGTAAATGCGTACAATTATGGTCGTAACAATAAACTGAAACATTCTGTATCTACCTTAATTAAATTTGTCTTCCATACGACTTCTCTTCATTTTATACTATTTGCTTTAATTTGTATGATGAAATTATTTACGCTCTAGTGATTTTAACATCAAAGCTAAAAATCACCGTTTATAGATACGTATTATATAAATATACTAGTAAAATATATTATCAATATTGAGGCCGTGACTTTGTTCGTTATTTACGCGTTAAGCTTATTGAAGATTGATTATTATTTGGAATACATTTTATTTTATTTATAAGTAACTCACTTACTTAGTCTCTTCTTTTAGTAAGAACTCGTGGTACATATTGATGATATTATACCAATCTTTATGTGCTTATAAGATAAACATTGTGACAATTCAAAGAATACGTAAAAAACTGTTTTACATTTCTGCCCATTCGACACCTCCATCGCATGACAAAATTTGTGATTTTACAGGTGTGACGACCTCCGTGGTCGAGTAGTGTGTACACCGGTTTTCATGGGTACGCCACTCTGAGGTCCCGGGTTCGATTCCCGGCCGAGTCGATGTAGAAAAAAGTTCATTAGTTTTCTATGTTGTCTTGGGTCTGGGTGTCTCTGGTACCGTCGTTACTTCTGATTTCCATAACACAAGTGCTTTAGCTGCTTACATTGGGATCAGAGTAATGTATGTGATGTTGTCTAAAAAAAAAAAAAACAGGTGAGCGATTTTTGACTTTCGTCTTTGCATTGCTCGACCATCAAATACAGGTTGTGATTAATTTTGGAACACTGCAATGATTGTTAGATTAGAGAGTAATATAACTTTTGATTGCATTAAAAATATATATATTTTAGTAAAAAATAAAAACTTACGACTTTATTCATGTTGACACAAGGTCTTTACTTTAATATGAAACGACGCATATAATCATAAGTTATACTTATAACGTATAATCCACGAACATCGAGCACCCATAGAGTAGCATCTTCCGTGTGCGTTTTATACGCATGTGTAATTTTTTTTAAAAAACATCATTACATAGTATAAAATAAAGTCGCTTACAGCTGTGTCTCCCTGTGTATGCTTTGATATTTAAAAATACACAACGGATTTTGATGCGGTTGATTTTAATATTTAGATTGATTCAAGAGGAGTTTATATGTATATTACATGCACAATATAGTAGAGGAACACTGTCTATTTTAGAGGTTTCTAAAGTGATGTCGTAAATAAACACATTTTTGCGCTTACATTGCAAACGCTAGCTGAACCCTACGAGATGGATCAAAATAATACTGTAGTGTATTGTACACCTTAAAAAGGTCGTCAAAAAAGTCCGCAATGGTCCGCAGTTTCTTTTATTGTTAGATTTTTAAATATCTTAGTAATATTTTGTTTGTACATTGTACAACGTCGGTTCTAAGCCATGGTTTACTTGTGTGTGCTCTAAGAGATCAACGCAAACCGTCGCAACTGAGGACACGACTATATGCGCGGGAGTTTAAATATGATAATACTAATAGCGAGTTAAAACCTCGGTTTATAGAGAAAATATGAAAAGATAGTTTTCACAGATGTGTCGTATTTATAGTATTACCAATGTCTCATTTTGCCCAAAAACCCTGTCACGACTTTTTGCGTGGAGGGTGTCGTATTATGAGAAAGGAAATCAAATCATCATAAAAATCAGAAATGTAAATCTTTTATTATATTAAAAACTAAAATGTTAATGATATTGAGTTACAAACACTAGTAAAGCCAACTGCCGCCTAGTTAACTGTGGCTAACTTATGCGTCTGCAGATCCCCGAATTTCAGGTCAAGTCTCGGATCGGGCCGATAAAAATATTGTAGTTTTTTTTTTGTGAAAATGTTCTCAGTTTCAACCTGGTCGATACAGAGAACGATTTTAATTGACATTAAACAAATGTTCATCTCAAAATATCGCAATTCTATGATATATTGATAATATCAATAACAATCACTCTATTAAAAACAACATCGATTGAAAAATTTAAAGGACAATAAGTTTTTCAATCCAATGCTGATATAACCCAAAGATTGTCGTGTAATTAATAAATAACTATAAGCTTGAACCACAATGCCTCTTTAAATGATAATTAAATTGATCCCTCCGGGTGGTTTCAGCCATATACTGCTTAGTAAATAGATCTATTAAAAAACCAAGGCGAGCTCCACCGCGTTAAATCATCATCGGCGTACCTTACCACGAGGGGGTGGCGTTTGTGTTTAGGTGTCTTAGTATGTAAGATGGTAAAAAGTACAGATAACAATAAATGATTATATTTGTTAACCTTCAAGAAATGAGCCCATACCTTTCTAGAGGCCGGCAATGCACCTGCAAGCCTTGTAGATTGTGTTGCAGAAGAGCGGTAGTTGTCACTGTCATCAGGTGACCCTCGTACTCGTTTGCCACCTGCGCCAAAAAAAATTATTCGTTTAATATAGATCTGCAACTGCGCACGTAGTTCGACGTGCGTGTGTGCGTGCACAGGTACAAATTGCACCTAATGCACTGTTGTCGCTCATTGTCATAATCCAATGGCTCGGGAATCTGACACGACCGAAGAGAGATATTTCCGTAAATAAATACTGCCGTTGCAAACTTTATAGTTTGGATCGGTATTCAGTTCTTTATAATTCAAATATTTTTTAAATGTGTTATAAATGCACTACACTAGAGGATTGATAACTCAGCTATCTATACTTTCGCAATATATTTCTCCTCGACAATCCACATTCAAGAATTCTCGTAACATCTTAACCGAGCATTCTATTGAATACAACACAAAGACCACCAAAGCGATCGCCGCTAATACAATAATTATTTATAACACGTAACGTGGGAATCGTACGAGTTGCAAAATCAAGACCACCTACAAACTGCCAACCATCGTACCGAGTACGAAGGAAACTTCACTTCCGGCTCACGCTTCGAGCAGTTGACACTAGGCTAATTATTTGATAGGATAAATGTAATTTCATTACTTCTTTTTTTTTAATAAATAGTTTAAGTAATTTAATCTTTTATTTGCGCCTCTTGGACTTGCTTATTGTAACTAATGAGGCTTAAAATACGCACAAAAAATATTGAATAAAAAAACCGCGTATCCATTCGTAATTTAATTCAATTTATTTAATAACAGAACAGGATAATTTAAGAACGTATTAAGAATTGAGTGATATACTCATATTAAGTAGAATCTGCAAAAAAAGGAAGAATTTCTAAAAGGGTACATATACAAACTCTATATTTGCTAAAGAAAAACCCAAAACGGAGGGAGGAGTTATAGCGCAATAGGGGTAAATTATGGCCACTCTCTTAGGTCATAAGCTAAAAGGATGATACCGACGCCAAAATTTAGGATTTGGAAAATATATGACGAGCCACGTTATGTAGCGGATATTATAATAAACACTAATATTTGATAGATTTTTCTACTAAACCACTTGATTGCCTCATTGGTTTTTTGGCTAAATATAAGGCCGAAGATCCCAAGGTCCTTGGTTCAAACTTCAGGTTGAACCGATGCTAAAAAAATTCCATGTATCCTGGAGTCTAATAGTTAGAAGTGCGTATAGTCCCATGCCTCGGAAAGCAAGTAAAGCCGTTGGTCCTGCGTCTGAACTATTTCAGATCGTGTCAGATTTGTCGGCAGGTTGGATTATGAAAGTGAAGGAATAGAGTGTCACTGTATCTGAGCACAAACTTTTGCACTGTAAATTATTCTGCGCAATTGTCTGGTTTCCCTTGAGATTGACCACCGTAGCCTAAATCAGAGAGGAAGACAGCATCAACATACTAAAGGTACAATAAAGTAAAGTAATCACTTTGAAGGGTTCAATTACTGGACGTTTTAAAATAATAAATAAATATTGGACAACATCACATACATTACTCTGATCCCAATGTAAGTAACTAAAGCACTTGTGTTATGGAAATCAGATGTAACGACGGTACCACATACACCCAGACCAAAGACAACATAGAAAATTAATGAACTTTTTTTCAACGTCGACTCGGCCGGGATTCGAACCCGGGACCTCGGAGTGGCGTACCCATGAAAACCGGTGTACATAATACTCAACTACGGAGGTCGTTTACATTTTTGAGTAAGTATAATTGGAGCTTATCCCACGATCCTGCTCCAATTATAAATATACCTATGTGCAATATTTTCATCCGACACATGCAAGGTTTTTTAAGATATTTTCCCTCATCAAGCGCGAAATGAGTAATTATTAACACAAATTAAGCACATGGGAATTAAATGGTTCTTTGCCTGATTTCAGGCCGCAATCCTCGGTGTAGAGCCGAGCTGAGAGCCGAGATGGCCCAGTGGTTAGAGCGCGTGAGTGTCTAATTTCAACGAAATTCTGCCACATGTGTATTCCACCAACCCGCATCGGAGCGTGGTGCAATATGCTCCAAGCCTTCTCCTCAAAGGAAGAGGAGGTCTTAGCCCAGCAGTGGGAAATTTACAGGCTGTTAATGTAATGTAATGTAAAATGTACTCTAACCTCAAGACCATTGCGGTTCCCTATTTATTACTTAAAGCCAATTGTATTTTTAAATAACACATCCAATCGGTCTATATATATATACAATATAAACAGGAAATATTGAAAATAATTAATATTATATACCGAACAGCTAAATATCATAATTGTTTATGTAGGCTCGTGTCTATATCTAGGGGTTTTGTTAATTGGCTTCGTCTCTTAGTGATTGATCGTGGTAACATAACGGGGCTAACCAGAGGTATTCAGTGTCGTATCTTCGATAGCTAATATACCGTAAGATAATATATCAATTCAGTGCGTGTTTGTTAATTAATTTCCCCTTGTGTATATTTTTGGAAATGTGTACCATAATTGGAAATGTGTAATGGTGTATCACACCCACACATGCGTAATCAGCCTATACTATGGTGCCTTTAATGGATGATTTATGAATACGTTAATGACATGTCTTTGATGAATGCAGAACCACTCTGTATCGTAGCTTTCATTGGCGGTTTTTCCGAACCGATACAACTTGGTAACCTTCAAGAAAATAGCCTACTCATTTCTTAAAGGCCGGGAATGTACCTGCAAGCCTTCAGTGTTGCAGATGTCCCTGAGTGGTCATTGTCGCTTTCCATCATCAGGTGAGCCTCTTGCTTGTTTGCCATCCGTCCCATAAAAAAGTCTAGACTAGTTCTGTCAAGTGCTTCCAGTATTAAGCTTTCATTTATTTTCTGACCTTTATTTTATACATTTAAGCAGTGGTCTGCTCTCTTAATGAAAACGCTTGGACCTTCCACTTTTGATAGATAGGCAGAATTTCATCCAACATATACAGGATTGTTCACGATGTTTTAATTCACAACCAAACTTCAGACGTAAAATGTAAACAGAAATTAATTTAATGAAAATTCAGTTGTATTAATAATTAGGTAACATAAGAATAATAATTATCTTCTCCGTCTGTGATATCATTAAATTGAAGGCGAATAATAGTTTATTATAAGATAAAATTATATGATATGCTCTTTGTATGTTAAATCAAAATTTTCTTTATTCAAGTAGGCCCATAAAAGGCTTTGAATCGTCATGTTACAGAGTTGAATAAAACGTAACACTACCGAGAAGAAACGGCAAGTAACTCAGTTATTACTCTTTTCCACCATTTTAATTTCAGAGTAAGTCAGTTATATATCCTGCCTAAAGTCAACAAATGCTAAGTTCACACTATTTTATCTTTAATATAATCTTGTTTTGAGTAATATGCCTTATTTATCAATGTTTTTTTGAGATGAACTTTGAAATGTTTAGTAGTCAGAGTTTAATGTAATATGTCTATATAAATATTTTTTTATATTTAAACATGAGCAACCTATACATAGTTGAATTTAGCTTCTTGGAATACAACGATTTTATAAGGTTTTATTATATATTTGGCTGCAGATGTGAAGTAAATATTATAAAATGAGAAAGAATGAAAGATACAATCTTCATAAAGAGTAAATAATAAGTCTAAGTAGTTACATAATATGTGTCAATTATAACCGATTCTCAAAGAATTATATAAGCAATATTAAATCACGTACATAAGCAGTGTTAAAAATGGGTAGGTAGACTAGCAAGTGATCGCCAACACTCATAAACATTTGCACTGTAAGACATATTAACCATTACTTACATTGCCAACGCACCACCAATCCTGGAAACTGGCTCACTCAAACTTTAGCAGCACCTACTCATACAGAACCCTACCAACAAGGATAAATACTAAACAGATGCAATGTCACCGCGCGCGTACCTCACGTTTTTGGTGGTGTACTAATTGCCATAATAAGCTATAATTATTGAAATTCGATGATTTTGCGTAAAATTGAACCGATGCGGTTGTTGTTTTGATAAAACGTTTTTAAAATCACTTAAAATTCACGTACACAACCTAAAAGCCTACAACTATTCATTTTTAATACCTATATATTCAATTGAATGAATATATGAATAATGAGTTTGAGTAGCACAATACTATTTAGACTAGTGGTCTTTTTTTTTTTGTTAGGCATACGAGCAAATATGTTACCTGATGATAAGGGTCACTAACGCCCATTAACAATGGCGCTGTGAGAAATATTAAACATTCCTTAGATCACCAATGCGCCACCAACCTCGGGAACTAAGATGTTATGTCCCTTGTACCTGTAGTTACACTGGCTTCCTCACCCTTCAAACCGGAACACAATAATACTAAGTACTACTGTTTGGCGGTAGGAATATCTGATGAGTGTGTGGTACCTACCCAGGCTTGCACAAAGCCTTAAGTGATTATTTATCATAACATTCGAGTATATTTTATACCATACAGGGTGCCACACACGATACATTACTTGGAAGAGTTTCAAGAACATCATATTTGCAGCTAATTTGGTCTTATGATTACGGTATGATTATGAAAAGTTATTAGTTTCTGAGTTATACTACCGCCAAATAACAGTACACTTTACTGTTGTGTTCCGGTTATAAGGGTGAATAAGCCAGTGTAATCACAGGCACAAGGGACATAACATCTTAGTTCCCAAGGTTGGTGTCGCATAGGTGATGTAAGGAATGGTTAATATTTCTTACAGCGCCTTTGTCTATGGGCGATGGTGCCCACTTACCATCAGGTGGCCCATATGCTCGTCCACCAACCAATGCAATAAAAAAAAAAAAAGTTATTCCAAATTTTCATAGCAATCAATAGTACATATATATAATAAAATTAGGAAACTAAACCGAAAAGTTTGATTGAGCTTATTGCAGAATCGGTACAAATTTAAAATATTAATTCTCTAGATAGCTCATACATAGAGAAAAGTTTTACAGCTCGTATAACAGAAATATTGTTATACGAACTACGCAGACTTCGTACGGATGAAGTATGATTTTTATTGTTTTTTTTTTAATCCCGGAACTGGACCGCGTTTAATCTAAATTATCCAACCTACAAAACACAGATAAAAAAAGACATCGAAATTGATCCAGTAAAGTGGTTATAATACCGAAGAATAATTATTATATATATAACGATCCATAACAAATCATAAGCAAGAAAACATTTCGTCATACTTATTTTATAAATTTAGTATGTCATATATGAGAAATACGTATTATATTTATTATTTTAAAGATATTAATAAAAGATATGCAATCAAGAGTTCTGTATATTTAAAATTATATATACATACATCATAACGCTGTAACCCAATGGTAAATGTATAATTAATTTAATAAATCTTGTATATTATTGTACTTATTTTTGGAGAGTTCGACTTTTTTACCTTTTTAAGACGACGTGCACTTTTCATTATTTTCTTATTAACAAAAACCTTAATGTTCCTAAAGTAGCTTTTAAAGCGTGTTTAGTGTAACTTTGACGGCAAACTTGTTGAAAATTAATTCTATGTAATTTAGCCCAGTCCAGCTCTACGGTAAATTTATACCCGTAAATATGCCAATATCAAGTTTGCATTTTAAATTTAACTTAAATTAGCTTTTTGTTGACCTATTGGGAGAATATAGATTTTTTTTTATTTGCAAATTTCCTTTAGGGGAAGACACACGTGTTAAGGCTAAAACGTAACTTATATACTATTCCAGACTACAATCTGTCTCTACTATAATCTACCAAATTGTTTTCCTTCTGGCGCTGTTCGGGAATGATTGAGTATTAGAGGCAGTGGAACAAATTACTGTATTATAAACATATTTATATTGATATTGTTAGTTATATAAACCACGTCCGTCACGCACACAACACTTATTCTGAAACAAAATATATTTATTATAAAATAAATATTTTTATTGAATATATTTGTATAAAATATTTTTAAAAATAGAATAGATTTTTTTTAAACAGTCATTAGTCATGCATTCATATGTCTCATAAAATATATAATTTTATTGAAAATAAAAGATAACCTATACCAGTAAGTTATCATATAGTATTTAACTTATTTTTTTTTAAATAGTCGTGCATTAAATTCTCTAAAGTGGTATACGTAGCGAATGCACCAAGGCTCTGTCCAAACAGCTTACTCACTGCAGAGTTTGGAATTAGTTTCAACTAATTTAGTCGTTTCTAACTTACGCATTATTTACGAGACCACTGTATAGGATTAATTTATCTTTTGTTTTCCAACTTTCAAATCTAATTATAGCAACATAATTATTTAAATTTATATCGTAATTCACCTTATGATCAGCGGCGAAATCATTGTCAGTAAACTCAGATGTTACGATGATTCTGCCATGTATGCATTTACTAGCATAGGGGAAGAGTGGTCAAAGCCTCCTCTTTAAGAGGGGAGAACAACAAGACAGATGGTATATATGGTATCGTAGAGTCTTAAGCTTACCTTTACCTTTATTAGTCATAATAAAGGAAAATATAAAAAATGAATAAAATTTAAGTGAAACAATTCCGACGCGAGAAAGTCAAAAAGCACTCAGCCGATTGAGTTTTAATTGTTTAATTAGTAGAATAAAGTAAAGATTTGAGAAAAGATAATTAAATTTTAAGGAAAAAAATAATAATTAAATGTTAAGATTTTATATATTAAAAACTCTATCATTATATCTATTATCATTTCGTAGAGATAACATTGTTATTATAGAGCTGATGAGTTAATTTGATCGGCTCTATATTAGAATAACCTTACCAGTGAAATAAAAAAAAGCGTTAAGTACTAAGTAGCTCTCTCAACATTTATTGAGAAATCTAATAAAGTATGCGGCGCTCCACTCTGAAGGAGAAGGTGCAGCTGGATGGAGCAGCTAGTTTTTAAAATGAAAAAGGCATATGTTAAAATCGCATTAAAAAATAGTTACATTAAATCTTTGTAGCAAAAGTCTAGATTTTAGTATAGTTATTTTAGTTAGTCTGTAATGTAAACTTAATGAAAAGTTTATCCATTGCAGAGGACTTGGAGGAGTGACGTAGTTGACTTGTCCTACCCGACGTAATGTTTACACGGAAGAGACTAAGAATTAATTTGTTCTCTGTATCAACTCTAACTATTAACAGAAAGTTAAATACATTATACCGTTTTTTAAGTACACACACAGTCATTTGAACACACATTTATTAGATACCAACTAGTTGTCGTACGCGGCCTCTAAGAGGTTAGCCGTCCTGTATTCACTGTTTACTTTAAAAATGAAATAAAGTAAATGTAACTCGTTGACTTATCATATACTCTTCTCACCTGTGGTTTCGCTTGTGTTTAATGGTTTGGTGTGTCAGGTATTAGATATAAAAGAAGCCTATGTCATCCCTTGGGGCACAAGCTTAATAAAAAATTCCATCAAATTCGGTTCAATAGTCTCGCCATAATAGAACAACAGACAGATACACAGAGTAATTTTCGTATTAATAATATTTCTATACTATAGTATAGATTTATTCATAGAAGGCGCCCCGCGCTGCTTTAAGTTATCGTATATTTTTCGCTGTCTTTTCTCTACGTCATCTTATGAACACATATACATTTTGTAAGCACGATCGTCACTAACATTAACGTCGATAATAATTAAACGTGGACGGACGCGTTCGAAGTGAATAGATCTATAAGGCACCATTACATAGCTGTGTATTCTTACACAATGATTTGTCTTTTTCTTGCAAACGCCAAATTACTGATGCGAGAAAAAGAGAAGTCATTGTACAAATAACTATTCATCAAAGTTATACAAGTTTTATTATAAGGCTGTTAAAATAATAGTTAAGTACTTATTTTAACTTTTCTTGTTGTATTTAACTCTTGCACAATTATAAGTTTCTCTCTCTTTGTTTCCATTGTAATATTTCTTTGATTGCATTAAAAATGCATAATTAAAAAAATGGTTAAAGTTTGAATAATTTGATAATGGTTATATTATCGTATATAAATAATTCATCTATACTAATATCATAAATGCGAAAGTAACTCTGTCTATCTGTAGCTCTTGCAAGACTAAACTACATAACCGAATTTGATGAAATTTGGTAAGCAAGCTAGAACACTAAGGAAGGACATAGACTTTGATTAAGTAGCAGCTGATGACCAACTTCTAAAACGCGAGCGAAGCCACAGGATACAAGTAGTAAACCGCTTATTTTCGTAATTTAAAATAAATTATATTAAATAATTTCTGTATATATATATATATGTATATGTATACTTATAAGTATATATATGTATATATATACTTATAAGTCTTACTTTATTATTACGAAATTTTCAAGCTTTATAAACAGATTAAATTAAATTAACTCGCAGAGTTAGCGTCTGTTGTTTTATTGCATACAATATGATATTAAAAACACTAACTTAATTAAATTTATTAAAATTTATGATAGATAGATTTTATAACGGACTACCGGATATTGATCACCCCGGACCATAAACATTAAAGCTGTTAGAAGTATTAACCATTTCGTACATCGCCAATGCGCCACCTACCTTACGAACTAAGAAGTTGCGTCCCCTGTGCAATTACACTGGCTTACAAACCAGAACACAACTATCCTAATAAATGATGCTTAGAGTGGGTGGTACTTTTTGATTGCACAAAGCTCTACCACAAAGTATATTATAAGTATAAGTATCTTTACAATATCTAGTGTATTGAAAATTTCAGAGAACTAGTATGTGAGAGTGTTCAGTGAACGGTAATTAAAATCTTGTTATATGTCGGGTACTTAACATGAAAAGCAACACCGAGGTTGGTCCAAAAACTAATTTCGACCAACGAATCGTTTCAGGACTCGAGTAACATTTTCAAGGAGATTCAATTAGATTTCACAGATTGTTTCACGAAAAATTCTCTTCTTTTAATAAATGCTGTAATTTTTTTTCTGTGCATAATAAGTACATTTATTCACTAATACTAAGATGTAATGGTTTTCTGACTTGTATTGATATTTTTATCATTAACTTTAGAATTAAATTGATATTATTTACTTAATAGGTATACGAGCTTTGTATTTTTGTTTATCTTTGTTTTGTTATAAGTAAATTTCTTGTATGATTGTTGTACTTTAAAATGAAATGCTAAGCAATTAATTTAAATTATAAAATTCGGTAGAGTAAATCCAATTAGTAAACATTTCAATTTCCGATACGCAACCATACACTAATTATATAATTGTTCAAAGCATACGAAACCATCGTAGCGCGCGAAATGACTTAATTCTTTAATGGGACAGTCGTCAAAATGAGCAAAGAAAGGCGCTGACTCTATTACGACTAAGGAAATTAATTTCCGAATATAAATAAATTCTATTTACTTCTGCTTGGCGAACCGTAACGCATTTAGAGCGGGTGGAATAGCTTCGCTCCCTTCGTCTTGAATCGTTTTGGCAACAATTTAACGTAGAAATCGTAAATGTTTATTTGGACGACGTTTTCGCGCCGCGGGTCGACGTCGTTATAGGTCTTTAATGGCCAATAAAGTGTCAACGCCTGGTTTGAGACTCTCTTCACCTGAACAAACCAGATGTTTCAGTAGTTCGGTAATGATTTTAACATCGCGTGGTTTGCAGTCGTTCGCTCAGTGATATTGTATCAACACGCTATTATTATTTAAATTGTCCAAAGTGAATAAAACTATACGATGGTATCATAGGAGGGTTGTCTTTGATTGATACTGTTATGTAAGTAAAGTAAACTACAATAATAATCTGTAAATGTCTAACTATTGCGAAAAAGGACTATTCTAAATTTGAGGAAAATGTTTGAGGCTTATTCAAAACATGCTCCAATTAGCATGGAAATACAAAATGCAGTTTTTCTTCACCGCCAATAAAACTACAAACACAAATAAAGCACATGCAAATTCAGTGGCACACCGCACTTTTATTTATTGGGATATCTGGGCTTATTTTGATAATTTAAAGTTAAAATTTTACCATTCATATCTTTGATATCGTCCTTATAAATCACGTAAACTACCAAACGGCTATTTGATAAGAAGTCTCCTTCGACCATAGATAAATCGATAAATATACCACTGGCATTTAAGGGTTATGTTGGGGACTAATACCAACACGATGCTTCACTGCTGCTGGCTCAGAATTGCACCGCACACGTACGTAATTTGAAGCAATTTGATAAATGCACATCATCAAAATGAATAGCGGTATTTAAAACTTTCAACATTCCCGAACATAGCCTAGTTTCATATATATTCTAATGAACATTTCAAACAATGAAACTTAAATATCGTAACGATGTAGAAACCGCATATACAGGAGATTTTCCATCTGTTCGAGTATGCAGATTGGTTGAAAATCAGTCGATAGTGTTCGGTTATTCGATAAAGTTAGCGGATGTATGTTTAGTCCATTTTGAAATAGGATTAATTTTATTCGGAATTATCATGTATTATTCTATTACAAAATTTCCCTCATTTTCTCTCAATAAATCACATAATAACACTTGAATATCACGAATACTTTACTCAGAATTTTATTTTCTTTTTGTTTCCTTATTCGATTGAAAATATAATAGATTAATCAAAAATATAAAAACAATTTTGTCGTCGCTTGAGTAATGTCAGTAAGTCTTATTAAATGTAAGTATTTTGTTATTTGTAAGAGCCGCCTTTTTGGGGTGACTCCTTCAATTACTCGACGCATCCCTGTCTTGTGCTCACTCACTCCACCTCTTAATTAGTACCTCAATTTATTTTCTTATAATATAAAGTACAAATTCGTTATTTTATGTGATTCCGTATCGTTCTGTAGTCTCTGCTTATATAGTGTAATAATTTTTTTATTATATAGGTAAAAGCTAATGGGCCACCTGATTGTAAGTGGTCACCACGGCCCATAGACATTGCCGCTGTAAGAAATATAAATACTTTACGTCGTTGATACACCTCCAACCTTTTGTACTAAGATGTGTCTTGTGTCTGTAGTTACACTGGCTCACTCAACCTTCAAACCTAAACAAAACAATCCTAAACATTACAGTTTGATGATAGAATATATGATGATTAGGTTACCTACCTAACGGTCTTGCTCAAAGCCCACCACAAATTAAAACAAATAATCACTAACATTACTTAATATGCGTATATCCTTTGATGTTTATATTTTATTTTGATCCTTGAGATCAAAAAACATATAAAATACAATACAAATATCTATATAATGTACATATTATGTTCAAAATATTGATCTACGCCGTCGGATCCTGTCACAATATATCTTGATTGTATATGTTCTTAACTAGTGAGGTACGGCAGACTTTGACCAAACCAAACAATGGCTTTTAGTTACTTTTACCAAATACGAAATAATAACTTATTGTATTAATTCCTTGAAAATGAAAATAGTTTAAGTTAACCCTTAAAATATAACGTATCTATCAAGTGAAAGTTTCGAAGATTAACTTAAAAAAATTTGGCAGACAGACAGACATTTTAAAAATTGTGCTTTTTTGATTAAGAGTATTTCACGGTACTTGTGCAAGTCCTTCTGGGTTCTACTTATTCATCAGATTTTCTACAGCCAGTTAGTAGTAGTTTTTGTGTTCCGGAAAAATTAAGTTAGAAAAAACAACTTTGAAGGCTAAGTGAGCCAGTGTCGATACAGACAGGAAACATAAAATCTTAGCTTCCAAGATACGTGGTTGGCGCATTGGCGATATAAGGAATGGTTAATAGTAGGTACTTACAGGGCCAATGTCTATGGGCGATGATGACCACTTTACATCAGGTAGCCAGGTACCATTTGCCCGTCGGCGTACCTAATTTTATATTACTTTAATTTACAAACAAGCAATTCAGATTTATTTCTTTTTATATATAAAATATAATTCAAATCGTCCATTTAAGTATTGAGACGTAATATTAAATTTAAATGACGTGCAACCTTTGAATGTTATTAGATCTGATTCTTCGAAACTCAAGGCGTAATTTTACTTAAGTAATTTCATATAATGGAATTTCACTCCAATCTGAAGTTCGGTTAAAGGGGAGACGTCCCTTCGAGTTTTAATGGCTTGAACAGAATCTTGAATAGAATTTACTTTTTGACATTTATGTAATAATTCATAATTCCAATATTGACTAATCCATTAAATATATTCGAACGATTCAAAATCAATTTGCAAATTAACTTATTAAAAATGAAAACATCAAATTCTCGTATGAAAAATAATATATAGAAATAAGGTTTTAATGCTAAGGGTATCTGAAGAGTACAAAGGTTAATCTCAACGCTATCTCACTTTATATCGTACACAATTTCCTCAGAAATTCTTCCATATAATAATCACATATTCTACCTCAATGGGTACATATTATACTCAGTATAATACGGGCTGTATTATGTATATATATATATATATATATATATATATGTTTATATAATCCTAAATAGCTTAAGTGGAGAACAACGAGTTTAGATAGACTGGAAAACTGACCTCTTGACCTTATGAGCTTTTCTCATACCCTTTCCAACAATAACAAATTACACTTAATTTAATATGAGAAAAGGATAATAAATAGCCATTTTAAAGACGACAACGTAACTTTTTTTTTGTTTCAGATCCGCCTGTAGTATCTTTGTCGCTAGGCAGCACCCTCAACCCTAATGACATCAAAGAAGGTGACGACGTTTACTTCGAGTGTTCTGTACGTGCGAATCCAAAGGAACATCGCATATCTTGGTATCACAATGTAAGTATACCCGTGAGCTCGCCTGAATAACAAATATTCATCAGTTATTCCACCAGCAAATTATGCATCAAGTATTATGTTTTGCCGAGTTCTGATTTGGAATGTGATTGGGTTAATAATTACAGTCAAAACTCACTCAAGACCGTAAGCGTGAATTGACTGAATTTGGCTGAAATCAAAGGAATTCACATTGATGTTTAGTTTTTGGCAGGAATCTATTCTTATTCTTTCAATTTATTGACTCCCAAAGAAATGACACATGAACAAACGAATGATGAACCTGCCGTTAGTAATTATACACTAGCAGCATTCCCCTATTAAGTCGCAAATAAATGTCGCCAGATGTCATTATTTTATTTATCAGATTATATTTAAAATTAAATAATAGAATATAATGTTGTTTGTATAATAAATGTTGGGCGCTGCTGGAACTCCCTCTCTTTGTGGAGACGGTTTGGTGTTTATTCACACTGCACTGCTCCAATACAGATTGGCGGATATACATAATTAAAATGGAAGATTTTCATCCAACCCATGCAAGCTTCCTCTGGATATTTTCCACCGCCAAACCCGAGATAAATTATAATCACAAATGATACCCATGAAAATTCAGAGCAGAGCAATCTTCGGTTAAGATTCACGTATTCTCACCGCACGACTATCTGGACTCCAAAATAACATCACACCAAGTACATATACTGCGGCACTGCAAGTATCCATATAAAATCTAATAACAATTTATACGTGGCCGGGGATCGCATGCAATGGTCTCATGAAGTTTTCGCAAAGTGCAAATGACCGCAATAAGAACCGTTGGAGAAATCTACAATTTTCGTTTTAAGTTTTGCGGTAGTATGCGAATACAAATGAGGCCATTAAAAGTAGTTCTCATATCGTGAACGGTGTTAAAAACTCAATCGAAAGTTTAATTGAAGAATTTCTTGACTGGATTGCGAATAATTATGAAGGTTTATAAGAAATAAAGCTCCAATCCGAATAAATCTGGATTTTATAAAGGTGGAACTGTGTATAAAAATATTGTTTTGTAAAAAAAAAATTAACATATTCGCAATAGAACTGTGTCAAAGTAATTTTTTTTACGATCAAACATATATTGGCGTGCCTTTAAGGTCCGACTCGTATGCCGTAACGGCTAACAGTATAATAATACCATCATGGCACATCTTCATATAATAGTTTTAATTAAAACTGAAAAGAAAAAACGGTAAACTCAATCATGTCAGCATATTTAAAAAAAAGAAACCCTAAAATTATTGTAAACCAAAAATCTAAGATCGGACAATCAACAAAATCTATCCTAATATTAAAAATGCCAAATTAACTTTGTCAGTTATCTCTTCACGCTAAAACTGCTGAAACGATGTAGATGAAATTTGGTATGACGATAGTTTGAATCTCGGAGAAGGACATAGGATTCATTTAAATCACCCTTCGAGAAAGGTAAAATATAAGGTTTGTGTGTTATCTAGACACGCGGTAGCGTGTCAGCCAAGTTCTAGTAACAGAACTGGCTAGCAGCACCGTGTGTAATATTACACGAACCATTTAAAAACTATTTGACATAAATGTGTCAAATTTGACTCATATATTGAGACTCGCGAGATACATATGTGTTCCAAATTTCATAAACGCATCTCAAATGGTTATTTAGATATTAACGTCTAAAAATCGTCAATTTTATCACTGACTGACCTATAGATCAAAACTATAACCTACTTCCAGATGACCTAGAAAGTTGAAATTTGGCATGCAGGTAGATAATTAGGCCAATATAAAGGAAAAAATCTGAAACTGGTAATTTTTTATCATTTTATTATAATTTTTCATTTTATTGGCTCTATAGGAACTTATATACTTAGTTCCTGTAATAACTGTAATAAAAAAATGATGTAAGAACTCGCAATCAAAACTTATGACAGCCGGTCTTAATGTGGATTTTAAGATCTTCACGTGAATATATAACAAGTTGAATACCACCCTTAAGTTTTTTAAATCCAAATATTTCCGTTTTATTACTTATGAGTATAGCCGACTTTCGTATTTATTACGTTATTAACTAGCATTTAGCGCACATCAATGGTGCAAAATCATTGTACTTAAAAAAATAATAATAATAGGCATTTTGGTACACGGCGCGCGACGTGACGCCGGAGCAGCGGGATAGGAGCGTTGCGATTAAACCTTAACGCGGACGTGTCTGAGCGAGTGGCAACCGCGCTCATAAGAATTATTTCAATGCCTTCCGATGGAAGCTGCCTAGTCTATTCGACTGCATATTTTTTGTTTGAGTATACAAGTATACAACAATAAAATAGGTTTCGTGAGACTGTAGTAGAGTATGTATATCGTAACTGGAATGATTTAAGTTTGTACTCTAGCGCTACAAACGGGGATCCTTATTGCTTGGAAGAACAGTATCGAGCAAGCATGCTGATGTCAGCAAAGGACTGGTGAATGGGTCCAATGGAAAAATAGAGAAAGTACATTGGGGACGTCGACAACAGCAATAGCGCACGTAAAATAACAATTCAATTTAAACATAATTTAATTTGCGAACTAGAAGTCAAAACCAAGTTACAGATATTAAGTAATGTATATATATGTACAAAGGAAACAATTCTCTATTTGCTTAGTTTATTCTACTACTATACACAAATCACAAGGCCTTCGCCTTGACGGTGCTCTTTTCGACATAGGCTCCTCTATATTTAGTAAAGAGCAGGCTTACGTTGGCCTCTCTAGAATTAAAAACTTAGATGGAGTACATCTTATCAATTTAGGTCCAAGTCAAATCAAGACTCAAGAAAGCTCTATTGTAGAGTACAACCGTCTGCGCACGTTATACCACCCCCACTTGGGCAAATTAAGTATAAACAGAAAACGCGTAAAAAAAATCCGGACACTGAATGGGCAATTCACTCAAACATTTCAGAGGTACCTACAAGAAAAATAAGAACGTTTAAAAAAAAAGACAATTATACCCCGTAAACATAAGAAAATAGAATTGTTTAACAAAAACCATATGGTATTAATTTTGTTATTAATAAGTCCTACTCATAATTTATATACAAAAAGTAGTGATATCCCATCAAAAACATAAATGTAAAAATGAGAGCCAAGTTAAATATTATGATATATACCTTGGTTGTTGTCTTCAACGACAAAAGAAGTGAGATCTAAATTTGTGCAAAGTTAAATAGTCCTTTCTGAAATTTATTTATAACTACATAAAATATCATTTCTTCTTATAACTTGGGGTAATATATTGTTGCCTAAGGTCTGACTTGGCTAGTTCTCATATACGAATTATATTATAGCCTTCGTAAGTTCTAAGCCTGTTACAAATGAATTATAAACACAAATTAAGCACGCAAATATTCAATGGTACTTGTTTGGATATGAACTCGCAATATCTGGTTAAGATTCATGTTTTCTTGTGACTGGACCATCGCAGCTCTTAATGTACGTTAATACTTACTAAGCAATTCTGAGCTGTCCTCCATTCTTCTTAGATGTTCTGAGTTATAATTTGTTATTCTAAACACAAACTACAATTTGTGTTTATAAACATATAAGAACTAGCCAAGACAGACCTTAGACAACAATATATTACCCCAGGTTATAAGAAGAAATGATATTTTATGTAGTTATAAATAAATTTCAGAAAAGACTATTTAACTTGGCACAAATTTAGATCTCACTTCTTTTGTCGTTGAAGACAACAACCAAGGTATATATCATAATATTTAACTTGGGTCTCATTTTTACATTTATGTTTTTGATGGGACAGGTAATATTTTATAAATTAAGCGTGAGTAAAGCCGAAAGTTCAGCTAAAGAAAATGTATATTTTCTTTATTCCATTGTTTACGTAAACAATCTAACAACAGTATAAAGATACGATAACTCAAATTTTAAAGCGAAATTCCGAACATAATGAACGTCAAACAATATTCATTACGTATAAATAAAACAAGAACAAGCAACTAAATGATGTTAAAGATACACTTGCAAGTTTAAACGCTACGTCTACCCTGAGACTTGTAAAATTAGACACGTCAGAACATTCTATCGCTAGCTATTAAACACCCTTTATTCATGGAAAATGCATGCGAAGTTTGAAACTTTTTCCATTTATTCTTTGTAGAAAACACCGATTCATGTTCCGTTTTAAAATATTGAATGCATCTGAACATCGAATTAATTGATTTTATTTTTTATTAGTTTTTTAAAAAGTAAAACTATATTAATATTATAAATGCGAAAGTAAGTCTATCTGTCTGTCTGTTTTAAGTGCCTAACCACTGAACCGAGTTTTATGAAATTGGTATGAAGCTTAAAACCCCACGGCTTAAGACACACAGGGTATCTTTTCATATGTAGCACCTTATGACCGAGTCCTTCAACGAGAGCAAAGTCGCGAATGCCAACTATAATAGTATAATAATAATTTGTTTCTTTGGAACGTATCTCATGACTAATTGGGTAAATTATAAATATTTCCGTACTCCGTTTCAAAACCAACTTTAAAATAGTAGATTCACGAAAATATACCACTAGTCAAAAGCATGAATTTAACATATTAATATACGTATCATATAATATTATGCTTATTTTGTCTGGGTAGCTTTAGCGAAATTATTGCTAGTAAATGTTTTAATTTTATTTTTTAATAGCTATCAAGGAATATAAGAAAATTTTATAATTGTATCGAAATTCGTTAAGTAACTTGCGCTATTCAATAATTTGTAATTATTTTGATGGATAACTTAAAGTCGGGCTAACACATGTGCGATGGGTAAAACAGAGTGGTCACTTATTCGAAGCCATTTTGTAAGGTTAATATTGACTCAATTTATCATATTACGACTCATTATTCAGGAACTAATAATTAATCAACAACAATACAAATATATTTAATGTTATCTAGTTATTTAAAATTTAGTTAAGATATAATTGCTTATTACAGATTATTTTTAACGCGCGATTTTTTTTATCTATACACGCGGTAGCGTGTCAAGCCAAGTTCAAGTTCATTTTCATTTTTAATTTCAACTTTATTGATGTTATATATATATTGTCGTTTTATTAAAATATATATATATTATCAACAAAATTTTATGTTTATTTAAGCCCATATGTATTTTTTTATCATAAATTATTTTAATACTAACCTATTTTGTCGTTTCACGAGACGGCTGCTTTTTTCAGCTATCTTATTAACACTAGTACTAAGAGAGCAGATTTATCGCTCGTCAAATCTCAATTAGGCAAATGGCTTATGGCATAATTCCACACTTTCATAATTTGTAATATAATGATTATAACTTTTTTATACGAATATTTCTAATTTAAATATAAGCAGATGTGACCCATTTGCTAGTACACGTTAATCAAAACCAATGATTGTGGTTTAACCCAAATAAGAATTTCCATGTGTTATAATTAATATTGCAGTCGGCGTTAAAGGAAAATATCCTGAGGAAAAACATTCTTACTTTAAGTTTTATTTATAAAAAAATCTTAAATGTAAAAACGGTGTAATCAATTATTTAAAAAACAAAAATTTTTTTCTTCAACCAGGACAAACCAGTGCTTCACAACGTGGTTTCCGGTATTATAGTTAGCACGAAGTCACTTGTGCTACAGAAGGTGACGAGAGAACACAGCGGGGATTACACCTGTCGCGCCAACAATGCCCTCGGGGAAACTGCTAGTCAGGCTACCCATCTCAGCATACAATGTACGTATACATGACAAAATAACAACAGATTTAAAATAATACATAAAACTTAGTATTATTATTAATCGATAAAAATATGAGGAGGACAAATATCATGGAATTATTGGAACGAAGTTCTTTAATATGGTTTACCGTTGAGTGAACTGGCAGAAGTCGTCACTTAAGGAAAAAGTGTTTTGATAGGCGACCTTTCCCTGATCGTCTCTTTTTCTTGTATACGGCCTTATATTAGACGATTTCACGTTATTTTTTGTTATTGTTTTAATTCACACTCAATCTTTCAATACTCAAATTTGCTATCAGATTTCAGACAGAGTATCACGATGTCAGTAACATTTTCTTAAAAATTAAACATCAAAAATTACATTTAATAATAAGTATTCATCTTCTTGGATACCTACACTATTTTTTTTTATTAATAATCAAATTATATGAGATGATATTTGATAGAAGAATAACGTAAAATTTCGAGATGTTTTTGGGTTGAAATAAAAAAAGCATTATCTTATTTTAAGACCCTATTTAAATTAAATATGTAAACCATTTCAACTAACAACACTGTGATAATCTTTTCAATTTAAAACGAATGCAATCTACATCGAACTATCTTTCTCTCCTTTTTTTTATTTCTGCTCATAGATAATTCTTCCATGCAGATCGCGAATGCATATTTAATGGACCTTAAGAAGTCACTGCACTCCAACAGCGATAGTTTAGAATGATTGCCTTCAGCACAATACTCCGTATTTAGCAACATGAAATGGTGTTTATCCCGAACACGTGCGTTTTCATTTCAAAAAGCTTAGAACGTTCATCTTTAAAAGAGAAAAGCCTAGATTGATTAGTGGATAGAAAATGTGGATCTCGACTGTGGAAACGGTTTTTTCATGATCTTTTCTTTAAGCGTCAGAGTAATGTTACGTCGTAGTTTTAGCACTTTTAATATTTATCAAAACTGGGGTGATTTTAGATACTGTATAAGTATTTATATAATTGCATCTCTATACTTTTTACATGGGGGTAGGACTATGAGCAAGCACGTCTGGGTAGGTACCACCCACTCTTAAATGCGGCACAAGGGACGTAACATCTCCACAATGACATCAGGTTGTAGGCCATTGGTGATGTATGGAATGGTTAACATTTCTTAAAACGCCATTGTCTATGGGCATTGGTGGTCATCAGATTATCTATTTGCTCGTCCTCTTCTCTATATCATAAAAAGCTACCGATCAAGAAAGGATGTCTTAGCGATTAGGATGTCTTGTCTTCATTGTGTGTGTATACTGTTTAAGTTTATTGGTGAACAATTAAGACAACAATATTTGTATTCTGCTTTAATTCCCGAAGCAGAGTCCGTAGCGTAATCCAGAAAATAGCTTAAAACATTTTTTACTCTCATGCATTAGCAAACCCCTTGGCAAATGAAACATAAAAGTCTAATGGCCAAATCGACTTTCTATTGGAACGAAGTAGCCTGATAAAAATAAAACAGCTCAATCAGTAAATTGTACAGAAGATTGCTTTTCGGAACTGAATTAGAAACAGACTGTTCTATTACAAACAAAATACTAATAAATTTATTTCATTTGGACAGAAGGTTTTCAGAATATCAATCTAACTTCTTAAGTTAATCAAGATTTGTTAAGCCAACGCTGAAACAGTGATATAAAAATCTATTGAATGATCGATGTTCCGTATTTTATCTAGATATATATAAAATATCGTGCCAAGTGATATACAGCCCTCTAGATTGTTTTCGTTTTTGTTTTTGTTACGATATAAGCAGGCGGATTGGTCAATGGCCTGATGGTAAGTTGTCATCATCATAGACTGACGCTGTAAGAAATATTACCTATTCCTAATATCGTCAATGCGTCACCAACTTTGGAAATTAAGATGTTATGTCCCTTGTGCCTAACGTTACACTGGCTTACGCGACCTTGAAACAAAACAACAATACTAAGCATTGCTGTTTGGTGTTCGAATATCTAATGAGTGGGTGGTACCTACACTGACGAGTTTGCACTAAGCCCTACCACTAAATACTTTGTAACCACGAAATTGTCAAGTGGTTTAAAGTCGTGACTCTTACCCAAAGATTGCGGATTTTAACCCAACTGAGCACCAATTTTTCGTCATATCGGTAGTACTGGGAAATGTATTCACTAGCCTGGATTGGAGTAGTGTGTTGCAATTAATTCCAAACCTCCTTAAATAAGGCTTTGCAAAGCAGTGTGTCGCTTAAAGGTTATTACTGTCACCTATATTTTCGCCGCTTTATATCTAATATTTCATTTTCATATATATCATTATTAAGCAATTAACACACAGACTCTGTACTTATATAATGAGTCATCAAAATCACATCGATCAACAGTGACTAATGAACGATAAATATTCACTACGGGACTCGTTCACTAACTTAGTAATCAATGCACCAACATGAGGCAAGTTCTATTAGTATCCGCTAGGCGAGGATTTCACGTAGCAAATCATTGTTAGGCTATCAATCATAGCTCGGAATGCATATCGAATGACAAGGAGTTTGTAGTAATAGAAAAACTATGAGTCCGTGTAACAAATACTATTTCGTATTGCAATATATCAATATATGTAAGCAGGCTATGTACCTAACATATGATATTGTAAAGGATGTATATATGAGAGCCGAGATGGCCCAGTGGTTAGAACACGTGCATCTTAACCGATGATTTCGGGTTCAAACCCAAGGCAGGCACCACTGAATTTTCATGTGCCTAATTTGTGTTAATAATTCATCTCGTGCTCGGCGGTAATGGAAAACATCGTGAGGAAACCTGCATGTGTCTAATTTCAACGAAATTCTGCCACATGTGTATTCCGCCAACCCGCATTGGAGCAGCGTGGTGGAATATGCTCCAAACCTTCTCCTCAAAGGGAGAGGAGGCCTTTAGCCCAGCAGTGGGAAAATTTACAGGCTACTAATGCTAATATGTATATATAGTGTAATTTTTTTTTTAATGTATTCTTACAAATTCACGCAAAATTATTGGAATCAACAAACAAGTATCATAATTATAAGATACGCCGCATACAATAACTATATATTATAATAACAAAAACCGACAGACTTCCTTTGTAAATGAAATGAAAATTTACATCCTGTTTATGTCGCGTTATTGGGCGAAGGCCTTCTCGCACTTTGAGGAAAAGATTTGGAGTTCAACACATGAAGCCGAATTTGATTGAATGATGACACATACAGGTGTTTTTCTACCTCTCGATGTTTTCCTTCACAACCGAGTATGAAATTAATTACAAACACAAATTAAGCACATTGAAATTCAGTGCTTATTGGCTAGATTTGAACCCGCATTCATCGATTAAGGTGCACGCGTTTTACCACTGGGCCATCTCGGCTCTTTTGTCTTTGTACAAATACCATTATATCGTCGAGGTATGGATCGCTTTAGCGATATATAAGAATAGGTATCGCCCCACTTTCTAGCGAAAAGTTACAACAAAATTGGCTTGTATAAATCGTGCCCAGTATAAAAATACAAATACATAATAATAATTGATTCAAAACAGATACACCGACCAGCCAGTTTCGTATATATTGTTTAATATCTGGTTGAACTTTGCCGGAGATAAAATCGTCTGTCCGAGTACTTCTGTAGCGAGCACAAGCAAAACTGTAATAGATACACCGAAACTTCATGAAGCCTTTGTAAATCTTGAAATTGTCTGCAGGAAAGCCTCGAAGTTTAAATCACTTAAAATACAGAACATGCATATGTGTGCACATAATTATAGAGTCTAAGTTTGTGTTGAAATTTATACGCAATGTCGCTCACATACTTTTGAACTGTTACGGTAGGGCTGAGTACAATGTATAAGAATTTGATTCAGTAGACCTAGTCTATTATAACAGACTTAAAACTTAGCAAATAACAGTGTGATGTCATTTGCATACAACATTGACAGTATTATTTATAACATTTAAAGGGAGATAAGAAACAAAATAGCGTAACACTATCAGTCGATTTTCAACATTTTACGAGTGAGATACGTTGTGAGTTCTTACACAGTAACACTACAGTTGATAATAATGAGCGCTCATCATTTTGACATTTAACAATTATTTTCTAGATTTCAAGAGAAGAGCCGAAATGGCCCAGTGGTTAGAACGCGTGCATCTTAACCGATGATTTCGGGTTCAAACCCAGGCAGGCACCACTGAATTTTCATATGCTTAATTTGTGTTTATAATTCATCTCGTGCTCGGTGGTGAAGAAAAACATCGTGAAGAAACCTGCATGTGTCTAATTTCAACGAAATTCTGCCACATGTGTATTCCGCCAACCCGCAATGGAGCAGCGTGGTGGAATATGCTCCAAACCTTCTCCTCAAAGGGAGAGGTGGCCTTTAGCCCAGCAGTAGGAAAATTTACAGACTGCTAATGCTTTTAAGATTTAAACCTTTTTACCGACATTAATTGAAGATGAAATAATGCAGGTTACGTTTTCGAACTTGCTAAGAAAATACATTGCTCAAATATTCAATGATATACATACCTAGATTATATAAGTTTTTATCAATATGGAGATTTCTTAGAATAGTATTATTATTTGACGTTTCGAATTCATAACCATTTTAATAATAAAATTCTATCTCCTAACTCTTTAAAGTTCTTAAAATGAATATGTATTCATATTCACGAAAGAAAACGTATAAAAATATTATAGTTCCATTTTTATATATATATTTTTTTGTATTTGAAAATAAAATTTTGCAAAAATATTTCAATTCAATATTGAGACGTTATTTACAAACTCTTCAAAACTTATTTTATCCGTGTAAAAGTAGATACATACCTGATACATAAACATGTATATTGTACAAATACTTATTTGTACAGGCTAACCACGTATCTACCTAGCAAGTCAATACTTGCTCAGCATTTAATAAACAAATTAAAGAGTACGTCCTAGAAAAATTACGCGGTCTAATTTGATGAATTACTCGTATATTTTGGTTTCATGCTATTCCCAAATGACTCTTCGCAGCATACTTGGTGCAGCGTGTTCGTGTATTGGCATTAATTTTCCGAACACAGCGATATGTTTGATTTCTCGGCCTTCGTATTTTGCACAAATATGGCAACAATTTCGGTACCCGCTTTGTCGATTTTTATCACAGCAAAAGAGTAAACTGAGGCAAATGTTTGCACAGATCGTTCACACTTGGTTCGCCGAGTGCACATCTTCTGCATTGATTGTATTGTAAATATACGAATATTATTGGAACGAAGTTCTTCTACGCGGCTTACAAGACACTGAACCGGTAGAAAAATCGTTATTTTATAAAATATTATATTATTATGCCTCCTGCATACGACTTTTTCCCTCTGTCTCTTAGTATTTTTCCTATTATATCATTTTTTTATTATAACATTGTTAGAGACGGTCCAGTGGTTAGAACGCGTGCGTCTTAACCGATGATTTTTGGTTCAAACCCAGGCCAGCACCTCTGAATTTTCATGTGCTTAATTTGTGTTTATAATTCATCTCGTGCTCGGCGGTGAAGGAAAACATCGTGATGTAACCTGCATGTGTCTAATTTCAATGAAATTCGGCCACTTTCGCATTGGATCTGCGTGGTGGGATATGCTTCAAGCCTTCTCTTCAAAAGGCGAGAAGGCCTTAGCCCAGCACTAGGAAATTTACAGGCTGTTAATGTTAAATTAAATAGTAATTTAATAATTCTTACGGACAAGAGAAAACAGAATACGAGTAGAAAAGTTAGTGTTACCTCATATTATAGCTGAAAATATATGTAATTATTTTTTGTCTCTTTAAATGTTATATCTTATATTGTAATCCCACTTTATTATCACATATTGTATATTATTTTATGCGCTAAGGGCGCTTTGTGTTTTTGGACAAAGAAATTATTAATAATAATAATTATTATTATTATACGGCCTGAACACCCTGATCCATTTGTAGTGCCTTACTTAAGTAAAAATAATGACCCCAATCACGAAAGCAACATCTAATGACATATTTCAACACTCAACTGTTAATATTGGTATTATATATTAATGTTGATTAGGCGGAGGCTTAGTTAAACTCTGCTGTATCTCTTTCTTTCGAATGTGACAACCAAGGGTGATAGAAAGAGATAAACTATTTTTAACTGAACACACGCTAAATAACCTTTATATTGTTAAATATTCATAATTTAACTTTTTTTAAAATTAAAATATTCATTTGTTTCTTAAGGACAAGCTACAATAAAATGTTTCATCAAAAGCAGTCATTCGAATCAATTTATATATTAGTATTCATTCACATCTTCAAAGATTTTAATACGAATAAATATTTTAATGAAAATCTAAAACAAAAGTCAGGGAGCGCAGTTTTATAAGTAGATACGTAAATGAATCACAGCCACTGAGTACGCCCGAGGCGAACAGTCGGCGATAAAATGTATATATCGTCTGACTTCTGTTATGACTTAACGAACTGAATTCGAAGGCTCTTTCAGCTTTCCGTGTTAATTACAGCATCGCCCTTATTTACATAGATCGCTAAAACGATTTTCTAATTTTCTCTTGTATTTACATTTTAACTTAAATACAGTGTTATGTTAAAACTTTGCGAGTCGGAGCCTGATTTAAAGCCAATTATTTTCACCTGCCAGTATCATAATATATCATCTATAATACAGTGCTTTAAAGCAGATTGTTACATAAGTTTTAGTTTGCCGACGTAGCGGCTTCATGTTAAAATGAACTCTTAAATCATCTGCAGGTTCGGTTCGGAATGCGAAATTTGCTATCTAGTTAATTTTCTGGTTAGGGAAATTTTATAGCTCGATTCGTTATGGCTTAATTCGATCTTTCTTTATATGTGTGTTTGTGTGTGTTCTATAAAATGTTACGTGTACGTGTTTTGATTAGACTATTGTCAACAGTTGCGCCAGTGTGCATGCACTCCACGCCTCAAGTTTTGGGCGCGCAATTAGACGAAGCGTTGCGAGTAAGTTGCTCCGTAACGGCAAATCCGCCTGACGTCACATTCTTTTGGCAGTTCAACAATAGCGGCGAAAGTCTGGATGTTTCACCGACAAAATTTGGTATGAAAGTTTCATATGTTAATATATAATACGTATTAACAAGTACATTTGTTTACTTTAAATCAATATTTGTTGTCATTGTTTTTGATATTAATAAATAAATTTAAAATATGTTACAGTCGGTAAATTATTCAATATGTGTACATCAATACTTGTTGCCATGTAAATTATTTGCATTAAAAATACAAGTAAAAAATTATTAATCGAAAACAAGAATAACACCGTTAAATTAAATAAAGAATTGCATATTGTCGGTACACATATTTTTGTAAGGATTCGTTCACAATACAATAACAACAAACTCGCTACACGAATACACGTACACAACAAAAACAAAACAACAAAATCAAGACAGCTCACAGCAGACGAGATAAATAAAATAGTTTCAAAGATACGTCGTTGGAAAGCGGATCACGTGACGCGTGCTTCCAACTTAAATTTGGTAAAAGGATTTTCAAATTAATAAGTTTTACCAACGTTACGTCCAAAGTCCAAACTTATGTCGTTGCTTGGACGGTTTTTTGAATTGGTGCCAAGGCAAGTTTTGTGATAGTGATAAATTATTTCCAACGAAATGCATACGTGTTCCACTTTACTACAATGCCTGTTGGCCGTGGCAAGGAAACACCTGGATAAAGAGGTTTTATTCGCATCACATGATAATATCCACGTATATTTAATTATTATTTATGATAATGTTATCGTACAAATTAAATACATGGCCTCATTTTCGCAATATTGAAATAAATTAATATAATTTCGGTCATAATATGAATTGCAAAAATTTTCATATCGTATATCATTATACCGACGTGAACTCCATTTTTATTCCATTACTCTTTACCTTGTAAATCTCACTTTACCGAAATAAGGAATATAATAAATATCAAACTGGTACAAATTGGTCCGTTTCCAAACCAAAAAACCTCAAAACACAGGTAGCATCAGGAGATCTGTGTTGTTTCGGTCAAAAACTAGTTAAATAAATAAAAATTGTCATAGAATGTTAAGTCATCAAATTACCTGTCCAAGTTAAGTATACAAAAACTTTAACACAATTTAAGTATAATGATTAAATAATATTAAAAATACGAAAGATCTAGAACTAAAATTAACATCAGAGGTGATACAGGCTTGTTACATATTTTAAAAGTATTTTAACGTTAGGTCTTATTATTTTTCTATCTAACTAATTTTATTATAAAAACAAATAAGCAACTATTCTATACTAATAACAACGAGCAGTTTTACTTACGCTTAACACAATATATTATATGATTTTTTATAGGTACAGCTAACGGCAGCACGAGTGAACTCAGCTACAAGCCACAAAGCGAACGAGACTATGGCGCTTTAAGTTGTCGAGGTACCAACAGTGTCGGCAGGCAACTAGAGCCTTGTGTCTTCCAAATCGTCCCGGCCTGTGAGTTGATACATAAACTATATCTTAAATAATATTGGACATATCACATACGTTACTCTGATCCCAATGTAAGTAGCTAAAGCACTTGTGTTATGGAAAATCAGAAGTAACGACGGTACCACAAACACCCAGACCCAAGATTACATACAAAAACTAATGAACTTTTTCTAAATCGACTCGGCCGGGAATCGCATGAAAATCGGTGTACACACTACTCGACCACGGAGGTCGTTGATATCTTGAATATCCGTTTCAAATTAACATTTCTTTTACAAAAGGGCTCTGTGTAACCCTGTGTGAGTGATTCAGTGTAACTACACAAGGCACAAGGCTTTTAGCTCCCAAGGTTGGTGGCGCATTGGCGATGTACGGAATCGTTAATTTTTCTTAAGGCGCCAATATTTATGAGCGAATGTGACCAGTTACCAGTAGGTGGACAATTTGCCCATTATTTAAGGAAATTAACGCAGATTTAATCGTGACATGTCAGAAATGTAATAATAGTATTACATAGTGACAACAAATTATTATTATAAACGTTTATAGTCCTGACAGTATTTCAGCTTTAATAGCGGATATATTATGCTGCAGAAATACCTACACAAACATAAGTGCACTCTTTTTTTCCTTCGCTTTAACAACCATATGGTACCTTCGTGCTTTCGAAACAATTGTCTAAAAGTGAGGATTGCTTGACATAAAAACTCATAAACTGTTTCACTAATCCAAACGGATTTTGCTCTACGGATTTCGGGGTTTGCCTTATAAACAAACCACTAGATAGACAAGGTTGTTATTCAAAGCATACAATATCAAAACAGCGTATACCCATCGATTTTCGAAATTTTACGATCGCATCGAGTATCAAATTTGTTCTTTGCGCAACGAACTAGGAATTGGAAATTTTACCTCGACCAAACCCTCGCCAAATGTAAACTTCAACTATTATAGGTCAAAGTGGAGGGTTCCAGGTGGCCCGTCCGCTGAATAGCTGAATAAGCTATTATATTTTAGTATCGATTAGCTAGTTTCTTAACGGTACCATGAATTTTGGGCTGCTCCGTAAATAGCGGGTTTTTATCGTTTTTAAACTCGGTTTAGTATGTCTTTGAAAAGTTTACTCGTACGTTTATGTAGTTAATTCTTCGAGAAAATTTATTTTCAATTTTGTTACACTTGTATTTATGTTTTTAGTTTGAATTGGAGCCATTTTTATTCGTTTCTTTTACCAGAAACATTCAAACATTAAGAGGATATTACCTTGAGTTGAATTTAAGAAAATATTACATTGAAAAATTTCGTAATTTGTATTTTTCGTAATTTGAATTTAAACATCGTAAGGAAACATGGTTCTTTTTTAAATGGCCAGGAGGTCTATTTTCATTGTTTTATTTACATTCTAAAAGCATTGTGTGTAAAGATATATTAGAATTTGAATGTACTTATATACTTATACTTAGTAGTAGGGCTTTGCGTAAGCCCGCCTGGGTACTCATCATATAATCTCCCGTTAAACAGCAATATTTAGTGATGTCATATTCCGATTTGAAGGGTGAGTGATCGGTGGCAACATAAGTGATGTGAGGAGTGCGGTCGTTAGATATATTCCTATTTAAAGTTTGCAAGTAGCACATTGTAATTAATTTATAAAAGCATACGTCATTAAAATATACGACTCCGATCAAAGGAAATGAAATTACGTCAAAGCATATATTGGATTTTTATTCTATACATAATGAGATCTGTATCAATTTGATGTAACGCTTTGGAATTTAACTGTTTGCAAGAGCTCTTGACCAAATCAATAAAATAGTAAAATACACTAGACATTTCTTATCGCATTATATACAAAAAAAAAACAATTGAAATAATAACTTCTCCGAAGTTGGAAAAAAAAGTAAGCTTCAAGTAGTGCAGTAATTATAAAACTAAATAAGCTTGAAGATGTTCAACAAATGAGCAGTTCACCATTATTCAAATCATATCTATCATAATTGCTCATGTCGCATTTATTTCTGGCTAACTCAGTATCTTATGAAAGAGGACTTTCCGGCCGAACGATTGCCTGGCACCAATCCTTCTTGGGATTGCCTCTGTTGATTGATCGGGGTCCCGAAACATACGTTGAGTTTATATCTCTACGAGTCTGATGCTGCGCTTAAAATATATTCCCAACTTCTTTTATAAATAGGTAAGCGAAAGCGAAAATGGTCGTCCTAATAGTCAGAGTATCGTTACAGTACGTTGGTACTGTAAGAAATATTAACCATGAATTACATCACCAACGGTCCCACCAACCTCGGGAACTGAGATGTTATGTACCTTGTTTATGTTTATACACCACTTCAATCACTAAAGCGGAACACAACAGTACTAACTATTACTGTTTGGCGGCAGAATATATGATAATTGGGGAAAGTGGGATATTAACAAAACTTTACCACCACGTAAATATGTATCTATGTGTATCTTTATCATATTGTAAAGGCAAAATGTTTTGATAAACGTAATTGAAACAGCATCATATCTTGCACGAAGAATAATTACACGAAGTGCAACGTAACGCCCGTTCAGACCGCGGCATTTAATATGCCGTATAATATAACATGTGAAATTGTCACCCTAAAGCCATAAGTCACGTCGAAATTAGTGAGTTAGCTGTACACTTAATTTTCATTTCAAAGCGTGTTACGCGTGAATTAATTCCTTCTCGTGTGGCTTAGAGATTATAATGATTAAATTATAAGGTGTCGAGGCGCTTCGAGGAGATCATATGCCAGAGACCTTAGTAAGATTTATACCTCATTTGGATATGTTTTCGTGACTTTTTTCATATATTTGTAATTTAGGTTTTAATCTTACTTATTTTAAAATTTAGTTTTATATTGGTTAGTTTATTTAATGTTGTTCAGGCCTTTAAGCCGTCGTCAATTTTAAGTGTTTAGAGATAACATGATGGAGATTGTTTCAACAAATTAATTAATAATAATCATATATACGTAATCCTGATTCGTTAGGATTTAATCTTTGATTATATAAGGAACGTGAGACTTATGATGGGGCACATCTAATTATTAAATGATATTTTAATATGATAGTTAATATTTTTTTGTTTCTTAGACGTTAATGATTATTTTGTTATTTGACGTTTTTGTTCAAAATGTTGTATTTTACATGACACTTTGTAAACTGGATGGGATTTCTTAATTAGTCATTCAATCAATTTACCATTTCCTAAATTAATTTAAAAAAGCGACCTCGAAGGATTTTTACAGTATAGATAGGCTATCTGGCAAATAGGCCACTTGATGGTAAGTGGTCGCCACCGTACATTGACATTGGTGCATTAAGATTACTTACATCACATCTTATACCTATTGTTACACTGGCTCACTCGTTCTTCAAACCGGAACACAACAATACTAAGTATTGCTGATTGGTGGTAGAGTATGTGATACCACTTATCTGTGGTACCTACACAGACGAAGCCATTGGTAAATGGGTCGAAACCAAACCGAAACCTACCACTATCACTACCACTAAGTGGTATAAACGATACGTTTCGGTTTCGTCATGCGTTAATGCGTCACGCGATTATAACAAATAAGGTATAGTTAAATACATGATAATTATAGTAGTAATTAATTTATCAATTATTGGTCCATTGAAATGTGACTGAACATTTTCTAGAGGACGCTTATTTCACTTATTTTATTTATGGGGCATTTGTGCCCCACAATCTTGGGGTTAAGGTTGTAGGGGGGCTACATGTCCCACAAATAAAATCGCGTCCTCTAGGAAATGTTCAGTTTTGCCCTAAAATTGAAACATTTCAATGGACTACATGTGTTAAATGAGTGATTAATTCGCAGCTCGCCCCGCGCCCCCTCGCAACTGCTCCCTCCAAGCGGGTAGCAACAATACCGAGGGTGTCAGTTGGTTGATCGTGCGTTGCGTGTCTGGCTACGACGGCGGTCTGCCACAGACGTTCGTCCTGGAAGCTCTAGATCCCATCACTAGCAAGATTAAGTTCAATAGCACTGTCAACGAAACAGGTAACTGTATTACGAGGAAATATTTAATACGTTTCTAAGAAAGAAAGAAGGAAAACGAAATACGAAATGATTTCAATACATTTTACAAACTAATTGGAAAACCGATAATAATTTATAATATATATTTATTATAGATCTGTTCATTCACGATGGCGCGCCCCTCCACTTAAATTTTTTTTTAATTGTATTTTATTTTATGTCCTCCTTATTATATTAATATACTCACACACATTAAGACATCTTGTAATCATTTGTAAGTAATTGTAAAAATCGTATTTACAAAAAGACGTTCCGCTTCACACTATCGGAATTTCCATTCGTTTTTTATTTTGTATTCGATTTTGCTGCTTCAATATAATGTTCCGCGCGCTCTATCTGCTTTTTTTATAATCTGAGGAATAATTACTTTGTAGGAAGCTTTTAGTTTCAATATTAACATGTTTAAATAAATATATTTTTAATGTGAATTTAATGTCTAACAAAATTCATATCAATCATAACACGTGTACAATGTCGATAACTATAGAATAGAAGATAATTTAATTCATCGTGTTCTTTATTAGTAACACAAACATCAGGTAACCTGTACCTATCAGATAAAATACACAACATGTACCACATCTGTTCATAATATCCAACAAGCAACATACTGGAGTACACACTGGTCATTGTCCAACTGTGGGATATTTTATAGTCTTGCCTAATATATACACTAGTTGTTGGCCGCAGCTTTGCTCGCGGGGCAATTGATATATTTACAGATTGAGTTAAAATTTAAGACCTCTTTGTATATCACATTTCTGGTTCGTCTTTCGTGCGCTAGAAACACTAGACTGTTCGCAGAGCTCACTCTTGAACAGCGAAAAACCCTTCTTGCGAAAAACCTTTACAATGGCATGAGTAGACCTAAGATAATTTGGCCTTCTCCAGCTATTTTAAAGGTTATGCTTTATTAATTGTCATGGCGAAGCGGACTTCCAGACTAACCTATACACGAAATTGACAATTCTTAATTCAGAGGTCCGGAAGGGCTTAAAGACGTATCTACTAATTTTAAATCAGTATCCCAAAGATAAAGTTTCATGTTTCAAACTTAAAAAATGCCGAACTTCCATACCAACTTTCAACCCTTATTTCTCCCCCTTAGAGGTAGAATTTCAAAAATTCCTTCTTTAATGGGTGTCTACCCAATAAAACGACTCGAATAAACATGTTATTTTATAAGTATAGACTAACGACTAAACTGTACTCGAATTCAGTGTAACATTTTCATATAAATCAGTAAAACAGCTAAAAATAAAGGACAGAAAAAAGTATATCCGTTAAAAGATATTTTTATATTCATTTTGAAAATAAAAAAATAGTTGTTGAAAAACGCATATACAAATTAAAACGTCGGTTTTATAAATTTTGTATTCAGTCAAATGGTTTTGTTAAGTTAACATGCACAGCACGACTTGAAACGCGTGGTTCCGTTCGCTGTGAATTATTTATACATTCATTGATATTTAAAAACAATATTATACGAACATAAAAAAAAAAACTATTTCTCTTGTATATTTTCCTTTGAGAAAAAGGAAATTGCAGACTTTTAAGAATATTCATTCTACAGATGTTGAAGTCAGCTTGAAGTACATTTGGATGCAACTCACGATTTTAAAACGAATAGACACCCCTGGACATCGCGTTGCTTTTTAATTAATGAAATCTAGAACTCTTTATTTAAATAATGCTGTATTGTTTTTTTATTCAGTATCTTTACATTTACTTTTCAATACTTTTTTTAAATATATATTCTATAATTTATTGAAATATAATAACTAAAATCATTGTTTATAAATTTCAGAAAAATACATTAGAAGTATTAAAAAAAATTAGATAATACAATTTATGTAATCGTAAATGAACGTTGTCAATTATAATAGTTTGTTTTCCACAGATGGCTTGGCTACCTTTAAATTAGACCTCTCACAGATATCAGCTGGAGACGTTGAGGGCGCGACGTTTAATCTACTTATTTATGCAAAAAATCTCAAGGGAGACTCGGAGAAAACTCTGCTTGAAAATATTGCTTTCAACGACGCCGCTAGGAGAACGGGTATGTATTCTACTTATTAAAATATGCAATATAGTTAACCCACAACCTTCGCCAAGGGTATTGCTAATGTAATTAAGTACGGTAATTGTAACATAGAGTCGATGTTATTTGGTTTAATAACATGTAATTTTACTTTCTTATATCATTTTAAGACGACAGAAGTCACTGTCACATTTCTTAAATTACATTAACATCCTGTAAATTTCCCACTGCTAGGCTATGGCCTCCTCCCTTTGAGGAGAAGGTTTGGAACATATTCCGAGCCGAGATGGCCTAGTGGTTAGAACGCGTGCATCTTAACCGATGATTGCGGGTTCAAACCCCGGCAAGCACCACTGAATTTTCATGTGCTTCATCATCATCATCATCTCGTGCTCAGCGGTGAAGGAAAACATCGTGAGGAAACCTGAATGTGTCTAATTTCAACGAAATTCTGCCACATGAGTATTCCACCAAAACGCATTGGAGCAGCGTGGTGAAATATGCTCCAAACATTTCCTCTTAGACATTATAAATATAAAACACTTATTGTTGCAATTTTCGTAAATGCCAAAGAAGCCTAAAACATTAAGTACCACAAGCATTACAATAATATAAAGTGTAAAAGATTAAAGTTGGAATAAACGTAGTATGATAGCACCCAATCACTTCCCTGGGAGGGCTGATCAAAGCCCTACAGGTTGTATGTAATAATATACGTATTAGTAAAATGTTTGGTACGATGATAGGATAGTTCGTGCATTACTCAGTTTCTTGCCGGTTCTTCTCGGTAGAATCTACATTCGCAACCGGTGATAGCTTCACTTAATATAGTTTGTTAAATGATGACTCAAAAGTGCTTGTAAAAACCTACTTGAATAAAGTATATTTTGATTTTGATGTTCGGGTATGTTTAAAGGTGATATTCCGACTGATACAATAACCGATATTTAGTTAACACTCTGAGTTATTGATGTGTGATAACGTTTTATCACTATTTTTTATAAACTGGAGATGGGATCGACCCAAGTAATTATAACCCTACATGTATTCCATTTCTTCCGTTATTAAATAATATATTTTAAAACATATTCTCGACCGTTTCCGTATACATTGTATTTTTCAAAGTAATACGATTAAATAAAGTTTTCGACTTTATAAAAATAAAACATCCTTCTTGGTGCAGATTTCGTAATAAAATCAGCCAATGAAGAAATTTAAAAATTATTTTAAGGCTCCAAAAAAGTTATTTTTTAAATATTATTTAAGTCAACCTAAACCTGAGTGTCTATACAAACAAAGTATCTAGTTTTTTTTCTTTTCTAACGTATGCAATGTATCTAAACAGATGGCAAAAGTTCGATTGGCGGAATAACGCTTGGAGTAGTAGTAGCTGCTATACTGGGAGCAGCTCTCGCCATTGGCGGAATAGCTTTTGCAGCACTTTGCGCTAGAAGGAGAAGGGCGCATCCACCGCATAAACATCCACCTGGTGATATGTTAGAACTGAGCGACGGCTGCCGAAGATACGTAGTGGCGTACACTATTAAACCTTCTCCAGAACAAAAGACGCCAGATCCACAACCAGATATACTGAATGCACCAGGTAATTTGCAAATTACGTCCTGAAAATTTTTCTTTGATCAAAACATCAATGATATCAATTTGAAGATTTATTTTTGTTAATATAAGCTCGTTAGTCAACATGCTATTATGAGGCTCAGTAAATAATTTTGCAAATAAAATCGAAATGAATTGTATTTAAAAAAAAATAATCTAAAATAAATTTTAAATGATTTTTTCTTTTAAATTAAATATATTCTTAAAAGTAAATTGATGAAAAAGTATGTAATAAATATCCTATACACAATTGAGCTTCGATGAGTATAACGAAATGCGTATATGAAATAGAAAAAATAAATCGCTTTGTAAAAACATCAAACGAAAAACACGAAATTTTAAAGTAGAACTCAATTAACCTTTGATAATATTATGAGAGCTGATTCATGTAACAAAATAAAAGAGTTTTTGTTTTTCGCGGTCGAAATAGACTTTTTATCTAAAGAAAGAAAATTGCGAATGAAAGTTAAAAAAAAATAACAAACCCAAGGGAAGAAAGATAGCGAGCTTCTATTTGTATTAAAGTTTTAAATTTTAAGCTTTTATTCTATAATCGCGTCTTTACACAGTCGGTTGTTAATCCAGAGACATTTTTTTATTTGCTTGCTTAGATGGTGAAAGTCAGAAAGGACCACCAGCGACTGTCGAGGCGGATGAGTGGCCGAGTATAATGGACAATAGAGGTAAAAACGAAAAAAAAAACGCAACTCTTTGGCAAAATATGTTTTATATATAAGTAAAAATTAATTTTAGGCGATTGGAGCAAAAGTGGGGCCGTGTTCTCGGCGGAAGATCTTGCTCTCTTAGATTCCACCGGACGACCAACACAGGTAAAATTTTAGTGAATTATTAATGAATATTCTACCAGTATTTTTTGTTTTTAATGGCTAATTTCTTATTATATTTATCTACCTCCAGCTCGCTTCTGGTGACATGACTAACATAAGACAAGAAGACGCTATCAACCAAAACTTGTCGCAGTCAATATTAACGAGTAACTTTAGACCGAACTTCATAGTGACTAATAGTCCAACTTTAGGAAGTCCGAACTTTGTCTGTCCTAATGGTAATGTGGGGTCTCCATTCGGCAGTCAGACCCTAGCTCTTAGTGGACCAACTTTAAGTTCTGGAAGCTTGGCCACGTCGACATTGCACAGAACGAAAGGTAAAAGTAACGTGCGAAGAAGGGAACATGTTCTAGCTGAGAATTTACCCGGCCCAGAAAGTTGTGTGTAAAGGAAAAAGTATTTATTTGATACTTGAAACTTTTTAAATTTAAATAAATTTATATCTTTCCAAAAGAACTCAACTAAAACCTTAATGATTAAATTATAAAATTTTTGATTGCAAAAATTTAAAGTAACTGTTCCAAAATAACGTTTCGATACAATATGACAATACAAGTTTATGTCGAAAATTTTGAAAATGTTTCGGCATTTCGATTCTCAAGATGTTAAAATTTTAAGACTTTAATTTGCTCAAATACCAATCTAAAACTTGGAACATGATAGTACCTATTTTCAAGACTGTATAAATGTGTAAATAGTATATGTTTAATTAGATGTTTCGTGAATTGTCTTGGAGACTTCGATTTATTGTGCTTGTAGATCATTTTATTTGTCGAAGACACATTGGTTGTGTTGTAAATACGGTTTATATTAAGGTAGAAACATATTGTTAACGCCCTACAAAATTCTCATAAAGAAAATAAAACTCAACGGTTAGAAAATGAATGTCCTAAGGGAATGTTTTGTATAGATTTGTCAGATAAGGTTAGTCGTTCGCTTGTAAGTTTTTGTTGCTAGAGTTTCTTCGTTGAGTGTTTCAAGAACTCTCGGTGGAACTATTGAAGTTATATAAGAAGTCAAACTAGAAACTTTTTTTTTATAATTACAAAGTGTTAATAAATCATATTTGAAAATTATATTTTCCAAATAATTTTGTACTGTAACTGTAATTTATTTACCACAGAAATTGCTAATTCGACTTAGTAGTAAGAAAATAATGATTGAAATTGTCACAATGTTGCCAACTGTAAAACATAACCACCCGTCGTCTTTGTATATTTCATTAAAATGAAAATATGCTTTATACACATTTAATATACTTGATGAATGAATAAAAATCATTTGTTTTAATAATTGTTTTGTGTTTAAGTTCAAATTCAATCAACAAATAATTCTTGAACGATAAAATAGTATTGTAAATTTATAATTATTTAGATCTATTCACTCGCGAAGGCACCCTCTACATAAAATTATTATGGGGATTTTAATAAAATAAACATGAAAATATAATCCAATTTCTTTTGGTTTTTTTTTTTGCTCTCTGTACTCTTACGTCTTGCGCACACTAAGCACGCCTTTTAAGCACGAGTGTGACTCACGCACGCTGGAAACATGGAGGGGCGGGCCTTTGTTATTGAATCGATCTATGTATATTACTTTCTTGATTAATACAAGATATATGTGGTAGAGTAAAAGAACTTTGATTTGATCAATTTATATATGTATGTGTAGATTTTACTATGGGAAGACTAATTTTTATTGTTAAAATAACTTAGAATTAATAAATTTAATTTGATAATGAAATATATTTATCACTTCAGAGATATTTGTGGAAGGTAGTGCGTTAATAATATGTTTTAAGTATATTGCTAAGTAAACGCAATTGCAATAGAACTATTTGAACATATATTCTAAATTTCTAGATTATTCTAGAAATACCTAAATATCTGTTCGAGATAGTTATATTTCAATAAAACCTTTGCTTTATATTGTATGAATATATATATATAGTTTATATAATGGTGTATATAGATGTGTATTTAGATTATGAAGCTTTTGTTGTGATTTCTTTATGAAATGTAAATATTTGTTACCTAAATTAGGTAGTGCCATTTTTTAATGATAATAATTGCCTAAATGTTCCATTTTTGTGTTGATTTTATTGAATAGAGTTTAAAAATGGCCTCGGTTTTACGAAATATGTCGTCTTTACTTGTTGTAGCTGGCAGTATCAACTTTCCGCGGTCCTAACTGATCTGATGATATGATAATTTTATATTTAATAAATGATTAAAAATTTATATAAATATGTCTTTTTTTACAAATATCCTATTTTTTTCATTAAATAGATAAACATGTACGTATCGTGAGTAAAGAATGTAGAAGAATGTAGCGTTGACTTCCATCTTTAGGAATTATTCTATGAAGCAACAGTAGCTTTATTTAAATTTTAATTGTTCTTCCGAAAAGGAGAAATTTGGTGGGAATATTCAACAAATAAAAACTAATGTTACATTAATTACGTATCTATAAAGCCGCGACGGTTTTGAGTTCCTTGGGTTTGAGGTTCAAATCCCATAAAATATGTCAATTATGAGCTTGAACTCATACAGAGAAGGAAAAAGAATAAAGTGCAGTGATGTTTACGCTTTACTTGTGTACAATAATTAGAATCACGCTAATGGCTAGTCTCTTTCGAAAATAGTCGCCCTTGCCAAAATTGGTCAGATTATCGTTATCTATAAGTCCTTTAAGATTCAGTTCAGAGAATAATGACGCTACAAACATTAAAACTTCAGACCGAAGTATGGCTTCTCAAAGTATAAGTAAAAGATATATATAATGAAGACCCAGCTTCAAGTAAATAGGAACGTCAAATAATTAACAATATTTAATTTTCCAGTTTTTGTTACATTCATCCATTATCTTCCGCTTTTCAAACCAGATTAACAATTCTCATGTCAAATTCAAAAATATTCTTCTTCTACTTTTATTTATAAAAATGTCAAACCAAAAAGTATTCATTACATTTATATAATTCTGTGATTGAATATAACTCAATAGCTAGAAGCTATACAACCTTTAATGATTATTTATAAATATTTTATATAAAATAATTTATAGGCTTACAATAAGTTCTATTCACTCACGACGGCGCTTATCTCCGCGATAAATCATCGGTAGGTATTAACAAATATAATCTAATTTTAGATTTTTGCTGTCTTTACTCTCATTACACCAACAGATATTGTAACTACGAACATAACTCGCTCATACTAACACACGCAGAAAATAATTTAAGATAGAGGGGCGCGCCTTCTTGAGTTAAAAGATCTACAGCTATATACAAACTACTGCAGTAAGTATCCATCTTGACATTGTAATTCGCTTTAAACAAACCACTAGCTGTCTAGCTAAAGCGGTGCCTGTCAAATCCAATAAAATGTCCCGTTACAACCTCCAGGTATAAGCTCACCTTTGCTAAGGCGAAGGCCACATAGGCGACGTCACGGTTGAAATCGACGTCACCGTATTGAAACTAAATTAGGTACTATAGGCAAAATTCTAATCGCAATATTCATTAGTAGGGGTGAGGCTCGTGATATGACTAATTTAAGATATAAATATAGCAAAAAATATAAATAGATTATATTTTTAATGCACGCTAATAATGAAAGGATCACGTCTACGTGAGTGAACAGATCTATAATTGGAATCATAATTTCAAATATAGTCGAAAAAAAAGCAATTGTACTAAAAGTCTTTTCGAAAAATTACAAGACTTATCCATTAAAATATGTGTAAGGATAATCTTCATCAATATTCCAGGATTGAAACCAGCCAAATACCGATGGGCTAGTTAGGCGTTTGGCTTTTTCATCAGCCTACTGCTGTCCACTGCTGGACATAGGCCTCCCCTAGAGCGCGCCACGTTGCTCCGTCCTCTGCCTCCCTCATCCAGCTTCTACCGGCGATCCTGCGAATGTCGTCGAACCTCCTTTTACGTTGGTATAATACGAAGATACTGTTAATCATACCATTAATATTTTATTCCTTATCTGTCACTGGGAAATCAGAAAATTGTCGGTTACGTTTATCTAATAATATAATAATCAATATACTAAATTGAGTTTTTCATCACCATCAGATAATCTAATTATAAAGGTTTAATATTTGTGCGATCCAGAATTTTGAATTTTAATTTAGTTTGGATTAATGATTCATTTTTTTTACATGATCAGGTTATTTATAATGTAAGATAATTGTATTGTATTATTGTAACTTAGTTGTATTTAATTAACGTCCGCGTATACTTTAAAAGGTTAAAAATAACAAAATGAAATAATTGACAAAAAGAAAATGACGTTTCAAAAGTTAAATACCACTCACATAATTTATTACTATTTTGAAATTGAAATGATTCGGAATGAAAAACCAAACAAACATTTTAATATAAACATAAACAAAAATGCAACTAAAGGCTCCGGATTGAATTTCGCAATTTGGCAAATGTCACGTTTTCTTATGTTCTTTCGATATTTCGTAGGAAAACTTTTGTCATCCATTCTGCACACAGCCTAACTCGGTACGAGTGAACCAAATCGGATTAGTAGGCTTACACGTCACCGTAAAGAACCTTAGAAACGTCTAGAACGAATTCAAGTATTTTTATCGTTATTCATGCCTTATAAGACTGTAATCCTTGATTTTTGTCATGGAGCTATTACTCTTATTATATTTAACAAATTACCTTTAAGAGGCTTTGGGCTGTATTTGGTGAGATATTAACTAATATTTTTTCGGACATAAGTTTCGTTGTTATATATTTAGACATTGCCAAACCGAATCCTTATTATGCGAACAATTTTCTGTCGAAAATAAAATATATGAGGCGTGCCTATAAAAAATATAAATGGCAGAAAATACTAAACTTATAGTATCAACAGCAAAAAACTGTCTAGCCAAATTAATTATTAAAATGTTGTCAAATTAATATTTATCACTAATTATACCAGTTTAATAATTAAATTAATTTATTTGTTTTTTTTTTAATATATTAAGTTAAATAAGGTTGAAAATGCAAGAAAATACAATGAATTTGATTTAAAACAATTTAATATTTGCTTGGAATATTGATATTCAAAATTCAATTACTTTTGACTGTAAAGTGTGTAAGAGAGATGTGATTATGTGCGAATGAGATAGTCTATGATCGATTATCATACATAATTATTTAATAAATATTAAATTTCGAATGTATCGTGTCTTTTCATTGTATTCGTGAAAAAGAAACGAGTGGCAACAAGAGCAAACATAAATCGTAATGGATATACTATTATGTCTTTATATACATAATATATATAGAGTATTATGTCTATATGTAATTATGTATTTATGTATAGAGTAGAGTTTTATGATATTATATATGTATATGGCCTGACTCGACATTTGAACAATTTACATCATTCCTTAGCTCTGATACTTGATAAATGCAAATTGAATGAAATTCTTTTTGCTATACTCAAGTTAAGTTAAATTTCTTTTGCGAATTATTATAATATATAATTATTCAAATAAATCTATTTAATATACACCCAGTTGAAATAAAATACAAATCTGTTAATTTTTTTCTTCTTTTAAATACTGAAAATATTATCGTACGATTATTAGCACAAATCGCCCGAAAAGTAAATATTGACACATTTCTTCAGATAGCCTGCCTTAACATGTTTAGCTAAAATAATTCCTTATATAACTTTTTAATATCCAATAGGTATTTTCTCTGGAACGCCAAACTCACGTAAACGGAAATATTTGTTTCTGTCGATTTAACAAAATATATCTACGGGCATGAATATATGCTCAAAAAAACAGCAAGCCATAACTGGATTCAAGTAGCCAAAAAAAGAGAGACCTGTCTATTTGAAGGCCTTCACTCACTCATACTTCAAAGGGGAACACAACAATACAAGCAATTAATACTTTTACTCCTAAAAACTTTTGCTACTTGCACGAAACCCTACCACTAAGCAAATATAAACTGATGTGGATATAATTATGTCTGTCTCGGATTAATTTATTCAACTATTAAACCGATTAGTATAACAGTTGGCACAGATAATTGTGTCTTGTTTCATTGATTTTTTTAAGCCATCCGTTTCCATTCCTTTTCCGTATCCGTTTTGTTATAACTTATCAATCGATGTCACTAAAGCACATCAACTTCAATTCCTCCAATCATCAATTACCAATGACCATGACGGTTGATACGATACACATTTGAACACAGATAACATTATAACGCAAACCGTATCAGATAATACTTAACAAATCATCACAACGCTTGCCAAGCATTAGTTACAATATAAAATTTAAAACGACGACTATCTATAATGTAATAAAGAGTTTTATAAAAATAGGGTTTAATGAAAATTCATGGAAACGACATCACGATCTACGGTTTGTTACATGAAATGAATTATTCAACTCGGTGCGAACCTTCCTCGCGCCAATGAACGTAACTACGCTGTATTTATTCAATTCAATAATAAATATTATGATTATACAAATAATGTTTCCAATTTTATTATTACGATAATAACCTAAAGAAAATAAACCAGAATGAAATTGATTAATACAGAACAAACAAAGCCTATTAAATCTGAGTTTAATTAACGAACAGACACGGGTGTGGTTTATCATATGAGTTTAACAAAATTAATTTTACTCTTTTGTAGAAAATATACGATACTTTGTTTGAGTTTTATTGAATAGACAGTTTTGTTTTATTGTCATTGGCTTAATAGCATAATAATATATATATAATGATTACAAGATATATATTTTGAGTCACAAAAATTATTGATCAACGTGTAACGGTTAGGAATTATGTTAGAAAAATAAATTTTACATCTTGAAACTGCGTCACATAATAGTAATTACGTCAGATTCGACTAAATTTAATTAATTATAAAATAATAAATTTACTTATCTAGTCTAAACAAGTCTAAATAAGAAAACAATAACAAGGTAAGTATATAAATAAAATTCAACGCTTAAGGTAATAAATTCCTGTAATCAATAACAAAGTTATAGAAAAATACTTTAATGAACTAATTTAGTAACTAAGAAAATGACAATTATCATTATCTTAAGTACGGACTCTGTAAAAAAAATATAAAAAAGTTATCAGATACCAAAAAAGTAATACAAAACCTTTCTAAGTAACTGGTCCCCACTTCGTGTAATCGAAAAGCTGGCGCTTTCTAAACTCAAGGATTAAGCCTTGCAGTTCAAAGTACCAAAATAAATAATACCAGCATCCTGGGTGTCACGCCACAGCACGATATTTTTTTCTATAATTTATGTATCAGCATAGTTTTATTCAATATAGAAACATCACACTTTTTGATTGTCATTAAATACTACCACCGATGGCATAGCTCGGTGAATATTTAAATTGTCTTTAGTTAATGCCATTTATGCCAAGAGATGATATTGACTATTTATACCTTATAATATATGCACTAACCGGAAATAAAAAACACAGAAATGATTTAAAGATATTTCTAATCTAAATCTAATAAACAGGGAGACTGGTATACGGACCACTTGCAACATAAACAATGCTAAATAAATAATAAATATACCAATATTTATTTGGCTGCAGAGTTCGTGATAAGTGGATGGTATCTACCCAGATGGGCTTGCACAAATCTGTAGATATTATTTTTACACTTTATATTTCAACAAATTTTTACTATTCTTTGGCGCAACTAATAGTAAAGTTTCGTTAAAACTTGAACTTCTCTAGATCAGAACGATTACAGTAACTGCCGAATGGGAATTAAATAAATTGGATATGTTATAAAATATTTCTCAAGTTATTATATTTCTTGGAAATACTACTAAAGTATCGCAAACATTGGAATGTTTTAACGCTCAAGTTTTCCTTTACGTCATATCAAGAAGTTTACCTCTGCCAACTTTAAACTGAGCCGTATTTATTAAACTAAGGAGCATGTTTCGAAAATGTTCTCAAAACATGAGTATTAAGTGTATCTCATATAGAAGTCAACCAAGATGGTTTATTCTTAACTTAATCTTAACTTAATCAAATTTTACGTGTCAATACAAAAATTACTTGGTCGTGGTTTTTGCTTTTTTTTATTCTCTACACACAATAGATTTTACAGTAAATATTTTAATTCTAAATAATGACATAATTATAATCATCAATAAATCGTTTTCCATATTTAATTGTTTTAGACGATTCGAATTGTGTTATCTGTGTCAAGTCTAGGATGTGAATTCAGGAACTTGGGATCTGCATTATAAAGAAAAACTTTTATAAGTACTATCAAAATGCAGTTGAACTATTCAATGTACATATTATAACAAATTTATTTTGTCAATGTATGAAACGTATGTTCTATGTTAAATCCTTGGGAAAGGTACGAAAGTAATTTGTGCTAAAATAGACCTTAAATTTACACCTCAATGGAGAAACCGTAAACTTTAAATGCAAATTCTACTTAAAACCAACCCAATCGAAACTTTTGTCAACTTCACCTGTTGACAACTTCGCACTGAACGCTATACCACTCCTCGAGCACTATTAAAACTTCTTTTCGCCTCCCCATTAAACTGCTATTTACAAAAACTTTAAATATACGTCATAATCGCACGTAAATTTTTAAAAATCAATATTTTTGTATTTATTTTTTGTATATGACGGAGAAGTTCCTCCAAGGTTATTTTTAAAAAGCGTGACGTCAGCATTGCTGACGTCACTTTCACCAACATGATCTTGATGGCTCATTTTGCAATGAAATAATAAAACTATTTCAGCAAAATAATAGGTTTATTCAACAATCGATCAGGACACAACGTTCGTCTGAACAGTCCGACGGCTCGAATGAGAATGAACCCCGAGCAACCGTCGCACTGCTTTTTATAGCAAACATCATAATAACAACACAAATTAATTAGAAATAACTTGATTAAATAATCAATTTAAAGCGTTTGCGCCGACACGGCCATTCTGACAGGCGGTGCGTGCTCTGCACCTGCCTGCGTTGTGCGATTTGAAATCTGAGAATCAAGAAAATGATTTTTGAAGCAGGTATCTGTAAGCAACACATGTTGGTCTTTGAAATAGTTTTGTAAAAGCAGTACACAAAGAAATCTCTCATGCACCGGTTTAATAAATATGGGCAGATTTTATGAGTACCACTCATAACTGTCATAATGTCTAGGTCATTTAATAATGTAAAAGATTCTGGTAGATCTGTGGTGAATACATGTCTATCACGGCTCCACAAGGCTTCCCAACGGTATCTCATGGTTCTCTGTGGATACATCAAGGATCCGTGGTTAGCTCGAGGGTAACACGTGGTTAGCTCAGAGGTATCACTCTCCAGATTATGTTGTGCACATGTCTGGTTGTGATTCCACCAGGTATTTCAACGGTATCTCAGGGTTCTCTGTGGATACATCAAGGATCCGTGATTTTGGCCAGTGGAAACACAACCAGCTCAGAGGTACCAATCTAAAGCCAGTGTGTAAGTGTCTAGTTACGGTTGCATGAGGAATCTCAATGGTATTGAATTGTCGTGGTTTATAGCACAATGGTAGCACATTACTAGCTCAAAGGTACCACTTTCGTAGATATTGAGAGGTAAAGTAAGTAAATTTTGCCTCACAGTTTTAATGCGATGATGAGTGCTCGTCTTTGTGGACCACTGGATCGGAATCAGTTGTGGCAACACTGAAGAATCTCAGCATCTTCTTCCGCCGACACGGTACCTTGGTTGCCCGGCTGCGATGCACGACGAAGCTGATCACGAGAAGCCTGTCGGAGACGCCCTCTGCCGACCACCGTCTGCACTTTCGTCTTTTTTATGAAACCTGAAAATCTCAAAAGGCTCACTGAATTAGTCAGATCAAGTAATGGTTAATTACGTGAATTCTTAATCTTCATGCTGAAAATAATAATTTTTAGCTTTGTGGGAATTGAAACGTTGTCCGTTATATTACGAGTCATTCGTTGCTGAACTTGTGTTGTTAGCGGTTCAATGTCGACCGTTTTATTATTGATGCCGACCAGGAAGCTCAAATGCTACGCAATGTATTCTTTACGTAATGAATATGAGCGGCGCAACTCCAGTTACTCGATGCACGTTGCAATTCATTGCCAACTGTAGTTAGTCCAGTACACTGTGCCACTGTTCGGTCTCATAGTTCTTGATTATTATTAAAGCGTTTTTTTAGTGTAGCGACAACTCTTTCCACATAGCCATTTGCTCGGCTGATTCCTGGCGTATTGGTCATCTTGAGTGTACTATTTCCCCGTGATATCTATGTGAATCATCTGGAAAGCTTCCGATGGTTTTTCAATTGGATAAAGAAGTGCTCACATGATGAACCTTCGGTTGGTGCTTCAGTTTGGTACTATCTGATGTTATTAATATGCTGAGGTTTGTACTATGAACCACAAAGAACAGTATTTGTACCCTGATGGAGTCAATGCTATAAATCGTCTTCAACTCGATCAATGATATGACTGGATATTGGCCAAACCCCTTTAGTTGGTTGAATCCATGAAGATGTGGCTATTAACCAATCATCAATCCACATCTTGGCACGTCCTTTCATTGGTCTTGGGTCTTGGAGCCGATGAATGATTTATTGGAGCCATGGCTTCCGGCATTTCCACCAGGCAGGTGTGTGGTGCTTAGAGATACAGCACGTCGTAATATGGTTCTGTCTTGTAGTGATAATGATGTGACAGGTGGAACCGTAGCTGATGAGGATGTGGCTGAGATCGGAGCTTGTTCCGATCCCACTTCTGATGACGGAGAAGTTCCTCCAAGGTTATTTTTAAAAAGCGTGACGTCAGCATTGCTGACGTCACTTTCACCAACATGATCTTGATGGCTCATTTTGCAATGAAATAATAAAACTATTTCAGCAAAATAATAGGTTTATTCAACAATCGATCAGGACACAACGTTCGTCTGAACAGTCCGACGGCTCGAATGAGAATGAACCCCGAGCAACCGTCGCACTGCTTTTTATAGCAAACATCATAATAACAACACAAATTAATTAGAAATAACTTGATTAAATAATCAATTTAAAGCGTTTGCGCCGACATATATGTACGAGTATGTTGTATAATAATTAATTAATCATATCTAAACGACAAAGATGTGTCTACAAGAGTTTAGTATCCCCGAATGTATGAATATAAAATAATTATTGTAATATATCATTGAGTTTAGATGTAATTGGCAAATAAAATTCAGTGTTAGTTCGTCAAACTTAATGAGATGCGATTAATTAAAAGTTGAAAATTAGAAGTCCAAAGTGAGACCCTACTGGAACTACTGTAAGTATACTTAAGGTATCAGGAGAGAATCTTTTCACTGCTAATACAGTTGACTTTCTGCCAATTAAATATGATTTAAGCAAATTTAAATAAAATATTATATGGAAATTCTTCTTAAAACTAACCCAATCCAAACTTTTGTCACATTCACTTGACAACTTCGCACTGGGTGCTATAAAGCACTGCCCGAGAGCTATTAAAACTTCTTTTCGTCTCCCCATATTCAGAAAAATATATTGAATCATAATACCACACATTTACTTTTAATGAATAATATATATAAATCATTTGGTCATTTTTATTACAATTATTATGGAATATAACAGTAGGCTTACAATATCTAACTTGCCTTGTCTTGTCTTAGTAACAAACAAACGTTACGTTACACGTTAAACGCGTTCTAACCACTGGACCATATGGTGAACGAAGAACGCGTGAATCTGTACCGATGATTGTGGGTTCAAACCCAGGCAAACACCATTGAATTTCTCTATTTATAATTCATCCCGTGCTCGGAAAAACACTGTAAGAAAACCTACACCATATTTCAATAAAATTCTACCACCAACATGCATTGGAGTAGCGTGATGGAATTAGCTCCTAAACCATCTCATCAAAGAGCACCATCTAGCACATCATCATCTAGCACAGAACTAGAAAGTTCATGCTGTACCTTTACTTTATGTAAACGTTGAAATTAATATATTTTTATATACTGTCTTAATAAGTTATTCTTAAGAGTAAAAGTCACAGGCAGGAAATATTCAATGTTAGCTGGTAATCCGACACCTGACTCATACAGATTTCCTCAAGATGTCTTCTGTCCCTACCAAGTGCGTGAGATAATAATTATAAAATCAAAATATGACAAATATGTGAAACCTTCGGTTATGCCTGCCAGATCCACGAATCTCTGGCACATTTCTTAAATATAATTCAAAATACAACATAATTATTATTAACATTAAGCCCTAATTATATACAAATAAAAAAAAAGTTACTGTACAAATCATGACCACGTGGAATGATAGCAAGAATGCTAGCAGCATTTCTCTGTTGAATCGCAATTTCGATCCTCGGCCCAAAAAATGATCCAGCCCTTCTGTCATCTGTGGAGGTAATAAATTAATGTAATTGTTTATGTTATTGATGTGATTATGAGTTGTTACTTTTATTTTGTAGGCTGTTTATTGCAATTTATTGCTTATTAATTTCAGTGGTACCTTATTTTAAGGAAGTATAATGTATAATGTTTTTTTTTTTCCTTGATTATTATGAATAAAATAAAAAAAATAACATAATAATAACTGTGTGAAAATCAAGTTACGTAGTTATTTAAATTTCTTATACATGCTTACACATACATAAAAAATCAACACATAAAACGATTTACCTATCCCCTAACAAAAGGATTTGTAGTCTAAAACAATATTAAGGTGCCGAAATTGTTTTCAAAGTCATTAAAAGGTCAAGTTCACTGAACCGTCCCAGTCTGACACGGAACAAAACCTAAACGCTTATGCTGTTATTCTCATATAGTTAAAAATATTTTACTTATAAGTACTCGTAGTACAATTAAAAAGAGGTTTTATAAGTTTAGTTAATTTTCAAAATGATAATGGAAGAATTTCCGTTACAGTATCAAAAATTTTGCTTTATTTATCTAAGATATCTCAAGGGCTCAACAATGCTCTACGATAAAATTATGAGCTACTTCGTACTACTGATCAAGAGACGAAGAAAGGATATTACTTTTAGAATTTGTTCTGCGAAATCTTTGTGCTGGCTTTTAATTATAAACCTCTAAGCAAACATCGTAAAACCGCTGTATAATATTTATTAATATATTACATACTAGCGATCCGCCCCAGCTCCGTCGTGCAATCTATACATATTATAAAATTGGAGTGTCTGTTTGTAATATAAAAATAATCGCTTTTTAAATGCATTTGTATGTATACACGGTACATATACCAAATAACATTTTTTTTTTTTTCAATTTTGTCTGTCTGTCCGGCTAATCTATGGACTGTTCCATCGACCGATTTTGACGAGACTTTCACTGGCAGCTGATGTAATAAGGAGTAACTAAGGCTACAACAATAACTTTTTGTTAAATACAAACGCACGAAGTCGCAGGCACAGCTAGTTTATTAATAATAAAAATATAAGTGACCTAAGCAAGAAAATATTAAGTAGTAACATGAATTACTTTATTTTATGAAGTTTAAGTATTAATTTAGTACTTTGTATAAGTGTAAATCGATCAGAACGCCCATAATTGTATTATTACAGCCAGTTATTAAACGTAATTTATCTATTTTTAATTAATAAAATATAGCTTAGAATTCTTATCGTGATTGTGGTACATTTACTTGGTGGTAGTGGCTTTTTGCATGCCCGTCTGAGTAGGTACCACCCACTAATCAGATATCGCTAAACAAGATTACTCAGTATCGTTGTGTTCCGGTTTGAAAAGGACATAATATCTGAGTTCCCAAGGTCGGTGGCACATTGGCAATATAATGAATGGCTAATATTTTTTACAGTACCATTATGTCTATGGGCGGTGGCGACCACTTAACATCAAATGGCCCATATGCCATGGTGTATGCAGTGGGCATATAAATATATTTGTAATTGATTTTACATGCATGGTGCATGAAAAAGAGTAACGATAATTACTTTTCAGCTTTTCTCTTTAAAAGTTACATTATCAACAAATTCTTTTTTTCTGTGATCCTGTAAAATGTCGATTCGATAGTGCTTGTAAAAGTCTACTTGAAGAAAATATGACTTAAATTTTGTTAAAATAAATTCAAAATGGATCTCAGCACACTATAATTGTTTACTGGCGTTTGAATATTAAACAAACGTTTGGGTGTTGTTTAATGGAGTACGCTGGACGCATGAAAATTACATCTAAGAGACCCTCCCTAATGTCCTTCCCTTATCTTTTCCTTCAGGATTAGCGAGAGAATTTATTACTTTAATAATGACATAACTGAATCTCCACAGATTGGAAATGTGCTAATGGTGTTTTTCTTTTCATTTTATATTTTTTTAATTTATTTTCTGTACATAGAAGAATCTATATTTTTGTCAGAAATCCATAATATATTTGCAAAAACATAAATCGGGAGGGTAAAGCAAGCAAAATTGAACGAAATCAAAATTACTTAACGAAAAAAAACTGAAAAATATTTATTTGTATTTGTATTTAGTAAATATACTTTCTCAATTAATATGATAATTAATATGACTTTTTATATGTACTTGCAAAACAAATTACAATAGTCTACTTTATTAGCAGCCTGCTAAATATCCCACTGAAGGGCTAAGTTCTGCTCTTTTTAAGGTTAAGACATTTCTCCGCTACGCTGCTCCAATACGGGTTGGTGGATATTATTGTATGTTTATATTTGAGCAAATATAGTGTCCATTGAAATCCGGATAGAGTTAGGTTAGTTGTATCAGCGGTGTGTGTTTCATTCAGTAAGTTGTATATATAACTCACCGCATGTAAAATTGTGGGTAGACGTTAATAATTGCACCCAAGAGACGTCTCAGAATTATTGTTAGCCGCACATTGACAATTTAAAATATGTTTAATACTTTTTGTTAAATTAATGTATATGGGAAGAGATGACCAATTTTTTGGCTCATTAACCCGATTTTAATTTAAAACGACAGCATTGAAAATTTCCGTATAATTTTTGTATTATTTATAAAAGGAGAAAATAACACATAGTAGTCGAAAAGTATACCGTTAATTTTCCCTCAAATAATTTGGTAAAATTCGATACAATGAAGCGAATCCTGACCACGGAAGATTTTTGTATAAATCTCGATCTGGTTTTAGGACTATATGGCGTAGATACGAACATATATCGGATGAAGGTTTGCCACAAGTATATTCAACACGTAGCTGAAGTAGCGTGATGAAATAGGGTAATACCCTCTCTTCCAGAGGCTAGAAGCACTTTCCCAGAAGTGGAAAACTGAATGGTTAGGTTAGTTCCGTTCAGGTTATATAGGCTTATTTTTTAAATAGTAATTTATTATACACCAAAAAAAATAACATAATAAAATATCATTAAATTAAATATACATAATATGTCATGGCATTTATAAAGTTATCATTGATTTTCGTTTTAATAATAATAATTCTATTGTAGTTTATAAATGTTTTAAATATTTTAAAAGTAACAACCGGTTTTCGTGACAATTTCTCTCGATATAATCTGCATCCTAAACTGGCGGTAAGATAAAATTTAAATTAATCCTACAAAATGTAATATCAAGGGCCTACTTGGATAATGTCTGTTTTGGTTTCGGTGTTTGATTGGAGAAAATATAGATACAATTAATCTTTTCAAATAATAAAAGCGTTTCAAAAAAACCGATGACATCATCATAAGGACAGGCCCAATAACATCCACACTAACCTAAGAATCCAAAGTTCCACTAAGGTCAATTGTGTTCCAGTTTGAAGGGTGAGTTCGACATGGTAACGACAGGCACATGGGCATTGGTTATGTAATAAATGGTAAAATTACATACGCTGCTAATGCTTAGAGGCAGCTGTGACCATTTACCATCAGGTGGCCCACATGAGATACCGCCTACCGATGAACTTAAAAAAAATGTCACAAAATACCACAGGAGCAAACTGTAGTCCTGGATTTTTTATGTTTAGTTTAATAACAAGAACATGTAGGCACATCAAACTTATAAAAAAAAAAAAATTAAAAATACATCGGCAAGAACAAAACCTATGTGAAGAGTAGAATGTTTTTTTTTTCAACTGTATATATAAATATGTATATAAAAGACTTTAAAAAAAGTCCTTAAAATAAACGTTTTTACTTGAAACAATATAAAAATAAGATTGCATTTTCCTATTCTTACAAGCGTTGAAAGTAAATTCCTTAAGAGGCCATAACTAAAGATTAAACCAATTTGGGGTGATATCAGCTCATGTGACCCATTTGGAGGGTGGGGCAAATGGCTTTCTGAACATCACTGGGCCTAGGGAGCCTTTATTGTGAGGGTTGATTTGAAAATAATACTACGCTATGTGTGGCGTGCGTAAAAGTGTTCATTTTAAGGTAATATGTAGTAGGGATGGAAGGGTATTTACATTGGCTAGTTTCAATGTTGTGATAACTAATCGTGAAAATTCGTAACGTAACGAAGAAGGAAGGTTATACAGAGTGTTTTATTTTACTAATATTTAGATTTGTTATACGGTCTGTTTTCTTTTAAATTTGTTATGAATTTGAGCCGAGATGGCTCAGTGGTTATAACGCGTGCATCTTAACTGATGATTTCGGGTTCAAACCCAGGCAAGCACCACTGAATTTCATGTGTTTAATTTGTGCTTATAATTCATCTCGTGCTCGGCGGTGAAGGAAAACATCATGAGGGAACCTACATGTGTCTAATTTCAACGAAATTTTGCCACACGTGTTCCACCCACCCGCATTGGAGCAGCGTGGTGGAGTATGCTCCAAACCTGGAGTAGTTTAAGGGAGAAGAGGCCTTAGCCCAGCGGTGGGAAATGTACAGGCTGTTAATGCTCATGTTAAAAATGAATTTTGTGTTTTTAGATTGATTTACTTGATCGCACAGATATTTTACTTTTGATGTATACTTGTAATCGTATGCGGGTTTATTTATGATATAAATAAAAACTGTCATCTGAAATTTACCAGCAATGCTATACTAATATATGCGCTACAATTCCACACTCTTATAAACTAACGGTGGTGGTAATTATTTTTTCTTGACAACCAACAACTAAGTGTAATGCTTCTATTGTATTAAGATTTTTGACATTGATTTTCTGATCAAAGAAGCCTTCTGGTTCCAAACCCATAACTTTTTGTTCCAATTACTTGGAGTTCGAACTCGGACTCGGAATTTATGGCTTTATAATAGATTATGAAGCAACAAATTCCGAGTCCAGCTAGAGCTGGAATAAGAAGGTACCTTTTTTATGATATTTGCCTATCGCAAACGGGCCACCTGATTATGAGTGATCAACACCGCCCACAATCCATGCCGCTGTAAGAAATATTAACCATTCCTAACATGCCAATGCGCCATTAACCTAAGAACTAATATGTCCCTTGTGCCTGTTACACTGGCTCACTCACCCTCTAAACCGAAACATAACAATACTGAGTACTGCTGTTTGGAGGTAGAATATCTGATGAATGTTTGGTACCTACCCAAACGGACTTGCACAAAGACACTGGACAAAATCAAATTCAAAAATACTTATTGAACATGGCATAATATACAAGATTGATGAATGGAATAATCGTGTCAATAGAAAATAACAATTTAACGTGTTCAATCGTTACGTACATGTCAGCTACATATCTAGAACGTTCTCCAATATTCTAGAAAATGTTCGATTTTAGTAACATTATTGCTATCAAATTATATTCAGCAACGGTAACTTATTTACCGACACGAAGGTATTATTGCTTGCTTCTCATCAGTGACGCTTGATTGAATATTAACTATAAATGATTAGTTTTGGATTAATATTGAAACTTCGTATGATATTGGTAGATGATTAATAATAGATACAGGGAATAAAGCCTTGTTAGTATTAGCCTTGTCATTATTATGCAACATTTTGATTTTGATTCAGGGCACACTAATCTTATAAAACAGGGAATGTCCCAGTAGCTAGAACACGTGATTTTTTACGAAAATAGCCTGTTCAAAACCGGGCAAGCGCTAATAAGTTTCCATATGATTAATTTGTGATCAGATTAACAATTCTGCCACATGTGTATCTACTCCTCTATCTACCTGCACCATTGCAGCAGCGTGCTGAAATATTCCACCAGTTAAGTTTATGCTACTGAAAATTGGAGAAGGTCTTTGCCCAGCATTGGGACAAACTAAGACCTTTTTATACATAATCAATAACCACAAATAGTTTTTACAGTAACCTCAAAGCTATTTTCTATTTACTTGGTGGTAAGGCTTTGTGCTAGCCCGTCTGAGTGTTTTTTTTTTATTTACTTTACAACATCCACGGGCTCACAGTTGCCCGTGCCTTTTTTCACATTTTATTTTTATTAATTATGGCGTTATTTTATATTTTAGCTGAACATTAGCAGATCTTCGCTGGACTTCGAGCTTGTCGTCTTCTTGGAAGATCCCCTCTGAGTGTTGTTTTGTTCCAGTTTGAAGGGTGAGTAAGCCAGTATAACTACAGGCACAAAGGACATAACATGTTATTCCCCAAAGTTGGGGGCATATTGGCGATATAAGGAATGTTTAATATTTCTTACAGCGCCATTGTCTATGGACGGTGGTGACCACTTACCATCAGGTGGCCCATTCGCTCGTCCGCCTTACTATATCATTAAACAAATCGAACATAGAAATAACAAGTATTTATTCTTACTGTATAATTATTGAAATTAATGGAAATATCAAACTTCTTGGTCTAGACTTCCTACTAAATGTATTTTTTTATCATAACTCCAAATTTATATACCATGTCGTGATAAGAGCAATTTAATGTGATTGTAACTCGTCATAAGGAAAATTTATTTATTGCGTAACGCCCAAAAAGCTTCGGTATATTAGCAACGGACTTCGCAATAATATAAGAAATAATCACGTAGAAGTATAGGGGTTGCCTTTTGGGAGTGGTACTATGCCTTATATTTAATATCGCAAATAATAGCATATTCTAATTTACAGCTTAAATATAACCAAACTTATACCTCGTCAGCCAGACAAACTATATCTTTTTGGATGAATTCAAATAAAACTATGAAAATAAAAACTTCATAAAATTATATTCCCCGCGTGAAATTTTCAATGTTCAGCAATGTTAACTAGTTATTAATACAATACGATAAACGTAAGTTAGATCATCGATTGGACTGTGCAAAACTTGAACTGAGTTCCTGACTTGAACTGAGTTCCTGTTTAGAACATATACTACGCTCCAAGTTTGGAGATAGTAGTATATGTGCTAAACAGACTGTGACTCCTCAAGACGAGAAACACTTAACCAGTTGTACTTGACCTTTACTTAAATGTAATTCCTCAATTGACGATCTCACATCTAATTGGTTCTGTCATATTATCAATATAATATGTATATATAATGTACATAGTTTCATTGTTGTTCAGTAAGTGTGTATTTTCATTATAATCATTATTTATTACTACATTGCTTAAGTTTAGAGCGGAATGAAATATTTCTTTGGAGTTACGTTCGTTATATGCATTTGCGTTAATCGAATCCACTCAACTGGAAGAGACGTTTACATTTTCAACTTATTTATTAATTATTATTTTATCCTACCCGTGCGATTTAATTTAACAAATATTATGTAAAAAAAAATTATAATTTTGTAAACATGAAATAAATTATTTTTTTCATGTCTATTGAACTACCCTACCAATTCTTCTCTAAGTCTGTTAATATTTGTGTCTGGAGGTTTCAGAAATGAAATCTTACACAGAATAACTTTGTGCTTTTCCTGAATAGTGAACGAAACTGAACGGTTACGTTCGATTCGATGACGCTGAATCGGATATACTCAGCCCCATTACCACCAATAAATGTACCACTTCAGAAGTGGTATAAGCATCTTACCATCAAGTGGCCCATTTGCTCGATCGCCTACAAATTAAATAGTTATTGTATAAATGTACATACACTAATTAATTACAAGAAAGTTATTAAAAACATACTGGCTGGTACAAATTACTTAAGTGAATCTACTTAAGTTATGAGTCAATAAATTGTGGCGATATTTCCATAAACATTGGAAAACTCTATACATTAATTACTGTAATAAAGTTTAATCACGATGATTTAATGTAACAATAAAACCACACGAGAATAAAAGATCAAACGAATAAGAAAATAATAAAAGTTGCAGTTCTGTACAGTGAAAAACCTTCCCGCAAGAACGCGTTGTAATGTCTACGGCGACCACCAGATGGTCTCGTTTCCGAGAGACATTATACTCTTTTGTCTTAAAATTAATCCGTCCTTATTAAAAAGAAATTCTATTTTTATCGTGCTAAGGTCTATTATTGTAATGTGATTGCAATCAGACACAATACACTATATTATTGAGGTAGATAATGGTTCAAAACTGCATCGGTCTGGTCATTTTCGCAACCCTAATAGCTCAAAATAGGAATAAAGCTTTGAACTGAATACTAAGCTTCGTAGCTTGGAATATTTAAACAGTGGTACAATTATCCCTTTAAATTGTAACCTTAATTTTACAATAGATTTATTATTTTTTTTTTTAATAACGAATCTTTTTTAACGATCTACGAGCTAGAACTTGTAAACTTTAACCAAAGATTTGAAAGGTTCAAACCCGTCTGAGTATGTTGTACCATGCGTGGTGAAATAAACCATCGAGAAGTAGCCTAAATCTTTTTTTATCTCGCTGGAAAAACGTGTATCGCGTTTTCTCCACGTCGAAGTAGGGGGGGGGGGGGAGTGTTACTCACCGGCACACAATCTTCTTACACACATCGGCGCACCCTGTTAGAATAATTAACAAAAACTATCACCTCAAGAGAAAATGTCATGAAAAGGTCTGTGGGATGTCCCATATCGTAATTTAATTTTATATCTTTCTCAGGTTTTTTCTAAGCATGACTATAGAAGCAAAAACTTAAGGTTAATGAAATACATCCTTTCTCTGTAACCTGTTCCGAAAGACACTGCCACTCTTTCTTCAAACTTTTATTTATTCGTTAGTATGTGCATTTCAAAACTCGCAAATGAATTTTAAACCACTTCCATCCAAACAATTGAGCAAAAATATTACAAACACTTTTGGTGCAGCAGACCGAGTTATACATTATCCTTATACTAAGCAGGTTAGTGTGCTGTATTTCTCAATCGAAAATTACGAATGCAAGTATTATGTACATTTAATACAAAAAAAAAAAACTTTTTAATATATTTTTATTAAAATTACGTTGATTTATCTTTCTGATTAAACTAGATGTGTTATCTTTTATATGAAAATGTTATCGTTAATTCTGTCATATCCATAAACCTATCTTTAAAGGTTAAAATTTTTTTGTGAATTCGTAAATACAACCAGAAATCCTTGACGAATACCGTAAATATATTAATATACTTTGTAATGCAATTTCATTAGTATTATATAAAGTTTCATAAATATCATAAATATTGATTGTTATTCAAAGAAACCGAAACTTAATTACAGAAAATGTTTCGTTATATCGACCGTGTCCGTAGCGAAGTTTGCTAAACCCGTTCTTAGTGCTTGTAAGCCGATAACACAAAGCCTTCAAATCAAACAAGTGTTCCCAACAAAGGCAATTCCTTGTGTATCTCCTATATACCTACGTCTGACATCCATAGTACAATTAAAGTGATCCAAATCAAATCGAAATATTTTTATACAAATAGTATTTATTTCCTTTTGCTCACATTTGCTTCCTTTTGGTAATTACTTCTCTTATTATTACTTTTTTTATATTGTTTCTTTATTATTGTTGTACCTTAAATATCTTGTATACTTGTATCTAATTCGTGATATGGAAGAGCGGAGTTTCCTGGCACAGGCTTTTCATATGCTTAAAAGGAGACTCCAACAACTTTATATTTAAGTACAAACTTGTTAAATAAAACATACATTAAAAAAAAAAAAAAAATTATCAAGAACGCGAAATTACGTTTGTTTATTTGTTTGTTTGTGTTACCGTAAATCATGAAATTTTGCATAGGTACACGTTTTGTTGGGAGTACAATTCCAACGTACAATAATCGAATATATTTTTTAAAAAATAGAACCTTATAAATTAATAACATATTTTTCTTTTTATTTAATTTTCTTGGTGGTAGGGTCTGGGTAGGTAAGTACCACCTACTTATCATATATTCTACCGCCAAGTAACAGTACTCTGTATTGTTGTGTTCCGGTTAGAAGGGTGGGTAAGACAGTGTAATTACCGGCACAAGGTATATAACATCTTAGTTCCCAAGGTTGGTGCATAGGTTATGTAAGGAATGGTTAATATTTCTTATAGCGCCTTTGTCTATGGGCTTTGGTGACCACTTATCATCAAGTGGCCCATATGCTAGTCAGCCAACCAATACCATAAATAAAAAAAATATTCAAATTTATCCCTTGAAAATATTTATGAAATCAAAACAGTAAAACAATTTCTCTTCTAAGTTCATAGAATTCCATAAATCAACATCATAATAAGCTGTATTATACAGCCCGACACGGAATTCGCTCGTAACACCTAAAACGCGAAGCAATTTCGGGATCAGAACTAAAAATAGACCTATAACAATTTTTATTTGACAATAAAATTACTAGTAAAATTATTTTTACGGACTCACATCTCAAGTTAACGTTGCATTGAAACACTGACTGTATATGATTGTATAAACTTGAAACAAATTGACTGCGGATTAGCCTGTAGACGTTTTTAGGACATTCGTCGGTTCATCGATGTGTTTCCAAACGTCAAACTCCAATTAAAATTCCTTTATTCAATAAAGAAGCATTAAACTTACTTAATGATAGTCAAATTAAACACTACCACCGTTTCGGAAAAGGAAACACCCTGACCTGAGAAGAACCGGCGCAAGAAACGGTTTTTTTTTTGTCAACCTATTTAAATACATATATTGAATATAAATAGAAATCGTCTAAGCCTATATGCTGTATGAACAGAAACTGTTGTTTGTAAAATTATGCGCATTTTTGTCTCAAACGTAGTTAATTTATATCATTGTGTCTATTCTATTTAATACATAACATATATATATATATATATATATATATATATATATATATATATATATATATATATATATATATACAGTGGCAACAACTTAATTCCAACCAGGTGTCCAGCAACACCTCTTATTTTTTTTATTGGTTTTTATCCAAAAAGCTCTGAGGGAAAGTCAAATGCCTTTTACTTAAAGATAATAAACTTAATAATCAACCTCGGACGTAATCGATTCAGATTATCATAAAAACAAGCAAGGTTGCAAAAAAATACATTGAGGTATAGCTGACTTCCAAATATAATTAAAATAGCATAATCGCAAGAAGAAAATCGTAATATATTATTCAGTTAAAGAAATACTCTTTTGACACAAACCATCTGTGATTAACATTTAAAACGCAACAAGTCGTTGCGACAAAAGGTAGGTAGTTTGTAAAAATCTTAATCAAAATATATTATAAGAGGCAGCGTAGATCATCCTATGCGTCATCATAAGCAAGGACTCACCAGAAAATCGTTTTGCTGTCGCCTGGGTGAGATTAAGAGATAAAGAAATTTGAACTTTTACCAAGATAAACTTACTAAATTAGGCGATGCGGTTCAAGGAAAATGACCAAATTTAAGAAAGGCCTTCAGATATTTTGTCTCGCTCCACATATAGACAGCATTTCACATCCTTTTCGCGATAGCTTGTCTCGGTAATCAATCTCCTATTATACGTACTCTTGTAAAAAAAAACTTTTTTTTTTTGAAAAAAAGGAGATCTTTTATTTATCAATCAACAACAAATAGATTTGGCTGTTTTTAATGAATCTGAATACAACTCCGATCTTAAATTAATTTTAGAGGCTTAAAAATTAGTTACATTTGTTTTTTATAAATCCATAATGAGAGATGAAGTCAACTATACACATTTTCGGTCATTTGGGATAAAATAACATTTGAAATATCAATTTACTTTAAATTCAAATAATTGATCATATCGAACATGAATATTTAGGCACCACTGACGATAAAATGATTGTATATTTAGTAATTTAGGACACCAGACCGGTCATAACTCAGTTTGTACGATGGACTATAAAATTAAAACAGTATACCTAACACCAAATTTCACAGGGATGACCTCCTTGGATTAACACCAGCAGTCCATAGTAACTAATTTGGATACCCTCAACCTGCTAACTGCAGGCGTTAACACTGATGTATCAAAACTGAAGAAAGTTCTTCTTGAGGTTTAAAGTTTTGCTTACAATAAATGACAATTTCATGTCCATAGAATCTTTCCACGGGGCACCGTAGATGACAGAAAAAGCGTGACTACTATTTTTGCAATTGTATAGAAATATTTTATGCAAAAACAAGAATGATAATCTTGCGCTTGTTTAGAAATCGGTTCCTATCGAGTATTGAAATTTGATAAAACTTTTTTAACTCTTCATTATAAATATATTTCAAAATTAAAATACTATTCAATCATGAACTTCTACAAATTTTGAATGGCTTAGGGAGTGTGAAAGCGCCAATACAGAGATATTCTAAATGAAATGGGAGTTATGAAAGAAAAAAAATATGTACTTAATAGCCCAGTGGTTAGAACGCGTGCATCTTGACCGATGATTTCGGGTTCAAACCCAGGCAGGCACCACTGAATTTTCATGTGCTTAATTTGTGTTTATAATTCATCTCGTGCTCGGCGGTGAAGGAAAACATCGTGAGGAAACCTGCATGTGTCTAATTTCAACGAAATTCTGCCACATGTGTATTCCGCCAACCCGCATTGGAGCAGCGTGGTGGAATATGCTCCAAACCTTCTCCTCAAAGGGAGAGGAGGCCTTTATCCCAGCAGTGGGACATTTACGGGCTGCTAATGCTAATATACTTAATAGTAAATTAAATAAATATAAACCGATTATAAGGCAAATTAATCTGTTATAATATGTACTACGCCATTTGTTCATACAAACACTAACCTTTGTGATATATGACGAGAACAAGCGATCTAAATCAATGCAAAATGACAACTAAACTAAAGAGTTAATTGAATTAGTTAATAAAAACGTATTACAATTATAATTTTACTGAACCATTAAGATAAATTGAATTTATTTTATTATTTTAATTATAAGAATATGTAAAAAGAAAAAGTCAATTAGCAAAACCAGATATTATTATTAAAAAAATTGTTTTTAACGTAACGTAATTATAATAATTAAACATCTATTTGATTACCTGGCTTCGATATATAGGAGCTTTATACATCTATAAGCGAATGATCGAGCGTGATCATGTTTTGAAACAATGCAAGTCATCAACATAACTTATAATATTTATTTTAATAAAAATATAATCTATATAAATTTGATTATTAATGCATAAATGCCGGTAAATATTGAGCATATTTCAAGTACAAAATTTATAGGACGAAAATTAATTCCCAGTTTGAATTTACCAATAATTCCGGGAAGTTTGCAATCAGTTTACTTGTATCGAAATTCTGATGCATCACAACACGAAACGTAAGTCTAGATTGAATATCCCATTAGGCAGTAATATGCCTTGTTTTTTATTTCTCTTATTCATGGTAGGACTTTGTGGAAGTCTGTCACTACTTAGGATTGTTTTGTTTTGGTTTGAAGGATGAGAGCCAGTGTAACTACATGCAACAAGAGTACACTACACTTAACAATTTAGTTCCCAAACTCAGGGCCGCGTAATAGATACCATATGGTAGATCCAGCCAAGCCAAGTTAATTCAAGTAAAAGTCAAAAATAGACAATAATGCGAAAGAACCCATAACTTTATTAAATTAAACAGATCGTATGGTTTGCAGCCCTGCGAGTCCTGCAATTAATCAAACCCATTCAAATAATTTAATTCAAGTCTTCGTTAAGATATGTCTTAGGTTAGGGCCCCCTAAACTAACGGTCCGGCTCTGCCCAAACTGATTGCGCTTTGAAAATTTAAAGAATACTTTATACTTCTCAGTATTGACCACTTACCATAAGACGGCATAGTCAGTCTGCCTACCAAACTCTAATTGAGTAATATTAATTAACTTAGAGAAAATAAATATGTCAGATCATTTGTTTCGCAAACTGACACAATCCCTGATCCTTTTTCATTTGAAGTATACTCAAAGTCTACTTGAAGTTTACTTGGTAGTAGGGCTTTGTGCAAGCCCGCCTGGGTACCACCCACTTATCAGTTATTCTACCGCCAAATAACAGTACTCCGTATTGTTGTGTTCCAGTTAGAAGGGTGAGTGAGGCAAAAGGGACATAACATCTTAGTTCACAAGGTTGGTGGCGCATAGGTGATGTAAGGAATGGTTAAAATTTCTTACAGCGCCTTTGTTTATGGACGGTGGTAACCACTTACCATCAGGTGGCCCATATGCTCGTCCGCCACCCAATACCATAAAAAAAAAGTTATCAATCCTGGTAGAATTCATTTGAATTCACTTCTCCAATCAGACGTCATTATCCACATTTTAACTTACGCGTATAATATTTGTGTTGCCAACGCATGCCTCTTTAATGACTCGATCATAATACGTCGGTGCGCAAATGATTGAAATTCCGAAGTATTTCTAAGTTTAAGTGACGGTATGGTACGAGCAAAGCACAAGGGAAATGATTACCATATTCAACGTATTTCAACGCCACCGGAGGTAGGCTTCGGAGGAAATTATTTGTCATATTAACGTCACTCGCGCCGAGTTTCGAGGCTGTAATGTTAATATATTAAATCATGCCAACGTATTCTAAAGTAATTTGATACGTATATATCAAGATGCATTTTCATGTTGCGAAATTATTTTATACTCGCGTGTAATACGAGTAATTCATAATATGATTATTCTGTTACGAATATTCCCGTTGATCATATGAAAATGTTTATATGACGTAATCTCGTCGATGTTCAGTGGCAAAAAGTAACTTAACACAATTTATTTTTACTTTTATATCAAAAGTTTTACCGGCGATTTAAATTGAGGAATAATAGTACATTTTATTACATATTCATTTTGTTAGAAGTACGATTGTAATATTGTAAAAGCTTAAGCAAAATGTTTATGTTACGATTCTGGTCAATTGGTCGTAAAGTACCCATCTTAGAAGATATATTCAACAGATAATGCTATCCAATATCGTGACGCGGCCCTCAAGCATCACTATTACAAAGTAATTTATAGATGTTTTTAGGGCAGCCTCCGTTGCGGTGGGTCTATTAATCTCGCTTTATCGTCCATCTGTCTGGCGTTTCACAGGACGAGCGCTAACAAACCGTTACTTGGTGAAAAGTGGTCGTTGTCGGCAAACGAGGAAAGCATAACAAGGTAACATTTTTTCCACTTTAATTAAACCACAGTTGCCGCTACAAACAAAACCACGAAGCCAACAAATCAATTTCGCGTCAGGAAATTACTTTGTAAAGTTGAAAAGGGTTGCGCGATACGGTACCAAATTGAAATTCTTTTGTGCGTCGCGCCTATACGTGTCCGAAACGCTACCTGTTCCAAAATCATAACGTAATGTTTTTCAGTAAAATTATAAAATAAAGTAGACTCGAGCAACGGAAACGTAACAAACTCCGTTCATACGTTAACGTAAAACATCATAAGTTGTGGAAATTTTACTTAGCAGGAAAGTAGGTCGGAGAACGTCACGCGTATTTAAGTTGTGGTTCTTTTAAAAGTTGTTTAATTCCCTGAGAAAACCTAAAAAAACTACGTACATTTTTGTTCTAATTTTATTTTTAAATAAATTTATAGATGTTATGTAAGTACAACGTTTGAATATTAAACGTTAGCGACGAAATCTTTCTTATTGTAGATTCTATTTTTATTAATTTGAATATCTTTTATATTTCTCAAGACTACTTTTGACTAAGAATAATTTAATTCATATAACGAAATGATTTGCTTTTACGATATAATTAAATTCTTAGTATATTTAGCAAGTTTAGTTATATATTTTGAATATGTATGCTCATGATATTTATATTAAACTCAAAAAGTCGTGACTTGAAGGGAAAAGTTATGACGTTCTGTAATTCATTAACAAAATAAGCAATTTCACTAAAAGCATGAGCCTATCGAGGTAAAAAGCAATTAAAAAGTTATGGAGTTTTCTTGTCGATTACGTCTTCTGTAATACTTGATACCGCTCCGGCCTGTCTGAAATATCTTATCACAATATGCTCGATTCTTTTGTCTTATGTTGACGTGGAACGATCATATGAATATTATATTTTTGATAGAAGCTCAAAAGAAAACATTAAGTCATTTCTATTTTTTGACTGATCGCGAATGCCAAAGTATGTTGCCCGTTAGATTAGACCTCGGATCGGCGAACACAGCGTAGGAGACCCTTCAGACAGGTAAACGGCGACCTAAAGAAGTGAGCGTGACCCATCTGAATTCACGTGGAAGGCTATAAGCTTTAAGGTACTTTTTGCTTTGGTGGGTTGATGATTATGATAATAAATATTCAATTTGTGATTAATAATAATTGTACCTTTTTCTCTCCTACTAAAAAATGAGTTTTTTTTTGTATTGTATGTTTCGAAGATTTAACTATTATCAAAAATATACCTATTTACATCTAATATTATGATATTATTAATTATACATAATAATAAAACCGATCAAAAGCATTTTATTTATAAACACAAAGAATATATATCAACTCAAAGAGGTCAACCACCTAGTTTTTACTTGGAATGTAATCAAATCACACGAGTAACAAAAAAGACGTAAATATTTAATAAACAACAAAATAAATCAAATGAGAATAACCACTTGTGGCTAAAATAAAAATGAGTAATGAACATTTCTACACAATAAAGCGACAATCATTGGAAAATATTGGCGTCTTTACGAGAACCGTCGCAGCGGGGTTTAGCTCCCAATATACGTATACGTCGTCTAATCTTTGTATCTCCTTGCGCAAACTTAATGTGCTTAATACCGGATTCATTTAGAACCGACGATAAACATTTCCTTTCCGTTTGTACGTCTAGAGCTGCTGAAAAGTGCACTACAAAAATACATCGTGAGAACTGAATTTCAACGTTCAATATTTGAGCTGAATATAAAAGGATGTTTGAACGTTTCTTTCAACATATTTTTTATACGATCTTATTTTACGTTCCATTACATTATTATAAAAAGAATCATCTTTAGGTGCGATGTGGATGAGATTTGAATTTAAAGGTTAAAATTTAATATAACATATTTGCAGATAATGTGTCTCATGAAAACAGTTTGAGTTAATTCCTTCGTGTCGATGTCACTGAGATATGGATAAGTTATTGTGTACAAAATTGCTTGTCAAATTCGTCATTAAAAATATTACTTTGATTATTTTCAACACGTTAAAGTAAAAAAATTAAAATCCGACTTTATTTTTATAAGTTTAACGTAATCATGGAATTAATTAAAGCAAAGCAACAAACAGGAGCTATATAATATACAATATACAAATATTTATTAAGCCCTTTCATGTAATACCCAAACAGCACATTTTTTTTAATACAGGACCTTATGTATTCTATCAGGCGGCCTATTAAATTCAAAATGACGTCACATCGTCTATAATTAGTGGACGCACAAGACGCTTCTAACAATACCTCATTAATTGAATTATGATTAGTTAAGGTATAATCCGGGATCAGGTAAATAAACTTACATACATATATGTCTGCCGAAATCATATACCTTGTGTGCGGTAAAACTAATCAATAGACTAGACGAGTAGATATCCTTTCGGATAAAATATTCGGAATTCAACCGGTTTTTTTTTTTTAAGTATAAGGTTAGTTTTTATCCTCGTTTTACCATGACACACTATAACCCTGGAAACAAAAAAATTACTGCAATTAATTAAATATAAGAATCCACGGAAATTTTGATCCCAGATTTGGGAGTAATTAGTAAGTATGTGTGGTAGTGTCCGAGTACACTACCACACATACTTACTAATTACTAAAATGCTAAACCGAAAGGAAGCCTACTTAGTATACGTATCAATTTACGGCCAACGATAATCAAATGACGACTGAAATATGATCGACGTCGATATTTTCACACCCCATTTCACCCTTCTGAAAGGGTGAATTTTCATAAACAGTATAACTATTGCCTATTATCCCACTCATTCATAATCCACATCTCATCAAAAAAGCCTAAGCAGTGATTTCCAGGTTTCGATGTTTCTAACATTAACCTGTTCCTGTAACCAGAACTAAATTCGCTAAGATTTCTTTCATTAATAGGAGTTGTTCTAAATATAACCAGATGTTTTTAGATTGTGATATATTTTATGTCTCTTTCAGTAGCTTTAATCGTTATATCAATAATATCTTATCAAATGGTAGTGCTGATTGAATTAGTTGTCATTAAATGAATTTGTCATCTCGCCCAATCTCTCTTTTGTACCTGTAATCTCTGATTGATCGTTAATTTTTTCCGTTATACTATGCATCTACGCCTGTTATGTGTTAATTATTGGAAACTATTTTTGGTAATGATTTGTCAATATTTTTGATATGTATAAAAATTATTATGTACTGTTTGTTTCCATTAAATAAATAAATAAATAAATAAATTAAAAATGACAAACTTCCATCCCTCATCATTTCAACGTCAGAGATGAAATTTCGAAAAATACACCGACAGTTTATTTTGAAAACAGAAGCCTGAATACTAATTATTTATTTATGAATTTAAAAAAAAGGATAATATGCTTGAAATGTCATATTACTGACTGTCAAAAATGACAAAGTACCAAACTATCTTTCATCCCAAATTTCGGTGCTGAATAAGCTTTTCATAAAAGCTTAAATGAAAATGAGCCGAGATGGCTCAGTGGTTAGAATGCGTGCATCTTAACCGATGATTGCAGGTTGAAACCCAGGCAAGCACAACTGAATATACATTTGCATAATTTGTGTTTATAATTCATCTTGTGCTTGTAAATGTGTAAAAAAATATCTTTAATAGCTCAACTCATTAACAATACCTTACGTTTTAGACACCTCAGCATCTCCATATATCCATATGACTATATTATTAAAAATGGACGGCGTCGCCGGAGTTGGTCATGAAGAAATCATAACATGTAGAGAACTCAATAAAAAATACTATTCGCAAGAAATAAACTGAATCAAACTCATTTTTCATTAAAGGTAACCCTAAGCGGATTTTCTTAATAAATCATTTTGGAATTTAAATGCAAAATGATATTGACGTTTATCAACTTTGACTTCAGATTACCTCACGAACATGTTATGAAAATTATAAATTCAAATCAGTCTGTTATTCCACGCCGTCATAAAACTCGCGACGGCATTTCAAGTCTATAATAAAAGGCCTACGGGATGTCTACAACGTATTAAATCAGATATGCGTGATTTGAAAATTTTATTGTTTCTCGCGACAGGAAGGACGATGTATGTTTACGACTTTCGACTTAAAATACTCGATTCTAATTAAAAAGAAAAAAGGATGTATTCTGCGTATGTACGTGAGAAATTGTTTTTCTACTTTTTCTATTAATAATATTATTTTTATAAATAAAATCTCTTTATTTTTTACAACTACCATAACACTCACAAATTTAAACATTCGAAATTTAAATTTTTAATAAGATAAGGTGTGAAGTTGTCTATTTCGAGCGACTTCACGCTTAATGGGCGGTTAAGCGAGCAACTTCATCATGTGGTAATCTTGTCACCCTGCGCGCGCGCATCGTAAAAATAATTCTCATATTTTTTCATAACGCGCCAAAAGAATTATAAACAATTCACTGACCTTTCTTAATTTAACATATCTATGTTTCCTCGTATAGTGGAAATATTATATTATTAATATGAGAGACTTACATTTGATGCCAGAGATTTCGAATATTCAAAAGAATTATTTTTAATGTCCATATCAACTCAAATATTAATATCAACGAATCCTAAATTTAAGAAGCGAAATTCTAAGAAATAGCCCTGTAAAACATTAAAATAAAGATTGAATTACGATCAGTGTCGGAATGTAGACACAATCAATCAACAATTCCCTCTTTTTATAAAAAATGTAGGCATACGGCAAAATGGGCCATCTGATGATAACCGCGGCCCATAATCAATGGCACCGTACATCACTTGTGCGCTACCAACCTTGAAAACTAAGATGTTATGTCCCTTGACCCTGTAGTGTACCATTCGACCTGTAAATTAAAATATATCGATACTTAGTATTACTGTTTGCTGGTAGAGTGACAAGTGGACCAGACTGGATTTTACAAAGAGTAGACCTTTGTAAAATCCATTCTAGTCCAAGTGAGACCCTCATTATCTCAATTTATAATATGTATATTTATTATTTACATTTACTTATATGTAATAGTAAATAAATGCACGTAAATGAATCCAATAATGTGGTCGTGTACATAAATCCACGATTATTAAAGTTGCAATGTAAACATTAATCCCTTAAGGGGATTAAATAGACGGTTAAAGTTCGATACAGAAATATTGGCATTTTTTAAATTTAGAAACTCACGTGTGGTTCTGTGTTTTTATACCTACCTATATAAAAAAAAAATCCAAATATATGCCATTCCTTATATCACCAAAGCGCCACCAATTTTGGAAACAAAGATGCGATGTCCCTTGTGCCTATAGCTACACTGGCTCTCTCACCCCTCAAACCGGAACTCAACAATATTGATTACTGCTATTTTAGCGTAGAATATCTGATGAGTGGTGGTACCTAACCTGGCGGGCTTGCACAGAACCATACTACCGAATATGTAAATGAAAGTTAGATCTATAAGCATTTTTGAAAATTAATATAATAAGAGATTAAATTAAGTTTGCACAGAATTGTGTCAATTTGTAATTAGAACAGTGGATCTAACCGATTTTTTTTGTTTTCTTTATTACCTTTAAGTCTTTTTTAGCTTATAGTATTTTACGTAGAACTATATCCGCCGACCAGAATTGTAAGTTATAAGACTGGGTATAGGCAGAGCACGTTACCCAAGAATTATAGAGAAATAACATTGAGTACAGTCGGAGAGCCAATGAGAAATCCCATTGGGCGTACTGCTAATCTATATACATATATAAAAGCGAAATACTACTCACTGATTAATCACGAAATCTCAAAAACTATAACATCTCCAAACTTGAAATATGCCAGGTAGGTTCTTCTTCTTCTTTATATGGGGGGGGGGGTAAAACGGGGTTTGGAAGTTTTTATGAAAGTACTGTAGTCGGGAACAGCTAGTTTTATATAAATGTAATACCATTTACCTTGGGTAACTAAGTTTACAAATTTTAGCTTAGTTACGTCCCTTTTGTCTGTAGTTATACTGGCTCACTCACCCTTCAAATATGAACACAACAATACTTAATACTGCTGGTTGGCAATATAATATATGAATAATGACTGGTACCTAGCCAGACGAGCTAACACAACTAACCTACATTATTTATATAGAATATGATGTGATTTTCCTTACCTACTTTACTCCACAGTTTATAATTAAGATATCCATATATTACATTATAAAATCTTCAAACTTAATTAACCATCGTAAAAGGTCCTAACTGTAGTTCGTCTCTCAAATATACTTCAGCAAAGCGACCATTAACAAGCTGTCAGTTGAAACAATGCTAATTATTGTACACAACAGAAAACACCAAGGAAGCTCAGCAGGCACATAACTCAACGTCAAGTTGCATCGCTTTCGTAGCATGTAGCAGGTTTAACTGCAAATAGTTTAAATCTTTAACACAATGTTATCCGGCGCAAGCCGCAGGAGTCACACTAACAAGCTTCCAGATTCGAACGGCGGAAGTTAGGCCAAGTCAGACGAACTCGCTAATGCAAGCGAACCGATTCCCTTTAGCTGTACCAATAACTCAATGTCTGCAATAACATCAATTATATATCCGATCAAAATTGAGTATAACATAAAAAAATACTTAAAAAAATATATAAATATCATTAAAAAATGAGTTGATATAAATAAACATAGAATAAAGACTTGACTTGAGAAAAGCATGAAAGCATTCGCTCAGATTTTTTAAGTCCTTCTGCTATTAACGAGGTTTGGATTTTCGAAGGAAGGTTTTGCCAAAATTTTGCCAACGCTTTGATTTTTCCGGCTGTTTTTCATTTAAAAATAAAATGAACGGAGCAAATACAATAAATACAATGTCCAGTAGCAAGTTAGATTGGAAATTTAAGATACTTTACTTTAACAGTGATTAATTGTTAAACGTATTTAAGTGAATAAAAGTGTACTTAAATCAACATAAAGAAATAAAGTTCACATAATTTTTTGCAAAATAACTTTTTAATTAAATAAAACACTTTTGTTTTACTTACTTCAACTTAATCGTTATTAACAAAACTTGAACAAAAGTTCTTAACTTGTATAGATTTATTAGGTACGTACACCCAAAAATTTCTAAATCGCAAGACAACGTCGACTTTAATTTTTTTTAATATCACATTTTCATTAAAGATACTTCCATTATCAAAATCCAAATATACTTTATTCAAGTAGACTTTTACAAGAACTTTTGAATCGTCATTTAACAAACTATTTAAAGTGAAGCTACCACCGGTTCGGAATGTAGATTCTACCGAGAAGAACCGGCAAGAAGCTCAGTTACTCTTTTTCAATATCTAATTACGAAAAGCATATCATATTCAGATTAGTAAAACGGACTAATACCAAAAAGGCTTTCGTAATTTAAATCAGCGTTATACGAGAATAAAGTTAATCTCTTCTACCTATTGGGTACTTTAAAGACGGAGCTGAAAAGTTTCTGAAAGGAACGAATAAATCGAACGCTTATTCGATTTCGATTCGTGTTTACGAATAAAAATAAATTACATAGAAATGTGAAACGGTTTTTAGGAATCACGAGGATTTTACAAATATATGAATATGGGCTTTCATATATTCTATTTCGGACGCTGATCCGAGCGCGTTCCGACCTCTATGTTCGATCGAGCGCACACAATGTAATGGCGGCCATTAGGAACATCAATTTGCTCAACCGTGACGCTACACTTGTCCAACTACTTTCATTCTTTTACATGCTCTGTTAAGCTCGTATTACAGTTTTCAGTGACATCAAGGGGATACTGAGTGTATTTTATGTTGACACATCTTTGCCACAATCGTCAAACGTACTCGTGCTTCAATAAGGTGCATAAATATCGCTATAATAAATTGATTGTGGTCGTAGATTTCTTTTTTAATCTGTTTTGTTTTTTTTCTGTCGATGATCTAAAATTAAACGTGTTATAAAAGATTCAGAAACATTGACTATATTTTTCATTCTCTTATATTCTCACCAAAACCTAAGTCCGAACTCTTTAATTTCTTAAAAGTAAATTAAACATCATATACAAATTCCAGCTTCATCAACATTGCTCATATTGAGTTAATAGAAATTCTGTAAAATATGGAAATACGTATAGATATATTATTATAAAATTATACAGAACATCTGATTATTGTAGTTCGATTCGTACTTTTATATACATTCGTTATATTCGTAAATTGGATGTTAGGATCTATAGTGTCAATATCCAATTGATAAGACTTACGGCCGTCTCCCGAACGTAATAAGTTCAAGTCTTTGAACGATTCTTCATGACCAGATAATATGACAGTAAGGGTCGTACAAGTTAAGCAATAGGAAAATCTTATAGATAAAAAACGTGGTCGAGGAGTATATCAATCAAATGAAATCGATTACGCACTAAAAAAGTAATCCATAGAATATTCAGTATTATTTGGAGAAGAGAACTGTTACTGTTAGCACAAACTTAAATGTGTTGTAACGATGAAAAAGACTCATATCACTTATGACATATTACTACTATACAGCAATAATGAGTTTTGCTTCGATTTTAAGTGAGATTAAGCAAGTTTAACTAGAGGTACGAGGGACAAAACGATATCAGGGATGATAGAATGTTTATGCGCGGTGACCATTTAGGGTCTATCTTCTCGTGGGAAGCAAAAGTCGGGCGGATTTAATTTGACAAAAAAATTCAGATGAGATTTATTTAAAGTACAAATTTAACTCAATCAGTATCAGCTTAACACTTTGGTATACCACATTAGTTAGCTCGTTTGCAAGTCTCCTACCTAATTTAAATAAAAAACAAAACGGAAAACTGCGTTTATTACGCAGTCACCTAAAACGATACAAATGCTTTCTTCATCCAGAATCAACATTATTTGAAACAACGCCACAAGAGATCACGAGATCCATATAACCCTAAAGGCTGTGGTCGAGAAACTTACTAAAATCTTCGCGTTAATCTCTTTGCGAGGCATCGGGCACATTGAAAACAAATGTTAGTAGAACTTAAAACGTCTTAATGATGGCATAGATAAATAATGTATAATTTGTTGATATAAATATTAAGAAAAAAGAGAGTCGTGCCACAAAATCAAAAATCAGAATATGAAACGTACGGTTGATTTAATGATTGATTTATATTTGTATTAATGACCTCTAGATACGTTAATGAAATGATGGCGAAGTTCGTTAATCTCATCGGTCTTTGTCGTCGTCCGGCTTATTCCAATAATTTATTTACAACTCGATCCAATTTCGTGTCTCGTCATAATTAATCTTTATTTATTTAACTTCTTTCAAACCTCGTATAATAATTACTCGTTTAATTATTTTATATATAAACGGATAATAGGTATATTTGTAAATAAAATACGTATATGATAAAAGGATCCAATTTTGACAGGTCGATTCAATTAAAATTAAATTATAGTTTATTCAAATAAGGTTATATAATATTTTCAAAATATGTTCCAAAGTGATCGAATTTCAAAGTTTTTTACAATTAGTTCCTGCATCGAGTGCCTGTTATTATTTGTGTACAACTTCATAACTCTCGTAATTACGGAGATCATTATTGTTCATAAATATTTGACCTATTTTCTGCAAGAACATTTATACCTTCAGTGGAATGGCAGAAACATAATAGTTTATTTATTTAATACGTTCACTGCACGCGCCTTGCATTAAGTGCGTTTTGGGATATGGTACGCCCCGTATTTTTATTTCACTGTGGGCTACAAGTATAAATATAAACCCAAATGATTTTTTTTTTCATGCCGATATGATACTAGCCCAATTGGTCCAGCCGTTCCTGAGTTTTGTGTTTAGCAACATTAATTTTTATATAGTTAAAGTGGACTGACTGATCCAGCGTTCGCGTCGCACGGTTATTCCCAGTAATATTTAAGGCTATGTGTATACACACGAATTGTACCCTTACCGGTTACGTACTTATTAATTTACCTCACTCTAACGTAAATATGTAAGTACGTCTTTTATCAAAAATTAAGATAAGTAGATTATTTTCTTACTTGTGTACTAAATTTAATTTATTATTTATTTATTGAAAAAGTTACATCATAAACTTATCACTAAGCACTTAAAATTAATATCTGATGTGTGTACCATTCAAAGTGATACGTATTTAAAGGTGCAAACAACATAAATACATTTTATAACATTTTTTTTCTGTAACTTTAATTTGGCAATTTAAACAACAACAACATCATCAAGAGTACATTGGTTAAAAATTGTTTTAGAAAGTAATGCAAGTGCACCATGAGAGCATCACGCAGTTACAACCGTAATTAATTTTAAGAAGTTCCGTGCGATACTGTAAATAAGTAGCCTAAATCTACTTAGCATTCTAATGTGCAAACCCATAATTACCAATTTTGGTAGGATTGACACAAAAGGATAAAACTGATAAACAGAATGATTATATTTTTATAATTAACACTTTATTGATAAGTAAGTTAGTAATTTATAAACAATATTTTATTGACGTAGTTGTTATGTTACGTTAATAAAACATTGTTTACAAATTACTTGTTTTAAATATTTTGTTTTTATGTTATACTTTTTATTTTCAATATAGACTGTTGTTACTCAATGATTTTTTTTTATTTGTACTATTATTATTCATACACACTGTATGTAGTATTTGATTCACGCTATTTTACAGTAACACAATTTAAAAAAAAATATTTTTTGCTCATGTGCTAACCGATTTATAATAATGACGTGTGCACTGGCCGCCCTGAGTTTGAACACTGGCCGAACCGCAATAAACCGCTCACGCACACATGCGTCTTGTCCTGTGTTTAATGTCCTTGAAGAATGTTCACGCCATAGCGAACTATACTATATAGCCTTTGAATTGTTATTTTGTTGAATTATTCATAGTTTGAAGATTATTTTTTAAGGATGTTTAATTTTTTCTTTTTTATTTATCAATGAATGGTCTTGATTGATGAAGCGAGTAAATAAAATCGTGATAAAATGGTACCGGGGCGCTCCTACAAAGGACAAATAATCCCGCTATGATCGTAACGTAGTAAGTGATGACTGATGCGGCATTGTTGTTTCTATAGTTTAGTGAAGTAACTAGTTTTACTTTGTTTTAACTTTCATGTAGTTTAGTTCCATCGTTCCACGTCACCGCCACTCCGTATACGTAAACCAAAATTTTTCTAACCCCTATAAAACCGGCAAAATTTTAATGAAAAATCACATGATCTAGCTATTATGCTATTTCAGTTCGCAAATTATTATACAATAATTTAAAAAATATTTTATTTTCTCATTTATTTAAAGAGATGAAACAAATGTAAATACTCTTAGATAGTTGAAGGATAGCTGGTATAATATATTCATAATACTTAACTCGATGTGACCAAGTTTGTTGTTTGTCACTAATTTTCTTCCTGAAATCCAACAATAATATTAATAATTTATCAACCAACTTTCTTACAAACTTAAGGGAACGGATTTCAGAGTGATAAGTTTTGATAGATTGAACCTTAGAATGCTTTGCAACACTGACATTTGACACCAACTAAATACAGTAGATATAGCTATAACCAATTACCAATACTTATTACCTTCTTCTTATAATTCTCTCGAAAACTCCAATAAAATCATTATTAAATATTGATGCAATTAAAGTTGTTTATTGATTGTTAATAATCTACTAACGCGTATTAGCGGTCTTGTAAATTATTTATATAGCAAAGCTAAAAGTTTAAATCAGGATGTTTCTTTACGACTTCATATCATTACATAGTATAAAACAAAGATTCCAGCTTTCTGTCCCTATGTATGCTTAGATCTTAAAAACTACGCAAAGGATTTTGATGCGGTTTTTTTTTCATTGATAGAGTGATTCGAGAGGAAGGTTTATATGAATAACAATCATTATATAGTTGAGAAATACTGATAATTTTAGAGATCTTCAATGTGATGTCGTAAATAAGCACTTTTTTGCGCTTAGATTGCAAACACTGGCTGAACCCTACGAGATAGATCAAAATAATGTACTTCAGTTTGGACACCATAAAATGGTCTTCAAAAAAGTCCGCGATGGTTATGGTCCGCCTTAGGGATAACCACATTGCACCGGTGCGAAGCTGGGGCGGGTCGCTAGTTTAATTATATAAGAATCAAGATCATTACAATCTCGCACTTCGCAATTGTTAATACTGATTAACAAAAAGAAAAACAATCGTTCATTTTATGTCCTGTTAGATATATTTTTGGAAAATAGTAACTACTGGGATTCTTGCCAGCTTGTTGTGTAAAATGTCGATTCAAAAGTTCTTATAAAAACATACTTGAATAAAGCATATTTTGATTTTGACTTTGATACATATTGGGAAATATTTTTAAATAACTAAAATTTTAACAAAAGTCTTCAAAGGAAAGAAGATTTTAATTTTGTTCAACAAGATGTTTTTCAATGGACATCATTCGAAGGTGACGAAGCCAGCTTATGTGTGAAATTTACTCTCATGAAATCTCTACATTAACATAAATAATAGCGAGCAAGTTGTTTAACTATTCGTGATTAATGAAAATGTACAACCCAAGCCCAAATTTTCGACTACATATAGCAAAACTACTAATCAGGTGTTCCGACTGGCAACCGCACCTCAAAATCCGCAAAGGGGCTAAAGTGACCCTTTGGCAAATTATTCATCCGTTGACCTGTGATGGCACTGGCCCTTCCTCTCGGGTGATTAGTCTGAAACTAATTGATTTCGGCAAGCGTCGAACACTTGAAAACGGTTCTGTCCGCTAATGGACGAGGTTATTCACGGATCACTCAACAATGCGGTTTTGTATCGTTAACCGATATCAAAATTGGTTTCAAAGGTTTAAACGATAATTACATTTAGATATTCTAGAATATTCCGATAAATTTCCGATAAATGACAACGATGTGAAATTCGTTTTATTTAGATTTATTTTAGCAATTGTTGATAAGGATTTTCAATTTTGTGTTATCAGTCTCTGTTCATGAGTTATGTCTTACTCGATCAAGAAATTAAAAGATAATCAAAGAAGCGATCCTAAAATTCGGATATTAAGGTGATATACGGACAAATAACAAAATTCTTAAGAATAATTTATCTACATCTCAATTAGAACAAAACAAAATTCATTCGAGTTTTGAGTATTTTTTATCACCATAAAACCTTGAATCGATATTAAAATAATAATTGTGTTTGACTAAATTAAAATAAGCGTATGATATGGCTTCGTAATATTTACTATCAACGTTATATATGAATAATTTGGGTCATTAGCATTATATACATTAACAGCCTGTAAATTTTCCCACTGCTGGGCTAAAGGCCTCCTCTCCCTTTCAGGAGAAGGTTTGGAGCATATTCCACCACGCTGTTTTAATGCGGGTTGGCGGAATACACATGTGGCAGAATTTCGTTGAAATTAAACACATGCAGGTTTCCTCACGATGTTTTCCTTCACCGCCGATCACAAGATGAATTTTAAACACAAATTAAGCACATGAAAATTCAGTGGTGCCTGCCCAGGTTTGAACCCGAAATCATCGGTTAAGATGCAAGCGTTCTAACCACTGGGCCATCTCGGCTCTTATTATTGTAATTTGGATCACGTTAATATATGATAATTATCAATATAAAAAAATATCGAACCATAACAAAACCTACCCTAATTCCAATCTCTTATAATTAAGTTAAGGTTGACAAGGGTTATTAGACTTATGACTTTTCCTTATATCTTAGCATTTATTTATGCTATAATAATAACAAAATTGTCTCGATCGTGTAACGATACACGATCACCTGCTGTATCAATAACGCATTTGCTTCTCGCATTTTCTCAACGCTTTAACAAACTACGTATTGGATATCCACCGTGGAAGGAACACGATACCAATTATAGTTTATAGAAGTTTATTTATATGCAAGATTTAACAACGATTTTGAATTTACTGACGTACCGTAGCCTAGGTGACCTAGTTATTTAAACAATGGGAATCTGACCTTTTGCGCACTACTAGATTCCTATTTGTTAAATTTGTGTTAATAATTCCTCTCATACCTGCACCTTCATTCGTCGGATGAAATTCTGCTAGATGTGTATCCAACAGCTAGAGTAGCGTGGTGGATTAACACTAAAAATCTCCCTCTGAATACAAGTTTTTTAATTAAACAAATGAATAAAATTGAAAAAGGTTTAAATTTAAGGAATGGAATGGCTTCATCGTCAATGCAATGGAATAGGTTCATACGTAATCCAGTGGAAATATTATCGTGGTTACAAAAATTTCAATCATTATAGGTGAAAAGTTTCGTAAACTAGACAAAGATCTCACTCATCAGTAATTTATGGTTCATTTGAAAACATATGAATGTTAAGTGTCATCAAACAGACGATCCTGAATTCCAGAACATATTTGAGAAGCCTTTAAAAGTTTCCCAGCGCTTGTGATGCAGTCGAAGTTTTAATTGTTTTACTATTTCATAAGGCGGAGGCCGACAAACTCGGCTATGAATTTATTTGTAGAATTAGTTTTTCAAGCTCTTTGAAATTTACAGGACATTCTGTACATAAACAAAGTATTTTTTTCTTTTTAATGTTTCTTAAAAAGATAACCGGCAGATTGAAAGCAAATAAAACTTGAATAAAGTAAATGAAATCTTTAAAAAAAAAGGATAAAAATACAATACAAGTTTTTAAAAAAGTCATTCCAAAATACATTAAAAACGTTAAATAAAAATATATCTAGCGATATGTTATACTTTCAACGAAATTTAATTTATTCTTAAAATGATAATAAAGACAAATCACGATGTAAAATTGTATTCAAAATTACAGCGATTTACATAAAATTTTATTCGTGGGACAGATAGTTAGTTTTAAGGGTTAAATAGCGAAAGGTGCTGTCATTAATTAAATATCATGTTAAGAATCTACCTTAGTTTCATACCTGTATTAAAGTTTATTTTAATACATTTATATTTTTTATACATTCATATTTCAACGAATTTTCAAGCGCGGCTTCGCCCTGGTATTGGGGATTTGGTGTTTGGTACGCTATGGTAATAGGTAAGGTGTTAGTTAAGTCGATGTCCTTCCTTGGAGTTTAAATTACATCAAACTCGATTCAGTAGTTCAGCCGTGCAAGCGTAACAAACAGTTACTATTATACTAGCTGTAGCCCGCGGCTTTGCTCGTGTGAAAGTTGAATATATTTACAGATTAAACAATAATATTACGTTAATTTAAGATCTCTTTGTGTCCCAAATTGGTGCGTAAATCACCCCTTAGGGAAGAAAATCTAGAAACGCTTAAATACGTATCTACTCATGTTTAATCAGTATCCCAAAATTAAAGTTTCATGTTTCTTACTTAAAAAATGACGGACTTACATACAAACTTTCAACACCTTAGGGGTCGAATTTCCAACATACCTTTCTTAATGATGTCTACTCAATAAAATGTTCCTACTCACCTAATTTCATGGCCCTAACATTAATAGTTTATGCTCTACGCGATGATGAGTCAGTCAATCAGCACAGGACAGGATTATTTTTTAAATATAGATATGTTTGAAATTAAAAAAGTGACACAACGAAAATGTTTAATTTAAGAATTTATAACTAAAGATTATAATATATATATTATACTATAAATACGTAATAAAATTAATAAAAATATAGAGTTTAATTACTAAAGTAAATATATAGCAACGAAATACTAATAAGTAGTATAGCATGGGTGGTACTACCACCATGCAGGCACAAAGGAGTATAGGCTGGCGCTGGAGAGTGAACTTCCACGGTCAAAGAATCAATCTTAACCCCAGATCTCGCCATGAACATACGTTTCACATAAAAAAACAATTTCTAATCATAATATCGTAATATTATTAAAAATAATGTCACGGGGTAATGCCCCAGTTTGTCAAATGCTTTACTACCCGTAAATATCTCATAAATAATATAATCGTAAAATATCCCTCTAAGGGCTCTGTAATCTTCAGATTACAATCTGACGCCAAGACACCGAATGCAGCATCGCCCCGCTTCGCACGGGTGCAAATTCTAAATAAAGAACATTTTTATTTGTTATTATTACGCTTATTATGTAATTTATTAAGTCTGCCATAAGTTAATAAATATGAAAAATTGTTTGAGTAGTAATTTTACTGTAAAAAATAGATTAAAATTTGTCCACGGCTTAAAGATTCAAACTCGGATAACGTTCACAATTTATAGCTACACCCATTTATCCGACCATCCGTTTTAATTTGAATGTAATTTAAATGTAGTATAAAATACAATCAATTTTTAATATAAATTAAAGCGTTGTTAATTCTGAATAGTTATTTTAAAGTCACGTACAAAATACGGGTAATTGAATATTATAGTCTCAGACACCTTTCCAACGGGCCCATTAAAGTGTGTACGCTTACCGTTTAATGAGATTGTGTTAAACAAACATGCTAATAGGCGCTCGGCAAACAGCTAAATACTCAACTCACGCGCGGGCGAGCGTTGAGCGACCCTCCAGCAGGGTTGCTTGCATATTCTTTGCAATTATAAATTTACGTAATTACATTATAATTTATAGTAAAATATTATACATCGATTGACAATCACAAAGAATCCATTTAAAGCTATTGTAATCCAATTATGTTCTCCCAGAAACTGTTTGTAATGTTAATGTTGCCAAAATAAAACAGAAATTGTTAATAAACATTATGGACGCTCACATTGGAGATAAAACCATCGAGATATTAAAAAAAAAAACCAATAACAATCAATTTATTATTTAATATAACATAATTACGATAATTCATTAAAAATATAGGATATATATTCAAAATCAAAGTATTATTTATTCAAGTATAATAAAAACTATCTCGAACCGTCATGTTACAGTAAATTAAATGTAAAAATTGTTAAGGAACGCTTGTGTGCGAAAGGTTACTATACAATTAGTGAGTTTATGATTGATAGCACACCTTGGGAATGAAACGATCGCCTCCTGGCTATTTCTATTCATATTCAATATATGTATTTAATTAGATTGACAAAAAAAACCCGCTGAGTTTCTTTCGCCGGTTCTTCTCAGGTCAGGGAGTTTCCTTTTCAAACCAGTGGTAGTATTTAATTTGACTATCTAAGCGTAATGCTTTTATATTTAATATAGGAAAAAATTTAAAATCGTATAATATAAATTCCAATAAATAATTACAAGCAATAATTCATTATCATATAATAATTACATATATATATAGTTTACAGAATTAAGTTCTGCCAGCCCTGCCCTTTCGACCCGCGATGGTAATTACGTATGATTCCCACATTAATTCATCAGACATTTTTAATAAAACAAAAGGAATGAACATAGCTAGCCACATTCAAGAGATACTCTTTTGTTTGATTGTTTTATTGTCGAATGTCTAATAATAAGTATTTTGGATATCGTTGTCATTCATTAAATAAACGCTTATAATTGTTGGAACGATCGTTTTGAAAAAAAGATAAAACTCCTAAAACGTATGTGACTAAGGCAGATTATAGTAGAACTATTATAAAATATTTACATTTTCTCTTTCCTTATGTACATAAAATATTACCAGTAGAGTTTTATAAGTTTTAATATCAGTTTCAGTATTTTCTCATTACAATAAATATATCTTAAACTACGCCCTGTATGTAGTGTATGAGTTTGTAAGTTGTAAGGAACCATTTCTAAAAACTCTATATAAATTATATTTATATTTGAACTAAATAAAAAGAAATACTCAAAATCGGACGAGCAATGGGCCACCCATAAACGTAATAACCATAACGCCACCCATAACACGCTGTAAGAAATTTTAACTACTACTTACATCGATAATGCACAACCAGTCTTGGGAACTAAGTTGTGACGTATCTTGTGTCTGTAGCAACGCTGACTCACTCACCCTTCAAACCAGAACACAACAATAAATATCGCCGCTTGGCTTCAGGATATATGATGAGTGGCTTGTATCTACATAACTGAGCTTGCACATAGCCCACCAAGTATATTATTTTAGTGCGTGATATAATTCAACAGTTAAAACATAACTTATAATATTGCCCGTATTAAAACAGTCAGTTTCAACACATGCAGAATATAACATTTTCCAACACAATATTGCAATAACCGTTTGTTCGAAGTATGTAATTTCAACAAATCTACATTTGTAAACATAGAGTATCACTGGCAGCTTGCAACACGCTTACACATTACGCGAAAGCTCGAATTTATCGCTATATTTAGGTACTAATAAGCCTTTCATTATTACGTTTTAAACATTAATAGATTTATTCGTTGTTTTTTTTTCGGTAAAATTTTATTTTAAGTGTCCCTAGACTAGACTCGATAACTCGCAAATTTACACGAATATTACATTACTAAGATATATCATAATAACACTTTTATTGTTATAGTTTGTAAAAACTATTATTAATAAGTTTGTTCAATATATGCTTAACAGTAGAATGTGTATTAGTTTCAGACGAACACAAATATCCTTACACCAAACAGACAGTTTTGTTAGTATGACGTAGTAGCGAGTTCCATCCATTCAACATTTATTATATAGTAATAAAATAATGACGTCATGTCCCACGGTGATACTGACATATATTCATTTTAATATTCCTACATATATCGTTGCAAATTTCCATACGACACAGTGTGTTATATAGGTTTTTTTACGATGTTTTCCTTTATCCTTAAAGCCGCCATGCCTTAAATCTATACTAATATTAAAAATGCAAAAGTACCTACCTACGTCTTCCCGTTTGTGTCTGTTTGTTACTCCTTCAAGGTCAAACTAGTAAACCGATATAGATAAAATTTGATATGACTTGAACCTCAAGAAAGTCTGATTCTATTCGTAGAGCTCCATCGCGCGACTCCTTCAAGCGCCAAGTAAAAGAATTTTATTTGTCGTCTGTCAACACTATGTGATGTCTTTTCATAAATACTATTATCATAATTGGCGTCTCAACTTTGTTCGGGTAAAATAAGAATTTTATTAATTTCCCGATTGTAGCGCCACCTACTAAGTATAATTTAAACCATTCGGTCCATTCAAATATACACAAAAAACAATTGAAATTGATCCGGTCGATGATTTATTTATTTTATTTTAGAGAAAGAATACAATTTAGTGATACTTATAACGTATACATATATAAGCTATAGCGCCTAGTATACATACTTATGTATATATGTTAAATATTTATGTACTTATATATGTATATGTTTGTGCATATTTATGTATATTATGTATATGTATATTTATGTATTATATATTATGTATAATATCGAAATGTACTGTATTATTATTATATATTTTTATAGGCATGTATTGCTATGTATATATTTTTTAAAATTATTCTTTAACTTCTGTGCACACCCTACTGACTACTCTCCTACACTATTCTGGGTTGGCTGGCAGAAAATGCTGTTATAGCGTTAAGTCCGCCCTCTGTACATGTTTTATTTGTACAATAAAGAATAATAAAAAAAAAAAAAAAAAGTACACCACTACACAAGACAACCAATCCCAAACCTAAGGGATTGAGTCGTAGACCAGTGAATAATAAATACAAATCAAGTTCATAAAAACTCAGTGAAATAATTACTAAAAAATCTGTTTTTGGCTATTTTTATAAATTATATCATCAATTTCAACTATAGTATAAGTATATTTATAGAATCATTATAAAAGAAACCGCGTTAGATAAAACTAAAAGTAATTCTTCATCGAATAGATTCCTTGACATTTGATATATATGGCTTCGTTCTTCAACCGAAATTGATGTGATATAATTCCATGTGAGCTATGTGACTCAGAAGCCTGGCGTGGTGACGGCGACATCTTTCGAAGAGTTCGATTTTCAATTTCAAGGAATTCAATCAAATCTGAGTGATGTCTTTCATGATCCCGTCATCTTACTTTGAATGAACGATTAGGCCTTTATTTAGATACAAATTTAAAAATAAATTCTCATTAGAGAGACATAAATATTTATCGACTACATTGAACCATTGATCTCTAAAATAGTCACAACAATTTAATAACAGAAGTTGAATTTTACTATAAAAATATATTATTATTTCTATCTAGATTATAAGCCTGCTTTGCTAATTGTATCAATTCTTTGTAATGCTTGTACCGACGTTAGTTAGCCAGTGTAATTACAGCTGTAGTTTGTTTGTAGCATCAAAGAACCCGTTGTTGGAGAGTCTCCTTACAGTGATTATATGTATAGGTAAACGTGATCACTAACCATCAGACAAACATTTCCTAGTCTACCTTTATACCTTATATGTGCGTATATATGTATACGTTATAATTATCACTTAATTGTATACTATCTCTAAAATAAAATAAAGAAATCATCGACTGGATCAATTTCAATTGTTTTTCGTGTGTATTTGAATGGACCGAATGGTTTAAATTATACTTAGTAGGTGGCGCTACAATCGGAAAATTAATAAAATTCTTATTTTACCCGAACAAAGTTGAGACGCCTAGTTATACATATCAATATCATAACATACATACATACATACGTTTCAAATAAAAACGCCATTTGGACAACATACATTTCTCATTTGTACCTTTTTAAATAAATTGCCGAATAGGTCTTTCAAACTCTCGATCAGGCCAAAATCGATGGTGACGATATCATCATATCATCATCATCACCTTCATCATCAATAGATCAAGCTTCGTAATTTCTACAAGCCCACCAGGATAGATATAACGTAGTTGTCACAAACTCTATCACAAAAATCTAATACTGGTTTGAAGGGTGAGCGTGCCAGCGTAACATTGTACACAGGCAAGGAATATAACGTCTTAGTTCTCAATATTAAAAGCGTATAGTTCAAGAAATTTGGTTTATTTTCTCACAGTGCATCTGTGAGCGGTTGGATCGGCTGCCTATCTAATGTAGATAAAAAAAAACTATTTGTGTATGATAAGTACAAAAAACCAATTCATTTATATGAGATTTTAACTATGTAAATAATTTACACGCAAGCGTTTACAGGTCACATGTGGAACAGCGATAACCGAAACAACCCACACTAAAAGTTCACATCGTGTAATAAAGAACTGTACTTGTTACGAATAATGGGCAATAACTCATTAATACCGCCCTAAAATGCTACAATTTTCCGTCAAAGAGATTGTTGAGACATAACGGAGGCTGTTATCTGCAACGAGCTATCATTCGAATGGGAAACCATTACAAGTTTATGTTCAATGGTTATTTACAACTCCTCATAAATTAGTATCGTTTTATATTTTATAATTAATCCCGTGTTAACTAAATTGTCCATTATTATGAACACTGTACAAATTACCGCAATAAACTCTTCGATGATGGTAAAACAACATTTTCATATAACAAAAGACAAGCAACGGTGAAGCTCCAAACGCACTCTTAGAGTAAAAAGTAGGTCGTCCAAATGTATCGACTTGATATGATTTTAATTTTAAAAGAATATAACTAACATTATAGTATTAAAAAACATACATTAACAGTCTGTAAATTTTCCACTGCTGGGCTAAAGGCCTCCTCTCCCATTGAGGAGAAGATTTTGGAGCATATTCCACCACGCTGCTCCAATGCGGGTTGGTTCAATACACATGTGGCAGAATTTCGTTGAAATTAGACACATGCAGGTTTCCTCGCGATGTTTTCCTTCACCGCCGAGCGCGAGATGAATTATAAACACAAATTAAGCACATGAAAATTCAGTCGTGCTTGCCGGATTTGAACCCGAAATAATCGGTTAAGATGTAGGCGTTCTAACTTTATCTCGGCTCAGTTCTAAAAACATAATTACCGTTAAATTATAGTGTAAATAGCGATAAGCTTGATGAATAAATAATGAGTAATATTTGTTAACGAAAATTCACGATATGGTGATAGCGAAAAAACTGAAACACAAATCCTTATGTCACAACGTATGAATTCAGTAGCCCTAGGCCATGCATCGCCCGCTCGTTTGTTATCATCGTCTGGCTCATTCCCTACATCTTTTATATTCTTCTATCGTTTATTATTCGCGCCCAAATTCAAATTTCACATAATATAATTCCTAGTCGATATCTTCGTTGAAATCCTATTTTAGGCCGACAGAAGTCAGAAATAAAAAGCTTAGTCTATAATTAGCTCAAATTATTCTTCTATACAATATTAATGTGCTGAAATAAACAAATAAAAACGTAGATACTTACCTTTTTTTGACGACCGCTGTGGTCGAGTAGTGTATACACCGTTTTTCATGGGTACGCCACTCCGAGGTCCCGGGTTCGATTCCCGGCCGAGTCGATGTAGAAAAAGTTCATTAGTTTTCTATGTTGTCTTGGGTCTGGGAGTTTGTGGTAGCGTCGTTACTTCTGACTTTCCATAACACAAGTGCTTTAGCTACTTACATTGGGATAAGAGTAATGTATGTGACGTTGTCCAATATTTATTACCTTATTTATTTTTTATGATATAGGACATGCTAACGGTACGCCTGATTGTAAGTAGCCACCACAGCCGATAGACATTGGCGTTGTAAGAAATATTTAACATTCCTTTGATTGGAAACTAAAATGTCATGTACATTGTCCCTGTTTTTAACTGGCCCACTCATCATTTAAACTGGAACACAATAATATTAAGTATCACTGTTTTGCGGTAGAGTATCTAATGAGTGGATGGTACCAGACAGACCTAACCTCGACCAAATTCGGTCACAGCTATGCTACAACAAACCGACCCTGTATCGAGATCAGCCTATCGACAAACCAACGAGATAAGATTTGACCTTGAGACTGCCATATCTACAGCAGCACAAACTAGCCACTAGACTAACAAGATATTTAAATAAAATATAAATTAATTGAATCGACTATGAGCGACTAAGTAAAATATACAATAGCGAGATCAAACAAGTTGATTTTAGTCGAATAATTACTGCCAATTCGTAAGAGATTTCGACCAACTGAATAGAATTTTAATTTATCTTATGAAATTTAGGACACAAATATATTACTTCGTGCAATAAATATTCCATTATACATTCAATGAAAAAACAAATTCTTAACGCCTGCCAAATTAATTCAACTTTATACAGTACTTTTTTTACACATAACATACACTACTAGTAATTTCTAAAATAGCATACAGATGTGACTTTTACACAGTACCTTGATTTTTTTAACGTAACATCATAATTATAATCTTTTAGCCGAAATGAAATATGTCTAATTTCCAAATAAAAAAATCTTCTACATAAATCTTTATTACTTTGCTAACTCACGAATATGTAAATTAGAAAACATTATGCAAACCGTACCGCATGTATCCAACCTATTCTGCGGACGGTACTCCATTTTAGTGCTACTTTTGTTTCCACCAATCTCCGCCACCTCACTCGGCTGTTTTAAATTTAAGTGCGATATTGGTCTTTCGCAGTAGGAAAATTTAAAGTGCGTCCCGCGAATGAATGCTCCTAGCATTGTGTCGCTTTTCTCGAGATATCGTCGGATTTACTGCGTCGAAGGCTTTGTGCGGCTAAAATAAAACGGTCCACGGAGAAATTCGCATGTGAAGAAAAATGTTTCATTTAAATCGTCTATTCAATTTGTGTGAAAGCTATCGTTCCGAGTGGAATCTATATTGTATATTTGATACGAACGAAATTAAACGAAACTTAACGTTTTTTTTATTATTATTCTCTCTAAATTTATTTCGCGAAGCGTTCTACGTTGTGTATAAAACTTAATGGTCTCATAAAGTTAGGAATGAAAGTATAAAACAAATAACCTCATATTTATTTAATGTTCCTCTTTGAAATATGTATTATTTTAACAAAATACGAGCTCCAAGCGCTGCCATCACGGTGTAGTCTCTGCGACTTATTGCCGTTTTGATAGTGTATATTTATCAGCCTCATCTCGTTTGAAGCACAGAACGGTAATTCACTAAAGTCATCGAAATCGGACTATTACTAAAGAAATGCATTCGGTACAAACAAAGGAGTATAGGAGAGTAACATACTTGGTTATAGGGCTTTATACAGGGTAGGGTGGGTAGGTACCACCCAGGCGGACTTGTTTTTGTGTTCTAGCTTGAAGGGTAAGTGAGCCAGCTTAACTACAGGCATAAGGGACATAACATTTTAGTTCCCAAGGTTGGTGGCGCATTGGCAATGCAAGGATAGGTTAATATTTCCTACAGCGTCAATGTCTATGGGCGGTGGTGACCGCTTACCATCCGTGACCCATTTGCCTGTCCGCCTTATTATGTCATAAAAAATTAGCAGAAGGTTCTCCTGATGGAAAGTGACTACCACCGCCCAAGGACATCTGCAATAGCGGGGTGCCTTGCTGGTGCGTTGCCGTCCTTTAAGAAATGAATACGCTCTTTTCTTGAAGGTTCCCGAGCCGTAGCGGTTCGGAAAAATCGCCGACGAACGCTGGTTCCACAGTGTTGTTGGGACATATTTAATATCTATTATTATTGGAACCAATAAATAAATATTAGGTAAAAATAAATATAGAGTAAGGACTTTGGAGTAGAGCTAAGGGCATGAGCGCATAATAAAGTGTCAAGCCGTTTGCTAGTAAGACAAAATATTTTACCCGCCAAGGCGTGCCAATAAATGTATCATATAAAAATATTGTAACTATCAGAGTCTCAAAGGCGTTTGAAAGCGTTAGCAATTACTCGCTCATATTGAGATGAGTGTTCTTAATCTGTTCTCTTGTTAAAGCAATTGTTTTCATTACCGCATCACAATAAGCCTCACAAAGCTCAAGGCAACGATAAATGGATGAATTGAAATCTGTCAGTATTCGTCAGTATTATTGTTTGAATATGTATTGCTGTACATACATTTCTTTTGTTTGATTATTTGTAGTAGTTTATTTTAATAACAATGAATTTATTTTTTCAGTATATATATAAGGTGCACGTTGCTCTAGTGGCTGGTTTAAAGGCAGCAGATTCCAAGGTTCTGAGTTCCAGTTCTGGAAGTTACCACTGTCTCCACTCCTGTGTCTCGAAAAACGCGTAAAGCCTTTGGTCCAGCAACTCTGATCTCATTATTAGTGTGGCGGAGTAGAATGCACTAATGTTTGTGCACTCACTTATATACTTACTGTAATTTGTCCTTTGCAGTTGGCTAAGCTCTCTTGGAAAATGGCGGTTAAAAGGACCTATCACATTAAGATACTACATGATTTGATACCATCTGCTTTCTGCGACTCCGCTCATATTGAATTTTTCGCTTATAATCTATAATTTATTTGACTGTTTTTATTCAGGTTGTTTTCAACTCAGTAAGATAATTTCAGTTGCTTGATATTATTTTCTATATTATTGATGAACACACAAACATAGCTACTTTCCAATTATAAAGCAAATTAAAATATAAATATATCTATTATTAATTTTGTACAAACGATTTCATTGCTTTTGTTTATTGTGAGATCAATAAGATCTTATTAAATGTTCGATATAATTCCGTAATAGTCTGGTATAATAAATTATTACTTCCCAGAGTACTCAGTACTTATGTACTATATTTTTATTCATATTTATATAGTTACATATATATATTTTTAATGATATAGGTTCGGACGGTCGGACAAATAGGCCACATGATGGTAAGTGGTCACCAGAAATACTATTCCTTGCTTCGCAAATGCACCACCAACCTCAGAACTAAGATGTTTATGTCCCTTTTGCCTGTTACACTGGCTCACTCACCCTTGAAACCACACCACAACAATATTGTGCACTATTGTTTACCGGTAAAATATCTGATGAGTGGGTGGTACATACCCAGACGAGCTCGGACAAAGCCCTACCACCAAGCAAAAATGTACTTGTTTATCGTTCTAAAGTACCCTAATGCGGTTAAAGTTTTTCCGACACATGTTTCCTAACAATGTTGTACTTAGTTGAGCGCGAGTTGTATTAGGAACCCAAATTAAGGACATAAAAAAGACAGTTGTGTTTGGACGGATTTAAAACCATTCAATTAAATTCTACACGTTATTTTCACTAAATCTTATCGATCCGTAATCAATTCATTTTAATTTTAGTTAACAATACTCTAATATGTTTATCTAAACACTATAAAATCCCACAAAAGCTGCTTATTTCAAAAGAAAATCTAAACAAATAAACTCTCTTTTAATGTAATTAAGACATTTTTTTTGTATAATTAAACAAAATAAAACCTTTGATGGCAAAAGATTAGTTAAAATTGCTTTCGAGACGTCTATAAGTACAATTTCTTCCAATTGTCTTTTTAATTATCAATTTCCGCGGAACAATGAAGTTGTTCAGAGCGACGTAGAGCGTAATCGCTGCTCTATTGTTCTTAATACTTCAATTATGTCTCGATTTTAACGATTGCGAAATAATCTCAAAGTGCTTGAATTGTAAAAAGTCTAATTAAAACACAAACTCAACTGACTTCTTGGTCTACCTTAAACAATCCGGATGTCCGGAGTTCCATATTCAAAACCAAGATCAAACAAATAAAAGTTAACATTTATTCTATAAAAAAAAAAAAACACTAAAAGCCCAGACTTAGAAAACCTGGAAATCAATATTTATATCGGTTCGACTTGTGTTTGAACCTAGGATTGATCTGCTTTGCTTACTCTACAGGAAAACGCATTAAGTTTTGTATTAAGTGCCAAACTTGGGGACCAAGATGTTATGTCCCTTGTGCCTACACTGGCTCACTTACCCTTTAAACTGGAACACAATAATTCTGAGTACTGCTGTTTGGCGATAGAATATCGGATGAGTGGGTACCTACCCAGAGGTGCTTGCACAAAGATAGCAAGAGTAGATCTATGCATACTTACAAATATAACTTAGGGAATGTTTATTTTAAGAGAGATTGATGTCTTTTTACTTGGTTTTATTTATTTATTTAATTAAATAATATTTTATTTTATTTTATATTGTACTAAAAACAATGTAACAAAAACATTTTCGTCATCATTGTTTTCACATTCGAAAGAATACACAATATTGTTCAACTAATCACCCCTCAACAACATTTTAGGTAAAGCCCGTAATCGTTCGAACATAAAACATAAGATAATGACCATTATTTCAAAATCCGCTCCCCAATATAACCGAAGCGTTACAAATTAGATAGTTAACAATAAAATAGTAATGGTTTCTCATTCCAATAATAGCTCGTTACAAAATAATTACTTCCAGAAAGAGTTTCGTTAGAACGATATAAATAAATTGCCTTTTAATTACTACATTAACTGGTATTTATGTAAGCCTCGTCAAATCTACCACAGTACTTCAATACTTTATGTTGCTGCATTTAGGTTTAAGGGTGGGAGAGTTACGTCCTAGGGTTTTAGAAACATTTAACAAATTACCACAGGTTAGATTATTTTCCAAAATCCAGTAACAAATACAAACAAAAAATATCCATCACGGAACATTCACTATATTTGAATCATCAAAATTCATGGTTATTAAAATAGTTTATTATATTTATCATAAATAAAAACACAGAGTGCAGTTACTTAAATAAATATACATATTCTAGTATTATTATAATATATAGCCCCCGAAGTAAATGGTAATCGCGCCAGACAGTGGCAGTGTGGGGGCTAAAAATGAGTGTGATGTTTTAAGAGCACGTCATGCCAATAGCAGCTCAGCATTTGATTTTACCACCAAGACAAGCCAATAGAGATTTCGCATCAAAACACAATAAACCTGTATTATCTACGGCACCAAATATACACTCAAACATACTAACTACAACATTATAGCAGTTGTATTAATAATTAATATTTCGTCGATGTTATTCTAACACTTCGATGACTTACAAATTATATTCTTCATGATATTTTCTCTGATAACATATCGAATAATAATCATCTTAGCCGTTAAGGAAAAAGACACGTTAATTATTATATATTAATGAGTATATAAAACGAAATGAACCTTATACCGTTGTGATAGAGTCATTTATATCTATATTATTCCGTACATATTGATTTGAAATAAGGCACACATCACGAATTTTCCAATATCTACCCCTTGTGACAACATAATTACGCCTGCTTTGCAACGGGGTTGTAATTAGCTGATAATGTAATCTGAATATTAGCCTAAAAAGGATTCAAAGTGGGTCAATTAGTAATGAGCGAAATTGAAGTATGATACACCAAAATCCACTGACTCTAAGCTATAGTATACTAGTTTCTAGCTGCGACTTCGCACGTATTCGTGGATGGTGATATCCTTTGTGCAACTGTCTAGGTGTTTGTAAATTTAAACGTAACAAAAAAACTCATTATCACTGTAATATAATAAGGATTTTTTAAGTATAGTTGTAAAGCCCCATTGTAAGGAAGAAGAAGGTTACTAATATTAATCTTTACTCTTTCAATTAAGCTAAGAGTTCGTGGTAAGTGTGGGGACGACACGGTCAGGATCCTGTGACTTTTAACGTCGCTAGGCGGCCATTGCGCTATTAACGCTTATGATGTACAAATTTTATTCCCGTGGCTTCATCGACTCAGATATTCTCCTCTCAGGTACTTTCATATGACAAATTATGAGATATTTTTTACATTGATCATACTTTCTTATAAATGACTTAAAATTTCTTAGAAAAAACATCTTATTTATAACAACGACACTGGCGTTTCCTGAACGTCAAAATCCAAAGTCGAAATGACTCTGTGATGACATCGACTGTCACTTCTCAACAATTTGAAAGAGTAAATTGCAGCAGCAGGACGGTTCCGATGAAATTATTAAAAAAATATATATTAATATATTGTTTATGACATTAATAGCAAACTGAAAATAACAATCTCCCCTGGACATCTGCAACACCAAAGGGAATCTTCCAAATGCGTTACCGGCCTTCAAAATATGATAATAATATAATTCCTCGAGCTTGAAATACTTATTATTTAAAAAAATTATATACTATCAACATATAGCACTGGTTGGAAATGTATATTCTATCGAAAATAATCGTCAAGGGACTTAGTAGTTACTGTTTTTCTTAACATAAGTACAAGTTATAATAATATATAAATAAATGTAATCTTTATTTTCTTCTAGAAAAATCGTCGAATACTAACTCCAAGCTCTTTTATCGTACAATATCTGGTACAGAACAATATGCCTTATTTATTACGATTTGTCTAACACGAGCTATAAGTATATAAGTAAATATATATAAATAATCAATGTACAAATTAAAAACAATTACATTAATTGCTTACAGCGGTATAATTTATCAGTAAGATATGATTTCATGACAGGCAAGTTAGTTTGAATCCGTTTATGAAATGGTAAAACAATTAAAACTTTGACGGCGCCCTAACCAGCCGGAAGAACTTGTAAAGGCTTCTTAAATATGTTACGTGCTTAACTTCGACGATCAATCTCCGTTTTAATTGCTATTTTAAAACATCAGGAACTTTGTATAGTTTATGTAAATGTTATCGATGACATAAATACGCGTTATTGACCGTCTTTGATGTTTCGTTTACAAAGATTCGTGTAATATCTAAAATTTTAATGATGAATATCTTTTTTTATTTTTGTTTTAGAGTTGATTTTATTCTAGCGTGTTCCCGATTAAATATCCCATCAGAAACATTATTTGGAAACCCAATTATTTTTCTTAACTATTTGATTTATTTGATAAAGCACATTGGCACAACATTTGTGTATTAACAAAATGACTGCAATTAAAAAATAGATTCCACGATCATCATTTTCTAGTCATCACATCAAGTCTAGATTCGGGAATCAACCCCACATTGATCGTTAAATAATACGAAGAAACGGCTTTATAAACTTACAAAATGACAAAACATATATTATGTTTCACTTCTACACGCAACTCTTAATACCTTATATATATTTTCATGCTATTAAAATAAAAATGTCAAACTGTTAGAAAAACCTCCGTAATTTCACACGCTTAGATGATTTTTTAAAAAAGTCTAAAGTTATAGTAAGTCTTATTCTCACAAATAGAGGCCTAAACACATAATTTCAATTTTATTATTTAAAAAATGGCAAGTTCAATCGTACGTACAATATCAACCTTTAATTTTAACCTCTTAGGTGATTCCCAAAATAATTTGTTGCTTATGCTCCGTACGCTCCATCTGGCTTTTGTTTTAGAATCTGAGATAGCCGTATTCAATTCACTGGACAATATCAACTCTAACGAAAACTTACTTTGAAAAACGAATCACGTTCACAGTCCAATATACATTATTTTATTAAATCTATCGATTTAATAAATTGGTAAGTTCTCACACATTAGTAAATAATATAATAACACATCGATAAGAAATTGTATTAGCGATAATGTGTATTATAACAATAGAGTTAAATGTCAATATCGCGTGCTTCGAGCAATCTATTAATACTTATCACTTCGATCCCTGTTCGTTACCAACTTTACTCGATAATCTATTCGTCTTGCCCTTATATAAGAAAGTTCGTTGATAAATTATTGATCTTATTGTGGATTTCAGACAGGGAGCAATTAGCGTGACTGACACAATAAGAGTACAAACTTCCAAGAGTTGTAAATGAAGGACGCGCTTCTATGAGGCTGGAATACAATAACTTCTTCACTTATATGTATTTGATACATATCATAGAGCTTTGTACAGGTCTCAGAATACCACCTGATCATCATGAGTTAACCAATGTACTTGAAGATACAATGGACATCTTATATGCCGACTAGTGACAACTCAAGGGTGTAAACAGTATTTTGAGATAATATACCTACAATACCTGTCAAGAACCGGCAAAACTCAACCAACGGTACTGTTATCTACATGTGAAAGTACTTACCATCAGGTGATTTGTGAGCTTGGAGAATAATAAAAAATAATAATAATATTTATCCGGTTTCATATTAAATTTGGACAACAAGTAATGAATCATAAATTATTTGTTATGTGTAGATTACTAACTAAATACTGATATAGTTCACCAGACTGGTTGACGTTTATGGTCTCCGCTCCGGTCCTTTGAGTCGTAGCGTTAAGTTATATAGCCTATAATCTTCCTCAATAAACAGGCTATCTAATGCACAGATTATTCTAAACTGCAGCAGTAATATATAAAAAATCAACGCATATCTCACTAGGAAATTTTGGAAAACTTACGGTGATAAACGATTTTGATGCATTTGGCCTTGAAATTTTATTAGTATTATATTCAAATTTGCATATCGATTGCTATTACTCTTAACACTTTTTTGCTATTTCTAAATATTTTTCCAAATTCCAAATCTTACAGCACAGCTATTCTATACTGGTAGATCTTAAGATTGGCTCAAATATACGAATTTTCAAACTAATACTTTTATAATTGTACACATATATTTTAAAAATTACTCACACATAAAAACATTAAGATAAAACATTAGCATAAATCTTCTACGTCTAGAATATTCCATTCGTAAATAAAATTTGAGAACATTTTAATAAAACTCAAGAGTTGTAGCGAGGAAGGGTCCCGAAGATAAGCTCGGTCGTCCTTACGAGTATGACAAAGCATTGATTCCTGTGGGCGCACAAAGTTTCTAGGGCGCTTTTTCCCGTTCATCTGGGTCCGGACGCTCTCGCCGTTTAAGGTCTCTAACGAGCGATAAAATTCCCCCGAATTCCTTTTTAACTGCAAGCGAAGTTTACCTGCGGGTTGGTAAATACAGACCCACATTTGGTCGCTGAATTGTGATTCACAATCCGAAAATAATAAGAAGAAATTTCCATCTATTCACTAGTCGCTCACTGTTCTTGAAAATTTCATCATTTCACGCATTCGCTTATTACCTTTGAGGCTGATTGAACCTTTGGAAAAATTACGCTTTGATATATTCATTCGGTATAAGTATTTCTTTTAACTGGAACGTAATTAAACAGTTACTCGTAATTAGTTCTATATCATTTAATTTCATTAAAACATTATATTTTACGTAATTTCAAAAACAAGAAGATACTAGTTATATTTTTGTTATGCTTTTCATAAATTCATACAAGAGTATCCTTTTTTTATTACTATTAATACGAATAATTTCGTAGTATTTAGATTGAGACTTGCAAATGACTGTCATTACAGAAGACACGTGGATATTGGTAGTGTATACTAAACACGTTAAAAAGAAAATATTTGGACATATGAATCGTCACGCTAGACTAAATTGATGATTCTAATGGCGACTATTACATGTATAAGTCCGCTCAACCTCATAAAGGTCAAAGAACACGCCCGGGTTTGAGACCAAAATAGGTTGTATAAAAGCGGTAGTCATATAACCGTACTTATTTTATATATACTTATATATATAGCTTTGTGACTTTTATTTAGCGTATCTTTAACGTTATATTGACTCAATAAGTCCCCTTATATCTCATTATAATGCCGAAAAAAATATTTATTCCGCCTATAAAATATCCGCCGATTCAAATAAGACATTATCTTTATACGAGAACGCTGATTAAAATTCCGAGTACCTGTTCGGTCTTTTGCTCCATTTCCTCGATCTGAATATGATAATTTGTGCTAAAATATATTCATGTTAAGCCCGCGTTACGAGAATGTGACTAAGTAATAAGAGTTGAAAAAAGAACGTTGCAACGAATGGAACTAATTTAAGTTTTGTGGAATATCGTCACAACGCTGAACAACGCAGCGCGCTGTAAAATGAAAGTCTTGTTTAGCTCAGAGTGGCAGATAAAAGTTATCATGAGAAGTCGTCGGCCGCAACAAAGTTCCCAACTGTCTTCAGGTAGGATAAGAAAAACTCGATTAAAAGAAGTGGAAAAAGTAATTGGGGACGACGAAAGAACAGTTCGGCAAGTATAACTTTAATTAACCATTAACAGGAACGTGGTCTGCAATAGAGTTCGCACGTGACGTATATTTAGTAAAACAAACGATATACGCTAACGAGCGTCAACAAACCGAAACAAAAAATATCAACAAGACAAGAGTATACCGTGATGTGCCAGTATTTTTTGTGATCTTTGGTTTAGTATGATAATATTGTAATGAAACTTAAATGAGTTTAAACTTATAATCAATTCCAAATGTGAATCCCGCAGTAAATGGACTAAGAACCAAATTTTAAATATTAAAGTTCGTCTACTTTTTCGAACCGATGAAAGATTCTTGGGGCAAACGCCTCATCTTCAGTTAGGGGGGAGGAATAGAACTATTTCGGAAAGTTAGTCATTGTTTTCTCTTATGACACTCGTATAATTCGTGAAAACGTCAAAAATATATATATGAAAAGTTATAAAAATTTAAAGCAAGTTGATTTCGTTCGAGTATTTTCTGGATTTTTATACAAAGGTGTGTATTATTCCGTCTATAAAATTGTCACAATAAACGAGGAAGAAAACGACGTAGTCACCGAGCTAAGTCACGTTTGTCTTTGAGTTTTCTCTTCAATTTTCTCGATACAATTCGTTTTTGATCTCTATAACAAGAACAAAATTTATGTCGTTTAAACATTCTAGATATATATTATATACATTTTTATCTTTGTCCAGCAGTGAAAAATTTACATACTGCTAATTAAATAATTTTTTAAATCATCTAAAAATATAATCAGTATAAAAAAATCGTATATAATTTTATCATCACAAGCGAATATATGCATCAAATATATGCATATAGCATTTGACTTAAATTACACACCTTTACATTCAATATAATTTTCACAACACATACATAACATCAACAGGCCTTTGAGGAGAAGGTTTTGGAGCATATTCCCCCATGCAGCTCCATGTGGTTGAAATTAGACACATGCAGGCTTCCTCACGAAGTTTTCCTTCACCGCCGAGCACGAGATGAATTATAAACACAAATTAAGCACATGAAAATTCAGGGGTGCTTGCCTGGGTTTGAATCCGCAATCATCAATTAAGATGCACGCGTTCTAACCACTGGGCCATCTCGGCATTTAGTTTTCATTTAGCATAAAATAAAAGATATGATTAAATTTTATTTAACAAACGACATAATTCGGAATGACTCTTAACAGTAATCACAAGTTCATACTCTAAAATATAACTAGGTATAAAAGACACAAAAAGAAAATTCGAAAGAGAAACTTTTCAACAAAAGTAGCTTACAAACTAAACACAATTGCAATTGAAAAATGAAAGCCGTAGTTTTCATTTTATGAACGGCAGCGGGTTCCTGAAGTTATTTACGGAATAAGAAAGTTGAGGTTGAAGGGCTATTATACATCCATTGCTGGACCCTCTCGTCTCTCATCCTTGTTAAAAGTAGCTTCATCTGCATTTCTTCAGCTCTATATTAGATCACTGACATTGTTTACATTTTTTAGCATTAGCAGCCTGTAAATTTGCCACTGCTGCGCTAAAGGCCTCCTCTCCCTTGAGGAGAAGGTTTAGGGCATACTCCACCACTCTGCTCCAATGCGGAATACACATGTGGCAGAATTTCGTTGAAATTAGTCACATGCAGGTTTCCTCACGATGTTTTCCTTATATGTGCCTGCTTGGGGTTGAACCCGAAATCATCGGTTAAGATGCACGCGTTCTAGCCACTGGGCTATCTCGGCTCTTTATTGTTTACATTAACACTTAAAAAAATCATCTATGTTGCTTACAACCTAAATACAATACTTTTGGTATTTCCCCAGTAATGGTGATAACTACGGTACCAGGTACGGTGTAAATACATTTTAATTCTAAATCTATAATTTATTTTTTAAGATTAATGAAAAAAGTGTATAACGTATAATTGATTTATCATTTTTACTATTCTTACAATGTTCAACTAGCGGGAATTACTTTATAATAAGTGTATTCTGACGAGACGTTCGTTATAGGAGTTCAGAAATAGACATTTGGCAGTGTAATACGCCCGTACCTCGGAAAACACGGAAAGTTGTGCACCCGTTCTATATCCGATTGTGTCGGCTTACTCACCAATCGAATTATATTATCATACAAAATTATCAAATATAATAACTGAGAACTTTGTTAATTCCTAAGATTGTTCGATTTGGTCGAATTTCATTCATGAGAAATTCTATGCCAAGTTCGGTATAAAAAAAAATCAAAATATACTATATTCAAGTAGGCTTTTACAAGCACTTTTGAATCGTCATTTAACAAACTATTTAAAGTAAAGCTACCACCGTTTCGGAATGTAGATTCTACCGAGAAGAACCGGCAAGAAATTCAGTAGTTACTCTTTTTCGACATCTAAAAATACAGTCATGTTAGTTAAATACAATTATGTATGTTATGTCTCCTACCTGGAGGTCAACAAGCATTAACTGCACGCTTTTTTATCATCAATATAATCTTGTATCGAATAATATGCCTTCTTATATAATTTATAGTATAAGTTGTCTATAATATAATTATAAGTAGTCAAATGCCTAGTTTTACTCCGTATTTACTTGTTATATTCATTATCTTAATATCAACAAAATATTTCAAAATATAAATATATTTTAATTTTTGACGTACATCGATGACTCACAACACCGACCTCATTTTCCCTTAAATGCACCGTAAGCATCCTACATGCATATTTTTATCGAGAGTCACCTACTTAGAATACATTTTCTGAAATTAAATTCAGTTCAATTTTAAGCAGAGTATGACACGGTAACATTGTCGTCGCTTCTTTGAAGTCCTTTTATTACAAACTAGACTATTTTAAAACATCACTTTATACATATACTACTATATTTTAGTATTCCGTTATTTCAAATAAGAGAGATCTTGCAGTTAACTCGGATATTTTTCTTAACTATTATTTTAAGTAAATGATTGGGTACGGTCCTAACCTACGGTGACCCAAAGTTGTATGAGGCTTAAACTTTGATATGTAAAGCTAAGAAATATTTCAGCTTCAAAATATCAATGAACACATACAGATTTCCTCGCAATAATTTTATTCGGAGGTGAACACGTGATTGTAAATACCAATGGTAGAATAATCCAGGCAGGATTTGACTTCAAAATCTCTCCTTAAGTGACGTATTTTATCCACTGAACCACCTCAGCTACAATCATATCCAATTCGTATTCATGTTATTACAGAACAGCCTTCATTAGATAAGTAGAAAGCTCGGACATAGTAGTTGGCTTATATTTGCGAGTTCGGCTTACTTACCCAAACTTGCGCCGCCCTGATCTGGAAGCTTGTTAGTGCCACTTCTGCGGCTTGCGCCGGATAACATTGTGTTAAAGATTTAAACTATTTGCAGTTAAACCTGCTACATGCTACGAAAGCGATGCAACTTGACGTTGAGTTATGTGCCCACTAATCTCGCTTAGTGTTGCCTTAAACGATAATTACGTACTGCCATAAAACAAAATTTGTTTTCTATTTGTAAAAACTTTTTGAAGAAACAACATAAATTGCATTATATTAAAAACTAAGGTGCATAATTAAACGTTAAATTTATTACGTACCCATACGCCTTTCAGCGTCTATTGTACAGCGGATAATCGTTTCAAGTCGCTCTTATCTCTATATTGTATTCAGCTCTCTTCAATTTTACTCGTTTGTAATTTCATTAGACATCAATAAAGAGAGAGATATCCTTGGCATTTAAAAACAAGTAACAATTACGGCAAAGTGAAATCAAAACTATTTTATTGTTCAAAGGTTGTTCAAATACTACTGAATCGTTAAAGGTTACTTGAATTCTTTATTAGAATTTGGGTGAAACAATTTAAGTAATTACTAAAAAAAATACAAACATTTAAATTATTTATGAAATATACAAAATTAAATTGTTTTATTTCGTATATTTATTATATTATTGTTATTTTTAACAGAGTAATAGAATTTATTGTTAATTTAAATGCAAAAAAATAACGCTGCTAAAATATAATAAATAAAAACACAAAATAATCTTTATTAGAGTAAACACATTTAAATTACATTGATTCAAGTCATATTTTCAAGATGACATTAACTTTAAGGTATCACTCGGCATGGCATGTAGATGTGCTCACACTTAAATCTTAACCGAAGATTAAGGCGACACAAGAACTGATTTTTCATGTACTCGACATTAGCCTATAATATTTCATCTCGTGCTCAACCGTAAACTAAGATCGTAAGGTCTACACGTGTATAATTAGAATCTGCCACACATTTATCTACAAACCCCATTGGAATAATGTGATGGAAATTAAACTAGGCTTACGCGTCCTCGTTAAAAGCAGAGGATTTAATCAAGCAAATTTTTTACACATCATTTACATTAGCAGGCTGTTAGTGTAAATTTAAAAAATCAATGAATACTAAAGCATAGTCTTTAAATGTTATTAAACTTTAATTCCAACAAATGTTAATATGTTGTAACTTCAAATATAATGAAATATTTAAATTTTTTCGTGTTGAAATAAGTCGACCCTTGACGAAATCCGTCTGTTACCAATTGGGAAAATGTAAATTTATATCGTATATTTAATTTGTGGGAGAGTCATCTGTCCTTAGGGAGCACAACATTATCCACCGTACATGTTTTATTATAACTAATGTTCGTCCATTAGTATAAAATCGTGTGAGAAAACATACGTAGAGGAATTTTTAGGCAATTATTTTTCTTGCAAATCGCTTGACGAGCAGAGAAGAAAAAGTTACTTAACTATTTTAATTTATCTTTTTATACGTTATTATTACAAATATACAGACCAGATATGGTCCAGAAAACTAAATAACAACTTAATGGTGCGGGTTCAAAACCAGCAAGTATCAATGAGTTTTCCTGTAAAAATGATTTGAAAACATGCGTAAGTCGAAGTCAAAAACATTTACTCAATATAAAAGCATTACACTTACTTATTGACAAACAAAAAAAGTCTCCTGCTGGTTCAAAAAGAAACCCCTCGAACCTGAAAAGAACCGACGAAAGAAACTCAGCGGGAGTTTGCTTTTTTATATAAAAAGTTCCAATGTTAGTGGTCCGAAGTGTCAAAAAATTTCAAAGAAACTCCATATAGCCCATTCCAACCACAGAAGAAGCAGAAGACGGATTAACAACCTACTATGCATTATACATTATAAAAGATGCGATATCTGGTCTAGTCTGGTCGAGAACTGGTATATGATATTTATTATGAATTAGCGAAAGAATTGCATTTTGGAGATCAGCAAAGTTATAATCGGAACTTTGGAGGTAAAATTTAAATAGATAGAAGTAGTGATGTGGATTAGTCTTTTATTATAATAAAATATATATGAATCTACTCTTTGTAGTTCATAATATAGAAGAGCTATTATGCAAATCTTAGATTTGTTTATCGTTAATACTTCTTTGATTGGAATAGGCTTGAGCTGCTTCTGAAAAAGGGATTTTCCCTTTTTTTCCCTTTATTAATTTACAAGCACTTGAGTAATTTAATTAAAATAGTTAAAAGACCTCGCCTTATTGCGTGCACTGGCGACAGTGGGCTGGTTCATTTTTAGCCCAGAGGATCGGAATTGCGATTCAACGGGTAAAGCTGCTAGCATACTTGGCACAATTCCACGCGATCATGATTTTTTTAGAAGCTATTTTAAAAATTTATTATATATATTTGTATATTTATATAAGACCTCGACACAAATAATTCTTACTTACCTTTATAAATATAGACGCAAGGTTTAATATACTGTGAAAAAATAAATCAAAAATGTTCCTCATCGACAGTAGATTAACTAAAACTTATCCTAGTCAATTTTAATATATAATATATATAAACCACTGGCTGATTACGTTAGGTACATAACGCTACGAATATTGGATAATATTCTAAATGTGTAAATATGACAATTACTGCTTCGTAGCTTAGCTTAGCTTGGTAGCTTTATGAAAGCCAGTCTAGGTAGGTTGGTCGCATCGCGTGGTAGTAGATGGTCCCAAGCATCTGCTATCCTGCCACCAAACAGTAATACAGTATTTTTGTATTCCGATTTCAAGGGTTGAATGAGCCAGTGTAACTACAAAGGACACAATAACTTAGTTTCCAAAGTTTCCGTTGTAAGGAATGATTAATATTACTTAGAGCTCCAAACCAGAACACAACAATTTTAATTATAGTTTAGTATTGAAAGATATTTTCCCTCACACAATCCATTACTTTCATATTAACGGTATCAAATGTATTAATCTACGAAAAAAATAGCCTCATCAAAGCGTTATTCAGTCGTGAAGAGGTCCACACTAGCATCTTTTCCGAGTCATTTACTCGGTTCGTGTCACATATACGATAACAAAAAGCTTCTATATAATATGTCAGACGTCGCTAATTCTACCATTATTGGAGATTCAGCAAGAAAATTATACAACCTTGCCAAATAAATATTTTTTAGCGCTTATGTAATGCAATGCAATTTCATTAATGAATTAATCAATAATATTTTATATATTTACTAGCGACCCACCCCAGCTTCGCACGGGTGCAATGTGAGTAATCCCTAAGAGATAGACATATACCATCGCGGACTTTTTTGAAGACCGTTTTAAGATGTACAATACTGAAGTACATTATTTTGATCTATCTCGTAGGGTTCAGCCAGCGTTTACAATGTAAGCGCAAAAAATGTATAAATTTACGACATCACATTAGAAACTTTTAAAATTATCAGGGTTACTTAACTATATTTTGTATGTATTATAAACAAAAACCTATCTATTAAAAAAAACCGCATCAAAATCTATTGCATAGTTTTAAAGATTTAAGCATACAAAAGGACATAGGGACATATATAGGGGAAAGCAACTTTGTTTTGTACTATGTAAAGATATAGCCATGGAATAGAGAAGAAAAAATATATATCCAAATTTTATCGCTACGGTGTAATCGTTGTTCGTTGAAATTACTTATTATATTTAGTACATTTTAGGAAAGTTTTCAGCGTCCGAAGAAATTTAATAATACAGGATTTTATAATAAGGATATATATTTTTAGATTAAGGTTAGTTTAGTCGATTTTATCAATAAGAAATAATCATAAATAGCGTATTAATTTTTTTTAAGATAAATATAAAATTTGCTATTTTAGTTTCGTCGTCTCGCTTGAAATTGAATTAACAATTTACGTTCTGCGACCGTCTGGCAGTAGTTGCAACTTTGTACGTATTGACCATACTGTTATTTCCGACGTCGGTCGAGATCGTTACTGCAAAACATTTTACTAATTGATATCTAATATGAATTTCACTAAATTACCATTTTTTTATTTTTATGGTTTGCATAAACATAATTAATACATGATATTAATAGATGATAAAGAGCTGTGATGGCGCAGTGGTTACAAGACGTGAATCTTAACCGATGATTCTGAGTTCAAATACGTGGCAAGCATCACTGAATTTATATGCTTAACTTATATATATATATTCATAGATATATATATATAGCCTATGTTGGATGAGAATCTGACACATGGGAGCAGCTGCAACACCTTATGTTCAAGAGGGAAACGAGGCCTGTGATTACACTGGTTCACTCACCCTTCTAACCGGAACACAACAATACAGAGTACTGTTATTTGGCGATAGAATATCTGATGAGTGGGTGGTACCTACCCAGACGGGCTTGCACAAACCCCCACCAAGAAAATCTATATAATAATAAAAAAAACATGTGTCTTATTCGCTGGAACATCGACCTAAAACAAAATTGTCCAAAATCTGAACAAATATCGAAATGAAAATAAGTCGAAAGAGCTCGGATGATAAAAACGTATGTTATATCGATAAAATAACGATAGAGAATGTAATTTAAATTAGACTGTAGTTCCGTGTCGTTTGCCTCACGTAGCGTCGCTATGCTCAATAGAAGTAAGCGTTCGTCACTGACATCGTTAGCTCGAGTTGCCTGCGTCGCCGAGTCACGAGTTATTGGAAAGAAAATTGTGATGAATTCGCTATTCTCTGATTTTACCTTCCATCTACTAGATTCTATTATAATACGTTGTCGCGACTAAATTTTCTAGGATTACATAAGCAAGTAGGTTTCAAAGAAATTATTATTATGTTCATTCGTTTTAGTGGTTAACATGTAGTCTACATACATAGGTTTAATTGTGACATATGACGTTTTAAATTGTTTAATAAAATATTTTTTAAAACGTTCAAATGGCCAATAAACTATGAAAATCCTAAAATAATCGATAAAATATTTCATCGTTCTTGAACATGTTTTAAAGTTGAAACATAAATCCATAAGATTTTACAGAAATTACTTTAAAAGCTGAAGCTTTCATTGAAAACTATCCAAACAAATTTGCATAATGAAAATTCAGAGGAAACCACAGCAGAGGCTGAAGAATTTGCTATCCCTTGATAGTAAAAGTTTAACTCCTTAAATTTATCTCTCAGTATGACATTTACCTTCAGTATTTGACGTAATAGACTATGAATATCCGTCTGCTGGACTGTCTTCTTTTAAAAGAAATTCTTGGAGTTCATTGAACCACGCTGCTCCAATACGGGTTGGATACACAAGTGACATAATTTTCATCCATACATGATTCCACGCAATTTTCCTTCACGTCCAACTCAAGAAGAATAAAAAAAATTGAACACGTAATCTTTTGTTTAGACTGAATTATTTTATTTATCCACATAAATTTGACTCCTCTTGTTTCTGAAATAGTTGTCAAATTCAGATCAACTAATTTCATAGCTCACTGGGATGGTATATGCTGAACTCGTTATGCGTCACTGGCTGCATGGACCAATGACCATAAAGATTAAAGTCGATTTGGTTAATTTATTTTTGATCAACGCTTCGAAAAATAACAGACTAATAATAAAGAAAAATTGTACCTCACAAAAAGCTCATTAATAAATATTAATTTAAATACTAACATTTTTAATTTTTACCGCTTAAAAAAAATTACCTTGAACAAAAAGGCGGACAGAATTAAAATAAAAAAAAAAATTTAAATAGATTTATTTATTTTAAAAATGGAAGTTATTTTAAAATAATTTACACAAACAATATTACAATCTAAGTGTATTACATACCTACGATATAATACTTACAAGACTATGTCGTCGAGGGGTCGTGTCGCTCCCTCTCAATAAACCACACCTGAACTTTTGCTAATGACTTGTTTAATATTTGATTATGTTTACGAAATTTTATTGAAGGTATCTCATCCAGAAATGTTTTATTATTATAATAAAATAACAGCTTATAAATAATATTACAATACTAACTAAAATAACTAAAATTGCAGGTTTTATACTCATCCAAGAGAGCTAATGTCGTAGCCAGTTCTAAAACAATTTTCACGATCAATTGCAGGGAAAAGTAGAAATATTAATAAGTCCAGACAAATAGTTTTCTATAAAAATCGGTGTAAACTGTAACTGTGTGTGTGTACATTACTGCTCCCTGTGCAATACAAGGTTGGAAATTAATTCTATATTATATTTTCTATATCGATATGTGTTATTAGTTAGAACTTCGTCCGCGCGTAGAATATTGGCAGGTACCGTATATCCTTTTTTTCTTTGAGCACAAGTACACCCTCTATACCATATAGACCAAGGGCTCTAAGTTCTCTCAGCGGTTCGAGTCTGCAAAAATATCACGATGGAAAAATCCAATGACTTTTTCAGTGGCCCAACCAACATTACACATTTCTAAACACCCTTGATAAATAATTTCATTTATATTCATGCTATTGTAATAAAAGTTTTTGAATGCTAAAATCGAGCCCTCAATCAAACTAAATTCTATTTTAAATAGACATTACACTAATTAATTTATATCAATATGTTTATATAATTATAGATAGTAAATTACTTTTTCACAAAATGCCTCTCGTCGATAGCGTCGACACAAACTACCTGATGTACCTTTTTTAGAATCTCATTCGTTATGCATTAAGCCTTAGGTTGATAACAGGTTTAATCGACAGCCTATTTACATGCATCTGTATAGAATTAGTTTAAGAAAAATAAATTCGTTAATGTATATAAAAGTTAGATACAAATAAATTTTATAGAGTATACACTTATCAATTATTCAGGAATACAACAATACTGAGTTTGGCGGTATAATATCTGATTAGTGGGATATCTACCCAAATCGGCTTGCATAGAGCCTTACCACCACGTAAATTGTATTATATGTATTATGGATAAAAAAATATAAATACTCTACTGTTGCTGATCTGAAGATATTAAAAGGTCGGGTGGATATAATACAGAGTCCCATCCGAAGATTGCGAGTTCAATTCCATTTCGAATTTGCACGGTTCCTCTCAATATTTTGCCTTATAACATACGCAACATACTAGATCAATTATAGCTATATGAAACCTATCTGCCCAAATTTCAAGAAAATAGACAATTAACTCACTGGGATAATAAAATCACCGTCAACAATATTGCAATATATGTGTCAACAAAATATTAAGCAAATAATTTAAACAAAGGGAATTTTAACACTTGAAATTCAGTGATCGTCACGGCGACCTCTGCTTTTTTCCAGATCATTTGCGTGGGTCGTGTTACGCTTGGATAACACGTTCGTATCTGTTTACATATCACTATTAATACCTCGCAGCGCTGAAGATTCAGCACTTAATCTTGTCAACGATGCTTATTTTTATTACGAAATCTTGTGCTTCCGTGATTCGATAATTATTTAACTAATAAATATCATTTTTTAAGAACCAGTTCTTACTTAAAGGTTTCCTTACACAACCGTCTTGTCAAATATATATATATAAAATATACGTGTACGAAAACACAAAAAAAACGAAAATTGCATTCCTGAAATGTTCTTTACACTTTTATATCGCTATGTGAAGAAAAAGCGCTATGCCCAAAGCGACCTTTCTCTCATTTTGCCTTTTTCTTTCTATTGTACATATATAGTTTTATATTATATCATTTAAATTTATTTTTTGCTAATTTTTTTAATTCACACGGGATTTTTATTAACATTTTTATTTCTTATCATACATTACATTACATAATACACATTTAGAGAAAACGACTTCTTTCTAACCAGATGCCTCACGACCCCTCTGCTTTTTCAGAAATATTATCGTAATTTATCACAGTCGACCGAACTTATGTAAATACATTCATTTTACTATCCGTTATTTCTAATATATTGTTGTAAATTATATAATTTCTCTTGTCTAGATCAGAGATAGTCTTCAATTAATCGCCGTGTCCGAATTTCGGTTAGAAGCTATATTATATATTGACGGCCTTACAAACGCCGTTTAACTGGTGTTTGGTGAAACATGGTTGACTCTCTTTCTGGTAATATTGATTTCATATTCACCAGAAAGGAATAGTATTATTTAATTAAACACAACATTATTAATTAAAACATAGAGCCGTTAATCTTTTAACATAAGCGAATAATCTAACAATCCACAATACTATGTAAATAAATAATAAAAGTTCGTTTTAACAAGTAAATATCAACAAATGAAAAAATTATACGAGGAATGAAAATTTAGGATAAAATCTTTATTGGATTTTTAGAAACCGGGGTATCACTGGTTGATAATAATTATTTCTGCCACATCAATCTCTATGTTCGAATACATTAAACTCAAAATTTCTGGAGAGAAAGGAGAGATTCATGAAGAAAATTTAAGTATCATTTTAAATTTTATTTATTGATTGTTTAACTTCTTATGGGAGTAACCCTCCCATAAAAAGTCATCATAGAAGGCTTCGCAATAGGCAGTCTGTCTAGCTTCCCTTTTTCTTACGCATGCGGCAGCGATTGGCAGCCAATAATTATACTCGTAATATACAAACACAAAATTCTAATATACATATTCAAGAGACGTAACTAAGAATAAAATATGTTTTATAATCAAAAAAAGATTTTATTAATAAATAAAATTTCCTTACATTATCATAATAATTTACTTAAAATTCAAGAAATAACTTTTTTTTTAATCTATATATATATGCATTGAGGACCTTTTAAACTATCCACTTTTACTCGTTGCTAGAGGGCAACTAAACAAAATCGATTGATTGATTATAGACCGACCATGTAAACCAACCGCTAATTATCGTCTAGGTGTTTTAAATGACGGAGTTATTTTTAAAACAAGTAACGGTTTTGTTAAACAATTGTTGTAGCATAGCATGTTTATATATAAATCTATAGCTTAGCTGCTGGCTGTCATAAGCTTGTAAGTATTCAATGAGGAAAAGCATGACTGAAGAGCTGAGTTCAAAAAGATTTAGTGTCTTACGAAAACTGTATTACACATTTACATTTCGTAGACAAGACAATAGAAGTGGAACCTTATTTCTTCTACTTTTGCATCCATTTTTTTTAATCGTTGCAATCAAATACGTTGTTCTCAAAGTTTTGATTGGATTCATATGGATTTTAATTAATTAAAAGAAAATTTGTGCCACATAATATTTATATGTATATAGCTTAAATTAGCTCAAATTACACGTAACGGAATAAAATTAAATAAACTGAGATTAGAAGAAAAAATATATATTGTCATTATATTAAAAATTCATTAATTAATTTATTTATTTATTAGATCACCAACAAAATAATACTAATATATTACAAACAACATATTTACTGAATAGAAAGTACAACAAAATATAAATGTAATCATGAACAATGAACTACAAGTAACTAAAATCAATCTTCTCTCCGCATTGCATTTCATTGCATTCTGTATAAAAAGGCGTTAGAAGTACTTAAGATCGTCAATCAACTGTAATTGAAAAATAGTAAGAAAAAGAAAAACTGAAACCGTATAAGTTCGCCAATTAATTTCATCCCAGTATTTTTTTTAATTTAAAAAAAAACGAAACGCAGATAAAAAATACCGAAAGTATATGTAACAGAGTTTAAATTTCCCAATTTTAAATATATATTCTCCATTGTAAAAAAAAAAAATATTTTTATTAAATATTATTTGTTAATATTATTACACTTCTGTATAATATTCTTCATTACTAAATAATAAAGATACCAGAAGTATTTTATACAGTCGACTTTACAATAAAAAATAATTAAAGTTTTGATATAATAGATATTTATTTTAAGTTAGAATAAGAGCCAAACCTCTATACTTGTAAGATGAATTTATAAATGTAGGCACTGAATTAGCAGTAATTAGAATTAACTCTCGCTTTCCAGCTATCTGTGAGAGTGATTTCGAAAAGGGACGGAAGTGTGTAACAGAAAGCCGGGGAAGCGCGCGCTATTTGATTTAACCAATGAGCGCGCGCGATTCTAGATTTGGCTAAATTCAAAAATTATATAATATAGATTAATTTCAAGGTAAGGTGTTAAATCTTCCAAATCTCACTCTACTCGTATTTTTTATAATTGTTTTTTTTTATATTATTTGGTTGTATTATTTTTTCTACCATCATTAATTTAAGTTTAGTGTAGCATTAATAATTGTATTAAAGTATAAGCGTAGCGTCATTTAAATATATTTTTATAAATATCTATATTATTGATTTACCTCTCTATTAGCCTTCGATTTTTGGTCACTTTGTGTATGCCTGGCTATTCTATATCAATAAGTAAATAAGAGCATTGTAGTGGTTACGGATAGGTCGCAATAACTTAACGGGTGCACCTTAGTTGGCTTGCTTTAAGTTCAAATGCACACTTGACATAATCTGAAGACAAAGGAAGCACCGTCCGTTTTACAGTACCACAACATTCTACAGCCTCAAAGCTAATTAATTATTTGCTTTTAGTCCTGTCTTCACAAGAGCTAGATGAAAGAGAAATAATACTCTTAATGAATTCATAATAATATTATTTACGTTTAAGGTTTATATAAGGACTAGAATGTCTTCTAAGTATAATACAAGAATGCAGTCGAAAGAATGGCTTCTTATCGTGTGAAGTACCGGTATGATCTATGTTAATGTTTTGTTTTTACTTTTAGTTCAGAGGTTTAATCACAGATACGTTGTGTAAGTAAATTTGTTTGTAGTTATTATTAGAGATTCTATTAAGGAGCTAATCAATAATATATATTAAGGCTCTTTGTATGTTTGTTGTGCAAGATCTGCATAAATTCAACCAGTTCTACTCCAACCAAGCCGAACTATTGTACATATTTTTTGTTGTTTGCATTGCAATTTAAGGACTTGAAATAACTTAAATATTTTTAATATGGACTTATTTTATGCAAAATCTTTTTATAGTAAATCTCCTAATTTAATTTAAAACTTTGATTATTCTCTAATGATAGTAGAAAGTATTGTTTGATATGGATTCGTCTGTGACAGTTAAAAGAATTATCAGTTTCGATATAAAGACGATTTTTTTCATTAATTATTTTAAAACTATATAAATCTAATTATAAGAAAAAGAACTTTAATAAATTGATTTACGTATTGTACAATCACAAAAATAATTTAAAATAAAATTTATTAATTCTTACAATATTGATAGATTAAATAACTGTAAAATTCTATAAAATATGTCTATTTTAATTATTTTTATACTTCATATACTAATAAATCAATCCGAATATATATTTATTGTAAATCAATTTGGATATAGTCTGATAAAAAAACAACACACAATTCTGTTCCATCTCGAAGAGGCTGCTTAAAACAATATAACATACTCAATAAATATTGATATACATTTGAATTCCGAAGCGAGTACAATCAAACGGAAAAGAATAAATAGTCGCGTTCGTGTCGGTGAAAAGACGTAAAGATCGTTAGGTGCTTGCATCAGTTCCGCATCATTTGCGCCGAGCCGCGCTCACTCGCAACACTCCAATGGATAGGGTAAGCGTTTGTCACTGACGTCGTTAGCTCGCGTCATCCCGTCTCTCTTGTCACCCGCTTCGTCCGTGTCGCCAGCGTCGCCAAGTTATTGGAAAGAAAATTGTCCTGAACCGATTGTCCGTCACCTCTATCCGGGTTAAAAATAAAGTGTTGTAAATTGTTCGCAAATCGACGATTTTTTGACGGATTAATTGATCCTCCAGTTGGAAGTTATTGCAATAGGACATTCTATTTTCAAATATCAGAATGTATATGTCCATGTTGTACTTTAACCAATTATTGTCTCACTACAATTTGTATCGTCATAGAACTGGTTTAATTTGATTATTATATTGTAAGGAGTTTTCATGCATGTTTAAGGAGTTTTTATGCATCGCCATTAACCACCCGAAGAAAAATAACTCAGAAATAACGTGACATTTGGTTTGTCATCGGTGGTATGGTACGGACTATGGTGATAATTAGTGTTAGTCGTGATTAAGGTCGCGTACGTCATTTTGATTTGACTTGATGTTATTTTATTATTGAAGTTTGCAGTATTTTTTGTGATATTCTTTCTGTGTTACCTTCTGTTTGCTACAAATATTATATTACTAGCTGTTACCCGCGGCTTTGTTCGCGTAGTATATAAATATATATTAACAAATAAACTTAAAATATTACGTTAATGTAAGACCTCTTTGTGAACCACATTGGTGTGTATTACAGCCCTTAGGGTAAAATAACCAAAAACGCTTAAATGCGAATCAACTCATTTTTAATCGGTAGCCCAAAAACAAAGTTTCATGTTTTTAACTTAAAAAATGACGGTCTTCCATAAAATTTTTCAACCCTTATTTCATCCACATAGTGGTAGAATATCAAATAACACTAAAATTCGTATTTACTCGTTTTTAATCAGTATCCCAAAAATAAATTTGCGTGTTTTTAACTTAAAAAATGACTGACACCGATAAAATCTTTCAACCCTTATTTCACCCCCTCTGTGGTAGAATATCAAAAAACACTAAAATTCGTATTAACTCGTTTTTAACCAGTATCTCAAAAATAAAGTTTCATGTTTTTAACTTAAAAAATGACTGACTCCCATAAAAACTTTCAACCCCTGTTTCACCCCTTTAGGGATAGAATATTCAAAATTCGTGTGCCATGATATGTTAGTTTATAAGTATACAGATTAAAATATAAGTTTTATGCTTCTAGTCTAAAAATAACAATACTTTCAACAACTTACAACCTTCCATCCCTCTTTTCAACCTTTTACAGCCTTTTTTTCCAAATAAAAAGTAAAGGCTCTAGACTATTTGTGTACCAAATTTCATTAAAATCGGTCCAGTAGTTTTGGCGTGAAAGCGAGACAGACAGAGTTACTTTCGCATTTATAATATTAATTTAAATATAAAAATATATAATATATAAAAATAATATGGATAACAAACTAGATTGTTTTTTATGCAAAAATATCAAAATATGAAAACAATTGTAAATAAAACAATTTAAGTAATCGCATATGTTACTCCGTCAGCTATTATATAATCTACATTTTAGCATTGATTTTATACTAAGAAGTTTCAGGCCGATAATCGCTTCAATAATACATTAAAATTAATTTAATCTTTCTTCATGATTAAAACTTACTTTCTTTATTAATAAACAATGATGTATATTTAAAATACATATGATTAATTTTATTTTTAATACACAACAAATATTAATAAACAATTATTGTCAATAAAATCTTATACATAAAAAATATGTATTGAAAATCGTTCTCAGGAATCCATGATACAGATTAGCGAGTACGCAATACTATGCATTAATCAAAATTAACTGAATGTCTAGCTTTAATATATAATATGCATTAGTCCTTATTTATTTACACGAATAAAAAAAATGATAACAATAACTACGTTAAATATAGGAAAGTTTTCAAGTTCTAGTTCGATATTTAAGTGAAATTTCTGGAGCCATCGTTTTGTTTAGCTAAGCTTTAAAGCTGACGTAACCTGAAAGTTTACGGTAAAAGAAAGCTATTTTTCTCACGCTGCTTTAAAATATCGATACAAACTTCGTGTAATTTATTAGTAGAGGTAATCTACTTAAGTAATTAAAGTATCACACTAACGGACTGACTGATACAATGCATAGCTAAGGGTACCTTACATAGAATGGTTAAGTATCAAGATAGGATTTTTAGATGACTCAAATTTAAAAAGGTACATAATTTTTTAAATTTAGTAACTTGAAAGTCTCCGCGGAATTCTTTTAAGACCTTTTACGTGTTACTGATTATTCATCGCAGAGAAAAGGGTAGAGCAAATTTTGTAAAAATGGCAAATTTGAGGAAAAAACCAGGCACGGCTGTAAAGAAATCAGAATTAACAAACAATAAACAAAAGACACTTAAACCCTTTTTTACTTACACTTAATTGTTTAATAACGTTTTATATTTTGTTTTTAATTGAAAACATTATTTAATCATAATAATGTTTTATTTAAATAGAACTTACAAGAACTTTTCGATCATAATTTTACAAGTAATATAATATAATGTTCAATAAAAATTTACATTGACTTAAATTCAGCTACATATGTACTTATTTACTAATCCGCATTGAAGCACATGGAAATACAGTTAATGACAAGTTCTTGGTGGTAGGGCTTTGTGCAAGCCCGTCTAGGTAGGTATCACCCACTCATCATCTGAGAATATCTATTCTACCGCAAAACAGCAGTACTCAGCTTTGTTGTGTTCCGTCAAAACATCTTAGTTCCCAAGGTTGATAGCGCATTGGTGTTGTATGGAATGGTTAATATTTTTTACAATGCCATTGTCTATGGGCGGTGAAGACCACTTACCATTAGGTGGCCCATTTACTCGCCCGCCTACCTATTTAATAAAAAAAAAAAAACAATAAATGACATAAGAATAAAATAACCTGTTTTTTTTAACACGTGTATATACTCTTACGAATGTGATTTTGATATACCCCTTGGGCTATCGTCGTCCCCACTGCTAACACAAGTGATAAGCCTAAAAGGAGGGGTAAATAGGAGTATTAGTAATTATTCAAGACCTAAAACTAAAACAGGTAGGTCTATAATCTTTAAGAGTGATATGTCGTTTTCAATTGTAAAAATGTTTTTATTTTCTGAAGAGGGCGAAAACGTCCTGTTGGTCAGATAAGGGTTAAGTCAAAAGTTCATTAGCACTGCGCATCGCTTTCAATCTAACGCTACACATCTAACGTAGCGACAACTAACGAGTTATTCTTGCTTAAGACGAAACATTAAACTTTGATAGACTTTTCATAGTCTAAGGGGCAGCTTGAGAACGTCGTTAAGTTTAGTGTTGCCACAAATCGACCGCTCATTGCCTTGCAGAACACTCATGGGTCATAAAACCCACCCGTATAGACAAGACACATTACTGCCCTCATGATTCTAACGGAATTTTAAACTTTTCATTTCGTTATTATTGTATTAAATGTGGCACATCGTAATCGCGAAATTGTTGACTTATTATGCTATCCAAATACGGATAGGAACGTCCATGAGCTCGACCTGTCAACTGGCACTTGACATGTACCGTTAGCAAAAGAATATTTTCTTTAGATATGCATGTTATCAAACAGCGCTCCCTTGATCATTTGGTCTTTATTTTGTCTGTCATAACCATACGTTTACATATTCGTTTATGATATACGTTTTGTTATTTAAGAAGTTTAGATACAATTTCATTGTTGTAGAATTCATTTAAATAAGTCTTTGTCTTTGTTTCTGTTTTTTAACAGGATCTTTAAAAATGTAACGTATTAAATAATACACAAATAGAACTTACTAGAATAGTAAACACACCTTACTTCCATTTCGTAATTTTGTATTTTTATAAAATGTAATCTACAAGAAAATGTTTCAAAAATAATATTTTACACCCGACCGTATTTTATTTTTCACATTTCGCATTAATTTATTGAAACAGAAAGAAAAATCAACTTTTAATATATGTACATATTTCACAAACGCGAAAAAAAAATTATGTCAGTTTATTTTACTTAACACTACGAATGGTGGAATACACTATACAGAATTGGTAAATATTTTAGTGCATAAGGAGCAAAAGGACCTCAGTCGATACTAATATTATAAATGAGAAACTAACTCTATCTTTTACGTTTACACGGCTAAACCACTAAACTGAATTCGATGAAACTTGTTATGAAGTAAGCTTGAATACCTACTTTTTTTGGTGGTAGTGGTTTGTGCAAGCCCGTCTGGGTTCGTATTGAATATTCGTAGTGAATCACCCCGTCCATAGATGACTACTATATGAAAGTCAATTTTTTGTTTCTTGAGTTTATTGAAGATGGATGATAGGCATATATTTAATAGGATTTTGTTTTATTACAAAAGCCCTATTTTAGTGAAATTGTAAACACACAACTATCCGTAAGAGTATAAACATTAATTACAGTCATCATCATGCAACATATGATTGACATACATATAATTTGATTGTTGAAAACGATAACTATTGAGTTTCTTGGCTAACCCATGTTAGTAAAACTTTTGCTGTTGAAACACCTTTAGACCTTGGAGTAGTTGTGCAAAAAGCTTCATTAAAGTATAACACCTCGTCTCCACTGATGACAGGAGGACTAGTTCATTTCATAGGATCGGAATTGCGATTCACGCGGTCGTAATTTATTAATTAAATATTTTAAATTCATATCTGTATATATTTAAGGACTTAATGTTAAAAAATCTTGTGATTAAAGATTAGACCAACTATATTTAATAACGCCGGTAGTAATTACGAAAATGAGGATTTTTAGGAGCCTACTAATAAATAATAGTGTATTTTTTTTATAGTATAACACCTCGTCTTATTGCCTCTATTGTGACAGGAGAGCTGGTTCAGTTTTTTGTCCAGAGGATCGCAATTGCTATATCGCAACGGGGGAGTTCTGTTAGGGTTCTTGCCACCATTTCACACGGTCTACATTTGTACAGCAACTATATATATACTTTTATTTTTTATGTGTCTCAATATGAATATCCCTTTAATTAGTATAAAGTATAATTAAGATAATTTCAATTTGGAATGTTATCATTAAGGTACGTACATAACTGAAATTATAAGAGATAGAAAAAAATCGTTCCAAGAAACCACGTCCTCGATTTTAAAGTTAAGAAAATTTGCATCCAAAGATTTTCATAAAAACTTGATTCAACTCGGGAATTGCATCCGGTAGTTTTTTTACAAATAGATAGTAGTCGAAGCGGAAATTGATAGTGTAAGCTATAAAACAATCCCATTTCTACAGTTTAAATAAATTATCGGAATAAAAGAAAATAGAAAAAATATATTAAGGTGTAAATATACCGTTAAAAGAAGATACATTAATCTCAATAGGTAATTTAACAACGGCATTAAATAGAGTCATCTATTCATATTTGTCAAAATTACAGACCGTGCTCTACCACAAGTATAATAGAGTTCTCAAACTTCTTGACGGTTTGCACACAACTGAAACTATTAATTACATTTTCTTTCAAAGCAACACAAAAAGTACGGCAATGCAAAACTCACCCCCCCCCCCCCTCACTTCGGATAACTGTAACTGGATTAAAAGCTCTATAAAAGCCAGTGCTGAGTTGCTTCAGTTTCGCGGCAAAGTTTTCGACAGATTGTTACGAAATTAATTAATTTGCTATGAGTTTATGTTTAACGAGAAGCTTTGTGAATTAACTTTATCGTCATCCTTTCAATGATATTGCAATAAATCATAATTTTATTCATTGCTTTATTCGTATTATTGCGTTACGTTATATACAAATACAAATACAAATATTAATACATAATATAATTAATCATAAAACCAACATAAATATTACAGGGATTACAAACCGGATTGATAGCATAATATAATTTTTCATCACAACATTATTATTTGAGACAAACAAGGAATGTTTTCATAAATATTTACTACGAATAAAACATTCAAACTAGTAAAGATAAATATACAATAAGTAGCTGATTTTCATAGTTTAATTCGCGTTAAGCGTTACTGCTCTATGACTGTTCTCAATAAATTGACTTTCTTTCTTTCTTACTTGCTACCAAGAGGTTTTTTTTCAAATAGTATTGGTAGATCTTGAGATTACTCTTCAGCTCCAAATACATAATAAAAATTCATTATATATATATATATATATATATATATATATATTATAAGCATTTAAATTACTTTTATTGTATAATTAACTTCATTTACAACAACTTCAGAATACTTTCAACAAACCAGCATAGAACTTGTATCAAGGAGCCACATAAATGTTTATTTTATTTTGTTTTTTGTATTTGTTGTTACAGTGGCAACAGACATGGATGGTGGAACAGATGGTACCATCTATGATAATTTAAAGTGTCTGACTATCACGGTTGATGAGATACAGTCTGATGATAGACGGACAGACATCATATGCAATGACTGTTAAATCGCAGAGTTAGTTGATATCAGATTTATTTTATTACTTCCTTTATTTGCCACACATAACTATACTGTACTGATACTTTCGCAATTTAAAATACAACTACATATATTTAGAGACAATATACAAATTCATTCATAGTATTCAAAATTAATCTGATACGAATTAGCTGTAAAAAAATAATACAACATTTTTCCGTTTAACGATACAAACGTATAGCTTTAAATAATGCAGTCATTTTTAATATTGATATCACTTTGAAGCTGCTTGCAATTTTTTTACGTTAATCACGTTTCCTATAATTTGAAAAATTTAGAGATCAACCGCTGTCAAGAGACATTCATTATTTTTTAATTTATTATGAGGTCGTGAAGAAGAAGGAATAAATAAAATAAGGAATAAAAACAAAGGGCCTATATGCAATCCTTGAGGGACTCCTAAACAAGTATTGCTATTTATAAGCATTAAGTAAGATAAGATTTTATTCGACGTAGAAAGTCTTCATGTGAACCAAAGATTAACAATTTCAGACATAATATGTCATACTCGTATAGAGTTAATCATATCAAATGCTTTTAAAAATCAGTATAGATTTCATCTAGTTGTGTTACATCTACGTAGTCTTTGACTATTGCTGATAGTGGAACTATTTCGAACGAAGCTGTTAATCACAAATAGCTGTTTTATCGTGAGTGTACATTGAATCATAAATACGTGAATCGAACCTCTTGTGATACACGATAAAAGGCTTATTGGCTTGTAGTTCTCACATATTGTTTAATCTTCCGGCTTGAAAATAGGAACAATATTCGCTCTCCGTTTTATTCGGAAGTAGCAAGTATCAAGTGACTTGTTGAAATGAATGAAAAAAGGAACTGAAAGTTCAATTGCAAACGTTTCTAAAAAGAGTAGCTGAAGGCTAGCAGACGCCAGGCCCTTGTATGGATCAATTTACTGGATTGCAAAATATTTCATCACGATTCAACATGTATAATTATTATATAGTTATGTGAAAAAATAGGAATTGAATGGTATTTTCCTTTTTCTAGAATCGATCTTATAAGAACTTATAAGATCGACAACCATGGTAACATTTTCAATTTGTAATAAATGAAAAAGTTTTAAACTAAACCGACTTTAATTATATTATAAAACTAGTTTCAAGCTGATCGCTTTATATGAAAGGATATTTATTACAATCGTTTATCTGTTAAGAGAGAATTACAAAAAAGGTTAGAAACTATCTGTACCGGAGCGAAATGCCCACTCGTTTGACGCTAAAGTCATTAATCGCAAAGAAAGAAAGGAAGTCGTGAGACACAGTCTAGAAACGGGTGCTAAAAAGCATTCTCAAATAGATCTGCTTAATAGAATTTAAAAACAAAGGATATTAATGGATAAGAAAATCATTAATTTAACTCTCAAACAGTTTTCGTATTGAATGAATTTTAAATACGTTCTCAAAATTATTGTAGATAACAAGAACTTAAACAAACACGCGGTTCACGCAAATATTCCACAAATGGACAAAGAACTTCATTGCTCTTTAAAAAAGTGTTGGAGTTTATTTCAACAACCTGCTCCAGTATTTGTACACACCAGAACATACCCAACACTTGAAGGTTTCCTCGGATGAGCAATAAATGACAACACAATGAGGTTTGTCCAGATTTAAAACCGTATTCTTAATTTAAAATTTTAATTTAAACTCCCCACGAGATTCAGCTCTTCTGGAATTCGAGGTCATATAATGGCAAGCAAACTCTATCTCTATAGAATTATAATTCGCGTATTCGTATTCCATTCATTTCAAATCATTGCATGTGTTATTTTTAATATACTCCCTTGAGGTCACAAATGAAACTTACACATGTAAATTAACCTTGAAATCACTGGACGTGTAATGGCGCTGTTAACCAAAGGACATGTTTTAATGATCTATATATTTTGTAGTTACAACATACTGATTATCACTATTCTATTCTATCCAATTCTGTACTTTAGTCACGATTCCACTATTTTCATTAATTGTTGTTGATAAGTATAATAATAATGATGTGAGAAATTAAGCAACAAAACTGTCTGTTTCATACGTTTAAATTCAAATTGTTATTTTGTTATTAGAAAACCAGCGAAAGTCATATATTTGATAATAATTGATAAATAAGCATCAATTGACATAGATATCGTAAAAGATATACACAACAAACAACAATTAGAATTGCCCCAAATTAGAAACTTTATATGAATAGGCAAAGACAAATGTTCAGGGGGTAATTCTACTAACTAGTGATAGTTATGTTTCCATTCCGATCCCACTTCGACAATTCCTCACAAAAATAAACCACAGCTTAATCGTAATTAATGGCCAATACTACTTATCTATATCAGTTATGTTATTATTACGATCTCAATTATATTCTGATCAAACTACGACCGAATCGCAACTAGGATTTTGTGTAGTAGTTGTTGTGTAATGATTATAATCGACCACAATCTTTAGTTTTACTAAGTAATCAAAGCGATCATCGAATCAAAGCGACTGCTTTAAATTCCTTGTCAAGGTTAAAACACGTTTATTATCAATATATTTTTTACATATAATAAAACTAACTATTTGCGTCCAGTTCGTGGAAGATATAAAAAATATACATTATTGTTGATATTTATTAACGTCATAGATCGATCCCATAACAATGATGTTCAGAATTTTTGTCTTTTTACTGCGTACGGATTTAATTACTGTTTTAATAAATGTATTGTTTAAGCTTGAGGAAATATTAATCCCATCAAAAACATAAATGTAAAAATGAGAGCCAAGTCCAATATTATGATATATACCTTGGTTGTTGACTTCAACGATAAAAGAAGTGAGATCTAAGTGGGTGCCAAGTACAATGGTCCTTCCTGAAATTTATTTATAACTACATAAAATATAATTTCTTCTTATAACTTAGGATAACATATTGTAGCCTATACTAACATATTTTTTTTCTTTGTATTGGCCTAATTATCTACCTGCATGCCAAATTTCAACTTTCTAGGTCACCTGGATGTAAGTTATAGTTTTGATCTATAGGTCAGTCAGTAATAAAAATGACGATTTTAAACGTTAATATCTAAATAACCGTTTGAGATGCGTTTATGAAATTTGGAACACATATGTATCTCGCGAGTCTCAATATATGGGCCAATTTTGACACGTTTATGTCAAATAGTTTTTGAATTATGAGGAGGTCAAAAGTGATTCCAAATGGTTCGTGTAATATTACACACGGTGCTGCTCGCCAGTTCTGTTACTTGTACTTGGCTGACACGCTACCGCGTGTCTATATTAGATTATTTTATTTTAATCGGTTCACAACTTATAATATGTCAATTGTAAGAATCCCGTTTAGACATCTTAGGATGAAAAATGTCTTTAAGTTGATTTTGTTGAAACAATAGTCAACTATATTTTGTAAAACGATGATGAATTAAAGTTTATGTAAATTTAAAATTAAAAAAAGCTGATAATTTCGAGCTGATATCTAATTTTAATCGTCATTCAACAAAACATACCTTGTCAAGGTAGAATATTATAGATACTGATGTTTCGGATTTTAGGCATCAAAAACCAGCTGTTATCAAGGTTTGGCCTCCACAAATGAAGTAAATTATTATGTCAATTGTTGAAATTAGTAATTTATTGATTGATTTATTTTAGTGATAGAAATAACCAACTCCATTTTAAACTTTTTGCCAATTCCATCCCAAAATTATTTGGGATTTTTATTTGTATGAAGTTTTCTTCGTTTTTATTAAAATCAATTTGAACTATCATTATTACTTATTTACTAGCTAGACAAGAAAAAATAGACATGCGATAGCTGCAATGCCTAATAATTATTGTTATACGTCTACGTCTACGTCGTACGTACTACGTCTTCTTAGTATGAGAGGGGCAATAGTCCATCTCGACCAGTGCAGTTTGAAAGCGAGATATAACTTCAAAAAGTTAGAAATACTTGCCGTGGAATCGAACTTTTACGTTGCAGACCAACAGTCTCCACAGTGCACTATCGCTGTTTCCTATTAGTTTTATTATTATAATTCTTTAATTCAAATAGGTATTATTATTATAGATTCAAAATACCTAAACAAAAAAAGCCTTTCGGTCACTGACAGCAGAATTTCTTGCCACAGGTAGTTTTAAATAAAACTACTTGATACACTGACGTCTATAGACAAAAATCTGTAGAATGTCGAAAAAACTTCCTGGCATTTTTTTTCCTCGCCAAAGTGATTCAAAATAGTACCGCAGGCTTTTGTTTTTCTTTTTTCTTTTTCACGAAATTGGAAATTCCGAATTTTTCATTGTACTCATAGCATACATCACAGCGCCTTTTTCATGATATAAGTCTGATTCCTCTTAATATAAAATACAACAAAAAAAAATGTACAACGATTTTCGATCTTCCAAAGAAAGATATGTATGTAGATTCCGAAAAAGAAATTGGACCACCACAAAAATAACTGAGGAAAACTATCTCTGTAGGAGATTTTTCCAGCTGATACCTACATCTACTTTGTACCCGTACAATGTCGACCCACTTTTATTTATATACTAAATACGAGATAGGATTTACTCAGTAGACAATAAGCTACCATACACTTACTTTATTTCACATAAAATATCTAAATTTATTTTTATGACAATTTATTTTTACCAATATCTACTTAGATTCATAACCGATGTTGACATCCAACTAATCATTTATTTTTTAAGAGTTATTTACATTAAAAAAATTAAATAATATAATCTGTCTGTCTGTCTCGCTTTCACGTCAAAACTACTGGACCGAATTTAATGAAATTTGGTACACAAATAGTCTAGAGCCTGAGAAAGGACATAGGCTATGATGCTGATAGGGGTTGAAAAGGGGGATGAAAAGTTGTAAGTTGTTGAAAGTATTGTCATTTTTAGGACTAGAAGCATAAAACTTATATTTTAGTCTGTATACTTATAAACTAACATATCATGACACCCGAATTTTGTAAATGCTACCCCTTCTAATTAGGGGTAAAATAGGGTTTGAACGTTTGTATGGAAGTCCGTAATTTTTTAAGTTAGAAACATGAAACTTTATTTTTGAAATACTGATTAAAAAGGAGTAGATACGCATTTAAGCGTTTCTGGATATTCTACCCTAAGGGCTGAAATTCACAGCAATGTGGTATACAAAGAGATCTTAAATTTACGTAATATTTTAAGTTAATTTGTATATATATTCATATCCTACGCGAACAAAGCCGCGTGTAACAGCTAGTAATTACTATAATATATTACCTCGTGGAATGTTCGCAAGAATTCTAGTAGCATTTTCTAGTAGAATCGTAATTGAGATCCTCTGAAAAAATGTATCATACCTACATATTGTTACCAATGGAGACAATCTAGGTCTAGGTCAGTCAAGATATTTAGAAAGAAGATACATTTATTCAATACATTTCATATATTATCTGGTATTTTTTTGTCCATTTATAATGATTCTGTTGGTTTTTACTTTTTAGAAAGGAAGACAAGCAAATATAACTCGTAACAGATCAAACTGATCGATAGATACTGGTATTAATAGAATTGAAAATTTCCTCGTAACCGACTTCTGCCACGCGGATCTTTCCTAGGGAGATTAACCTAACCTAACTTCGCAATGACTTAGGGATGACAATTTGACATGACTGAAAAACTTTACATGCTTTACGAGGCATACAAATATCAACTGTTAAGTTCCAAACTCAAAATACACAATTGCTTTAAAGGTAAAACTACCAAAGGTCTGGAATGTAGATTTTGCCGAGAAGAACCGGTACGAAACTTAGTAGTTATAATTATTCGCTTGACCCAAAATTTTAACTTATCATCTTGGGGTCTGTGTTCTTCCAATGTTTCTACCAATTCCAAGTTCACAGAAGGAAGAGAACGCCATTGCCAAGCACTGGGATATTAAGAGGTTGTTACTTACTTTAGTGCGTTATTTTAGCTCAAGATAGATTATTCACAGTCTATTTAAAATCTTAATGTATTTGGCATGTCCATGTCTTACTAGAATACTTAAACTCCACAAATATGCCAAAGTCCACAGAGCGAACTCGTTAATATTGCATGATGTCCGAGGAACTCGATAAATCGTTTATTTAAAGTACGTTGGGGTAAAGCCAATGTGACTACTGAGGAACTGGGATAAAATTGGATAAATCCTGACGAACAATCGAAGACGTTTATTTGGCCTGAATTGAATATAAATTCGAATGAGAAACTGCACAATATTGAAACTACTCATTAATATGATATTACCTGGTTCACTTTTATAAGAGGTTTCGTTAATTATAAATAAGTACATGTATATAAAAAAAAATGCTTGTGTAAAATCAAACTTGAATTTTCTTAAGATGACTGATATTTACTACAAAAGGAAACGGAAGCTCGTCCTCCGAGGAGACGCCATTATCTGCACATTTAAGCCTTTTGTGCTTGGTCTATTCACAAGAGAATAATTAATATTGTGATGCGATTGTGTTGATGGCAAACGCAAGACCATAGTTTCAACGTTAAAATACAACAATTGCTTTGTAACTAAATAACAAACTCGTTTCAAAGCGTGCGGTTTATATAACTTTTCAATATATAACTGATATGGATGAATTTCCCGTAATGAAAAATAAATGCTCACAAATTGGAAAAAAACACAATTAACTTCTGAAAACATTCTGATACAAATGTATATAATAGTAATTTTATTATTATTATACACATTTCTATCAGAATTGATATTGACTTAAATAATTATGTGTCACCGTAAAATTGTAAATACCGTTAGATTATAATCTATCTCGCGAGATTGCAAACTCGAAAGATTGTGAACCGTAATATACTGCTTACGATTTTCATTATTTTCCGGAAGGTTTATCTATCGAAAAGTTTTTTATAATTTAACCGACATTTACATTTCATTATAGAATATAAGCCATTGAAATTTTATACACTTTATTTTAAGTTATATATATATGTATTATAATTTCGAGATATTAGTATCTCAAGATTATAATATAGCAGAATTTAAAATTTTAGGGTGACATATACTAATTAAAATATAAAAATAGCTACCGTATAAATGATAACTGCATAGAATGGAATCTAAAATGCTACAAACTTTTCGCCGTTTAATTACAATTTCAATTAACAAAAATAATAACCAGTTCTTTTAACAGTGAAGGCAATAATATGGCGTTTTTGTGTTAAATACAAGTTGATTTTATAAAAATATTAATTTACTGTTCTCGTATATGTGCGCATGCGTAATGGTGTGAATGTTTCTTTATAAAAAAGGATAGATAGATTGGTTTCTTTATCTTTCTACAATATATGACAATGTGTAAGCATTTCATTCTCAATCTCAGGATAAATTTGTAAACAAAAATAATAAACTATATTACAAAATCACACTGAGATACATATGGAGCAGTAACACTAAACACGTGTGAAACGGCACATAGCTTGATGAGCGGAGATGGGCCAATGATAGAACTTAACCGATGATTGAGGGTTCAATCCCAGACAAGCATCACTGAATTTTCAAAGGCGGTGGAAGAAAAAATAGCGAAGAAACATGCATGTAAATAATTTCAATGTAATTTTTCACACGTACCCACCAAGCGACATTAGAACAGCTTGGTAGAATCAGTAGAATATTAAGAAGCTGTTAATTGACAACAATAAAACTTTATAATTTTAAATTTAGAAATATAAAACGCAGCTTGTGACTTTACTGATTTTATTTCAGCTCATTTTAGAATCACCAAACCATACTGAGCCGTACATTGGATTAAATGATTACTTTAAATGCTGATTGTCTTCAATAATGCCTCATTTGTTTCTGCTTCGAAAATCAACCGCTGAGATAAGAATCAGACTCCAAACATTTTCACAGTACTTCAGACTACGGTACCCTTCATTGGACCAGGTTTGAATAAATTTTACATTTGACGACGCAACGTTTTTTTTCTCTTTAAATAAAAAATTCGAGATAATAAGCCTCTAGATTGGCTAAGAAAAAACGAGATTCCTTAATACTGAGCTTTCAAGATTCTTTATAAAGAAAAGCTAAGATTTTTGTAACATGTCTTACGTTTATAATGTTGCTTTGAGTGAATTTAACGAAACTTAAATTATAATTTCGACATTATGATTTACAGATTTTATGAAATGAAGCAAGCGAAGAATATCGATTATTTTTCGTTATAAATAAAAAAATATCGGTTTGAATTGCAGTAAGTTTGTAATATTAACGCAAATGCTACTAAAACAAAATGTAAAAATCAAACGCAATTGGTTCAGTAGTTTAGTACGCGAAACGTAGCTAGATATAGCCGCAGATTTCAAGGTCTTGGGTTTAAACCCCGGTCAGGTCGATGAATAGTCATCGAGTTTTTCCATCAAAAAATTCTCATTAAAAACACATAGTTTATACTAATTTTAATATACTAGCTGCCCTGACTTTGCTCAGTTAAAATAAGATAACCTTAGAACAAAAAAGAGGGGTGTTAAAAGTTGAACTTGTGTGACCTTTGTATAGACATTTCAGTGACCTATAAACCTCACAAAGTTTTTGTGTATCTGTTATAGTTTTGGCAGCGCTCGCTTCGAAAGCGTCTGAACCGACACATTTTTATTGATAGATTAAATCAAATAAAATTAAATGTATCTAAAATATATATTCAATGTATTATATGTCATATGTATTATGATAGTTTTATAGCAACAAAAATCGAAACAAAAAGCGAATCTTACCTCTTCATAATATTAGATTGATAAGCAAATAAATCTTATCTAAGCAATAAACAGTGTCATTAATTACAAATACAAAACATATGAAACAAAAAATCAATGGAATTTATTAAGTGAATGTTTAGTAAGGCTCATTAGATTGCAGTTAAAAAGTCATTAATCGGGTTGTATTAATGAATGTGAACAAAGGATGGATTCGATAAAGTCGGCGGTAGGGATGCCTGATACGATGCGATAAATCTGAATATCGATAGAAATACAATATATTAATATTAACCAATCGTTGGAAATGTCATATGCGCTTGATGATAATACTAATATTAAATGTTAACAGTGACATTAAACATTTCACAAACGAAAATTACTAAGACTCATCAACGACTTCTTAAAAATTAAAAAATATGAAAAAAAAAATCCTGCATCGAATATCCATTAAAACTTATGTGATACGATATATCGATACAAAGTTATGCGATAATATCGATAAGGTAATGTGATGAGGTTACGTGATATATCGATATAATAGGGCATTTGGGCATCCCTAGCAGAGGTGGTAATGAACTGAGGTGGTTTGCTGTGCCAACGATAACGTACCGATTACAAAGCACTTGTTTGCTCATAGTACGGAATTTATTTCAGGATTCTTTATGAAGTAATTTTAGTCGAATTTTTGAGTTTATGATTGTGTTTAATACATTTAATTTTTAATTGATTAAATTGATCTAAATTGATATAAACGATGATTTTGTAAGGATATTTTGGAAACAATGCAAGTGTTTTGAGTTGTATTTGACCTAATGACTAGAACATGTGAATTGTTCCCCGTGCTTCGATGATTTATTTAGTGACTTCAAAGATAATACATTGCACCTTGAGACTTATGAATTAGCCCTTCTTATTTAAAAGAATTGTATGCAATTATATAGTTACAAAAAAAAAACACAGAACCTTTCAACACATTTTTCTTGGTTCCGAATTTTCTTTTCCGATCCGATTGCACATTTTACTTTGATCATAATTAAGGGATGTTTCTATGAATAAGGGAATTTGTATTTAAAACAAGTTTTAAAACTATATTGATGTGTGAATATTATTATTATCCCGGATAAGTAATAATAATATCCAAAAAAAGTAAATCCTTATTCAAAATCCACAATAACAAAGGCATACTTAAAATATTTTTACACTAGATAAGAAAATCCAATAACATACAATTCGAAATACGAATCAGGTCTATTTAAAGCACGCGTTTAGCATCAAGGACGCTTTCAAATACAGAAATGTTTATTTAGGTTCTGATTGGTTAGGATAGTTGTGTCCCACGATCGTTTACATTTCCCATTGGCCTAAATCACGTTTACGATAACATCAACATATTTTATTGATTAATAGCTTATAAGAACTTAAATACCTAATTATAGATTTTTTTTTCACAATAATTTTATTAACATTGACGCCTTAATTATATACAAATTTTTAGAATGATATAAAAGTTGTAAATTATTATTAATGATTATAAGTTGATTAATTTAAATATAAGGTCATGACAAACTGACAAATTAATTAAACAAACTTACTCTCAGTAGTAGATTTCTAATATAGTTATATCATACTAGTTGTAGTGTGTCCAAGCTTGCTTCGTACCAATTTTCATCATATTCGATTTATATCGGACAGACAAAGTTAATTTCACATTACTACCACCGCCCACGAACATCTGCAACACCAGGTCGTTTACAGGTGCGTTTCGGAAAAACCGCCAGCGAAAGCTGATCCCGCACAGTGGTTATGCGAGCCAGAAAATGCCCTAAAAATCGTGCTGTCTTGGATTTTCATAAGTCTAGATGTTGCGAATATATATCATATTAGTATAAATATTACGTAGATATTTTGTATATCTACAGTCAGGAGCCACATTTGTTTCAGAAATATTCGAACCACATAATAAATAGCACCTATCACATTATAATCAATAAAAATAACACCTATGTATCTTCCTTTACGTCATTTAAAACTAAGATTGCCATAATAAAAAATATTTACAGCGTCGCCAACTTTATTTAAACTTTAAATCATGAATACTTCACAATATACATCCTCTTTAACTACAAATAAAAACTTTTGAAACGCTCTTAAACAACGCGAAAAATATAAAACAGGCACACGGCGCATTTTATAAAGTTAACGACAACTTGATTAAGAAGCAGTGAAAGAAAGTTTTAAGAGTGAAGTTTAGTTGAGAGGGATTTGATAGAATTGAAGGGCATTCTACGTCATAGTTACTAGCGAATCAGATTAGCATTTTTATTTAGCCCATTTAAAACAATTACGCGACCTTACTACATTTTCTTGGTAATAGGTTTTAGTGCAAGCCCGCCTGGATACGTCTGGATACTTTTTTTTTATGATGCGATAGATAATAGCATTTTAAGAAATATTAACCGCCTGACAGAAGTGATAACTTAAACTAGTCTAAGATAAACATGCGCAAGGGAAAGGGAAACCAGACAGACAGGCGCCGTAACGCGTTACGTAACGAAGCGGTATACTCTCCCGTAAGAAGTTATCACTTCAATAAAATTCAGTACTTAACATTAATGAGGTTTCCAGCCAAGTTAGTTAATATAAAGACTTGGATAATATTTCACCGATTTCAGACAGATCACACATATGAGTATTTTATTTTATGGAATGGCTCGTCCAATATTTTTTCTAAATTTATTACGAATACAATATTATATAATATTCCAATAAAGCATACAATTTGTTTCAATCATTTCTTTTACATTGATTTCCTCCAATAATATTATAATGTATTGAATACATTCGTATGTTATTGTTTTATGTGTAAAAATACTGAAATATATATATACATATTAATACAAAAGTAATAAATACTTATCAGGTCGTCATTTTCCTCAAAATTAATATTCTTTTAGAAACGCAAATGCATTTTAAATAAAGAGAATTCAAGAGCGTTACGAATGCTTTTTTCAAGTAGAATTGTAAGGACTTTGAATCGTTATCAGATATGTTTAAAACCACCATCAGTTCATAAAGTAGATTTTACTTATAAATACGATCTTGAACTTCGTTTCAAATACAGTCAACTGCATATACAATTAAATGAGGTTGATCTCAAGATAATGTACTTTACAACAATGATTATAGTCAATTTTAACAAATATGAATTTGTAGCTAATTTTGGTGTGGTGTCTTGTTTTAGGTTTTATAAGTTGATTATATATCCAAAAAAAATTAGGGGAAGATATACGTCTTTATATTTTTGCGTCATGGTAAGTGTGTCCCCACATTGTGTTGCGTAATAAACCTTATTTAATTGGTAATTTTTTAAGATAAGATTTTAATTTATTAATAATCAAGTTATTCCTACATAATTATGTAAATATAAAGTTTATCAGGGTTCCGAACCCAAAGGATAAAACAGGACCCTATTACTAAGACTCTACTGTCCATCCTTCGGTCCGTCTGTCACTAGCTTGTCTCATGAAGCGTGAAAGTTAGACACTTGTAATTTTTACAGATGATGTATTTCTGTTGTCCTTATTAAATATTAAAAACAAACACATTAAATATTTAGGATAAAATAAATAAATATTTATTAAAACATGATTTTTATGCCATTTTTATATATAATGCTACGGAGTCCGACTCGCACTTGGCCGGTTTTTTTTCCTTTGTGTTCCATCAATCGCAATCGACGCGGAATCGTCCGGTGATATAGGCTATTAATTTTCTGGAATTTCATTGAGCCTTTTCCGTTTTTCTAATTAATGCCCAGGGAGGTAAGCGGGTAATAATGATGGAATCAAGCATGTGCTACATACACGACAAAGGATTACTATGATTCGCTTTTACAACAGCATCCTAGAGAATTTTAATTAATTATTAATTGTTTATATTGACCTTCAAAATAAATTAATCGCCTCCAACCACGCCAGGCGGCAAATTTTTAACAATTATAAAACAATTATTATAATTAGAAAGCATTGATATTACTTGCTAGCTTTGAATAAGATTTTGTCTTATTTTAAATAATATAAATTTAAGCTTAAATCCAGAACAATGCAACAGACTGTTAATAAACATGTCTGAATTCAGAATTTACGATGTCTAAACAAAACCAAATGCTAAATGTAAATTCAGCGAAATAAGTCGAAGACGGCGATACCTATCACCAAACTCGCGTACGAATTGAGGAAAAAATCTATTTAAATGTAGATTGTCTCCGGTAATACTTCCATTTGTTTTTGTCACGAGAAGTCACCGCTGAGATACGATTCTAGCTGGCAAACCGTTTTATGGCCGCAACAGTACGTTTTTAGACCCTACCCATCTATTTTCTTACGCTTGAATAAATTATCTTATAGATATTGTATTATGATTTGATGTCAATACGAGATATTAGCGAGGTATACCGAAATAAAAACATAACACAGAAAAAGAAGATCCATTTGTTGAATTGTTAGTTATGGTAAAGTTATTACATGACTATTCAAAAGTGCTTAGATTATAAGGAAAAATTAGAGATTTATTTGTATCCTTTGGAAAAAGTAAAGAATGATCTCTTTCAAAGCGTTTTACCTATTAAAAGTAATAGCAGGTTCACAGATATATACAGATTTAAACTAAGTAAGCGAGGTCGAATCCGGGCGAGAGCCAACGAGTTTACCATGTGCTAAATTTGAATTTAGAATTTATTTTATGTTCAGCGGTGAGGGAAAACATCGAGAATTGTAAAACATATACACAAACCACAGTATGGTGAAAAATGTTCCAATTTCTTCCCCTTAACAAGAGGGGGATGCCTTTATTTAGCCATGAAATATATGGGGCTGTTTCTTGACAGACTGAATTATTGAAATTCATTTCACCAACTTAAGAGATCGTTCAGGGCTCATTATGATATATTTATCTGTTCCCAATCAATTCTCTCCTTCGTTTTGTTTATCATACAAAATAATAACTATACTTCATGTAGATAGAATGTTATTCATTTATTAATTAATTTTAATTATAATGTAAAGATTACATCTTTTTTTATTAATTAATACTATTTTAAAATCCAACTCATATTTATATATATACAACCGGTTGTAAAACGTGTTCTAGAGTGGAGACCGCGCCTCGGCAAACGTAGTGTAGGACGTCCTAAGGCATGGTTGTGACAGTTTGCGCAAGACGGCTGGCAGGAGCTGGATGCGAGTTGCCGAAGAAAGACCACAGTGGCGTGCATTTGGAGAGGCCTACGTCCAGCAGTGGACAAGTATGGGCTGCTGATGATGATGATTTTAAAATCTTAATACATCATTAATCTTTTTAATAGTTTGACGTCCATGACTTTGTAAGCGTTGAGGGGGGTAGTAGATATTAAGTATCCTATAGTCTACTCCAATCACAAGAGGATAAAAGCCAAATAAACAACATCTGACAGCGAATGGGGGCGATATCATTGGACGAGAGCTTGAATATTCTATGAAATTCATTATGGGTTTGCGAAGTCGACGTTCAACGTCGACGAAACTGTTATCGGAACTTTGGAAGAAAAATTAAAGTGGATATAAATACTTTAGTGGAATATTTGTATTGTAAATAAAAATATATTAGTCGAGAGCTGTTTGTAGTGTACAATATAGTTGATCTATTAGGAAATCGCGTGGCATACGTAAATCTAAGGTTTGTTTATCTTTATCGCTTCGATGGTAATAAGCTGTATGTCTTTCAGTACCCCTGACTAATTGCATTAAAAACGACTTTATAATCAATTTAATAGTTAAGCCTTTAAAGCTTAATCAACAAATCAATGAACGAAATGAATTTTGTATTTATTATATCAGTTATAATGGAAAGGTACACGTATCGTTTATTGATTCGTATAAAATACTGTTTCTATATTAAGGATAGACAAATAAGTATGTAATGTAAAAAAGCGCATAACTCTTAACATAACTCTCAAGTTAACATTCTCATATTTTATACTAAGTTATCGCCCGTGGCTTTCGTTGAAGGGTCTATAGTCGTCGCCTATATCCTTCCTTCAAGTTCAAGCTTGCTTTATACCAAAGTTTATTACATTCTGTTCCATGATTTTGCCATGAAATAGCAACAAACAGATAGACTTACTTTCACATTTATAATATTAGTATAAAATTAAATACATAAGAGAATACATTACAAAATATAAGAAAAGTTTTTGTTCATTTTATGTATACATAAAGGTAAATATATAGTCAAGTCAAGTGCTGGCGTCCTCAATAGCTTAATATCTGGACGAGAGTAATTAATTGAGTCGCGCTCTGAATGGATAACAACATTGCTGTGTTCGGTGTTCAATTATGTACATTGATTATGTACTTACCGGCATGTACTAGACACATTATAGTGATTTATAGGACATCGGGAAACCACATGCTTCGTCTTCATTGAAGTATTGCGTTTCAATATTTATTTTCGTTTACAAACAAACAGGATTTATTTCACATCACTTGGTGGTAGGGCTGTGTGCTAGCCCGTCTGGGTTGGTACCATATACTCATCATATATTCTACCGCCAAACAGCAGCAATCAGTATTGTGGAATTACGGTTTGAAAATTATGTCCGTTATTTTTTTATTTATTTGTTTCTTTTATCTTGTTTATTCTATCATTGTTACGAAAGCCTTTTATTTATATTAATTATGACGTTATATTACATACTTTGACTGACTCGCTTAACCAGTGGCTTGATATAAGGACATAGATCACGAAGCTCAGCGGTCAAACTCCCAGGCGAGCCTATAAAAAGTCATTGAGTCTTTCCGTCGAAAAATTCCCTTGCCACGGAAATCATGTAAATCTGTTTGTCCTGAGCTTGAATTCTTTGCAGTCGTGGCGGATATCCCTTCCATCGGATTATGAGAGTGAATTAAAAGAGAGTGCGCCAATGTCTGCACAATCACTTGTGCACGAAAATATGTCCGGCGAAGTTGGGTGGTCAAATGGCTATTGAATTTTAATTATAATCCTCTTTTTTTATTAAATCGGTAGGCGGACGAACAAATAGGTCACCTGATGGTAAGTGGTCACTACCGCCCATAGACAATGGCGCTGTAAGAAATATTAACCATTCCTTACATCACCAATGCGCCACCGACCTCGGGAACTAAGATGTTATGTTCCTGGCACCCTTCAAACGGGAACACAACAATACTGAGAAGGTACTGCTGTTTGGCGGTAGAATATCTACCAGATTTATTACAAAATGCGAAAATGATTTCGTTTATTGGTTTGTTTATTAAGTTATACTTCTTTTGACGCGTTATGAAGAAATTCTGAAAGTGAATTTTAATGACGCGAGCATAGGGAGACTTGTACACCACATCATTAAATTGCTCGCTAAAGCCCCAATGAGGTGTCAAGTCGCTGGAAATAAACATTTTCACACATTATCTTATTTTACAATGTTTATTTTATTGCAATATCAAATGTAACTATTTATATCGATTGACTTTTATAGTAAAAAAAGAAGAAAATACATTTATAATTATAATAATTATTGCTTTATAATTATTAAGTGAATGATTATTATTATATTAAAATTAATTATTTGCATGCAATCAAAAACTATTTTAATTACACTGAAGAAGTAAAACTTCTTACGTACGTACATAAATACATGTAACTTTTGTTTCGCTTTATTGTCCTCACTAAAGATACCCACTCACCGCCTCAAACGCGATCGAAGCCGCGGTCGGTAACTAGGAATACAATTTAATTTAATAACAACGATTGCCATTTCGTTTTTTCAATATAATATAGTAAACCGCGTTGTAATTAAAAAAATATATTTGAAAACATTTTTTTTTCAGCTTATAATCCCAGCTACATATTTATGAATAAATAAATACGCTCTAGTTTTGAATTTAACGAAACAAGTTCGTCAGGATTCAACTCGAGTACATATTTCTTGATTCGCGTTGAAACGTTTCGTAAATTATTCTCAACGGAGCATTGCTATTAGCTGTGAACTTATTTATTACCCGCTTTGTCTCAAATATCACATTTACATATTCATATTTAAAAAATAGTAATTATATAAAATCTACTGAATGCTGAATTAAGAGATGCATTCAATGTTCGTCAATATCATCATTTGTACTTACAATACCAAAATCAAAATAATTTATTAAAAAAAAATCAAATATATATTCGAATGCTCTTATAAATTATTTTAATTTTATAATCATTTTTCAAGATTTTATTAAATGTAAAACCGACTCGTTTCGGACTCGGCTTGGAATATAGTTTGTATCGAGAAGTTTCGGCAAGAGACTCAATAGGTAATCCACCAATTAAGTTATATGGACATATCAATTAAATTTAATCAAGTATATAATATATAATACGTGAAAATAAACAAATTACTACACAGTTCACAGTTTTTCAGTCATTAGACAAAATGAATCGCTATGTCCCTGCGTTTGAAATCTGTAATATCTTCGAAAATATTCATTTAAATTACATGCTGTAAAGGGTATGTCCCTTGGTCTATATTAAATTCACAATGTATTTAGGGTACTTAATTGGATAAGGATTAATGCTGTATTGCTTAAAATCGTAAAGGACTTAAAAGTAAAATAAAGGATTAAAAAAGGTTATCGTGGGTTATCCCTAAGAGATAGACATATACCAATGCGGACTTTTTTGAAGACCTTTTTATGGCGTACAATACTGTAGTACATTATTTTGATCTATCTCATAGGGTCCAGCCAGCGTTTGCAATGTAAGCGCAAAAATGTGTTTATTAACGACATCACTTCAGAAACCTCTAAAATTATCAGTGTTTCTTTGTTATCAATATAATTGTCAATCTTTGTTATTTTTCTGTTGAGGGTACCAAATAGAACTATAATTTAATATTCTTGCCGTAGACACCATTAAATTACACATTGTATGACAACGATAAACAACAAACGACACGAAAATTTACAAGGTAAAGAATTGTGTCCAAATATTTTAAAGCCTATAACTTTAACTGAACACTTTAAAAACGTTATGCAATCGTGTATTTAAAATTTCACTGAATAAATAACAATATCAAAATTTTTGTTAAAACGAATTAAAAATTCAAGGCGTAAAGTTGATTGCGTTTTAAACTTAAAATCCATTTTGCACACATTTTCTATCTGGGTCAACGAGGGCGCGGCGCGAAATGTTCAACGTACCAATGATTCATCGAATTGCATCGTAATTGAAAAAAATATGTTATTGGCGTATGTCGTACGTCGGAATGTTCGAGAGAGCGAAATTTGTTTCCGATCCAATCGAAACCTATTCCCGTTGACATTTTCCCTATCTGCCAAAGTTTGATTTATGTTGCCGATTATTGTCCATAATCTAAAATTCTCTGACTCTGCCAAGATTTTATTAATGCTATTTTTTACCAAATCGTTGCGAAATTGTAGGGAAAATTATGTCTGCGAATTCGAACGCCGTGTTCAAATTATTTAAAAAAATACTTATTCTTCTAAATTGGTTATTTATTTAGTGTTCTATTTTTGAAAAGCTTTGACATGTATTTATCAGCCCCTATTTCGCCTGTTAGTAAATTTTCGTTTTAATATTTTTTTTAATTCAATTATGACATGATTTACCTTTTGTCTTACTTCACAATAATTCAGATTATAAAACAAAAGGAGGAAGCGTACAGAACATTAACGGGAAGATAGAAAAGTGAATACAAAATCAAAAGCGAATGAATATTATCGATAGTATGAATCGACGCGTCTTTTTTTAATACTTTCAATAATCAAAGTGACAGCACTTTTCACTTCACTTTAATGTCCTTTGCGTTCCATCAACATTTTATTTTATAATCTGAGCCCCAGACATACATTGAGACATACCTTTGGATTGAATTTAAACCAGTTGACCCAACCGATTGAGCTAACTCGCTCCACTCTGTTGGTACTGGTATCAATAGTAATTCACGCTTATATTGGTTAATTAGTTTTTCAGTTCGGCATTATAAAAAACGTTCATTCATTCTTTGTTTAAATTAAATCTTTAAATCACTTTATACAAACAATCAGAATGTCAAATTTCTTAATAGTTAAGAATATAAAAGAGCCATGAGCCATTGCTATATTTATTTTTAACATACAATCACGTAATACGATCCAATAATATTTTAATGGGTACAAAATTGTTTGTTCATATGCAATGTCCGAAACTACTGATCCTATTACTTTATTTTCATTGGTAGGAAGCAACATTCATGCTTTAGGCTATATTATAAAACATATTTATATCATATAATTTTACTTATTAATAAAATAAACCCGAGCGAAGCCGGGGCAAGTCGCTAGTTGTACAATGAAACTAATAATATTATACTTAAAAAGATAGTGTCCTAGTAGATCTGTGTTTTGCACTCTCATCTCGAAGACGGGTTGGAATTGTTTCGTTAAAGTAATTGACATTCTACGTAGACTTTCGTTTAGAAAAAGAATCGTACAAAAGTTAATTTCGTCTTAGCAATAATGTTTCAGTACTACCGAATGAAAACGTTTATTTACTTTAAACTTTGCATTGCTTACTGAGTTGACAAATTGGGTCGAATTTTTATATAAAAGTCATAACATATTGCAAATATAAATCAAATGTACGAATATATGTATATGCGCAGATATACGACCTTATTATAAGTGATCACCTCCGTCAATAGACGTTGACACACCAAGAAACTCGATAGCTTTAATAAAGATCTAAGATGTTATATTACTTGTACCTGATTACTGGTTTACCCAACAACAGCAAGATAGAGTATTGATGTTCGGTAGTAGAACAATTGATATGCCGGCCCATATGGTCCTGCACCAAGCCTCACTTAGTTTTGCTTCCAACACCGAAAATCTCATCATCAACAACGTCATCGCCGATGACTGTGGGACGTGATTGTGATACTTACCATTCAAACCGGAACACAACTATGCTGAGCACCGCTGTTTGGCTAAAGAATATCTAATGAGTGAATGGTATCTTGACGAGCTTGCACTGAGCCCTACCACCAAGAAGATTTTTTTTCTCATTCTACGTTTCTCTTGTATATTTATGTGGATTTGTATAAATAATATTATCTCTTTCTGGATCAGATTTAAAAATGTATAGTTCAGTAAAGTAACAAAAAACAATAAAGACGTATTTCCAAGGAAATTGTGCGAAGTATTTCAATACTGGATATTGAAACACTGAAAAATATTGTTTCGTTTGGTTTCAATCGTATTCAAAATCTCCAACACTCCGTTGCACCAAGGCCTTTAAATTTGGCCTCTAAACCTGAAATAAAATCCTTTGGCAATTGGAAAACTAGTAACTGGATCTCACTAAACGTCATGTCTTTTATTCCATTAAAATTTTAAACATAGTATATATAATTCAAGTAATAGGAAAAAATGTTTTGTTTGTCAGGTTTCATAGATTTCAAATTGACTCCTTTTTTGGCATTTTTTAATATAAGAATCAACAGAAGTTAGTGACAAAAAAAAAATTCAACTGTCAAAAATATAAAGTCAATTTATATTAAAAGAAAAATTATTAATAATCTTTATGTTTGAAGTCCAGAAAAGACTGATATATGGAGATCTTATTGCATTCATAAAAAATATATTAAGTAAAGATATTTCTCCATATTTCACCCACAGTAGTGCTAGTTTAAATTGAATAAAATTAATAAAATACAACTAAAGTTGCTTAATGAATTTCATGATATATTCGTGTATTAGAGTCTAATTTATTACAGCAATATTACCCTGCCTCATTGGTCTAGTGGCTGGCTTATGAGCTTGTAGATCACGATAACCTTCAATCCCCGGATCTTGCCACTAAAACGTCATTCGATTTTTCCGTTACGAAATTCTCAATAAAAAGCCGGAGTTTGGAATTTTTGCACTCCCTTATATTGAAAAGCACGAAAAGCTGTTGCACTTGAATTATCATTGATTGTGACGGTTTCTGTCGCCCCATCGGATTATAATAGAGAAAGAATGGAGTCCGCTTATGTTTACGGACACACTTGTACTCTATGATATACTTCATAGTTGGCCCCCTTGAGTACGACTGCCAGACGGGCTTATACAAACCTACAGCAGTTGGTGGTAGAATATATCATGCCACTCATTATATATTCTACCGCCAAGAAGCAATATATTATGTAAGAAATGGTTAAAATTTCATACAGAACTATCGTCAATGGGCAGGGATGACCAGTTACCATTAGACAATTTTTTGCTTGCTTTTGTTTTTTTTTAGTAACAGTAACTCGATACCTATATTAATAAAATTAACATTAAAATATATTCAAAGACATTATTGTAAACACGTTTATGTCGTAGATATATCGTGCGGTGATGAATATATCGCCACGACATGAAACAGTCTCATAGTTTGTGACTCGAATGCACTTTAAATTCTTCGACGAATGCACTCTGTTTTTATTATTAAATTTCAGACAAAGATCTTTTGTAATACTTTCTTGTGTTACAAGCAGTTTTTGATATTGCAGATATAGCTTGAAGTGTCCGCAAATAGAAAACAAAATTAAACAAAGTTTTTAGCGATTATAAGAATAACAAAAGTGCTTAACTAATTAAACATTGCCTTACATCCATAGTATATAGGTAGGTATAAACATGACTAAAAATACACACTCACACACTATGAGTAAATATGTATGAATCCTTATTTTATTTTGTGCTGATAAATATAATATCGTTTCTACTAGCAAATTCTTATTATTTATATTAATTCATATACAGACAACATTAACATACATGAACAATTGATTTGTTACCACTATGAATATCTTAGACAAGTAATATAGTTAAGGTTGTCGTCGCTTAAACAACATTTTTTTTTATATTTTAATAATATAATAATATTATATATCTTTTATCTTGGTGCCTATCATCATCATCAACAGCAAAGCGTATCTTGTACGGTTCTGGTGTGTATATTACAGTTCGCAATAGTTTGTTTCGTTACCATGGATTTTTTTAAGAACATATTAAAACTCTGTAACTTAACAAAAAAGCACCTTTCTTCGCAATATTTATAAATATTATCAACCTGTTAAATTATAGCTCTACGTCTTAATTTTTCAATCATTCATTTATATAGAAAATAAAAACTTCAATTCGTGTAGAAAAGGGAGAAGATCCTCTAACCTCGCAATTCCAGTCTTCTTGCTACCTAATAAATATAATAATAAATAAATAATATCGACACAATACAACGAATAATAAAATAAAATAACACGAGCGAACAAATAGCATTTAATCATGTAAAATTTTGCAATAATTTGTCGAAGTCTCTATTTCCTGAGGACGCTCCGGTTTTGGGAGTGAACGTGTGTTGAATGCATTATAAGTGAACTTTATGGTCACGTGTTGTAGAGATGTGTTGTTCTACGTGCTTATGCAAAAAATATTGAACTAGTTACCAGCTGATTCTTCTCTGTAGAATTCACATTCGAAAGCAGTTATATAGCAGTAATATTATTTTAAAAAAGATTTTGACATATTTTAGAATAGTTTTTGTAGCTATTCTACACTCTAACTCAATTCATTCAAACAACATATCAAACAGTTTCTGAAAGTAATACAGTGGATACTTTTACGATTGCCAATTTGAATCACATTTTCAATAAAGCTTTGGCATTTTTAGTATTTATGTTTAATTTATACTCTTTTTTATTTATTATTTATGTAAAAGGTGCCGGCAAATGGACCACCTGCTATTAAAAATATTAACCATCCCTTACTACTTACGCCAATGCGCCATAGACTTTCGAAACAAAGATGATATATCCCTTGTGCCTGTAGTTACACTGGCTCACTAAACCTACAAGCCGGACAAAATATTATTATAAGTATTGCTGTTTGGTGGTAGAATATAAGATGGTACTTGTTACTTAGTAGGGCTTTGTGCAAGCCCGTCTAGGTAGGCACCACCCACTCATCAGATATTCGGCCGCTAAGCAGCAATACAAGGGACATAACATCTTAGTACCTAAGGGTGGTTGCGCCATATGAGTACCAATATCTGAGGGCAGTGGTGATCAATTCCCATCAGGTAGTCTATTTGCCAATCCCCCTACAAAAATGACATATTAAACTTACAGTGACAAGGAGACCCAATATCGCCTAAATTGTCTATAGCAGGACTACATAATATAGCCTCAACCTAAAATATTTATTGGGCCCACAAAGAGATTTTAAAATGTCAGCTTGTAATTAAATTAAAGAAAATTGTTTTAGATTCAGCGATACTACCAGGTCTAGTCTACGATTGCCAAATATATTCGAAACAAAATCTAAGACAAAAATTCAAGCCACACAAAGAGCAATGGACAGAAACTGTTTAGGAATCACCTTAAGACAGAGTGAAATCAATGGACATTCCCAACAAAACTAAAGTGACTGATCCCGTACTCTTTGCTAAAATACTAAAATGGAAATGGGATAGTCATCCTGTAAGATACGCCGAAAGATAGACATTTACAATAACAAAATGGAAAAGACTAGGCTAAGATCCAAGGGAAAACTAAAAAGAACTCGATTTTATGACAGAGATGCCAAACTTTCTAGACTCGTTTCAATTTAAATCATCGAAGTACCATATAACCTTATATTAAGGTATTTTATTCGTTAAATCGATATTACGTAAGAAACCCACATCAACTAATTACACGAGAGATTAAAGGGTAATATTAAAGTTCAAATTCATTATAATTCGACAAGCCTTGAATTTTAATTAGTAATATTCCATTATATAATAATTTGTCGATGGTTTTTAGCTGAGTTGAGACTAGGTTTTTCTTGAGGAGTGGGGGGGGTGATATTACCTTCATCCCTGAGAGCTACGCCGAGTTGATAGCTGAGCATGAAAGGGAACTCGGATATGTTATATCAACGCAATCCCATGGCCACTCAAATCCCGTCACAAAGTAGGACAACGCAGCGGGTAAGAGTCCCAATCCCCAACCCGGTCACCCTCCCAGGGCCTGGTAACCGAAACAATAATGTCATGCTTTTGTTTTTGATTGATAAAAAAACTTCACCTACGTGTGAGAGGGGAGGAGGTGTTAGGTACCCCATTTCCTTTTTCGTATACTTGTGCAAAATTTCATGACGCTCAGTTGAGCATTTAAAACGTGAAAGCGTCTTAAATACTCAACTGAGCCCTATACTCAAAAAACCCTTTCACATTTAAAATATTAGTTCATATTGTAACATAGCAACATCGCCTTCAGGGTACTGGAGAATTTTCTATGTTAAATAATAAGTACAATCTAAGTTTCACGGGTTAAATTTATTATTAGATTTGATTAACTTTAACATAATACGAGCCTATATTCTGGATTAAGTTAACAATGTAATTATATTCTTGGAATTAAATAGATACCAAGTAAACTGTTAGAACAATACCTTGGATAGATACGCAGAATTATAGGCGTTCATTAAAAAGTATAACCATAATCTTTTTCTGTCTTTACTCTTTTGGTGATCATCTCACGCACACTGAGACATTTTGTAAGCACTCATACTCATACTAATGCACGATAGCATAATTATATCATGGAGGGGAGCGTCTTCGTAATCGAATAGATCTATAATAACTTAATATTTAACGTACCAATTAAAAAACCAATTCAGTACATTTTCCTCTTTTGTTTTTTAAACAATTATCTTATCGTTATCGTTAGCTACTGATGAACATTGTTATTATAAAATATTGAAGAAATGAGAATTGAAAAAAAAATGTTCGAAACAAACAAAATCATAAAAGTTTTCCGAAAATTTTCAATAACGATTATCTCGGTCGAATTTGAGGCTTGTATTGAGGCTTCTTGTAGAGTGTTATAAATTGTAAAAAATAATCTTGAAATAGTGCAATGGTCACAACATGAGTCATATTAACCTGAGGTCGCAGTTTCAAATCCTTGAAAACACCTTTGTGTTTCATTAAATTGGGTTAGAACGCGATAAAGGGCAACATTGTGCGTGTGCATATGCAACACGTGAAGTGCTTTTTAATAAGCTTTCAGCATTTCTCATTTCTCTTTGCAGGATAAACTTTTACCTTATGCAATATTTATTTATTAATATTTATTTGCAGTTACTTTTTTTATTTTAAATAGATCGGCAAGTTAGCGAAAGTGTGACCTGTGTATAAGGTCGCCTACAGACTTTGCTTCTGTAAAAAATATTAAATTACGGAACGTCTTAGTTCCAAAGATTCACCTTTGGAACTAAGATGTTATTTACTCCCAAACCATACTATGTACTGCTGTATGACATGCGATTAGTGGTTGGAACCGACCCTGACGAGACTGCTCAAAGCCCTTTTAAACACTGCACTACTAATTATATAGATAAATATATGCTTCTAATTTACTTAAAATTAAAGTATATTTTATTTAAGAAAGAGTAAGAGCCTTACAAGCAATTTTGAATTGACATTCTAAAAGTCAAAAGTTCTATAATATAATATAATATAATATAATATAATATAATATAATATAATATAATATAATATAATATAATATAATATAATATAATATAATATAATATAATATAATATAATATAATATAATATAATATAATATAATATAATATAATATAATATAATATAATATAATATAATATAATATAATATAATATAATATAATATAATATAATATAATATAATATAATATAATATAATATAATATAATATAATATAATATAATATAATATAATATAATATAATATAATATAATATAATATAATATAATATAATATAATATAATATTGGACAACATCACTATATCACATTGAAATTAAATTTCTAAGTTTTATTTACTTGTGATAAAAAATAAGAATATATGGAATGATTCCGTAATACAGCGCTTGCTACAAATATTTTTCATCGATAGAGTAATATGGTCGACTCAAAAAGTAAGCGCTCATATTTTCAAGTTATTTTATTTCGTCTAGACTGGTTTGATTGTATACAATTTTAAAAATGGCTCAAAGTATCGTTTCAGGATTCCATTTATTAAGTTCTTATCACATAAAATATGAAATATCTTGGAAAATAAAATAGGTATTATAATTAAAGGATTTTTAAATAAATGTCATTGTTTCATGGTAGGTTTGTTATAAATAAAGACGGAGGAAGTAAAGAGGCAAAGAAACTCACGCATTGCGCTCTCTTAGAGCACCAATTTATGAGGGCCATTTTTATTTTATAACATTATGAAACACAGCTCGGGTATGGAGAGTATTATTTACTTTTCTGAATGTAAACATTTTATAATATTTACTCGTTTAACCACAACAATAAAATAAATAGACTATTAAAAATTATTTGTTTAATTAGCTTATTATAATACTACTTGCGGACCGCGGCTTCATGTCATTTTATGTAGGAGACTATGTCATTCCTTTTCGTCATTCATTGTCGTTCGTTTTCAGTGATTTGGACGTGAAAGCGAAAAAGACAGACAGACAGATCTTTGCATTTATAATATTCGTATCGATTAAAAAATAAATAATATTTTTTAAATGTAAATGTAATGTGACAGCATGTGTATGTTGGTCTAAGGCCTGCTCTCCTTCTGGGAAAAGGCTTTGAGCTTATTTCACAACGTCGCGCCAAAGCGGTTTATTGGTGGTGGTTACACATGAGGTTACGTATGAGATTTTCATTCACCGCTGAGCACGAGATGAATTATAATAAGCACAAATTACACATAATATTTCAACCGGATTGAACGGGATTTACGAGTTCTTACCACTAAGCTTAAAGCAATAGCACTTAATTAAAAAAATATATAGCTATTCATAGTTCACACTATTGAAATTTTTATTATTTAAGCGCATATTTTATTCATAATAGCACCTTTTTTCATCATCAATTTTTTAATATTAAGTAAAGTATATAAGACGCTGTATCTCATCTCATTTGATACATCAGACATACAGACAAGTTGTTAATCAAACGTCTTGTATTATAAAAATGAAAGCTATCCGTCTCGAATTCGTTAAAGCAAAATTGTGGTACAAATATTCTTTTAAACGAAGACGTAAATGTGGATGAACGAATGGACGAATGAATGAACGGGCAAAAATAATAATGTGTTATCTGTATGCTGACGAATGAATGATTAACGACAGGCGGAGGTTGGTTGCTATTCGAACAAGCGCACATATATACTTGTATTTTTTAAATTAATATATTTTTTTAATAATTCGTAATAAATTTTTTGTTTGTTTTCAAATAAAAAATAATTAAATAAAATAATGACTATCTTTACTAATACGACGGAAGATGCAGATGGTAAGACATTATAATGGCGGTTTAATTATGCAACATTTTTACTTTTCTCATATGTGGAAATATACTCGATGTCCACTACATTACTCTGTGGCAATCCTAGATACACAATCGAAGGACCGTTGCCATTCATCCCATGCCATTTTCTATTTTAAATATAGGAACTCAAGAATAAAATCGAAAGATTTTCCTCTTTTGCCCATAAGTACATAAATACTCTCGTTTTATGTCATACTAGCTGTGCCCGCGACTTCGTGCGCGTTTTAATTTAACAAAAAAGTTATTGTTGTAGCCTAAGTTACTCCTTATTACATCAGCTATGTCAGTGAAAGTCCCGTCAAAATCGGTCCAGCCCTTCCAGAAATTAACTAGAGCAAACATACAGAATGACATTTAAAAAAAAAATGTTATTTTGGTATATGTACCATGTAGACATACATGTGCATTTAGTAAAAAGCGGTTATTTTAATATTACAAACAGACACTCCAACTTTATTATATGTATAAATAAGTTTATCGAAACTTCTAACGTCACTGCCCATAGACATTGGTACTTTAAGAATTATTCATCATTCCTCATGTCACCAATGCTAACCTTGAGAGCTAAGTTATTCTGTCCCTTGTGCCTGTAGTACTGACTCACGTTTCAACCCGAAAAATAACAAGAGCATTGCTGTTTGATAACGTAATATAACATATAACTCCCCATGTTCATTTGCATCCAAATAAAATGGCTCTGTTAATCAACCAAAGACCTCGTAGTTCAAAGGAAAAATGAAGCTTGGACTCAAGGAGATCCAACTAATCTACCTTCATTCGTAAGCGAGTAAGGCTGCGAAGTAGTCAGCTAATTAAAAAGTTCCTTTGTCATGCAGATGCGTTGAGCAATCGAATATCCAAGAAATAAACTCACCAAATTCTATGCAAAAACCCTCTACATTTTCAAGTGGATTTGTATTTATTTCCAAGTTCACTGTTACATTGTTTACTTAAGGTAAAGTAAAAAGTAAAAATAATAGTCTTTAAATGTAAAGACTATTATTTTTACTAAGATGCTCATTTTGAGGAGAAGACTTTACAGGTTATTTCACCTCGCTTCTCGAAGACGAGGGATACAGATGTTCATCCAACACATGCCAGTTTTCTTAAGATTTTTTACCATAACCGAGAATGAGGTGAATAATGAACCTGATGATGAAAACATCAAGAAGAAAATGAAGCGTATGAATATTCAGTGGCGCTTGCCAGGGTTTGAACTCGCTTCCTTAGCTAAGATTCACACTAAAGTAAATTAAACTTGAAACAAAATAAGTTAACTAATAATATATTCATTAAAAACTTATGAACTTATGAACAGATAAAAGAACCTTAGTTTTTTAACCACAGAGTGAATGTTAGTTCAATGACCTTTTGAAAGTTTTTACGAAGTCTGTTACTGTGCAAATTACATTGCAGGAGACTTTACGATGTACATAATATTGTAAGCTTCTTTGCAATTTTAACGTGATTGAGACTTGAGAATAAAAAAATCAAATTATAATACCGTATGTCGGACAGCTGTTCATTCTAGTTTATCGAAAATTGTATGTCTTTAATGACCAGCTTAATATTTCAGACATTTTTTTTTAAATACTAGACGTTTGTATCTCTGCAGCTGGAAATATGATTAAAGCAAAAGATGTAGATCGTTAAAAAATTCTGGAAGTGATTTTCTAGAGGTTTTCTTTAATATTATTTACAATGATATATTTTTTACCATCATATTACAAATCTAAACACAGAAGGCTATTCTATAACAACAAACGTAAAACCCCTTGATAGCTTAATCGTTAATGTCAGAAAGTCATATGTGACAGTGGCCTTAAAAGATAAATTATAATTGATAATACTTGCGTCAAATTAGTATATCACCGTAGTAAGGAGGTTTTAATTTCATTAGTGAGATTTTCAAAATAGTATTGCTCTTTAATACATTTTATTTTCACCTCTTAAATTTAAATAATTTATTCTAAATAATTAACTATTAGATTCTATATCTACTTCAGTGCTTCAATTAATTTCTATTTCAATCCATTTAAAACTATTCAATATTATTTTTTACCATCACTAATATACTTCCATGTATACATATTGCGCACACATACTCATAGACACACACACACATTTCACAATCGCACAAAGTCATACTGTTTCAAAAGCAATGTAATGTCTATAATATTAATCCATATAAAACTAAATGTGTTTATTTACTACATAATAAAATTAAAGTAACTAAACTATACAAGTTGTTTTTATATAAACTGAAGACATCATATAAATTGCAAATTTTGAAAGAGTATTATAAAAACGCAAAGTTCACAAGACAGTTATGCAGATGCAAAAATTCTTACGGGTTGCATGTGCTTACAAACTGTCCAAGTTGCGAAGACATTTTCATAAAAAAACTTTTGAATCAGTATTTGAAGTCTTTGTTTTATCTTGATTTTATATTAAAAATTATTATCTTGTATACAATGTATTATTATTTTTAATAGTTATTCTTTTATGTTATTACGACCTCGTTGGTTCGCTAGCAAAGAGTTTCAGATCTAGGTTTTGGGTTCCAAGCCTGAGTCGACCCAATTTAAAAATTAAACGGTGTTAATGCAAAAAATCTCAATAACGGCCCATACAGATGTAAAGCAGTACCTCACGTGTCACTGTCCCGTCAGATTACAAACGCAATGAATATCTTCTGCATACTATATGTCTGTGTATATATTATCACAATAAATAAACCACTAATGTGTTCAATTAAAAGGATAGAATATCATAAGTATTATCTAAACCAACATTGCGCACATCGCCGAGCTATCAGACAGGTATTTACCCACAATGACATCCGCCTGCGAGTGGGTTTACGTGTAATCGGCCTCAACATAGTCCATTTGCATAGCCATCGGCCTATGAGATCCGGCCAATTGGATAGAATATTCATTAGTAATCCGAGCGCGAGAGCGTCTGTTCGCTCGTCTGCTTCCGATATTAAACTATCTTACGAGATTGCTCATAGTACGATTGATATTGCTAATTGGTTAATGAATTCAAAACAATACATTGGTTGTGTGTTTATCACGATTCTGCATTCTGTTGACAATATGAAGTAACTAGTATCGTACTTATTTAATATTTACTGTTCTTTGTATATTTATTCAAATATATAATAATGTTAAGCAACATAAACAAAATTTTTAGTTTATGTTTTAATGTTAGGTAAAATCAGTGTAATGATTTTTCTTGGTGGTATGTCTTCGTGCAAGTCCGTCTAGGTAGGTTCCACCCACTATTCAGATATTCTACCACCAAATAACAGTACTTATTTTTGTTGTATTCCGATTTGAAGATTTCGTGAGCCAGTATAACTAAAGGCACAAGTGGCATAACATCTTATTTCGCAAGGTTGGTGACGACCACTTACCATCAGGTGGCCCATTTGAAAAGCCATTTTGAAGATTTTTTTGAAAAGAGTAACTGGACGTATTTCTTGCCCTTTCTTCTCGCTAGAGGCAACTTTCCAAAACTGTGGTAAGGTTGAAATATTGACGAATTAAAAATGCTTTATTGTAAAGTTTACTTAAATAAATTACGTTTGATTTGATTTATGCGGCCATATATAGTCTGCGGTACAAAGTTCGTTCTTGGAATAAGTGTACTGTGTTTAGATTTGATGGGTGATTGATTCACTGCAATAACAGGCACAAGGGACATAGTATCTGAGATTAGCGGATTAAGCTTCGTCTTAACGGTATGAGGAATGATTTACACTCCTTAGGATAACAATAATTTTGGTCAACAGTTCGGAGATCGAAACTTACTATCAGAACTTGACCCATTTACTCGTAAAAAAATAAATTACCCATGCAAGGTGATATTTTATAGTATATTAAAAAATATATATTATACATATATTCAAGAACATTTTTTACACATAAATAATTATTCACTAATGGTCTCCCGCGAAACTTTCGCGTTCGAAGGTTTTTTAGGAAGTTCGAAAGGTTCTGTTTTGATTTAATTTCATTGTAAACTGCAAGTCACTTCTACATTTGGCGCCAAAATTATGAAACGTCCTTTAATTGAGAATTTTTAATAGCAAATAGTGTACATTCATTATTCAGTTCAGTTAGAATGTTTACGTTTTCATTTTTTTTCTTATACAGCCGTAGTACCGCTCTCTAACCGGCCAGTAACTTATTTTCGCTGTCTAAAATTAATTCTTTATCAAATCGGAACAATTTAGTAAATTGAAATCAAGAATCCGATTTATTTTTCTGCACATCTACGACTGGAGCTCTTCAAAATGAGACCACAATTGTTTTTTTATGTGCAGTTTTTGTCCCATAAACATTGGTACAATAATCGGCTTAAGTTATTAATAACTAATATTATAAATGTGAAAGTTATTGGCCAGTTTACGGTTTGTCTGTCTGTTGCTTACAGCCAAACAACAGAACCGAATTTTATAAATTTTGATATGAAGCATGCTTGAACTCCAAAAAAAGGACATAGGCTCCTTTTTATACCTAACTATGACAACTAGCCCCTAAAAAGTGAGCAAAGCAGTGCGTGATAACTAGTACAATATATAATTGTTTGAGAAGAACTACTTTCGTAAATTTATCTAATTATAAGATAATATTGAAATGAAAATTAACTCTCAACCGTTTCTGGAAAATTCGATATTCGAGTAATTAAAATAATTAATTAGACTAAATAACTTTTGTGAGATTGTGTTATTAACTACAAACACTGAAAATATTTGTATCTAAACTTACTTTCTAAAATTCAGATAAATGAAAAACGTATTTGTTTATAAATAGCTGCCACTATCCGTTCTAAAGCCTACAATTATACCACAAATCCACATTATCGCAATTTTTAGGGAATTTTCTGCCACGCACAACCACTCTTTGGAAACATCTTTCGCTGGCGGTTTTTCCGAACCGATATGCATTGGAAGCCTTCAAGAAAAGATCCTACGCATACCTAAAAAGCCGGCAACGCACCTGCAAGCCCTTTTGGTGCATCTAGCATGTGTGGTCATATTGCATAAAAAAACATACGATACGACTCACTGATTGTAAAATAATATCGATATAAAAATTTGCAGACTTTTATTCTATAACAGAAAATCTGCTAAACCAATATAAGTACACAATAATATAACTTATACCATTTTAGTAAAATATATCGTCAATAACTGCCGACGATCTTGCTTGTATCAATTCAAACTGCTCGCAAAAGTCATAAATTTAAGGAGTTTTATCAAATCAATATCCTAAACAACCTTCATGCAAGTTCCAACGTCTTAACAATGATAACTCAATCGTAGGAACGAAACGAGAAATCATAGAATAAAGACAAAAAAATAAAAAGAAATTATAAAGATTTACATATAAGATGTTATTTTAAAAAGTAAAAAGACAGAAATACTGAAAAAAACGTTTGTACTATAAGTTCGCAAAATTACGTAGTAGTAACAAAATAATATAATATTTCGATTTATAACTCGGCGATAAAATCGAGATTAGATTGAAGCGACATTGTATCGTATTTCTTCTAAATTGAAGTGAGATTTCTACAATATTCCTAGAAAGTCGATTTGAAATACTATTTTGACTGCCTTTTCGGTGTAATGGCTGTACATAATGGCCGCAGATTTCGAAGTCCTGGATGAAAACTCCAAATCAGGTCAAGGTCAATAAAAAGTTAGGTAACAATAAGTCAGCCAATATAACGTTCTCTGTCAAAAAATTCTCAGTAACAGCCCTGGCTAGAAGTTGAAAGTGTACCGTGCCTTAGAATGCAAGTAAAGCCATTATTCCTGCACCCGAACTCTTTCCGGTCGAGTCGGATTTGCCGACCCATCGGATTATGAGAGTAAGGGAATAATAGACAGGACACCTGTGATGGCGGGCACACTTGTACACTATCTCGCGAGGTTGCCTAGTCTCCCTTGAGATTAGCCGCAATGGCCCAAATCAGTTAGGACGACATAAAAAAGTCTTCAAAAAAATTTATATTTATTAATCATATTATTTTACTAATCAAATTTTTTACATCACTGCTCCCGTGCCTTTAAATTGACTGCGCATTTTTCTCCTTCTTTTATCTCTATATTAATAAAATAAAAGAACCCATTTTAATTAACGTTTCGGTGTTTGACCACGGAATCCTAAAAATATTAAATGTTCAATCGATGTAGTATTAAATAAAGCATGTAACGACAACACAACAATGTTACGTATATCGCAAGTAAAAGTTACGAAGAGTTAGTTAAATTTTAAATTCAATTCGTAAGTCTGTTGTGAAAATGAAAGCGCATTAACGTGAGTGGTAAGTTGTCTTAATTAAGCAAAGTCAACGTTCCACGTTCGTAAACAACGACACTTGGCGGGAAACGCGGACGACAAGTGCAAACTGGAAATACAATAGGGATTTCCACACAGACACGCTTTTGTTAAACAACACGTGAATTTTTGTATAAACACTAATTCGTTCTACTAGTTGTTTTAGCTATCAAAACGTACTCTTCGCCATTTTTGCTATAATTATTTTTGACAACTTCATTTTTTAATTTTTCAATATGGAATATTAGCGATGGCTTATTTATGTATAAGAAATTAGACTAATTTTTTGAGTGACTACAATAAAATGATTTGTATATTTATAAATTAATAATGGATTATTTAAATTGTTATGAAACTGTTTATATAATAATGAAAAGTATTCTTTATACAAAGTAGCTGTTATTTTGAAACGCTTAAACCGTTTAAGCCGATAAAAGTTGTGTGTTGTTTCTGAAATGTAAACCAATCAGCTCAATAGATTCATTGATTGGATGAAACTGACTAAAGATTCAGTCGCCTGAAAAAAAAACGTACACTATTCATTACTGTATAATAACTTAAAGCAATCAATTAAAAAAAAAAAATTCATCGGATGAGTATAACACCACGAGATCTTTTTGAATTTAAGTATTCTATTTCGTAAGTATTCATCATAAGATCTTTAAATTTTACGGTAGGATTTCTTATAGAAGTTCTCGTAATGAACCCTTTCATTTTATGTGTCAGTCTCTTGAAAAAGCGAATACGAAGAAATATACCGGTAAAATTAACGGACTGATTTCGAATGTACAATAGGCCAAAAATTACAAACAAACAAGTAATATTACTACGAATGTTATAGTTTCAGTGGTCACAATGTTCATGGGAGTTGGTATACGGGGCTTTTTAGGGGTGATAAATCTAAATCTAAAGAGATTATCCCATGGAAAATTCGCCACGAACTAAGCCCAGTACAGTTCCGCGCATTATTCGGTCATGGAACTTTTGTATGTCAAAATAAAATACCCGTCTTGACTCCACATCGAAAAGTGGTACTTATGACATATATATTTAAATACTGAAATAATTTAAAACAATTAATAATATGAAAACAATAGTGTTTACTAATCTATCTGCCAATGATAAGCATGTCTCATACCTTTTTTACGAGATGACTCAGATTGATTTGTAAAGCAGGATAAGTAGAACTGAATTTGTATTTGCTTAATTTATGTTTATTAGTTCATCTATACTTGGTGGGAGGACTTTATGCGAGCTCTTCTAGTTATTACCATCCACTCATCAGGTATTCTACCAACAAACAATAATACTAAGTATTGTTGCGTTCCCGTTTGAAGTGTGAGTAAGCCGATAAAACTACAGGCACAAGAAACTTAACATCTTAGCTTTCAAGGTTATTTTTGAATCGATATAATTATTTCTTGCATCGATAATGCTCGGTGGTGGTGACCACTGACCATCAGGTGGTCCAGTAGTCCGTCCACCTATATGTATTAAAATAAAATCCCTTTCAAAACAAAGTTCATCTCGAAAATGTTTGGAAAAATGTATTTAACATTATTATACCTTTTAAGGCCTCTTTTATGAATGTAATCAAAGAAAACCAATCTGTTTATGGATCGCGCACAATGGATAACTTTGATAAAATATAATTTTATCCTTTTTAGAATAATTTAATACTTTGGCGACCTTCCACGTTGGATTGAATCATTCTTTATTAAGATAAGTCAAGCAGTTACCATTAAAAGAGAACAGTCATGTTTTATTTCTGTACCATCCTGTATTTGGAAACCTAGGTCCTTTACTATTAAATGTATATCTTATGACAATAACTCAGTTTTAAGAAAACTTAATTTCTACTATATGCCGATGAGAATAAAATATTATAGCTAATTAAAAATACTGATAATTATATAGATTTCCAGAATGACTTTGATCGATTTATTTTTACAAAAAATTTTTACACGCAATTACATGTATTAGAAAATAATCGGTTATGAATTAATCTTCTAAATATTTTTTAATATCATTTATAATATATTTGGCATTTTTTATAACTCTGTAACAATCCCGAATCCATTGGACTATGAGAAAAATTCGTAAAGAATTTAACACGAATACCGTAACGTATCCGTGTAAGGCAAATTCTCTGCATTTCAATTTATTCGGATATCCTCTCGAAATCGGAATGACACAAAGCGTACTGTTATAAGGCTTGTATGTATCTGTTTTGCGGAAACCTTCAAAGATATTGTGTATCAATCTACGATATCCCATGGAAACTTGTTGCTTTTGTAAAAATATATCTATTTTTTTTACATTATTTACTTCGCACAAAAGCTTATGCTACATCACTCCTTGTGTGATATTCACATGAAATGGGAAGGTTTGTGAGATTCGCCGGTACCCAGGACTCCTACCGCTTCCGCTCCCTAGTACACCGGAATACCCACTAAAAAACGAGCGGTACGTCAAACGTCCGTCTACTCAGCGGTCGTCACAGGAGTGCTTTTGCATGGTACTGAGTACATACATTGAAGAAATGTGTCAATTTTTTATTTATTTGTTAACTAAGAATATTTATGTTGGACATAACAACGACGAAGAGACGCTAGCGTCATAATAAAGATAAATATTATAGTCTTGCTCTTTCGGTTGGTTATAAGAAGTTAGTTTAGATTGAAATTATGTTATCCTTTAATACTGTTTATAACCAAAGCGCTGTCCACCCTAATGACCACGCCCTACAGACTGACCTGAGACAAAACGTCAAAGTCGTTCAAGAATCTAGTAATAGTCATAGCCCCTCGCCCATTGTAATGAACAACAAGTCAAAAACATTATCACAATCAAGACAAAAACCCAGTTAACCGTAATTCAGGACATCAAAAATATGAACGCTATGGTATCGAATATATGTATGTAAACTTAAACAGACTTATACAAAGGAGACAATGTAACAAAAATATGAACGATGTATAATAACTTGAAAGTGTCGTAAACTTAAAGGTTCGTGTGTATGAGGGAACATAGATTGCACTCGTTAAAATGCAATCGTCGTGTAAATCTTATTTACGATCCAACAAAAATCTTATTGCATTGACGAGACGTAGGGCATATATTTCAGTATGTATTTAAACTCTAAGTTAATCTGTGTATAAAAATAAGCTTAATGAAATTGTAAAATATAATAGGTTGATATTGAACACATGTCATCCTGTTTTGTTCATTTTATAAAAAATCCTTTGAAATAATGATAAAGAAGTATTATCCTGTGTGGTATTTAAGTACCGTAGCTTAATGTTAAAGAATACTCATAAGCTGTCTTAATTTTAATGGCAAAATAGATAGAACGCATTGATCTTAAACTGTAACCGAAGGTTTAAATATAAAAATTATATATCTGCTAAAGCTGTGTTATATATAAATTGAATTATCATATTGAAGAAGTAGAAAACTCCCTTCGTTGGACGATATTCTGAAGCATGCAGTGGAGCAGAGTGAAGAGAGTATTGAAAAAAGTAACTCAATATTATTTGAAAAGACTGTTGTATATATAGATACAGTAAGAACGATTATTTTACTAACCATATGTACATATTTCTTTACGTTTTATTACAATAATCGATCTCATTTGAGATTATTTTAATTTAATTTTATATTAAGCTCTTATACTACAATTATTATCATTCAGACGACGCGTGCACCTGTCGTTGACGGCAATTAGCCACCGCTGATATTATTTTGACATTGCTTCGGATAATATTCTGATTTCCACGTGAACGCGCCTCGAATTCGGATAATCAAATCTTACTTTATAATTAGATTTCTTAGGGAGTTGTGTTATAGGCTTTAAATAATTTAAATCTATAATATTATTAATTAAGTTTGAGTGTATGTTTCTCAATCACGCCTTAAGGGTTAATGGCATTTGATATGTCAAAAGTAAGAGACACGACACCATTTCTCGAGTATCTTTGCTTTGTGTGTTAGTTAACTAAGTAAAGTAAACGAAAATATATCGAATCTGGTTTGAATAATACATTCAAAATATTCTTTATTCAAGTAGAATGATAAAAAAAATTTGAATCATCATTCGTATGAAGAGTGGAGTCAAATAAGTCAGTAGTTACTATTTTCCACTATTTAATAGTAAGTTTATGTTGATAAAGCACAGTTAGATTCGTTATATATCCCGCCTGGAAATCGACAAATGCACCTTCACCTTATACATAGTCACCTTTTTCTGCACAGTCTTTATAATGTATGTGAATTGATTTTCTTTACATTACAACAACATAAACAGCCTGTAAATTTTCTACTGCTGGGCTAAAGCCTCCTCTCCCTTTGAGGAGAAGGTTTGGAGCAAAGGTTTGCGGCAGAATTTCATGAATTTAAACACATACAGGTTTCTTCACGATGTTTTCCTTCACCGCCTAGCTCGAGATGAATAATTATAAACACAAATTAAGCACATGAAAATTCACTGGTGCTTATTTGGCTTTGAACCCGCAATCATCGCACGCGTTCTAACCACTGGACCATTTCAATATTTCTCAATTTAGATATTTCACATTTGCCGGGTGTCTCGTGACGGTTTATTTATGGAACACTGTATAATCATAATGTAAATTTAATGCTACGCGTTCAGTGGACGTTACGCTTTAATTTAATTAGTACCGCTTCTCATCTCCACTCTAATTAAAGTAAGGAGGTGCTCACTCCCATTATCTCTGTAATAACTAGTTTCAGTAAGAAAGGCGACAGTACGTGACGCCCGCTAACTGCTTGATAGTTCATTCCGTTGCACTAACCGACCATTTAATTAAAATAAAGTGTATTAAAATCCAACTCTCAAGGGCGCATTTCATTCCATTTGTTAGCAAAAGCGAAACTATAAAATTTTATTTTATTTAATCAAATAATTAAAAGAGTTAATGAGTGTAACAGCTCTCTCCCTTACGTGTGTATGTACGTGGCGCGTATACTATATTATACTCCATGGCTTCTCCGTTTGAGTATGAGTGCCACAATAGTAAGGTTATTCGAGAACTGTATACATACTTAACACTTTCAATCGTTTATAAGATTTATATATTGTTATAATAAGAAAAATAATATTATTACCAACTCTAAGTTTTTATTTATTATACTTAATTTAATGATTGCGCTGTTTCAATCATAAAGTCTTTTAATAGCCGTCAATTACGATTTCTCATCTGACGGGCGTTGTGTGACCACCATTTTGTTTTCTTGAGTTTTCCAAAATGGTCGTTAAGTATATAGAGTAGACACAATGCCACTGCAAAAATAATAACTTCAGTAATGCTTCACCAACAATCAGAACCAATGTTTTATATCCCTTAAAATCATATAGGTATGGTAATGCTATATTAAGACAATTCTCTTTACGTTTTCAAAACCTTGTATACTTCAATAACTAAATTTAACGAGATCGTGTTTTATCTTTTGCGATATATTAAATTTTCCAAAGTATGCTGGAGACATTGTCAAACTCGCTGAATTCAAGAACGGCGAAAAACTTCAAAACTCGAACGTTGACTAACGACAGTTTTGCAGAAAACCGAATTTTTCGGATTAGTTTTGCTCGAATTGAATTTGTTTGAGGACATTCTTTTATTTACGCTTGTAGCTAAATAAGATACTTTTAAGATCAACAAAGGCTTTGCTTGCACGGTTAATTATTATCCGCAATAGTTTATACGCGGATTCAAGCCAAGAAAAATCTATACATACCTATAATAAAATTGGAAAGTCTGTTTGTAATATTAAAATAATCGCATTTTATTAAATGCATATGTACGTACATGCGTGGCTGCGACCGCTTATCATCATGTTCTCCATTTTTTAGTAACACGAACTTAATAAGAAAATTGGAAATGCTTCGAGGAATTGTGGATTAATCCTGCTGCTAGCTGCTGAATTTCACCCTCGGATATCGCGTCAGAATTCAAAGTTTCATCTACACCATCTTCACGTCTGAATATCCATAACAGCGCGCCGTTTAAGGCATTTCTGACTCGCGCAATCACTCCGTGGAACCAGCTTTCGCCAGCGGTTTTTCCGAACCGATATGACTTGGGAACCCTCAACACCTGCAAGCCAGGTTTTGTCGATGTCCATGAGCGATGGTTCCTTTCCATCAGGTGAGCCTCCTGCTCGTTTGCCACTTAAATCAAAAAAATAAAAAAACCAAAACATGACCCGCAAAATAAATTGGACATTAACTTCATATATAAAACAGATGTTTCACCAGCAAGCAACAACGGTAATTTGTTACAATCATAATCGACTTTTGTGAATTTGATATTTATTATTAAAATACCAATATTAATACTGTGTCAGTTTTATTTTAATCGTTAAAAGGCACGCATATTTATTTAGTGTTGCAAAAACACTGATTTAATTTCAAACAAAGCAATTATTCAGAACCGTTGTATATGAACGAATTGGATTTGCAGTTTATACGAATATCAGTTTTCAACTAATATCGTTTTAGTTTTTATTTTCAGTTATAATGTTGCCATATTATTATTGCTGGCATTTAATAATTACATCATATTTATTATTTATGGAATTAAATTCGAATCTTAATATTAGAATATATTTTGATTATATATTATTAAAATATTTAATAATGTATGCAAAGGTTTGATTATTTAAATGTTTGTCAAAGCTGAGAAATTTATTGTCAACTCGTTCGAAATATGAATTAATACCGTTTTTAACAGGATACAGGAAGGAAATATAATGAAACACCGAATATTGAGTTTAACTGACTATATTTTAATAAACGAACTTTTTAAAATCCGGTTCAAAGCCATGGTTTATATTTCTTACCATCGTCTATGGGGCCATTTACTATAAGATGGGCCATTTGCTTGCCATCCTGAAATTGGATAGAACCCGACGATATTAACAAAGATGGCTTCAAGACCGGGTCACCTCCACCCCTGCGTTGAAGGATAACAGCGTGAGAAAACCAGCATTTGAAGATCCGCTAAACTATTTAGGTTTAGCTTAGAAGAGTAGGCTCCAAATCTTCCTCACAACAGGAGACTGTTATTTTCACTCTAGCTATTTATGAAACACAATATGTACGTACTGTAAGTAATGTACACAGTCCAAATGATTCAGCATGAATATTAATGCATTTCTTTTACCAGAACATCATATATCGTGTTTCGACAAATGTATCTGTAACCGCCGATGACGCTGTCATCCATCATGTGCACAATATTTTCTCCCCGCCTCTTTCAAATAGATGATCCATCGTAAAATACATCTGTTGTGCGATGCATATTTATCAAATGCGCTTGTGCCGCAACTCCTCGTGGATTTTGAATATGTACAGTTTTTCGAGCATCTCTCGAGAACGTACTATGCTATCGTAAATATTGCAAGTAAATACGTCCAGTTGTTTTTGTTATATACAGGTCTGTGAAATTATATATTTTGTATTATATAAAAAGAACGCATTTTTTATCTTTAATAGGTGCGGGAAAATTTTGTAAACCTTTTTTCGGAAATTTCGCAGAGGAGTACTATAATATATGGCAGAGTTAATGTTTTTATGAGCAACGAGGGCAGAGCGGTAATATTTTTACATAATATGCATAAGAAATACATTAATTAATTTAAAAAATATATTAAATTCACAACCACGTGATTGACACACTTGAATACTAATTTAAAAACAATTATAGTTTACGTTCATACTCTCCATTACAGCACATGTAATGAAAAATATAAAACATGTTTATTTTTTCATTTGATTTTTTTATTGTGATAATGTCAATGTATACAGCTGGGCTTAATTTTTTCTAAGTTTCATCAATGTATCGAATATTTTTGGTTATGTTATGATCACTAGTTTATTTAGTTAGACAGACATGACGTTACCAATTGGTATTGTTCAATGGTGTCATTGTATATTATATTGACAATTCATTTAAAAAATAACAGAATATTCCTTTTACATATTACCTAAATCCATTATGAAAACTTTTACCAGATTAAATAAGTACAATCTAAACTTTAATTAATTAATACAGGTATAATTTTCTCAAAATAATATATTTTTTTTTTATTGTAATACATACAGTATGGAACCATAACTACTAACCAAAGGGACCCCCGTTCGTAACAACAACTTAACAATGATCTTTAATAAGGATTTTTGCAATCGATATTTGTAGCAGTTACTGCTTGTTATTCGCGTCCCTACCGTCCGACCGATGTAACATTGTACAAGCGTCTATTATTTACAGTGTTTCTATTTAAATTTTACTTTGAAGCAATAATATATAATAGAAAAAGTCTTGAAATTTTCGGATAACGCTTGAATCTTTAGGAACTTCTGTATTATATGTATTTTTGTAAATGTTTTTACAATTTTTAAAATCATTAAATTATGAAAATAATATGCTCGTCATTGCAAAGTTATGACGATCAGAAAAAATTACATCTGTCAAAAAGATCGAGCTAACTTGTACAGGGTATAGTTATCTCAGCATGAGTTAAAAAATACAAGATTATATTTCCACACTTGTGAGTTCTGGCTTAATATGCTTTGCTAAACTACCTTAAATTGTCATCAAAATGTCTTATTGCGATCGTTCACATCTAACAGAGAAAGATGAAAGTTAATCAATTATTTCGAATATTAATTTGAAAAACAGATAAAAATATAAAACGCCTATTAATATTTAATCTTAATTATTATTTAATGTAAACAGTTACGGAATTTTTAGATTATACATTTTAACTTTACGAAGCTCAGACAAGTTTCGCTGATGAATAAAAGATAAGTTTTACCTTGATCCAAGACTGGTGGTGGTTTTAATATAAAATGTGAAGTTTAATTTCTTAAAACATGGATACTTGTTGAAACTGGGTTGCATTAAATGGCACATTATGAAAGTATTTTACGTGTTACAATTCCTTCTCGATAATTATAATACGTAATAATAGTCATACGTAGTAATCGTCGTATATCTAATAATCATTGGTTTGAAACGGACACATTAGTGACGTGTTATTGTTCTTTGATATAAAAACCCTGATTTAATCAAACCCAAAGGGAATTATTATCATTATTTAATAAGAAACAACTTTTACGTGTTTCTAATGTATCAATTGAGGCCAACACTGTAACCTTGTGTACATCTGGTTCGTGGGTTTGAAACCCATGTCGAATTCAACAATACATGTTTTCGATTGTCGCACGGGCTTTACCAAGCCGAGTGGCTAACACCGAAGATTGCGGGTTTAAATCCGGGTAATCCTACATGTTTCGGATGACAATTAGATATTTTTATCCGTAAGATAAATCCGCGTACATCTTAACCGATGATTACGGGTTCAAACCTATCAAGCAAGCACGCCTGAATTTTCATTGTGCTTATAATCCATCTCGAGCTCGGCGGTGAAGGAAAACGTGAGGAAACCTGCATGTGTCTAATTTCTACCAAATGTGAATCCACCAACACGCATTGGAGCAGCTTCGTGGAATATGCTCATAACCTTCTACTCAAAGGGAGTGGAAATTGGAAATTTACAGGCTGTTACTATTATTATTTCTATTATATCTACAACGCATAAGCTGTTACCGAGTAACAATTTGGAGATAAATCACAAACTTAATTGATATATATATTTGATATTTATTAAATGGAGTAAAAGACGTGTATGATTCGGGTAATGAATGAGTGGAGTGGTGAGCTCGGGCGGTACAAAACGGCCCACGAGGCGGTAACAAAACGCCTGACGTGTTGACACATGCAAAATTACGTCATTCCCGAATGCAAGCTGTGGCAATACTGAGCTTAAATTATTTCGTTTTGAATTCATTCAACAATACGGTTTTCCCTCAAACATATTTCTATTTTAATGCATTTGAATATTAAGCATTATTGACATAGTTTATTGAGAAATATTGTTATACTAACGAGTGTCTATTGTAACTAGAGGCAAAATTAGATTTTGCTAAATATCAGAACAGCAAATGTTGGAATAAATTACCTTAGAATCTATAAATAATTTAATCAAATTGATGATTCTGGCTGGGCTCAGGTCTACTCTTTCGTCTGAGGAGAAGGTTTAAGATCTAATCATTTATTTTTCTTATCATTTAATTTTCAAAATCCAATAGAGCTTCACGACGCTCGAGTGAATCGCCATTTAGCACTAAGTCATGAACGATTCTAATCGCTTTTTTGGTTTACAAGTCGAAGTACAAGTAATACAATATTTATAAAACATAAATCAAATGCTTCAATTACAGGAACAAATTATTTAAAACATATATTATAAAAACTAGAATATTTCCAAAAAGCCACAATTCCAAAGTAAAACGAATAGCTGACCTATGTTACGTTGTAACTAAGCTGTCGAAATCGTCTTCGATTCATTTAATACGCTTTTATAAATCGAAAGCGACCCACGATTTCTATCACACACATACCCTTAAAGGAAAAACCATTTATATGTAGATTTATCTAAGGTGCCATCCATTTGTGTTCCAGAAATGTATTACTGAATGTCTTTGTTATAATTACTACAAAAGTGACAATCCGTAAATTCCAGGGATGTTATGGAGCTCCGTACCCGTAATCTAAACTATAGGATATCCGAAATACAAATGTATCCGTAACCGTTACCGAAGCCGATAAAAAATATATATTATATTTTTTTGTACATAGTCTTATACTTATAGAGAGTATGTAATTGTATTTTAAGATGATTTGCTTTTTTCCAGTGATTATACCTAATACCAAATAATACCGTACTATTATTATGACTTTAAAGTCAAATTGATAACTTGTAATTTTTCTTTTACAATTTCTAACTAATCTAATATCCGTAACTGAAACTATCCGAAACAATCGGATAATCCGGAATAATTTCGTATCCATAATCCATATGAAAGTGAAATCTAAAGTAGTAAAATATTATTCATTTATCCGTATCCATATTCAGATCCGAAATTTCAAATCTATAGCATCCATGCTCTCCATCTAAGGTATAGGTTTTAGGGCTATCAATTTAGTGACGACATTAATATTATTAATATATCCGCCATATATATATATATTCCGCCAACCCGCATTGGAGCAGCGTGGTGGAATACGCTCCGAACCTTCTCCTCAAAGGGAGAGGAGGCCTTTATCCCAGCAGTGGGACATTTACGGGCTGCTAATGCTAATGCTAAAAATTAATATTATATCTTATAATACATACCTATGCTGATATTTTTACGTTAACTTTTAATTGTGACCTATTAAAACTGTCAGTTTGTGAACATATGTCCCATAGCTGGACAACGGCCTTCTCCTCTTGAGGATACAGGAAGGAGTTTATCCCACACCGAATGTGGGTTGGCGGATACACAAGGAGAAAATTTTCACTTTTGCACAGAAGCAAGAGAGAACGATAATGAATTAATATATAGTTTGGCAAAGATTTTATCTTTTTTTAATAATTGACTATCCTACTCATTTTGAGGTCGTTCACCCCTAGTAACAATTAGTTGTATTCGGGGAATATTTCCGTGTTCATAATAATCGATAATAGTTAAATCAGCAATTAACGATTGATCAGCATTATTTGTTTGCCATAAACCTTCACATTATCAACTACCGGGCATTTTCAATAACCAATTTCACGTACAATTTACTAAATGTGCGATTTTAGGTTACTATTTACCAAGATGGTTACAATACTCTGTCAAAATTCAATTCCATTCAATTCCCTATTGAAACACCCTTGATTATATATAAATTTTTAATTATAAATTTATTTATTTTTTTTAATCCTGGGTGCCCATCACCGTGTCACCTACTGGGGCATATCTATGGCATCCGGAAACCATCAAATACACACAAAAGCATTCATAAAAATTGGAACTTACTTGGTGGTAGGGCTTGGTACAAGCCCGTCATGTAGGTACCACCCACTCATCAGATATTGTACCGCTAAACAAAGGTACTCCATATTGTTGTGTTCCGATTTGAAGGGTGAGTGAGCCAGTGTAACTACAAGCACAAGGGACATAACATCTTAGTTCCCAAGGTTGGTGGCGCATTGGCGATGTAAGGAATGGTTAATATTTTTCACAGTGGCATTGTCAATGGGCGGTGGTGACCACTTACCATCAGGTGGTCCATAGCTAGACAGCCAACCAATTAAGATGGGGTTTAGTGTAGATGCCCAATACACAAGCAAAATAAATGTATGAAGATACAACAGTATTGTAACGGAATGATGACAGTTTTTTACATGCCTTTAAATAATCAAAAACTAAAAAATATATATATTCATTAATTTTATTACTATAAATTTAATTAATTGTACATCTATATGTACACGATACAGTCTACATTTCTAACCAGTGGAATTATTAAATTTGATTTAGATGTAAAATGACAATTCCATTGCTTTTAAATGTCTCAGCGCTGGATAAGTCTTCCCTTTCCGATTAGATGTTTGGATGATTATTCCACTACGCTACTCAAATGCATGCGTTTGATTTCAAACCAACAACTACTGGTTTCCTCACGGCGTTTTCTGTCACCCTCAATTACGAACACAGACGATTAAAACTCATATAATCTAACGACATACCTAATGGCCAAATCAAATAAGTGTACAAATAATCTTCAGTTGTAACATTTTATACCGGATTCAAAGTCGTATGCATCATCTAGTTTTGTTTTAAACCTATTTCAGCGCTGGAACTGTGACCTCGCGGTTGCCATCAGCACAATCGCGTCACGATATTAATTGTTCAGTTGTGAATAGAATTCACACAAAAGCATTACCCGTGCAGATAATGGCGTCTAGGGGAGGAGTCTTCCGTTTCCCTCCGTGTCCGCTATCAGTCATCTCAAGAATTTTCCATTTATTGTTTCACCGTAAGACTAATTACTTTGATACCTTTTTAATATAATGTTTCATTGTTTATTTTTATATTCTATTTATTAAAAAAAAAAAAAAAACATTTATTCTTTTATCTTAGTTAATGTATTATCACTTTGAAAAAGCTCTAAGTATTTTTTCTAGTGTAATTCAACTAGGTGCATACATTTTCCATGTTACGATGTTTTTATAAAATCACTACTAATTTAAGCATCTTCAATAGGCTATTTGGCTGGTTTTTAAAATCCATTTTATATTATTTAGTAGAGATTAAGTAACCCAGTAAAAATATTTTTTTTTTTAATTCTAGTACATATTTGCTGAAAAATATCAAATTAAAAATTCCATATTTAAATAGCGCGCGAAAACGCTACTTCGACAATATGGCGCTGCAATGGGGTCGGTAACGTCACTTGCCTATATTATAATCTGTGGCACATATAATCCACATACAGTAGGCAAACGAAATTAACAAGCAAGTGACGTCATCATAAATCCGACCAATCAGATGCGTTTTGTGTCACGTGGCAAACGTTTAAAAAAAAGCATTTTTATTTATGGATTTTTGAATAAATTAATTATAATTTTCCACTTTTGTTAATAAATAACCATTTTTAAACTCATATTATATATGTACTGATTACAATAATTGACACTTTATTTTTCGCATTGTCAAATAGCCTATTTTGTATAAACTAATACTAAAATTGAATAGGTCCTAAGTAAATGCTACGAGCACAAAAATATAATATCAGTGAAAAGCGTGTTATGAAATGAATTCACAACGAAATAATTTAGACTTAGTGTTGCCACAGCTTGCATTCGGGAATGACGTAATTTTGCATGTGTCAACACGTCAGGCGTTTTGTCACCGCCTCGTGGGCCGTTTTGTACCGCCCGAGCTCACCACTCCACTCATTCATTACCCGAAATAAACGCGTCTTTTACGCCATTTAAGTGGAAATAACAAACGTGCGGAATGTATTTCGTTTTACAATTCATAGTTTTAAACACATAATATAACTACATTAAGTTAAATTTGCAATATAAGAGATAATTAATGCACACACTATATTCAAGGGACATTTAAAATTTATTTAATGCACATATTAAATATGAGGAACGGTATCACGTAGATGCTCGCGGCGTAAACAAACACCAAGTTACTTGAGATAATCCTTTGTGTTAGAGTGGTCGCAGTGATCCGCCTCAGCGCTTTATAACGACGTCCCCGGGCGTCTCCTCTCACATGTCATCTTCTGGAACATTCTATATTCAGCTTGTGTTAATTTGACATATTACGTTAATGCTTCTAAACTAGTACGTTCAACATACTCTAGCTTGTTTTATCGTCAAACTTATCTTTTGGATATCTTTAGAGTATTCAGGGATTATATGTACACATGAACATGTTCTTAGTAAATATTGGTCGAAGGTCAGGTTGAAAGAAAAATTAAAACTCTGTCTAAAATAAAATGGAACACCATTCCAAGGCTCTTTCCAGTGTCCATTAAAATATATTATCTCGTATAAATTGAGCATCGCCAGCGATTTATTTGGCTCTCAAGCGATACGCTCTCGCAGTAAACAGCGCTCATCAAACGCGACGGATTATTGCCGACATGCGCTCTCGTAAAATAAACTCACTTTTATAACGATCCACTGAAATGAGGCTGAAATACGTAAACTTCGTAATAATAACATGTTTGAATATTTATCATACCGACATTTTATTTGAGCATGTTTGTGGTTTTGGTTGTATAAAACGAAATAATTGCTTCAATTTTAGACACCTTGCTTTATTAAGAATAAACTACATAAAAGCAAGAGTGAATTGTAAATAATTAAGAGGATCTAGTTTTACTAGGTGGTAGGGCTTTGCGCAAGCCAGTCTGCGTAGGTCATTAATCAGATATTCTACCGCCAAACAGCAGTACTCAGTAATTGAAGAGTGAGTGAGCAAGTGTAACTACAGGAACAAGGCCAACATCTTAACTCCCAGGGTAAGTGAAGCATTGATGATATAAGGAATGGGTAATATTTCTCACAGCCATTATCTATAAGCGATGGTGACCACTTACCATCAGATGGCCTTTTTGCTCCTCCACCTACCCATGTCATAAAAGTTATTCTCAATGGAGTTTACAGATACAATTTTCTAGCTTACATCGAAGAAAATACATAACGAAGATTTATCATGATCTGTAAATTCGATTCGATACTTTAAATCGTTCGATCGATTTAATTAACATTAGCAGCCTGTAAATTTCCCACTGCTGGGCTAGGGTCTCCTCTCCCTTTGAAGAGAAGGTTTGGAGCATATTCCACCACGCTGCTCCAATGTGGGTTGGTGGAATACAAATGTGGCAGAACTTTATTGAAATTAGACACAATATGTAGGTTTCCTTAAGATGTTTTCCTTCACTCCCGAGCACGAGGGTATTTAAATTTAAATTTGAATTATAAGCACAAATTAAACACATGAAAATTCATGGTGCCTGCCTGGCTTTGAACCCGAAATCATCTGTTAAGATGCACGCGTTCTGGCCATATCGGCGGCGATTTAATTTGAAAGAAGGTAAATTCAAAAGCCAATTAACTAATATCAAATCGTCGATCATACAAACATTCGTTAAGAAAATACTATCGGTCAAAAGTAATAAAAAAAAATATTTAAGAAGTTTTCGGTGCGAAATTTAAAAATTACAAAGCTATTTTATAGATTATTTCACACCTGGGTATGAAACGATCGATCCAGGCCAGTTCAAATAATAAATAACTATTGTATTGTATTGTAAAAAAATTGGTGACGAAAGTTACTTTAGTCGCTTCTTTTCCGCAACAGTGATATAGTTTTTTTATAATCAATAAACAAGTATATAATGCTTTTATATATTGAATAAGGATTATGTTTTTCAACTGTTTGTTTATTCACCGAACTTCTCTTTGTTGTCCGCGGGTCCTGGGATAAATTGGAAATAAATTATTTACGGCACATTTTCATTGGTTGACAGCTTGGTGGATAAATAGCAAGCGATTCCCGCCGATGAGTTAACGACTATTGACATATCCGGTCGAAAACACGATTGATACAAAGCGTCCCTGGTCATCTTAAGCAACGTAACATTCAATAGATTATAAAATGTAATGTATTCTAGAAAACTCGCGAACTCTGAACGTGTTCAGTATTAACAAACAAAACTAATTCCTCTCATGTGAGCCCTTACTTTTATATTCGCTGGACAAACGCGTTTACACGTCTCCCCCGCTTGTAGCGAGAGGGGTATGTGATACTTATCGATAACTGAGAGCTGCAATACCTCCCAAAAAACAGCGTTATCTTCTCCGTCCTTTCGGAGGGTGCCACGGAAACGCTTGTGCATTCAACCGTGACAATCATGAAACCCGTGTGGAATGCGTGTTAGAAAATTCTCTCACAACGACTTGGTTTTCTATTAACCAATTAAAATTAAGAATGATAAATATACGTACACGCTCTGCGATATTGCAGCAACGAGTTGCATTTATATAAATAGTTTACATTAAGTAATTAATGTCGTCACTTTCTGCTCATATATGAAATTTAATATGATGCAGATGCACGAATTTTACTTGAATAAATATTGGAGAATTATCTTACTGATTCAGCGTGATGCAAAAAAAAACGACGACCCTTTTTCATATTTCTGATAACATATACATTGCTACATATGTTTATTTTAACATAACCATTACCATTTGCCAATAACACACCTCTAAGATTTCTTAAGCAATCATTCAAATTGTGACGAACGATAAATTTGCATAGCTTAACAAATATTGTTCGTATATTCTGATCAATCCATTTGTAGACGCTGAGAAAATGTTCGTGTGATGGATGGCGCCGTCAGCAACGTCAGACCATTTGACGAAACACGATATATGATGTATCGATGAAAGAAAATGCATTCATATTTATTCTGAATCATTTCGAAACTCACACATTCATATCACGATGTGGATAGTTACGCGGTGTTAGTATAAGCTACCTAAATTGAATTTGGAATAATATCGGTCTGGATGAGACTGAGAAAATATTTGTCGTGCAGCCGACATTTAACAGAATGAACCTAATATGTCGAACCAGTACAATTAACTAGACCAACGAGGAACTTCAACCTGTAATTCTAATGTGGGTATACTACTAAGATAGCCAACACTGGGCAGTGTTTAGAACGCATGCATCTCAAAAGATGATTAAGGGTTCAAACCCAGGTAAGCACTACTAAATTTTCATGTTCTTAATTTGTGTTTATAATTCATCTCGTGCTCTTGCCTGCAAACCTGCATGTGTCTAATTTCAAACTAAATTCTGACACATATGTATCCACCAACCTGCATTGGAACAGCGTGGTGAAATATGCTCTAAACCGGAGAAGGTTTTCAAAGAGAGACGAGACCTTAGGTCAGTAGGGGAAATTTACAGGCTGTTAATGTATACTACTAAGCTTCGTATTGGCGTTCAAACTATGGCAAATTAAAATATCACAATAAATGAGGATTTTTATGGTATACATAGAAAAGCTCACTCACCTTTCAAACTTACCTAAAGAGGCGAGCTTGCACAAAACCCTACCACCTAGTAAAACTAAGTCCTCTTAATTATTTACAATTCACTTTTTCTTATATGCAGTTTCCTATTTATAACATTTCGGAAGAAGTATATTATATTCAAAATGTAAATTACGATACCGAATTTAATTAAAAGCAATTCAGGCTTTGATTTTCGTATGTTGTATACGCAGCCTACAAACTAACGAGATTTATAAAAGTCGTTTTTGTCAACTGAAAACTAGGTTACTCATGACGTAACTTAGTATTTTGTTAAAAAGACGAAAGGTGTATTTTTGGAACGAAGTTCTTTAACGCGGCTTAACGTAGAGAGAACTAGCAGAAATCATCACATAAGGAATACCCCCTACATGCAACCTATCTCTAACTCTCGTTTTAATTCATTTAATAACATTTTATTAATAAAAAAAAGAACTAAAGAAATTCAAATTGTTTAATACATTTAAAGAACTTTCTAAGATTACGAATATCTTCTCAGATATTTTAAAACGTTTCGTTAAATTAAAAACTCCTTCAACCGTTACAAATTAAAATTACATTATTCAAAGCACGACAGCAATTCTAAAATAGAAACTAACAATTTGTATTAAATAAAAGAGCAAATAGAATGAAATAAGCCCTTGGGAAGTTAGTTTCATTACACTTTGTATTAATGAGACCGGTGGTTAGTGGAGAAATAAACTATCACGCAGTTAGTCACGTCGTCAGCCGTCACGTTCTGTTAGCATGAGTAAGACTGCCTAGTTAGACTCGTCTGGCTATCAAGTCGTAGAGGTCAAACCAGAGCACTAAAATATATTAGTCATGTCCAGAAAATCGCAGAAATTAACAGTGTTTACATTCCCATGCCTCGAAAACCACGTAATAAAGCCTTTGATACTGTGCTTGAACTTCCAGTCGTGTCAGATTTTATGTCCGTTTAGATTATCAAAGTGAAGGAATCGAGAATGTAACTGTGTTTGAATAAACACTGGTGCACTAATATATTCAGAGAAGTTGGCTTGTCTCAGGATAATGGCCGCCGTGGATCATAACGATCACAGGTAAGAAAAATAATCGCAGAATCGCCGTAATATGATTGAACCAGCTCGACGATGATGTTACGGACAAAAAATGTATGTTGCTAAAAGACAATACTACAAACGCCAACCCATAGGAACAGCATGATGGAATAAACATTTTCTCAAGAGAAAGATTGTTTGTCGAGCAGTGAGCCAATGCTAATTATTTTCGTAATACAAATTATATAAAATTTATGAAACATATAACAAAACATTCTAGCTTTACGTCAGACTAATATTATAAATGTAAAAGTAACTCTGCGATACGTCATAACCACTAAACCACTAAACCAATCCTAATGAAATTCCCCTAGATAAGGATAAATAAATTACGGGATTCAGGGCCAAATACGAGATCTTCCGGTGAAACAAATTAGACGCGGATGTAATAGAAATATTAAACATGTTTATTGCTAAAGGTTCCACTTACAAAATTATTTTTTTTATACTTTACTAATATTATAAATGTGAAACTAACTTTGTCTGTCTGTCTATCTGATACGCTTTCACGGTCAAGCAACTGAATCGAATTTGATGAGATTTGGTATAGAGAAAGCTAATTTTTCATACCTGACAACCAACCCCCAAAATACGAGCGTAGCCGCGGGTCACATCTAGCTGGTGATATACATGATAAAAATAATAAAAACAACCGTGATAGTTAATATTAGTTTACGACATTTTTTTTTTCATTATAGCCTGTAAATTTAGCCTGTAAATTTCTCACTGCTGGGATAAGGCCTCCTCTCCCTTTGAGGAGATGGTTTGGAGCATATTCCACTAAGCTGCTCCAATGCGGGTTGGAGGAATACACATGTGGCAGAATTTTGTTGAAATTAGACACATGCAGGTTTCCTCACGATGTTTTCCTTCACCGCCGAGCACGAGATGAATTATAAACACAAATTAAGCACATGAAAATTCAGTGGTGTCTGCCTGGGTTTGAACCCGAAATCATCGGTTAAGATGCACGCGTTCTAACCACTGGGCCATCTCGGCTCTCAGCTAGTTTACGACAGCAACCTAAAATATTTAAATCTACTCGGATGAAGGCTAGACTAAGTAAACAACAACACGAAAATGTGCCGCTACTGGACAAAGACTATAAGAAATTGTTTGGAGTTTCTACCTCATCGCACCACAGCCTAGTTGGCATAATTTCACTGTGTGTGTAAAATGTATTCAACGATTGGAACCATTGCAAGTAGGTATCGATGATCAATAAAATCGACATGAATATTTACAAAGTCGCTTCCCGCCGTCGTGTACGCTTTGATCTTTTAAACAACGCAATGGATTTTAATGCGGTTTTCATAAATAAACAGAATGATTCAAAAGAAAGGTTTATATGTATAATACATTTATTTACTCTGTGGAACCAGCATTCGACGGCGGTTCGAACCGACACGACTTGGAAACCTTCCAGAAAAGAGCCTACTCATTTCTCAAAGGCCGATAACGCACCTACAAACGCCCGGATGTTGCAGATGTCCACGAGCCGTGGTAATCGGTTCCCATCAGGTGAGCTTCCTGATCGTTTACCACCTACAGCTTAAAAAATTCATATAATAGAAAAGTGCCAAGAATTTCAATAATCCTAGCAGGAAAATGCAAGACTTTTTATGTTTTTTCTTCTATATAAAGGTTGTATATATACTCTTATTGTAATTGTGTGAGCCCGGACGGGTAGCTAGTTAGCAATAAAATGTGACTGTCACGCGGCGCCCGACTGATGTGAAACATCGAAATTGATGTTCATTGAAATAAAATTGTAAAAGAAAACCAAAAGAAATAAATCTAGTGAAGAAACAATTAATAATAAAAATAAAGACATTCGTTACTAAATGACCTTTTCTATGAATTATAATGTCAATTAACGAAGTATACAGTATTTGCGCCTTACGCATAACACAAAAAAAGCAACGAAGAATCAGAGTCACGCCTTGTACAATACGGCATAACATAGCATTGCCTTTTTCCGTCAAGGCGTACGAATCGATCTCATCCTACATAACGCGCCAGTTAAAGATAAAATTTTATTTGACACTTCTTGCACTCCATATTTGGAATACATTCGACCCTTCCAGTATTCATATTTCGAAAGAGTTATTAACTAGTAGCATGTAATGTGTCCGCAGAGAGTCTAGCCTTCGCCGCGAGGCAAGTGAACCGCCTAGACCGCAACTGAGAAAGTTTTTAATCTTTTAAAGTTCCCAAGAGGTTTACTGAACATGTATCTGGCTTACGGAGTATGCACGGAGATACAAATTGACTTAACATCAGGATAACTTTTAAATATATCAACATATATGATAAACATCTTCGAAAAATATACTCTAAAACTTCAGTTCAAAATGTTATCGCTAATATTATCTTTTTTTGTTTGTTTAAGTTGTATTGTTGTTGATTATGGAACTGAATAAAGCCTTTTTTATATCAATAAGATTAAAGTAAATTAACAGACAAAATATTTTTCACTACTAAAAAAAATCTAGATCAAAATATACTTTATTCAAGTCGACTTTTATAAGCACTTTTTAATTGACATTTTAAAAAACTATCTTAAGTTACCACCGTTTCGGAATGTAGATTCTACCGAAAAGAACCGGGAAAAAACTTACTGGGGTTAACCTCCCCTTTTGAGAAGCTTTTGGGGCTCTTATATTCCTCGAGGCTGCTCCAATACGATGAGTAGATAAGACGCGTATGTGGCACATTTTCATGTAAGTCATTCAGGTTTCCTCATTTACCGCTGAGCAATAGAGGTATTATAAACATATATTATAAATAAACAAAAAAACTAGTAGTGTTAGCCCGGGATTGAACCTAAACTCTTCGCTTAATATTAAAGTGTTATAACACCTTGACTTCTAAATCCTAAAGTAACTAACGCCAATATGTAAAAAAGCGTCGATATAAAACCTTTAACTTCTTTTAATTCGGTTAAAAAATAGATCTCACAAAATTTCAGCTATTAATATAATTGCTTTTTAAAATTTAAAAAATGGAATATTGCTCGTCAGTTAATCCGGGATCAATATCCGGCCTATGTAACGATCACTATGATTTATTATTTCAAAATGTAGTTAGTGTAGGCTACATATTATATGTTGTATATTTTATAATATAAAAATTAATTACATCAAAGCTGACAGAGAGATAATCGTTGATCGAAATAAACAATTTATATAAATTACTGCTTTTACTTTTTATGCTTTTTTATTATACCTACATAATTATATACAATATGTAATGTGTTTACTCGTAGTAATTGGGATGTTTTTGTGGGATTTTATGCGATTTAAAGGATTATGGGATGTTGAGCCGGAAAGGACTCCCTCCCCCCTAAAACTAGCCCTGAAAATAAATGAGTATATAAAATCAAATTTATTACAAAACGACAAATAAATCAAAAATCTTTGTATAAATAAATCTACATGAGTGTGTGTACTTATTAGATTTCGACGTGTATTGAAAGAGGATTTTACGTTGAAATAATTAAAATAATGTCGTGTGAATCCTATTGGAACAATTAAAAAAAAATTAAATAATTTGAAATTAATTGTTGCCAGAGTATTGGCGCTAAACACGCAAAAAGATTGTTCATCGCAATCTGTAGTTCACTACATCGTACATTCGACACTTACAAAAAGTAATATTTTTAGTTAATAAGATGATAAGATTTACTCAATGAAACCGCCACTGAAGATTGTCTTTTCATGACATCGGTCCCGAAATCTGTCGAAATGGTGAAGACTTATTCGTCCAAAAGTCGTCAGATGCTTTTGCTTTAATACTTGGATTGATTTCCAAGTATTCCATATCAAATCGACTAATGAAACTTTTTCTAAGTCCGGCAAAAAGGCCTATTATAAATTGCCTTTTTATAAAAAACATCAACCTTAATAAATATTGTGTACCAAGGATCTAACAAAAAATAAATTTTAGGACTTTTTTTTACGTCCCTATCAAAAGAAAAACGAAGTGTGAACATGTCGGGATAGAACTAATCTGCCTTCATCTGTTTGTGAATAGACTTTCGAGTAGTCTTCTAATTAAAAAATCCTCTTTGTTATGCAGATTCTTTCGGGGATCAAGTGTAGACAGAACAGATCAATATTTAGATATACATATTTAGACCTAGATGTATGATGAACCGTCTTTATATTTTGGTACTACTGTTAAAAATAGGATTTTTTAAACCTTATCTCTATTTATAAATCTACTCACATACTTTATACTTCTACTCTTCTATACATATAATAAAATTGGAGAGTCCAAAATATTTCTTTTTATTTTTTGTGTGTCTGTCTGTTTGTTCCGACTAATCTTTGGAACGGCTGGACCGATTTTGACTGGACTGCTGATACTGAGGAAACGATGAGCTGGTGTAATAACGAGCAACTTAGGCTACAGCAATAACTTTTTCGTTCATTTCAAATACGCACGAAGCCGCGGGCACAGCTAGTATCTACTATAATTCTTTAATACTAATGTAACACAACAGGAGACAATTCTACTAATACTACGATTATGATACGTTTCCGATTTATTCCGATCCAACTTCAACGATACAAATCGTGACAACACAAAAATAAAACTCACCTTAATCTTAACTGAGGGTCAAGTCTACTTATTTATATCAATTATGATACCAACCCGAATTTCCGAACAATAGCTAGTCTTCCGACCCTAGCAAAGTCAACGGGGAGTTTGGTTCTTTGGATTATATATATGTGGTCATTTATATTGAAATATTTATATGTATGTTTTATTGCCAAAATAATTTTAACGAATTGAGTTTTAAGATTGTACCTCTCTCTTAACTCATAATAATTGTTCCTAACATTGAAATAGTCGAGTGAAAATCATTAAACTCTCTCACACAGACCACAGAGCTTATCGACGCTACCGCTGCCGGATGGTCCACTCGTGCCTCAATTGCTAAAGGTCGCGCCCGGATTATTCGTATAATTGAATATGACGCGTACTACGTTCGTCAGACAATATTTTTCCGCAAGCTTCTCCTCATAATGAAATAAAAATGTTACTTGTGCTCTTATCGTTCTCGCTTTCATTGAGTGCTTAAAAAATATTTCAATGTGGGACCTTACATAGGTAAATATAATTTTATATCTTGTTTCAAAATTTGTGTTTATATTTAAAGCACTTATAGCTTAAAGAATGTTCACATGTAGTAATGTTACCGCCACTAACGGAGGAGGTTAAATAGAACGATTAATCGGTACGGATAAACGAACAAAGCAAGCTACATGTCATTGTGTGTGTAGACAAATACTTCAGATTCATGCGTACAAACTTTATCGTAACAAGAATAATGGCAGATGAATGAATGAATCCTGAATGAAAAACTAAAACAACACGCATTTCATATATAAAATTTATAAAACCGTGATATATAAAATATATAAAAAATCTAGTATTTTATAATATTTTAATAACTTATTTCTTATATTAAATTTCAGTATAAGTGAGTATCTGGAAGTAAGTTCAATGACCTCTTTGAAATTGTAGCGAAGTTTATTACTGTGCAAATTACATTGCAGGCGACAGTTCCATACTTAGATTGAATATATTTCTTCTAAACCGAAAAAGAATTTCACTCCGAAGTGATGAAACATTTTATGCTCACTAATTTAAAAAAAATAGAACTACTGCACGAAGATTTTACTATTTTCATTCATGTTTTCAGACAAGACCAATTTTGATACTGTATTAAATATTTTAGGAGTTTTCAACGACCTTATTTCGTGCAACGCCAGACTGTCTTTTTTCATTAGCGAGGATCTATTGTATTAAATTGTGAACTTTATGAGCAATACTTTCATACATTGTTACAATTTCTCAACTTTTATCTCATATCTTTAGATAAAATAAAACAAACTCTGTTTCTGCGTCTGTCTGTATGTCACTGCTAAGCCACTCAACGGATTTTGATACGGTTCTCACTGAAAGAAAGATAAACCAGATATATTTATTTATTATTAGTTTCGTATAAAATCTACAGCACATACTCGTATACCAAATAAAAAAAAAAAAAAAACAATTTTAAAAATTTTTGAAAATCTGTCCGGCTAATTACCGCGGGACCGATTTTGACTAGAATTTCGCGGGAAGGTTGCTGATGCTATGAAAATTAAGCTAGGCTATTTTAAGTATAGAAAAAGAATTAGGATAACAAATAAAATTGTATACGAATATCTGATTCAAATTCAAACGTAGTCAGGAGTAAATTAATGAAACCTTCACATAAACGGTTATGGTTACCTCTCAAATTATTAGGATTAAAATGATATAAAAAATTAAAGTGAAATTAACTTATATCATCTTAGTCAATAAAATAAATTAATCCTATAATCTAAAATAAAAGTAATACATATTTCGACACCCTCCACGCAAAAAGTCGTAACATGATTTTTGGCCAAAATGAGATTTTGATATACTACATACATATCCGTGAAAACCATGTTTTCATAATTTCTCTAAATACCGAGAATTATCTCGCTAATTGTCTAATCATATTTAAACTCCGGCGCATATACTCATGTCCTCGGCTGCGACGATTTGCGTTGATCTATTAGAGCGCGCACAAGTAAAGCATGGCTCATTTCCTACGTCGTATGTAAAAAGAACAAAATATTAGTACGGTGTTTAAAAATCTAAGAATACAAGAAACTGTCTTTTATATTTTAATGTTTTGTGAAAAAATTAATAAGTCCGACGCACAACGATGCAACACAAGTTGCGACTTTATGCTTGGTCGATGTTTGTGGATTATACGTCGTAATTATCTCGTGCCTACATGTGCAAAGCCACCAAAACTGTATGGATTACCTAAGATCCATAAAACTGGTGCTCCGCTGCGTCCTATTGTAAGCCAAATCGATACACCAACATATAGATTGGCTCAACACATAGCAAGGATATTATCACCCCTCCGAGGACACACTGCGGCGTATGTCAAGGATTCTTACCAGTTTGTTGGTGAAATCAAAGACCTTAAATTAACCAACAACGAGACAATGGTTAGTTTTGATGTCCAGTCATTGTATACCTCCGTACCCATACAAGACTGCATCGAAATTGTCAAGAGGAAGCTACAGACACACAACATGCCTATTGAATATGCAGAGCTGTTACATCACTGCCTCACATCTGGTTATTTATTGTGGAATGATGAATTCTATGTACAAGTTGACGGAGTAGCCATGGGTTCCCCAGTATCCCCCGTGGTCGCTGATTTATTCATGGAAGACCTAGAGGAGAGGGCTCTTCACTCCGGACCAATAACACCTAGGTTTTATAAACGGTACGTAGATGACACTTTCACAATACTACCTAGTGATCTGACATCTGCATTTTTAGTACATCTCAATTCTATAAATAAAAACGTTCAATTTACTATGGAATTAGAGGCAAATAATTCTTTAGCTTTTCTTGACATCCTTATCATCAGGAATCCTGACAATACATTAAGTCACACAGTTTATAGGAAACCCACACACACCAATAAATACCTCAATGGTGACTCGCACCACCACCCTAGTCAGTTAGCTACCGTTGGCAAATCTTTGTTTCAGAGAGCCCACCATCTCTGCGATGCTGAACACCTAGAGGACGAGCTACTTCAGGTCAAGCTTGCACTCCACCAGAACAAGCTGCCCGTGCCTCGCCAGCATCGCAGAAGCCGTATCAAGCCACCCACAGTTGAGCGACAACCTGCATTTCTACCATATGTGAAGGGAGTTACAGACAGGATTGGCAATATCTTGAAGCGAGCTTCGATTAAAACCATTTACAAGCCTCATAAGAAAGTGAGCCAGTTCTTGAGACCTATCAAGAGTAATATCCCTTTACAAACTGCGGGAGTATATAAACTCGAATGTGAGTGTGGTTTATCTTACATAGGTCAAACAAAGAGAAGCATCGGTACTAGGGTCAAGGAACATATAGGAGATGTCAAAAATAGGCGTTCTTCAAAGTCTGCAGTCTGTGAACATGCTCTGGATAAACCCAACCATTTTATTCGATTTGATAAACCACAGATCCTCGTTAGAGAACACAGATTCATTCCTAGAATGATACGCGAGGCTATTGAAATTCAAAAACATCCGAACTTCAATAGAGAAGATGGTTGGAGACTTTCTAACACTTGGGATCCACTTATTAAAAATTTAAAATCCCAAATCCAACAGACTGCAAGACCTAAAGATACAGTTAGTGCCTTCTGCGTGCAACCGGAACGCTACTCAAGATACCAATTAAGAAATCGTTGGCGGTAGTTGTAAATAATATTTCTTTTTAATTCGAACAGACAAATGTCACCTTAGTCTGCCCGTGACCACGAACACTGCAAAGTGCTCGAAACGTCGGGATGTTAAAATAAAATAATTAATATACGCGATTAAATCCGTTAAAAAAAACTAGTTTTATTTCAATGTGTAATAATCGCGAAAATCTAAGACAACTGTTTCGTTAAACTGTAATGTGCGAACGAATACAGTCGGAACGAACTCTTACTGTATAAAATATTATTTTATTATTTCGTATTTATAAACAAAAGCATTGTTAAGATTCAATAAGACGGTAAAGTTTAGTAAAATTGTTACGGCTTGCATGCGCTCCGAGATGCCGCAATGACATTTTCATAAGAAAGTCTAGAAGCATTCGCAATTCGACTCTATATTAACTTTATTCTATTACTTTCTTCTGTATTCCGCATGATTTTATTAAATTTCTCTCCTGATTTTGTGTTCGAGTTCTTTTACGGAATCTAGATGTTTGTGAGATCTTACCAAAATACAGCCATCAGTGTGTAATACTTAGTTTACACATTATACGGCCCTGAGTGAACAGTGTAATGTTTACATGGTTTCAGTGATTATGTCGTTAGCGAGTCTCAATAAGTTTGCGAAGTTATTGGTACATCTCAATAAATTGAGTTGTAAGGTTTATTTTATTTTATATAATTTCAATACGGTAGGCGTGCAACTCTTTATCTGTAAGTGGATACCACCACCTATAATATATATACTGTAATAAATATTAAGTATCCCTTACAGAGCCGAGATGGCCCAATGGTTAGAACGCGTGTATCAACCGATGATTTCGGGTTCAAACCCAGGCAGACACCACTGAATTTTCATGTGCTTAATTTGTGTTTATAATTCATCTCGTGTTCGGCGGTGAAGGAAAACATTGTGAGGAAAACTGCATGTGTCTAATTTCAACGAAATTCTGCCACTTGTGTATTTCACCAACCCGCATTGGAGCAGCGTGGTGGAACATGCTCCAAACCTTCTCCTCGAAGGGAGAGGAGGCCTTAGCCCAGCAGTGGGAAATTTACAGGCTGCTAATTTAAATCCCTTACATCGTTAATGCACCACCAATATTGGGAACTAAGTTGTTATGTCCCTTGTGCCTGTAGATAAGTATTCGTGTTTGACAGTAGAATATATAGGAGGGTATCTACCCAAACGGGCTCGCACAGAAACCTACCATCAAATAGATTTATCAATATTATGAAAGCGTTTTAAAATTATTCTTTTTGTTTTACTGTTGAAGCTTTTACTATTAATTTAATATAACCAATATCTAAATTTTAGTCCTGAATCTACTCAAAATAATTATATTTCGTTACTTACAACACAAAACTTGAGTAAATAATTTAAAAATCCAATGACACTTTAAGATGAATAATAATTCCATAAAAATACTTGAAAATATCCTTTTAAGTTACCTATATTTTAGCTAAAACATATTTTTAAAAGTAAATGTAGGAAGTTCGGCGGACAGCGGTGACGCCTTCCGTACTAATGAATATCATGCAAATGAAAACCTAATGAAAGCCACTTTATATTTTCTTTTTATAGAAACACTGTATTGGGAGTCATTTTCATTCATTTGAATAATTGAAAACTTCCTTTTTTGTGTATACAATTGCTATGGAACAGAACGGTTCCTTTTTTGATTTTAATTAACAGCATTAATTGAATGCGTTTTACTCGTTTATATTTAGTTCCAAGTTTTACCGTTATTTTATGATATATCTAGTACTAGCGACCCGCCCGGGCTTCGCACGGGTGCAATGCTGATACTTAAGGTACTACAGAATGTCTTTATGTAGAAAGTTTAAAGCTATGTCAGTCAGTTCATGGCCATATTGATCTATATTAAATGCACAATGTATTCAAGATACTTAATTGGATAAGGATTAATACTGTATCGCTTAAAATCCTTTCATAAATAAGCCATTATTTCTATTAAAAAATAAAGAATAAAAAATGGTTATTGTGGGCTATCTCTAAAAGATAGACATATACCACCGCGCGTATTATTTTCTGTATACCTTTCTAAGGTGTATATTACTTCAGAACATTATTTTGATCTATCTCGTAGGGTTCAGCCAGCGTTTGCAATGTAAGCGCAAAAAATGTGTTTATTTACGACATCATATCAGAAATCTCTAAAATGATTACTATATGCATGTATTATACATATAAAACTTCCTCTTGAATTACTCAATCTATTTAAAAAACAACATCAAATTCTGTTGCGTAATTTTAAAGATCTAAGCATACTTAGGGACAGACAAACAGCGGCAGCGAATTTTTGATCTGTGTACAATCATGTACACAGATTAAAAATTTTAAGCAGACATTCGATTTTCAAATAACGCATAGCATATCGATTATAATCTTTTGAGTTAAGTTTTATTTTGAATATTTATAATTTAAATGAAGTTTGAATAAAGCGGGATTTGTTATTAAATATTAGAACGTATAAATTACCTACCTCTATTTTATAAGAAATCACTTCGCTTTTCACTCGTGAAATATAGATCTTGCGATGCGAGTATTCTTTAAATATTCTAATTATTATAGACAATGCTACTTTTTGACTTAACGGTCGTACTCTATAAAGTCCCGCGTTTTTTCTTGCAGATAAGCTCTCCTGTCCTGATAAGTAATATGTTCAAAAGTATGTAAAATTAAATCTACTATTTATACAACAATAAAATTGTCTTTCTGATTTCTAACATCAGAAGTGACAAATATCTATACAAAGTTTCATCCCCCCATTTAACCTCCTTAAGAGATTAATTTCCATAATATATTTAGTTATTATATACATTTTTTATACACCAGTAAAAAAAAAAACAATTTTAACAAGTGTCACGTATAAATAACTGTTAATATCATTTTTATCTAATTACAATAATAAAATTGTATCGATAGTCGTTGAGTGACAAAATATTTTATATATTTAATATTTTATACTTTCTCTAAAATAAAATCTTATGAAATAACAAAGCATAAAATTATATATAATTTTATGCTTTGTTATATATAGTACTAGTACAAATATTTTTTATCCTTACACATCATTATCTAAATTAGATCATGAGATTTTTACGCTCGTATGATTGCTCACGATTTACGTACGTATTACGTACATCGCCGAGCAATCAGACAGGTATTTACCCACAATGACATCCGCCTGCGAGTGGGTTTACGTGTAATCGGCCTCAACATAGTCCATTTGCATAGCCATCGGCCTATGAGATCCGGCCAATTGGATAGAATATTCATTAGTAATCCGAGCGCGAGAGCGTCTGTTCGCTCGTCTGCTTCCGATATTAAACTATCTTACGAGATTGCTCATAGTACGATTTATATTGCTAATTAGTAAAATGTAAATTTATATACTGTTACCAACTACTCTGTGTCAATGAACTCATATTCTTCAACTTGAGCATTGTATGGTAGATGGATAATGGTTATGTTGTCTTAGATTTTCGCGATTATTACACATTGAAATAAAACTAGTTTTTAACGGATTTAATCGCGTATATTAATTATTTTAACATCCCGACGTTTCGAGCACTTTGCAGTGTTCGTCTGTCTGCCCGTGACCACGAACACTGCAAAGTGCTCGAAACTAGTTTTATTTCAATGGATAATGGTTGTCATTAATTGTGAGAACCGATCGATGACAGTATTAAGAGATTTATGTTTTGCGACTTAAAATTTCTTAGGCCAAATATGACTTATGACTGATCGATTAAGATTAATTTAATACGTATAAAGTTCATGTTTTCTCTGTAAGTGGATGTTTCGATTCTTTGAGGAAATAAACTCTTAAGCCAAAAATGTTTTGGGTTTTATATATAGAATGTAATGATGTAACATTTGTTTGAAGCCGAATTGGATCAGCGTGGTGGATTAAGCACCAATGCTTCTCCTCAATAGAGACAAGTGCATTTTTACATTTTTTTATCCAAATTTAATATTGAAAGTAAGAAATGTCATTCAATTTTATAACCTACAAATACATGTTGAGCTAGCTATGTCATATAAATGTCATTGAATGTGTTCATTGAAAATACATAAAATAATAGTAAAAATAAATAAATCGGCTTTGTCACTGGCCGAATCACCCTTCAAACATTGCGTTACAGGGCGTTTTTGTTTGGCGGAAGAATAGTGATTAGTGTATTCATATGGGATAACACTTTGAACCCAGACAAACTGACTTGCGCAAAGTTTCTTTGAGCGCAAGAAAGAACCGGGTTATGTGAATTTTTCTCACTAAACCTCTGTGATAGTCGTCCTTGAAGCGGATCAGAGCGCCCGCGGGTTCGTTTTCATATGGTTTGTTTGTTCGTGGATCGGCGGAGCTTGCCTCAGGGGCGAGAGAATTTAGAACAGCTTATCCATTGCTGCGTAAAAAAATTGTTTCATCCTTCATAGTTCTTCATAGTTAACTTCTTTTGTTGACAGCACAGTTTCGCATTTACATTATGGACTTCGTGTTCGAGTAATATCAAAATTATGATGTAGTACTTGATGGATATCCTGTAATATGTCAAAAAACCAATTTTAATTTATTTTCACTTGAAATATATTCCAATCTCTTCAATTTGATAAACTTAACTCCAGACATACTTTGCATATGTATGAAGTTGGTGTTATATTCGATATTTGTTTTCCAGAGAGATATACATACATATTTCATATTCTTCCTACTCATTTTGATTACAAATCACTTGAAATCTTAACCAATTTAATCCAACATCAAAACGCATAAAACACACCTGATTAATCTCCAGTTTCTGAAACACTGATCAAAGCTAAATTTACTATTTTGACTTTCAAGCATAAACTATTCAGAGTAGTATTGGTCGATGGCAGCCGATGACTCTATAGGCGACCAATGAGCGTTCCGCTTTTAGCCGAATTAGTTTGTCTGATTTTGGTCATAATTTCCGTTTCTGGAATAAAATGTTTTTTTCAATCATAGCTGTTTTTTTAATGTATGAAATTGCATAAAGTGTAGATGAAAACTGATTTTGAAAAGGTATTCAAGTAATTTTAACAGATATTTTTTATGATATACACATCCTGATGGTAAGTGGTCACCACCACCCATAGACATTGGCACTGGAAGAACACTTAAAATTAATAAATTAATATATATATATTCCTTACATCACTAATTCACCACCAACCCTTGAAGCTAAGATTTTATGTCCCTTGTGCCTAGGTACACTGGCTCACTCACCAGTCTTCAAACCGGAACACAAAATACGCTGTTTTGTAGTTTGGTAGATATATTTTGGTAAGCGTGTAATACCTACCCAGACGAGCTTGTACAAAGCCGGTAGGACTTAATACAGTTAATTAGAATTGTACATTAAACATTTAAATTATCCCAATATAAACAGACGAAAGCACGATCGTATCTATATGATAATAGAACTAATATTGAATTATTGAATGACATTGCTTGGGATTATATTGTGTAATGCAAATCAATGAAATTAAGATATAGTTAACGAAGCGATCATCCAAGGATTTGTGTACATGGCTTGGATTAACAATGATCGACGATGGACAGCATCTTGATTCAATATCGAACTGGTAATTAATACACACAAACGTTTCATACTTTTCAAAATCGTCTGAAATTAGTTTCAATGAAGTAATTAAATTTTATTTGATATTTCCTTGGCAGAATCGTAAATGTGTTTAAATAGTCTGGGAAGAGGTGTGTTTACGAGAGTTTCTATAATGACATTACTCTGGATGCGAAATAATAACTTTCGCTTTTCAAGCGTGAGGTACGATATGAGTCCTTGCAGAGTGCAAAGAACAATTTTCTACATTGATGTATAAGTTTGAAATGTTGTAGACAAAAAGATGGATATCAATAATAATAATAGTATTTAATTAAACTAGGGGGTCGCAAGCGCGTTTATTCAACGGATTTTTACAAATTTCGAAACCTATGATAGATTTTGTTTTGGTCGAGTAGTGTGTATACCGGTTTTCATGGGTACGCCACTCTGAGGTCCCGGGTTCGATTCCCGGCCGAGTCGATGTAGAGAAAGTTCATTAATTTTCTATGTTGTCTTGGGTCTAGGTGTTTGTGGTACCGTCGTTACTTCTGATTTTCCATAACACAAGTGCTTTAGCTACTTACATTGGGATCAGAGTAATGTATGTGATGTTGTCCAATATTTATGTATTTATTTATTTATTTAATTTAATTGTAAACTGACGACGTCTGTTCGCAAGTTTTTCATTTGTTTTTATTTTTCTATATATACAGTCATAGCGCAGCTCTCTACCCTGCCAGTAACTTTTTCCGCTCCCTAAAATTAATTCTTTGTTAAATCGTAATAATTTAGTAAATTGCAATCAAGAATCCTTTTTGATTTTTGAACATCTAAGGCTGAAGCTCGTCAAAATAAGACCGTAAACGATCTTTTATGTGCAGCTATCGTCCCATAATCACTGGGACAAAAGTCGGCTTACACTATTAGTATATAAGATTTGAAAAGCCTTGAGAAAAGAGATTGCTTGCATGTTTTTTTTTATTTTAGCCTATTGGGCGTGTAAATTGTATTCACTTTTATTATTTGGTAATTAGATCTTCGTTTACCTTTTACTGCAATGACTGTAACGTTTGTGTTGGCAGCATGTGTACAAGGCGTAGACTGAAAAGCAGCCAAGCTGAGACTACGACCTTTTCACCAAATCATCAAATATCATATTGTTAACTTTTTTTTTATGGTTTTGTACCTTAATTTTGTCTTTGTTTCTTCTTGGTGAATAAAGTTACTTATTATTATTATTATTATTAGATGGTCGTGTGGTTAGAACATGCAGGGGTAAGCACCAGTTAATTGTCATGTGATTAATTTAGGTTTCTCTTCCATCTCATACTCGACTGTGAACAAAAACATCAATATAGCTGCATACATCATAAAAATACACTACATAAAAATAAAAATACACTACATACAAGTTGCATTAGAACAGGATAGTGAAATGATCTCCAAATATTGACGTCAAAAACGAGACGAGGTTTTTGCACAGCAGTGAGATATTAAAGGATTATTTCATTTACTTCATACACTTAAATTACCAGCCTTTGAAGTATTTTGTATTTGTAGGTCATGTATGAATTTCTGTTGAACAATATTTTTCGTTAAAATTTACAATAGCATCTTTTGAACGCCTTCTTGACCTATTCGTCATATGACTTATATTTGTTGGGATCGCGATCATACAAGTAGCTCACCTAATGGTAAGTTAACCTTATACACTGTGGGATATACTTCTAACAGGAGTAATGCACTGCCAATCACGGAATATAAGATCATATGTTATGTGCCTGTAAATAGTCTTGCGATGGCCCAGTGGTTAGAACGCGTGCATCTTAACCGATGATTTCGTGTTCAAGCCCAGGCAGGCACCACTGAATTTTCATGTGCTTAATTTGTGAAGGAAAACATCGTGAGGAAACCTGCATGTGTCTAATTTCAACGAGATTCTGCCACATGTGTATTCCGCCAACCCGCATTGGAGCAGCGTGGTGGAATATGCTCCAAACCTTCTCCTCAAAGGGAGACTCTTGACTCAATCACCATTCACAAGACAAGACAAAAAGACGGACAAAATTGTTATTTAATGGTAAAATAACTAGATAGTGGGTATGAACCTACTCAACCGTCTTTGCACGAAACCCTTCCAGCCGTAAATTCCAGCCAATATTTCTTCTTTTTCTATAATATTATAGTTTTTCTGTAATAAAATTGTATTTGTAAAATTTCTTATATTATTGTATTCACTCACTATTCATACATTTACCGTTATGTTATGTGAATATAAAAAGATAAAGAAACATTACCGGTATAAGCGGGCTGTTCAACATTAACTTCGAACTCGTGTAGATTGAATTTCAACTGTATGGTATTTTGATAAGGTCTATTTTTATTTGTAACGTCGTTGTACGTGTATGGTAATAGGGGGTTGTGTGATTTGCGCTCATGAGATTCAATTTCACGCAGCTGTATGATTGACGCGAACATTATGCAGGTGTTCGTCCTTCCACGTAATTTACTATTTTATCTTTTAACGTTTTTTTTTTTCAGCAGTAACAAATAAGCAATGACATGATTACTCAATGACGTTATTTTCGTAAATTTCGCGGGAATTCTCGAACGCACCCTAAAGTTCCTGCAATTTTTTTATAAAGAAGAATTATTTTTTTAAAGTGATTATGTGAACTGATGATTAATTATATGTCAAATCAAGTCAAATTAATTATATACATAATTGTATATGAATAGAAACAACCAGGAGGCGATCGTTTCATTCCCAAGGTGTGCTATCAAACATAAACTCACAAATTGTATAGTAACCTTTCGCACACAAGCGTTCCTTAACATTTTTTTTTAAATTTCGCAACAGAAGCATTTTGATCCCCCTTTCTGGGATCCTGTTGTAGAAGCGTATACATTGCCCCACAAAAGAGTTACTGACTCTATGCAGTCGAGTAACAGGAGTACAAGATTGTGTTTGTTCCTTGTACCAATGTTTCACATTTTCTCATAAAAACATTAATATTTTTCCGTTCATACAAAACATTACAGAATATATATAGAGAAGCAACAGTCAATACCTTAATTTCTTTAAATTTATACCTTAATGAGTCCTAGGTTATAGATTGCGCGAATAGCCCTCTTCTGCAGCACAAATATAGTATGGATAGTGGCTGCTTTACCCCAAAGCATAATACCGTAGGACATTATACTGTGAAAGTAACTGAAATAAACTAGGCGAGCCGTATCAACATCGGTTAATAATCTAATTTTTTTTACCGCAAATGCTGCAGAACTCAGTCTACCCGCCAATCCGTTTATATGAGGGAGCTACTGTAACTTGGCATCAAGAGTAAGGCCAAGAAATTCAGTTGTTTCAACTGGATCCATTCTATAATGTATTCTAATGCCATGTAGTAAATAAACACATTTTTTGAGCTTACTTATTATTTTTATTAGTGCAAAATAATGTACTACAGTATTGTATACCTTAAAAAGATCGACAAAAAATCCTCGATGGTAAACATCTATCTCATAGGGATAACCCCCAATAATCATTTTTATCCTTTATATTTTACGATAAATAATGGCTTATTTACGAAGCGATTTTAAGAAATACAGCATTAATCCTTATCCAATTAAGTACCTTTAATACATTGTACATTTAATAAAGACCCCATTTTACCCTTTACAGCTTGTAATTTAAATGAATATTTTCGAAGATATTATAGATTTGAAAAGCACGGACATAGCGGTTTGTATTGTCATGTGTAATGTATATTGAGGTATTTAACAACCCACACAGGCTGAAAATTACAAATTAGACGAAAAATTACAAATAAATTAATTAATTAGTATTAAAACTGTAAATACTATTCATACATACTGAATAGAACGTTAGACATTTGTAACTTCTCCAATTTTGTTGCCGAGATGTTGTTCCGTATTCTGTACTGTAATTAAACATGAGATTCAGAACCCTCATTACAAGTTGAAATAATAAAACTGACATGAACGATTCATGTCTCGCTCTTGACTGGATATATTTAAATTTCAATACAAGCATTCACTGTCTTCGCACACGGAACATGTTTGGATGAATACCATTGTTATTTTTACAAAGAAAACTCGAGACGACAAACTGCAACGGCAAACTTCAGTCAAACTGACTTGAATACATCGCTCATTGAATTATATTTTGATGAAAAGTAATTTGTAGCCTTCCATTGATTTCAAGTACACATTGTGCTTCCTCTGTAAATCTGGTAGTCTAATCTGTAAATATCAGATCGGAACGATATAGAAATAAATACGCTGCAGCATCGTCTTCTTGTGGGATACTACACAGTGGACAGAATAAAAACCCTTTCCACGAAAAAAAAAAATTTAATCTAATAATTTTATGGACATTGGTTTAAATCGTAGAAATTACAAGATTAATTAATATGTCTCTCTATTGTATAAACATCAGTTATTATTGCAAATTATACATATATAATATTTTATATTTATAACTTTGTGTTTATCGCCAGTTCTTGACTGTGAAAGCAAAATTGTATCTACTTTTTACGACTGTTTCTTCCAATCCCTAATTATACTTGGTACAGTAAGCTCAAAAATTATTTATTCATCTGTTATAGGTTGTTATATGCTCTTTGAATAATTTAAAAAATATATTCCATTTATCTCAGCTAGAGCCGAGATGGCCCAGTGGTTAGAACGCGTGCATCTTAACCGATGATTTCGGGTTCAAACCCAGGCAGGCACCACTGAATTTTCATGTGCTTAATTTATGTTTATAATTCATCTCGTGATCAGCGGTGAAGAAAAACATCGTGAGGAAACCTACATGTGTCTAATTTCAACGAAATTCCGCCACATGTGTATTCCGCCAACCCGCATTGGAGCAGCGTTATGGAATATGCTCCAAACCTTCTCGTCAAAGGGAGAGGAGGCCTTTAGCCCAGCAGTGGGAAAAATTTACAGGCTGCTAATGATAATGCTATGCTAATGCTACCTGAGCTACGGTGAGCGGATGCAACATTTGCTTAGGCTTGTTTAATTCAAAAACATATAAGAAAATATCTAAAGTATAAAAAAAAAATATACTTAAATTTTTGGATCGTTCAATAAATGGCTTTTTTGGTTGCAACATAGTACATATAATATGAAGCTTTATCTATAAGCCTAACTTAATTCTACAATATAGAGTCAAGTCTTAAATTGCTTCATCTACTTTTATCCAATACAGCTTCATCAACGATGTTTCCTTAACAGCCAAACTCTAGACGAATCATAAACACAGATATGTACTTACCTACATAAAACTCAGAACTTATCTTAATTTGATTCTGTCACTGTCAAAATACCTACTGAATGTGCTTTAACAAACCACTAGTATCAAAATTATAGGAATCTAAATTATAGGAATTTATATTTATTATTTTTTTTCAATCATAATGGAGATTAAACTGAAGTAATTCTCGTAAAAGATTGTATATTTAAATCATCTGCCTACGTACGTGCTTTCGTTTAATTTATGATTCACCCACGATGAAGACTTAATAACGCTAATAAGTTTAAGTCAATGAAGCGTGAATTGCGAACGACATATTTGTGTCCAAATATTGTTTATGATCATTATTTATTTATAAATAGGATTGTGTCACGCTTGTCACGTCTATGGTCTAATTTTAAAGCGAGTGAAAAAGCGAGACGTAGCTACTTATGTATATATTACTTCTAATTTCCACCCACAGCTTAATATGCACGTGAAGAGGTTACGCGAAGGTGTTAGGTACATATTTCGATATAAAAAATGCTAATATAACCTGTGCTATAATATCTGTGGGCCAAACTTCATTCAGATCCGTTGAGCCGTGTTTGCTTGATTGATTAACATCCAACCATCCAATCTTTTGCATTTGTAATATTACTAAGATTAATACTAAGCCTCCGAAACGCGCTGCATCTTTTATACCAAAATAATTTATATGAATCGTTTTTGTTTTTTCTTCTATTAAGCTTTACAAACAATCGTCTCCTCGTTCTATATGTACCTGGTATTGGGTATTGCATCATATGTGTAGTGGTATCTAACCAGACTAGGGTTGAAAATAATGAAATGAATATTCAATTTGAAATGAACAAAACAACAAACCAATTTATTTATCGTTTCATTCGAAAGTCGGAAACATATTGAAAGTTTATTTTATTATTCCAGAAAGAATTTCATAGGAATATCCTCCAGGATCGGAGTGAGTCAAATTCTCTAGAGTTCAATACATTCGGATATCCTTTTGTGATTGGAGCGACGCAAAGCGTATTGTTACAGTGAGGCTTCTGTTCCGAGCAGTTTTGTCGGAACTTCCACGGATATTGTCTCCGTCGATCATTCCAGTCGCTCTACAGCCCTTTTAGACGAATTGCGATCGATTTCATGCGTCCGAATTCCTTTTAAAGGTATCGTTATAAGTTTCATTCCTAGTATTTAAAATAAAAATCAGAATATTCCATATCGTCGTATCGTATTCTATATACGTCATGTCGCTGGACCAAAATGAATTAATATTCCTTTTGGTCCATCGCCATTTGGACTAGCACCGGTTCCAATTGATGTTGTACTTAATTTGAATATATATACCAATGTTTCTATATTAAATGAAGTAATTTGCTTTGATTATATTTTATTTGAATGTACTAAAAATAACTGACAAGTTCTTCTGTCTCAAAATAAATACAGAGTCAAGTGAACATGTTAAGCGCCTACGAATAAATTTCATATTTTCGTAATTTACAACTCAATTACGTTATTTTAAAAATGTTTGTATTATATATATTAAGGGCGAAATGAACTAAAATGGTTTGAATTATAATCATAATATTAATTAATGTCGTACTTATACCATAAAATACGGTAAATCTTGTCTTAAAAAAAAAAAAAACTAGTTATGTCATCTATTATAATATTATAAAATTTAACAACTTATGCTATGTCAATCGGAAATAAATTATTATTTAAAATAAATCTGAAATAAATATTTAGAATTTAAGTTAAAAAAAATGATATTATGCATAAAAACTGATTTATTTAGGTATGAAACAATAAAAATTGATTTTTGTGAAGAAATTAATGAACGAAAATTACAAAATAGATATGGAATAAAAACCATAGTTTCGGTTATTAAATAAATTTATTTTTGAGAGTGGTGTCATATCGATCGCCGTCAAGTCACCAAGGTGCGACATTAAAACTCTCACGGAAAACTAATTATATTTATTAGGAATATTACAAAAATTTCACAATGTTGCATGTACCCGTGTAAATTATTTAATGGTTCTCTCGCGATTGTCGTAAACCTAAATTTTTGCGAGAGGGTCGGACCTCAGACTGCACTCGTTAAACTCCGATCGTCCACTAAATCTTACGGGTTTACGATCCTACAAAAATTGGGGCACCTCACACCGCAGCGGACAAAGGAAACCTGTTACAGAATGTTAACGCTTTTGTCTTTCGTAAATGGTTTTAAATTGCGACTTTGTAAGATAATCGGCCAGGCGGAAAAGTTATCTTATTAAAATATTTCAGCGTTTATATTTTTGTTACGATAAATATTTTGTTTAAAGTTAGGTTTGAAAATATTAATATATTATAATATACCATTTACTAAGGTATTGAAAAAGTATTCACGAACGCTTATTAGTTAATAAAGTTATAATTATAGTCTAGCAAAGACAAAAGCATTAATAAACTCATAACTGACAATTCAATTTTTCCTCTTTGTCAACCGAAGACGGCTGCTTTTCACCCGCGCGTCATGTCTTTTTTGATACCTCTTCGTCTGACCGGTGACGCCACTTCCCTGACCACGTCACTCAGTTTTCGTTACAATAATAATATTAATAATACTTACATAGCACTAGCGAGTCGACTTGCGTCGCTAAATTATTAATAAAGTAAATAATATGATATAAATATAATTCATATCGTATATCACTCAGAAAGGAGCTTGCACCCAGTGAAAATATTTTTAGTATCGGTTCTACCCCTTACGCATTTTATATTTTTATAATATTAGTAAAGATATACATATAAAATACATATATCATACATACATACGTATATATCATATATACTTCCGTCATATTTAGACTCATAGATCTAAATATTTTATTTGAATCGTTATCATATTTTCTTCGAAATATTTTATCAGCAAAATAAACCCTTACCAACATAGACACATACATATTCACAAAACCCACACAATCACAAATACAGATATATTCAGGATTATTCTCAATTTTCCTGCCAGCTCCGTGAGTATAACTCAGAATTCAGACTACGCGTACACCTGTCGCTGACGGCAATTAGCCGAAACTGACATTATTTTGACATTAGACATTATTGCCGATTTTCATTTCACATGAACACACGTCACTAATACGCAATGTAGTCCTATTCTGTGCAGAGTTTCATATAAAATGTTATTCTTATTGTAATTCCATTCATCATAAAATTATGCATTAAAGTTTGAGTTACATAATACTCTTTATAATTACATTAAACACTATTTTCACTACCTTTCTTCGGTAAGTTTTAACCAGCTAAATTGAGTTTTTCAGTAGAGAAATTCCCAACAACAGCCCGAGGTCTAGAACTTGCTTGCCAGTAACACCGGGAGTGTTATCACTGGCCTTGGAGCCCGCGTAAAGCCAGTGATACTGCATCTGAACTCTCAGTCGTGTGGGATTTGATTTTGTGAGTATAGAAATCGATAAAGCACACTGTGATCGCACGTGTGAACTATAATGTATCCTGCACAATTAGCTAGTGTCCCTTGAGAATATCCGCCATTCTGAAAATTATGATGTCAGCCACCATAATTTCCAGAATTCATTCCACAACCTCTGTTTATTCGACTCACAAATAACTATACAGTAAACTGTTATTTGTGAGTCAAATAAACTTTTAAGGCCAACCTAATTTAGTGGCTAGTCCGGGTTCGAAGCGTATTTGAGTCAACATAAGTTGTTAAGTATTTCTCTCACAATCATACGTACTGTATCGGATTTAGGAAGTTGATTGTTTTACACTAACGGGCATGGAAATCACGTGAAGCACATGTTTTACAATATCATTCCTTGAAAGCATTAAATAGAATTGAAATGTGAAAAAAACAGAGGGCAATGAACTTTGTGCACACACTCTTGTACAATGATACATCATAGTCAGAATCGTTCAGAATATCCTTTTTATCATCATCATCAGCTAGTATCAGCCCACTGGACATAAACCTCTTCCATGGAACGCCACTTTATTCGATCTTGAGCTCTTCGCCTCCAATCCGACAGGGATTAAAGATTCTCCCTTACAAATTCTCTATGTTATTGTACCTTGTTATTTTATTTAAATCAATTATGAGTATCTACCATGATTTACTACGAATAATTTGCGGTTTAAGGATTTCCCTTAATCTCCTATAATGACCCATTTAAGTGCCATGGTTACTGTATTGATATTAATATATTCCTAATGTGTATTATAATGTCGATGTGATACAAAAATATGGCGAAAATACTGATAAGTTTACCTTTTAGTTATATAGCCTGGGTAGTATAGAAAAAAAAATAACGATAATATGTCTGCAAAAGTTCCAATTTGAAACTGCAAAAACTCTTACAGTTAAATTCATAATAACTAATGTCATATTTTTATTATTTAACACAATGGTTTTATTTTATTATTTAGTTATATATTTTGTCACAAAAGTGCATATATCTAAAAATATTACACACAGAGTATCTTCTGTACAAAACCGCGTGCCATAATTTAAAGCAAAATAAACAGGGTGTTCGTAGAACGTATTGTTATGCGATAAATACATTTTATGCACCTGCTATTTCTAAAATATAACTTTAGTACAAACTGCCACATTCATCACGGAATTATATAAGCTTCTTTATGCTCAAGTAGGCTATAGCTTGGTTATTTTAGGTTAAAAGTATACCAGGAAAAGGCTATCTCTTTTGTTAGGGACAAGAGGCACTAGCAAGAGATTGTTTATTATCGAGGAAGACATATATAATCATTATAAATAATAAATTATTATTATTAAACATTTATGAAAACAGAAACCAATCAAGACTCATATATTTTTGGAACACAAGCAGATGTTGACTTAAATTTTAAATGGATTAAGCTACTCTAAGATTTCACAAAAACTAATTCAAATAAAATAAATTAAGGCTAAAAAACACTGACATTGAATTATTAACAAAAAAAATACTACCGTAATTTCTTATCGAGTAAGTATATTTTGAAATTTATTAAATAAATCCTAAAATGTATAAATATCATTAAAAACATTATTGTTATAGTTAAAAGAAGTTGAAACGTTGATTTATTAGCCGTATACCAATGTATTAATTTTATTGTGAAACTAAAATTCTAGCCATTGTTAAACATTTATTCATACCCAAGCCATTATTACTAGAAGAGTGAATATAATAAAATAATCATTTGGTTTTTTTTATGGTATAGGTAGGCGGACAAGCAAATGGACTACCTAAAGTGGTCAACACCGCCCTGTGCTGTAAGAAATATTAACCATTCCTGACATCACCAATTCGCCACCAACCTTAGGAACTAAGATGTTATCTCCCGTGTGCCTGTAGTTACACTGGCTCACTCATCCTTTGAACCGAAACACAGCAACACTGAGTACTGCTGTTTGGCGGTAGAATAGAAGGCACCAATAAAAAAGATTTTTTATAAATGTTGTGGATCTTACAGATCAATAGAGTTTTACCTCACCCGTGGGTGTAATAAGAGCGACTAAAAAAAAAGTAAAGTAACATCCTGTAATATGTCCAACGGCTGGGCTAATGCCTGTACTCCCTTTGAGGAGAAAGTTTGCAGCTTCTTTTACCAAGCCGCTCCAATGCGAGTTGGTTCATACACATGTGGTAGAATTTCAAAATGAAATACATGAAAAATGAACCCTGAACCCAATCTAGCGGGTAAGATGCACGGTTTCTAACCATTGGGCCATAAATAAGAGTGACTAAATGAATTATTTTAAAGTGCCTTTACGATTGTCAAACCAACCTAATAAAAAAAGCATTCCCAGGATGTGTTGGCGTCAGCCAGACGGCTGGCCGTATAAGTTTGCCAATCCTTTCCGTGCAGTTTACAAACTGCACCGTATCCAAATAAATGGAATAAGGGGAAGAGGGTTATGGAAATAAGTTACATTCTTTTCATTTTAAGCCACAACCTCGTGAGCTATACTATAGTTCAATTTTTTTTTTATATTTTGTTTTATACCTTGTCAAAGTGTAGCGAAATTTCCTGTTATTGTTTTTTACATATACACGTGCAAACAAATGATAGTAATTTATAATAGCTTTATATTTCGAACCAATAATAATAAATAAATATGTCTACTTAAATCGAATTATAACCTAATCTACGATTTTATTATCTGTGGAAAAAGGATAAGTAGTTTTGGCGGGTTTTTAAAAAAGATTACATGAGAGAAAAATATAATGGTGTGTTATATTATGAAATAATTGATGAAATACCAGTTAAGTAACTAATGTATCAAATATTCAATTGCTTTTAAAAGTTTTGTTAGATTTAAATATAAATCTTTAAGTATATACATAATAAAATAATTGTCATGTTTTAGTTAATAAATTAGTAAGCCCACCCCTGAAACGCGAGTTACAACTAATAAAATGTATAATGATATTTTAAACAAATCAATATCCGTAATAATATTATAGATTCTACTGAGAAGAACCGGAAAAAACGCAATTGTTAATTTTGCACGCGATTGAAATTAAATCAATTAAACTTAAACAATAATACTTACCTATAATAAAAATATCCTGATAATCAAAACGATAAAATATGAACGACTTCTCTACAACTTAAGATAATATCTTAAAAATTAGATAAAGATCGTGATATAATGTTGGAACAATACATTACGATCACGGTCCAAAAATTTAAAAAGTTAATGGATTTTTAACTTTTTAGCCAATACTTGTGCTCATAATTATACTGAATAGCTTGTAACTGTTCCGCGTTGATATTAAGCATCTAATATATCAATTACAACAGCACATAGTCTAAATTGCGGTAATTAATTTAAAATTATAACGAATAACGAATTTCAATTAAATCTTCACGGATCTAAGATCTATATGGCGTCGCGTACGTCAGATGTAAGATAAATTATAACTTCTTCCAGTCATTGTCTGGCAGACGACATTTATTGGTTTGTTTGCGTGCTCTCGGCGCCATCCCCGACAGGTATGTCCCCCTTTACCAATATTACCGTTAAAATATACCCATAGCACATTACTCACTGGTAATAAAGATATTACCTTTATGTACATACTATAAAAATAATGGCTGGGGTCATTTTGTTTTTATATAATGTATGTACTTTTGACACAAAAACAATCAATGAACATTGATAATATTGTGAAGAATGAACTTCGTTTTCACTGAAGATACCTAAGCCCATACTCTTGAATGGAATATTATAATTGATATTAATTGTAGAAATATGTAATATAAAGGAATTATATTATTTAATGTTCCATCTATTGTGGATTATTTAATATAAATTACGTTTTTTTTTTCATACTGCTTTTATATATTTTATAATACTAAAACGTATTCTCCTGCAATAAATGTGTGTAAAAAATTTCATTCATTTCCTTTGGGTAAATTTGATTTAAAAATTCGCGTACAATATTTAATCCACACATACTAAGAGATGAAGTAAAATAAAATAAATAGTTACATATAAACCAAAAACAAATTGAAAATTATTTAGTCCACGTTTAATTGTAAAATTTTACAAAATAATCCAAAATACAAGCTAAGAACACTATTTCGTCATATTAGTAGAATAAACCTCTTTATGAATATTTTACTTTTTGCATAGGAATATTAATTTCGAGAAAATAACACCAACGTCAACGATGAAAGCATTTAATATAACTATATATTCATAACGTCCCAAAATTAGTCTCTGTAAAAGTGTACCAGGCATGGCAGGCGTCAAAGCAGGCGCGATTTATGAACGGCAAAATGAAAGTTTACACGTATAACACTAAGCGGTATACGATAAATATTAGCCTTTGATGCGCCTTACACAAACAGGGCTAATTCAAAATCACCACCGACATGCACGAGATCGGCGTATAACGTCCCATTTACGATAGTTCCAGGGAAAATGTTCAGCATGGAATGCTATTTTAAAGGTTAGGTACACAGCATTCAATTAACGTAACTACCCTTTTAGATGCAATAGCGCTTTTAATATTTCGAAATGTTTCTTTAGCCGAGGACTGTTTATTCGTCCGTGGAGCTAGTTGATTTGTTTTTAGTCTTATAAACTTAAAGACTAAGAAAATATTTTTGGTAACATATTCCTGCGTTTGTTTCTTAAGTTAATAAAACATTTCGTTTGTACTACCCCAAAGTATGATGACGTAGAACATTACTTTATGGTATAGTAACTTTAAATAAATCAGACGAGCAATATCAACATAAGTCAACAATCTAATATTCCAAACCACGAATGCAGGTTAATCCATTAACTAAGGTTATCTTATTAACTTGAGGGCCCCGTTGCAGTTTATTGTCAATAGTAATATTAATGAATTACATAGTTATAATCTATATATACATATATAGTCTGCATACAATATAGTAAACATAAATAAATGTATAGAACAGATTAGTATTAATCAAGGGACGTCGGTTCAAATTCCTGCGAACAATTAACGATTATGAGACCTTAATCGGCTTGTATTTCTAATATACATACATAGAAACATAGTTTGATGTGCCTGGGAATAAAACTGACTCGTATGCCGTGAGGGCAAACGGTATGGTGCGCTATAATGCAGTCATGAAACCTCACCACCACCACTCTCTAGTTTCGAATTTTCGTATATTTTTATAGTAATAAAAAAATAAAATATATTCCTCAGTTTTCTTTAATTTCAAATTATTTCAATAACCATCATTTTCGGTCTGTGTGTCTTATCTGTAGTGCATCCCGTGACGTCCGCGTTTTATCCCCAGGAGGAGGCCTTTGCCCACACATACTATTAGAAAAAAATAAAGGAAAATATCAACAAGTGTTACCGATAGGCTATTTCGATTTATAGCATAACATTTAAGATACCAATAGCTTCAGGATTATACCCGTGAGCATTATACTCATAAAACATCGAAAATTGTTATCGCTATCCGCTGAACGTTATGTATAATTAACTTTTAGTGGTGCGGGAAGTCCCAAAGTCTTCGAGGAAAAAAAGAAGTTAAATAATATAGAGTTAGGGAGGCGAGGTGAATGAGAAACCAGGAAGTTCGGCAGGTCGGCGATAAATGTGGATTTATGACTGTGCCACAGTGACAGCGACGAGCGCGTAATAAGAAACTGTGTTGATTTAGAATGCGTGATAAAATGGGATAGTGTTTTTTATCCTAATACGTAATTACATAAATCTATTCTCTTTGCGAAATGCTTTAGTTTTTAAAACAGACACAACAAACTCCAAGAAATCAAACCGGAAAATACAGCCAAATTTAGAAATTTCGTAATAAACTATATCAAAGGTGAGATAAATTGGACGTCCCGGAACTCAAATTACATTTTAATACAAACGCATAAAGACAATATTTTTTGATTTATATAAGTATTATTATTATGTATTAGGTACACAATCGGTAATACACTCTTGTTATCAATGATTTGATTATCTGTGATTGTGATAAATTAATCTACAATAAAAAAATCATCACGCGTATCAAGCAAAAATATTTTGACATATAATTTGTACCATTGTATTCTGCGTGTTTCAGAGGTGTTTAGCTAAATATTTTCATACAATATTCAACGAATGACGTAACCACATCAACACGTGGCTGGATGTGCTTATATGTTAAAAATATACAATTCTAAAACAACTTTGTACTTAGCATATTATAAAAAAAACTTCAGAAATCAGTTAATCTAAAAAGCTTTACTTCGTGATATGGCTTTGTGCAAACCCGTCTTGATAGGTACCACCCACATATCAGATATTCTACCACTAAACAACTGTTCTTAGTAATGTTGTGTTCCAATTTGAAGGGTGAGTGAGCCAGTGTAACTACAGCACAAGGGAGATAACATCTTAGTTCTCAAAGTTTCTGGCGCATTGGCGATATAAGAAATGGTTAATATTTCTTACAGCGCTATTATCTATGGGCACTGGTGACCACTTATCATCAGGTGGTCTATATGCTCGTCCACCAATCTATCCCATAAAAATAAGATAAAAATGTTTATGTAATAGATAAAAATGGGCCACCTCATAGGAAGTGGTCACCATCATCATCATCATCTCTCAGCCGAAGGACGTCCACTGCTGGACATAGGCCTCCCCCAAAGATCGCCACTACGACCGGTCTTGTTCAATCCGCAACCAGCGGCTTCCGGCGAACTTCACCTGGTCGAATTGCCACACTTAAGTGGCAGTGTTCACCACCACCCATAGATATTGCCGCTGTAAGAAATAATAAGTATTCAATGTGCCACCCTGGAAGCTAAAACGAAGGAACACAACAATACTTAGTATAGCTGTTTGGCAAACTGTTCTACTTCAAGTAGGATGTGTATAATATGCACATATATCTAAAGATTTCTCCCGGGACATTCATCTTTCTTACATTTTCACCGGAAAGCATCACACAAGATAAATTAGAAGGGAATACGAATATTTCAAAGCCCCATATTCGAGTTGTAATGTGAAGCGTAGTGTTGAAATTTGCAAAGTGTTTGGTGTGAACGTGGATCGTACTTACAGGCAGTTTTTAATTTTACAATATTGCATTATCCACCAATGAAACAAATATAATTGGTTCATAATAATTTATCCTGTTTAATCAAAGTGTATCACGCTTTTTAACGTAAAATAACTGGTGCACCTTGGGTATGTCATCAAGTCGTAAGCCGTTACGTCAAACGGCGTGACTCCCTATAATACCCACATACTCCTCTCTTCACTTCACTACTCTCCAGCCTAATATGTAAACGAGGTGTGTATTCTACAAACTGTATTACTTTATCATTATATTTTAATGAAACTATACTAATTTACTTTTAAAAAAATAATTACTATTTATTGTTTCTTTTTGTATTTAAGTTATTTTATTAAATACATTAATGTGATAAATGCACTCTTTAATAATAACATTATTTTTTTTATTTTCGAAATGAAATGTAATCTCTAATATTTTAGTAATATAAAATAATTTTAATAAAAATTATATATATTTGTTTTAGTATATTAAGCTTAAATATGTTTTTATTATTACATAAGTGTAGTACTACTGATAGTCCGTACTAAATAAATAAATTAATTAATTAATTAACATACTATACTAACTAAAGTGTACTTATTTATTAAGTATGTGTATATATATATATATATATATTTTACTCCGTATCTTGTTATTGAATTCCTTTAATTATAAATCATTTCAATAACTATACATTTCGATTATTATCAAATATATAATATAATACATATATGTTTAAGAAGAGTAATTAAACGTATAAAGAGGTAATGAAATTAAATTATTATTATTATATATATAATTAAACGTAGAAAGAGGTATATGAAAGAAAGAAAAAACACGTGCCTCGGCAGGCATAAGTCAGAGCAAGCAAATAAAGACGATGATGATTTGAATGAGCTGATAATGAAATTATTTTGCTACAAGCTCAACGAAGATGATATCCTAAGGTGATTGGATATTTTATCTAACCGATATCATCAAAATTGGTAAAAGTTTTCTGATTTACATCTTATTTTCTTATCTAAAGCTATATTTCACAATTGAAAAATTGTTCTTGAACGAAGTTTCGTAATAAAGATAGCTCTAAATTTATATCATAAGATTGATATAGATTTAATAAAAAATATCGTAACTCAGTTATTATAACCATCTTATAATTAGTGAGTCTAATAAAATGTTAATTTAAAAAATATATTAAGATATTTATAATATTATTTGATAGTAGATGGCATGGTTAACTGAGCCTCTCTCGTCTCTAATAAAATTAGATAAAATAATGGTGTATATTTTGTAAAAAAATATGTTCTCAATTCAAAAATTAAATATAGATTTACCTAGATAAAGTTAAAAAACTAAACCTTACCTAAATACAGAATTTGAGCCAAAACGTTTTAGCCGATTTCGAGATACAGGAAATAAAGTTATATTCACATACAACAATAATAATCTGTGGCTGTTATTATTCCTTGTTTTTTTGGATGTGCTGGAAAAACTATCTTCAAGAGCCTTGCCTTTTATACTAAATTATCTTTGAAATTTTCGTCACGACCGGAAAAAGCTTTATGCTTTAGCTCCAGGTGATGCTTTCCCTCTCTTTTATTTCTTGATGTCTCCTTCTATTATATACAGGTTTACATATTACTAATTCTAGGCCGCGGCTTCGCTCGGGTTTTAGGGGTTTGTATTCAAGTGTTAGGTATAAAAAAGTTGCCTATATATAATACGTATATATATATAGTCCTCAGGGTTCAAGGTTGCTTTATATCATTCTCATTATTCATTTTTATCAAATTCAGTCAATTGTTTAGCCATTAAAGTATAATAGCCAGACAGAGTTACTTTCATATTTATAATATTAGCATGAAGTTTTTTAAACTTCTTTTTTATTATTGTTTTAATTCGCATAGAATGTTAAACAAAAAAGTCAGTTGCTGATTTATTTAATACGACTAATATATAGCGAAAGGTACTTCTTTCCAAACGGGTGTCCCACGACACCTCTCTTTTTTCTGATACGTATAATAAAATATCAAATTAATAATTGCTTATTTAACACAATAACATTTTATATTAAGAATCGATTTACTATTCGAGAATCGAATTTATATATTCAATAGAATTACATATTGATTGGAGCTGACATGGCCCAGTGGTTAGAACACGTGCATCTTAACCGATGATTTCGGGTTCAAACCCAGGCAGGCACCACTGAATTTTCATGTGCTTAATTTGTGTTTATAATTCATCTCGTGCTCGGCGGTGAAGGAAAACATCGTGAGGAAACCTGCATGTGTTTAATTTCAACGAAATTCTGCCACATGTGTATTCCGCCAACCCGCATTGGAGCAACGTGGTGGAATATGCTCCAAACCTTGTCCTCAAAGGGAGAGGAGGCCTTTAGCCCAGCAGTGGGAAAATTTACAGGCTGCTAATGCTAATAATGCTAAACATATTGATAACCAAAGTACTGCTACTAATAATTAATAATACCTACTACTCGAGAACGAACAGCGAAAGTGACTCAATATTTAATCATTAGACATATTTTCACATTGCTTCCTTTACCACCGAGCACAATATGAAATAAAAACACACACTAAACACAAAACTCACTCACTACTACTCACTTGTACTTGCTCTGTTTGTTTGTTTATATTTTAATTTAATCTCGACAGACTAAACGTCCGTGTACTTGTAAACCTAATTGAGTTTTATAATGTATTTTTCACAACTGTAGAGCTCTTCTACTAGAATAAATACGAAACTCACTGCAGAACACTAGCGTGAAATATCAGCATGTGACATTAACTATAATTATAAAATAAGGATACATACATATATCAAAATGGCATTATTACCGTAAGTGGACTGTCAATATTTCACGATTGAGATACGAAGTGAATTATTTTATAATCATACTGCTGTTTTTTTTAAAAAGTAACAATTTATATACACTATTGTCACTTTAAGTATGAACACTGTATTCTATGAAGATTATTATGAATGTTTTTGAATTATATTATGAATTTACTCGGGCGGTTTAACTGCAATTACAAAAAGGTAAGTTCTCAAAATATGGAGAGACGACGTTTATAATTTTACAAACCATTTCTTAACCAATCTCTAAAATGTTAATTACCTCGTGCCTATAATTACATTGGATCTCTCAGACTTCTAATTGCAACTCAGCAATACTAAAATACCTGACGAGTGTACCTGTATAGATGCAATTTTACATAAGTCGAGCAAAAATAGACATTACTATTGTAATTCACACTTTTTTTTATTTTTTTATTAATTATTAAAATTAAGTCGGAGAAGTAATTGCAAATGATATTATTTTTTAGACGTAATTTATTAATGAAAACTATTCGCACAGTGGTCGAAATTTGACCATAAAAACATTATTTAGAATTTAAGGTAAACTTAAATTAATTAAAATTTTTCGAACATAATTTTTTCGACTCTTATGTACATTTTTTACAATTCCTATGTTCTTCAGTAGCTACCGAATAAAAAAAGATAAAAAGAATAAGTCGGTTCACGCACAGGAGGAAAAGTTACTGTTTTTTCTTTGCCTCTTATATTAAGGTGTATTTTCCCGTCCAATAGTATCGATAATAATAGTACAATACTTTTGACAATAGCTCAAGGGATCAGGATCAACCTACGTCTCTCACATCGCTTGGCTTTTGACGTGCTTTGCAATTGATACGTTACAATATATTGTAATAATATTATTTGTATCGTTAATTTATTTTTAGTTAAATATTTATAAAAATCAGACATGTTATATTATATGTTATAAAATTTAAAAAAAAACATTACATTTTAACAGTCAAACTTTTTTACGTTTATCAGAATAACATATCCAGTACAAATTAAAACGTAACGTTTCCGTCTGTAACTTTCTGACGCGAAAAGGATTGTCCGTTCCGTAACGTGAAATGATTTTTATTTTTGATCATTTTTGATATCCCTATATCTAATTACCTAATCCACTACGACAGATTTTAAATACAAATAAACAAGTTCAAACCAGTTCAGACCGGTTTGGAAACCTCGGTTGTCAGGAAAGGGAATAATCCAAATTACTAAAAACACGGTACACTACTGTATAAATAAAAAAAATTTAGTTAAGAGACAAAGCCGACATAAAGTAATCCCCTTTCAAAAGTTCCGTTCAGCAAAATGTGAGCTAACCGACACAGGTAAACCAATGTAAACAGAAAATAACTTATTTTTTAAACTTTTTATTTAACTTCGCCTGTTAGTACGAGTATGTGTGGATCAAATCTTGCAACTTTAAACAAGTTCCACTTTAACCGATTTAGCAGAAATTTTTCAAATACTATAATTTCAGTATACGTATCAAAATGCAATACGATAACCAGAACAAACTCTTGTCTGAAATCGAGTATTTGTTAAACAAAGTCTCGGACCGGCGCCGGCTAAACCTAGTCCAATTTAACCCCAAAAAGTCACAAGTTTGGGCGTAAACCACCAAAAATTTACCATTTATTATATCTCCACACTTTGAGAACATTCCTCTTGTTGCCAGACAGTATCGGAAGACTCAGCATTGATGTTTCGGGCCTCGTTCAGTTCCACGGTCAATTGGATAGTAAAACCGAATCGGTATTTAAAAAGCTTGGTGTGCTCAGTAAGGCAAGACGGCACTTCCCGTCGGCCCATCGCCTAAAACTAAAAACAAGGCTTGAAATCGGCCTCACATATAAGTACTGTTCGACTCGAGTTATATGGACGCTCAAGTCCTTTCCTTTTATTTATCCAATTTTGCATTATTCCAAGAATTTATTAATGCGTTTTTCATCAATAAACAGAGTGATTCAAGAGAAAGGTTTACATGCATATCTTAGTAGGGAAGAGCCAACTTTCGAAGCGAGAACATAAACAAGAATTATTCTTTTTATGTTTGTTCTTTAATCTACATGTTGTATGTAAACCCGTGATTGTGACCCCATATTTAACCCGTGTGTAGCGGGGACGGATAGCTAGAGATTTTTATATGATTAACCCTTAAATTGGTATAGTATGTCCGTTCATACAAAACGAGGGTATTCTTGGCACGTTTTCGTGGCCTTGAAGCTGAGACCTAAACCCAGACCCTCGAGATCAACATCCTTATAAACCATTACAAAAAGGCAGTGGATCGATGTTTTTTTTTTCATTTATTGTTCCACAAAGAGTACATTATGACACATAAAGGCAAATGTAAATGTTCCAATGTGATCCGAGTGATACCTCTCCTGACACGGGAGGAAGCTGTTGTTTTATTTATGAAGCCCTTTCAATTCATTTGGACGATATTCTTGAACCTTTGTCCTTTCCGGGCAAGTTATTTATTGCTGTTGTTTCGTATATTGACAAAGTGTGCGTTCCTCCGAACGTTTGTCTTTGGTTTCTCTATGACCTCTATCAGGGTTATCTCCAAAAACACAAACGCCACATGACTTGACGTACAAATCCTACCGGGATTAGGCTCGATGTAATTGTAATCCTTTTTTCAGCATACTAACAAAGTCTCTCCCAGACATATATATATATGTAATAAAGTTTTATTTAAATGTCAAAAATACTGGCAAGTAACACGCATTCAAGAGTAACGTAAAAAGATATATTTATAAATATAAAAAAAAAATTATATCTACATATCTTACTAATACTATTAATGCGAAAAATCATCCAGGGTGGATGTTTGTTACTAGATCAGAAATTTAGCACCAAGACAGATGATAGTCTAAAATAGCTAATAGCTTTTTCAATAACAATTGGGACGGGCGGAAACTATTGCTACGGTACTAATATAAAGAGTAAGAGAAAATTTCACATTAACAGCCTGTAAATTTCCCACTGCTGGGCTAAGGCCTCCTCTCTCTTTGAGGAGAAGGTTTGGAGCATATTTGATCACGCTGCTCCAATGCGGGTTGGTGGAATTCACATATAGCAGAATTTCGTTGCAATTAGACACATGCAGGTTTCCTCACGATATTTTCACGGTATTTACAGCCGAGCACGAGATGAATTATAAACACAAATTAAGCACATGAAAATTCAGTGGTGCTTGTCTGGGTTTAAACCCGAAATCATCAGTTAAGATGCACGTGTTCTAACCACTGGGCTATCTCGGCTCCCAAGAAAACGTTTGTTAGTGTATTATTTTTACGCGAATGCAGTAAAATATTTAAAACAATAACCCTTCCTACATACGACTTGTAGTAGATGCTCCTAAAAGTTTAAAGATAAATGTAAGCACATGTTTGCCTCGAAGTCTCAACCATCTTTTTCCAGTCTTAACCATCGTTAATTTTTTATTTTTTATTTCGGGAAATTTGTTATATATATATATATATATATATATATATTAATTTATTTATTTTCAGACCCTCCAGCAGCACAATCCATCAGAGTGTGACGCGCCGTGTTCAAAGGCGCGCCACACTCGTGGCAGGTGGGCGGCATCTCCCGCCTAACTGAAGCAACCATGTCCGGTAAGCACCTGCGTCAGCCTGAATGTGAGTGCATGCGCCACCAACCTTGTGAACTAACTGATTTTGTCCCTTTAGTTACACTGGCTCACTCACCCTATAAACCAAAACACAACAATTTACTAAACCTATTCTATTTCATCAGCAGTACTAAGTACTGCTAATTGGCGGTAGAATATTTGATGAATGGGTGGTAACCTACCCAGACGACCTAGCACAAACTCCTACTACCAAGTAATAATATCAACGTTATAAAAATACAACAATATAAAAAATTATACTAATAAATGCATGCTTACCATAAATGTTCCTGATTTCTAGCGACTCATTAAGTAAGTCGCGTATTTCAATCGAAAAGCACTAGTAATAGCTAACTTCGGAACAGTGTGACGGCACTAATGTATTATTATCATCAATCAATCGTGTTTTAAAGAACGTAAATTTAATAAATACATCCGATATTAAAACCTATAAAGTTAATAAAACATAAAAAATTCAGAGTAAACGTACTCGTAGTCCACAACTCTAAGTGATATTTACTTGAAAACTCGTTGCGAATAATTTGAAATTCATAACACGCGCAATTGTGAACACCGTTCGCAAAATAGGAAGTGTAATAAAATATGACTGACTGAAATTTAATAACTGAAATAGAGTGCACGCGTCGCGGAATGCAAAATGACGATGTACTCGCAAATATCTGTTTGTACATGTTCGACACAAATCTAGACACGCGGTAGCGTGTCAGCCAAGTTCTAGTAACAGAACTGGCGTGCAGCACCGTGTGTAATATTACACGAACCATTTGGAGCCACTTTTGACCTCCTCATAACTCAAAAACTATTTGACATAAATGTGTCAAATTTGGCTCATATATTGAGACTCGCGAGATACATATGTGTTCCAAATTTCATAAACGCATCTCAAATGGTTATTTAGATATTAACGTCTAAAAATCGTCATTTTTATCACTGACTGACCTATAGATCAAAACTATATCCTACTTCCAGGTGACCTAGAAAGTTGAAATTTGGCATGTAGGTAGATAATTAGGCCAATATAAAGGAAAAAATCTGAAACTGGTAATTTTTTATCATTTTATTATAATTTTTCATTTTATTGGGTCTATAGGAACACTTATATACTTATTCGTTCCTGTAATAACTGTAATAAAAAAATTATGTAAGAACCAGCAATCAAAACTTATGACAGCCGGTCTTAATGTGGATTTTAAGGTCTTCACGTAAATATATAACAAGTTGAATACCACCCTTAAGTTTTTTAAATCCAAATATTTCCGTTTTATTACTTATTAGTATAGCTGACTTTGGTATTTATTACGTTATTAACTAGCATTTAGCGCACATCAATGGTGCAAAATCTATATATATACTTTAAAAAAAAAATAGGTATTTCGTTACACGGCGCGCGACGTAACGCCGAAGCAGCGGGATAGAAGCGTTGTGATTAAACCTTTACGCGGACGTGTCTGAGCGAGTGGCAACCGCGCTCATAAGAATTATTTCAATGACTTCCGATGGAAGCTGCCTAGTCTATTCGACTGCATATTTTTTGTTTGAGTATACTAGTATACAACAATAAAATAGGTTTCGTGAGACTGTAGTAGAGTATGTATATCGTAACGGGAATGATTTAAGTTTGTACTCTAGCGCAACAAACGGGGATCCTTATTGCTTGGAAGAACAGTATCGAGCGAGCATGCTGATGTCAGCAAAGGACTGGTAAATGGGTCCAATGGCAAAATAGAGAAAGTACATTGAGGACGTCGACAACAGCAATAGCGCACGTAAAATAACAATTCAATTTAAACATAATTTAATTTGCGAACTAGAAGCCAAACCAAGTTACAGATATTAAGTAATGTACATATATGTTCAATGGAAACAATTCTCTATTTGCTTAGCATATTCTATTACTATACACAAATCACAAAGCCTTCGCCTTGACGGTGCTCTTTTCGACATAGGCTCCTCTATATTAAGTAAAGAGCAGGCTTACGTTGGCCTCTCTAGAGTTAAAAACTTAGATGGAGTACATCTTATCAATTTAGGTCCAAGTCAAATCAAGACACAAGAGAGCTCTATTGTAGAGTACAACCGTCTGCGCACATTATACCACCCCTACTTGGGCAAATTAAGTATAAGCAGAAAACGCGTAAAAATATCCGGACACTGAATGGGCAATTCACTCGAACATTTAAGAGGTACCTACAAGAAAAATAAGAACGTATCAAAAAAAAGACAATTATACCCCGTAAACATGAGAAAATAGAATAGCTTAACAAAAACCATTTGGTATTAATTTTGTTATTAATAAGTACCTACTAATAATTTATATACAAAAAGTAGTGATATCCCATCAAAAACATAAATGTAAAAATGAGAGCCAAGTTAAATATTATGATATATACCTTGGTTGTTGTCTTCAACGACAAAAGAAGTGAGATCTAAATTTGTGCCAAGTTAAATAGTCCTTTCTGAAATTTATTTATAACTACATAAAATATCATTTCTTCTTATAACTTGGGGTAATATATTGTTGCCTAAGGTCTGACTTGGCTAGTTCTCATATACAAATTATATTATAGCCTTCGTAAGTTCTAAGCCTGTTACAAATGAATTATAAACACAAATTAAGCACGCAAATATTCAATGGTACTTGTGTGGATATGAACTCGCAATATCTGGTTAAGATTCGTGTTTTCTAGTGACTGGACCATCGCAGCTCTTAATGTACGTTAATACTAACTAAGCAATACTGAGCTGTCCTCCATTCTTCTTAGATGTTCTGAGTTGTAATTTGTTATTCTAAACACAAACTACAATTTGTGTTTATAAACATATAAGAACTAGCCAAGTCAGACCTTAGGCAACAATATATTACCCCAAGTTATAAGAAGAAATGATATTTTATGTAGTTATAAATAAATTTCAGAAAGGACTATTTAACTTGGCACAAATTTAGATCTCACTTCTTTTGTCGTTGAAGACAACAACCAAGGTATATATCATAATATTTAACTTGGCTCTCATTTTTACATTTATGTTTTTGATGGGATACATATTTAATGGAACTATTTCTAAATTACTTCCAATATATTTGAAATGAAGATATATATATATTTTATGATGCAGGTAGGCAAATGGGCCACTTATATACTGATGTAAGAAAAAGAAAGAAATAAAGAGAAAAGTTATAAATATTAACCAGTCCTTGCATCGAAAACGTGCCACCGACCGGAACATAACAGTACTAAGTATTACTGTTTCGCGGTAGATTTTTTGATGAATACCCATTCATCAAAAATACATACAGGTACCAACAAATAGGAGCTTACACTAAGCTCTACCATCAAGTAAATATCTATAAACGCACTTTAATAGACCTTTATTATCTGCATGTTCATAGTCGTTTGAGATTCATAAAAATTGACAAAAATACCCCTTTAGTAAGTTTCTACGTTTAAACATCGTAAACTTTTTTTTTCTACTTATGGAGTAGGTTTTATTTTGACGACAGGCTTGCTATCTTCTAAAATATTAGAGATATCGCATTTTCTCACTGCACATTTTCGCTTTACTTTTGTTTATTTTAATTAATTTCATCGTTTATTTCATATTTTTTCATATTTTTTCACATTTTAATTTTTCTATTATAATTTCGCTAAGTCCTATCCGTTACGTAGTATTAGATTTTTTCATATAAAATTTTTGTTCGATTTTGACCGCAATTTTTCGTGAATCCTACTCGGATCCACCCCCAGATCATCACCCCGCACTCGTTTTCTCGATTTCCACTCGGGAAATCGGAAAAGTCACCCACTCTCAAAACCGAGGTTACCTAAGCGATCGTAACACGGTCTCCTTACAGGCTTGCTATCTTCTAAAATATTAGAGATATCGCATTTTCTCACTGCACATTTTCGCTTTACTTTTGTTTATTTTAATTAATTTCATCGTTTATTTCATATTTTTTCATATTTTTTCACATTTTAATTTTTCTATTATAATTTCGCTAAGTCCTATCCGTTACGTAGTATTAGATTTTTTCATATAAAATTTTTGTTCGATTTTGACCGCAATTTTTCGTGAATCCTACTCGGATCCACCCCCAGATCATCACCCCGCACTCGTTTTCTCGATTTCCACTCGGGAAATCGGAAAAGTCACCCACTCTCAAAACCGAGGTTACCTAAGCGATCGTAACACGGTCTCCTTACAGGCTTGCTATCTTCTAAAATATTAGAGATATCGCATTTTCTCACTGCACATTTTCGCTTTACTTTTGTTTATTTTAATTAATTTCATCGTTTATTTCATATTTTTTCATATTTTTTCACATTTTAATTTTTCTATTATAATTTCGCTAAGTCCTATCCGTTACGTAGTATTAGATTTTTTCATATAAAATTTTTGTTCGATTTTGACCGCAATTTTTCGTGAATCCTACTCGGATCCACCCCCAGATCATCACCCCGCACTCGTTTTCTCGATTTCCACTCGGGAAATCGGAAAAGTCACCCACTCTCAAAACCGAGGTTACCTAAGCGATCGTAACACGGTCTCCTTACAGGCTTGCTATCTTCTAAAATATTAGAGATATCGCATTTTCTCACTGCACATTTTCGCTTTACTTTTGTTTATTTTAATTAATTTCATCGTTTATTTCATATTTTTTCATATTTTTTCACATTTTAATTTTTCTATTATAATTTCGCTAAGTCCTATCCGTTACGTAGTATTAGATTTTTTCATATAAAATTTTTGTTCGATTTTGACCGCAATTTTTCGTGAATCCTACTCGGATCCACCCCCAGATCATCACCCCGCACTCGTTTTCTCGATTTCCACTCGGGAAATCGGAAAAGTCACCCACTCTCAAAACCGAGGTTACCTAAGCGATCGTAACACGGTCTCCTTACAGGCTTGCTATCTTCTAAAATATTAGAGATATCGCATTTTCTCACTGCACATTTTCGCTTTACTTTTGTTTATTTTAATTAATTTCATCGTTTATTTCATATTTTTTCATATTTTTTCACATTTTAATTTTTCTATTATAATTTCGCTAAGTCCTATCCGTTACGTAGTATTAGATTTTTTCATATAAAATTTTTGTTCGATTTTGACCGCAATTTTTCGTGAATCCTACTCGGATCCACCCCCAGATCATCACCCCGCACTCGTTTTCTCGATTTCCACTCGGGAAATCGAAAAAAAAGCCCCCCCACCCTCCCTCTTGTCATTTGGTATATCGACTCAGGTGACCTTGTAAAGGAAACTCAAAAATATTTTTCTATTTTTTCCAAATTAGACTCGTTTCAGTTACACATTAGGCAAACTTTTAATTTTTAATAAGGTCATTTTGTTCTCCAGCTGATGATCCCTACACAAAAATGACGTAACAGCATAAACAAAACTATGGACCGTACCTGTCGTGCGGGATAATCTAGTCTGGGACCAGATTTGTTAAATCCAGATGGACTCGGAGATGGAGACCGCTTCGGAGGCCTCTGTTAAAAAACATCGACCGCTGGAGACGGACGACTCCGACTCCGAAAACGAGGGAGTCAAGTCGGCGAGACCCGCTGCCCACCGCCGCGGCGAAGTTAAAGGTAACGGCCTCACCCGGGCTAGGACCGAATTAAAGGAAAAAGAGGAGGAGGAACGAGAAGTTGCCTTCGAGAGGGCGCTCCGTAGCCGTGCCTTTAAAAAGGCACCAACCGAAAGAAAGGACGCAGTAGTGCCATCATCGTCGGTAACAAAAAGCATGGCGGACCCGGCGACGCTCGGAGCGGAGGAGCTGCACGCGGAGGCGGAGCGCAACGTAGCCGCTATCCTCACGGTTGCCAAAAAATCGGGCAACCTCAAGTTCGGCTATATTAAAAGCCTGAAGGAATCGGCTGCCGCCCTACAGGCTATAGTCGAGGTCCTCTCTTCTCGCACTGAGGCGGAAGAGACACGGCGTCTGCAGGCGGACAATAGGCGCCTGCGCCGGGAGGTCGAAAACCTCAAAGAGGACCTGAAGGCTCACAGGAGGGAGTTTGCCGACATGAGGGCGACCATGAAGGCTTCGAGTGGGCCTTCTCTGGCCACTCCATCCACCGATGCAATGATTGATGAACTGAGAGAGTTCATCACGATCTCGATCGGTGCGATGCTGGACGCCAGACTCCCTCCCCCGAGAGTAAGCAGTCCACCAGCTACAACCGTAGAGCTGGACGTGCCGAGGCCTTCGATGCCACCCACGGCTTCTGCTCCCAAAAAGCAGAAGCAGTCCAAAAACAATAGGACAACCCCGGCTGCAACGGTACCACCGGCAGATAGGACACCCATCCCTTCAGCTCAAGCTGGTACGGGGCAGGAGGAAAGTTGGGCCACTGTTGTCCGGAAAGGGAAAAAGGATAAGAAACCTTCCCCACCAGTGGCAAGCAAGCTCACAACCACCCCGGCGGTAACATTGAAAAAGGGCAAAATATCCATGCCCCGCACCGCTGCCGTCATCATCTCTCTGCAGCCTGAGGCAGAGGAAAAGGGAGTGACGTACGCCCAGGTGCTAGAGAAGGCCGAGCAGAGCGTCGACCTGGCGCAGCTGGGCATAGGGGAGGGCATCAAGATCCGCCGCGCTGCCACCGGTGCTAGGGTCCTAGAGTTGCCTAAGTCGCAGAGTCAGGAGCAGGCTGGGCGACTGGCGGATAAGCTCCGCGTCGCCCTGGATGGAGTGGCCAACGTCGTTCTACCCGTGAGGATGACCGAGTTGAGGATCACGGGGCTGGACGACTCGGTCACAAAGAGCAAGTTGGCCGCAGCCATAGCCAGGGTTGGCAATTGCCCCGTTGACTCTGTCCGGGTCGGGACTGTCGGCACAGGTCCTGCGGGAGTGGGCATGGCTACAGTGAGGTGCCCAACGGTGGCGGCTAAGACTCTCGCCAACAGTGGCAGGTTCCTAGTGGGATGGAGCTCTGCTAGAGTCAAGGTACTAGAGCAGCAACCTCTTCGCTGTTTCCGGTGCTTCGGCCTCGGGCACACGAGAGCCCTCTGCCCGTCAAAGGTTGACAGGAGCTCGCTGTGCTACAGGTGTGGAGGTGCGGGACACCTGGCACCGTCGTGCTCTGCACCAGCCCACTGCGCAGTCTGTGCAGAGGCTGGGAGGCCCTCAGGGCACTCGATGGGTGGCAGGGACTGCAACCCTCCCCACACGAAAGGCAAGGCGGTCCAAGGAACCAGGGCCGCCCCAATTGAATGTAGCCGTCAGGCCTCGGAGGAAGCTCAACGAACCAAAAAATGCACGGACAACTGAGCTTCCTCCAAACGAACGTAAACCACTGCGCCGGAGCGCAGGACCTGCTGCTGCAGTCCATGGCGGAGTGGCAGGTAGACCTGGCGGTGGCCTGCGAGCCCTATTTCGTCCCTCCCCTACCTCACTGGCTGGGGGACTCGGACGACACCGTGGCGGTTCTCACGAGGAGCGGAACGGCCCCCCCCCTCTCACTCATCGAGAGGGGCTCGGGCTACGTAGTGGTGGGGTGGGGGGAGTACGTCATCGTCGGTACGTACTTCTCCCCTAACCGCAGCCTGGCTGAGTTCGAGACTTATCTCGGCTTAGTCAGAGCTGCGGTGGCCAGGCAGTCGCCGAAACCTATACTGGTTCTCGGCGACTTAAACGCAAAGTCGCGTGCCTGGGGCAACCCCGCCACGAATCCGCGAGGGAGGGCCGTCCAGGTGTGGGCCCTGCTCTCCGACCTGTCCCTTCTCAACAGGGGGCAGGTACACACCTGCGTGCGACATCAGGGGGGTTCCGTGGTGGACGTTTCGTTCGCCACCCCTGTCGTTGCACGCAGAGTGGTCGACTGGAGAGTGGAGGAGGAGGTGGAGACTCTATCGGATCACCGGTACATCCGATTCGAGATCTCCACCTCTCGCAGGCCGGCGGAACCCCAGAGGGTGCCGACTACGCTGCCGAGGTGGTCTCTCGGCCAGGTCGATCGAGAGCTGGTCAAGGAGGCCGCCATCGTGCAGCGGTGGGGTTCCGCAGGGAGGACGGAGGGCGCCAGCGCAGAGGAGCTGGCGGGCCGCATGCGCAGTTCTCTCAAGGAGGTCTGCGATGCGGCCATGCCTCGGACCCGGCGCAGGGTTCCGCGCCGGCACGTCTATTGGTGGTCGCCCGAAATCGCCGACCTTCGGGCGACGTGCTGCCGGGCGCGGAGGGCCTACGTCCGCTGTCGAAGGCGCAACGGCCTCGACACGGACCTGGAGGGACAGATGCTGGACGCTTATCGCCAGTTGAAAAAAGATCTGCAGCTGGCGATAAGCAAGGCCAAGGAGAAGGCCAGGGAGGAGCTTCTGGCGGGTCTCAATCGAGACCCGTGGGGGCGCCCGTACCGCGGCGTACGCGGAAAGTTCCGCACCCAAGGCGCCCCCGTGACTGAGACGCTGCCACCGAGTCTCCTCCTGCGCCTGGTCGGGGAACTCTTTCCCCATCCAGGCGAGCATGTCCCTCCGCAGATGGCCCCCCGCTCCGTGATCGAAGACGCAGTGGCTCCACCACTGATCACGGAGCGGGAGATGGAGATGGCCCTCGGCCGCTTGAGGGCCAAGAACACGGCGCCGGGTCCGGACGGGGTTCCAGGGCGTGTTCTGTGCGACGCCCTGGAATTCCTGGGTGCAAGGCTTCGGGAGCTGTTCGACGAGTGCCTGTGCAGCGGGCAGTTTCCGAAGCCTTGGAAGGAAGGAAAGTTGGTCCTGTTGCCGAAGGAAGGTCGGCCGATGGATTCCCCTTCGGCATACAGGCCAATAGTGCTGCTGAACGAGACGGGCAAACTCTTCGAGAAGGTCCTCGCAGCCCGTCTCGTTCAGCACCTCGAAGAGGTCGGTCCGGGTCTCTCAGAGGCTCAGTACGGGTTCAGGGCGGGCCGGTCGACGGTCGACGCCCTGGACGCCCTGAAGACTCGGACGACGGAAGCGGTGGCCCGGGGGCAAGTCGTCCTGGCGGTGTCGCTCGACGTGGCGAACGCCTTCAACAGTCTCCCTTTCGAGACGATACGGGAGGCACTCCGATACCATGGGGTGCCGACCTATCTCAGGAGGCTGCTGGAGGCGTACCTCCAGGACAGGGAGGTCCTCTGGGCGGGGGTCGATGGGAGGTTGGTCCGGCGTCGGGTGGACTGCGGCGTTCCACAGGGGTCGGTTCTCGGCCCAATTCTGTGGAACGTCGGTTTCGACTGGCTCCTGCGAGCTCCCGTCCTTCCCGGGATGGGGGTGTTGTGCTACGCTGACGACACCCTCGTCACGGCGACTGGGCGGGACTTTCGGGAGGCGGCACGCCTCGCCGAGGTCGGAACGGCTCTCACCGTGGACCGTATGGGAATGCTGGGCTTGAGGGTCTCCATATCCAAAACGGAGGCCCTCCTGTTCCACGGTCCACGGCAAGGACCCCCACGAGGGGCGAGTATCACCGTCCGGGGGACGGTGATCAAGGTGCAGGCCCAGATGAAGTATCTGGGCCTCTTCCTGGACGGTCGATGGAGCTTCGGGCAGCATTTTGTCCATCTCGGCCCGAGGCTCATCAACGCCGCCGCCGCTCTCGGCCGCCTCCTTCCGAATGTGGGGGGGCCGGGATCGCTATGCCGGCGTCTATATTCCGGCGTAGTGAGGTCGATGGCGCTGTACGGTGCCCCGATCTGGGTCGACGCCCTCACCGCTGACAACCGGGCCCTGCTGCGTAAGCCGCAGAGGGTCATAGCGGTGAGAGGCATCAGAGGGTACCGTACGGTGTCGTGGGCTGCGGCGACACTTCTCGCGGGCGATCCGCCCTGGGAGCTCCAGGCGGAGGTGCTCGCGGAAGTGTACCGGTTCCGGGTCGAGACGAGGAACCGCGACGACCGTCCAGGGTCGGCGGAGGTCGGGCGGATCAGGGCTCTAGCCCAGCGAGCCCTGATCGCCCGATGGCAGGAGGATCTGGGGTCACCCACGGCGGGCCTGGCGACAGTGGAGGCGATCCGGCCCCACTTGAGTCGCTGGGTCGAGAGGAAGAAGGGCACACTCACCTTCAGGATGACGCAGGTACTTACCGGGCACGGATGCTTCGGTAAGTACCTGCACGGGATAGCGCGGCGGGAGGTGTCACCCTCCTGCCACGAGTGTGGTGCGCCAGTCGACACGGCGCACCACACCCTGAGTGAGTGTGCTGCGTGGGGGCCCCAGAGGCACACCCTTGCGGCGACTATGGGCGGAGACCTCTCGCTGCCGAGCATCGTCAACGAAATGCTCGGTAGTAAGACGTGTTGGTCGGAGATGCGCTCCTTCTGCGAAAACGTGATGTCGCAGAAGGAAGCCGCGGAGCGGGAGCGGGAAGAGGATGCCGCTGCAGACCCGCTCCGCCGAAGACGACCGGGGAGGAGGAAGAAGCGCTACGCGCACCTTCTCCCCCCGCCTCAATAGGCGTCGCGGGGACTAGGGGGGGTCTCAGTACCCCGAGAACCCCCCCTAGGTGTTGGAGGCCCGCATAGGCGGGCCGACCGTCAGGGCGTCACGGTAGCATGCGCAAGCGATCCCGTGGCGCCCGCCGAAAGACGGAGAGGGTACCGCTGGTTTTTTAGTGGGTAAACCCGGCGTACCTGGGCGCACTCGGCGTCCAGGGCTCCGGGGAGTCCCACACACCCCCCCACCCTCCATCACGTGGGGGAAGCGCGTAACGCGTTTTTCCAGCGAGAAAAAAAAAAAAAAAAAAAAAAAAAAAAAAAAAAAAAGGTTTTATTTTGACGCATTATTTTGTTTACTGAATTCATTTACCTAAGTACACTCGTTTTTGCGTTTAAAAAATGTTACGCAAAGGTCTAATCGCTTAGAGCGATATCTCAAAGAAAACATTGATGAAAGAAGCTTTGATTTATTTCAAACAAATAAGAAAAATGTTAGCAATATATTTTTTAAATATTAATATTGAAAATAAAACACATGTATTCTATTAATTTATATTCGTAGTTGTTATGTGTAGGATTGTACACGTGCGATAAGATCCTCCACCAATATGTTTCAATTTGAGTTAAGTCGCTTGTCGATACGAGCTTGGGCGGGACTTCTTTACAGAACTGATACTGTAAAACAACGTAAAACTTGATCGTAGCTAAGTAAATGAATATTAATGTTCCGAACTTTAATCTATATTTTAATATTTGAACATAGTAAAGTAACTTATTTTATTTTAGTGTAAAATAAAGTTAATGTAACATCGTTTGTTTATTCGTCCATTTCCATAAAATACAGGGTGTAAATCGTTGAAAACTGAACCGTATTTGTTAGAAAGTTTCTAAAACACATTATAATAAACATCATATTTTTACCGTGGTTTATTTAAATTCTTAGTAAACAATGTAATTTAATTAACAATGAATAATTAAGCAAGGAATTTATTTGACAAGGAGGAAGTAACTAATTCAAAGGAAAACTCATCTTAAGGCGCATTTGAAGTAATATAATTCCGGGTTGTAGGACATAAAATGAAGTCATATTTAATGGCCTTATTAATAAATATAAAAAGAACCAAATAAGTGTTAATTACATAATATTATCGTAAAGTCAGAAAATGTATTAATATGAATAAAGCTCTTTTTTATTGGACGTAGACCACATTTCTCAGACTTGCATTTCTCTAAAGAAAATTCTAATTTTTATAACAAAAAAGCGATCTGTTTACAAAACAAATATTATAGTAACCGAACTTAACTGTAATATATAATTACACAATAACAACTATAAGCTATATGTATTTACAGACGAATTGATATTGATTGACCTTATTCTTGTTTGAAGTCGATAAAAAAGGTTATTTCTTTAACCCAATAGCCTACAATCGATTACACATATAAGCGAAAAGTTTCCTTTGCAATCGCTCCCTAACCAATGGCTCTAGTCTCTAAGGGAAATAAAAATTTTGTTCAGTCAACAACCAATCAGTAGCATTTGTAAACACACGCTAAGCAAACACTTGCGCCGTTCGTCGGAGTGCTTCTCAAAGCCTCAATTTTCTCGCTCAACATTTCGCAAAAATACGACAATTATTTGTCTAATTTTGTATAAAAAACATAATAGCTTGTACATTTGACTTCTTGGTATATCAGCCAGCTTATAAGACTTTAGATCCCAAGGCCCAATTCCTGAGTTCAATCCCTGTCGGGGTAATAAAAATTTACTGGGTTTATCCATCAAAAACTTTTTAGTTGTAGCCCGGAGCTAAGTCTACACTCAGAAAGGACATAAAACCGTTTGTCAACTATTTCCGGTCGCTTCTTATTTTATTCAAAAACTAATACAGATATAATAAATGAAAAAAAAATAACGTTATGTATAAACGAAATTATCCTTTTATAATTAAACCTATAAATATAATGTACATAAACATTATATAACTCTAGCGACGACAAGCAATGCAATAACTCTGTAATTTAGACAATACTAACACAAGGCTAATAATGAATTATTTTATTAATTAAAACTTTGTTAAGACAACATCTCTACTAATATTACAAATGCGAAAGTAACTCTGTCTAATACCTCTTCGCGCTTAAGCGGCTAAAACGATTTAGATGAAATTTGGTACGAAGATAGTTTGAGTCCCGGGAAAAGGCATAGGCTTTTATTCACCTCTCTAGGGTATAATATGGGGAGTGACGGTTTTAGTGCTATAGGTAACATTATATTTTTTACATTAGTAGCCTGTAAATTTCCCACTGCTGAGCTAAAGCCTCCTCTCCCTTTGAGGAGAAGGTTTGGAGTATATATCACGCTGCTCCAATGCGGGTTGGTGGAATACAAATGTTGCAGAATTTCGTTGAAATTAGACACATGCAGGTTTCCTCACGATGTTTTCCTTCACCGCCGAGCACGAAATAAATTATAAACACAAATTAAGCACATGAAAATTCAGTGGTGCTTGCCTGGGTTTGAACCCGAAATCATCGGTTAAGATGCACGCGTTCTAACCACTGGGCCATCTCGGCTACAGGTAAAGTTTTATAAATTTGGCACGGGTAATGAGCAGGTTCAACCAGTACAATATATATTTTATTTATCCTTTACTATAAACTTGTTTTAAATCGAAACAATTTATACTACAAGTAGGCTTTTAAAAGTATTTTTAACCATCAATTTAGAAGACATACGTTCTCGGTTTTTGCAACTCCGATCAAAGTAATCTAAGTTTAACGTTATCTGTTAATCTCAAATCTTCTTCTTAGTAGTTTTGGACCCTTAACAGAACGCTTGTGGCTGCTCGGGTGATGTACGAACAAATACACGGAATCACTTACTATCGGTTCTTGGGTTTAATTTGAATGATTATAATTTCAATTAGCCGAAATAGGATACAAAGACGATTTGGCGTTCAATCCCGGGCAAGCATTATTGAGTTTTTTGTGTTTTTGTGGTGATAGTATATTACGATTTAGTTTGGGAACCCAACAGCACTGGACCAGCGTGGTAGTATACGGTGTTAATTTTCTGAAAAGTAGAGAAAACCGTTGCCCAGAAGCAGTTATGAACGGCCTGTTATTATATGTTAATTTAATTATAATATTTTACTTTATAGTTTGAGGTCAGACATATGCTAGCATGTTATGTGTTTTATGAAAATGCATAATATTCCAAAACTATAACAGAGATACATAATATACATAAACATTAACAGCCTGTAAATTTCCCACTGCTGGGCTAAAGTCTCCTCTCCCTTTGAAGAGAAGGTTTGGAGAATATTCCACTACGCTGCTCCAATGCAGGCTGGTGGATTCACATGTGGCAGAATTTTGTTAAAATTAGACACATGCAGGTTTCCTCACGATGTTTTCCTTCAACTTTGAACCCCTTCAAGTAAAGTTGGAGTTAAAGGCTTTTATATTTCTTCAAAAGTTAAAAATGAAACCTTCCTTCAGAAACGGGTGAGGCCGCGGGCGTTCATCTAGTTTATTATATAAAACATATCTGTCACAGATAATCTGTGAGCCGAGATGGCCCAGTAGTTAGAACGCGTGCATCTTAACCGATGGTTGCGGGTTCAAACCCAGGCAGGCATCACTGAATTTTCATGTGCTTAATGTATGTTTATAATTCATGTCGTGCTCGGCGGTGAAGGAAAACATCATGAGGTCTCTCGTTCGTGTGACTAATTTCAACGAAATTCTGGCACATGTGAATCCACCAACCAGCATTGGAGCAGCGTGGTAGAATATGCCCCTAATCTTCTCCTCAAAAAGGGAGAGGAGATTTTAGCCCAGCAGTGGGAAATTTACAGGCTTTTACTATCTGTATATAATATAGATGTAAAATAAGTAATTCCCTTATGTAAAATTTTATAGGCACAATATTCGTGTTTACAGTAATCTCTATTGAAAATGATATTATTGTTGATTACTAATTTTTTAAACAAATTTAATTTTCTTAATTCCAAATACAATCATTACAACAACTCATTAGTTGTATTAGTTAAAACTAGAACAAGTTCGGTTTAGAAAAAAGCCTACGTCAAGAAAACTGCCGTGTGAAAGTAGGTGAATGTTTTCTTATATAATTTTGCATCTGCTTACAAATTATCAATACAACTCATTACAATATAACATAAAGATAAAAATAATACTGAGCTATCATATTGCTACCATAATAATATTTAATGTGTGACGATATTTGCGGCAGAATAAGTACCGACCATATCTCAAAGACACCCGGTGTAATTAAGTACACAAAGCGAGTTCATATTCGACGGTGGGCGGGGATGGCACCATTGTACTGTTATCTACACCAGGGTCTCTTACTTCGTAAACAGTCTGCTGGAAATATCTAACGCGTTCTGTATTGAAGTGAGTTGAATAGCCAAAATGTCTTATTTGTATCTTTACTGAAAATTATTTATTCATACTTATATTTAGTTAATTTTTTTCGTAGTTGAACGAAATTATCCTTCAGATATAGTTGCGTAAAAATCGTGCGTGTGTAGACAATGAAATTTTTCAAGTAGTTTTATGTTTATTAACTTACGATTCAGAAGTAATCGCGTTCGATTTAAATTTTGACGAATTTCCACGCTTTGAGATCCCAAGAGTCAGATTTGCAGGATGTCTGAGAGCGGATTATGTAACAGCGGGTCTTATTGCTTCCACTGGTGATAAGAATGAGTCATTTTTCGCCCAAAGAATCGGAGTTGCGATTCAAAGAAACGCTGCATCTTGCCACAACTCCATGCAGTCATCCTGTGTTTTGTTATGTCCTCGAAGTAAATAAAACTATCGGTGTCATGGGTTGAATGAAGTTCGATTTATAATATTTTATAAATAACAGACACAATGAAATAGATCAACATTTGAGAACAATTAAATGACTATATCAAAATTATTATTATTACAAATCCCGTGTGAATTAAAAAAATAACAAAAAGTAATTTTAAATAATAATATATAAAACCGTATGAAATAGAAAGAGACTAAGCCCAATAGAAAGAGAGGGAATAGTCGCCTAGAGGGCATAACGCTTTTTCTTCACGTGACGATTTTCGCGAGTTTGCTGTACAGTAAGCCACAGGAAAGAATTTGTGTATCAATAAATAATATTTTTATTTATTTTTAAACATTATGCAATCAATTTGAAGGGCGAGTTATTTAATATTAAACTACTATAAACTTTTTTCCAATAATAAGTACATAGCTCTTATTGAACCAGAATTTCAAACTAGGAACTTATGATTTGATATCAACACTTTTTTTACTTACTTGTTGCTTGAAATAAATCTATCTAACAAGTTTATTTTTTTGTAATTCTTCTGAAGTAACTTCTAAACCAATATACATAAAACCTATACCAGAAGACGTTGCGCGTTTCGGATAAGGTTTTAGTACATAATACATGGTCAAGCAAAACAACGTGTACCGACGAATTTGATTTTAATATAACTTATTTCACATAGTTTGTAAAGTATTTTATAGTAATTACTTTACATGTGTATATTTATATAAATATATGGTACACACATAAATTTATATATTTTATAAACATTTGAGAGATTTAAATGTAATACGCCATCGTTACAACTTGTATCTTGGAAGAAAATAACGGAATTTATCTCAGATATTTGTCCCGGAATATAAAAGGATTCCAGGGAAATAGCAAAATAAACTGCATCTCTTTGTTTAAATTCCATACAAACTTAACGAATAAAAATATATCACTAATGTAGTTACAAAATGTCGTAGTGGCTTATTGGCAATAGAACAGAGAAATTATTAACGAATTTTTATGTGCTTAATTTGTTTTTATAATCTCGTGCTTTGCGGTTAATGAAAACGTCATGAGAAAACTTGCATGTGTCCTATGAAATTCTGCCACATGGATGGCAACAGCCCTTTATGAACCAGCATATTGAGATAAGATCGAAACTTTATCCTTGAGAAAATATTGGAAAACTTAACTTTTGCATTTGTGTTGCATACAAGACGTATAATTTAATTGCTTTTCAGTTTGTTTATATTAAATAGGAACTACGAAAGTTGACAGAAGATGAGGACGAGTCACCACTGCCCATCGACATTGGCACTTTAAGAAAGATGAACCATTCCTTACATTGGTGGGAACCAATGGGCCACCAACCTTACCTGGGTTGGTTGCCTGATGGTTAAGATGTTATGATCTTACAGTTACACTTCCTCACTCACCATTCAAACCAGAACACAATAATACTAGGTATTGCTGCTTGGCAGTTTGATATTTGATGCGTAGGTGGTATCTCCCCATTTGGGGAGAGTTTGCACAAAGCCCATCCATAACAATTACATGTAAAACCAACTATCGTTATTTTTATGTTGATACGTTCCGATTTCCCATCGACAAAATTAATGTTTCGCTCCTAGTACACTTATTATCGTAACAAGCAAGCTATAATTTTATTGAAATTTTCAAATTGCAATAATGTTATCGTTTTTTAAACATAACAAGTAGAAGTTTAAAACCGTCTACATCAAAATCGCGCCCTGAAAAGTACGTTGTGATTTTATACATTTTACCCTATTATCGAGTTGATTCTAAGCAAAAGCTAACTATATATATTGAAATCAGCTGATAAAGCCTTTTCCTTTAATATCCAATACAGCACAATTCAAAACATATTTTCTTTAAATTCAAGATCTTTCGGCCTCTAGAGGACGCCATATTGAATTTAGAGTGACGTCAAATACCCCATAAGCCCCTACTGCGGACGATACAGACGCTGCTAACGATATCTCATTTGTTATGATAAGTAGTTTAGAAATTATGCGGGGATAGATAAATAAACATATATACTGGCTGAAATTATGTATCCTCCCTCTACGGTCGGGTAGAAGTAAATTATCTTTAAAAATACATATATTATAGAAATCAAATAAAATCAAAATATTATTTATATAATTATACTCATAAAAGCACCGTTTCGGAAAGTTGATTCTACCGAGAAGAACCGGCAAGAAACTCAGTAGTTACTCTTTTTCACCATTTTAAAAATATAGTATGTCAGTAAAGTACAATTAAATATTTATAAATTCGGCCTAGAAATCAATAAATACTAAGACCACGCTTTTTCATCAACAAAATAATCTTATATTGAGTAATAGGCCTTATTTATTAACTTTTTTTTTACATGAGCTTTAATTTTTTTTATTAGGCAAAGTTAAAAAAATCTGTGGAAACTTACAAAAGAAACGAATACTTTGCCCCAGGAAGGATATATGTAGAGCTAAAACTAATAAACTAGTCCAGGGGATAATAGTGCATATGTGTATTCAAGTGCAACCAAGACCTTAGAGTATATGGCCTTATAAACAAACCAATAGACCAATAATAAAAAACGTATATATCGCAAGCGGTTGTGTATAATTATTAGATCTGCGTATAACTACTTGTATAACATGTCCCACTACTGGGCTAAGGTAATCATTATTAAGGTAATTATTATTGGTTAAGATGCACACGGCCTAATTACTCCGGCCATCTCTGCTCATTTACGATTTAATCGTTCACTTACAATTAGATGTTTTATTGATAACAAAAAAAAAACATGATAATATGATGTAAGTAGTTGTATATTATGTCTGAAGACACTTCTTACACAAGTTAAAACATTACAGTGGCAGAAATGTAACTGTGATTATATAACTGATATTTGCATTCGATAAACAAAACGTCAAAATAGAACAAGCGCTTTCGTGAACTGTTTGTCAAAAGCTTTTCTTTAACTGGCGCACATCAATAATAGATTATGACCCAAATCGTTATGCCTAATAAAAAGTTTTTAAATTAGTTAGTGAGTTAAAATAAACAGGGTTTTTTTATGATTAATACCTTACGAAGTGCGTATGTATAAACTTTAATTAATTTTCATTTAAAAAAATTTAAATGAAAAATATGATGAGAAAATATATGCACGATTATAGAATTGATTATATAAAGACTATCATTTCACGGAATAAACATATATACTTGATTGACCATAATTGTCAGCAAATTGTAATTTTTTCACTCTAGCATCGACGTTTAGCCTTCCCTTCTGCTCGATACAGTGTCTTCATTTGCGATTTTATTAATTCTAAACTGGTAGGGCCTAGAAGACATTCAGGATTTCCTGAGTCGATAGCACCTACCTCTACATAGTATGAAACAAAGTCGCTTCCCGCCGTCTGTACGCTTAGATGTTTTAAACCACGAAACGAATTTTAATGCGTTTTGCGACAATAAAAACATGATTAAAATTAAAAAAAAGGTTTATACATAACAAATGAATATTGCAGTCGAGAAATGTCGATAATTTCAACTTTCCTAGACGGAAAAAAATCAAGAATGTTAGTTTTTTTTTTTTTTGCAATCAATCAGTTGTATTACCTACCTATTACCCTTATTGTAGCCATGTAAAGCAAGACGAGTAACCAGAAAAATTATATACATATATAATATATTCCAGGTCCATTTTAGACAATAGAATATATAATAATAGAACACAGAACACGCATTAATTAAATTTGTAAATAGTGACATTGACACATGACAACATTGTGACACGTGTTCCACAATTTCGAATCCTTGTCACACTGTTGATATGATTATTTATGTCCAACCGCATCACGACGTATCCGTTTAGTTGAACTGTCAACAAACAATTTCTACTTATTGATCGAAACAAGCCACAGCACGATTTGGACAATTGACTGAAATTGATTGAATGATATTCCATGAAATTATCATTCATTTTATGACGTGATCAATTCGACTAACGTGCTACGCTATGTCCAAACTATGTATACAATAAATATATGGCATTATAAGTTACACTGGAATTAAATGTTGCTTTGTGCTTCTGGATGGATCAACTTATCCAAAAAACTACCACTAAACATTAATATCGTGTAATATGTTTCAATTGGACGGATGAGTGAGTCACTTTACAAGCATGATAATCATTGAGATGAGTGGTTTTTGCGTCTTATAATGATCATGTATACGAGCGAATATGTCTAGTTATTATAAAAATCGCATTAGCTTAGATATTTTCCTCAAATTATTAAAAAAAACAAACTTCAAGGGGTATAGACATGTCAAACTGGTGGTAAATGAGTGGAGTATGTATTGTATTATTTTGACATCATTTTATTTTTTATTATTTATAATACAAATAACGAAGTTTTGAACAAATAATTTTAATAATATACCTTAATTGATTATTTTACATCCAAATTAGATTAATTAGTGTCTCCCTAATTACTGATTAACTAGTTTGGAAAAACATGAGAGGTAATTTTATCCAATTAGCTACATATATTAACGAATCCGTTAATTATGCAAATTTAAACATAATAATTGCCTTGGCACTACATTACTTGTTTGTTTTTTTCGAATGGCAATAAATTTTATAAAATGCCCAAACTATTATTTTTATTTTAATAATAAATTTTACAATAATAATTAGCTTAGATTATTTTAATGGATATCAAGATAAAGTGTTACACTACAAAAGAACTAAAACAAAAGCGTAAACTTTATTATCTTGGTGTGTGTGACAAGGTCGTTTGACATACGCTTGACATATCGTCATACGTCATAATACTTTACTAGTGTACATGTACTTAATGGCTACATATTGGTCACTATTATTACAACGCGTACAGATTTAAGAATCTAGATATAGACATTTATGTAATCAAAGAATAATTGTTTGAAAAATCATCATCAATCAAAAATTACAAAAAATCGAATACATTTCACATTTCTTCTGACTAAAATTTACAATTACATCCTCATAATGTTCAAACAAGCAATCAAATGGTTCCTTCTATTTCTATATACTAAACAAAATTGCCGAAATATTAATACATATAATATATTTTATACATAGTATAAAACAAAGTCGGTTCCTGTCGTCTGTACGATCTTTTAAACAACGCTTTTAACGATTTTAATGCGGTGTCAATAATTAACGGAGTGATTCAAGATGAAAGTTTATTTGTATAATGTATGCATATTATAGCAGAGAAAAGTAGAAAATTTCAACTATGCTAGCCGGAATAAATTACTAGAATTTTTCCTTTTCTTCGATTCAAAAGTTGTATAAAGAACCTTTTCGTACACGCGTAAAGCCGTGTCTGATAGCTAGTATGTTATACAATAACAAGTACAACAAAGAATAAAACCAGTCGAATGAAAACGTATCTCGGCGAATTGCTTCACAAAAACGAGTTGAAACGACTAATCCTAAGAAAATAAAAACTTTACTCCTCTTTAAACGCACAAAGGGTGAGCTGGCCCGGATTTTAGGCCCAAATCAATACAGATTGGAAGAAAACATTTAGTCTGTATACTATAAATCATTGAGTCGATCTAATTAATTATAGCAATCGTTACTAATTAGTTATAAGTAAAGTGATTTATTATTTCGACTCGAATTGATAAACCGATCTTCATACCGGTTATACTTAAGATACTAAATGTCTCAGTAACGGTAATACAACTAACACGATTCTATTTTCCGTTGACATTCTTTTGGCTATAACAATCCCCCCCAACAAACAATTTATCCAACGTCCTCCACAGCTAACACTTAGATTTTCCGAATACATCAGCGTCGTTGTATCATCGCTGAACTAATGGTTTCGAGCATCGGATATACGGCGACTTCCTACCGCCGCGACCGGAAATTGGCGCCCGACTTGATCCACTGACCGATGACCGCGTGCCCCTCTACTTTATAGCCATCTCATGCTTATATTTGTCATGGGAATCTCCTAAGTCTCGCCATTTGTGTTTTAAACGCTCTAGTGATAATATATACAACGATTAGTTAATCTTGATACTTCCAGTTTTTTCGTAATAAAGACGATCTATCATCCAAACGAATTATTTTTTATTAACAAAAATATGTAACATGTTTAAACGCACGCGGAGTTCACACAAAATAAAGAATATGTCATAAAAATACCATTATTTGACATTCGGAGCAGCCAATTTATTTCAGAGAAAAAAATAATGATATTAATAAATTTAAGGCTTCATTTTTCAAATGGCTTATACGACTGCAAATACTTTGTTCGAATTCCCAGATCGTTAATGTGTCGGATTCCCATCTGATCGGACTTTAAGCTTGCACCTGTATTTTCGAACACATTTATAATATTCCCTGTGTCATTGGCTAGTATAGATCTGTTAAATTAGACTAGATGAAAACCCGGCTTCACTCGGGTAAAATTAATTAAACTAAACAAATATGTTTTAACATTTATTAATAATTTATTGTGAATAGGTTTCCATTGAGTTTACCGTACGTCTACACGAAATTATTATTTGACACTTACTGAACGCACCCGTAAACGTCAAACATGGCCGCCCGTTGAACTTCACGTCATTTTTAATATGTTGTCGATTAAAAAATAATTAGTTTTTAACGATCTATAATTGTGGATAGGTTTCAATAGGTCTATTGAAGACCTGCACGAAATTATTATTATAGAAGATAAGTGTCTTACATGCATACGAGATATACAATTAATTAGAAAACAAAGATACTGGTTATATTATTACAATATTATAGCTAGAATAAAATATTTCACTGGCGAAATAATAAGTAGATCATATAGCTAGCAAGAAAAAAAAACATTCTTCATAAAAATAATGTTTGTTTTTGTCAAGCCTTTGTAACGGAATTCTCACCGCTATACATCATAAGGACCCTCTTTAATTAAGTGCACAATAAGAGTTCATATTTGGCGGAAGAAAAACCATTTTGATTGCGTCATCTGCGCAGAGCTTTAACCTCATTAATATGGGACATATTTACTAAGAAAAAACGAGATCTTTTATACGTTTAATTGCATTGAGATTGTAATATTTTTCTGTAATAGATGGATAGATTTCGCTACGTATTTCTAGTAAACAGCGATCTTTATCATCCCATTGAAAACATTAATATCCTTCACAATATAATTATTTTAAATTAAACCCATTCGTTTTCATTCCTGCATTTAATATTATAGGATAATTTATTATCAATTAAAATGTTGTTCATTAACAGTATGTTTTTAGGATTAACTAAAATTATATTTATTATGACAACAAACTGATTATTTAATCTACTTCTACATGATGTTGTGAAAAATGGTTATTATTGCTTTATATACTAGTTGATCCAGTGGTCACCACAATCAGCTACTGAGCGTGCAGTCACAATTTCGATTTCAAAGTGCGTTTATCATGATAAGCGTATTCGTTTATGCATCCAGCACAGCACAACACACTTTTTGCAGCACAACGTTTGTATTTATAAAAGTTATTTAAAAAATATCGGTAATTTAGAAACTTTTCATTTTAATCTAACCGCTTTAAGTAAATACGTTGACTCTCAGTGTTTTTCACAAATATTCTTTAACTAAATAACCGCACTGCAGCACACCAACCCTATATAGCTGTTTTGTTTTGGTTTTGTATGAAATTTCCAGTCAATGCACCTCGCCTCTGTATCTTTTTTATACAAAACGTTCACCTCTTCGACCATCAAACTCTCTCAATATTTATTCGTTATTGATTCGATTGCGACCGTCATTGTTATTGTCTTCGTTAATGATATTACATAATTACGTTTCCCCCAAAAGCGACGCTATTGTTCGCATTTGGTCGCTCAATAAATGAGATGCTATTTCAAAAGCAGCAAACGCAATCAAGGCTGCCTTTTAATCGAGCGAACGTCATTGTACTTGCGATACAATTGCCTCGTATAGTTTGCAGGTTATAAGACTGCAGATACCGAGGTTCTGCGTTCAAATCCTTAATCAAGCCATTAAACATAAAAATTTGGCTTTTTTTTTTATATTGGAATTTCGCTTTCGGGCCTTGAAAAGAAGGTACGTAAAGTAGTGTAAGTATGCACAAACCAAATAAGCATGGAAACACAAACTCACGCTCACTAAGAATTTTCCCATTAAAAATATTTGGTAGAGGCTGGATGATATTAAAATTCAAATGGTCTTATAGAAATGACCCCGAAAAAAATGTTTGACTACCTCAATGTCATTATGAATTAATTTAAACTATAAATATTACTACAAATTTATAATATCATAAAACTATCAAGATATCCAAGTAATACTTTCTGGTGGTAGGATGTCAATCATCCGCCTGGCTTGTTACCACCGTACGCATGGTGAAACACTCGTGAAGTGGCTGCTTGCAGCCGCGTTTCGAGATCAGCCGGCGTACAGCCAGTGCCCGAGCGCGCATTGTCGCGATAAGTGTTGGTCCGGTGGATGTTGCTGTTAAACCAATGCTGGAGGAAAGTATATTGACCCGCCGGTCAGGGAGACCCGTAGAAACGGTTGTTCCGCTGGCCGCCCGTGGCAGAGTACAGGGGCCCAAGCGTTCCTAACCAGCTCTCGAGGCTGCCCCACCAGGCCACGCATAATCCCGGTGTAGACCGTCGTGGCGGTTGGTGACCGGACGGTGGGGTCCCGGCGGCCACTACCGGGAGGGTTCGGGGGCCCTTCCGCCCGGCGGGTCAGTTTATTTTCTCTTCTGGCAACTTATTGGGGAAACACAGCTCCACACTTTGACCGTCCTTATCGTGGCAATGCATCGCTCGCTTCACGTCTCTTCCTCTTTTTTCCCCCTGACATGACATGACATGACAGTGCATAAAAGAAATGACGGTCGTACAGCGGTGCACACCCCCACCATTCCCACGCTGTTTGAGGTTGAGTTCGTTAACATCCGTGGACTCCACGCTAACCTCAATGCTGTCCACCACCATCTCGAGACAGCACGGCCAGCAATGTTGTTTCTGACGGAGACTCAAATACTCCGTCCTGTCGATACCAGCTACCTTAATTATCCCGGCTACATGCTTGAAGAATCCTTCAAAGCGAAAGCCGGAGTTTGCTTGTTCGTCAGGACGGATGTTTGTTGTCACCGTCTGCGCTGCTGGGAGGACCCTTCCTTCTCCCTGTTAGTGGTACGAGTGGACTTGGTTCGTCAGAGTCGGGTCTACGTGTGCCTCTACAGATCCCACAATGGTGACTTGGAGACAAGCCGACTATTTGACCATCTTAGTCGGGTGGCAGATGCTGCGCAAGAGCAGTTTCCTAACGCGGAACTGGTGTTTTTGGGGGACTTTAACGCTCACCATGAATCATGGTTGAAGTCCTCCAAAACTGACCATGCGGGAAGGACTGCCCATGCTTTCGCTCTCACGCATGACTTGACCCAGTTGGTTGATCAGCCCACCAGGATCCCAGACATTGACGGGCAAGCGCCTTCCCTACTGGACCTTCTGCTGACTAGCCACCCGGTGGAATATCAGGTTGAGGTTCGGGCTCCACTTGGTTCTTCGGATCACTGCCTGATATCTACCAAAGTGCCACAGGCCAAGCTGCCGCCACCAACGGTAAGCTAACGCCGCATTTGGCACTATAAGTCGGCAGATTGGGACGGTTTGCGCGATTACTATGCGTCAGTCCCTTGGAAGGAGCGTTGCTTCAGTGAGAATGACCCGACAGCTAGCGCCGCTGCTATTGCTGGTGAGATCCTGTTGGGGATGGAATACTACATTCCTAACTCAGACCTCGCCAGTAAGGGTACGCGTAACCGTTGGTTCACTCGTGAATGTGCCGATGCTGTGTCTTCTAAGCAGGCGGCATATCGCGCGTGGATCAATGGCTGCGTTAGTGGGGCATCTAACATTGACTCACTGAAAGCAACCTACAATAAAACTTCCAAGTCTTGTAGGAAGGCATACACAAGAGCGGATGCACAGCGCATTGCGCGGTTTGGCCATGACCTTATTTCACATCCTAGAGGCTCCCGTAGCTTCTGGCGTCTGACCAAATCTGTGCAAAGCAATTTCTGCCAACCTTCGCTGCCACCGCTCAGGTATCCGGACGGATCGCTAGCTCACAGTCCGCAGGAGAAAGCTGATCTTCTGGCAAAACTCTTTGCGGATAATTCCGTAATCAATGATTGTAGTGCGCTGCCACCAACAATTCCTTCATGTGGCTACACGATGCCTGACATCAAAATCAGGCAACGTGATGTACGTGCAGAGCTACAATCACTTGATGTGCGGAAAGCTAGCGGTCCCGATGGAATACCAGCCATAGTGCTGATGAAGTGTGCAACGGAGCTGTCTCCTGTGTTAACGCGCCTGTTCCAGCTGTTTCTTTCTACAGGATGTGTGCCGGATTCTTGGAGAGAAGCTAATGTGCAAGCGGTTCCCAAAAAAGGGGATCGATCTGACCCGGCAAATTATCGGCCAATAGCTATCACCTCAGTTCTTTGTAAGGTGATGGAACGGATCTTAAACAACCAACTGATCCATTACCTAGAAGATCACTGTCTAATTAATGATCGTCAGTACGGGTTTCGACCAAATCGGTCCACAGGTGATCTTCTAGCGTACGTAACACACCTCTGGGGTGAAGCTATCGATAAGCGTGGAGAGTCGTTGGCCGTCAGCCTCGATATCTCCAAGGCTTTCGACAGAGTCTGGCACAGAAGTCTTCTCTCCAAGCTGCCGGCATACGGTCTGCCGGTTCAGCTCTGCACCTGGATTGCTAGCTTCCTACACAAGCGCAGCCTTCGCGTTCTAGTTGATGGTTGCGCTTCAAAATCCCATGTAGTGAATGCTGGAGTCCCCCAGGGGTCTGTGATATCCCCCACGCTCTTTCTTCTGCATATCAATGATATGCTCTCTCTCGGGAACATACATTGCTATGGAGATGACAGTACAGTGCATGGGGGATACCACGGACGCGCAGCGGCTGGACGGGCGGAAACTGAGGAGAGACGGAGGGATCTTGTTGTTGAACTCGATAGGACGTTAGGACTCATCGCCAAATGGGGCTCTGACAATCTTGTTGAGTTTAACGCCAAGAAAACACAGGTGTGCGCTCTCACAGCGAAAAAGTCACCATTTTCTCCTCCTCCTTCCCTCTGTGGCACTACGCTGGACATACATAGCAAAGTCGCCATACTGGGAATCAACGTTCGGTGCGACCTCAATCCAAAGGATCACATCGAGGCTGTTATAAAAACAGCCTCACGTAAACTCGGAGTCCTGAACAAGGTGCGGCGTTTTTTCACGCCAGCTCAACTGCTCCTGCTGTATAAAACACAGGTACGGTCCTGCGTTGAATATTGCTCGCACCTCTGGGATGGCTCCGCTAAGTACAAGTTCGCATTATTGGCGATGTAAAGGTCACCAACACCCTCGAGCCTTTACAATTGCGTCGAGAGATAGCGGCACTCAGCGCTTTCTATCGAATGTGTCACGGCGAGTGCTCAGGGGAACTATTCTCCCTTATTCCTGCTTCCCCTTTCCTTCACAAGTCCACGCGTGCTGGTTCTCGATGTCACCGCCTAACTGTGACATCAATTCCATCGCGTACAAAGAAATTTGGCAACTCTTTTCTTTGTCGCACTTCCAAAACATGGAATTCTTTACCAGCGCACGTATTCCCCTCCTCTTATGACCTGGGTTCCTTCAAACGAGGCGTGAAGAGGCATCTTGCGGGCCGGCAAGGCGGGGGCGGCTAGAGCAGATCACCTTTCCCAACTGCACTAGCCGTCGTCGCGTTTGGACTCTACTACCACTTACCATCAGGTGGAGCAGAGTCATTTGCCCTCCCGGGCTATAAAAAAAAAAAAATACGTTAATCAGATTATTTATTTTGGTCCTGATTATTTTAAGAAATTTGGTAAAGATAGTCAATGAAAAAGTATCTGCCTTTAATTATCCTATAACCGGTGAAGGCTTGGAGCTTATTCCACCCAACTGTTTCAATGCGTATCGGCTACACATATGGCAGAATTTCAACGACGATGTTTCGAAAACGAGATGATTTAAAAAAATTACTATATTTTAATTTAAGAATTTACACATGAAATATAATAATATTAACTATTGGATTTGAACTCGCATTGTCGGTCAACATTAACAAGATTTAGCCATTAGGCCATCTCGGTTCTGACTTACTATACTTAGTATAGAAACACAATATATAATATATAATTTATCGTATACGAGTGAAACAGCAAATATTTGCAAATGACACATAATCTTTTTAAAAATGTGATTAAAGATAAACTCAATTTGAATTTGTATCTGTCTTGATAAAGCAAATTCTCATACGCTTTCTAAATTCTGTTTCAAGAAAAAATTGTGTAGCAAACAAGCAAATAGCAATCAGTAGCATTTGCGAACTCAAACTAAGTAAACATTTTCGAGCGAGCCCGCACCGTACTGAAGTTGTTGTCAAAGTACTTCAATTCTTCTGCTCTATTTTTACACAAAGTCCTATTAGGTATGTCAATTGGTACTCGAAAGAAATGATTTCTGTGCATTTTATAAAAATACGATGATATTGACGATATTTATTCAAAATCAAAATTTAACAAAATTTATTTTATGAGAATAGCACTTTCATCTCATCTTATAAGCACTTTTGAATGCACACACTAACATATTAATTTTATTTAAAAAATACTATCTCTAATACTTTATTACTATACTATATTTATTACATGTATAATCATTTATAGTCATGCCTTATTTATTAATTATATATATATATATATATATATATATATATATATATATTTTAATAATTTAATTTATTAAATAGCAAAGATATAATATAATATATTATTATTAATTTATTTTTCGTTTTCATTTACGGCATTTCAATAAATCATACCACCATGGAACGCATTATTTTAAAATGCTTTAAATATAAAGCTTTATTTACATTGAATTCAAAATATAAAATATAAATTTAAATAGAATACAGTTTAAACTGGAAAACGTAACAATTGTTTTATTTATTTTTTAAATAACGGGACTTATAGAATATAATCCGAATGTTTATAATTTTCCACAAAGCACTCGCCAAAGGAACCTGGGCCAAATCTACTAACTTTTAGCATACGCTACCGATTCTTTTCTGTTCTAACTTCGATTATTACTCACTAAAGAAATCTCAGCTTAATAAACGTAACGGAGGGGCAATTCTACTGATTTTTATCGGTTACAATACGATCTCCATTATATTTCGATCCAAGATGAAGTGACAATTTGTTCGCAGAATTGGCACCCCGGACGAAACGAATATTTACTTTAGCCATTTTTACATTCGGTTCTCGTACTAAAAGATTGTTTCGGAAGACCATTAAAATGTAAATATAGAATCCTTTAGAAGTTATAAAAACTGCCATTTAAACGTTTAATAATATATTCTAATAATAATGAATCCTAAAGCGCATCTTTTGTGTGGATACTGTATATTGAATTTAAAATCGGTTTTTTGTATAATTCATACGAAATTATTATACTTCTTAAGAAGTTCATATACCAATACAGCGAAAAAAAAAATGCTTTTATTATTGTACTAGTCTTTGCGCCATCTTATGAACCGTCCCATTATTCTCGAATGTTCTAAAACTGATCTGACTAGGATATTTAATATTGATATTTAGGTATAACGGTTTCATCCATTATTTAACCAACATAGGAGGTGAATTTCCCAACACAACGGACTTTTGATCTTTAATTGTAATTTTTGACAATTTATTCTTTCTTATTTAAATAGGTTAATCTTTCTATATTTTAAAGACAACTAAACCAAGCGCGATTCAGAACACAAGAACTAAAAAGATAAATTAAAATAACGCGATCGATGCAATTTGATGAACAATTCCACAAAAAAATTAAAGATAATATAGATAACCAAATTTTAATTCAGGAATAGATTTAAACTTGAAAATTCAATCAATACGTCATAAAGTAATATATTCTTTTCGATTGCGATGCAATTTCAAATATCGATGAATCATTGACACGCAGAACGTTTCACGCCTTGCAATTTTGATCTAAATTTGAATTATTTATTTGTTTATCACGTTGAATGGTTATTACTATGACTATTGTATAAACATATCAGGGCAGAGAATTGAATACTTTGATTATTTCATGAATATACGTACGTACGTTGATAGTAACTTGCGTAAGTCCGTCTGGGTGGGTACCAAACTGCCATCAAGCATCGCTTATACCACAATAACATTACTAAGTATTTTTGTGTTCCGGTTTGAAGGGTGTCAGTCAGTGTTTTTTTTTTGTTTTGGATTTTTTTTTGCCAAGAGGGCACAGATTATTTCGCCAATGTCACGTGCGATGGAGAAGACACGATAGAGATTGATCGGTTCAGTGAGTGTAATTACAAGTACATATAATACAAGGATGTAACTTCTTAGTTCCTAGAGTTGGTAACGCATTGACAATCTGATGAATGGTTAATATTTCTTACAGCGTCAATGTCTCTATAGACATTGACGCTAACTAAAGTAACTATTTACTTACCATGAGGTGGCCCATATTATTACATTACATTACATTAACAGCCTGTAAATTTCACACTGCTGGGCTAAGGCCTCCTCTCCCTTTGAGGAGCATATTCCACCACGCTGCTCCAATGCGGGTTGGTGGAATACACATGTGGCAGAATTTCGTTAAAATTGGACACATGCGGTTTCCTCACGATGATTTCCTTCACCGCCGAGCACGAGATGAATTGTAAAGACAAATTAAGCACATGAAAATTCAGAGGTGCTTGCCTGGGTTATTCCATTATTAACAAGTTAAAAAATCAATTTTAAATTTAACGTCGTAATTATCGAGGAAATTCAAACATGTAGGGAACAATTTATCTAACGTCGCAGAGCAAACACGTACGTTTCCCGGTGCAGTATCTCTGAGCTAATCGTAGCGGGCGTGCGGGTCGGCTTCCTACCGCCGCGTCCGGAAATTGGCCCCAGACTTGATCCGTTGACCGATGACCGCGTGTCCGTCTACTTTATTGCTGTCTCATGCTTATATTTATCGTCGGATACTTGTAAACTACAACAAGATACCTTAAGCGGTTTGGTATAAATTGTATAAATACTGACCTAACCCAACCTAAAAATATAAAAAGGTTCAAACCACGAACCAATTAATTTTAATGTTGTTTACACCTTTACAGACGTATCACTTTGTATGTTACCCAAGTCAGATATTAATTTTAAGTGCTTAGTGATAAGTTGATGGTGTAACTTTTCCAATAAATAAATAAAAATAAATAAATAAATTTAGAATACTTCAAGGGTAGCTTTTTATGTAATGTCGGTCACCATTGCCCAAAGCCATTATCACTGTGAGAAATGGTAACCACTGTAAACTAACAATTTAAGTCACTCTTAATGCGTTGCCAACCATGGCACCTAAGCTGTTCACATACTTCCAACCGGAACAGAGCAGCAGTACCGTACCAGAGTTACACAATTCTACCACTAAATAAAAACAATTCCATTCAAAGTTCTATTGAACATTGTAATGACAATTTTGCGTTCTTTTTTTAAACGGTTTTTCAGAATTCTCTGTGACTACTTTGAAAAAATTTTTGTGCCTAATTTTTTCAAACAATATTAATTTTAAGTCACTTTTAAAAAAAATAATCAATAATACCATATACATAAAAATTACCTTATTTTTTATATTAAATTGTTGTTATTTTTACAAAAATTGCAAGTAAGGCAATTTAATAAGAATAAAATATTGAAAATACATAAAAGGACTTGGTTAAGTGTAATTTCCTGGTCGCCAGAGCGGGACCGTTCTTTCAGGAAATCGTAAACGATTAATACTGGTCAGCGTATCATCCTCTAAGCGGCACAAGGCGTATGGCAACCAAACGTAAAATTTTCGATTATGGTCCTTTTAGCTGGAGAATATCTTGACAAATGCCCTAATAAAAAGGCTCGCCGCGCACCCGAAACGTTTGGAAAACCATTTACAAGGTTTATCGACGCTATGGAAATAATAACTGAAGCCGTTATCGTCCTAAATCGATCTAATTTAAAATTATTGTTATAGTCAGCCCTTTATTTTTATTACGCGCGTCATATTTTTGAGCGGACAAAATATATTTTTTTCGTTAATTGTTCAAGCAAAATTATGCAATTAATTAACGTAATAGCTGAATATAATAGCTACAGCACACATATTATCAGCCCCTATTTAACCCCTCTAGGGGCGAATTAAAAATGTATATCTCTATGTTCCGCCTCGGGACTTTAATTATAACCATACTACCAAATTTAATCAAAATCGGTTCAGCGGTTTAGACTAAAATATTATTTGTAATATTTGTCTTTACCTTTGTCATATTTTAAAAAATAAAAACTAACGGTGACTTTATTATCTATGACATATTTTTTAAATTGTATCTCAAAGTTGAGAGGTAAGATACAAGTTTTTTTGAGAATAGTATAAATGGTTTCCTGCAGCAGTGCACCCCAAAAGACGCTGGAGTTATTGCCTGAATGGCGTCATTTAGACGATAAGTTAGGTAAGCGCATGGTTCCATTCACCAACTCATAGAGCAGTCTTAAAATGTTTGATTATTTTTTTATTTTTACTAATTTATAAAGCATTTTAATATAAATATGTTGATAGCAGCTGAATTTAAATTACAAAACGAACTATTATGTATCCTTCGACAATGGGCGAAACTATGAAAAAATCAGTTAAACATCTGCTCAATGACTAAGGTTATCCAAACAAGCGCGGCACTATAAAGAAATTGTCGGAACATAAATGTTTACAAATGTTCCGACTTAACAAAAAAAATAAATTAAAAATGAAAATTGTTGGATTGTAAGATTTTACTTTTGAAGTGCGATAATATTTCTCGATGGGATAATATTTACGTAATAAAAATTCAACTTCTTTCGAACAATGGCAAGATTATCCGGATTTTAGGGTCGACATCGATTCTATACAGCAAACAATCGTCTTTTGTTCTGTCGCCATTGAAGATGGGTAATTAATTATAGGGAGCGACCGTCAGTTCTCAGGTTCATTCGTCGGTTCCGCGAGATTGACTGATCACCTCAACCCGGCCTTTATAAGCTGAAGATTATACCCGTTCATCTTTATCTCGAAAATTAAACCTATTCATTTTCATTATCGGGATGCTTTAATTATGATTGGAACAGATTAGAGGGAAATTTATTCGTTAAAACAAAGTTAATCATGTTATCTTATCTTATTTATGGTTTTAATGTAATTGAAATGTCTTTATATATTTTTTTTATATCAATATCACTCAATAGCTCACAAATATTGTTTTTATTTCACAAAAGTCTTTGAACATATTTTTAAAACAAGTCATTATTTAATGCAAGTCGGTTTTTGCTTAGTTCTATTAAATGATCCATAATTGATAGACCGTAGATTTTACCGTTTAAATTTAATTATTTAATAAAAGATAAATTTGCTAAATTTTAAGGAAATTAAGGCTTAAAATAATTTAATATTTGAATTAACGAGATAAGCTGCTACTGAGTTTCTTACCAATTTCTCTCTGTTGAATATACATTCCGAACCGGTGATAAATTAACATTCAATTGAATCAGAACGACGATTCTAAGGTACTTAAGAACCTACAATCTAGCTATTATTTTAAATCATTAAAATTTATCATATTTGACAAGTGTTCTTATACACCAATTAACTTAAAGCTTACGCCAGAAAAAATGATTCATATGATAAGAATCGTCCAGAAACTTAGTATTTACTCATTTATACTAAACGTAATTATATTAATAAATAATTTAATTAAGTAATTATCCATATAACGTGAAATCTGCATTAGGTATGATTGAAACTTAAAATAAACTTAAGTATGAAACATTTAATCAACCAAAATTCGCTACATGTTACCAACATTACGAATACTACTAATACATTAAATATAAAGAAATGAAAGTAAATATTTTTCCAGAAAATATACATTCAATTTTGCTTTTAACGAAGAAAATGTGAAACTAAGGCGCTCCTCGAACCAAACCTGAATGGTATAAAAGCGTAAGGAAGGCATCCAAGATAACAGACATTCAAAAAAGGGAAATGTTAAAAACAAATTCAAAGGGAAAAGTGAGTAAATTATAAAAGTGCGGAGCGAGCTCTTTGTCTTCGAGCTGCTACTGTCAGTTATCGCCCATTGTTAGACAAAGTAACCACAGGAAGGACGACTATATTATACCTTGATGTCAGAAATAAAAATCCTTAGAGAATAAGAAGCAAGTTTATAGTACACACAATTTTTGATCTTGTATAATAAAAGATTTTTATCTCGTGTTTGATTTTTAATACAATATAGTAAAAATACCAACACATAGTTTGACAAAATATTAAAACTAAATATATGTACAAAATAATTGAAATTATATAAGTATCTACAAGTAATAAAGGTTAAAATAGGTAAACATATTAAATAGTCTATAATATTAAATCATAGTTGTAAAAGCAAAGTCCCACGTGAAGCGACAATTATTTAATTTTATTATCGAATAAAACTGAGAAATTATTAAGTTTTAACATAATATCAACACAGATTGTGGAAGTTGACAGTGTTTACACTTCCCTGCTTGAAAGCACGTAACGCTGCATCTGAACTCTTTACGGCGGAGTCAGACTTGCAGTCCCATCCCAACATTAAATTATTAGAATGAGGGAATAGTGAGTGCACGTTTTGTGTTCGTACACAATTATGCACTATAATATGTCCTATGCAGCTAACAAGTCTTCTTTACTAGTTTAAAAAATCTGTACGACTTAATCATCATATCATCGTTTCAAAAATAGAGAAAATTAAAGATTATTTTAAGAACATTCATGAAAAAAACAACTTTTGGAAATGTATTTCGCTAACATTCTGTTACCATGATTCACAAATAGAAGAAGACTCAGTATGTATATAAAAGCAAATTTAATATAAATTAAGCGGTTACCCGTTGATTATAATGCAGGTATAAAACCTGTAATAGAGAAGATGAAAGATGTCAGCGCATTAGCCAACACGCGATACCGAATAGGGTGCGCGGCCGTGCCAAAGATACGGCAGTACGAGCGTTGAATGAAAACAACTTGCTAATGAACATCGCGAGTTAATTGCCACCCGGGCAACACTATTCAGTTAAGGGTTCCTTTAAAATACTAATAAAACAATTGCGAAAATGAAACTTTTAAAAATGAAATAAAGGAAATTATTTTAAAAAGAACTATAACTACAAAATTTGTCCACAACAAAAAATACAATATATATTTTATTAATACTACCTTATGTTAAATGTATACCAACATTATAAATTTACATTAGTTGCAAAGTCAACGTAATTGAAATTAATAATAAGTCTACGTGCTTTTTATGTTTCGTAAATTTTCTGTTTTATCTGTTCTCGAATTAAAATTTTGCTGTTATCTGTAACTCACTTTTGGGCGGAAAGCGTTGAGTTTTTTTAAAAAAGAAAGTCAAACATAGAAAAAAAAATTCAAATCGAACTGGTATATATACTTCAGCATCATAATATAAAAATAGTGACATATTTGCTTACAAGTGTGTGTATTAAAATATAATTCGCAGTCATCGTGTGCATTGGTTAATTAGCGCAACTTGACATGAAATTTCGTGTCTCTTGAGAGCTGAAGCGCAATACATTGGTAGAGTTTCATTAGAGACTGCCATTTGCATGATATTCATTACCTTTGCTTCAACATAATACAATATTCATACAATTTTGGAATACTAAATGCCATAATTCTAGTATCAAGTGTATAAAATCTTACTATCATAATACTACTGATAAAATAGAATTCATATCATATTCTACATTTAAAAATTTAACAGATATGAATTGTATATTTGGGATATTTTATACAATATTTATGATAAATGGAATTCAGTTATACATTGGATGAATACAATAACTCCTTAGACCAATATCGTAAGAGAATTATTTGAATCTAACAGCTTGCCCGCTGTTGCGGTTTATATATCAAACTATATTTACGTACGACAAAAAATATACTCCAATATAAAAAGTTTATAAATTAATATCACTGCTGTAAACATTATGAACTTCTATGATACCTGGGATGAATGAACTTCAACCAATATTCAAATATAATGTAAAGATAGGATGTAAGATTATAAAAAAAAACTTTCATTGGTAGCGTATATTATTCCGTCTGCATCTCATACAACTTGTTAAAATAGAATTAAATATTAAAATTGTTACAAAGTATGAAATTTAACAATTAACCAAAATTAGGATCTTTTCAGATATTAAAATCAAGAATTATAAATAGTTTATAAAAACACAGTATCAAATGATGTTTTTTTAATAAGAATGATACTAATTTCACAGTCCAAACAGTCTCGAAGTCGTCGAGATTCTTTATTTGTGTTCGCGTCTAAATTTATTTACCGGAGCCTTTTCCCCCAAGAAGGCAAAAGGATGAATTAAAAGGTTTTCAAAGAGTCATTTTATTAAGCTGAATCTTTTAACTGCTTTTAAATAAACTCAAAGTTTTGATTTGAATATTTATTTTCCTTATATTTCTTTTAGTCTGTCGCTTTAGCAAAGAATATTCGTATATCATTTTATTCAGTATACTATAAATCAATGATAAGTAAAGGTTAATAATTTGATATCAAAAAGGTAAAGATTAGAAAACTACGGCTTGTTAACGTCAGTCAACTGATTCATCAAAGTTGCAAGCGAGTTAAGAAGTCACGCTATCAATTAAGCGATTGCTCTATTTGCGCCTTCTACGCTGAGCGAGCGTCAGACCGCGAAATCCTTGCGTGCTACAGTTCTGCGTTATTTCTGAGATCCTGCTACTTTACTTTTCAAACATGTTAACCTGTCTTGATAATAACTTCTTCATAATTTCTGATGTCTTAATCCTCTACATCGTTGAATATTTTGTTATATCAGTACTTGCTTGCATTTTAGAAAATATTCGTCGTGTGTTTTATTTTATGATTGTCGACTGTATTTAGGTAAAACGTATGTCAAAAGTATGTAAGTTTTGATTTATTTATTTATGTTTTAGAAGGTCTTATACGGAATAGAAAAACTTGGGGTTTCGTACATGCATAAGAACACTTACCATTTCTTATTATTTTTTAATATTTTATATAGCCTCTTTATACGAATACTATCGACCTTCCGGCTTCGCTAAAGTACAATTTATTAATAAAGAAAATGGTATGATGTAAATATAATTGTACACCTATAGGGTATAATAATTATTTTTATACTATAGCACTCACTCTGAGATTACCTCCTAGATACAAACAAAAAAATTGTTATCTTTATTTATATATATATATATATATATATATATGCCTATGTCAAATTCTGCATTGTCTGTTTGTATACATAAAATAATACTATTTTCAAGTGTATTGGTTAATTTTACAATTTTGGTCCAAGCTTAACTTATGACGTTTTATATGTAAGATCAAACTTTCATTCGTCTGCATTGCACAATATCTAACGCTGCGAGTTCAGTACATCCGTATCCCAGAGCAAACTGCGACGTCGTGCTTTTAATAAAGTTCAGAACTCCCAAAAAGTTTAATTCAGCAATATTGTTTACCTCTTTCGTTGTACAAAGTATATTTTTCACTGACTCTCCTGCGGCGTAGCTTATTTTGAATCAACGTTAGTTATTTTTGCTGTTATTTTATTATAACTTAGCTTAACTTTACTGATTAATATTATTCAATGACAAATTACTGATTCTAGTGTTTTTTTTTTATTATAATATTCTTAGTTTAAAAAAATATTATTATACCAAGAAGATTGGTAGGTGACTGATTTGTTGCCAGTTTTAATAATTAATATTAAGAGGACTAATAGGGCTACCCTACTATAATAGTTAATCTATATTCATTAATATGATGCTATTTGAAGATTGTAAAAAGAACGCAATGGTTTGATGGTTAATGATTTCAGATTACCGCATAAACTTCAAAATTGATATGGAATTTTTACATAATAATAGTTTGTTATATCAAAGGCAATCAGACTATCAAACGATACCTTACATACAATAAAATACTTTCTCTCAGGAAGAGCTGTCTGTAGCCAATTGTATTATTCCGATAGGACAAATATTCCATCACATTTCTAAATAGTAAAGATAAAATCTATATAGAAAATTTATTCACACATTATTATAATTAGCTAACTATAAATTATATATAAAACAACAATCATGATAAATAATAAGTAATGAACTCGGTTTTTTTTTTTATGGCATTGGTTGGCGGACGAGCATATGGGCCACCTGATGGTAAGTGGTCACCACCGCCCATAGACAAAGGCGCTGTAAGAAATATTAACCATTCCTTACATCACCTATGCGCCACCAACCTTGGGAACTAAGATGTTATGTCCCTTGTGCCTGTGATTACACTGGCTCACTCACCCTTCTAACCGGAACACAACAATAAAGTGTACTGTTATTTGGCGGTAGAATATCTGATGAGTGGGTGGTACCTATCCAGGCGGGCTTGCACAAAGCCCTACCACTAAGTAAACTATACGTTTCGTATACTATAATTTTAGATTAATTAATACCTACACTATGCAACAAACGTAATACAACATATTATAGAAGAAATGTATATTTCAATGAGGCTCTAAAGTATTGGAACTCTGTTTGGTTAGTATTTAAATTCTAACAAGAAGAAAGTAACTCAGTAGCTAATCTTTTCTACTGCAACTTTGACTAGAGACATTATGTAACGCTGAACAGTATGAACTGTTTTGTCACGAAATCATTAAAAACCTTTCAGTAGTTAGCACGTACAATATTAAAACTATTATGTGTCTGTTTTACAAAACACTTCTTCAAATTTCCTTTGTTGTAAGGAATTATTGTTAGGTCCTTATGTCAAAGTACGACTCAATATAAAACACTTATATTGTAGAACAAAACTCGAAAATAATCTTTTATATATTATGCTTTGAAGTAAATTAAAGATAATAAATGACAATTAAAGTCTCCAATCATCGTCGGGACTTTGATGGAACTTGCGATAAAAGTAGCATATATAATACCTAGAAGTGGACATAATAGTTGTACTCTTGATCTATGATATAAAGTAAAAATAAATTATACTTGATGGTGTATCGAGCCCGTCCGGCCTACCACCACCAGGTACCACCCACACATCATATTTTCCACTGCCAAACATAACAGACATAACATCTCAGCTCCCAAAGTTGTCGATGTATTAGCGATGTAAGAATTAGTTAATATTTCTTACAGCACCAAAATTCCAGTATTCCAAAATTGGTTTCATCAGCTTTCGAAATCACAATTCAATCAACAACATTGCATACGCTGAAATAACATCTGAATTAATAAAAATAAACGATTTATTCACAAATCAAAGCGTTTAGTGCGCGGAAAAATGGATGGTTGTTACAACGTATGCTACTTAATTAAACGTCGGTCCCAAATAATTATCTTATTCTTAGGACTTAACAGTTACTTATTATTCAGTATCGTATAAAGCTTATAAAGTAAATTGTAGAGATAATTTCGACGGTGGGATAAAAATATAAAGCAGGAAAACAAGGATTCACGCTGAATGGAATAGAATCACATGGCTAAAGTTTGCATGAGTCTGTTTGTCCAAAACAGACTAATTTGCCAATGTCGTCTAGACTTATATTACTGCTACTTTGTCAATAACACATCTATATGTAGACCAATGGCATGTTTTTGTGAATAAAATTCGCATTTACAAAAAAAGTGTCTATACTTACGTATGCGACACTAAGAGCGACGTATTTAGTACTTCCGTATAATTCTAAAAGCAACTAAAACTTGTAGTATAATTTCAATGCTGAAATTGTCACTGTCAGTAGTCTAAGACGCATTTATAAAATGTACCAGGAAAGTAACATCCTGAAAGTTGGACATCTACATCACGTTACTAATCGGCTTAGGAAGAACCGCGCGGTGTATTCACACGACGTACTAGGATAAGGCAGGTGCAAGGCGCAGATACGGGCTATGTTTGCCCGGTATAAATCGTCGACTGTAGGATGGATTGACTACACAACAATGACTATGTTTACCCACCTACCTTTACCTACCTTAATAACAGATTGCCTCGTGCCAATAAAGCCGATATTCATGTTTAAGACATTATGAATGTTATAAGAGATAAAGCAAATGCAAAACTTAAAAGCCAGCTCTTTTTAAAAAAATTTAGAGGTTTCTGAAGTGATGTCGCAAATAAACACATGTTTTGCACTTACGTTGCAAAAGCTGACTGAATCCTACGAGAAATGTAGATTAAAAAAATGTACTACAGTATTGTACACCTTAAAAAGGTCTTCAAAAAAATCCGCTGTGGTATATGTCTATCTCTTAGGGATAGCCCACAACAACCATTTTTTATCCTTTACTTTTTACGAGAAATAATGGCTTATTTTCGAAGCGATTTTAAGCAATACAGCATTAATTCCAATTAAGTACCTTAAATACATTGTCGATTTTATGTAGATCAATATGGCCCTGTACAAAATGTAATTTAAATGAATATTTTCGAAAATATCACAGATTTAAAGCGCGGGAACATAGCGGTTTGTATTGTCTAATAACTAAAAAACTGTGAACGTTATAAGACATTCTGTAGTAAATTTAGTATAAAATATGTATATCTATATGAATACATTTTTTTAACCTTAGAAAGAAACTGTAATGCTGAAAAAACTCATAAATTTTGACACATTATATTCTGATTAATGGAAAGAAATCAATATATGGATAATAATCTATAACTATTCTTCTATTTAGCTTTTTTCTACACCATACATTATACACATAGTTAAATCATAAAACATATTAGGAATACATCTGTACATACACTGGCTGCCTGAGCATTCAAGCAGGAACAGCAAAACAAAGCGTTGTTTAGTACGTAGATTCCCAGGGAGGCGATATCGCCCCCTGGGGGCGCTGGAGTCTTCCAAAGAGATGGTAGCGGATCCAGAGACAAATATATTTTATTTAGAATAGAAAGATTGTCGGTGAGATGTTCTTACAATTTGATAGACGAACAGGAGTTTCATGCAATTTAACAATATACAAAAATATTGGGTCTTGAAATGACTTGTATACGAAGCAAGTGTGCCGGCATTGCAGAGACACAAATAAATGAATACTAAACTGAAATATTTCAAAGTAATAACTTTATTATCATATTTTGCAAATGCAGCAAAATCAGGCCCATATGGTCAATAATACTGGTATTTAGTTAAAATGGGTGCATAATCTCTATGGGTGGCCGATGTCACAATGCTAACCCGTAGGTTAAATTTAATGGATCAATGTGATCACTTTAACTTTCAATTCTAAGTTTAAATACATATGTATAAATGCAGATAATGTTAACATAGGATTTTGTAGTAATAATAGATGTATATAACTAAAATAAAATTTAAAAAAACAGTACAGGGCTCAGCTTAGTGTGAATGAAAGTTCATAGAATTCTAAAACGTATGCAGACGACATGATTGATTAATTACATAGCATTAAATACGAATATGCGTACAATAACCACAACAAACTTAAAGATATATTTCTAAAATACATAATTAATTCCATGGATTTTAAATTTCTCATGCTTCGGAAGAGCATCTGTAAAGTTCAGGGCACTGAGTTTCGCCGCAACCTTTATTCCAAAGTCTTTCGACTTTCTCAGACATTACTGGCCATACGATTAAGAAACTTATTGTAAAATATATCTTTCGTTTTGTATCTTACATAAAATATATTGTTTTTCACAGCGATATAATATATAAATATGTATGTATGTTTAAGAATGGAAACAATGGTAAATTAATTAAAGATTTTTTAAAATGTCTATAAAACGTTTTAAAAGTGTGCCCAAAGACAATAATTTCGAAATTGTTAAAAATCTTTATAACCAAAATATTTACTTCGAACGTGATGCGTTTTTGACACTTAATATTAAAACTTAATATAATTTCTTTGTCACGTCACGATACTAAATAATATATATACCTAAAGAATATATTATGTAGGACTTTGTATGTATAAGATATTGTCTTGTTTTATTTGGCCTTTAAACTAACGAGTCCCACACGCACCTATAAATTTCCAAAAATCTCAGCTCATCATACGGTTATATTAAGCTTTTACAAAAAAAAATACAAGGCTCAAAATCTTAAGATTATTACTATAGAATTCGCGGCCGTAATGTACTTACAAAAGTAAAGCCAGTTAATATGCATGCTATTTTAATCCAAAATTACGGACAGCACTGATACCTGCGAATCCCTACTGATGTTTTATGACGTCTATGTACAGCTAAAAAAGGTTTCACTCCATTCTTTATATAAAAAAATATATCAAAGTAAATTTGGCCACGACTTACTTTGTGTAGACATTATTGATTCAAAATTATATTTTTGACTAAAGCTCTAGGAACTATTTCTCTCATTTTCCAGATTAATAAAAAAATATTTTATTTTTTCAGTAAGACAGTCCTTTCAACATTTGGATTCATGGCTATGAAGGCACGATTGTTAAGCATGTGGATCTTTACCGATTGCGGAAACGAATCCGGTGAAGCACTACAGATTTTATTGATCTCATGTTCGACGTTGAAGAAAAATTTACTGAACCAACAGGTCCCCAATTCTAATAACAAATTGACAGTTTATCGCAATGAAATCGAAGGATAATGATTGCTGTTTTCCTATTCTAAAAATGCAACGATCCAGTTGCGGTTCGGTCGAAGTTGGATCAGAATAAAATCGAAGTCGTGTCGTAACCGTTATAAATAAGTGGAATTCGTCCTCAGTTATGATTAAACTGAGGTTAATTTTTTTGAGGAAGGAAGTTGGATCGAAATAGAATCTAAAACGGATCAGTAGGATGTGAAATGTGAATGTGAAAATCCTTGTGTAGGTAAAAACACATTTGAATGACTGAATGAATGACCTATTCACCGACCGGCACAAAACTAAATAATAATTAATCAATGATAACTAATCTATAGCTTTATTAAGAACTACCTATTTTATATATTTGTCTATTTCTAAAGAATTCTTATTCAAAAAATAGTTGTATACATTAATATTTGTCCGATCGTTTCAAACATAAACAACATTCGAAGTAAGTCAAAAACTTCTAACAACATTAATCGAACTCTTGGCAAAAAGTAAATGGAGACAATTTAGGCAAATAGGTTACGTGCTGTCAATACTAAATACGGCGAAATCACAATAATTGGGAGTCAGCTGCGTGAGACCGAAGTCAGCATGTTAGCACGTGATACAGAACATTCAGTTATATGGCTACACCAAAGAAACGAGATTACGGTCTCTGAATGAAAATGTTCTGCTAATGAGCATAGTAAGTTAATTGATGCTGGACGCCGCTATTCAGCTAAAGGACTTCAACTGTTGATAACAACTATTGTGAATCAAGCTGCAAATAAAAGAAAGCTAACAAAGTAATGCTGCTTTGCAAAGTTTACTAACCAAAAGTTTATTAACATTCTGGTTTTATACTCCATCCTTTTGACAAATTGCTTTCAATACCTAATTAAATTAATGCTATTATTCTTGTTGTAAAAAATAATGGTTGAATAATTTGCTTTAAACAAGCTAACCGTAATATACATAAAATTAACTAACATTTTACCACCGGATCGGAATGAAATAATAAAAATCTTAAGATCGATGAATTAAAATTACAGTTAATAATAATTTTATTATTACTCCCGCGAGACTTCGCGTTTATTCAAAAGATTTTTTAGGAATTTCGAAACCTATGATAGGTTTTGTTTTGATTTCATTTAATTGTAAACTGCAAGTCACTCTACATTGGGTGCCAAAATGATGAAACCTTTTTTAAATGTTTTTTTTTAATGTCAAATAGTAAACATTAGTTAGAATTAGAGTTTGTCTATAACAATTTTGTTTAATTTTGTTTACGTTTTTAATTTTTAAAAAAATACAGTACATTATACAGCTGTAGTACCGCTCTTTAACGGGTCAATGCCCTTTCCTCTCTCTAAAATTAGTTCTTTATTAAATTGTTACAAATTAGTAAATTGCAATCAAGAATCCTCTTTAATTTCATCATCATTTCATCAACACCATGAACGATTTTTGAAGTACAGCTGTGGTCCCATAATCAGTGGTACAAAAATCGGCTTACGCTATTAATATTATATTATTATAGTTTTTAAATAAAACGTCCTGGACAACGATCTATTTTTCAGTTTTTTTTCAAAGAACTCTTAACACAAAAACGTTTATATACATTTTCGTTTTACATTTGAAATATTTGTACGTTTACTATAGGATCCGTTATAATGACATTGTTATATTTTTATTCCACAAAAGAAATACCAACCTTGTTTCGTTTGTAACAAAGTAACTTACATATTATTTCTGTAAAAATAATTTAATGTTTTTAGGAACATAAATAGGTAATCAAATTATATCCTACACAGGTACATTGAGAAGGGACAATAAATTTTAATATCCTTAATTTCATTACAAATGATGAATGCAGCGAATAGCGTATATTTTGCAGCTTAGAATATTTTTCAATGCTGTAACATTATTATTACAATTCCTACCTCTATATACAAACAAAAATAAAATTTCGAAAACCTCTCAACGCTACGAAACAAGCAGTGGGAATGTAATGACCGCACAAAATGTGTGCGTAAGAAATCGGCATTGACTTGGTATGTTTGGCAAATAAGGTCTGTGGCCGAGGTCTGTGCGTGACAGGAAATCTAAAAACCCTCGAACGGGTGCCACGTATAAATTTCTTACATACGTTTCTTTGTCCCTTTGTGGGATTTTTTTCTATGACTGCATCACCCCAATAACCGTATGTTCGTGCCGAATTTCTTTTCTTCGAATAACGAATATTATGATAGAATTTAAAAAATAAAGATTATATCAAATAAATCTAATTTAGTTTTGCTCGCAGCCGTTTATTATTATTACTATTATACTATTATTTTATTAAATATTATTGTATTATTGTATAAGAATTGATGGATTAAATAATTTTTGTAAGTATATGATATCATAAACGATATTTGAAAAATTATATTTGATTAACGAAATTAATCAGTGTTTTCTCAAAATTATCCTTTTGAATATAATCTTACGAATATTTTTTGTTACGAATAACGTTATGTTAGGATAAGAAGGCTTCATAGAAGCAACATTAAAGTCGTAAATAAAAAGGCTCATCCACGCCGGGATATTATACTCCTAAACATTGTTGATATAGAGGAATTTCGCTGTTCAAAGTATGACGTGTCCCTAGATCGTAACTCATCTCAGCCCGTCTCATATTACACATTTGTAGGCCTTGTATAGTTGCTTGTACGATATGATGTACAAAATGTGCTTACAGGCAATGCAGCGATTGCTAGTAATAAATATTTTAAAACTAAAATTCTTTATGATTATATACGTACTATTTTTTTGTGTAAAATTTTATTAAGTTTGTTTAAGTTTTGTGTATATGACCCTTATTATAGCCAAATCAGATCATATGCGACTTTAATACCTATTTGAACCATTTCGTTCAGCAACCTGGCTTTCTCTGTAAAAGGATAAGCTAGGAAGCTATTAGATATTCCTATCTCATTTAAAGATTAAGTGCCTTAATATGCCATGAATGTAATATAATTCAAAAGAACTTGAAACCTTTCCTGTGCTTTTCGTTGCCTTAAAGGTACAGTTAATACCGAATCGTTCGCCGCCATAGAGGCATTGGCAATCGGAACGAACGCTCTCGTATGCCCTCTTCGCCGTCCCGTCTACTCCCTTGCGGGTTAGCTTACTACTTACCTCGTAGCTATTTATTATATTTCAATGTTATAATAAACTTAAATGTATATTTATTTTAGAACCGAATCTCTATCTTTCTATATATTGAACTCTTTCAATAATATTACGAACAGTTTTTTCTTGTGGTTCTTTTTAAAGATATCGCCGCCTTGATTTATTTATATTTTGTTGATTATTTTATATAAATCTAAATAAAATGACATTTAACAATATTTAAGTAGTGAATTTAGCTAGTGGTCATGGTGGTGGTGACAAACTAAATGTAGGTAACGTTTAGTTTGAAACCAGCAAGCTCTTATACACCTTCGCTTATTCTCCCTCTTAATATCTAGGTATGTATGCATTTCTATATCCTTATTTTTCATAATAATTTCAAAATAATTTTAAAATTTTAGTCTCAAAATTTTGAAATTTTATAATAATTTTAAGTATTTATAGTTTACTCTTATGTATACGTATATTCCATGAATATTGAAAATACATATTTCAGCAGAATGAATAAATCACGATTGATGGTCATAACGACGCGATACGATTAGATGCGATCCGATGCGATGTTATGCAAAACAATGCAATATTGCCAGAAAACACGATAGGCATTAAATTAGGCATTTTACATGGTGGTAGGGCTTTATGCAAGCCCGTCTGCACCCATTCATAAGATATTCTACCACCAAACAACAGTATTCAATATTGTTGTGTTCCGGTTTTAAGGGTGAGTGAGCCAGTTTAACTACAGGCACAAGGGACATAACATCTTATTTCCAAAGGTTGGCGGTGCGTTGGCGATGTAAGGAATGGTTAATATTTCTTACAGCGCCATTGTCTACCAGTGGTGGTGACCCATATGATCGTCCGCCAACCTATGCCATAAAAAAAATAAAAAAAGCAATTGTTGTTAGTTTAGTGGCTAGACTATAATAAGCACAGCGCTTACATAGACATTGTTATTATTTTGGTGGGAAAATTCACTGTAGAAAGTGCTCTTAAATTTATAATTCTATTCAGTTAGTAATCTGGATCCTGAGGTCACTTGAAAAAACAATCTTCATCTTTAACTTTAAATGAGACCAAAATAGGACTGATTTATTAAGTACTTATGTAATGTATCCTTACCAACCATCTATCAAGATCAAATAATAATTAGCCAAGTCGGTTCATAAATGACGAAGATCTGAGATAAATAGAAATAGCTAATCTTTAAAATCTTTGTCTTTAAATATATATAAAATAAATCGATCGATTTGAAAATAACCTCTTTCTTAAGTTACTTAATAATTTTCATAAAATAACGTAGTAAGTAAATAGTCGAGTATCAAGCAAGCTTTATACTCATACAAAATACAAACATAAAATTTATTTTTAAGTTTGTAATTTATATTTTGATAATATTAATTACATTTAAATACATAAATTAGTTTAATTTTATAGTACGGTATTTTTTAATAAATGCAAAAAAAATATACGAAATGATTATTCATGATTAGCAATTTGCAACAAATTCACATTTACAAACTGGTACGTGTTTTTATTTAACGCCATCTATCAGTGCAATAGGTAAAATAGTTGAACGTTGAAAAGACGAAAAGTTAAGAGTTAAGACTGCTAGTAACTGTCGACGAACATTCTACTGTTGCCTTTGTAGTTACTAAAATTTATAATAGATGGCACGGAATCCAAACAAAATAACTTAAAATAGAATTATGAAATGAATATTTACAATCTCTATGGGTGCGAGCGAGCAAGTACTTCGTTCAAAATCATTTGACGCAATACAGTAAAATAGAGGTAGTGGTGTTTTCCTGCAAACAAGGTGTAAAATAAATTATGGATAGAATTTATGAAGACAATAATAATAATGTCTCGGCTATATTCTTCGATTTAGACAATACTTTAATCCAAACTAGGAAAGGAGACAGTAAAGCTTGCAGTAAGGTAAGTAATTTTTTTTAATATTTTGACATTGCCACGGTCATGGGAAGTCGGAACGAAATACTGCGCGCGCTGTCATCATTAGGTTCTACGTCGTTGAAATTTTCGTTTTACTTCGACTGCAGCCGCGTGTTTAACGTTCACGTTCCAGTGTATTATAAATAGAATTTTCATAGTTGGAGAACGTGAGCTCGACGTCCAGATTTAGATATTTTGGAACAGAACTCGTGCTAATTATAAATGTGATGTAGACAGTTCGCTCGATTCAACGGCTCCGCGCTCTCAGTAGAGTGTGATCTACTGCGTTTTCTGTGCACACCGAGTGTTTCGTTACAATGGGAGACATATCCGAGCCAATAAAAAAATGCATACTCATTTTAAAGTCTGCAAAAAGTGACACTGAAAAATTTGCTGCTTTATTTATGGTGACAAAACTAGTAAAAAGCAAAGATTGTAATGCTTTAGCAAAGAAGGCTTTGTTTGAAGCGATCGGTTTTAAGTTTTTAAAGAAGCTCTTAACTGGAAATAACATTCAAGATGATTGCCCTCCATCAGTCTACAAATCCGTTGCTCTATCAATACTCACGTGTTTCTGTAATGAACCGGAACTCTCCACACATCCTGAAATGCTCGCCAATATACCCGTGTTCCTTGACATTGTGCAGACATCCGACAATGACGATTATGATGATAACCTAATTATTATTAGTGAAGCATATACATGTCTGCAGTGTATTGCTGAACATGAAGCAGGTCAAAAAGCCCTCATCGAAGTGGGTGCAATAACTAAAATGTCGGAGATTTACTCTCATCAAAGCTTCCAAACTGATGAAGCACTTAATATTCTTGTTAAGTTGGTTAGTAGATATGGACCTGCAGCATGGGGAAGTGATCCCAAACCCTTTCATGCTCTAGTAAATAAAATAGCATTAGATTTTGCAACAGACCAATCTGAAAGGAAATTTGAACTGGCTACCATTTTAAGTGCATTATTATACAGCTGTAACAAAACAACCGTTATACCAGGATCATCAGAAGAAACTTGGCCACAAAGTATTTACAAAGCTCTTTATGATATATTAACAAGTAAAATTGGTAAAAATCAAAGAGACCCTGCATTGAAACTTGCAGCAAATATTATTGACTTGCTCGGAGTTGAGTGGACATTCAATGATGAGGATAACCCTAAAAAATTCTTCCTCTTATTGTTACAATTATGTGCTATTGAGGTACGAATGCAACTTGAGGATAGAAGTTTTAAGCAAGCTTTTGCCAATGCCGAACTCATTACCGCTTGTTTCATTGTGCTGGAATTATCAATTAACTACATGGGCACAGATCAGCTAGACTTAGAACAAAAAGAAAAACAATCAGTTTACACAAGCCTTAAAGGAGCATTCAATGCTGTTGTTTCTATATTAACAAAAGTATCCAATGACAAAAACCGAGATAAACTTCCTGACCCTGAAAAAGTTTTTATATGTGCCATGGTAAGAGTCTTAGTTGCCTGGATTGCCCAAGAAACAACAGCAATGCGAGAGCAGATTTATGCATTGCTTCCATTCATATTTACACTTGCAAATGACTCTTTTCATGCTTATAGAGCAAGAAAACTAGCTGAAAAGAATAAAAGTGATGGTGAGCCAATGAATATTGAAATATCTTTACTGGGTCAAATTGATTTGTTGCGTTTAATGCTACCAGCACTTTGCCATCTTGTTGTGGAAGATAAAGCAAGAGATATTGTTCTAAATCTAAAGCAGGAAGACATTCTCTATGAGGCTATGAACTTTCATTGGTCTATTGTACATTATAAGAAACCAATTGTACCAAAATCTGAAAGAGGGAAGGTTAGAACTCAACCTGAACCAGAATTAGATCCTCAAGTATTAGAAGATATGAAAGATTCAAGAGCTGCCATGGTCAGCCTTTGCAATATTTTCATGAATCTGACTGTATTGGCTCCCAAAGTTGTGGAAAACAGTATGTTATTCAACACACTTCTTAAGTTTATTTTTAACAATTTACCAGAACTTAAAAATATACCTGAAAATCTTGTTCTTCATGGACACCTCGCTGTATTGGGACTTCTTCTTCTAAAACAACAAGCAAGCAAAGTGAAGAAAAATGACTTCTCTATATGTAGATATATTCAGTCAACAATACGATTCCTTTGGGATGCCTACAATGTTGATGAATCAAATGATCCTAATGCCCTTGTTGTTTCAATGACTTATAAGGAAAATTGGAATGAAATTGCAGATCTGTGGTTCTTAGGCATGCAAACTTTAAGCGGAGTTTTGACTACTATACCTTGGATATCCGAGTTTGCCATAGAAAGTGGATGGGCTGAAGGAATAGCTCAAATGCTTGCCAAAGTCAAAGTTGGTACATTGGCCCCAAATGTTAAGTCTGCATTTGAAGATTTCCTGTGTAGATTAGTTGACTCAAATGAAAGTGCTATTCCTGTTTTGAAGAAAGGTGGTGCCTTAAAGATGTGCAGAAACCACAGATTAATGGATTTGGGCAAAAAATTGTTTGGAGATTAAATTAAACTGTTTGTTTTTATATACTTTTTTTTGTACTAAATTAATTTTATACTGAAATGTACTTAAGTTTTTTTATTTAACAAATTGCAATCTTCTTCTGCTGTAAATATAACTAATATAAAGTAAAAGTTATTTGTTACTATAAATAAACTTTATTTTGTAACAAAGTGAAAAAATTGACAATCTTAATAAAAATGGTGTTCAAAATTTTTTGATTTTTTATTCTTTAAATTCAAATCAAATAAAGTATGACAGGCTTCACAAACACATGCTTTCTTACAGCTATAATTATTAGACTAATTTGTTTGTACTCTATAGGAGTAGCAGGCATAATCATTTAATTTATTAGATGTTCAAACACAGTAGTAGTATCAATTTACAAATATGATGCTGTGCCAAGGAACAGGTGAGTGAACTGATCGAATAGTTCAGAACGTTGACCCCGTAACTATTCCTAGACTAGACAGACACTTCCTTATTTCAAACAACACATTCCATCTCTCATTGAGCTTAATGGATAAAATTGAGAGTAAATTTTCTCATGCATTCCATTTAATACATTTGATTGACATTTGAAATTAAATTTTTAATAATAATTAATAGACAACAACTACATATTTAGATTAACTATTGATACAAAACTAAAATAATACTTACAGTAAGATAATATTATAACAAAGTACAAACATCTCATTCTACATAATTATATAACTGACTGACTTGATGAATAACAAGGTCACAAATTCTATCTGAAAATTTATACAAATAAAAAAAATTGAAGTGTGTTGTCTGTGATTTCAAAATAAATGCCTATTTATAGTTACGAAAACATTTTTTTTTTATAGTCACTACCACTGCTACCTAGTAATTTAATTACTTTAGGATTTCCGTCCGTCTCTATGTGAAAAACAAACCAGTGAAGCTGGGTTTTGCTTATTTTAGTTTCTAAAATACAACGAGAATTAATTTCGAAAAATCTTAATTACCTTTAACATCGACACTTAGACAATAAGCCGGAAATTTCCTTTCCTTCAAAAATAAATTAGTTTTAAGTTATTATTTATGTATCTATTCAGAAATGTATAGTGTAACACATTAAAGTATTAAATTATTTATTTTTTTAATTCCGCCTTAATCAGAACCAGTACAAAGTGCTTAAAAATATGGACATTTAAACATGCAAAAAAAAAACATCCGACTACTGTTTTGATCATAAACAAAGTAAAAAATTGATTTTATGTAAACAATTGACACATACAATATTTTCAATTTGAAACTAATGTTTGAAACACTTGATAACCTACGTTTTATATTTTTGGCAGCTCGTGGAGATTCTAGAACATCGTTATGGTCTATCCCACGAAATTGCAGCGGAAAGTGCTTCAGCTTTCTTGCGTGCATTTAGAGCTAAGCCAGATGATGAGTCCTACGCTATAGACGAGTGGCCCACGCACCTATGGCGAAACTCCTTGCCGAAGAATTATAGGCATATTGCCAGTTAGTATATTTTTTGTTACAAATAGTTGACAAACAATTTATTATACGACTTTAACACTGAAACAGACGTTAAAATAGATTATGAGGCATTCATATAAACATCTTAATAAACTGTAAAAATATAAATGTTTTATGTTGGTAAGTATTTATGATTATAATTTTGTCTAATGAAACTATTATATATATATTAGTATATTACTATTATGTACAATTATATTAATATATTTGATTAATAAAACTATTGTAATAGAATATTCCAAGGGTCTTAAACTGAAATACATACTATAACAATCAGACGTTCCAACGTTTTAGAGAAATCATTAGGTATAATATTTTATGAATATCACAGCTAATCAACAAAATTTTCTTGTTACAGAAAATATATCGACTGAATGGATAAAATTAAGGTTTAAGTACTTAGCATTGACGCCAGATGTGATACATCTTTTAGAAACTCTAAGGTACGTTTGATAATTCCATAAAGCTATTTTTATATTGTGCAGAAATATTTATTAGAATCTATACGAAGCCGTTCGAAATATTTCTCCATGATGTAATATGTAATAATATTTTAGGTGGCAATTTCTTTGTAACGTATTTAACAAAACTAGCGTGTTTTATAAAAACCAATATCAAACGCTTACATAGTCATGCGGAGTAATTGCCTATTACACTTACGCAAAAGCTGTTTTAAGATTCCTTATTGAGAAGTGCGAAATAACATTTGGAAGAGTGACAAAATGAAAGATTAAAATCTTAAAACAACTTTGTAATTAATATTGGCATGGTGTTATGTGGTAAAGTTCATCATTTACTCATTGTCATCGTCATAAATGCCATTATCATAGATAATAAATAATATGGCTTGACATCACTGCAATCAAATGTTGCATGCCACATAATACTGTGTACCACAGTTCTACTTTTTGAAACTGTCATACAAGTTAGCTCCAACTTTTGTTGAGATAAAACGTTCGATTATTTAAATGTGCATTGCCATTTATCTCTGCCAATATGTTGGGCTGGCTTTAAACGCATGTCGCTAATAAATGACTTGTTTTTCAACAGTTGTTGCTCAACGAGTGACTAAACTCTGGGCGCCGCGTGCGCAACACTTAGGTTTGAATTGTATTAGTAAAATATGTGAGGGAGAACATCAAGAAGGTAATGTCTATTGCCTCAACAATTTTAATTAAGCAATGGAGATACTTTATCATTTTGTAAGAAAATTTGGGTTATAGGTCATGCTAGTAAACCATTATATCATATTAAAAATATCTCCATTGTGATAACGCTATAGAGCGCTATGTTGAATCGCTTGTTTTGATTTAGAAAATCGGGTTTTTTGTTCGAAATAACTAATATCTCAACATGGCATTAGATTTAAGGACGTTTGCGTATAATTTGCAAGTACTTTAAAAAAAAGGAAATTATATGCAATATGGGTTTAACTTTGATCATCTGAATGCTCCTGCACGATTGTTTTTAAATTAAGCGAATGTAACAATAGTAAAAAGTAATAAGAATTGTTGCTTATATTAAGAAACGTGCAAGCGCGTCCAGGACTTATTCCTATTTGTTGTATCATGTGCTGAGTTTCAGCATCGTATACGCCGTGAAATAACGAAAGGCTGGTCGATGAATGGCACAGGGAGGATTATCTACTCGGTTTGATCACGAACGGGCCATCGCGCGCTCAGTGGCAGAAGATTGAGCGGTTGGGACTACGCAAATACTTCGACTGCGTGCTGGTCTCCGGGGACTTGCCGTGGGAGAAGCCTGACCAGAACATCTTCTTCGAAGCCTGCAAGCTTCTCGACGTTGAAGCCAGCACATGCATCATGGTTGGAGACAAGTTGGAAACTGACATAAAGGTAACAATTAATAGAGTTCACCAAACTCCCCATACATATTTGACTACACAATAATTCAATATCAATGATCACATGGTATTTACAATGAATACTTATTTATACAGGGTGGCAAAGAAGCAGAATTAGGTGGCACGGTATGGATTCCGTTACAATATGACGAAATGGAATCCGATCTACCCGATTTCAAAATACAGAAAGTGACAGAGCTACCAGAAGTTCTACCAAATTCACCAAAGCTCAAGAAGAGGCCATCAAAGCCATCTGTTTGTTGATGGTATGAAAAATTAGACAGGCTAATGTTTTTTTAGTAGTGACACATTAGAGGGATAAAAATTTGGTACTAGTTATATTAAAACCTACAACATAATTAGCCCTTCCGAATCAACACATCAATTAGCCTGACCTTGCCTATAATAGTTGTGATATACTGCATAATAATACATATAATAGCTTAGATGATTTTTTTTTGCCTCTTTGCGTTGTGCCAAGGTTTGTAATTTAGTTGCTAAAGAAGAGGCTAGTCACATTCTTGACGTTTTTAAGTGATGATTAACATTCCACCAACATTATTTTTAATATATTCTATATACAAGCTTATTATTCCTACGGCATTTATTTAGACATACTACCTTATAGACCTATTCGCTCACGGAGATTCGGCCGTCCACGTTAATTTATCATTGGCGTGCATTAGTATGAGTGACTCTCGTGCTCACAAGATATCTTAGCGTGAGCGAGACTGAAAGTTAAAACAGCAAAAAAATACAAATTGTATTATATTTGTTTATTTTAGATATTAAAACGCCGATATTTTAACGTGGAAGTGCCGCCTTAGTTAACGGATAGATCTATGCTTATAAACATTGTTATAAGGGCGTTTAATTGAACACAGATATCTTTCTGACGTTTAATTTGACATTTAAATGAATAATACACAGCAATGTTTGACTAATCATCCCTTATACAATATTTATAAGTAAAACCGATAGTTGTCCCGTAATGAGTTTAAATCTGAGAAAAAAATTGATTTAGTAAATATTAATAGTACCTAATTGGCGCACGTTACTTTTTCGCAATTATAAAACCATTAACCTTAAAGTACAAATTAATATCAGTCACAGTACAAAGTATATTGTTATACTTTATGTAAAATATTATTACATTTGAAAGTAATATATATTATTTTTATTACTAAAAAATATATAAGTTTAAAATATATAAAATTGAAAAAAAAATGTTGGTGTAGCTCGATCTTAAAAATATGTTTTTTTTTTTTATCTTACGGCAAATGTGTGCAAAATACATACCATCTCTACTTAATATAAACATTTTATATCAAACGATCCTTCAATTACCTCGCAATAGTAAGGATTAAGTTTTTAGGTGATATTTTGTTCCTCCAAAAGAAAACTTTCAGCTTTAACAGCAACATATTCTTTTATCTTACACATGTCTATAAAAAATGCTTTGATAGAATTGAGGCTTGAGGCTTGACATGTTAAGGTATTATATTTATATGTAAAAGTACTTAAAGTTCCTCTATTTTACACTGAAAGTTATTAAATATAATTAATTCATTCATTAAAAGTAGTGTATATAAAGAGGTTTTTTTTTTTACTTACTATCGACGTTTATTTAGAAATAAAAAAAAAAAGTAGAACCAATAATGAAAAGGCTCGTTCTGTGCTGCCAAGTTAAATTTCAAAACTATCATGTCAAGCAGCGTTGCAGAACTATCGATAGTTTGACTATCGATAGTTGACCTCGAAAACTATTCAGGATATCGATAGTACTATCGATAGTATCGTTTTGAGCAATACTATCGATAGTATCGATAGCTCTCCGTGAGCAATACTATCGATAGTATCGATAGTTTTGGACTATCGATAGCCAGCGATTTTTTTGATAGTTTTGGTTTTTTAATGTAAGCAATGTATTCGTAATGTATTCTAATCGCTAGACTCAAGATTACTACAAAAAAGTTTCATTGTAATGCCACCAACCTAATAAATTCTTTTTTAATGTTATGATTATTTATAATGTTTATTCATAAATCAAACACAAAAAAATGTTGACAACATTTTTCACATTAAAATTTTTCATTATTCCTTATTCCGCACAAAATGTCTTTATTCTAAAAATAAATATTGTGGTAAATTTAATTTCATTTATTTAAATATACACTATAGTTGGCCTACTAAATTACTTATCTTGAGAAAGCAATACTATCGGAAATTACTGGCTATCGATAGCACAAAACTATCGATAGTATCAATAGTATTGCTCATGGGAAACTATCGATAGTATCGATACTATCGATAGTATTGACACGTGACAACAATACTATCGATAGTCTATCGATAGTATCGCTTATCCTTAACTATCGATAGTCTATCGATAGTGGACTATCGATATGCAACACTAATGTCAAGTATTTTGTTGTTACCAAGTTTTCATGTCATAAACAAGCTATATAATTTTTGTTATACACGTGGAGCATATGCAACACAAAAATTCTTTTATAATGTTCATCTTTATATAATATAAAAAAAATGTAAAGAAATTATTTTTGTGAATATTCTTATAACTTAAGTGTAAGATTAAAAGTAAATTAAATATTAGAAGAAAAGTTATTTTTATACATGAAAAAAATATTTTTTGTATTATGCATTAATTTAGCTTTTTAATTTCATTTCGTGTGATGTGATACCTGAACTATTTCTAAATGTTAATTGACTGGTGGATTGAGAAGTTAATTGTATTGTATTTGACTATGATAAATATCAAACGACTAATTGACAGCAAGCTTTGTACTTGTAATCAATTAGCTGTATGAAAAAGTATTATCAGAAAAAGATCTTAATTAAAAACATCTAATTCTCATATATCAGCTTTTAGATCTGTATAACATAGATTAGCCATAAGCTAGGTGCTAGTTTGTTAATTTTCAAATTATTTATTGAATGTTGTGACTAGTTTTAAATTCAAAACAATAAGTAGACTGATCTGCATAGTATTTTAGATCATGTATAGTAAGCAAAACTAATTCAATTATAGTACTTATCGGAAAATTTGTTTTTTATATTCAATACATATTTTAGGCCAAATAGTTGTTTTATTTGTTTTTTACTATGTACCCCAGTTTATATCTTTATATAAATCCATCCGTCCTTTTAAATTAAAACATTCAAGTTTATATATTTTTTAAATTTTATTATTATTAATACTATAAATCTAATTTATCTACATTTAAATATTATTAAGCAGTTCGTAACATCTTTGCTTCTCTCTTTTCTTGCAATAGCTTCTTTTGCTCCTCAACAACAGACTTCCTGTGTTGTAGAAACTCCTCATACTCCTAAAATGAAAACCAAATTTTTCATATGTTTTAAGTTAATTGTTTATGTATAAAAAAACTTGAAATACCCTGTAATTTATGAGCTATAATTTGAAATGTACATTTACTATTTTTATTACATATTAATTGGATTTTACTTTTAAAAATTTAAATAACTTGTACTTTTATTGGTAGTCTGTTTTTCTTCAAAAAATATTTGTTCAGAATCATCTATGGTTAATATCATTACACACTTTTGAGAATACAAACTTACATGTTTGTTTATTGTTTTTGTTTTGAGCACAATATATATTATTTATTGCAAAAAATAATACTTATTGTGTTTATTGTGATGTATAGTCTAGACTATCTTTAACTATTTCACAATTGAATTGCGGAACCAAATGTGATAAATTTGGTGTAATGTAAGCTTGAACCCAAAGAAAGGTGATAGGCTAGTTTTTATACCTTAAAACAACAACCTCCCCCTTAAAACATCGGAGAAAACTATTATAGTGTAATTTAAATACCTTTGCATTAAGTTCTTTCACAACTTCAATACCACATGTCCTTGCTGTTGCTATTAACATAGTGCAGATGTCTTTGAGAGATTTCCACTCAAGAGGTGGATCTTGAGACTTGATTTTAGCAATTTCATATATGTGCTTTAATGTTACTTTACCACAAATTTCACGTACTGAAAAATAAATAAATTATATAATACTTATTTAATACGTAAATAAACAAAAATCAGTCTTAGTAAAAAAAAAAATAGTTAATAATTAATTTAAGAAGCGCAACTAATATTTACTTGGTTCCATTGCACCACGGGTAACACCCGCAGCTTGCTTAAGAAAAAATGAACTCGGAGGCTGGTGGATAACCAACTGATATGATCTGTCGGGATTGACCTTGACTCGAGTGGGTAATGGTATTCCTGGTTTTATATTTGCAGTTCGTTCGTTGAAATCTTTACAAAACGCCGCTATATTTATGTTACGCTAAAATGATATCCTGAATTAAATTTTGTTCTTTTTAATAACATATTTCATCAAATAAAAATGTAAAATATTCTATAACTCTACCTGTCCGAGCATAGGTCCTAGAGGAGGACCTGCTGCTGCCATTCCAGCAGGAATATCGGTCCTTAATTTTGACGAATGATCTATTTTATCAGCTACTTTTTTCATAGATTTTAAACGAGACACAGATTTAGACATATTGATCGAATGTAAATTGATTTCACAATTAATGTTATTTTAAAATATATATATTAATGAAATATAATTAACTGTTGTACCATAACCTCTACAGTTTACATTTGATTCTCTAAAAGTCAAAACCAGCTGTTTGACAGATAAATCCTTCATGCTCAACGAAGCGTACATAATAACTTAATATATTTATGAAACTATAATAGCATATTATTAGCTATATAACATTTATTCAAATACTTTCAGGTTCAATAATTTTATAAAACTAATTAAATATCTATATATAAACTTTCAAATTATATTTTTCTTATTTACAAAATAATTTGTTTTAACTTTTAATGGTTTAATACCCATGCTATATAAATAAAGATTTATGACGATTTTTCATTGGAGAATGAAAAAAAAAAAATGACTTGGTAGGTTACTACCAAACTCATTTATATATTTATATTTTACCGCCAAGCAGCAATACCTACTTAATATTGTTGTGTTCCGGTTGTAAGGTTGACTGAGCCAGTGTAACTATAGTAACAAGGGACATAACATCTCAGTTGCTATGGTTGGTAGAGCTAGGAATGATTATTATTTTTTACGACACCATTATTTTTTAAAACCCAACCAATGTCTTAAAAAAATCTTATTTTCCGTTAGTCTTTTCGGAATACTCATCTAATTATATTTTAATTACATAGATTTGTATACAATCAAATATACAATGATAAAAATCTGAGTTTTATATGTTCAAATATTTAATCAATTGTTTGATTTTATTCACTGATGTTCATAAAGTTCTTTAAAACCAACGGATATGGTATATTTGTTTAATATTAAAGTCTGTTAATTATTGCATATTGTACTTCAATTTTTACTAATTTTATTCAATATTCTCTTATTTTTTTATCCCTTTAAGGGAAATGTGATAATTGACTTATTTTACACTTAAAATAAATCCATTTCAATAGAATTACACGTTGAATCATCAACGTGTAATTCACATACGTATTTCGAACAATAATATACTAGCAATACTTGAAAAGATATGTCATTCAATTATTACACTGTATTCGTTTTGCCGTCATATTTTTAAAGAATTATTCTATAAACATAATTAATTAATAATTATGATATAGTTTTCTTGATCTTATCTTCAAAGACAATTTGTACATTATTGTAAAATATTATACAAATTTAAGAGTTTTTGTATTATGAAAATACGTGTACCATTGTGATTGTTACTGAAAATATGAACGTGATTTGTAAATAGTCAGTAGATAGTATTGTTCAATATGTGGTCTTTTTTCTCGCGAGATCCCACTAAGGACTTTCCTTACGAAGTGGGCGATCCTGTGCGTGGCCTAGAGGACAGGAGTGTGTGGACATTACACAAAGGCAAGAAAAGGGGCACTCAAGATGAAGTGTCAATATTTTTATTCGATGTTAATAAAAATTCTGAAACTCAATTCGATATAGCAAAAGCCTCATTGAAGAAACTAAAGACTATGAGACATCCAAGCCTTTTACATTATTTAGATAGCTGTGAAACTGAAAAATTTTTATACGTAGCTACAGAATATGTAGAACCTTTAGCTACTAATATAGAAGATAATAAACTAGAGGGTCTGCAGCGGGATTTATTCCTGGCATGGGGTATTTTCCAAATTACTGTAAGTAGAAATTTTGACTTTAACATATCTATCATAATTAAAAAACTGATTTAGCAAAAGAAGTTACCTTTAATAATTTATTAACTTTGTAACACATTATCAACATTGATTAACGAAATTCTATCTTTTTAGAGGGCATTATCATTTTTTAATAATGATGGAAACATGAAACACAACAATGTGTGTCTATACTCAGTGTTTGTAACACTTGCGGGTGAGTGGAAGCTTGGAGGATTTGAATTCCTATCAGCTCATGGGCAGGATAATTCGAGTCCTTTGCCAATAAAAATATTACCAAAACTAGAGATCTATGACCCACCAGAGAAGAAAGATCAAACTAAATTGAAATCTATGACAAAATGGTAAGTGCTATTTGTAAAAAATATAAAAATAAAAAATAGTGGTATAGTTGTGTCACAGTGATAATATTATAATAATTTATTGTTTAGTAAACAATAAACTGTTTTACTGTGACAAAACATTGATATCAATTAAGGTTAATCATTTTAAATTGGTTTATTTTGCTTCTTATAATTCGAGCTTTGTTAGTAAATTTTATAAGATTTGCAATACATTACAGTCATCCTATAGATTAAATAAATTTGAAATCCTATTCATTATTAATTAAATAGGAATAGTAATAATTTGTAATTTAATACATATTTTTATGTGCAATATCATATGGTTCTTTGTTGATAAACTTTCCCAATTTATTTATTTACTAAACACTTAAACATATTTCTATATAGTGTACACACGTAATATATGAAATTCTATTATTTTTAGTGTGTGTAAACCATGTATGTCCAATTGTTTCAACAATTAAATGTAATCTGTTCAATACATTTTTTAGTCATGACCTAATTCAGAACAGTTTGTTATGATTGTTAAATTGAAGTTGACAATTCAGTCCATTTCTCAATTTAAAAAATTAATTTAAAACAATGAAGATTTAAGTAATGTAAAATTACTGTGCAAACGAAAAAATTGTCTATGATTCCTCAATATGTTAAAAATAATAAACCTTACTTAACATTTTTTTAGACTAAAATATTTAATAAATATGTAGTACTTTAGCAACTCGACAATATTGACCAAAAGAAACAAATTAAACTTACTCCAATACATAATAAATATATTTTTACAGCTCAACAGACATGTGGGGCCTTGGCTGCTTAATATGGGAAGCATTTAATGGACCATTGTCAAACCAACCAGCACTTAAAACTGTTGATAAGATACCAAAGCAGCTATGTACTTTATATTGTGAGCTAGTCAGTGCAAATCCTGCTTCGAGACCTAATCCTGCGGATATCATCACAAGGTAGCATAAATTATTGCTTACATAAATCTAAGTTCATCGGTGTGCTTGTATATATCCAATAAATGCCTCCATAGAAGTTATTTTACTGTAACTTCTTGATTATAGAGAGAGTTAACTTAATTAAATACTAAATGTATATTTCAAATTTTCTTATGATATGAGATTTACTTGATTTATATTATATTATAAGTATTTCAAGGATTTAGTATTATTTTTTTTTATTCATTGTAAGAATGTACAACCAAATGGTCATTTCCACCCATAGACACAGTCTCTACACTTGTGCTTTACTTTGCTCATTTATACCTATATTAGAAGGAAGTAAAATTGATGAATGGTCTAAACCTGTATAAAAAACAATCAAAGTCAAAGTCAAAAATCTTTATTCAATATAGAAGTGTATACACTTGCTTATTGACTGTCAAAAATCTACCACCGGTTCGGAATTTAGCACCTCAGACCTGAGAAGAACCGGCGAAAGAAACTCAGCGGGATATATTTTTTTTATTTTATTTTAACCATTTTCCATGTACAATGAAAATTATATTTTAGTTATTTGAAACAGCCTGGAGGCGATCATTTGATTTTATTTTTATAGTAAGTCATCATCGAAAATAAATAGTAATAAACGAAAGTATATATTTTTATCATTATACATGCATAGTTTTAATTGTTTGATCAATTTATTTTATCGCTGCTAATGGGAATAATTTACAATTGCAGATGTCGAAAAATGGGAGGATATTTTAAGAATGATCTCATTGATACCATGCTTTTCCTAGAAGAGATACAAATCAAAGATAAAATTGAAAAAGGGAAATTCTTCTCGACACTGAGCAGCTACTTGGACAATTTCCCTGAACCTGTCTGCGTTCATAAAATTCTACCACAATTGCTTACAGCATTCCATTACGGTGACGCCGGTTCTGCAGTATTGGCTCCTATGTTTAAGGTACATTGTACGATTATGCAAAAGACTATTTCCGTTCGTTATAGAATCATCGCAAATCAGAAAAATTTAATCTCATCAATGAACAATTTTTAATAGTCTATGTGTATGTATAGGTGAATTATGTGCCAATAAAAAGTTATTGCATTTTCTTTCAAGATATTTGCTGTAGCAGTTTGCAGGCACAGTTATTCACCATAATATATGCTTTGGCGATAATTAGTGTTTGAAATTGTTTGCTGTGACTGAAGTCAAGAGGACATATTGATAATGAAATATTATGATTATAATATTATATTCAAGAGTTTGTTAAATATGTATCACATGAGACAATATCGTTAATAATAATACATTAATTGTACTTTAAAAAATATATATTACAGTTAGGAAAACTATTAGAAGATGCGGATTACCAAAAGCAAATAGTTCCATGTGTAGTAAAGTTATTTGCATCCAACGACCGAACCACAAGGTCGCGACTGCTGCAACAGCTGGACCAGTTTATTATGCATCTACAAAATTCTACTGTGAGTAAATTAGTTCTAATTCTAAAATCCAATTTATTTATAAAGGAAATAGCTTTCGACTGAAGGGGATGTCTGATACCAATGTTTGGCAACAAAAGCTGGTCATACTTTTAGCCAAAAAGATTTAAATGTTTTTTTCAAAGCCAAAGCATTGTATTCAACCATTCACACAAATTAATTTAAGTTCATGAGCCGAGATGGCCCAGTGGTTAGAACGCGTGCATCTTAACCGATGATTTCGGGTTCAAACCCAGGCAGGCACCACTGAAATTTCATGTGCTTAATTTGTGTTTATAATTCATCTCGTGCTCGGCGGTGAAGGAAAACATCGTGAGGAAATCTGCATGTGTCTAATTTCAACGAAATTCAGCCACATGTGTATTCCGCCAACCCGCATTGGAGCAGCGTGGTGGAATATGCTCCAAACCTTCTCCTCAAAGGGAGAGGAGGCCTTTATCTCAGCAGTGGGACATTTACGGGCTGCTTATGTCTTATGTAATTTAAGTTTTAGCTTTTTATTAAACCATACAATAAGTAAAATTTATCAAAACAATGGTGATTGGCTCTTTGCATATAATCATATTAAATATATTAAATATAATAAATATACAAATATATTTATAAATGAAATAATATTTTTATTAGACTTTAACTCTAAAATAAGACTTTCGATCAGATGACAGAAGAAAATGACTTGTAGTTTAATTCTCTTTAGTGATGATGTGTCTGCTTTTTACAGGTAAATGACCAAATATTTCCTCAAGTAGTACACGGATTCTTGGACACAAATGCAATCATTAGAGAACAGACTGTGAAATCAATAGTCCATTTAGCACCAAAGTTAAACTATAACAACTTGAATGTAGAGGTGCTGAGACATTTTGCTAGGCTGCAATCTAAAGATGACCAAGGTGGAATTAGGTGAGATTAGTACCTATTGTACACAAAAGTTTATTTTTAAAGTCAAGTGTTAATTTTTATGAAAGCATGAAATAAATGCAGGTATGAGGTGATAAATACTTTATAATAATAACTCAAAAATCTAAATCAAAATATACTTTATTCAAGTAGGCTTTTACAAGCACTTTTGAATCGTCATTTAACAAACTATATTTAGTGAATGTAGATTCTACCGAGAATAACCAGCAAGAAACTCAGTTGTTACTCTTTTTCAACATTTAAAAATACACTCATGTTAGTTAAATATGTTATGTATGTAATATATCCTGTCTGGAAGTCAACAAGTAGGAAGGTTCCATATATGCATTAGCAAAGCTTGAATTTTATTCTTGAGACAATTTCTAAAATGTTAGAAAACAATGACTAAAAATGAATCTCTGAGCTCTTAATTCGGGATAGTTTTTTTAATTTTTAACATTAATTATGCCGGAAGTATTGCTTTCACCCTATGACCAAGAATTTGGGAAAGTTTACTATTAAAAGTTTTTACTCTAGTGAAAATTGATAGATAAATTTGATTTAATAATATTCGAATAATATTATTTTGGCTAGGGCAACGGATTTCTTGGGTTGGGGCTTGACCCTACTTCACTCCTACAATCACTCCAACTGTTGCCGTTTGTAATGTCTATGTACTATTTTCTAGGTAAGTGTATCAATATAATTATTTTCAGAACAAACACAACTGTATGCTTAGGAAAAATAGCTGCTCATCTACACCCTCAAATCCGCCAGAAAGTTCTGGTATCAGCGTTCGTAAGAGCCACTCGAGATGCCTTCCCGCCAGCGAGGCAAGCCGGGGTATTAGCTCTAGCGGCCACACAACAATATTTCCTGTTATCTGAAGTTGCGAATCGAGTGCTTCCTGCGCTTTGTCCTCTGACAGCTGATCCAGAGAAGCAGGCAAGTCCAGTCACCTCAAATTGCTGAATGTTGGTCATCCACAACCAACCAACATTACATTCAACTCATGTGAGTCGCTATCAACTAATATTTGATTATATTTTAGGTTCGAGATGCAGCATTTAGAACTATTAAAGGTTTTCTCGGTAAATTGGAGAAAGTTTCAGAAGACCCCAGTCTAAAAGAAGGAATGGGTAAGTAAAATGGTTTTATTATTGTAGAGTAAAAATGGTATTAGACCAGTTTGTTTAGACAAAAAGTTCAATCACAATGAACAAAGTTACTACAGTGCAGTGTTATTTAAGTCATCAGATATTTTTGTATAGAGATTGAATTTCTATATAATTCAAGTAAATGAATGTCTGCAGAAGCAGACGTCCACACCGCGACACCGTCCCTCAGCAACGCAGCGGCGACGTGGGCGGGCTGGGCCGTCACCGCCGTCACCGCCAAGTTCTACCGCTCGCACTCCGACACGGCGCGCGTGCAGCACGCGCCCAAGTCCGTGCTGTCCAAGCCGGGCTCGCTCGGTACGTACCACCTCGCCACCGCCAAGTCCTGCCGCTCGCACGGAGACGAAGCGCATTATTATATAACAAAAGAGCCGAGATGGCCCAGTGGTTAGAACGCGTGCATCTTAACCGATGATTTCGGGTTCAAACCCAGGCCGGCACCACTGAATTTTCATGTGCTTAATTTGTGTTTATAATTCATTTCGTGCTCGGCGGTGAAGGAAAACATTGTGAGGAAATCTGCATGTGTCTTTCAACGAAATTCTACTACATGTGTATACCACCAACCCGCATTGGAGCAGCGTGGTGGAATATGCTCCAAACCTTCTCCTCAAAGGGAAAGGAGGCCTAAGCACAGGTCTGGGAAATTTACAGGCTGCTAATGTAATGTAATTTTACATAATATTTGTACGCGCGAGAGAAAAGTGGACTGTATTTTTGGTAAAAAAGGGGTTGTTATCTCAAAACTCTGGGCTCGGACTTGTGAAGACACGTTCTTCTTGGGAGCGCTCCCTTGGTCCTCATACACTCGAAAAACACAACCAAAGGGATGGGTGATATTATAGGAGAAGGATAAATCCGTTACACAAGCTAATTTAAAAGGCACGGCGCACTCACATACCACACGTTACCGCGGCTCACACCAGAAGGGAAGAGAGAAGGAAGTACGTCATACGTCAAATCATTCCATAGACAAAACATAGACGTTTCAACGTACGCATACACCTAAATACGCTACAATATTCTTTTTTAATTAATTTGGAAGTTTATAGAATAAGATATCATAAGTATAGTATTTTAATTATAGTTTTTTAATTTTAGAGCAACCGTCATCGAGCAGTATGTCCACTACGACCTCGTCCGTAACATCGATGACGTCACTCGAACACAGCGAGTCCGCTTCGGACTACGATCCCGAACACTGGGACATGACAGCGTGGGGAGAAATTGATTCCAGTGCGGGTATATCAGTCTCTTTTAGATTCCAATCCAATTCGCTTAAAATATTTTACATTAACATTTGCAAGGCCTTCATTTTCTATATTAATTCTAAACTATTCAAAAACTTAATGTGTAAATTTCTTGTAATACTTTAAACAAATATTTTCCTTTACTATTATCACAGATAGATATTTTATCAAAAAGTTTAGCTTCTAGTCGGAGGCTATTAACTAACGATAATGATATTGGGTTACAATAATAATTAGCATTATCACGGGTATTCATAGTTCAGATTTACATTAGATACAATCAGGAAAAACTTCGATGTTTTTAGAAACATAAATTTGTGTATCGTTAGTTAGCTCATTCCCAAGTTGTGCGGTCTACTGAGAAGTCATTATTTTTGTTCTATCCGCACAATAACGCTCTTTAACGATTTTTTTTTAATGAATATTTTGAACGTTCTCTAGACCTGTTGTAAAAATTTTAATCTTGTCCGACAATAATGTTACTAGCTCTGTGTAGTCGGATAATTGAAGTTACAAGCTTATGCTTTCGTTGTATTAATAGTATTTTTGGAAAAGTGCTGTTTTGTTCAGGTACGACGGCCGCAAGCGCCAAGTCCCCGCCGAGCAGCGGCAGCGCGCAGGCCACGCCCGGCCTCGCCGCGCTCTGCGAGGACGACTGGGACAACGAGGAGTGGGGCACGCTGCAGGAGCAACCTGTACGTAGGCCCGCACCTCATCACACCACTTCAGATGATGTCAAAATAAATGCATAGAGTGATTATGTAAAGCAGTAAATGAATAATTTGAGAAGAAATGATACTCTTAATAATTAATGATTCAATAGCGTATAGCAAGCTAAGCATACTTAGCTTATATGGCTGCTAATCTGAATCCTTTTGTTTTAATGATTGTATTCAACAATTGCCAGGCAGCAGAAGCGGAACTGGCGAGCCCTTCAGAGACCTGGAACAACTCTCAGTGGACGGAGCCCAACGTGAACAATGCAAACGCGACGTACGTGCGCGGCCCGCGAGTCGATCATCGGGCTGAGCATCGAACCGAACATCGGCTCGCCGCGCATCAGAACAGCAACGACTCCCTCGGCGGGTGGGAGGACGGGGAGTTCGAGCCCATCGAGGAGAACGCAGATGGTAATTTTTTTTTTTGTTACTCAGAAGCCCCTTATAGACAGATACGACTGTAGTATCCGAATTAACCTAACGGTCTAAGTTTTTCATATATTAGCTTGCCTGTGTTCGAATCTTTGTTCAAGATTAACGTGTTCACACTATTGAGCCATCTCTCATAATGATTGGAAAATACTTTAAAGGTTTTTAATATTTGATTACAGAAAACAATGCATCAAAAATGGATGAAATGAGACGTAAACGAGAAGAGAGGAAGTTACAAAGGCAACGTGAAATGGAAGCGAGAAGAAGCGCTCGTGGCCAGGGACCCATGAAACTTGGTACCAAGATAACGACACCCCCTCCTCCTTTCTAATTACTTCCACGTCATTAATATTGTATTTATCATACGTGACTGTATAAGACACCACAGATTTCCAGGGCCCTAAGTAGAGGGTACGAAGTAGAACTCTAAAGTAAATTTATAATCACACAAGAAATATTTTTTTTTATGTTTGATAAACCAGCGCTCTGATGTCTGGTTACTATATTCATGAAGTTATTTGTTTCTTACGGATACTAGAATTGTCTATTTGATTGAGAAGCTACCGTTGATTCTACTCACAGATAAATACTACGATATATCGGATGGGTATTTGTGATTCAATAACAATTTTTAAATGTCAATAGATATTTGTATTATCTGTTAAAGATCTATTCACTTATGAAGGCGCGCCCCTGCACGTAAATTAATCAGCGTTCATTAGTATTGTGTGACGCTCGTGCTTATAATATATCTTAGTGTGCGTGAGACGATTAACTAAACATTATAATACAAATTATATTATATTTGTTTTAAATTTAACGTGGAGGGGCTTGTGTGAATAGATCTATAGGTTTTTTGGTTTGTATAGTAACTGAGTATTAGTCATACAACACAATAGTGCCTCATTAATGTAAACTTTTTTTCGATTTTTATGAATTAAGACTCGAATTGCTCTCTCCGGCCCGTAGATAAATAAAGTTTTGTTTGTTTCATGTGCTGTGCTGTAAAAGTTAGCTTATAAATACATTTATATTATATATAGGGTGTTCGTAATGAGTTTGTTTTATTTTAAATAAATATTTTATGGCTGGGATAATAACATTCCATGAGAAAATCTTTTGAGTCTTTAATAATTCTTTTTTACTATCAAATTAACATAATTAATTGTTCTTGCTATAATGTTCTCGCTATATAAAATGTTTATTTAAACTGTCATATAGTGTAGAATTTACTAAAACACACAGAGCATGACGCGCATTTCAAGTAAAACATTTTATATGAAATAATAAAATATAACAAAAAAAAACTTTATTAGCAATTGACAGAACTTAACTTGCTTGATTTCACTTACATGTTAAATTCCACCTACATCTACCTAGGTAAAGCTATGATTTATTTTGCTATTCCTGTTGCTAAGGATGAGTGAGCCAGTGTAATTTCAGGCATCATGCACATAAAATTATATAGTTTGCATATAAGGAATACTTTTATATTCTTATATGTGCCTTTCTTTAAATACATACTCCAGTAAAATTATGATTTTTAATCATGCTCGAGGATACAGCTGATTATCTATGTATGACACTGCGAATACCCTATATGTCATATATATGCAATTAATCACTAGAACTATATATGTATTTATTATATATTTTTTAATTTTTACTTATCACATAATGCAGATATATAATATTAGATAAGATCTTTGCACTATCATGTATGATAAATACACTATTAAGGTTTATTGTAATGAACCGTCAACTCTTCCAGTAATGACTGTTCTTAACCAGTCGCTCAAGAAATCAAAACGCATTCGTCGTATTTGTTTATTATAAATTAGTTGTTATTATTTACTCGGGATATTATCAAAGTTTCAAATGATAAAAATTAATTACATTACTCATATTATCACTCGTTGATAATATCGGCGGAGCAAGACTAAAGTTTAATGGTCTTAGCTATTCCAGGACCCTAAATCGTGTGTGACCGTTTTTTTCCAACTGATTATTTTTATTTATAACAATAAATAATATATGATATCCTTTTCGTACTTTACGAAATATTATATTAAAATTTTCAATTACTAAACTAAGGTAACGAATCCAATACAGATAGTTTTACTCTTAACTTTGGAATCGCCGCGGCCGCGGCTTGAGGTGTGAGCGACGTAGGCCATCTAAGGATAATTTAATTATACCGCGTTCATAATTAAATGTACTTACATTGCATTAAGTTTCAACCAAATCAAATTTAAATATATTTCTATTATTGTTTAGAAAATATTATATTAAAAAACCACGTTCCACTTGAGATACCCTTCTTTTTATTTAAAGACGTTGTATTATTAACTACCGACAATCAAATCAATATAATTAATAAAAAAAAAAAACAAGGACTTAAGTTCAAATTGATGACAATTATGAACCAATACGAAATTAAAGATAAAATAATAAATTGCATAAGATGTCTAAGTTGTCTATACTATTATATTATTCAGCAATATTTTATCTTTATTATTAAAATATATTTATCATCAATTTAATCGTGATATTTATCGGTTGTTATCAATCCAACAAATAGATCTGTATCTATTTATGCTACATGCCTATTTCCTGATATAAAACAAATAATTAACGTCCAATAGCGAAGGTCGTAGAATACACTTTAAAAACGTCACAGCTATTGTTTGTTAGATCAAAAATAGTACTATTATAAATGCTAGCTAGGAATGTCCTAAGGAACAACAAGTAATTTATTATGAAATATTCATCCAAAATAATAATAAAGATTACATAGAAGTGGATAATTTTGAAGAACACACCTTTTTTGCTCATCTGAAGCGCATTGACTTAGTAATTATTGAATTTGAGCTGTGTCTGCATATTTCATCTTCTCATTTTTCAATTCGTATATTTTTACCAAAAAATTAAGGTAGGTAGCTTTCTGTTTCGGCGGCCCACCGGTAAATGCAGTTTTTTAATGGCCCAAAAATACCTAGGCAGCACACTACACAGCCCTGCTATATACTTTAAATTATCGGTAAATTTTTGTATTTAAAAAAAAAAACTAGCTTTTTTAAATGTCTAAAAATGCTTAAAATTTGGGAATGTTAAAAAAAATTAAAAACAGTTGAAATCAGACGGAAATTTATCTTCGGAGTCATTCGGAAATACGATGAATACACAGATTCAGACATTAGTGGTTTAGTGGTATAGAAGCACATTTTTAATTGACAAGTTTTGGTCAGTCTTGAGCGACCGGTTAAGCTGTCATTGAAATCTCTATTAAGATTTCAATGCCCTTTCACTTCACTTTACTTCCATATCTATAAACCAAGCCGAATGTTAAGTGTGAACGATTCAAGCATATCGACTGCAGATTTATAACAATCTCGACTATGTTTTCGTCTTTATTCTAATTAAAGATATTATTTAAATTATACATTTTCCAATGCTTATGAAAATTTATTATTAAATTATATAATTTTCAGTATTTGTTTTTTTATTATTAATTACCCTAACCTACTTTATGGATGCAAAATTTAATTTGTAGTTGACATTATTAATTAAATGGTTCTTTTAGTAATATAACTGTAATCATATAAGATTATGTAATTAAAATGCTACATAAGTTATGAATAATTTATTCCTTTCTAAATAATTAAAATATTAAGTTAAGTAATTAATTATGGTAACTAACTCATTACAGATAATTATGATATTACATAACTTCACTTCACTGTTGGTAAGACCTGCAAATGAGACAACATTAATTTATTTATTAGTAAAGGTACGTTTACAATATGCATATTTTACAATTAAAAAAAAACCTATATAAACCAGTTACAGTATACAGCAATAATAAATATATAAAACATATACAAAGTATAATGTAAACTTAATTTTAATCTTTTATGTAAAACTTCCGTTTCGACTTTGACCGAGTGAAATATAATTAAAACAAAAGATGTCCTTAAGTAGCTTGAAAGTTATCCTTAACATGTACCTTTTACTATCTATGCATTTAATTATCTTCATATTATATGTATCAAAATAATAATAAGGAAAAACAAAAGTCAAACAGATTAATAAAGTTGTTAATTAAATGATGGGAAATAAAATTATGTTTGTTAAATGAAACACAAATTGAATGCAAAAACATTTAATATGATATTTATCAATATATGTATACTGCTAATCGAAACTACAAAGTAATTAAGTCACAATATAAAGCAAATGTTAATTAAGTATGAATGATACAAAAATATGAATACTATGATGAGCAAAAAAAATCTTATAAGCTAATCAAAATCATGTGCTAAGACATCCAAAATCAATCAATAACTCCATCAAATGCAGGTTTTACAGTACCATAAAGTCCTCCAGTAAAATATACCTTTGATGGATAAAATAATTGACCCTGCAACTACAAGAGCATGAACAAACAAGCGGTTATCACAACAAAACATATATATCGCCAATAAAATCAATTACAAATAAAACTTTTTATTCTAAGCATTATGTAATGATGATAAGTATGTTTGGAGAGTGGTGATGCTGCGATGACCACTCGACTGTCCATGCCTACTTACAGTTTAGAACGCAGGTCGGATGTCCCAGCGGCTAATTGTCAGGATGGCTCTTCAAAACTATAAAAAAAAAGGATTTTTTAAATATTTTATAAGTAACGTATTCAATAAATAAAATGTTTATATATAAATTTTTAAACTTACCGCATATTCATAGCATTAGAGTTTCCGGGCTCCAGTTTGTAACCGAGGCTTTCGTAGAATTTTATAAGTTTGTCCTTGCAATCTAGTGACATCTTATAACATCCCAGTTCTTCTGCTAGAAGTGACACAGTAACTACAATTCTGTAAAAAAATATATAAGCTTATTTTTTATATCAAAAAAGGAATTATAAATCGAATGTTACCAATAACTTACAATTTGCCCAGCTGTTTGCCTCTGTATGTATCGTTAACAACAACATCCTCCAGGCGGCCCCTCTGAAATTTTTTTATTATGTTACTTATATGTACATATTTTATTTTTTAAACTTCTTCTTTAAATAATACATACAACAGAGCAATTGTGTATAAATTTTTGTTCAATTGTAAGAGTGGCTGCACCGATGATTTTCGAAATACGCTTGTCTTCAATAACTGTTACATAGTATCCACCTGAACTCTTCATTTGGGTAAATCGCTCTGAAAAACAAATACAATTTGTAATATATATTAAATATTATAATTAACTTATAAATGTTACTAAATACTAATTATACATAATTTACTAAAAGAAATTGGTTGTTGTTACTGTCATAAACTTAGTTGAAAAATATTTTTGGAATTATTTAATGGCTAAATATATATTTTGCTTATTTCAAAATATATATTTAGTGTATATTGAATTAACAGGAAGTGTAGAAGTTGTAAATGTCACTAAACTCCACCTATACAGGTTTTAGAAGGTCACCAAATAAACTACACATCTCTTGCATACCTAGAATTGTTAAATAAAGAACAGGTAGCCACAAACTTGAATAGTGAAAGAATGCTAATTAGTATGGCTGAACTATAGTAGGCATATGTTCCATACTTTACATGATATATTTAAATATAACCTTTATTTTATGTATATAATGTATTTAATTGTTACATGTTAGATTTATATTGCACTAATTGTTTTGAAAAATATTATATTTCTATTATATAAGCTCAAGATAATAATTTAAAATCAATTAAACTTACCATCAAATTGCTTTCTTGAAATATTTCCTGTGCTTGTAAGCTGACTGAGCAGTTGCAAGAACCCTTTATTATAATCAGCTCGTTGTAAAGGTCTTACAACCATCCAATCTTCACCAGGTTTAGCAGCACTTATTGGTGGATTAAACTTAGCTGGACTTTTATTAAAATCCAACTTTTGAAGAATCTCCGGTCCGTAAAGATACTCGGAATTATCATCCTGAAGTTTAATTTAACATGTTTTTAATTAATTCCTTTTAAAATTATTTTATTTAATACAATATATCTTTTAATAAAATAAATATATAAATACCTCATTATACTTCTCCATGCCCATTTTCACTGTATCCAAATCACCAACTAGTAAAAATTATTCTAAGTTCATTGTTTAATATTCTTAAAAGCTTATGCCCGATTGCACGGAGTTAACTCTGACAAAGTCGTCGTGGCAAAATAAGAACAAACGATGGAGAACTAGTTTATTATTAAAGGCGGTGCTATTTTATATATTGATTGGTTGTATCTCAAGATTTTAAGCTTTTGAAGTACAGCTATTGGTCACTGAAAATAAGTGAAAGTACAAATATGAAAACACTCCATCTCCATCATTTGATGTACTATAATAAAAAAAAAAAAAAAAAAATACCCTGACAAATAAATTACATGCACCAAGGTTATTGTTGAATTCTAATAATATTAAGATAAAGATTACTTTCACGTTAAGTTTACGGATATTTATTTGTGTTTATTAATGTAAGCACTTACTGTCAAAATATTGATGTTTTGACATTATCATGTAAGATTCCATTCGCGTTCAATGAAAATTTAATATTTAAATTTTTTTAAAGCGAAGTAAGTACATTTATATAAACTTTAAAAGGCTGTAATTATTTTAGTATTGATTTAGTTGGCTAACTCAATTTTAATTTAAAATATTTATATGACATATATATATAAATATTTAAATTAAATTACTGCGTTTCGTTATTGCATACATAATTTTTTTAATAATATGTCCACCTTTCAAAATTATACTTGGTTCCACAAAAACTAGTATGTATTAGATACATAATATAACTACTATAACATCCATAATAAAAAAAATGAAATATCATGCAATTAAAAAAATATTACAGTAATATATTTTATTTAATAAGCTATTGAATTGTTATAAAATCAAGTTAAATACGATACGCACGTGAAGAGTCGCATTTATGATTTAAGTACTCCATGCTTCTTATCATCTACTTTATCCTGTCTCTAGTAAAATAATTTCAATCTTCATAGAATTTTAAAATAACCAACTGCTTCTGTTTAAAAGTAAAAGACCATCTTCAGGTGTATTTCGGATTTTTCGTGTTTTGCTGGAATACACGTGTACACGGCTAGTTGAATAATACATATCAATTAAGTATGTATGTAGTAATAATTTGTAGGATTTTATTAGAAACGAATACCATGCCATGCACTTTGCCAAGTTGCAATGGGTCCCCATATTAACGGCTTCTATATTGCATAAAGGAATTTGAGTTTGAGTTTTGAATTTAATATAGTGTTAAGTCATCCTTTTTTATTAAAATATTTATTATTATAGTTAAATGTACATTCTTAATATTTACTAAAAAAAAAAACTTAATGGAAAAGACTCAGGTTATAACATAATGTCGATAGACATAGAACGCGCTTAATATTATTGAAGCAAAAAAAGTTAATATACAGTCAAGAGTGAATGCAAATTTGCGCTAATTTCCGTGTTCGAAATAACATTTATTAATGAATAGTTGTAATGGTTAATAAAACTGTAGACAGTTTTCGTGTGCAGACCGTTGAATTCGATCCCAGACCACGCACCTCAGATTTTTCGAAGTTTTTTCGGTATAAATTACATAAGTACATAGGTACCTAATTTCTGCTTTAAGTTATTAGGATTGTTCAACTTAAATATATACTTATTTCAATAATTTTGGAGTGAAACTATATTAAAAAAAAGATCTGGAGGAATAACTGATTATGTCTCACAGATATCTAAAGTAAACACCTTCTATAAAACCATGCCTGTTTTTTAATGCGGTTATCACTAATAAAACAGCGGTAAATGGTTTTATCTATACTTATATCATTTGTAACTGCACTTTAAAAACATTATTATGTACTACCTACTATTGTTATCTAACTAAAGCTCATTTGCGAAGCCATTTTCTCCAATACATTATTATTAATCTTTCTTCTGATAAATTTTATGTAAGTTACTATGTGAATTAAATATAAATAAAAATTGTATTTTATATAATATTATCATTCCAATGAATACTTCTTAGTACTTTGGTTGGTTTCGTTGGTTGCATTTTCATTTCATCATTTTCATGCAATACTCATTTAGATCAAAATTCATAAGGGTAAAAGTTCGCTCTTAACTCGAAAAATTATCTTACTTGGAATTTAACAGGTTAAATAATAAAAATAAACGATCACGAGCATACTTTATCCTATTAGGATTATGAAATGGTTATCATACAGTAAAAATGTCTAATTATTATTATTTTGTTTAGTATTCCTATTCCTAATTTGTTTCTTCTTTACTTTCCAATAGCTTAATAATATGAATTAGGTTTCGAACGTTAATTTCGAATTTTATAATTTCGTATGTAACACACTTATGTTATAATAAAAAGATTGATAAGAATTCATTCGTTTATTTCTAAAACAAACGTATACAACTTCGCATGTAGCAATATACAAAAATATATTCTTCTTTATTTTTTCTTTGTCTTCATATATTTTTGCTCCCCTGCTTATGTTAGTAATTACCTGAAAAAAAAAAAACAAATTTGATAAAACAAAATGAATAAATTATTATTATTATTTAACTATTATAAAATTGAGGATTAAGGTAGGGGAAAACTATCTTAGGCATATATAATGTGTATAATTGTGATAATATATTTTTTTTACTTACAAAGTAAGTTTAATTTAGTATATTGTTTAAATTATATGTGTCAAATAAGTATATGATATTCTTACCTCTTGGTGTGTGTTTATTGTTTTCATTTTCATTTCTGCTAATCGCAGTTTTTTGTTGAGTCATCATGTAGTTTTTCCTAGTTGTTGTTTTGTGCGCTAACGGTCCATTTTCTCTGTTACTTCATTATTATTATTTTATGATTATATCCTACTTAAACACTTTTTTCTTAGATAATTCGTTCCTTTATTATTTTCAACATTAAGGTCTGTCTGTGTGGTTGTGTTTATGATCTTAATTTTTTTTGGTGTTTTCATTTAAATTGGTATGGTGGTGATGGTCTAATTATTTTGGAGCGATTTCGTCTCGCTCTTCATGTCTAGTCCTATTGTTATCTGTACTTTATTACACTTCATCTTATGCAATTATTATATTAAGATATTCGATATTTATGGACGGTAGGATTTTACGTTTTACAAATTTTCATCATCATGTTAAATTTTCTGTTTAATTGGTGGTCAGTTTCTTTTTGTAAAGTAGTCTTGCTATTTATCTTATCACGCTGCTAGGTTCTTCCTTTTAATATTCAGTAACTTTAATTTTGAGTATGAGGAAATCATACATTGTCCGCTTCTTCTTACCTTATTTTTCTTCAGATAATTATTTACTTTGTAGCATTCTCTTGTTTCACACCTGCTGCGCCTCCTCATGGTCATACTAATTCTTCTTATGTTTATTATTTCATTTTAGAACGTTGAAATATTATCTTTAATGTTTTTTATTTGTTTTCTATCTACGTCTTAAGGATTGTTTTGTTTCTTAATATTCAGAATTTAATTTTATTGACCTTATGAACTTTAGTTTCAATGCTTTTTCCTCTTTACAACCATTTCCGTGGTTTGTATAATTCTCGTAGGCTTGCTTTTTTTGCTTGCTGATCATACATTGTCTTCTTATTTTGTCCTCATTTTTTTCTTTTTAATGTTGATATAGTGATACTATGCCAACATAGTCTATCGTTGAATGTAATAGTGTTTTAATAATATTTGAAATATTTTCAGCCATCGCGTTAATTGTCGTCATTTATCTATTTTTTTTACTCAATATATATTGTTTGTATTTCATCTAGAATTTTAGTTTACATCCTGAAACTGTCTCAGTATTGAACACTACTTTAGTAGCAAACTACTTGAATTTATTATTTAACTTATATATATTTCACTGTTAACGTTTACAGTTCTTTCTTCATAATGATTGCTCGCTATTCGTAGTCTTCATCTTCATGTATGAATTATGATCGTTATTCTTCTTACTACATGTTTTCATCTTCAATTTGATGGCTAGGTGGTCGTATTCTTCATCTTAAATGTTGTACATTAAGTGTTCACGGTCCACTCGCGTTCTCATTCTTCTTTCTTCATATCTTAAATCTTCTGTCTTCATTCTTCTTTCGTCATATCTTGTTATCATATTGTTAAATGTTTTCGCTATTATTATCTTCTTTTCGTCAGTCTTCACGGTCAATGTATATCTTAATATTCTCCATGCTTCTTTTCTCGTCTTGATTATTAGGTGGTCGTAATGCTCATCTTAAATTTTCTAGCTGATCTTGTTTATGTATCTTCAGTCTTCACGGTCATGTATTCACATTTGCATTCATCGCGTCCTTTATCTTAATTCTTCATTATCGTTATGTTCATCTTAAATGTTCTCGCTGTCCTTTTATACTAATCTCAGAATACACGGTCCATGTATGTGTCTTCGTGATCTTCATTCTTTCATATATTCAACTCAAATGCTACGTAGTAGGATGATAGCAACATCCTAAATGTTTTCGCTGTCCTTATCTTCAGTCCTCAAAGCCCGATGTGTCTTCAATGATCTTCATTCTTCGTTGTACACATTTTCATCTTCAGTCTTCACGGCCCATTTATATATCTTCGTAGTCTTAATTCTTCTTTCTACATGTTTTCATCCCTATCGTGGTAGTGCTAGGTGGTTGTATTCTTCATGTAAAATGATCTCGCTTCTCTTTTCTTCTTATCTTCACGGTCCGATGTATGACCTCAGTGATCTCCATTCTTCTTTTTTCATGTTTTCATCTTCATGGTGACTGTTAAGTCATCGTGGTCTTCATATTCAATGATGTCACTGTTCTTTTTTTATCCCCATTCTTCACGACGTCTTTAATGATATTCATGTTCATCATCTTCATAGCTAGGTTTTCGTAGTCTTTATCTTAAATGTTGTCACTTCATGCTTTTCTTTTTTCTTCATGTCTGCATCATCATCGTTATTTAGTTGCTTGTAGTATTCATCTTCACTGTTCTTGCTGTCTTGGTCATAACATCTTCAGTCTTCACGGCCCATGTATGTCTACGTAATTTTTATTCATCTTTATTCTGTCTTTATTTTTATCACGACTGTTAGGTGCTCGTAGTCTTCATCTTCACTGTTCTCGCTGTCCTTGTCTTCACATCCTCAATCTTCACGGCACATTGTCTTCGCGATTTTCAGTCTTCTTTCATCTGTCTTTATCTTCATCACGATTGGTAGGTGCGCGTAGTCTTTATCACCACTGTTCTCGCCGTCTTTTCTCCAAGGCCCATGTATGTTTTCGTGATTTTCATTATTCTTTCTTGTCTTCATCTTCATAGCGATTGATAGGTCCTCGTAGTTTTCATCTCCACTGTTCTCGCTGTCCTTGTCTTCACATCCTCAATCTTCACGGCACATTGTCTTCGCGATTTCCAATCTTCTTTCATCTGTCTTTATCTTCATCACGATTAGTAGATGCGCGTAGTCTTTATCACCACTGTTCTCGCTGGCTTTTCTTCACGGCCCATGTATGTCTTCGTGATTTTCATTATTCTTTCTTGTCTTCATCTTCATAGCGATTGATAGGTCCTCGTAGTTTTCATCTCCACTGTTCTCGCTGTCCTTGTCTTCACATCCTCAATCTTTACGGTCGATTGTCTTCGCGATTTTCGGTCTTCTTTCTTCTGTCTTCATCTTCATAGCGATTGATAGGTCTTCGTAGTCTTTATCTCCACTGTTCTCGCTGTCTTTGTCTTCGCGGCAAATGTATGACTTCGTGATTTTCATTTTTCATTCTTCTGTCTTCATCATCGTGATAGTAGGTGCTCGTAGTCTTCATTTTTCCTGTTCTTGCTGTCCTTGTCTTCACAGCTTCAGTCTTCACGCCCCATTGTCTTCATGGATTTCATTCTTCTTTCTTATGTCTTCATCTTCATTACGGTTGTTAGGTGCTCGTAGTCTTCATCTTCACTGCTCCCGTTGTCCTTGTCTTCACATCTTCGGTCTTCACGGTCCATTGTCTTCGTGATTTTCATTCTTCTTTCTTCTCTCTTCATCGTGGTAGTTAGGTGCTCGTAGTCTTTATTTCATTCCTCTTTCTTCTGTCTTCATCTTCATTACGGTTGTTAGGTGCTCGTAGTTTTCATCTTCACTGCTCCCTCTGTCCTTGTCTTCACATCTTCGGTCTTCACGGACCATTGTCTTCGTAATTTTAATTCTTCTTTCTTCTCTCTTCGTCGTGATAGTTAGGTGCTTAGTCTTCATCTTCAATGCTCTCGCTGTTCTTGTCTTCATAGTCCATTGTCTTCGTGATTTTCTTTCTTCTTTCTTCTCTCTTCATCGTGATTGTTAGGGGCTCGTAGTCTTCATTCCATTCTTCTTTCTTCTGTCTTCATCTTCATTACGGTTGTTAGGTGCTCGTAGTCTTCATCTTCACTGCTCCGCTGTCCTTGTCTTCACATCTTCACTGCTCCCGCTGTCCTTGTCTTCACAGACCATTGTCTTCGTAAATTTCAATCTTCTTTCTTCTCTCTTCATCGTGATAGTCAGGTGCTCGTAGTCTTCATCTTCACTGCTCCCGCTGTCCTTGTCTTCAAATCTTCGGTCTTCACGGCCCATTGTCTTTGTGATTTTCATTCTTCTTTCTTCTCTCTTCATCGAGATAGTCAGGTGCTCGTAGTCTTCATCTTCACTGCTCCCGCTGTCCTTGTCTTCACATCTTCGGTCTTCACGGCCCATTGTCTTCGTGATTTTTATTCTTCTTTCTTCTCTCTTCATCGTGATAGTCAGGTGCTCGTAGTCTTCATCTTCACTGCTCCCGCTGTCCTTGTCTTCAAATCTTCGGTCTTCACGGCCCATTATCTTCGTGATTTTTATTCTTCTTTCTTCTCTCTTCATCGTGATAGTCAGGTGCTCGTAGTCTTCATCTTCACTGCTCCCGCTGTCCTTGTCTTCACATCTTCGGTCTTCACGGCCCATTGTCTTCGTGATTTTTATTCTTCTTTCTTCTCTCTTCATCGTGATAGTTAGGAGCTCGTAGTCTTCATCTTCACTGCTCCCGCTGTCCTTGTCTTCACAGCCCATTGTCTTCGTGATTTTTATTCTTCTTTCTTCTCTCTTCTTCATGATAGTTAGGTGCTCGTAGTCTTCATCTTCATTGCTCTCGCTGTTCTTGTCTTCATGGTCAATTGTCTTCGTGATTTTTATTCTTCTTTCTTCTGTCTTCATCTCTATTGGTAGGTGCTCGTAGTCTTCATCTCCACTGTTCTCGCTGTCCTTTTCTTCACGGCCCATGTATGTCTTCGTAATTTTCATTCTTCTTTCTTCTCTCTTCGTCGTGATAGTTAGGTGCTCGCAGTCTTCATCTTCACTGCTCCCGTTGTCCTTGTCTTCACATCTTCGATCTTCACGGCCCATTGTCTTCGTGATTTTCATTCTTCTTTTTTCTCTCTTCATCGTGATAGTTAGGGGCTCGTAGTCTTCATTCCATTCTTCTTTCTTCTGTCTTCATCTTCATTACGGTTGTTAGGTGCTCGTAGTCTTCATCTTCACTGCTCCGCTGTCCTTGTCTTCACATCTTCAGTCTTCACGGTCCATTGTCTTCGTGATTTTCATTCTTCTTTCTTCTCTCTTCATCGTGATAGTTAGGAGCTCGTAGTCTTCATCTTCACTGCTCCCGCTGTCCTTGTCTTCACAGCCCATTGTCTTCGTGATTTTTATTCTTCTTTCTTCTCTCTTCTTCATGATAGTTAGGTGCTCGTAGTCTTCATCTTCATTGCTCTCGCTGTTCTTGTCTTCATGGTCAATTGTCTTCGTGATTTTTATTCTTCTTTCTTCTGTCTTCATCTCTATTGGTAGGTGCTCGTAGTCGTCATCTCCACTGTTCTCGCTGTCCTTGTCTACATATCTTCAGTCTTAATGGTCCATTGTCTTCGTGATTTTCATTATTCTTTCTTTTATCGTGATTATAAGGTGGCAGTCTTCATTTTAAATGTTATCGCTGTTCTTTTCTTGTCTTCAGTCTTCACGGCCCGATGTATGACCTCGGTGATCATCATTCTTCGTTCATCATGTTATCATCTTTATCTTGAATGCTACGTGGTCGTAGTCTTTATCTTAAATGTCGTTGCTATTCTTTTCTTTTTATCTTCATGTTTTGATCTTCATCGGTATTATAAAGTGCTCATATTTGTCATCATCTTTGATATTGTCGCTGTTCTTTTCTTCTTACCATCGATGTTCATTCTTCTTTTTAGATTATTTCATCTTCAGCGTGGTGATAGTTGACACTGAACTACATTTTTCTTGCCTCAGCCTTTTTGCTGATGGAATAGTATACTTCGGGATGGTCGTTCTTTTTTTCATTTATTTTATCTATAAAAATGCCTTCATCGTCGATGCTGGTGGTTGTACATTTCTTGGAGGATAGGCTGGTTCGTCCAGTTCTATTTATGTTTCGTATTATCGTTTGGATTTTGTATAATTTGTTTGTCACAATTGTTTGTTACAATATTAGTAGTATAACAATTTTTGTATTTTCGATGTTTATTACGAACTTAACACATTGTCCTGCCCTTTTTATCTTTACTAACATTACTTACTAAACAGATTTTATTTTATTTTAATGAATGTTTACTTCTTTTTTCCATCGCTTGCAGTCGAATTCGAAACATGAGCTTGGATTTTTATTTTTTAACTATATAAAATTTTAGTACTGTACTGTGTCTTTTCCAATAAAAATAATAAATGTTATCGAAAGCTAAAAAAAACATTATTACGGTTAACCAGCTTATTACCTTTTCAGCAGTAAACGTGCAATACCAATTTTGTCCATTCATATTTCGGCATTTACATGATTTGTCTCAATTATGGTAGCAAGAATCCTTGTCAGTATAACATAAACGGAAACATAGGTTTTGTTATACTTCTTTGTCATATATTACTTAATTTCGATGAATCACCTGTTAAAATATGTATAGACGAATTCTTACTTATATACATTACTAGATTTGTTTTTACAATTAAAATATGAGGAATGTGTAATATTTCATTTCTAAGAGTTTCTTGTTTTTCATAACATAAATGTCTATATTTAATCTTAATATTCTTTTAAAACTTTTATTGATATGTCATTTCAACATTTTTGTTCTGTGTTATAATTTAAAAGACCTAAAAAAAATATTTATTACGGCTGAAAATATAAGTTAACATTTAAAAAAAAAATGAAACTATAAATTGCCTACTTAAAATATTATGTTACAAAGGATTTGATTAAGATTTTACTTTTTTAGATATATAGTAAAACACTTACATCTTATGCCTGAAAAAAAACATATTTAAGACACAAACAAATCGTAATGACTCAAAAAACATTACAACAGTAAATAAGTGTTACAGACATTTATTATACACATATAAATTTATGTATCATAAGAGTAAGTCACAGCCTGAAAATAAGAATTTGTTGCTGCAAAAAAAGTTTGTTATATACATAGTACATAATATCCATATCAAAAAGTATTTTTCAATTTAGGGTATATTTGCAATATCAGTGAAAAGAATAAAAATAGTTATATACTTACAGTATATATATATATACATCATTTTCTTTTTGGAATTTTCGACCATCTTTGTGTATTTTAAGTTATACTTAACATTTAATTTACATATATTATGTATATATTTAATTAGTGTAAATAAATTGAAATCATTTCTGAAACAAAGAACGATAATTCGGCGAAGATTTAAATATACTTCACCTTTATATGTATATATAGCAAACTAAAGATTAGTCTGCGGCGGTGCGCAGGCTGATTGTTAGCCCGCAGCACCAATAGGGCCAGAACTCGAAGTACCACAGCGTCCGGTTAGTTGGAGAATCTGCTGACGGGTGATCAGTCCACAGTACCAGTGGTGCGCAGACTAGCGGCGGGAACCCGAAGCACCACGTCATTCAGGCTGTCAGAGCCTGCAGACCGAAGATAGATGATCCGCAGTACCAGTGTGGTGCGCAGACTGGCGGCCAGAACCCGAAGTACCGCGTCATACAGGCTAGAGAGCCTGCTGACCGAAGATAGAGATTCGTAGTACCAGTGTGGTACGCAGACTGGCGGGCAGAACCCGAAGCTCCACGTCATACAGGCTAGAGAGCCTGCAGACCGAAGATAGATGATCCGCAGCACCAGTGTGGTGCGCAGACTGGCGGCCAGAACCCGAAGCACCACGTCATACAGGCTAGAGAGCCTGCTGACTGAAGATAGTCGATTCGCAGTACCAGTGTGGTACGCAGACTGGCGGCCAGAACCCGAAGCTCCACGTCATACAGGCTAGAGAGCCTGCAGACCGAAGATAGATGATCCGCAGTACCAGTGTGGTGCGCACACTGGCGGCCAGAACCTGAAGCACCACGTCATACAGGCTAGAGAGCCTGCTGACCGAAGATAGTCGATCTGCAGTAACAGTGTGGTACGCAGACTGGCGGCCAGAACCCGAAGCTCCACGTCATTAAGGCTCTCAGAGCCTGCAGACCGAAGATAGTCGATCCGCAGTACCAGTGTGGTACGCAGACTGGCGGCCAGAACCCGAAGCTCCACGTCATACAGGCTAGAGAGCCTGCAGACCGAAGATAGATGATCCGCAGTACCAGTGTGGTACGCAGACTGGCGGTCAGAACCCGAAGCACAGCGTCCGGTTAGTTGGAGAATCTGCTGACGGGTGATCAGTCCGCAGTACCAGTGGTGCGCAGACTAGCGGCCGGAACCCGGAGCACCACGTCATACAGGCTAGAGAGCCTGCAGACCGAAGATAGATGATCCGCAGTACCAGTGTGGTGCGCACACTGGCGGCCAGAACCTGAAGCACCACGTCATACAGGCTAGAGAGCCTGCTGACCGAAGATAGTCGATCTGCAGTAACAGTGTGGTACGCAGACTGGCGGCCAGAACCCGAAGCTCCACGTCATTAAGGCTCTCAGAGCCTGCAGACCGAAGATAGTCGATCCGCAGTACCAGTGTGGTACGCAGACTGGCGGCCAGAACCCGAAGCTCCACGTCATACAGGCTAGAGAGCCTGCAGACCGAAGATAGATGATCCGCAGTACCAGTGTGGTACGCAGACTGGCGGTCAGAACCCGAAGCACAGCGTCCGGTTAGTTGGAGAATCTGCTGACGGGTGATCAGTCCGCAGTACCAGTGGTGCGCAGACTAGCGGCCGGAACCCGGAGCACCACGTCATACAGGCTAGAGAGCCTGCAGACCGAAGATAGATGATCCGCAGTACCAGTGTGGTGCGCACACTGGCGGCCAGAACCTGAAGCACCACGTCATACAGGCTAGAGAGCCTGCAGACCGAAGATAGTCGATCCGCAGTACCAGTGTGGTACGCAGACTGGCGGCCAGAACCCGAAGCTCCACGTCATACAGGCTAGAGAGCCTGCAGACCGAAGATAGTCGATCCGCAGTACCAGTGTGGTACGCAGACTGGCGGCTAGAACCCGAAGCTCCACGTCATACAGGCTAGAGAGCCTGCAGACCGAAGATAGATGATCCGCAGTACCAGTGTGGTACGCAGACTGGCGGTCAGAACCCGAAGCACAGCGTCCGGTTAGTTGGAGAATCTGCTGACGGGTGATCAGTCCGCAGTACCAGTGGTGCGCAGACTAGCGGCCGGAACCCGGAGCACCACGTCATTCAGGCTCTCAGAGCCTGCAGACCGAAGATAGATGACCCGCAGTACCAGTGTGGTACGCAGACTGGCGGTCAGAACCCGAAGCACAGCGTCCGGTTAGTTGGAGAATCTGCTGACGGGTGATCAGTCCGCAGTACCAGTGGTGCGCAGACTAGCGGCCGGAACCCGGAGCACCACGTCATTCAGGCTCTCAGAGCCTGCAGACCGAAGATAGATGATCCGCAGTACCAGTGTGGTACGCAGACTGGCGGCCAGAACCCGAAGCTCCACGTCATACAGGCTAGAGAGCCTGCAGACCGAAGATAGTCGATCCGCAGTACCAGTGTGGTACGCAGACTGGCGGCCAGAACCCGAAGCTCCACGTCGTACAGGCTAGAGAGCCTGCAGACCGAAGATAGATGATCCGCAGTACCAGTGTGGTACGCAGACTGGCGGTCAGAACCCGAAGCACAGCGTCCGGTTAGTTGGAGAATCTGCTGACGGGTGATCAGTCCGCAGTACCAGTGGTGCGCAGACTAGCGGCCGGAACCCGGAGCACCACGTCATTCAGGCTCTCAGAGCCTGCAGACCGAAGCTAGATGATCCGCAGTACCAGTGTGGTGCGCAGACTGGCGGCCAGAACCCGAAGCACCGCGTCATACAGGCTAGAGAGCCTGCTGACCGAAGATAGTAGATCCGTAGTACCAGTGTGTTACGCAGACTGGCGGGCAGAACCCGAAGCTCCACGTCATACAGGCTAGAAAGCCTGCAGACCGAAGATAGATGATCCGCAGCACCAGTGTGGTACGCAGACTGGCGGTCAGAACCCGAAGCACAGCGTCCGGTTAGTTGGAGAATCTGCTGACGGGTGATCAGTCCGCAGCACCAGTGGTGCGCAGACTAGCGGCCGGAACCCGAAGCACCACGTCATTCAGGCTCTCAGAGCCTGCAGACCGAAGATAGTCGATCCGCAGTACCAATGTGGTGCGCAGACTGGCGGCCAGAACCCGAAGTACCGCGTCATACAGGCTAGAGAGCCTGCTGACCGAAGATAGTCGATCCGTAGTACCAGTGTGGTACGCAGACTGGCGGCCAGAACCCGAAGCACAGCGTCCGGTTAGTTGGAGAATCTGCTGACGGTTGATCGGTCCGCAGCAGCAGTGGTGCGCAGACTAGCGGCCGGCCCTCGAAGCACCACGTCATACTGGCTAGAGAGCCTGCAGAGCGAAGATAAATGATCCGCAGCACCAGTGGTGCGCAGAATGGCGGCCAGAACCTTTGGGTTCTGCACCACGTCATGCAGGCTGGAGAGCCTGCTGACCGAAGTTCGTCCAGTGGAGCGAAGGCTGATGTGTTGCACCCGAAGCACCACGTTTGCCAGGCTTGGAGAGCTTTCCGACTGAAGATGGTCGTCCTGCGGCTCCAGTAGAGCGCTGGCTGATGAGTACCACCCGAAGGCACCCGAAGCACCATGTCTGCCATGCTTGAGGTCCTGCTGACTTAATATGGTTGGCCTGCGGCACAAGTGGAGCGCAGTCTGATGGTCACTACATCCGGTAAGCTGGACATACTGCTGATCAGAGTTGGTCAGGACACGTAGTGCGCAGACTAGCAAACAGGCAATAATGCCTGCTGACCGAAGACGGCAGAAAGGCTACGGCATCAGTAGTATATGTTGATTTTTTCGTACCCGTATAACCACGTTCGGCAGGCTGGATAGCCTGCTGACCGTAGACAATCGTCTTGCGGCATTAATGCAGCGCTGGCAGATGTACCGCACCAGAAGCGACATGTCCGGCAGGCCGGAAAGCCTGCCGACCGAACAGCGAGTTGGGCAGACTGGTGGCTGGTATACGAATCGCCGCATCCGGCAAGCTGGATAATCTGCTGACAGATGATTAGCCTGCAGCCCCTGTTCTGGGCAAACTGGTGGCCCGAACCTGAAGCACCACGTTTGACAGACTTGAGAGCCTGCTGACTGAAGATGGTAGGTCTGCAGCACCGGAGAGCAGGTTGAGGTGTCGCCCCAAAGAACCTCTCCCCCGGTGAGATGAACAGCTTGCGGACCGTTAATAGTTGGCTTTGGGATGATGTGTCGCACACGTAGGTCCACGTCTGACAAGTTGATGAGCGTCTTGGCCGAAGATACTTAGCCCGTAGAAACCTGTAGCACTGACGGCCAGTGCCCGAAGACCACGATAAAAAAAACGTTAAGTCCGTAGCCGATCAGCTGCAAATCGCTTTTATCGCAGATTGGCGGCATCTAAGGTACTACGTCGGGTATGCTGAAGATCTTGTTGACCGAAGATGGACTCCACAATCGTAGAAGTCACTGGAGCTATATGCTTCATTATGGTAAAGGAGCTAGATATACTCAGTTGCGATACCTGTAGCTGATAAGCAAAAAGTCTAGCTCGCCGAACGAAGATACACTGCAGCATCTGTTGATTTAGAAATATTGACTGGAGCTAGGAGCTCTGCCATGTTTTATCATGCTTAATTAATGCGATGGATATCTTGATGGTTCGTGGCACCTCCAATATCAGGAAAAGGTCGTGTGGTGATTTTAAACAGCAGCTACCCCGAAGCGCAAAGTGCCAGCATCTAAATTTTCCACAAATAATTGTTTGGCTACAAGCCGGTGGCATCATGCTCCGGTATAAGAACGTGGCATGCGTGAAAAGTGTCTGTGCAGACAAGTGAAGAAAATAAACGCGCCGCTACTGCAACAGTATGATTCCTACTTATAATTAATTATAATCGTCATAAGTGGTTCATGGTGGTCGCAGCGCGATGACTTATCTCGATGCGTGTCACTTACTGTGTAGATAGTCTGTAGACAGAAAAGTCTAAAGCTAGTCACACGTGCCATTAAGATGGATTCATACGTTGTCCAATATTCTTAGGCCTTACGAAAAGCTATACAGCATCGTTGGTGATATATATAGTATATTTAAATTAGTTTAGTATAAACAACTCTTCTGCAGGAAGTAATCCAACGTAAGCAATATATCGATAGCAGTATGTGTCTTAACATGGGCTGTGCACGACCACGAACATCATCCCTAGGTAGGGTCATAAGTAGGCTAGCTGAGAAGATCCGCAACTGCAACACTTAGACATGTCCACCAAAGAGTGCAAGTAATGCAAATGCAGTGCTCAAGCGGTATTAGACTTGCCACCACAATCTACTAGAGCGCTATGAGTTAGCGCCTTATCGTTTAATATTATAATAAATACATCATCGTTTTGCATCACTTACTTGTTTTTTCGTTGTTCAAAATTGTATAATTATACTTTTTTCTTACAATATAAATATTACTTGTTTCGATCATTATATTCATATCATTTGACCACAATTCATTTTCGTTGTGAATTATGAAGAGTTTTTACAGTTCAGGCATGCGTTTCATTATGTTATGCATTCACTCACGAGCAAGCAAGTATCAGAAATTAACAAGAATGCATTTCACCGTCAAAGTTACATTGACACATATGGCTGATATTACAATATAGCATTTTTACAGGCTTTGATTATAATGCTTAGAACAGTCATCACCATTAATGTGCCATGCAATTTAAATATACACTTCAACTGTTTCACGCAATCACATCATAAGCAGGTCCTTAATACAATTTAGTTCGCTGAAAGCTCATTATTTGAAAACGAAAATACGTATGCTTCATTCGACAAATCCAGTTAGCAAGTAAAGTTTATTTGCCATAAATCGAGTGACCAATACAGTATAAGAAATTAGGTATACACGAAAAGCTAATAATTAATTTCATCTGCTACATACCTTATTGAATATTATTTTTTAAACCTGTTAAATGCATGCTCTTTAAGTAAGGTGCAGGTATTATAGAACTAACATATGCATATTAAGTATATACATTTCTATATTCGCTTTGACTTTTGGCAGTAACCTGGATGTAATCATTAAGTACCAGCATGCATGATATTCATTTAGTCACAAAAATAGATATCGTAGCTAGGTATAGTCTTCACACCAGCAGTCATCTAGCTAAACAAACTTAAAAGAAGGAAAACGTACAGGGATTATGGATATGTGAAACTAATGAGGATAATAACTTAAGAAATAATCTGCGTAAATACTAGTCAATCTCTACTATAACGTATCAAAATAGTTTGACTAACTAAATTTTATTCAATTTAATAAAGAACCATGCATTATGTTCGTAAAAATCGAAATTTCTCTACTATATACCTTAAATTCTGGTATCCTTTGTTTTTCCTTCGTTCATAAATATTTTAATGCAAGAAATAGTTATTGTTTTAAGTAGGTCATTTTCATAGTAACGACCGTATGTTCCAGAGATATTTTGTCTTTTAATATGATATGATATGAATATGATTTTAGAATTTTGCCTCGACTAAGTTATATGTAGTAAGTAGATACTTTCTGAAAATTCTGAAAAATAATATATGACCTACATGCCTTAACGGCATTAAGCAGCTATATGTTATTTTATATATATTTTTCTTCTATTATAAAGTTTTCAATAATAGACTATCATTTCAAATTGTAATTATCACATACTTATAGTATTTTGTTTGGATCATTTGTTCTTAGTTTAACCACTTACCTGCAGCATTATTAAAATTTTGCTGCTGCTCGACGCGTGCTCAGGAACAGCTCGCCGAAAGAATATTTGCGTGTATATTTTAAATTAGATTTTCGTTCTCAATATAATTCTTAATGTATATTATTATATTAACTCGTTTGTTAACATATTGATTACGGAACTCGTACGTAGTATTAGGATGTAATAGTAGCAATAGTTTTCTCCTGAAGGTGCCTGGTTTCGGTAAAGATTTTGAACTCGTAAGTCTAGCTGGCACTTCCAGAAGATAGCTGTGAATTGTACACAGGAATGAGTGATTTACAATTAAAATGTCACCTGCATCATTGATCATTGAAATAAAACTCACCGTTATTTTTATTTGTCCACGTTTAGGAGTCATTCTACTATGTTCTCTCAGGTCATTTCAGTCATATTTAATTAAACTAACGTTTTTAGGTCTAGCGTAGTTTGGAAGAGTGTTCACAGCTAATATTATATATAAAATTCAATGATTTTTCATATTTCCAGTATTGTCTTATCAATTATTAACGTAATTTACATTAAGGATAATGTTCTCATGACGTATGATATTTCATCATTATATATAATTTACTTAGATGTCCTTATATATTTTCCATCCTAAAAAGAACAACTATCGAACGGCTTTGGAGCTAGTCTTTTTGCTAAGCCTCTACATATTACAAAACCTAAGTACCTTTTATTTCGGTGTTTCCCTCAGGGCCCGTGAAGGTAGTATGTTCATCGCGTAAGATTTGGTGCAGTATTAGTGTTACTACAGCTAACTGGTGAGGCAGTTTAACCTGGACTTGGAAGGCACATTAAAATCGCCGGCGGCGATTCAAAATAATTTAGGTTGAGATGTTTAATGTTACCAGCTTCCAAGTCTGCTTCATGTAAATAGTTTGGATGGCGGAGCAGCTGTTCCGCCAAACGCGTGTCGTGTACATAATTGCTCAGTTGACTTATAGAACGCCACCATTCAGATCGGCTGTTTCCGATAGTCCTGAAGATAATTTTAAAAGGCACACACAAACAGCGATAGGACTCGCCACAATATTTATGCATTTTATATATCATAGATTACATCTACGCATTACCCTACGTCATTAACCTTTCTTTATTTTATTGTAAAGATATATTTTAGGATGAAAAGTTTTTATTAAATAATTATATAAAACAGAAATATTTAATTTTTAAGTTTTGCCCGACGGCATGTTTATCAGTTTAACCTTGTTATGTACTGACGAAATATTATGTATGCGTTCAACGTTGTCTGTACATTCAACCAGTTCAGTAGTATTTGAAGTGATCAAAAACAGCACGCCCATTGTGGGAATGACCACTTACCTAAATCTTGCGTCAGTCAGGACCGGTTAGTCGCTTTCAAGTAATAAATTTCGTCCGCTGACTGCTATACTTTCGTTCTTGTATGAGTCCCTATTCAGGTTTAATTATATTCGAAAAAAATAATCGTTTTGTCCGTGATCGTTGGTGACGGCTTGTTGTTAACAAAAATCTGAGTGGTAGCCTTTTGGAAGGTTCCCCTTGATAAGTTATTTAGGCTTGACGTCACCATCACGACAACCGGACCATCGCTGTGAAAGTGCATATACATTATGTTACTTAAATGTTTTTTTATGTCAATACATAGTCAACAAGTAGGGCAAGAGCAGGATACTTGATCACTTACCAATACAATATAATATCCACGTTTAGATGGTTCGATCAGTTTAAAATGATGAAACATAGTTTAATTTATTTGTTAACATATTGTGATTCAGTTAATATTGTATTTTATACTCCCGGAGATAATCAGCCCACACGTTGAAATAGTTATATATTTTCAGTGTCGTAAGTGACCTACTAATTGTAAGTAGTATATTTCCAGAAACTTCTTACTTCTGTAACTTTTGTTTGAGATTGCGTCGACTTAAATTTGGAGCATAACGTTGAAGTATTGTAATAGATGTAGTTCACAACATATGGCGAGCACCTACACTTCTCATGAACTCGTTTACTCTCGGACTGCTCACGTCAGGCCTTCATTAGTCAATGGTGGAAGTCTTACAGTAGCTAGCCTGTTTGGATTCAATGTTATTGCACAACATTGCCCTTTATTTCACATCGAGAATGTAAAGATTATAGACAGCAAAATAAAAAAGGTAGGGCAGTCAAGACTTTCTTTGACAACAACAGTTGACTCACCAAAATGATCTAACTCGTTTGGCCAGTATCAAATGTGAGCGAAGTACGCGTTAAGGCAGCGCTTTTGCGCGGTAGACAGGCTCCATAGACTGCGTCCCGCGTGGTAGTTTAGGGTAGTTGGCAACTCGACCCGCCAGTTGTTCAAGATCTGAGACTCGAAAAGAACACACATACGAAAAGACCCGCTTGCGAGTCTACGATTTCGATTAACACTGATGAAATCATGACGCAATTGCCTAACTTTTACCTAATGTGGGCTGATACCGGAATGGAAGCGTGTTTCGCGCGTCGCTATTTCGGTGCAGGGCCGCATGCCGTGCCGAAGCGAACTTAGCAGCTTTCCAAGACAGCAACTGAAGTAACCGAAGGCAGCATTCACGGGAACTCGGCAGCATCGCGACTGCTACGTCGATCTTCATTAAGTCGGTGATGACTCATGGAATAATACATGTCGGGTGAAATACGGACAAATATACAAAAGAGAAAGATTTGAAATAAAATTCAACAGTCCAATTCTTTTCAAATTATTTTTATTTGCCATACTTAAAACATATGTTACAATTTATTATTCAATATGAATAAAACTTGAAATTCCAATCCACTATTATTAAATAGGAAACTGAAATATTAAATAACAATTTAAATAAATATAAATTAACTAAAAAAATGCATGATACCGTTACAAACCCATATCGTAGCTAGCAGCGACCACGCCCCAGTGGCAGCCAAGATGGCGGCCGTCTGATGCAGACCCACGCGAAACGCAATGGGACTGTAATTTAGAAAACATCCTACATATATCACAGATTCAGTTACAATTTTACTTTACCTAATTATCCTACTTGAGTAACACATATTTGTTGATTCATAATTGGTTTAACATTGTCTAATTCTTTGAAAAAATTATCAAGGCCGCTGAGATCATTCTTCCAGAAATTATTGATTTTTTCACGTTGCTGCTTCGCCACTTCTTCTTCTTTGTTATTTAATCCGAGGTCTGCTTGCATTTGAGCCCACCTTCTAGCACGTTCTCTTTGTTTGGTTAATAGTTCACTTTCAGCACGGGATAACGAATGGCTTAAAATAGCGATTATTCTCAGGTCACGCTTTCTCTTTGTCTTGGCATTTAATGACTTACATTTAACTTTGCGGACCCAGTTAGAGAGAGATTCACTTTTACTTTCACAGAAATCAACAACAGATTTTTCTTGTGCACTGTAGCCCATTTTGTAATAAAGGACTTTAGAATATTGCGAGATGAGACAATATTACACACCTGAATCAGACCAGGCACTAAAGATATTTGTAGAACTCCCAAGCACTTCACAACTCGACGTCCGACCCGAACCGCGTTGAGAAATCAATGATGTGCGGGGCTGACGTCATTGCAGCTTTATATACCCGACGCCATTGGGGCCGCGCAACTGCGCAGTTATGGAACAAAATGGCGCCGTTCCAACGCAATTCCCAGCAATATGACGATCAATACTAAACTCTAATCAAGTATTTATGCTTATGTATTTAGAAACGTGACTTTGTTAGATGTATATAAGATTTTTTTTATATTATACATATAAATAATATAATTAATTTATTTTTACAAATTTGACAGAAATACAACTAAACAATTAAAATAAAAAAAGGTTATATACTTATGCCTTTTTTAAGTTTTTATTTATTATTTTTGTAAATAATTAACTAAGTATATAATATATTATGATTCTTATTATTTTCTTAATATATGTTTTGATATTATAGGATCAAAGCGTTGGTAATATTATACGGATAATAAAGCAATATGACGAAACTAAAAATAAATTAAACTAACAAACGTGTATGAAATTAAAAAAAAATCTATTTAATGATGATGATATTTTGACTATGTTGTGTTATTTATTTTACTATTTACTAATTTACTTTGGTAATTGTTATAATATATTACAAGCTTGATAAAATTACATTAAATAAGTTAGGTACCTACTGTACAAATATTTTTAGTATCGTTTTGACCTAGTAATTATGATTTCAATGAGTCAGGCGAATGGAAAAAGGAAGTTCAGCTCGAACTTCAAAAGGAAATATTTTCTCAATGACGAATAATGGAATATAATAATTAATATTATAAGAGTTAAAAAATGTACATCATGTGTGATATATTTTTTCTCTCTCTTTCAAAAAGAGTAGCAGAAATAACATTATTTATTTATAAAGATTTACTTCGAACTAGTGTAAGGGTTTAGTAAGTACCTAATTATTTATTGATAACACAACTTCTCTTTAGGATGGTTAAGAGTTTTACAATTCAGAATTATTGCTTAAAACCCAGATTCAAGAAGTAACAAAAGAATTTATACCTGCTGTGTTCAGGTAGGAAAATTCCAATATTTTGTCCTCCGAAATAAGCATAATACAAGCCCAGGTAAATTAAGTATTTTAGAAATATAAGACAAAGACAAGGTACATTTTGAGACAAAACTTAGAATAAAAAAGATAATTGTATCTTTACAATTCTGGAAATAGATAGTCCCTATTTCCAGCAAACGAATTGGCTTCTAAAGATATTGGTACATAGGTATCCATTAGCAATCCATTAAACTTTATAACGTTAGTTTACATTAAAAAACATTTCGTTTTACTTATTACCTATTACTTATATAGGTCGCAAAAAAATATTATAATTATTTAATGATACCCAATTTAATTATGTACTGTTGCTAATAAATTATCATTTAGGTAAAATACAACACAAAGCTTAATTTAAATGAAGTTGCTGTAATAGGCTATTATTATTTGAATTACTTGATTACTTGAGATATTAGATAATGAGTTATTTCGGTGAATAGTTACTAAATAGTGAATAACCATTGTTACAAATAAATATTTACAATATTATATATTTAAACCTATTGTTATTTTATTTATTTGTAATAAAGTCAGTTTATTTTTCATTTTTATCTTATTTTATACCTATGTTCCTGTGTTATATGAGAATATTTCTTAAAAGAACAATGAATAATAATAATTATGATTCATGTTTACGTCTGAGCTGAGGGAGCTGAGTCACATGATTAATACGGTTTGCACGGAATTATTATCTATTACCCATATATAGGGTATGCTTCTAAAGTAAATTATGGCTTGAGTTTATTTACAGGAAACAAGATGGCTGCTCGAACGTCCATTGTTCGTGACGTCACCCATAGCCTCGTCGCAACGAACGATCGATAGCTTAGCAGCTGCCAATTGCCGTGCCGCTGCCGAGAAACGAGTTTTGAAGGGCTTCGTCGTTCGCTTAGGAAATAAAAATAATACGTTAAACAAACTCGTTTGTACGGCCACATAGAGAGCGTGTCTAAAGGAAGTAACGAACTTTCCCACATGTTTTAGTTTAACGAACTTTATAATGTAAAAATTACAACATTATTAAGTATTAATAATAAAAATTCTATCTAGGAAAGCTTTAAATTAAATTGATAATAATTAGGTACATATTTCCATTTTTTACAGATTTAATTTAGGATTTCGATTAATAGCGTAATGAAATGGTCCGTCTACCACATGGGACGACGCTCGATGTCAATGACCAGACAAAAATATTTCGCCTGTTGATTGTTTAACGATAACGAAAAAATATGAATAATTTTTTTTTGTAATTTAAACGTATCTTATACATTACAATAATACATATAAAATAAAAAGTAAAATTAAATTGTATTTCTTTGATTTTCTAAAAAAAAAATGATAATTTCATCGGTATGGAACTTTCATTATTCATTGAAACCCAATCAAACTAATATCTACAAGTTCGAATTACAAACATTACGAGAACCGTTAATTTAGAAACATTACGAGGTATTTAAATAATTTGAAAATAATCGCGGGGCGTGTTTTGTGAAGCATTATCACATTACGGGCGAATAGATCGCTGTATGAATGTTTATTTCCCATATAATTTGGGAAAAAAATCATATTTACGCGTACGATTTCGAGACACCAAAAGAAACGTATTTTTTAGCTAAAGCCCATAATATTCATTATTATTTTTGTTTATTTCTCTGATCCATATTAAATTTTAGCGACTCCGATACCTATAATGCAAATTAATAAAATTTCTGTAATATTAATACATAGGAGGTGACCTACCTAAATAAGCGGCATTAACAATAATTATTATATATAATAATTGTAATATTTAATGGGTATAAACCCAGATGTATGAATATAAGCATAAGATATCATTGTTAGAATAAAAACAACTACCCAGCTAAACCCATTTCTAGTACGTATATATTAATATCAAACCCCACGCGTTTTACAAGCTTATATTTAACTTCATCCGTTGGTAATTGTAGGGAATGTTAGAACTAGATAAAGTTTATCTTTGTACTACTTTATACTCTTTTGGTGCTGATGTCAGTATCATTAACAATACTAATAATGTACAAATACAAATATTGTTATTTATTCAAATACATACAGGTTTGTATTACAATTTTTTTTTTAATCTAAATTCTAAATAACTATTCTAAATTCAAAAGTTGAAGTAGTAAATAATATTCACAGTATTTAAAGAATGTATATAATTTTCAATGGGAACCTTTAATGAAATAAAATAATATGTCGTTTAATTTTGTCACACTGTTAACATGAAAAAAATATAAAATGGAAAAATATATGTTTACGGATATACTATTATTGGGGTACAAAATTTAATAGAATGTCATATGGTTCCGGCAGAGCACTATCTCAACCCCTGGGCGTCATATGAGCGTAGTAAGGGACTTTTTGTTATGTCGACTGTATTGTATAGGGGGCAAAAATTCCCAAGAATTCATGCATTTTATTGACGTCAGGTAGTCGACCGACCGTCAAAGCTGTTTAAATCATATCTATGGGTACAAATAATATTCCGAAATTTTATCGCAACTTAAAGTAATCTCTTAGGGCTGAGCCTGGGGTAAAAATAAAAATCAAAATACTCTTTAACTTAGCGTGCACCAATAAACACATACATAGGTCACATTCGAGAAAGATACTGGTAATGTATATTGTTAAAATAAATACACAATATTTAGTTTAGTTCTATATATCTAGGGTACATGTCAGTCACCTCCTCGTGGTGTACCCTGGGCAACGGGGCCGGCTTGAGCTTGCTCGTCGGCCACGGCTAAGACTGGCGGGAGGGATGCCGCGGGGCTGCTCCTGGTACGTCCCTGATCGGCGTCAGGGTGGACCATGTGAGTGGCCTCGTTGGCTAGGAGGGAGTGGGAGGGCTCGCTACTCGAGCCTCCCAGGTGTTTTACACCGGCGGTCAGCGGCGGAGCCTACCATCTTATCCGCCGCAGGGCGTCAGCTTCGTTGACGCCCAGCCTCCAGTGGCGGACTCGGGGGAGTTCGCCACATTTCCGCGTGGAGGATGGGGGGAAGGCGCGCACTAGGCGCGCTTTCCATGAATATTCAGCCGCCTTACGGCGGCTGCCGCTGGTGGGGTCGTGGTTGCATGCCCTTGGCGATCCCGTGGCCTCACCACTCGGCGGCATGGTGGAAACCCGAGGATGGTTTTAGTGGGTAGGACAGGGCATTAGCACTAGCGTGCCCTGGCACGGGGCATTAGTTCCCGGTTGAGTCCCACATACCCGTCCCGGTCCCCCGACCGGGCGGCATGCGTAAATGCATTTCCTCCTCGTTAAACAAAAAAAAAAAAAGTTCTATATATCTAAATATTGTTAGACAGAATAAAATCCAATTTATTATTGATTGGAATAATCAGAGCATTGTATTAGGTGCATATTGCTCTTAAAATTCTTTGTTTCGACAGCGATAATCATTTTACAGCAAATTTAGTATAAACTACGGATATAAGTCCACGATGACGCTCCCTACTGATTTCCCAATCACTACTGTGAAAGTGTGCAATATATACATTATACTGCTTGAATGTGAGTTCAATTACTACGCAAAGGGTATAGACCTGTTCATAAAGGAAGGGGTACGTCTCGGCGTTAATTTATCGACGTGCATTAAAAATATAATTCAATATTTACAGTTTTTCTTTTTTCCAACGCACATTAAGACAATCTTAGCACGAGCGTCACTCATACTAATGCAAACCGGTAATTTAACGTTGAGGTGCGCCTTACGCCTTTGTGTATAGAGGTCTATAGCTAATAGCTATGTGGATTGTGGGCATACGCACACATAGTTAAATAATGACGAGATTCGTAGTCAACTGGAAATATGCTCTACTCATATCACCGCCTTCAAATAACGATGTTTTTATTCCAATATATTTGCATTATTCTTTTATAACAATATTTTAGTGCTTTTATTTGAAATTTCAATATCTGGAGAAAATTGTACATCCTATAAATTAATGATGATGATGATGCTATCATATTTATTTATTTAATTTACGAGGCTCCAACAAAAGATAAACACATACATATTTTTAAAATGAAACAATATAAGGATTTCAAGTTGTGTGCTCCTTCAATTATAGGAGACCACAACATGCACTAAGCTTAAGTAAAAAAAAATAGTTTAATTATATCTAATAAATCTTAAAATTTCGTAGAACACGAACAATAAATAGCTCTTCCAATATTGCATGTTATGTTATCTGAGTTTAGTTTTTAATCTTACCCTCTTCTTGTAAATACTCTTGACTGTGAATTTGAGATGTGCCCAAGAAGTTAGGCTATAGTAATAGTAATTACTCATATAAGTTTTTATATTATTATAGGAAATAAATAATCTTAAAGCATTTAACTAATATTTTAGCATCCAGTATCCTAAAATATTAAAAATAATTGATTATAGCAGGACAGTATGTATCTAGTACCGATCATAAAATACAATTTTATAAAAATAAAATATTTATTAATAAAAACAATTGACGTCTGTATCATCATTTAATTCAGAATTATTAACTATGTAGTACTTGTGCTTGCGTCATTTGTATGCGACGAAGTCGCTTCATTCGTTTCTTCAGTGTTTGTCTTGTTTGTCTGCGCCGTACCCGACTTTACATGCACCTTTCTTTCACGTAAAATTCTAGTAACTGTGCTTTCAGACACTCCAGCAGCCTGTGCGGTTCTCCAGCGTGCATCGGTTAATTTTTCTGCGTAATTATTATTTGCTTCTTTTTTCATGAAATCATATACTTTCCCGATTATATCTCTTGCCTAGAAAATACAATTCCATTGATTTTATATCAATGTATTATATACTATACTGTAGATTATACTGTATTATGTTATTTACTTGCTAAAGTATACCGAGTAGGTAACATAAATATAATTCCAAAGTTTGTTCATACCTGGCTTTTAAGAACAGTACGATCCGTTTTTCTAGGCATTTTAAAAATAATGTTAGTAAAGTAAAATAAAGTTGAGGGAACAAAACATTTAAGTGGAGCAAGTTTCCCGATGGGTCAAAATCCGGGGCAACGTGAACTTAGCCGTGTATACAGAGCCGTGGTCGACTCAACACTGATGAAATGGGGCGCGTCTTCGTGGATTGAATTAACTATACTATTCTCTAGTGTTCCTACTCACACCCACGCCATGTCTCACATAGTAATCGTATATGCATCACACTCGCACTTTGTACATATCGATGAAAGGGGCTTTAAGTCGTTCACCAATAATATCACCACGTGACTCTACAAACACACGAACGTGGCGTGGCTCGTAATTCAAACAAACAAAATGACAACAAACAATGATTGAAACACGAAATAAATATTCTGTTAAATTGCATTTCCGTTAAAATTAACGAAAGTACCATTTAAATTTTAACTTACAAGTTACCTTATTGTTAACTTCATTAATAAACGAGTTAAAGCCCTAATTAGTGATGTCACAGTGATTCATAAAATCATTTTTATCTTTTTAATATTACTATTATATTGAAACCAGATTTAGTTCATATTTTAACTATTGTAATTTTTTTAAACACATTTTACTATATGTATTATAAAAACAATGTTTTTGGTGGTTGGGCTTGGCTCGTCTGTGTAGGTCAAACGTACTCATTATCTACTTATTCCTCTGCTAAACAGCAATACATATGTTAGGAATATAACAATTATTAAAAGTAGTATATAAATGTCTAAATCTCATTGTCTTTGATTAGTTTGGTATAACTTGTGGTAGATTAGTAGTAGTATATAATATATTTGACAGTATGCCAGAAGGCTATGTAATTAATAGTTAGTATATAGTGTCATTAGTAGTTAAAGTATAGTAGTTAAATAACAATACAACTTAATGCTGTTGTTTTCTGGTTTGAAAATTGAGTGGGTCAGTGTAACTACAGGCATAAGAGAAATAACATCTTAATTAGTCGGTTACTATTTCATACAGTTCCAAAGTGTCCATAGACATTGGGATTGTATGAGCGAGTGGTGACCACTTACCATTAGGTGGCCAATTTGCCACCTTCCTCCACTTTTTTAAATAAATAAAAAAAGCAGTCGCATTTTGTCCAAAACTGAAGTGACTACCGTATCAATGTGATTATACATATTTGATTTTTTTATAAACAAAAATGTTTATAAAACGAATATTTGTAGCGGCGGTGTTAGTTACGTGGTGCTTATACTGTGCGTGTATATACTGGTTCGCCACGAACGAATTAAAATAATATAAAAATTGTACGATGATTAAAATGTGATTTACTTCTTATAAAAATTAAAACTCTACTTGATATGCAATTACTGTTTATACTTATATGTTATAACTACTGGTACTTTTACTATTGGTTAATCTCGATTTTTATTGTATACTACTATCGGTTGAGAGATTGAAATAAATTATGTTAATTTTTTTAATCTATTTCATTATAATAAAAATAAAAGAAGTATGCAAAAATATGAAGAATTTATTTTTTCAAAATTACATTCATATTTTTTTTAAATAACAACAATCTTTAAATACTTCAGGCGTGGCTTTTCCTATGCGGCGTGAGACATTATAATTTTCTGAAACAAATAAACATAATTATAATTTATGTACTATAAATTGTGGACAGTTAAATTCCATCCGTTTATGGCAAATATTGAAAACCGAAACAGTTTGTACATAAATTCCATTTCTCGCAAATAATCGTGTAAATCTAACAATTAAAAATAATTATTACAGAAGTTTTAATTTAGAAATTTACATCATGATTATACTGATTTTCAGAATTTCAAATTCTAGTACCTAAATTAATTTGTATTTTGTATCTCTAATAAGATTTGTACGCGTGCCGGGTCGCATCGCTATGTGTAGTGACTGTCTCTAAGTAACCTCAACCTCAGTTTTTAAGAATACTTAAATAAATTCGTTTTTTTTGTTTAGGCAAAACAATAGAACTTAGTGAGGAAACTGGAAGTGGCCGAAAGCAGTTAGCTACACAATCGAAAATACTATGTCTTAAAAAATTCGAAGTCATAACAACAACCAAGGAATATAAACAAAAAATTGATATGCAGGTCGGAAAATACTTTTACGCGACTAACACTCCATTCAATCATGTTGAACACGAAGAGTTTAAAAAATTGTGCGCCCTTTTACGGCCTGGGTATAGACCTCCATCAGCCTATGAAATAGGCAAACCCATTTTAGAAAAAAATTAGGCGTTACTGTTAGAAGTTTTATCACAGACAGTGCTGCAAATGAACGATTAATGCGGAGTCATCTTGAGAAAACTGAAGACGTGGATGTAATACAATATGGATTTTCAGCTCATATCTTAAATCTTCTGGCTATAGATTTGGAGATCCCTACCGCATCGATTGTCAAAGTAATAAAATACTTTCGCAACCATCACATTCCAGCAGCTCTATACAAACAAGCAGGCGGTAAAAAGTTAGTCCTCCCTCTAGAAGTACGATGGAACACGATGAACGACGCTTTTTACTCGTATCTGGACAATAGAGGAATTATAGTTCAAGTTAGCCAAGACCATAAAGACAAAATCGATAGGGAGGCTATTAAAATTGTGAATGACTGTCGGATTACAATGAATGCTGTAGATTTCCTTAAAACATTGTCACCCATTGCAACAGTTCTCGACAGGATGACACGTAATACTACCACAATAGCTATAGCTGTTGAAATATGGAATAAACTCGAAGTTGACCTGTTGGGTAACAGTGCATACCAAAGTGCCAAAACAAAGAAAGTCTTTTTGAGCCGCAGAGCAATGGCGCTGCAAGGCTTACATTACGCTGCGAATATGATAGATCACAGGTTCCTTGGTCGAAACCTAAACAACGAACAGAAAAAACAAGCGTAAGACTTCATAACTGCTGGAGGAGTTGATGAAAACTTCGCTCCTTTCATAATGGCACTAACAGCAAAATCTCACCCTTTTCCCAAATTCATGTTGGCGAATCGTTTAAGAACACCTGCCCTATGTTGTGGTGGACTTCCGTGACTCTAGAAGATGAAGAGAGATGGCCACAAAAAGAAAAGTTCATAAAGTTTTGTGAACAGTTATTAACCGCAACAGCTTCAACTGCACCATTAGAGAGATGTTTTTCAATATTTGGGCTAGTGCAGTCAAAGCTAAGAAACCGACTGGGCAACGAAAAGGCTGCAAAGCTGGTATTCTTGTTTAAGTATTACAACCAAGAAGCAAGATCTAGGTTGGCTTTTAGAAGAACAAATAAGTTCTAGTTCTACTGAAGCTATAGCAGCAATGCCTTCTTTGGTCAAGTAGTTTAGTTGCAAATCTGTCAAATCTGACGAACACCGATTTCTCCTTTAATTAATGACATTAATGTTGATTTGTATTGTATTATGTTATATAAAAAAAATTAAACATATATTTTTTGTTTGTTCTAAGACAATAAACCATCGATATTTCTTAAGAAACAATTTAACAAATGATTTTTTAATAATGGTGATAATTATCGGATGATTATCCGATAAGTATCACGGCTCGTTATTATCTTGATAATTTCGAACCCTGCTGATTATACGTAAATAATTTGAATTTAATGAATTAGTAAATATTTGTAAAATTGTCTATGTCTAAATCTTAATGTATTTGATTTAGTATATTTTATCAGAAAGTTAATATGGATGGTGGATTATATGTGTCACAGATTACAATACAGGCAAGTGACGTCACCGACCCCATTGCAGCGACATATTGTAAAAGCAGCGTTTTCTCGCGCTATTTAAATATTGAATTTTTAATTTGATATTTTTCAGCAAATATGTACAAGAATTAAAAAAAAACAATTTTGACTAGGTTCCTTAACCTCTACTAAAAATATAAAATGGATTTTAAAAGCCAGTCAAATACCCTATTGTTACATACATACTAATACTCCTACATACAAACAAACAAATATTACTTCGTCATAATATTAATAGACTCATATAGATTGTTTACACAAAATTATTTGAGACATTTACCTTATTGTACAGCGATGTTTTTGTCGAACAATTTATATAACTGTTTACATAATTTCGGGGATGTAGACTTACTAAGGGATTTGGGGTTGTTAAGAGTCAAATAAACTTAAAGTACCCGTAGAAGGTGATTCAAACCTAGGAAAGCTCTTAAAGTTTGAATTTTTTTTTCTCTTTTTAAATCAAATCAAATCAAAATCTTTTTTATTTTATTTTTCGTCTCTATAATTTTCGCTTAAAAACGAGACCTTTTTATCTAGAGACAACAAACGTATCATTTTACCAAATGCTGACAAAATATCTTAGTATATTTTGTTCAGTGGAGTTATGAATTTTCGATCGAATAATTTCAGTAGTCGATAATCAAGGCACCTTGATGGGATGTAAAGCGTTAGTCAGCTGCAAGCCGAGGCTGCGTGCGAGGACGAGGGGCGGCAGGTCGGCGCCGTACAGCCGGCTGAGCGCGTCCACGGCCAGCTGTGTGGGCACGTTGTGCCTTTGACGTTCGCTTTCATATTTTTCCATCCAATTTGGATGTGCTGAAAATTCAATGCATAAATATTTCATTAACTTTATTCCTTTGAATTATTTTATATCCTTAACACAGTACTTATATTCGTTTGGTGGTAGGGCTTTCTGCAAGCCCGTTTAGGCATGTATCATCAAGATGTCAGATATTCTATAAGTATAGCAGTACTGACTAACTATTGTTGTGTTCCCATTCGAAGGATGAGTGAGCTAGTGTAACTACAGGCACGTTGGACATGACAACTTAGTGCCCAAGGTTGACGGTGTATTGGCGACATATGGAAGGGTTAATATTTTTCACAACACCAATATCTGAGCAGTGATGACCACTTATCACCAGGTGGCCCATTTGCGAGTCCGCTTATCTCATACCATAAATAAAATATATCAGACACAGACAGCATTTCGCACTTGTATATTGTATTTCTATTGTAATTGAAAATATCTTGAAGAATCTACAAATACTGTAATTAATAGTATTCATTGCATGCATATTTAGTACTTACTGATATCTAGTCCAGTATAAATAGAATCTGATAGGAAACTTATCAGATCCTTAACGTCCCCAAAGCCTAGATTGACTCCTTGCCCAGCCAACGGATGGACTCGATGAGCTGCGTCGCTAAAAGACCATATTTGTTTATTAACCATATTTGTTTAAACCGAACCGACTTAAAGAAAAGTACTTATAATGGTTGATTTTATTTCAATTTATTTAAAAATTTATGTCGTGAGGTATTGGGGAGGAGATCAAATTAATTGGGCACGTATACTCAAGAGTTATAAATATATAAAGGAATTAGGGGGGGGGGGGAGATTAAATTAATTGGGCACATATAATAAGGGTTATAAATATATAAAAATCAAAGATGATTAATTATGATAATTGATTATTCTACCCTATAAGTGCAACGCCCGGAGCGATGTATTTCGTGCTGTGACCGAATCCCAGGGGAAAAGCAGCTCTAGAGCCCGATACTATGGACTGAACACTCGGTGGCAATTGCCTCTCAGCACCGTCTGGTAGATCGAACCGCTTCAACCAGGAACCTAACCAAGACGTACAGGCATCGACAACGCTGCTACGAGGATATTGTTTCCACTGGAAAATATAATGCGGCATATGAATTATTTTCAAAATTTTCATTCGTACAATAAAGATTACCTGTTAAATTTACTTCATTGTTTGACGTTGTATCTGTGTTGTGGATACAAATAAAAACAGACACAGATACAGATAAAAAATATATCGTATAAATAACAAGAAAATATTCAAATAATATCTATACAGGGTAAAAATAAAAACGGCAACATTAATTAATATTTATACACTTGGGGTTCCGTACAACTTATATATGTATATTTAGATTTCTTTAATTGTTATTATTATGGGTAATGATAGTAGCCTTAGATATGGTTCTAAAGATTTAGTCATGTGAAAGACAAACAGACAGTATAACTTAATGTGGTAGGGCTTTGGGCATCAGTCCTGACGCCCGGGGCTTAGAAATAGGGCGCAGCTCTGGTGTCTCGCGTATCCTATTTAAAACGGCCCTGAGGAGGACGGCAGCTGTTGTGGCCTCATTTGACGGGAAACCTATTTTATATAAAAAAAAAAACATAGTAATAAAGTTTCACTCATTATGTACGGAACCCAAAAAATATTCTTCTACAATATTATTATTGACAATAACTCAAAACGATTTTGGGGTAAATTCTTTAAAAAAAAGTTATAAAGACCATGGCATCATTGAGGGCATCCACGAATCTTTCCTCGGGCAAGTTCAGTAATTCTTTCGCCTGTGTATCTGTCATCGACCACACGAGGGAGCTCTTTGTCGAATTTAGAGGTAGGAATGCAATCGGCCCGGTCGGTAGGAACCGCTGCCATGCTGTCGTGTTAGTTGTTTCCTGAAATTAATACGCGAATGTACATAAATCATGTTTTTAATAAAAAGTCTTTATTTTTATTAAAGCCAAAAAACAAAATCGTCATTTATAAAAGAGAAAGAGTGAAGCGTCTGTATCGGAACTAGCAGCGCCAAGACCCAAGAAATCCAAATTATAGCTTACATATAAATAAATATATAATTAATATTAGACAACATTACATACATTACTCTGATTCCAATGTAAGTAGCTAACGCACTTGTGTTATGGAAAATCAGAAGTAACGACGGTACTACAAACACCCAGACCCAAGACAACATAGAAAACTAATGAACTTTTTCTACATCGACTCGGGAATCGAATCCGGGACCTCGGAGTGGCGTACCCATGAAAACCGGTGTACACACTACTCGACCAACGACGGCGTCAAAAATAAACGCTATATTTAAAATACAAACCAAAATATCTACACATAAACTGATTGCAAGTGAACCTCGCCGAGATATACGTGTGAGTGTATGTGTGCGAATCATTACCGTCTTTACCATAGGGCACATGGGGCACGTGCCCAGGGCCCCCATCCTGAGAGGGCCCCGAAGAACCAACAATTTACCAAATTAAACCAAAAAATATCTAGCAAAAGGGCCCCAAATTCATGGGTGCCCAAGGGCCCAGCATAGCTTGAGACGGCTCTGGTGCGAATGATTTATTCAACAGGCAATAGCAGGAAGTATGAACTATTTATTTTTACTAGAGTTCGTTTGTAAGAATATGCATGCGCGCTTCAAACATTTTTTTCTACTATTAATTGATAACAACAGCTACCGAGCTACACGAAAAAAGGAAAGAAAATCGGTTTATGAACAGAGGAGAACGTGTACTAATATGATTTGTCTTTGTCTATTTATATATGGATTATCTTCTAGTTAATGCTCAAAATGCGTTGCAATCCGTTTATTTTATCGTAAACAATTATCCGATACTAATCGCCACTAATCGCCAGCGATTACATCCAATTGTGAACAATAACTACACGTGTGAACTAAATGGTGTACATTGTATGGGAAGCCGGGAGAAGCAGAAGCAATATGTTACAAATTTTTTGTCTCAGAAAAGATAACTTCGGAGTGATACGGTAGTAAGCAAGCGATCCCGTGATACCCCGAAAAGATTGCACTGGAGTAGCCATTAATAAACCCACCTCGGGTTTATTAATGGCTACTCCAGTGCAATTGGCTCCGGAGCGTTTCACATACTTCCATTTCATTTGGGGGAGAAGAATTTTTCTAGCAAAAAAACAAAGGCTAAAAATAATACTAAGTAATGCTGTTTGGAAGAGTATCTGATAAGTGGGTGGGTGTGCTAACGATGACAAAATATATCCATTTTTTGGTTTCAAATATTCATGAAAGTACAAAAGGACGAGTACTTCGGGTACTCGTGCTTACCCAATAGTAGTAGAAATCCTTTCCTCATATTGCGTTTGCAAAAGCGAATATACTTATTAAATTTAGTTTGGTTTTAAAGTTTCAGCTATAATAGTATATAATTTCAATTCAGAATATATGACATAAATTTGAGTTTTTCAAGCAATTTTAATGGCATATCAGTGTTTCTTTACGTTAGTTCGATATGAACTCACTTGTAGTTCGAGTATCGATATCGGATCTATATAATGATTCACATCATGTACCTATTCTTATTTAGAATCTTTGTTTATGCTGTCAGCGTTATTACCTCGGCCAAGTGCAGTGTAGCAACAATACCCATTTGATCGTAGTTCCAGGAAACATATTGTACTCCCATAGCTTCGCGAACCGCTGACTTGGCGCCATCTGCACCGATCTGAAAAATAGTAAATCTAAATATTTATTTGAACTCGACAAATGGCTCGCCAGTACTGCGGTTTTACTGACAATTCAAATCTTTTAAAGTCAATAAGAGTTTTATATAAACATATCAACAATAATATAGACTTGTTGTCGCCCGCGACTTTGTTCACGTTTTAGGGGTTGATCGTCAGTTATTTATATAAAATATAGATATATAATAATATTTGTATACAATATCGATAATTAATAAGAATTTAAAATGAAAAAATAAACTATTAAAAGGACTTGATAATATAATCAATTGCTTATCTAAAATTCAATTACAAATTACTTAAAAATTTAATAAACAGCCGAATTGAGAATCTTCCTCGTTTTTGAACTCGGCTAATTAATACAAATCGTTCGTACAAGTACAGATGACGGCATTTAAATATATTAAACGAGATAAAATATATCTCTAAAGAAGAGCATTCCACAGCTTGAGAGCATTATTAATATGATTGTATAAGGTTTACTAACGCAATACATTACTTGAGTCATATTGACTAAAAGCAATGGCCCAGTGGGTAGAAGACGACCTTAATCTGAAGATCGAGGTTGTGTTTGGAAATGCTTAATTTTTGTTTGTAATTAACATCTCATGCTCGGCGAAGAATGATACCATCTTGGGAAAATCAGCACAAGTCCCATGACTGCTGCATGTTGCTAATCCGTACCGTAGCAACTCGGTAGAATTAGTTCCAAATATTATTTAAGAAGAGAGTAGACCTTAGCTGAATTGTGAAAACTTACTTAACTTACTTTACTTTTTACTTTATGATGCTGATGAACTCCACTTACAGTATTGTTTGAGTTCTTGCATTTATTCAATATTAGTTACTTATATTAAATCTTACAATATAAATCAAATCGTTAAGCATCCCAATACTCTCAGATCAAAAGGTCTTTTTTTTAATGTATTTTTTTTATTCAAATAAACAGTGTCACTGGAAGGCGAGTACAAATATCAAATTCAGGTGATAAATCAGCAAGCAAAACTAATAAGTGTCGGTGAACTTATGTACTTGAATTACATAATGCAGCTTTCCTTACGCTAGTTTTTATATCGCAGAGCAAGAAATGAATTTAAAACAAAATTTCGCACGAAAAACTCACACACTGATTATTTCATAGCGTTTAACCGCGATTCTTATTCTTTAATCATAGTATACATTTAAATAATAAACAAACTCAAACGCAGCGGTCGAACGATTTCAAACAAATGCCATTCGAGTAACACCAATCAATTGAAATAACATAAGGTTTGTATTCTCATTCAACGTAGGAAGACATTTATTCAGAACAGTAGCCTTAGAGATTTGTGGAAGAGTGAACGATGCTTAACAGTTTTGCGCATATTTAAGTGTTCCTAGATTAAAAATATGAAACAAAATATCTTCACTGATGTTGGACTTTATTTGAGTCTTTATACGACAGTCGGATGAGTTGGTTGTTTTCTAATTCCATTGTATAAACTGCACCATCGATAATTTTTAATTTAGTTTTTTTTTTCGCATAATTCCGCTAAATATTCTTTGTACAAAAGAAACGTTGGAAATTTTATTTAAATATCATGTGGAAAGAGAATTTTAAATAATGAGGCATCTTCTTATTTAAATTTTCCGTAAACGCAACCGATTCCTTTGATTTCTGAGAAAAATCTTGTTAAAAATGTTAATTTCCGTCGTTTTCCGGCGAATTGCGTGTATTAAAAGTGGAGCGCTCGGTATTGGTGCCAATGGGGTTAAATAAATATATATTTTGGGTGGAAAAGTGCAGGTATCGAGGATTCATCAATATATCACAACATTTAGAAAAAGCGAGTGAGTTCGTTTAGGAAAAATAAAGATTATTTAAGTAATGTGTGAAACGGCTACTGAAAATACTCAGGTAAGCGACACCTTTCAATGTAATATTGATAAATCTTAGATGTTGATAGTTAATATAAATATTTTAAATAAATTATTAAAAGATTATTCTCCAAAATATAAAAAGTATATATAATGTTTGTTTTAGGATATTTTTATTTATTAATTAATTATATTTAACCTTCTTGAATTCTACAGTTATATGGTATCGTAATGTTTTTTATCAGTGAATATTTAAAACGATCGCCACATTACATCTCAATTAGATAGAAAGTAAATGTTAAGAAAAATCCAAACACACGATGCTCGTCAGCGAGACGGATGTCTAAACACAGTCTAAAACAGACTCAAACCGCAAGTAATATAAACAGTGGAGCTATAATGGTAAAACAATCACTTTTCTGAAAATTCATAACTACGATATCTTAATAATTTTTGACAAGATTTTTAACCTCACTCCCGTGAAATGCCTATAGCAGCCGCGATAGGATAATGATTAGAGAACCATTAAATTTTTATGGATAATTGCGGGATAAAACCCGGGCAATTGCACCACTGAAATTTCATGTTATTCATTTGTATGTACAATACATTTATTTTTATATGAAATGGAAAGGAAGACTAGAGAGGTCAAAAAGGTCACCTGATGGAAAGTTGTCAACATCGCCCATAGACATTGGGAGACGTAAAAAATATTAAGCATTCCTTATAACATTGAGATGTTATGTATTTTGTGTCTGTAGTTACACTGGCTTACTCAACCTTCAAACCGGAACACAACAATACTGTGTATTGCTGTTTGCCGGTAGAATATGAGATAAGAGGGTTTTACCTATCCAGACGGGCTAGCAAAAAGCCAAGATAATAATTCATTGCGTCAAGAACATCGCAAAAACATTAATGTGTCGGATGAGAATCTGACACATGAGTATCCTTCAAATTGTATTGGAGGATGTGGTAAAGCTCAAATTAAATCAATACTCAAGACGAGGAGAGGCCTTAGCCCCATAATACAGTTTTGATTACTTGATTATGTTGTCAGTATCAGTGTTAAGTTCAAAAATCGCAATAATATATTGTAAACTCTTCGCTGGTTTAAATATAAGAAGTGTTTTTTCACGTCGTTATGGACGTCTGTTATTAGGTGAAGGTTTGATAAATAAAACAAACTAGATAGTTTAAAAATAAAAACTACAACCAAAGAGCGAAAACCTCTTCTGTCCATCTGTTTCAATGGATGTAATAAAAATATATAATGGTCAAGGTTTTTTTGAGTTGTTTTATTTAATAATTACAATATTTAATGTGCAGTTTTAACTTTAAAATGTCAAATAAAGAATAAGTGATGATCTACTATTTTTCGCCCGCGTTTTATGGTACGTAGGCTTTAGTTACAAAAAAAAGTAACCTAGTCCATCCTTGAGCCTATAAGCTTGCTTCATTTCAAATTACATCTAATTCGGTCTAGAGGTTTATACGAGAAATCGTAACACTCAGACATGCAGACAGACAGCTCCTTTAAGATTTTTAATACCAATATAGCCTAGTCTATACTAGGTTATAGATCATTTACTAAAAATATATATTAGTATCTCAGAATACATTTTTTAAAGTGGTCAGATGAAATGTTGCGAACGTTTTAAAAGCTTAAAACGTAACTTATTACAAAAACACGTGTTGGAAAAGTAATTTCTGCTAAAGTTTAGCCACCTGCACTTAATAATTCTATTTCTACGGTACTAACTAGACTGTAGCACGGCTAATGTGTGGCACGTACCCGCACAAAACAGGGCTGGTTAATCGCGTGTACATTAAAATAAACGCGACTTAGATATTTTAAAACCAGACATTCTATTAGAGTTTTTAAGACGCCAGTTAACATCTTTAAATTATGCTATCATTTTGTTTTAATTTCTGTTACTTCTTCATTATTTTAAGCAGAATAAAATTGTATCTTATTAGTCCTTCTATTACATTAAACAATAACATAAAATGTAAATAGTCTAAATTTAAGGCAGGTGAAGCTGCGATGTGTAGTTGTGTCCAACTACTTATAAATATATTTATATGTGTGCACTTTCTTCAGAACGTGTTGCGTATTAGTTTTTTCAGTAACGCATTACAGAACAGAACGTCTCCACGTGTGTTAGTATAGATTTTACATGAAGCCCTGAATGATTTCACCGTTGGCAACCCTAACTTAGCTGTACTAATAATAGAAAAGAATTTTGGACCAATTGTTTGCATATTTGTTCCATACTGAAGATTTCCGTAAAATGAGCTTAAATATTTAGTTAGTATGTAATTATTTATTCCGGATTAAGCGATGTTCAAATGTAGACATTCTATTCAAATTAAAAATCAGTATTTCGAAATTTGTAAGATTTCGTTTTTCGTTAACTAACTATATTTAAATTTACAACTACTCATATTACCACTGTTGATTATTTTGGATTTTCTAAGTGTACTATCATCAGTGACGGGGCAAACTAAAATTTTACGGTTGGCCATCACAAGCCATTCAGGGCACTTTTTTTTCAATTGTCAATTTTGATACATAACAATGCAAATATGATGTTAAGTAAGTGCACTTAAAATACGAAAGATACATCTGTAAACTTCGTTTCGTAATTCATAAAATTGGGACCGGACCCTTTAACCGTGAGCCCACGTCTTCGGCTCACTCTTTACTATCATTAATTTAAGGAGGCGGAAAAAATTAAGACACTATAAATTGATGTAACAAATAAAAAGCATTAAATAATGTAATGGTTTAAACAACGCATACAGAGAAGCTAGCTCAGCTATTCCTAAAAAGAAATTTGTAAATAAGCAATCGTTGGAATTTTCATAAATTACCGTTTCGTCGAATGTGAAGTTATCAAAATAGAACGAAAGTCGATTATAAACTAAAACACAAAATAAGCATCATCTAATCTGTTCGCTCAAACTATCTAACGCAAAAAAAATACTGTGATCAAAAAATAGAAAAAGAATGTCACCAAGGACGTAGGTTAAGCAATAAAATTTATGTGAAACGCATAATGAAATTTTTTATTTACGTTCATCGACTAGACGCCGTAAAATTAAGACGAAAGTTACATATTAATATAATTGGTTATATAAAGAAATATTGTATTCCATTATTAATATTTGCCGGCGGGGACGATTCGGGAACCAAAGTTTTCAGTTTGATACGAAGCGCGGGCGGACGCTGTTTTGATATGCGTTCACGTTTCCGTAAATCGTAATGCCTTCTGTGAAAACCAAGAATACAAAGAGCAAAAAGGTTTTATATCTTATTTATTCATTTTAAATTTGTGTGTGTTTGTGTACAGCAACATAAAATGTTATGCATTTTTTATTTAAAGATGAAAAACTAATGTATCAACATTGCGTTATAATATCGTCCTACGCAAGTATTTTAAACATTTTTAAATTAGGCAACACGTAAGTGGTGTATTCTTGTATAGTTATTGAATAAATGTGATCAAATAAAATAACTTTATATCTCAATAAAGGTTTAAGGGCTATAAACTGGGTAACAATGAGTTACTGTACACTAATCAAGTAATGCTCGACGGCATCGTAAATGATGATAATTAAGTAATAAAATTATAATAATTATCCATTTTATGAAAAGATTTAAAAAAAAAAACCTTTTTATACTTTTATGATAATCTTTAAAAAGGTTATTATTTAATAAGTATGGTAGAGATACTTAGTATTTATTGTTTTAAAGATAATTTTTCGATAAAGAAAATTATACAATATCAGTAAATATTTAAGTACTTTAGTATTGGAGTCTGTTTTGATTCTTTTTTAAATATATTTTATACATCATTTTACTTAACTTTATATTTTACAATATTAAGATTTAAGACATATCATATTAGAGTATGTTAATATAAAATTTGTAACAAGCTCAATGGTACGATGAATTATAGAAATAAAAAATGGAGAATTTCAACACGCAATAGTAGTTTCAATAAATATTTTACCTCCAAACAAATAATATCAATCAACAACTACACGCGTGAGTTCTTCCTCGTCATGCTATCAACAAGTGTGAATCTATTAAAAAGTCGACCATCAAATTTTTCTTTTAAAAATGCTGATCATATCTACATATAAGAACATAACATATAACATTTGACGAAACAATATTGCGACCGACAAAAACAATGTAATATTTAATTTTGATATTAATTATAAGTAGTATATTAGAGTTTAAATTTGTATGATAAATAGGTATTCTTAAAATTATTTAATACTTTTAATTCCCGTGTACAGTTTAGAGGAAGAAAATAATATTTATATATAATATTAATTTCATACTTTTGCAAAATTTTAAATAACAATCTAGAAGAACGCTATACTTGTACCGATATAGAGTCATAATATACTTGTTATAGGATTTTCGCGAAGGTAGTACGCGATGGAGAGAAGACATATGTGAGGTAGCTGAGGACTCGGAGGAGGGGGAGGCTGGTTACATTTCTAGTGACGAATCTGCCCATGCCGCTGATCTTGGAGATCGATTGAGAGTTAAGTCCAGAGACATTTGGGAGTCAGGTAAATAGTAAAACATTTTACATTACTCTTCTCAGATTTATTTTAGTAAAAAGCTAGCTCCTTCGCGAGTTTTATCTGCGTTATGGCTCCGCTACCGGGGATCATAGCGTAATTTTATATCATAGACTATAATCTTTCTCAATAAATGGGCTGTCTAACAAAAAATATATTTACAAATTGCACTGGTGAATCCTGACCCTAGCGCAAGATGGATTACGAACGTAAAAGTTTAAATAAAAAAAATATATATTTATTTACAGACGAAATACAATATGCACTGAGGCATTTACCTTACGCTGATGAATTATCAACTCTACTAGAAACAGCACATTATGAAGACGTTATATTCTTTGTGTCCCAGTCGGACACCGATAGAATACGTACGGCAGTTCTATGGGCTTGTTGGTTCGGGCGCAGTTCTTTGCTATCGAAACTATTAAAAGTTGGTGCCGATCCTAATAGCTGCGATGACGCCGGGAGGTAAAGATGTTTTATTTATATGGAAGCGGTTACAGTAGTAAGAAACTAGCTGTCTCCCGCAGCTTCGTTCGCAATTCAGAGATTGGTTATCAGGTGTTAGGCATAAAAAAGTTATTTATGTCCTTCCTTGGAGTTCAAGCTCGCTTCATACCAAATTTCATCAAATTCGATTCAGTGGCTTAGCCGTGAAATAGCAACAGACGAGACAAACATAATAACTTCTATATATAATATGAAAACAACAAAGAACTTTGATCGAACTTTTAAAAGCACTTTGCAAAATTATCTTGTCAGTACTAAATAAAGCTACTATCTGCTTGGACTGGGGATTCTGCCAAGAAATGGCACGACATTCAACAATTATTCTTACTATAATGTTGTTCAATTCGATTAGCTAATTTTTCCATTTGCAGATCATGCCTTCACCTCGCTTGTTTAGTGGACAACGAGGAATGTGTAAAAATTTTATTAGAACATGGTGCCGATCCAAACATATGGGATTCGAAGACTGACAGAAAAGCAACACCTTTACACTGCGCAGCGAGCGCTAAATCTTTGTCTTGCGTCAAGGCACGTTCAATATCATTCTAATAATCGTACATACCGGATAAAATAAGTCGTATTGCCATCTGATTCGTATCAATATCCAAACATTCAGTATAACTGACAATTATACGTTTAAATAAGTATATCATATTCATGTCTGTGCTTATATATTAAACCTAAACATGAAAGGGTGTATGCGAGATAATTATTTATATAATGCTCTTTTTATTACATACAAGTGTTAATTTTGTATCATTGTTTTCAGGCCTTGATAAGCCACGGGGCAGATGTTAATGCAGGACTAAACGAACATTCTCCCTTACACTACGCGGTACTCAGTGACGCGCCGGAAGTAGTAAATGTGCTGTTGGAAGCAGGCGCGTGTCCTGATACACCACAGGTGCGTCTGCGCTTAATCGTTTCTTGTCAAACAAAGTTCTAAAACAAACAATTTAGTCGAACAAGGCATTGAAGTTGTATAATTCGAGAAATCTGTAACATGAATCATAACGAATGAATAATAAATATATTTGTAGAAATAATCTTCGTAACAAATACAACGTTGTTTTATAGGTTTTTACTGAAACACCTCTACACGTGGCGGCGTCTTTAGGATCTGCTTCTTGTATGAAGCTACTATTAGACGCGGGTGCGGACGTTCGAGCTGCATTAGGTCCTGGGCGCGCTACGGCACTGCATTTGGCAGCTGTGGATGGTCACGCTGAGTGCGCCGGTCTACTTCTTGAACACGGAGCACATATAGACTGTACGAATTCAAGAGGGCAAACGAGTCTTCATCTAGGTAATTTATATTTTAATACATGAAGTAAAAATGTTGTACAAATCCTTTTAAAGAAAATTACGCGGAAAGAGGAGTGTGAAATTTGGCACAATTAAAGTCTGTATAGAAGAGAATTAAAAGAAAACGTTTAAATTAAATATTTTTATATAATACGCACACTATGATGCGTTCATACTGCCAAAGAGAAATTCAAATTCACGAGTCAAAAATCAATAACATTTTTTGACATTTCATTTCATGACACTAACTCCTTCCCAAAGTATGAATTGAAAAATATTTTTGCTTTAGCTAGTACGTTTAATTAAGAGTCAACTGGTCTTTAATACTGATACACCGAATTCATAGAAAGAGGCATGTATACGCAGAAGTTAACGCGAGTGACACTGCGGGCTTGATGATATTATAATGTCATGTATACTTTGCTTGAGTTTGTATAGTTTAACATGATAATTTCAAAAAACTAATAATTCATTTTGGGGTCAGCTTTCAAATAGTCAAATTATTGAGGATGAAGCTGAAAACTAAGCATGAACTGCATGAAGTACGTAGTACGCATTATAATTATATAAACGACAAAATTGATTATTTTTACAGCGGCATTAGCTCAATCTGTTGAAGTAGTAGAACTTCTAGTGACTAAACGAGCAGATGTGCGCTCAAGAGATGTTGATGGCAGAACACCACTACACGGAGCGATAGTCAGAGGAGCTCGTGCGTGCGATGTTGCTAGGATGTTGCTATCGGTGGGAGCAGATCCAAATGCTCCCGACAATTTTGGATACACTCCAGTCCATATCGCTGCATTAAATGAGTTCTCTGCGTGTGTTTTACTGCTATTGGGTAAGATGCTGAATCTTACAAGCTATTTTTCTAAATATATTGTTCATTTTCATTTAGATGATTCTTATATTTGGGTTAATCACCATAAACATAAAACGCTAAAGAATAATTTATATTTACATACCTAATTTATGTTACGGTTAGTAACGCATTGACTGTAGTAAGCGGTGGGTGTTACAGATTATGGGGGTGACGTAACATTGCGAACAAATGGTGGTGTATCAGCATTATCATTCATTGTTCGACGAGTTCCTGATGTCATTCCTCGATATCTATGCAAGTTTGATGATGCGGTACATGTAAGCGAACACGAAATTGGTGATGTTGACTGTGAACTCACCATTGATTTCCGACCGTTGGTTCCTTGTCTCTCGAGAGGAGAGGCTGAGTTACTATTAGCGTTTGTGGAGGTAATCAATTATTTTTATTAAATATTGCCTTAATCAAAAAAAAAGTTTAATGTGAAAGAAAATGTGTATAATATGTGGTTATATAATTAATCTCGTGCTGGGCGATGAAGAAAAATATAATTAGTAAACTGCATAGCATGCATGCATGCACTATATCGGATTAAACTCTGCTAATCTTCTTTCCTAATCTTTTCATCCAGAGACGATGAGGTGCCCAACAGTGAGACATTTATAGGCTGTTACACTAACGTCTATAGTCTATGATTACGATTATTTTACTTTCTAAATATAAAAATAAATATTATTACCTATAGTAGTGTTTGAATTTTTGATTTGTTCAACAGGTCGGTCGTAAAGATGTTTTGAAGCATCCAGTAGCAGAGACATTCCTTTTTTTGAAATGGCGAAGAATAAGAAAATTCTTTGTATTAAGTTTTGTTTATCATGCGATATTCATAACATTGTATAGCCTATATATACTACGTATGTATCAGTTTATCAATAGTCATATAACGTAAAATTTCATACGTATCTTCTGATAGTATCTGTTTTTCCAGAGTTATTCTTATGTGAAGATGTAACTTGTGACGTTCCGAGTTACTTACGGCCTATACAGTATTTAATCGTCCTTCTGAATGTATGTTTCTTGGCGAAAGAAATTTTTCAAGCATGTCTGGATTATTCGGCTTACATTCGACAATGGGAAAATTGGTTGCAATTGCTTATCATTATTGGTGTTTTTCTCTGCACGGTAAGTTTCCAATTAGGTTCAGTTGTTTGACCATGAAAGAGCAACATACAGACAGTTACTTTCGCAGTTATATTATTACTATAGATTTAAAATGTTTTATTTAACTTTTCAGATACCAACTTGGTATCGAGGAAATGGAGTAGCGAACGCGAACACTTCAAATTGGCAACACGATGTCGCAGCCATAACGATATTCTTTTGCTGGCTTGAATTAATGATGATAATTGGGCGCTTTCCAACATTTGGGCTTTACGTGCAAATGTTTACAACTGGTAATTAAACCCTTCTACTATTATATTTAAAAATATTTGAAGATTCTAATCAGATAAATATTGCTACTTGTTAAAAATAAATTTGATATTTTTTTCAGTGACGGTGAATTTTGCTACATTTTTATTGGCTTACAGCTGTCTTCTCATAGCATTTGGTTTAGCGTTTAGTGTACTGTTCAGCAATTACCCAGCATTCCATTTGCCAGCTGGCCTTGTCAAGACGGTCATGATGATGTCCGGAGAATTGGAATACGAAGATATATTTTACAATAATTGCACAAATTCCCAAATACACTATCCACTGACCGCTCATGGAATGTTTTTGGTATTCGTGTTGCTCGTGACAGTTATATTGACTAACCTTTTGGTTGGATTAGCTGTAAGCGATATTCAGGTAAAGATTAAAATATAGAATATTTTATTTTTTTAAACAAAAAAACGATATCAAGAAATGCCGTAAAAAATGTTGTCCATTCAACGACGGACGATCTCAAGATATAGTTAAATGTACAGAAGATATTATAATGCACATATGTGTGTACAAATCGCAAGTGCTTGCTGTATTCCTACATTATCTTAATCCGGCGAGACAGCTATTCGATGCGACCAAGGGAAGATCAAGCTTTCCAAACATATAAGCTAGCCTCTAGAGTTTAGTAATGACGTAAAGTTTACGACCTCTTCTAATTACCAATTAATAATAATTATTATAGTTGTGTCGGAAATGTATCATTAGTTGAATGCTCTATCAGCTTTATTCTAATATCATAAAGCTGAACATTTCATGAATTTTTCATATCAACAATACCTAAATTAGTATGACTTAGGGACATTAAGAAATCTATAATTAGATAAATATATATAGTATATTCGATTGTTTTAGGCATTACAAGAAAGCGCTGGACTCGACCGTTTAGTTCGTCAAACTCAATTAGTAGCACATTTGGAGAGTATGCTCTTCAGTACTCTACTATCATGTGCTCCGCAACAGCTCTTAGCGGTGCTTCGTTGGGGTGCATTATTGACGGCATCACATTTGCGAACTTTGAATATCAGACCGAACGATCCAAGAGAGAACAGGGTAAGAAGGTTTCATTCATTCTTCAGAAAATGCAACCAAATATCTACAAAGCTGTTCGTTTTTTTATACAAATGATTTCTTAATAAAGTTAAAAGTTAGCTTATTTATTAGCAACTGGATTAGTCTAACTATTCCAACCACAGCAAGAATAAAGACAAATAAATAATTTTGACAATAAATTGACGCGGTATAAGTCGTAGAGATCTTGAATAACTTATGTATTAGGGATTCGCGAAGTTGTTATCGGAACTATTGAAGTAAAATTAATGTCGATTTAAATAGTTAAATGGAATAGTGTTGTGATATAAATAAAGATATATCAGTAAAGGACTGTGTGTAGTGCATATATTACGCACAGTTATTAGAAAATCGCATCGTTTTTTTTATCAGATTATACGGATTTGGTGCCTCCAGATGGTCGCCAATGATTATGTAATTTGTATTGATTCATTGTTTAAATTTTAGATACCCAGAGAATTAATTGCTTCAATCTACAAGATGGTGGCAAGTCGTAAGGATACAAAGAAAAGCATTCGTAAAAATAATAATTATGAATGTCGAATAAGAAAATGTAAAGATGACGAAGACATCGAAAGGCAAATTGTCAAAAGGAAGAGCTATCTTTATGATCGTTTCTCATTAGAAAGTCAAAATGTAGAAAGACGAAAAAAAAACACAACGACATCCGTAGAAAATCGAAATAGGCCGATGTCTTTTACAATTAATGCTATACAGGAGATTTGTATGGTTGATATTAAAAACCAATTAGCAGATTTGACAAAGAAAATAAATAAATTAACTGAAACGACAGATTCTAGGTTGAGTTTGATTGAAAAAAAATTGGATGATATTCAACCTCCATAGATGTTATGAAAATTATTTATAAAAATTTCTAAATTTTTATATCATAATAAAATGATAATAAATTGTCAATTGACAATTGTTAATAAATATATTTAAGAATATAATAAATTATTTATTTATATATTGCGTTATTTAGTTGTGTTAAGTTTTGTGTATAAATGTAATATACACAAACATTTACACTGTATTAGCTTATGAATAAAATATTTAAAGTAATCTATGATTATATGGCAATGTTTGAATTTGATTGACCTTAGTATAAGATAGTGTGTAAAATACACTCAATAAAAACGAGAGCTGTCATGGAACACCCAGTTGGAAAGAAGTTGCTTTCGCTGTGTACTACTTATTAAATAAAAGACAAAATAAAATTAATAAACTATTTTTTTTAAATAATTAAATTATTTAATAAAATTTGGCAAAGACATAAATATTATTATGCCATGCTTTTTTATTTGCTATTTGCCATTTCTTTTTTTCTATGTTACAATTTCTGGCAGTTCACTCTACTGTAAGGTGCGTACAATAAATTTGTTCCAAAAACTGAACAAAGAGGGAATTATTTGTGTCTTAGAAAATTAGAATTTTTAATTTAAAAGAAAAATATTCTAAATACATTCTAAAATTACACATTCATTTATAAAATTATGCAGCTAACTATTTTATTAGTCAGCTCTAGCTGACAATGTTCTAATCAGTTATATTGATAATATGCAAACCATTCATTAATATAATTACATGCATGCATGTACAAAAGGTCACACACACAGATATCCTCCTAAGATTTTTAGATTTTTACCAATAAGATTTCTAGCAATTGTAATTTCCATAAAAGGATATTCCATAGAGGATATTTAACATTTACTTAATAATTAAAATGATTTAAACTTAAGAGGAATCTTTATCTTCACTTACCAATAGATCACATGAGTAGGTATCACCATTATGCATTTTGACAATATGTCCATTTGAATCATGACCTCCTTTTGATAGCTCATATCCAACTACCTTGGCTCCATAAACAATATCTACATTTTTAATTGTTGATGATTTTAATTCTCTATTAATACTTTCGAGTAATACATCATTCTCTACGATGTATGATATATCATCATCTAAAATATCAGAACTGCAAAATGATATTAAGGCATCTGAACAAGCATCCCAGACCTAAAATGAAAAAAAAAAAACATCAGAAATTACCAGAATTAAGTTGCTAATGTTTTGTAATTGTTACAGAAAAATATTTATTTATTTTTAAAGTTTCATTATGAAAATTAAATCAAACAATTCTATTAAAATTCCAAAAAACAAAAACTTCATTTTATTTTGCTATGATACTACAATATTAAATATATTATTTAGAATTGATCTAATTCTATTGTACATAGAGACTCAATAAGTTTTTTTTTTTTATTACAATTTTTATTTATTGTCAGATATTATGCTTCAATATATATTCATTTCATGTGTAATTTTATTTAACTATCACTTTATTCATTGAAGTATCTCTAATTCATGTATTTCTAATTATTCTAATGGTTGATTGTAGACAATGTTTTCATACAAATTTAAACAATATTGTTTTTCTTTTATCAACAGCATTTTAAGATAAACTTACTTATCTATTATAGTAATTGTACTAGTTTACAAGAACTACACTATCTTAAAAAGGTACAGAAATATAGTGGTAGAGTTACAAATTACAGAAAGGACAAGGACATGTGCATTAAAGTCTTATATCAATAGTAAATTAATACTCACTTGCATGTGCCTTACAGGTTGTAGTCTCATTTTTTCTACATGTTGCCAGACTTCTAAGGACTTCATAAGAGATTTCGTGCTTTGATTTAATGCTACCACTCTATTGCTATACTCTGGTTTAAGTTTAAATTTTTTATCCGGACTACCTTCTAATAATAGAACTTTCAAATTAGAAAGTAAGGATTTTTTTCCTTAAATGAAAAAATTAGCTTGATAAGTATTTTGAGAATAACACTGTAAAGACTTTGAATTTTGTTTTTTATAAAAACTAAATCTAATACATACCCATAGCACATGCCAAAGCGCAGCCAACCATTCCACCACCAGCTATTATAACGTCATATTTCCCCTTAAAATTTTGCTCATTATTATTACTATATTTTCTATACGAAGCTAAGGACCTAATATTAGTAATTCTTGTTACTAATATATTGTTTAATTGAATACTTTTAGTAATCAACATTTTTTTAAATTTTATGTTGTACGTCGAGCGATATACCGATACAATTAATTAAAACAATTCTTGTTTTAACGATATTTAGTATAACTTATAGGTTTTTGTCATAATTATGCGTTTTTTAGCATTATAATTACCGACGTGAAATAACCATTAATTATAGAAATAATGTATAATAAAAATATATATTACATTGACTTTTGGTTTACATTTGGTTTTGACGTTTTGCTTTTGATTTAAATTTATAAGAAATGTCATTTTATATTTGTCAAATTGACAATTATCTTTATTAGAGTAAGCATTTTAGGATGCGTTCCAGTAAGCCCTCACGAACGTGTTTTTTCCAACTCCAGTTTCTTGGGAGCGTTGCAATCGAAAACTCAAGTGTACAAGACTATAGCGCGTTTTAATATTTAGTCGTTTACGTAAGTATTACAAATAATGAACGTGAACTTTTTTATACTACATTTTAGTAGATTTATGTTTTAAAATGTAGGCAAAATATCTTTTAGATTTGGATATTTTTTTATTCATTACATTATTATTGATGTTTGCACCACGACCATAGTGTCGTCATGTAGAACGATTGAAAAAATATTGGTCGTTGTAAGCGGTTAGTAGAACAAATCCATTCATTATTAAAATTTTTGTTGTAAAATGTTTGAAATAATTCATTATTGATGATTTATTTTAATATCGATAATTAGTTTCATCTGTTTCTATATACATAAACTCCATGTAACGTCATTCGATTTAACGACAAACTCCCTAAAGCGTCGAAATCTCGGCTCTGGTTGGTTCAACTTGTTTTCTATAGAATGATACATTATATATAGCATATAGTGTGAGTAAACACACTCTCAATAACGACAAGAATGAAATAATAAAAAGTTCTGTATTAGTTGCCAATATAAGTAAAAATTGCGCAGATGTTTACGTTCTTTATTCGTTTTATTATCCTAGCCCGTAATAAACAGTCAGCATCATACATACAGAACTTTCTAAGAAATCTGTTCTTTTGTTTACAAATTAGAATTACTTGCACTTGTAGACTGTTGTTATTAGTCATAGTTTATCTATACGTTATCATATTCTTAGTTAAAGAAAGAGAGTTAGCTAGAGTAAGAGAAAATCATTGTGTATTGACGAACAAGTTTTACTGGTACTTGCAATGGAGGCGGGAGAGAAGATATGTGATGTTGGCAGATGCTTTGAATTACAACAAAAAAACTATTCAATATTTTATTTTTTTAATTTACTTTCTTTGTAATTTGTTTCGTTGTTTGATTTAAAAACAATAAATAAACAAAAACTGGCGGCATACAAATCCGGTGCGACACTCAACTCATTTGCGATATGATTCAATTGAAATACTCAATGTATCTATAAAATAACTCATTGTAGTGAGAAATATAGTGTGTATATCGTTATCCTGGTGTTTTCTTGGAGAAGAAGTGGTACTACATACAATAAATGGTATGGCATGCTGTAAACTCAGCTCTTAAAAATATTCTAAACGCAAATATATGTTATTAATTGAATAAAAATATAATAAACAACATTTTACAGCAAATTCACGCAATATCATTGGTTGAGAGCTTGATAAATCTATGATATTCACTATGGATTTGCGATAAAATGGCATTTTGAACGTCGGTGAAACTGTTTTCGGAATTTTGGAAGTAAAATTAAAGTGAAAATAAGTAGCTAAGTGTTGTAGTGTTGTAATATAAATGAGTGAGAGTGAGCTAGCGTAACTATAGGCATAAGGCACAAAATATCATAGCTCCCAAGGTTAGTGGCGGTAGGCTATGTAAGTAATGATTAATATTTGGCGATAATGAGCGACGGTGACCAACCTCAGATAACGCTCGGATTAGTAGAATACCGATTTTTTTTTTTATATTTTTGAAAATACGAGAATAGAAGCATAAAAGATTGCTCAGTAACACTCAGCTATTTGACCTACGAGTTATTTTCTGTTTATGTATGCTTTTTGTTACCGTGACAACAGTCTTAGTACACAAATACTTTGTTTTCCTCTAATGCAGATACTTTGTGAATCACTATGTTATTAAAACGTTATGCATCGTTGCAGTGTGTTTAAGAATTCTTGTATTAATGTTCCACTTGATCCTATTAGCAAAATGCCAAAAACTGCGTACGAACGTAATGAAAAAAATACAACTGAACAGTGCTCGATGGAATCATCTACGTCTTGTTCAGTCACAGGAGCTGACATTGATGCTGAAAAATTAAAAGATTTTTACCGAAGTATTCCTGACTATAATGATATTAATCACTTATCAGAGAGCGAGTTTTATTCAACTTTGAAAAGTTTAAGGGAGAAAAAGAAATTGATGCTTGGCATCGCTGTCGAACATATTGACGATGGTATTGACGATAAAATATTTGTGAAATCAGAAAGAGATATTTGTCCTGACACAAATTTAAGACGTTATAATGAAACGATTCTCTCAGATAGACGAAATAATGACAAAATAGAACATATTTCTAAAAATCATGTACCAAAAAATCCAAGAAGAGGAGTCCGAAAATTAGATAACACTGCCATTGAAAATGTAGTAGAAAAAAGTGATCAAATGGAGTCAACTAAAGGTAATACATTAACTGTGAAAGGTAATCCTAAATTAAGCCGACCTAGACGTAATCATTCCGCATGTTCTATTTCTTGGCATGATGATAAAGTAGAAAATAAAAATGCTGAAATCGATGAAAAATTTGAGCAGTATTTTGAAGGAAACCGAAATTTAAACGATGAAGATTTATATAGAACGCAAAGTATGCCCTCAAGTCCTCTTCGAACAAGAACAACGGGATCGAGTGTACGACGCCGTCGAAAAAGTATTACTATACCGAAGCCATTCAAAATGACGGAAAGGTACTTTAGACTCCTATAGCACACTAGTTTTAAATTTGACAATCAATAAGTAAGTGTAATGCTTGTATATTGAATAAAGGAAATCCTTTATCCTATCTTAATCCTATTGAAACTTGTGAGTCAGATTAAATGAAATGATTTGGTCTGATTCACAAGTACAGTATTATCGGAAAACCCCAATATATTATCTTACAACGTACATCGTGAATTGCAACTGTACTGCGCTGCGTGTTTGTAAATTTAATGAATCAATAATAAATAAACACATATTTAACAATTTATTGTTAATAGGGTATTTACCATACCAAATATTTACAATACCAAATATTTTTTACGGAACGACTACAGATTTATAAAACGCGCCTTATGATATAACGGCCTCAGTTTCGATTTTGATTTCTTGTCTATGTCGTCCCCATTCCTATAACAAGCTTTACAATCAAATGCCGTTAAATTTATTTGTAATACTAAATTAATATACTATTTTAATTAAAAAAATTTTTTTTTGGTTAAAGAGATGAAGAAAACCGCATTGTCAATGAACTTAGAAGTCTACAGAAGTCACTGTCGGAAGACATGCTTCATCAAAAAAGGGGAAGAAAAAGGTTTCGGGTGAAGCCCATTCCCATAGAGTCCCGCATTCCTTTATACGATAAGATATTAGAGGATCAAGCTATGAGGTATTGCTAGTATATTGTAGATTAAATTTATTAACCTTAATTATTAATGTCAAATTAGTCTGAAAATAAATGCTAGAATAAAATTCTGGCGATCTCGTAACAATCGACTTAATCGTTTTTGTATAACTGCAGTAAATTAGGTATGGAGTAATTGTATATTTCTATTATAATATCATTCTTTAAATTTAGAATTAGAATTTAACGTATTTTGATCATTTATCTTATTAATATTATAGCGGTAACTTTGATTCGTTTGGTTCTCCGAACTCATAGACTCTAACATAATTGGTCCCAATGATATGGGGGTATGGAACTTCCGTATCAATATGTGATCGTGTATTGTTTCTGGAGTTAAAAGTAAGTTAAAAAGGGATAAAAATATTAACACATAATCTTTAGAATGTTTACAGAAAAGTCCGGAACATTATACATATATCTGTCTTTTATTATATGGACAAGTAAAAATATTGTTATAATTGTTATGGTTAAAAAAAGAAAAGAATACAATTGGTGTTTACATATTTCGCTAAAAATGTATATATTGCAACGCTGTATCTACGTTTCTAAGCCCAGACAAAGTGACTATTTGTAAGTCAAATAATCTATATGACTCGGAAAAAGCCTCTTCGGAACCCGTATGACGCAACTTGGATTTGCCAGGCACTTTAGTAATATAAGTTTTTATTTTGCAAACGTGAAGATGGGAGCGTCCCTAATACCGCCTCGATGGCTATCTATTGTTGTACTTATCTAAGTACCTACCTTAATATTTCTAATAGGATGCTTGGTGTAAAATGTTAATTAAACACGCCCAAATTCGGGACAAGTAACTCGTATTGACTTATATTTTTTTCCCGTTTTTCTCAATGCCCTCTACTTTGATAGCGATTATAAAGTTTTACGCATTGCAAGTCTCAAACCATGTTTATTGATTTTATGGATTAAAAACTCGGCCACGTGCCATATTAAGACTTTTAGTTACGTAAATTTACCGCACTCACAATGTAGGTACTATGTATTTTGTATCAGGCCAACTAAATAAAATAATTTATTAAAAATAAACACCTCTTCTAATTAAAATAATAAATTAAATAATTTCAATTTGATTTGGTATTTCGCAAAATTTATAACTGTTATATAGGTAAATGGCTATACTACGAAGAGTTTTTTTATTGTAATAGTTAGACGGATGGACAAATTGGTCACCTAATGGTAAATAGTTACCAAAGTCGTTGCTTAAATACATCCATCAAAGCATCACCAACCTTTGGAGCTAATATGTTATGTCCCTTTCGCCTGCAGTTACACTGGCTTATCTATCCTTCAAACCGGAATACAATAATACTATACGTATATACTAACCTACACAGACGGGCTTGCACAAATCCCTACCACCAAGTAAAAAAATAAAAAGTTAAAATTAGAACATTAGAAAGACAGCGTGGACATGTCTTGAGAAAATTAAATTTACCTTAATTTCGAACAACGTGTTTCACTACTTTTCAGAATTTGATCCTCATTAGCGACACTATCGAATTTTAAAATAATATCGGAGTATTTTTTTATTAAAAATCATCGGTTTCGAGTCCTGGATAGGAATACCAGTTTTTTTTTTTTACATGTATTATATTATTACATATTATGTAGACATATTTTTCTGATTAATAAACAAATATGTCATTCTGTCTGTCTTCACCTTAAAGTTCATTTAAAATTTAAATGACTTATACATTTTGTGATCATTAGGTACTACTGGTACTAGACTTATATAGTACTAATAAGGGGCCATTAATAAGGGGTTTATTACGTAAGACGATTTAGAGGTGTGGGGGTCGAACATGACTTATGTTTTTTTACAAGGGGGTGGGAAGGAGTCTCAATAGTTCTTACGTAAGATAAAAAAAGAGCGCAAAGTTAATTAATTTCAAAAAATTGAATCTTTGAAACATAAATATTAAAATAAACCAAACGTGTATGTTTTTTTCCTTTAGATTCTTACTTAATAAATATTAAACAGGGGGGGAGGTGGTCTATTCTTATTTTTTCTTATAATAAGGGAGGAGGGGTCAAAAACAAGCGAAAATAGTATTAAATGAATGGCCCCTAAGGTATTACTTATAGTAATATTATTGTAAGACTATGCAAGACATGCATCCATGTAGGTAAATAAATACGTATTTAGTAGCGAGCGACGCGCTAAGTCGTCATTTGTTTCTTTCATAATTTTTTTGCTTCGATTTTTATGAACCAGTTCTAATCTGATAGATTGTAATAATCGAATGGAAAATTTATAAAGGCAGTTATTTTCGTATAATTTACTTATACAAAAAATGAGACGAAGTCAGGTAAATCAACTCGTTCGATAAAAATCAAAATGTAATCGGTCTGGTTGACCACATCCTGTTATTCTGATTGCAACTCCAACACATTTAAATAGTGTACATACAAATCTGGAAAAACCCAGTAATCTTGTTTAATATAACCGACATACTACACACACACACACACATCCAAACGTACACTGTTACGATACATTCGTTTATCATAATTATCTTAAAAGTTGTACATGTAGAGGTCGTCTATATTATGTAGGTTACATTTGTGTATATGTGATATTTTAGCCAAAATTTAATCATGATTCTCTACCCAAAATAATTTTTTAATATTAGTAGGTATATTTAATAGTATACAATAGTCCAACCTATTATTTTTATTATTAAGTAAATTAATTTATTTTATGTGATAAAACTTTTTTTATGTTTTATGACGAACGCTTAAAACTTAAGTTCTACAACTATTAAGAGGATTATTTTTATGTCGCCTAAAGTATTTAGTATGTATTTATAATTTAATTGTTAAAAAATCCTTACGATGATAACATTCAGTTTATTTTAAGTTATAAGTCTTTTAATGACCGTAACTATTTAAAATAAAATATATTTTCAAGCTTCAATTAATTATTATTTTTACAATCTTTGTATATTAATATCATTGATTTTTGTTGCCTTACGCGTATTGAGGTTCTATATTTAATCAATTGTGATAAAATTCTACTTTATTAATAATTGTTCGCCTGCTGAAAGGTTCTAATATAGTACCCTATACCATAGATGTAAAATTATGAGGGCGAAAGTCAAATTTAAGGGAGAGAGTAAAAATTTAAAACATGCCAGTAAATGCATGATGTAATGAGGTATTTACTTGTGACACGTTACAAGGTACTTTTTTTTATAAAATACTAGTTTTCGACCGGTTTTGGCTGGATGGTGTAACAAATCGAGTAACAAAAACGTGTATACAAAATTTCATGATCAATTGTGTAGTTGGACGTGAAAGCGTAAGCGAGCAAATAAATAAATTCACTTTTCATTCTCACTCATTAAAAACTGATATAGGACTATATCTTTAACTAAAGTCATCTATTTAACAGACGAGCAATAACGAAGATAAATAGTGAAGCAGAGCTAAGGGCGCAAATGAAACCATTCAGTTTTACTAAAAAAGAAGAAACCGGTGCAGGTGGTATGTGCGCAAGAACTGCAAATATTTTACCAAAATGTAAGAAGAAGAAACGCTTCCGTGCCCGTCCCGTCCCTAAGAATCTTTTTTCTAATTACTTTTATGAAAAAAATAAAGAAGATACCTTCTTTCGGTGAGAAGTTTATGTATGAGAAATTGTTTTGAAAATAATTTTGAACGCACTAATTTTGTTTTTACTATTTCCAGCAACATGAATCGTCGTATACGCGCAGAAGAAATGTTACGTAATTCTAGTTTGCCAGTTAGTACCGCTTTACGCGATCGAAGTAGATTATCGACGCCTGCAGCACACAGTGATCTTCCCATCGATCCGTCACCTGCAGTACCCTCAGTTTCTTCGTCAGACAAAAACAGATCGACAAGTCCGACAAAAGATAAAAGAAAAACTAAACACTATAAAGACGACTTCATAACGACAAGTCCTAGACCCTTCCGATTTAACACAGCTGAAAGAGCTTCTAAAAAGGTTTGCAAAGTAAAAGGCGCTAAAGAAGAATATTAATCACGTTGTTGTTATTATTATTACTAGTTTAAGTTTGTAATCGTTGTATGAATTTACTGTTTTATATTTTGTTTTAGATAAACGATATATCAAAGAAAATTTCCCAACATTCTAGTTACAGTGGCGATGACAGCTTAGAAAAGAATAATACAATATTCGATAAAACTGAAGCATATACTGCTTTGGACTTAAAAGGAATTGCTGCAGGGAGATCCAATTTGGCTGCTTTATTAAGAGCAGAAGCTGTTAGGAGAAAATTTGAAGTAGAAGCTGCTAGACATTTAGCTGATCAACGAAAGCGAGCTGAAACAAAGAATCGTGACCGCGTACTACGGGCTAATCCCGCTTGGCATTTAGTTAAAAATAAGTAAGCATTATATTTTCCAAATAACTTGTCTGTAATAATGGTCTTATTTCAAACAATATATTTTCATTTTTCAATAGCCACGAACAGGATATCGCGATGCGGCTACAGACTAGGCGTGATGAGGAAAGAATGAGACGAGAAGAGTTTCTCCATGAAATGGAATTAATGTATGGTAGAGTGCAACAGCAGCCCATGTTATTCGAGAGGTATTATGCACCACGATCTGGCGCAACCACCATCGATTCTATTCAACTTTCACCAAGAAAAAGTCCTAGTAAAAAAAGAACCACACGAAAAAGCAAATCCTACCATTTTCCGAACCCTAGTATATCGTCCGAGTTCTGTGGCGATTTATTGAAATATTTGGACAAAATTGAAAATACAAAGAGAAATAACCGTTCACAATTGTACGAAGGCGACGAAGCTATAGATAGCTTGGAAAGAGAATAAACGTGTTATATTGTCTTCTATATATAATTATCGGATCATTGATTGTTTTAAGTATAAAAAATACGTTACCGTTAGAGCTAGTGCTCAACCGAAACTTCGGGTTGGGCTATGTGCGGCCAAAAATCTATTTTTGACCAAACCTTTGGCATTTGTCTAAATGGGCCAGTTCTGATCAAAGCCCAAGTAAACGTCGAATGACCTGGTACTATAGCATGAGAGCGCAATGTGTGCACCAGCAGAAACAAAATAACTTCATACGCACATTCGATTATCTAATCAATGTAACTTTAATTACAAGTTCTTGAGAAGGTTAGTACGAATATTCTGTAGCGAGCTTCACTTAATGTAATTGAATGATAAATTAAACGGCTGTAATTTGTTTTTGGTAAAACACTGATTTATATTGTACCAAATTATTCTTTATATTTATTTATGTTTAGTTGAACAAAGTTGACAATTTTTTTTATAGAATATCTAGTATAGTTACATACCATTATACTTATACTTGAGAAAAACTGAAAGTCATTGTGATTGTTAAATTAATTTTTAGGTACTTAATATTAAAATTTCAATGTGTAATTGTTGTTAAGATGTAAGGTGATTTTAATCGTCTCGTCAAGTTGTTAATATAGTCACGATAAACTTTAGAAAACATTGTTTTGTTCAATTTCAGCCAATCTAGAATAGTTTTTTTTTATGGTTATTAAGTCTTCGGTTTCGGTTACGGAAGTTTTTAGGGTGATAGCTGATTAATTGACTTTAACTTCAGTTATAAGTCGACTTTCGGTCGGACTCTAGTTACACATATATATACACTATAGATATCTGAGATATATGCAATCATTGCGTAATTATAGTGTCCGAGTGTCGCGGTTCGTACAGCTAGATCGTAAGCAGTTTTACATCATATAGAATTTTGGAGTAATGTTTTTTTGGCAAATAATGTAGTCTCATACAATTTGTTCTCCATATCATGCTTAACACAGATCAGTTGGTGAAAATAAAGGGATTGAAATGGCAGTAAATATAACTAACGATATATTAGACAAATAGGAATGATAATAAATATATCGATAAAATGTTGTTATACATCACGCTAAGGACTACGGAGCGTTAAACCGCCAAAAATAAGTTTAATAATAGATAGTGCAACAGTTAACTAACTGTTTATAAATGTTGATATTTGTTGGACGCTTTGTGCTTGATAGTAAATTCTTTCAAAACATTTTTATAACATTTAGAGGGCTAATGTTTAAAATCTAAAATAAATACATAAAAATTTTATTTCATAAATAATTTATTTTTTTATAAAACAATGTATTATATAATGTACAGAAGAACTATTATTGCCATGGTAACTTTTTAATTATTTTTATATTTATATCTTACATAAAATGGCTTAAAGTTATAATTTATACATTAACCTAACTTAACCTATATAATACTGTTCAATGACTTTATATGTCCACCATCGACACCAACTATTGACATCACTGTTCCCTTCCAGATATTATCGAAATAATTGCAATATGGTCTTATTTTACACAAACATTGTTCATATAATAGGGTACTTTCGGTAGTGAAAATAAATTATGAAATTTGATAAAAATTAAAATGCATTTAGAAATATACTTAAATATTCCGATTTTGAATCATAAAAGCACATTAGTTTTAGTATATTATAATTAAAATGCGTCATTTTTAATCTGTATATCACGTGATCTTAAACACGAGCCGCCATGGTGAGACGTCATATAGGCAAAAACTGTCAGTTCAGTGTAAACATCTAGGTAAAACATATCCATCAACTTTCACAGTAAATTATGTTACCATCAAATTTATATATACGAAAAAGGCAAAGTATTATTAGATTTAATTAGGGGGTTTTACTTATATTGATAGGATCCTCACATAAATACAAAGACGTTTAGTTGATAAGGATCTCGTTTTTCGTGTTCCAACCAAACATTCCTCATTCCAATATCATTGATAAATAACTGGAGTTTTCATGCTAGTAATTGTACAAATAATTGCTAAGATAACGATTGTAATTCATTATTATCCCAATAAACACCACATATATACAACTGTTAACGTTGAATGAGTGCCGGTCCTACATACACGACTGTTGTTTTTATCAATATGACGTCACTAAAATCACTGACAGCAATTTTTCGGTTTAAAATTTAATTTAATTTTATGGCAAGAAAGGTGTTTATTTTGTCGAAATCTTTTTTTTGTGGTTTTTTATTAGGAAAATCAACATTTCGAAGTACTTTTTCAAACTTACTAGAATACCCTATTTCAAATGAAATAATTTTCAAGTGTCAATTTCGATTTTATCATACGTCACTTCTACATCTAATAGGACTCAAATTAGTAATATATATACTATATTCAAATGATAGGAGTAAAGATAACAAACTTTAGTTTACATATTTTGAATATGATTTGCTATATGCACTGCAAAAGTTCTTGATTAATATATTATTATTTTAAATACAACACTATTTCACTTAAAAACTTTAAACCACTTTAATTTCACTTCCAGTTTCAAAAACTTCACCCAAATTTAAAAAATCATTGAATATATATGTATATATTCAATACCACAAATATATCTATCTCAATAATAGCATGTCAATTTGAGGTCAAAGTAGTTTCTATATTGTTACTCCTGTCATTATCTATATATCTTTGTTATAAATCTTTGTCAACTCGCTTGACACTTTATTTTGTACTCAAGTAGCAACAATTTCTCTTATCCAATCCATGTATCTGATGACCCTCGTGTACACTCCAGGTATACCTTCAGTACCACATTTGGTGGCACCAACACTAGTAATTCCAAATAGGTACCAATTGCTTTGGTAATTTTCCATAACTTCTCTAACTAGTGGTCCACCTGAATCACCTTTACAGCTGTCTATTCCCTGTCTACCACCAGCACATATCAAATTTGAAAATGATGTTTCTGGGAAGCTTTTTAATATTCCCTTACATGTATTTGAGGGTACAGCTTCCAACTTCACTTTACGTTTAATAGGCGATGTGGATCCTGTAATTGAAATGAAAATTATGATATTTATAGTTAGAATCTCTAATAATTTTTATTAGCACCATATTCTTTAATTATGTTATTGGCAATAGTCAATTTTCGGAATGTTTTTGAGTTTCTCTTTTGTATTTCCAGGACGTATATATAATCATTCGTAATTTGAAAAGTGTACAAATAATGTCTCAGAAGCTTAAGTTTAACTACTATAAATCATAAAAAAAATATATCATAAGACTTTAATTAATTACCGAATTCTGTCAGACCCCAGCCTGCTACCCAGTAAGAGCTTTCATGCACATAGTCTTGCATCATGATATATTCGGTAGTAGGTAAACATACTGGCTGAATAAAATCTGTTAAGAAAAGAAAATAGATTAGATTAAGAATATAGACTTCATTTATACATACGATAGATATTACAAAATATTTACTTGTAAATTTGACTGGTTTCTCTAATTGTATCAAAGCTATGTCATCATGCGTTACATTATTTATGTTGAAGTTTGGATGAGAGATGATTTTACTTATTTTGATATCAACCGGTGGAGAATCGTTACAATAATCATCGTTACAATCTTTATCCGTTTGTTCGTCCCATTCACCTAAACGTACGCTTACCCTGAAATTATAAGAATAATTAATAAATAATTTAAATTGTGCTTAATGACGTATTTGATTGAAAAAAATGTTATAAACTTACGGAATCAACGGTTTGCCACTTTGGACGCAATGAGCAGCAGTTACAAGATAACGATCCGTAATAAGCGATGCTAAACAAGCGAAAATTAATTTGTTTTCTATAACTGAAAATGAAATGTACAATTAAGTAGGTTATTAATTGGATCGGTATTCTTTCTAAAATTTAATCGCAAGTTCGTAAAATGTAAACTAAGAAATAAAAAAAATGCTAGATATAATTACAGAGTACTGTTAAGTACAAAAATTGTCTGTTTTTGTCAGGTCATAATAATCTATAGTAATTATTCAACTTACCACTTGAGTAACTGATGCGGGCTAACCAAGGAAACTCATCAAGATCAGTGATAGTTCCACCAACGATTCTATCAGTCGCTTTCACTTGACCACAAACTTTTCGATCTGGAAATGGATCTGAATATGTTTCTGGAATCTTCGTTGTCAATTCGTCCAATTTCGTTTCAGGCTTATTAGGTCTACTTGTCGCAGTTTCATCGGTTTTATTATTGAATGTTATAGTATTTCCTGATGCAGGACAGCAAACCTGAAATTGATTTATAATATTATTTATTTTCATTGTTTATGACTCTTTTATTATTAAAATATGTGTAACATGTATTTTATAAACAGAGAATTATTAATTTTACCTTGGGTTGTTTGTCACTGAATCCACATAATAAGATCCTTAAGGTTTTGATATCTTTGATCTGTACCAAAGCCATAGCTGAATTGCAGTTTTGTAATAAAACACATGTTCCGTTATAGATTTTTGTTTCGCAAGGTTCACCAACTTCAATATTTTCTGAAAGAGTTTTTATTTCTATTAAATTGGTAGTTTAATTAATTTTATTTATGGGTAATTTATTGTTTGTTTTAAGTTCAAACTATATCTGGTTGGAATATAAATATGACATATTATTGAAAAGGTACAAATTGAATTTTAGATAGATTCTATAATATGTATGTTACACTTGTAACATTCTAAGTTAGTAAATTAAAATGGATGCAGGCAATTGGATCTGTCAAAAATGTAGATTTCATTTTCTTGTGTAATGAAAGTAAGAGTCTGTGGCAAGTTTAAAGCCTCGCAAAAAAAAAGTAGGGTAAAGTAATTGATATAAGTGAAGTCAAAATGACAGCTGGAAAATGTATTTGAAAAGTAAGAGTTTTTGTAATTTACCTAAACAATTAAATTTTGCACTAAAAGGTTTTATAAATATGCTTGAACATTATTGTAGTAAAGGTAAATCTCTATTATATTGCTTGAAATATACATAAACATGAAAGAACTGAGACATTTTTTCGTTTTATTATACAATGCCTTATGGGTTGCCTCTGGGCTATGAATAGGGGTTCCACAAGGGGCAATTTTAGCATATTTTCTTTATTAATATATATATACCTTTTCACAGTGATAAGTATAATATATTTGTGGTAATCTATTGATTGATGATGATATTTTATTATTTTTAAAGTTGAGAAAAAAAATTGACAGTGACAAAACTAATTCTTTGCAAGAATTACCTCTGATACTAGGTTTATAATACATAATAGGTTTTAAACACTCATAAAACAAAATGTACAGTACAATTTCTTTGGTAATTTTTAAAATATGTTTTACAAAAATATATATGTGTGAGTGGAGCGACCAAGAGTTTTTACCTGATGACATTTTCTTTTTTATGCTATAACTTTCAAAGTTTACCAAAAATTCTTTGTTGCTTTTTAATTATTTAATTGAAAAATGATTACTGTTGAACTTCTGTTCAAGATATTTTATTTATTTGTGTGGTAATAAGGTAATATGATTAAAAAAAACTGATATTCATATTAAAGAATGAAATAATTGATAGATGATTGAAGGTCAATTTAATTAAAAAAATATAAAAATGAATAAAATGTTCTAAATATTGGTAATTTTTATTTATTATAGGTTTCAAAAAATGGATAAGCCAGTGATGTACTAGTATCATGGCTGATAAGCATAGTTGCATACTATGTAGTAGTATTGTAGTTTTGAAAAATAAGGTTCATCATCCAAAATATTCGGGTGAAATTATAAAAATAAGCAGAGGAGTAACCACTTTAGAGCTGCTTCGAACTAAATTTGTTTATGTCCATGCAAGTTGTCGTCAAAAATATATTGAAATATATAAACTTCATGGCCACCTCCGAAAAAAAAAAATTCGAAGTAGCACTGATGTATTAAACGTCGATTGGGAAAATAAAATGTGTCTTTTATGGGCCATTAGCTGATATAGCAAAGGAAGTAAAATTGAAGAAATATCGTTGAAGACTAATATAATGATAAATATTTGATGCTGATCAATGATGTTCCATTTTTAATTTTTTTTTTTCACCCACTGTAACGAAAGACCGAGGTTTGTTTGTTTTTAATACTCTAGGCACTCCACTATAGTCAATTTGAAGTTTTTCTGAATAAGATGGCAAAATAAAAGCTTAATATAGGGTTGATAGAATCGGTTTTGAATTTTGTTTGAACTTTAATAATTAAAATGTTGTATGAATTTATTTTTTCAATTACCTTTTATTTGACCTAACTGTCACCTAAGCTTATTTAGAAATAGCATGATCTTACATGATCTTGCACGATCATACATTCTACTAGATTATGCATTTGCAGTATTGTATACAATACAAAATTTCATTATTTTGTCAACTATTTACAAAAACTCAACACCTAAGGAAGTATATAAGTTTTATATATACATATAAGTTACATACATTTTAATATTAATTTTTTATATGTATAATTTCATTTATCCCATTAAATTAAACAATATTTCATGACTTTACTAATTAAATAACCCAATTCGATAAATGCAATATTAAATCTCTATGGAATATTATTGTATGAAATGATTAATTGATAAAATTATTATGTGATATTCAGTTTTGCGTTTATTATAAGTAAATTCGCATTGAATTGTAATTGCAAGAGTTGGATATTGTAAAATTCTTCATTGTCTTTATATAATATAATCATCTAAACAACATTGACTCGGGTTTACGTAAGTTTTATATGGAGTTTGTAGTGATTAGGTCGTTTTAATATATAATATGTGTTTATATCTTCAGATAAAGATTTAACCTGCATCTCTCTCTGAGTAATAACTCGGAGAGAGATGCAGGCAGAGATGCATGATTAGGGCTATTGCCCTCAACGGTTTATAGTATGAGAGTGAGAAAATATCTTATATCCTTTTATTTGTGAATTGTGCAGTTTAGTTAGCTACTCTTTGATAGTGACTGCCATGACAGATAATATTAAAATTAGTTAAATCATCCCTTTGAAAGATCTGTTTTTTTTTTGTTTTCAACTTAAATATAATATGTAAAATGTCATAATAAAAAATAAATATCATATTAAAATTTGGTAGTGTTTTGATTATCATTCAACTTATGTCACAAAACTTTATTTTACGAATTTTTAAGCTTAACTTTACCATGACACATATTTCGACAACTATTAATTTTTATGCAAATGTCCTTGTCCCCATATACTATAATTTAATTATATTAGAAGTACCTAAAATATAAGCAAATAATTATTAGTTGTAAATACATTAAAAATATATTTAATTTAAGTAATCTATAATAACAAAAAAGATAGTCAAATTGCTTAGTTTTGCAGCTATAGTACATTTGAATGGTTGTGTTCCAATCCTGTAATTGTTCAGCAGAGGTTTGGTTTTAAGGGAAATATTCAATACTGGACTTTAATTAAAATCTAAATGTATCATCACTAAACTTTAGCCTTTCAACATTTTAAATAAGAATTGGCCTCTAGAGACAAGTATTAATCCCAGTTGATATGTAATATAACCTTTATAAATATTGTTTATTGACAATTTCCTGTCCACTATTACTTTGAAGTATATTAATATAACTTCCTAATTCGAATGTATCAAATAATATACTCAACATGTATTTCATTACACACACATACATATCTATTTGTATACAATATTGTTAAATATTTAGTTTATGAATATTAAACCCGTTTATTGAATTACCAATTTGCAAATTAAAAATATTTAAAAATATAATTATTATAATATAAATAAAGAGCAAGATTACGTATATATTTACTGGTTTATGTAGACGTTATAATGCACTAACAATGTGAGAACAGGAAAACCTGATCTATGAGAATAAAGTAACATTGAAATATTATTAAATAAATTTAGACTTACGGCAGAATCCTGTGATTAGTAAGACTAGAAAATACGAAGAGGTCAATATAATTTTGTCCATTGTGTAGTATGATTTCATATTTTTTTGTGTTCACGAAATATTTTGTTATGTTGTAGCTTTTTCCACATAACACCACTGTACTCAGTTCGTTTTACTCATACACTGCACTGCGTATTCAATGACGACCTGATTGTGACTGGTCAATGAATCTGTCAAAAGCTAATATTATATATAAAGCCTCCAGTACACGTTCGGCTGACGTAAAGCCAATATATAAATATACATATATATATATATATATGAACACAATAAAGAACATACATTATTTCGGTGTGTGTCGCATTTTGCGTTAGGCGTTAAATAAGGATTGTTGGATGGATTATTGCAGTTGTCAACAATATACGTATTGACTCACATCACGTTATATTATTATTTAAATATACAACAAGGGCTACTAAAAGTACGATTCCGAATTATATACATTTCAACACGGATGAAATTTCTGCTACGTTTAATCGATTGAATTTAAATAAAGACAAGGTAAATATAAATAAGGCAATTGGAGGTAAGTTTTTATGTTTCTCTAGTGATCAGAGGGGCGTATTTTAAGAATTGTCCCTTAAATTTAGATGATTTATTAAGAGTAGGTAGTTAGCTAATAATGAGTTTTAAAGTAACCTGGATTATGTTCTTCAAGTTTCTTTAGAAAAGTCAAATTAAAAAGTAACAAAAATGGAAGGCGAATGATTCTTGTAGTTGTCTGTCACACCGGGAACGTGTACTCTTAGCCACATGGCAAATACGCCTGTGAGCAATCATATTATAACGGTTTAACTTCCCGTACCAATCAAACCGGAAGAAAGTCCTTTTCACTATATATTATGTAATAAATAACTTAATTCTTGTATGATTTGTAGGTATAGAAGCTAAGTTATAACACTCCACCCAGGATTTGAAGATCAAGTCCCGGGACTTGTCGTGACAATAATAAATTAGAAGACGAGAAATTAATAAATTATTGGCTTTTTCTGCCAAACAATTCTCACCAGCAGCCGAAGTCTAATACTTTTGTCAGCCTATCTCCAAGTTTTTGGAGTGTACCGTGCGAATTCAGTTACAAAACTTTGTTCTGGTTAGAATTTTTTTTTATATCATACTCATCATGCTGGGTACATTTCCATGGATTTTTATGTCAGTTTACTTTAATGAACATTTAGATAACATGAGCACGTGATATAGACATATGTATTAACGACAAACGGCCGATAAACATAAATCAAACGGGTAATACCGAATTCCAAGACATTCAATTTCATTGGTGCAATATCGGCCGGACGCACTAGTCTAACGTGTACTGGATGCTTTAAGTAGGTTTTTAAGATATCGATAGTCCACTACTCAGTGGCCACTGGCCAGTTCGATATTTAAAAGCGTCTGCGCATAGTTAACGCTACGTCTTCGGGCCTAAAGATATAGATTTTTTCGTTTGTTTTGTGGATGGATTTCTGATGCGTCATTTTTTACGTCATACGTAACATACGTGTGACGTAAAAAAAGTTGATGTCGTCATGGCTTTGGTGAATGGGAAATTTATATTATTTCTTCACGATCGTAAGAGTTCATCACTTATTTATGATTGGTGATTAAATTTATTAAAAGTTGGGTACGTTGTTGACTCGTTGACATTTCTCGATTGTTCGTTACAGATGAATGTAAAAATAAAGAAAAAATGTCACAAGTCGATTCAGCACAATATCTCGCCTCGCACTGATTTACTAGGCGATTTGCGAACATGCGTATAAAAATCGTTAAAAATATTTTAAAAGACGTTCTGCAAAAATATTCTGGCGGTTTATATTTCTGTAAGAGAAAAAGGTAATAACTAAGTACGAAAACGGAGCGTTCTCAGATTATTTATTTCTTTTACATTTAATTACTTAGAAAAAATATTGAACCGAAGGTGCCATATAATATGAAGTAGAATTATATACATTTATTTTAAGTTTTTTCGATGACCGTTATAAAAGGTACGGTAAATTGGTATTAAATATAACTAAAATGATCGATCGGAATATAATCGGGGTTTTATCATAACTCAAATAAATAAGTTAAATTGGTCCTCAGGTCTCACTGACCATCATACGCGACCCGTTATTCATGTTAGCACAAGAAAACAAATCAATGATATGATGCTCATAACGTTTGTCAGATTACACAAACATCATAGAGGAGGAGGACCAACTTATTTTTCTATTTATTTATTTTATGGTATAGGTTGGTGGCCGAGCATATGGGCCACCTAATGGTAAGTGGCCACCACTGCCCATAGACAATGACGTTGTAAGAAATATTAACCATTCCTTACATCGCCAATGCGCCACCAACATAAGAAACTAAGATGTTATGTCCGTTGTGCCTGTAGTTAAACTGGCTTACTAACCTTTCAAACAAAAACACAACAATATTGAGTATTGTTGTTTGGCGGTAGAATATCTGATGAGTGGGTGGTACCCAGACGGGCTTGCACAAAGCCCTACCACCAAGTATAAACCAAGAGATGATGACACAAAATATTAGGTCATTTGTACCAGTATGGCGGTTCTTCAGGGGTCTAATTACGTTATGGCAAAAAGGAAAATGATGGCCATAGCGCTCGCACCGGCGGCCCAAACGCGTGGGCGTTAATCGAACGCGTCGGATAAAAAACGAGTTTTGAACGATTTGTTCAACAAAAATGCTTGTATTTTCAGATAGTCGAAAAAAAAGAAGTAGGCGGTAGCGTAATGCCATACTTCTCGGGCGTGACTTACAGCCCGCCATACCGACGCGAATACATTAATTTAAATAAAAACATTCAACCATTTGTACCAGGCTAATTTTTGCATAGCTAATCATCTTCGAGTAGCCATTCACGAAAATCACCTAGCCATACTTTTCCGATAGTTCCCACTGGCCGCCATACAAAGGAGTAATTTTTTTTTTCGTCAAACGATCATAAATATTCCATTGTTTCAACCATCATCTCGTTTCTCGTTTCTCAAATTTTATAATTCAGATATTGTTTTTCAAATTTTCAAATGTTTTACTAATATAATCTTTACTAATATAATTTTTTTTATGATATTGGTAGGCGGACGAGCAAATGCCACCTGTTGGTAAGTGGTTAACCATTGGTATGGTATTGGTATTGGTATGGTAACCATTCCTTATATCACCAATGCGCAACCAACCTTGGGAACTAATATGTTACGTTCCTTGTGCCTGTAGTTACGCTGTTCTGCCATTTCGGATGCGCCGGCTGTTCTCTATGGAGATAAGTCAGCTGTTCAGGACATATTCCTATAACTCCTGAACAGTTGACAGTACTCCTGTACAAAAAGTTGTAAACAAAGATAATTGAATTGCACTCACATAATCTGATCGGACGGTAAATAGATATAAAAGTATATTATTTGGTAAATACTATAAATATGAATTTAATTTGGATTTGTTTCTATATTTGGTTTAAAAATATTAAAAAAGGAAATAAATTTAATCGAATTTATTTATCGGTGTAAAATATCGGTTCTATGCGGATTTAATCACATTAGAAGTGGAACAGAAACGTTATTACTGGTGTAACATTACTTTCGGAATCGATTGGAATAAATGCCGGCTTGAAAAATTTTATGCAATCATGCTTGACGTTTTGCTCAATGATAGGTATAAAACATTTTATTCTTATGATCATAATGAGTCTGTTTAAATTCTGAGTGACATAGTGCAATTAATTATACGAATGTTTAAATCAGCAAACGTCCAAAACCGTTTCTTGTGTATCGGCGAAGACTCATCGCTATACATTCGTACCACGCTCTTCATGGTGTATTTTGAGAGAGCCAGACAACGGTATAATCCGCTGATAGCAGAGGGCTTTCATTTAACTCTCTCTGAGGGAACCTTCATGAGAATTCCGAACGACAAAGGCGACAGGATTACTGCCGTAAATGCTCCCTTTGTCGGGAAAACTCTCCACACGAGACATACTCATCTCTTCACCGGTATATATATATATATATATATATATATATATCGATTTACAAGTATAAATAAATCAATCAAAGTTACACTTCAATGTTTTATTTTACCAAAATTATACAGTAAGTAAATAAATTAGTTATTAGTTTAAAAGTGGCACCGGTAACCGAGAAGCTATCTGGAAACCGGCTGTCTTGGTATGGGCATGTTATGCGGAGGAATGAGGACCATGTTGTGAGAAAGGTTTTGAGTATGGATGTGGATGGATATAGAGGTAGGGGACGACCCAAGAAACGATGGATGGATTGTGTGAAAGACGATATGGTTAGAAAGAATGTTACTTGTGAGATGACGTCTGACAGAGAAGTATGGAAGAAGAAGACATGCTGCGCCGACCCCAAGTAAAATTGGGATAAGGGCAGGAGGATGATTATACAGTAAGTAAATACAAATACTTATTTGTTTTAATTTTATTGTTAAATATAATGTTGTATTGTGTTATGGTTTTCTATGAAATAAGTACATTCGAATCGAAATTACGTATTAAATCCAATAATAGTATCATATAAGAAAAAACCTAATAAACGTTATCTAGAAATAAAAATTATATCGTGATAAATAAAACCATTTCAGTAATTTTTCCATATTCAATTGTGATGATGACGTTCTCTTGACCGATTTCGGCCAAGGTCGTCTTCGAGGTAGACTAGCAAATTACGTAGGACATATTTATTATTATTGCATAAGTGTGTGTGCAACTACATTTGCACTCTCGTATACCGATGGGGCGCAAAATTGGACACGATTGGAATGAGTTTAGGGGCAAGACTATCGCCTATGCATTCCGAGGCATGGGAGTTTAACTATTTCCAGAAAAATCTAAAGCTAGTCTAGTCTAGCTTGCGCCCGACCCTGAGTATGAACAAAAGATCTCGCATTCAGCCACTACACAAAAATCTTTTCTCAGCCTTTCATTGTATAAAAGCACTTATAACAACTATTATACAAATACAACTTTTAAATTGTATGTTATTGTATCTACCCTTTGTATCGGGCACAGGGAACTATTTTCCCACTCTCCCAAGCTAGCTAAATTTCATATAATAAAATCTACTGAGTTTCTTTCGCCAGTTCTTCTCAGTTCAGTGGTGTTTTTTTTCTGAACCAGTGTTTTTTTTTACATACAGTAGGGAATATTTTGTGTTATAGTACGACGCAACTTCGATGTAGCATCGGCAAAAATCGTAAAACTGATCACATCCGAATTAAGTACGCCTTCAAAATCTACAATGTTTTGATTTCTTTGATGTGAAAATGTTCTTTACGCAAACTTATTAACTTGCAATATCATATAAACAAATATATTCGTCAAATTGACGCGTAGATTTACATATACTTCATAGCAAAATAAATGGTCACATAATTAAATCTTTAGTAATGAAATTTATTTGTTTTTAACTGACTTAAAAAGTGGGGTTATTTAGATTTGGTTTGAAGGATAGAAGACTAAGTAAATACGATACGGCTTTTACAATAAAACACCTGATATTATAAAAACAGTTTATTCTTATGGTGGACGTCTCCTTTATTAGTTCTTTAACTAACGTGACCTTTTATTTGGGCCTACAAATATTCTCGATTGGGTTAAAATCTGGATGATAAGGAGGTGACCGTAAAACAGAATGATCATGTTACGCCATTATTTGATTATATGAATATTTAAGACGATCTGCTTTGTGGCGTGTAATTATTTTATAACATTCTGGTTTCAGTAGATTGAATGCAAAGGGTATATTTTTAGCGGTATTTATGACTACGACTGTTTAAGCTTTTTAAGACTGTTTAAGATTCAGGATGAGATGTTGTTTTAACTATTTTTCGTAATTTTTTTATATCTCATTTCGTGATAATAAACGCCAGTTCTTTGGGAAGATATATAAACTAAGAGAACGCCATATACAAACCATGTACCTGTAAGGTACCTTCACTCCTAAATCTTTGTAACTGTCTATGTCTTCTTTAGAAGAAAGAGATATTATTTTACTTTTTTTATTTTATTTAAACCCAGTTCATGTAATATTCTCCGCAGTTTATTACCAAAAAATGTTTAATATTGTTGGTAAATATTTTGTCACAGGCTACCTTTTTTCGGTGAGATGAAAACCATACATTAATCTGTCTAATCTATATTTTTGTCTCGTCTCATAAATTGATAAATGATGGAAAATTATTTCACGACTTTGCCTATTATACGGTCTACCCAGTTTCAAAGATTCATATTTAAAAATATGCCCAAAAATAAATAATATTTCCTTTATCATTAAATTGTCACGCAGTGTACGGAATGATTCACACACGTTGCTGGCTCGGGTTGAACTGAAGCGAGAATCTATAGCGTTCAATAGCGTCGAATGGCGCGATAGGGAGCTTTTTTTATTGGTTGTTTAAATCGGCAATAATCGGTTTTATTGAATTTCCCGATGCTACATCTAAATTGTGTCTTACTATACGCGTGTACAAAAACAGATCGTACCAATACATTTCTTTTTTCGTGACAATTATTTAAAAGTAAGCGAGCGTTCACACCTAACATAAAGTCAACCGCCGACTGTCAGTGAGCGTAACGCAGCTTACTGCATACGTATTAATATTAAATATTTCATTCAAACCAAACCGATAATATGCTTTAAAGTTGTGCCTAGTCATCGACACTCGGCGGCTAATGTAATACTACGCCACTACGCGCCGCAGACGTCAATTGACTACTTAGCAGAACTTTTTGTAAATAAACAGCTTTCGCAAAATGTGAACGCAAAATGCAGTATCTACGTTCACACTAGGGCTGAAACAGCCTTTTTACAGTCTGACGGTGGCTGACCTTACGTTCGTTGTGAACGTTCGCTAAGCTTGGATCCGACAAGTAGCAGTGTAGTCGAAATTTAAAAATTATAGGTATAAACATTTTTTTTGTTACTTAATTTATAAATAGTATGTATTCTTTATAGCAACGGCTGTAATTTATAACCAACTAGCTTCCGCCAGCCAAGCTGGGAGAGCCAAGTTGGTTACCCTGCTTTTTTTGTAGAAAATGGTGTGTATTTAAAATATGCCCTCAATACAAAATCTTATTCGACACATCGTAAGGAAAAGAGATTTGAGCAAAATGCTCAAATCTCAAATACAAATACAAAATGTATTTGAAGTTTATTTAGGTTGAACTAAAATATAAAAACAATAAATAACTTAGAAGTTTTATTTTACAAACACGTAAATTACGATATAACGTTATTCAATATCCATTTAAGATAATAGGGGATAGAGGTATAGACACCAGGTTTTTTAATACCACAGATGGTTGGACCGAACGACACAACGCCCATCAAGAAGTTTTTCGGTCCATCTGGCGTGTCAAAAACCTGAAAAAACATTCACCAGTAATATTATCTTATCAAAGTTGATAAACGTCGAATTAGTTAATACATTTTCCTTGCTTGGTGGTAGCGTCCACTCATGACACATTATACCCTCAAACAGCAATATTTAGTAGATATTGTTGTGTTCCGGTTTGAAGAGTAACGAATTAATAGTATTACTGACAGTTATGGCGATTACCATTAGCTATCAAGTGGTCATTTGCAAGTCAGCCTACCTATTTTAAATTTATAAAATATTATTATTATATTAAATATTTAAAGCTGAATTGTACAGGGCCGATATAGTCAAATGGAAGGAACATGAGGATCTTAATCAAAAATTAAAAGTCGGTCAGTTATTTTTAATATCATCCTACTTTCGGCGGTGAAGAAAAACACAGTAAGGAAACATATATGTCAAATGATATTCTTCATTTGTACCACGCCTTACGGGAACAGCGTAGTGGTGAACTCCAAACTTTCTTTGGTTATAAGAGACATTTGTCCAGTATTGGACATTTAAAAATTGCTTTGCTGTAAAGCAACATAATTTCTTAGTCATCGTGAAACATAATGAAGCCGATTTCGGCATGTCTGGGATCTTTATTAGTTTCAATTTAAAATGCATTACTTTCATTAAAGGCCCTCCTGAGTCACCGACGCAAGAGTCTTTGTTTCGCTGACCTCCGGCACAGATTTGCGAAACAGCTAATTTGAATCCTTTTCCGAAAGAGTCGCAAGACTCAGGTTTCACTATTGGTATCTTAAAAAAAAATTTAAAAATTATAAAAATAGAAGTGAACTAATTATAATTTATAATAATTATTATCCTAATCTTAATCATATAGATAATATCCGTAACTGGTGTTTAAATTGAAATTTCGGAAATAGGAAGAGGGTGATTTAATGAACCGCTAACCTAGTTTCGATAATTTTGATTTTTAACGATAATTTTGACATTTTTTTTTAATTTATATAACTGGTGCATATGTAAGTGATCTTCTAAATGATTTGACCGATTGAGTTCTTGAAAATCAAATGATACATCATCATAATCAAGCGGGCTCGCAAGCACTTGAATAGCCGTTTCACAAGATTAAATCAAATTTAAAGCAGCCACTGCTTCGGTATGTACATTTTTTTTAGAAGAATCGGGAAGAAAAACATTTGACTTCTTGTTCATTCTGTATAGAAAAACAAAAAGCTACAACATCTACTCTTTTATCGAGTAATACGACTTAATAATAAAATATTTTTTAACATGATATATAAATTTATTTATTGACATGTGTTTGAGAATTTTTATTTTACAAGCGAACACCTTGTCAATAGAAGGATGTTTGACTTTACGGAGACGGAAGCCTGGTGTTTTTTTTATTTAATACACATTTCATAATAATAATAAAAAAACGAATTCAAATAGAAATCTTACTTTTTTGAAACTATTTAATAATTACTATGAACGTACTTTTTGCTGCTACAATATTAAAATACGGAATTTCAGAGATAGATTTCAGACTAAAATAAAAAATGTCATTAGGTTATTTTTGAATTGTCGCGTCACAGGTCATAATACTATAGCAAATTATCTTACTATGATCGGGTATTACTACTATATATATTATAAAAGGGAAAACATAACGCGTAATATAACGAACGATGATATTTATAAATAAACACGCTTATCAGATTCATATTGAACATGGTATTTTTCGTTACGCATGCGTCTGTATTTTTTTATTAGAACAACGTACATTTGCGTCGTTTAAATTTACCACATAGCGGGGTTATCTGCACAAAGTTTGTAGGTAGAAGCCTTGGGTACAATAGTTCTTTATCGAATTGGAAAATAACATAAAACTTGTTTGCTTGTAAAAATGTTCATACTAGTCTTCTTTACAATTAATTCAAGTTAAATATGATTTTCATAAATAAATAAAATAAATGTATACATATGAAAATTGTGTAAGTTCACGCAGACGTGTCAATTCTATCAGGTGTGTATGACCAATGATTAATGGAATTAAATCGGTATTATTTTCGTGTGCCGAATAAACTGTATAACTGCCGTAAATAAAAAATAATAATATAAAAATAGATCAAGCAAAATGCAAGCAGTTAGTGAAAATTCTAAAAAAAGGGAACTATTTTGGTTATTAAGGTAGACTTATTATCTGACATACGGAACTCCCAAGCGGATAATGGCACGAATTGCACGAATGATTCAAGTTTTGACAAAACCTTTAGTGATATTTCACTCAAAATAAGTAATGTCATGAATGAAATGAAATTAAATAAAAGTAAACTTTACTCTTTATATTATATACTAATTTTGAATCATTTCACAAAACTACAGTCATTTTACAAAACTAAGTATATAAAGTGAAACTACAACCGGTTTGGAATGTAGATTCTACGGAGAAGAACCAGCAAGAAACTAATTCGAAATAACTATTTTCAAACATTTAAAATACTAAGTTATATTAGTTCAACACAATTATATAGGTATAAAATATATTCTGCCTGGAGTCAACAAGTACGAAAATCACGCGAATAATCTCCAAACAAATATTTATCACCAATAATTTCAAGTGAATATCATTCAGTCATCGCATTAGACGTGCATCATTAGTCAGAGCGCTATCACTAACGTGATAGCATAACCTGTCGTCTTATGATAACAAGATAACAATGATTTGAATGATAATGCAATTACGGCATCGTGTGACGAATGACATTCAAGGTGGTTGATACGATTATGGGAATTTTAGGAATTGATTACTGTTTTTATAAGATACTAGAATCCCCCTTTTTAATTTGCTTACTTAGAGAGAACGAAAACTGTTGAATAATTATGTCGATTGCTTATACGATCATTCTATATATAATGTAATTATGTAAGATTAATTATTATATGAATATGTTGATAAGAAATTCTATTGATTTAAGTCTAACATAAATCAATAGAATTTCTAACTTTGTTGTTCTAAAGAACAAAAAGAGACATACAGCCATTATGAATACTGATAAGTCATATTTTTTATAAGGTCAATAAATAACTTACAATCAACTGAAGGACAATTAAACGTTCAATCGTTCGAATGTACGTTTTGTTTTCATTTTAATTGCGTGACTTGTGAAAAGTGACTTTTATGTAAAAGAATAATTAAAGAATTTGATTAATACTTATTTTATAACAGACCATTCCACTCAGTAGTTCCTCTTTCTTTATAGACATTATTACATCCAACTACCTATATTTAATCATATAAAATTAGGCAACTAATTATAAGGCACTGTTTTAGATGTGTGTAGCGGAATTTTTGGGTACAGATTTTGTGATTTACTTTGCACTAAACCAACATTTTATATTGTGAATCAGCTTGGTCGATGATTTTTAGTGAAAAAATTCTACCTACCGGAACCAATAATATAAGCATTGTGTCATCTAAATAATGCCTATTGTGTGAATATCCTTTCAATCGATAAAGTCATTTAGTTTCATGATTAGACTCACCAAAAATTATAATATAGGTAAAAATGTTTTACATAATCATTTCCCTGTGCTCGTATATATATTATATGTTAGTAAAAATCAATAGATTTTATTAATTGAAATTTACTTTACCTTGTTCAAGTTAGCTTGATTTTTTTGAGAAACGGGCTAGTGATGAGAAACAGAAAATATAACATATGTAGGTATATAACAGTCGATGGAACGATGAAATGCGTAATTCAAATAAGAATTCAATTTTTTTTAACTTCTTTTTCTAAAAAGAGTTATACCAGCTAAAGAGCCCCAACCTCTAGCCAAAGAGACCCAAACCAAAAGGATCCCAGTTCGTAACAATAACATAACAATGATCTTTAATAAGGATTTTTGTTAACAATATTTGTAGCAGTTACTGCCAGTTATTCGCATCCCTACCGTCCGACCGATGTAACATTGTACAAGCGTCTATTATTTTCAGTGTTTCTATTTAAATTTTACTTTGAAGCAATAGAAAAGTCTTAAAATTTTCGGATAACGCTTGAATCTTTAGGAACTTTTATATTATATGATTTTTTTTTAATATTTTTACAATGTTTAAAATCACTAAATTAAGAAAATAATATGTACATCATTGCAAAGTTATGTCGATCAGAAGAATTTAAATCTGTCAAAAAGATCAAGCTATCTTGTACAGGGTATATTGAATTGCATGTTCGTGACTTAAATGACTGGCTCTGGTCACTCTGACTCCAAACGACCTGTTACTGATGTACAATAACGAATCGGCTAATCTACGAACCGGGTATGAATAAACAACTAGTCAACTCCATTATAGATCCTAATGTACAATTATATCAAAACTTATTTATTTATTTATTTAAAAACTTTATTGGCCAACAACAAAAGTTGGAACGAAAGGCGGACTTAATGCCTGAAGGCATTCTCTACCAGTCAACCTTTAGGCCAAACAGATAGTCATGAAGGGGGTAACAATAAATTTTACAATAAATACGATAATAATAATAATGAAACAAATACACAGATAAAATATTATATATATGCATGAGAAAACACATTTATAATTATATATACATTTATGATATATGATAACATAACAGAGACATAATAGAAATTTTAAAAACACAGCGTAGTGAGAGAAAGATGGAGAAACTTAAAAGAGGTTTTTAATAAGATGATCCTGTAAACGACGCTTGAACAATGCCTTAGTAGGAGCCTTTCTAATTTCTACCGGAAGTTTATTTTTACTTACCGAGACATATTGCAATATTCTAGCTTTCGCTTCAGTGGTCATGTTCGTTTTACCCCAGCCAGCTACGGTCACAAATTCGCTTAACTCAGCATTACAATGCTGATGACTACGAGGCAAGCAAATTGGTAAAACGTAATCTACAAATAAACTTACTTATTTCATAAAAAAATCATGACATGTTCAAAAAATTCTAAGTTTTCATATATATCATCGAATAATCTTTTTCTTCTTAACATGTCAGCACTATTGAAGGAATCTCAAATTTACGAGTTGTTGAGGATGAACTAAATATTAACGTAGTTGGGTTTTTTCTAATAACAAAACATTTGGTACTTATTTTTTCCTTCAGTGAATTTTAATTATTCTTCTATCGTAATTAGGTACTGTTGCATAATTTTCGTCATAAATTTAATTCAATTCAAATTAGTTGTTAAATTAGGACAAATCATAAATGTTATTGTATATAATCACCATTAATTTCCACAGGCTTATCCAGCAAAATGATGGCCAGATCATTATGGAAGGGCGGCTTGTCGTAACTCGGGTGTGGTATAACTTTTTTAATCTTTCTGTCTTGTACTGGAGGAGCACATAGATACAATTGACAATCTGGATTTGTCATCGTGTCATATTCTCCTATTCGAACTAATGACCTGTATACAAATTATCTGATTATTAAAATAAAAAACAATGATTCTCAACTAAAGGTAAAAATTAATAATTTTGAACTAAATGTAATAATATTTAATTAAAAGCAAAGTCAAGTCAAGTCAGTTGACAATAGCGTCGGACGTTTTGAAATTAGTTTTAAATTTTGTAACTTTATTCCGTTATGGCTTAACAACGCATGGATATCATGCATTCTATTCTTTATTTATTAACAATGAAGATAACAATGAAAGAAATGAAACTACAATGATTAGCACACAGCTGAAAATTGGTACATTGGTTATTAATGAGCTACAATTATTTCTTTAAACGGTGACGTCTTCGAGAAAAATACACAAACATCGATGCTTTAAACTTTTGACCTTGAATATTTTTTGGCAGACGTGTCTTCGGTGAGTATATTTGATATTTCATTTGTAATAAGTATAAGTACCTAATATCTGTATCAATTCTCAGTTCCGTGTCAATTATTGTTAATTGCAATAATCTTTTCCAATTTTATAATTGGATCATTTGAATAGTGGATGCAATGAACATTCCGATGCACATGCAATTCATTTCAATTTATTTGAATATGCCTATCGGTAGGAACCAGGACGTAGATTGTACGCAACGATATTGCTAATATAAATTCCATGAAACTTGCTGTGACGAATTGCTAAATGGTAAAGAATCAATGAAAAGTGTTGGAGGGCACTTTTATTGCACCGTCATTGAACCACCTGCTGTATCTACAGTTGCCTCATTCAATAATCGTGATGCAATATTTGTAGTATTTGTGAGCATTGGGTAGTTCCATCAATCAAGAGTGAGTATGTTTCATAATTGCTCTAGGATCTGACTCAGGTCGTAACCACGACAGGATAAACATCACGTAAGCATGATATTGAGATCTTCTCACTCACAATTCAGAATCTTCTGCAATGTTCTTTACGCAGTGAGCTGCTGTGAGGACGTAGCGGTCGGTTATGAGAGCGCCACCACATAACCAGCCAGGTTCCTTCTCGCCAGATGCTGTAAAAACAAGATTCTATGAACATACGATAGGTAAGGCCTCTTCAATAAATTTAACCAACATTTAGCTAATTTGTTTATAAAATCTATAATAGCTATGTTAATTTCATAGTTTCTTTAATGTTTTTTTTCTTTCTGTGTAGTTGAAGCCGAGTAAAGAATGCTTTGTTTAATTTAATATTCATTTTTATGTACGTACTCTATTAAGGTTAGTAACAACGATAGTATTGACTTCCAATGTGATTCACTGATAAAGTTTTACGTATGTGTTACCAATAATTGTAATAAAATAAATATTATTTTTGCTTGTATCATAATTTTTTACTGATTTTTGTAAAATATTCTACGTTTATTGTGTTTGCTTTTGTTAAATGTACTTATAATAATAATAACTCCGTTTTAAATATTTAGTTTTAGTTTTTTACGCAGCTAACAGCATCTTATAACTAATATATAAATTTGAATTGAATCAATAACCAAAACATAATATAGATCGATAAGTAAAAACTGAAATAAGACTTTAACTTGTTTAAAAATAGCTTGTTTAATCCGGGTTGGATACCACGCTGACGCAGACGACGAGGGTTTGTACGCACGCGCGAGATTTTCTATTTCCACGAATCCCTACCGATCTTGCCTATCCTCTTCCTAACTATTATAAATAAATTAGGTTTGTTTGTTACGCTTTCACCTGATAATCATGAAATTTGTTTACGGATAACTTAACAGTGAACGTCACGTGCAACCGAGAACTGGCTGTTTCAAATAACTAAAATATAAATATCATTGTACATGGAAAATGGTTAAAAAAAATAAAAAAATATATCCCGCTGAGTTTCTTTCGCCGGTTCTTCTCAGGTCTGAGGTGCTAAATTCCGAACCGGTGGTAGATTTTTGACAATCAATAAGCAAGTGTAAACACTTCTATATTGAATAAAGATTTTTGACTTTGACTTTGACTTGTTTTTGAATAATTATAATTGATAATATATATTAGATTGTTTTTAATTACTGGTAAGGATGCTAGGCATGAAACATTGCAATGTGATGCTATGATTTTTGTGCGTCTGTAAAGGGTTCACTGAGAACCAGCGTGAGGTCAGCTGTGTGTGTGTCACCTGTAGACGCCTGAAACGACGCCACGCTTATTACTTTAAGATTGTTAAACGTGATTAAATTTTTTTAGGAACAATTGAAAAATAGAATAATTACTGAAGCTTATGTATTTATTCTACAGACGTAAATTATGGTAAAAATAGACGTCCAAAATTGTCTGAAGATTATGACAAAACATCCTAAAATTTAATTTAAAAAACCTATGTCGTGTGCTCTTAGCACGGTTAAATGAATGTTCCAGATGCCACATCTGGCTATTTGTCACATGATTATTTATAAGTTTAAAAGAGCCATTCTGTTAGGCGGATTGGTATTGGTCACTTGATAGTAAGTAAGTAAGAATGGTCAAACTACCACCGGATAATAATGGTTATTATAACCTTATATCGCATGCATTGCATCACTAACCTTGGGAAGTAAGATATTATGTCATATCCCAATTAATTACAATTACTTACTCACCTTTCAAACCGGAACACAACAATACTAAAAATCGGTGTGTGGCGGCAGAATAAATGGTGCATACGTGGTACCCAGATAGACTAGACTATTCTAAAAATTATTTTAAATATTTTGTTTTGAATAATCCGAAAATCCATTTGATTTTGAAATGCGTAGAATGCAAGGAGCTTGCATAATACGCATTACACGATAATCGGGGTCAAACGTAATTCTGATCTTAAAATTAACAAGACCGCATGAATTGTTGCTTGTTCGCAACCGAATGGGAACGTAGTCGTTGCCATTTACCCATACAAAAATGTATTTTGTTATTTCGGCCAAAAAAAGAGCGTTACGTCAAATTCTCAGAAAAAATATTTGAAAGCGAACAGATGTTGGTTTTCCCGATTAGCAAAACTGATATTCATGGGAAGTCCTAACTTTTAAGTAGTCCACATACTATACATATATTTTTACACAACCAAAATGACTCTTTGAGATATTTGTTTATATCTGATTTTATTTTTCTTAAACCTTACTTAAATTAATTCTAATAATGTTAAATATAGGTAGGTACCACCCACTCATCAGATATTATACCGCCAAACAGTAATACTCAGTATATAGTTCCCAAGGTTGGTGGCGCATTAGCGATGTAAGAAATGATTAATATTACTGACGGGGCCATTGTCTATAGGCGGTGGTGGCCCATGTGCTCGTCCGGCTTCTTATATCATAAAAAAATATATAATAATTTAGTCTTTGTTACTTAAGATACTGCTTTACTCATTATACTTTGCTATGTACTGTATCGTTAATTAGTTTGTCGCTTTTAATATTATTTTTAAGGATAACCCATATTTTATGTATTAAAATTTAAATATAACTTGTACGTACTCGAATCCTGTAAATTTGATATTTATTGTGTTTTTCATTCAGGGGAATTATAATTCTTAATGAGAAATATGGACTTCTTAATCAGTATTTAATTAGAAACATCTTATTGTAACGATAATAATATCCTCCTGACCGATTTCAGTCATGATTTCCATTTTTCAATGGAGACAAACCAACTGCGGAATTTATAATATTGTTAACATGATGGAGAGAATTCAAGCAAAGGGTCAATGATTTTACTTGCTTTATGAGGCACGGGTATACAAAATAATTTACAAGCACTGGGCGTTTACTGAGTATTTCATGAGTTCTAGTCTCATTAGTCTAGAACTCAAGACGTTATGCTTTCAGTTGAAATTGTAATACAAATATCATAATTATATTATCCACGTGTAAAAATACATATGGGTAATCACATTCCCCATATGTCTTTAATATTTTTAATGGTCCCAGATTAGATTGAACATTTGTTGTATATATTATAAAGTAGCTAACCGTCCAGACTTCCGTTCCGATAAATTAATAGAATAAATTTTATATATTCGGGTTTTTCTGACGTGTCTATTTCGTTACAAGGCAAGTATCGTGGTGAAAACCCAATTTCAGCTTCATCTAAAACCATTTGAACCTGAGACCGCATGATTTGCAATCTTATAAATAAGTCACGAGTACTTTATATCGGGTTGATCATTTTTTAATAATCGACCACTTTTGTTAGTTTTTCATCGCAGATGTATAAAAATGTGTATAATTACTGGACTATGCTATAAATCTAATATCTATAATAGTAATATCTTGCTATCGTTTAACGTAGCGAGCTAAGTCGAGTTCTAGGCGCTCGGGGTGGGACACGAATCAAAGACGGAACAGTTCGGCCGAATTTTTCACGCATGTAGGCGCTCGTAGCGTTTGACGTTTGTTTTATATTCAGAACTTTAGTTATTTGAACGTTTTATATATTTTAACTTTGGTATTGAATGACTTACTATAATAGCCCAACTGTGTTATCCATGGAAACTGTCCTAGAGCTGCATTCATTCCTCCGATGATTCGGTCAGATGCACTAAAGCCGCACTCGAATTTGTCTATTATATTCCACGCTGGATGTTGCTCTACGTTATCCAACGCATCTTCTGTAAATAAAGAAAAAAAATATGTTACTAAAATTTTGCTATATTTATTGTGACAAAACGGCATTCACGGCTAGCTGAGTGTGCGTGTCATAAATATTTTCTCTCATACGAGTATTAAATTAAATAAGCAATTATAAATTCGTTGCGCTAGATTATTACATACTGAGATCTAGCAAATAAGTGTAAAATAAATTATAGGTTAGAAGTGGAACTAATAAGGTATAAGTTCTATGTAAATAAATCGGGTACAATACACGAATGGCAATTATTAAAAAAATAATAATAACACTGTGTAATTTTGAATTTCGAAAACAATCAACAGTTCATCTACCAAGGGATAAAGGACAGCTGAAAGTGTGGCTCGAGGAAGTTGATACGGCCATTTACAATAACATGTCGTCCCAAGCATTAAGTGGGCAAATTACGTGAATATTATGGTAGTCTATTAGAGTGACGAGAGACTTTCTCAAAAAAAGTTAACGTCGAAAGTGAACCCTCAATCATTGCGTCTTCCAAAATTTATTAGTAGTGGTAGTAGTAGTCGGATCATTTCCTTTTACTCTGGAAGCTACGTCCTAGAAAATGGCAGTGGACTCTCTCTGACTTCCGCTGTTGAACTCACTTTCACTTAGCCCTGTACGGCAGACAGGACTAAGTGAAATCGGGGTGGACCAAGACGATTTTATGACGATATATTTTCGAGACCCACAACTTTTGTTGGATACGCTTTCCTCTGTGATAATTATTTATCTATTATTGTAATAGAAAACACATAGCTTCTTTTTATACATTTGACCTTGAAAATGGAATATGCGGGTATTTTGCCTATCATTTACCGATACCGATACCAGGGTGTCGAAATGAATATGTTTACCGAAATTCAGATCAACTGGCGAAAGTAGGTACCTATATCCTAATTAAACCAAAATATTAAAAAAAACGGCATATTCCATTGATGTTATTTATGAACTGTTAATATTTCTTATTGTGCCAATGTTCTCTGTGCTCACAAACAGCCTTTACCGATGAGACAATGCTTTTTCCTTCCTTGAATTTTACAATAGAAAGGAAGATGATCCTTTCTATTATAAAATCAAAGAAGAAAAAAACCCTTTGCATAGACTATAAGTATAAGTTACGTCAAGCATGCTTACTCATTAAACCAAGAATAGTTACTAATTTTATTATTATTAACCATACTGTTCCAAGTGATAAAGTGGTGCTAAAGCTCAATTTACATAACCCACAGAATTACTACACTTTTGTGGTCGCATGATGTACTATCTTTGCTTTTGAAAACCCGCTGACGTCATAAATTTAGAACAATAAATTAATCATAGTTCTAGCTCTGATAGGTATCTTTTTAGGAAGAAAAGTAGGCACAATAAGGGTAAAGGAGGTTAATTTATAATAAGATTTTTAGTTCAAGAAGGATAGCAGACAAGAACTATGGACAAGCAGATGGGACGGGAATAGGTCTATCGTTTATCCATACACGATGAATTATAATACCGTTAAACAGATCAACTTGCTTGCTGTTATTATACCAATATAATTATATAGCAATATCTAAAATTTTTAGAAACAAGAAGTAAGTCAGAGTGGGCTACATTTTTCAAGAAGGACGACCAGCTCCAACTTCAGCGAAGATCTGCTGAAGTTTAGTAAATAAGAAAAATGTTAAACCGCTACACCTAACTAAAACTAAAAAGTGAAATAAAGTCATAGTCAACTGTGAGCATGTAGATGTTGTTTAGTAAAAAAAAAAATAGGTGTAACAATGTCAAGTCATATCATATTTCTATGATATGACTACCCGTCCCGGCTTTAAAAGGGTAAGGGTCTTAATAAGACGTTTGTATCGTAATAAATATAACTCTATTGGTTTACACGGCGCAAGCCATTAAAGCTCCCAGTCGGCATGATCTTTTCGATAACAATCGTCGTAATATTATAGCTAATTTATACAAGACCTTAACTTAAAAAATTAAGATCTTCTTCACGAATTACTTTGTCCATTTTGTGAAAATCGTCAGGTAGGGTAAGTTTGTGAGTTTGTTTTATAATATAATGATGGCTTTGACTTACAAATATCGAAACATCCTTTTGAAGTTTTTTGTCCTGCGCCTTAACTCTTTCCTATCGTGTTGGATTTATCGTCTAATCGGATTTGAGAGTGAGGGAATAGAGAGTGCAGAGTTGCAATTTTGCAGTGTAATATTTCTTGCAGAGTAGGCTGGACTCTTTTGAGAGTCACATCACAATTTTTTATACCTATATTCAGTATATACGGGTTATAACATTTGTGCCTAGACAGTAAATAATTAATTAAGAAAACTTAAAATGTAAGTTTAAATGTAAGAAATAAATTATTATGAAGGCATATCGAATGAGCTGTTTTAAGAGCAAACCGGCGCGGACGCGAGAAAAACAGTTGTCCTTCGAATTTTAAAAGTTTAGTATCCGAGAAATGAAACAGTATGAGAAAAAAGATTCGTATTTTTAGTTTGTTATATAAATTTCAAACGAAACAAAAAAATATAAATATCTGCCTGTAAAAAAGTCGTAGATTTCAGAAACAAATCTAGACGTTAAGGATACAGTCCGAATGTCGAATGTGAAAGGGTTTATTTGACTTTTTGGGGTTCTGGATTGCTTGGCCGGTCTGAGTGGTATTTGGTTAGTCTGTTTATAGTCGGATCATCTCTTCTATGGATGCAATTTTCAGATTGTAATCGAGAAATTCCTTGGTGGTCGCCATTTGTGGCCAACGCGTCCTCGCTATCATCGGTATAATATATGAATCTTTTCGTGTGACGCGATATTGCAACACTGGTTATCCTAAGTTATAAGAAGAAATTATATTTTATTTAGTTATAAATAAATTTCTGGAAGGACCATTGAACTTGGCATCCATTTAGATCCCACTTCTTTTGTCGTTGAAGTCAACAACCAAAGTATATATCATAATATTAGACTTGGCTCTCATTTTTACATTTATGTTTTTGATGGGATATCACTACTTTTTGTATATAAATTATTAGTAGGTACTTATTAATAACAACATTAATACTAAATGGTTTTTGTTAAACTATTCTATTTTAATACGTTTACGGGGTATAATTTTCTTTTTTGTTATACGATCTATATTTCCTTGTACCTCTGAAATGTTCGAGTGAATTGCCCATTCAGTGTCCGGATTTTTTTTACGCGTTTTCTGTTTATACTTAATTTGGCCAAGTCGGGGCGGTATAACATGCGCAGACGGTTGTACTCTACAATAGAGCTCTCTTGTGCCTTGATTTGACTTGGACCTTAATTGATAAGATGTACTCCATCTAAGGTTTTAACTCTGGAGAGGCCAACGTAAGCCTGTAATCTTTACTTAACATAGAGGAGCCTATGTCGTGAAGAGCACTGTCAAGGCGAAGGCCTTGTGATTTGTGGATAGTAGTAGAATATGCTAAGCAAATAGAGAATTGTTTCCTTTGAACATATACATTACTTAATATCTGAAAATAAGTTTTGACTTTGACTAGTTCGCAAATAAAATTATGTTTAAATTGAATTGTTATTTTACATGCGCTATTGCTGTTGTTGCCGTCCCAATGTACCTTCTCTATTATTTCATTGGACCCATTCACCAATCCTTTGCTGACATCAGCATGCTTGCTCGATACTGTTCTTCCAAGCAATAAGGATCCTCGTTTGTAGCGCTAGAGTACATACTTAAATCATCCCAGTTACGATATACATACTCTACTACAGTCTCACGAAACCTATTTTTATGTTGTATACTAGTATACTCAAACAAAGAATATGCAATCGAATAGACTAGGCAGCTTCCATCGGAAGGCATTGGAAAAAAAAAAGTTTCTGTCTATAGTCTTATATTTCATGGTAAACAATATTTGATCATAAATGTCTGTCAAACTTAAATGTAGCATATAACATATAATATAATAGTGCAATGAAATGAAATTAGTCTGATATGCGGTTCTAATACGTATTTGTTGGCCTTATTAAATATTATCAGTAAGTAAGTTTTCAGCTTATCGGTTATATTTTATACTTCCATTTTTTTATTTGTGGTTGTATTTTGTATATAATACACCCAGTAAATAGCTATTGTTTTGCACCGAACAGTAAAAGCGGCTCGAATTATCGAAAATCAAGCCCTTTCCGACCTGGCCTGTGACCTGGAGTCTTTGGTTTTGCGTAGAAATGTTGGATCACTCTGCTTCTTCTACTGCTTTTTTCACTGTTCCCAAGAACTCTTTGTAGTAATCCCGGCTGTCAAATTTCACCTTAGGACATCGCGTAAAAATTCGAAGTTTCATCAGTACCACCTAGGTGTTCAAAATGTCTCAAGAGCGCAATTAATGCAATTAAGCATTTTTTGTTGCAATGTATAGTCTATCTAGATATAGTATACTTCGCATTTGGTTATCTTCTACAAAACCACAGTGTCTCTATTCTGTAGGGTCATTTGGATCAAATCAAAATATACTTTATTCAAGTAGGCATTTTCAAGCACTTTTGAATGTCGATTGTACCGAGAAGAACCGGCAAGAAACTCAGTTATTACTCTTTTTCAACGTCTAAAAATACAGTCATGTTAGTTAAATACAATATATATATATGTATGTTATGTCTCCTACTTGGAAGTCAACAAGCATTAACTCCACGCTTTTACTTAGTATAGTGTTTTCTGCTGTTTAGAGATATGTTTGCCGCAGTACACTTTAAGCCATGAGGACTGTAAGCACAAGTGGGGCCATGATCAAGTAATCTTGTACATTTCGCTTTAATATTTTTAGAACGGATGCGGATGGGCTATATTCTTTACAAGCGTGCATTATTGTGTGATGATTAGTTCAATATGTATTTATTTTTAGCCCGCCAAGTCAAATAATTATGATCATATTAAAACACACGTATCTCTGAAGCCATACGTCATTTTATGACGCATCCGTTGCATTTATGAGCATATTTATACAGAGTGAAAATATAAAATGGAGCAGCCAGCCTGCTTTATTATGAAAAACGATACATCTACATTTGTTAGCTTAAGATTTTATTTTACGAATTTGTTAGGTTAAATTCGAGAGATTTTTTTAAAACGTCTAATTGGTAATACATTATATTGGAGTGACTTGGTATATAGGTGTCTAGCTCAGGTCATCTCTTCAAAAGTCTTTTGATTTATATAAGAAAAATATATCAAATAAATATTCGCATGACATTAAATATGTTTATGAAAAAAGGGTAATTTTGCTATCGTACATTTTCAAAATCCTTAAATGAAAATATAGTATACAAAACTTATTTAAAAATGCTTTCTATAATCAATAATAAGTTTAATATAATCTGTATATAATTATATTATGATAATTTATTTCAATAACTTGTACAATTATAATCAGTCTAATGAACCATGCGCAATAGAGGCGTCCAATGTTTTTACAATCTCGGAGCTCGGGACTACCTTTGAGATGTTTTTAATAAAGTGGATATTTCACATTTGCGTCATAATATGTCTACGACAATATTATGTACCTTCACAATTATATAGATCTTTTTGAAAAAAACAGTGGTAATCTTTGTTTATACATGAAAAATAAAGGTAAACTTTTATAAGTTAGTTAGTAGTTAGTATAGAGTTAGTTTCCGTATACTCGAAGTCATTACATCGTTCCTGGGTTTCCTGTTATTTTTAAACGTGGCCTGTTAATACATTTAAATCTCAATCGAAAAAAACATAACGTTAAGGAGGCATATTACTAAATACAAGGTTATATTATTAATAAAAATGAGTGGTGTTAATATTTGCTGATTTCTAGGCAGGATATACATATGTACGTGTATTTTAATTTACTTGATTGACTCGGTTATTAAAATGATAAAAAAGAACTACTGAGTTTGCGGTTTCTTTTTGATAAAATCTACTTTCCGAACCGACGGTAACTTCATTTAATTCCAAATCGTAGCATAGCGATGTCAAAGGTGCTTCTATGAGTCTATTTAAAGAATATTTTGGTTAAATAAATAAACACACACTTTGGACTGTCTTAAAGACCGTTTAATTGTGTGTATAACAGTGAAGTAGAGCTAGCTATGATAATTACACAATACATACTACATCCTGTATATTAGGCGCCGATAACGTTCGAGAATATCATTAAAATTATATTGCAACTTACTCATAATACTCAGAATAACAGAATTACTTACCAGTTCTTACATGACGCATTATAATAGCAACGAAGATATAAATTCTTGTAAATCGGCACATTACAGGTATTTTCGGATAATCGTAGTCTTCTCATTTACAGTGTGAGTAGCGTATCAACATAAGAATGTACTCTTTGTTTGAATTAAGTATCATGACTGTTAGTGTAGTCAAATAACCGAAGGCAACTAATCGAATGCGTTCAATTGTGATTTGTTACGGAAGACATTTCTTTAAGCCTATTATTGCTATACATAGAATTGACAAATGTTGGGTTTTTTTAATTTAATAAAAAAATTAAATTAACTATGTTGTTTTATGTACGTTTAATATATTTATTAAATGATTCGTTTTGCTCAGGGATAGTTGAATTGTCTATGAGCCTTATTTAAATCGTCCTCGCATGTCATTTGTGATGTAAACAGTATAGGAATGACACTCGTAACTCACTCCTAATATCATGATAGAACATTTGATTTGAACATGATACAACATATTAACGATTATTTAAGCAGAGTAACCGGGCTCATAGTCATACATAAGTATTCATTCGTTTAAATTATAAATTTTATAGTACTATAGACATATTTTAATATAACATAGCTGTATAAATGAATAATGTATTAATGTATCTACAATGACCCTTTAAATATAACAGTTTTTAACCGAGGATTTCCATAAAACTATTTATATAAATCAATCATTATTCTAAACATTATATAAATATAATATTAGCAATGATAATATTTGGGATGCTTAATCCATTTTCGGCGAAAATTTACCTTCAAATATTTACCTTTCAGCACTTGCCTAAATCCGTTGGTTTGTAGTATACGTAAATAAAGATGACTGTCACAAAAAATATAAAATCAGATTAATTTTGAGGGGGTCTTAAAATGACGTAAATTTTACTGTTTTAATGTATTTCAAAGTATTTTAAGATTTTTTTTCTTACAAAAATCATTTATGTTTGTTTCAAAAATAATTATTATATCGATCTCCTACGCAGTTCGCTAATTGTCATTAAAATATATAAGGTAAATTCTACTGTAGGCCTATCTGACGTTTTTGTTTTACAAAAATTGTATTTTTTCTTTTAACAGAATTGGTTGTGAATTATCAGAAATGATCGTTTTGCCTATAGGCATTTCCAATTCGTCGTGTCTTCTAGAATTAGTCGTGATTGTGGCAAATGTCTGAACCTAGTTTCTTGGTGTCGTTAACAGGTCTTTTCTCATTTAACCTCTCGAGATAAGCGAAAGTGGCTATCGTAAATGTAATTTAACTTGTAATTCAACCGCAGGTGTAAATCAGTCAGCTACATGTGTTGCCGCGTCCGCTTCGTGATGATGGGAAACGTAATTTAAACGAAAAGGGTCGAGTGTTCCTTGATAAATAACGTAAGTGAAATATTATAAATACGAAATATTTAATAATAAGAATATCGCAAATGTATATATTTATGTATAGGCAAGCACACACATACACATAATCGAAATCATGCGACTTTAAAATATACAGATTTTCCAATACTGGAACTCCCAAATTTTCGAGAATGTAATCGCACGAAGCATGTAAGTATGCCCAGAGGAGTAGGGACTTACCCTTTCTTTTATAATTTATTATCACACATCGTATATTAAGATGAACTGAGAGTCATCTTATTTTTATTGAAATTCATGCCGTCAAAGAAGTTTTAGAAATCAGATTCATCGAAGGTAATTGTTTTAATTATTAAATTATTGTAATAACTGTAAATTTCCGCTGCTCACAGTGACAATGAAGAAATCACCTCGTATAGCAACATCGCTGCAGATCCTTGACCTTTAGCGATTGCTAGGTGTACATGTTTTATAATATATATATATTTACATATATTTTTTTATTTACTTTTATATACGTAATATTTGCTAAATTGCAAGCTGGTCGCGGGTAATTACTAATGATAAATAATTATTATCAGCTTTTATTGTTCTGTCAACGTCGACGTTATCACCGTACTTGGGACTTTGGGTCTGACCATTATTGCGACGTCGATATATTCTGCAAAACTAAAGCCAATGCGTAAAGTGATTTGCGACATTTACCAATATATTTTGTATTATCTGGCTTGAGTTTCAGTATTCTTTACTTCACTTGGTGACGCAGTCGAGACCATTAGCAACAACGATATAGCTACATAATTCGAAAAAATAAATAAATTGTCTTTTATTGAATATAGGCAATTTTCAAGATTTTTATGTTAAAGTGGAGCACCGAATACTGCTAGAATTGATTTGAAACAGTCAATTGCTTGGAGGTTATTCCAATCGTTGAAGTAAAGATACATTAACAACTTTGACAGTTACGGCACAATCTTCATGGCGTAACTAGATATTTTATAGCCTAATGCAAAAAATTTAAGTGTCATCATGAATACGAACTTGGCCTTCCAAACGTTGGACAAGAAGTCGCCTAGTCGACAACAAACAACTGAAAACTGGATATTATAATGATTTATTTATTGAGATAGTCACAGCACCAACTTTTAGAATCGAATTTGCAATTCTTTTTCAGATCATAGGTTATACGCAACACAGTCACGATAAAAAAAAACACTGAAAACGCTGAGCATGATTCTCTATCCTTTCACCGTTTTAGAGCATATCTACGATCATACGTATACCTCGTTGTTTTCGTAAAAAATAATATAGTTTCAATTGCGTGTGTGGAAATATAGTAAACGTTTTTTCTGGCGCTTATTTTGTTTATCATCAAAGAAGGCCTTAAAAAATAGTTCTGAAATAAAATTATCGGTTGTTGTTTGCTGGCGTACCCTTGAAACAGACCCTCATACCACCAACGAGGTGGCAACAATTCTACCACGTTTTTCGCTTTTGGTCATTCCACGAGGTCGGATAAGACATCTCCCTGCGAGCAATCTTGACGGTGATGCTTAATAGGGAAACAGCTAAGAAGACCGTAGCTTTCTTCTTTTAGACTAACAGGGTCCAGAAGAAGATATCTTATTCGAAATTCGAAGTAAAATTGGAGTGGATATATGTAATTGAAATTAATATATAAATGGTATAAGTAAATATAAGGTTTATTTATATATCTTCTATTCTACAATTGGTAGAAATGTGCAGATTGGGATAAAAAGTAACCGATGAGCCTTTCCAGACTATAAATGAGATCTGTTCGGCAGACTTGGCGAGATTGAGTAACAAACATTCATACAAACTTTCGTATTTATAATATTAGTAAGTAAGATAATCCAGTCACATCTTTCCTTTTTGTATAAAATTTCCCTTTTGTTTGCCAAAAATTTTAATATTAAATAGCAAATATTATACAAACAGACCGATAAAAAAATTGGTAAAAATTTAAATTAATTAATATAAATTTTAAGAGTGTGGCATATTTTCAAAAAGTTTACTGTGACTTTTATCTATATATATAAAATTAATTAATAAAAAAATTTTTTTGAAAATCTATTTATCTGTGCATCCTCGTAGACGGCACACCGCGTATACGGATCAGTCAGCGCAATGCAAGTGTTCGTACTACGTGTGCGAGTAGGTATGCTCGGAGACCGAACAGGTTGACAGATTTTTAGTATTGGTTACGTGAGCGTACACTTACCGCTTTACCCATAGCAAATATTGTTAATCTATTTTTTTTCTCTTATTTTATTTCTTTTATTTTAATTTCAGGAGAAAGCATTCTCCTGAAATTAAAATAAAAAGCGCAACATAAAACCTTTATTTCCTGCATAAATAGCTATTATTTCCGTTACATAATTTTTAATAAAATAATTTTGTATTTTTTGCCTTTTCTATTCAGTCATCAGACTTATCTTGTAAAGACGAATGTCACTTACTCATAATTGTTTAGTAGTGTAATAGGAATTTAACGTTAAGGGGCGCGCCTTCATGATGTCTACAACGTATATAATTATAAATAGTTTAAAAAACAAACAAACACGCTTTTAGCACGCACTAAAAATTACAAAAGCAAACAATTTAATTTAGTGCCCATATCATGGGGGTGCATTTCAAATTGCCAATCCGCCATCTTGGATGTCCGCCATGTTGGATTTAAGTCACATGACTATTTTTTTCGTATTCCTGACTGCAAATCCTTTCATTTGATATCCATATCATAAGGGTAGATTTCAAACAGCCTCCCGCCACGTTGGAGAAGCCGCCATATTGGATTTGTAATGACGTTTCTTAGCTCGTCATGTATTGTAATCAGAACTCAGAGCGTGTGCAAAATTTCATCCTAATCGAAGACCCGGAAGTAGGTCAAATTAAGATTCCAAGATTTTCTTACATACATAACTATGTAACTTGTAACTACAAGTAAATATAAGCGTGTTAATAAATAGGTGAACTTTATTCCTAACAAATTTTAACAAAAAAATATAAGTGGATTGGTTTTAGATAATAGGTGCCTAGCAGAAATCTATATCGATCAATATTTACTAACATACACAAAAAATAACAGGTTTTTTAAGTTATGACGCAAGTACAATTCTGTAATGGTAGAAAAAACTTTGCTTGTTGCGTTTGCTAACTAACACTATTGCTGTGATTAGTTGGTGGGAAAATGTATCCGCTTTTACCTAGACTCCCAGAAAATGTTCATTTATGTATATATAAATCAAATGCTGTTCGTAAGTCTCGTTAAAACACAAAAATAGCTTGACTGATATGAATATTTTTAGTTTTAAATGCTGTGTTTTTAAATATGCAACACAAAAAAGCTGCTTAAAAATCGAAAAATTAATATCAGCTCATCTTCTCCTCAGCATTTTTTTACAGACAATTAATTCCGTGAATTTGAAAAACTTAAATTATTTTTCGAGTCACACTAATTTTGTTATAATATGTCTAAATATAAAAATTCAATATACTTCTATATTGACTTGGAATGGAATTGTCGAATCAAATAAATAATGGCCAAGTATACCTTAATTTTCTGTTCTCACTTTTTTTTACTATACCCTAACTCATCTTAAAAAGTATATGCTACATGTTTTAAAAGAGCTCTAATTACTTTCCCTTCAATAAACAAATTAATATTTAATTTGTCTTTATAATAACAGCTACTACTCAATACAAAAATGCATGTTGATTTACAATAACTGATTACATAAACTGGAGTACGCCGAGTGGTCGAAATTCGATCATGTAAATGTCTGATAAAACATTTATATATATTTCGAAGAATCATTTTTTCAGATTTTCTTATTCATAAGTTCTTTAATCGGTACCAAATAAAAAAAAAAGAAAATCGATTGACAGATAAAAAAGAATCAGATACGGGAACTGTATTGTCTTTGCCTATTCATATATAGATAATACGTAATAAGGTAATAAGGTAACGTGACAATGATACGAACAATTGCTCTTTTATATTGATTAGAGTCTTGAGGATGAACAGTAATACCCAATGTCAAGAACACGTATTCTAATTAATATTCATTCTATGCGCTGACATAAACACTGGATGTATCGGTTGTAAAACATCAGAATACCAATTACATTTGCAATTAAAAGGGAAAAAAGCATAACACATTTACAAAATATATATTATAGAAAGTATGAAGTGGTTATTGGTATACATAGTTCTTATAGATTTATAGTCTTCGATGTCGTCGTCGGGGGCAGATTTCGAGGCCTCGAGACCATGGGGCAACAACGGAGTGGATGTCTTGGGGTAACAGGGTTATGAATATTTTTATTACAGATGACCTTTTTTCTCTTTCTTACTCTTCTTTTAGTATCAGTAACTTTTAAAACTATTAGGTATTCATAAATTTCAAAAATGCGTAACATATTTAATATATAGGATATTACTATATATATACATACCAACATAGGTAGAACAACGTTTGCTCTGTTTAACTAGTATTATAAAAAAAAACAACTATATTTTTCTATACTGATGTTATTATTAATAAAACAAGTAAAAAAATAAAATAAAGCGGAGGTACCTACTGTTTGAAAGATTAAAAAAAAATTATAACATCCATTGTCATTAATATTTCTCAACCGTGGTCGAAGGTCGCGTAAAGACCCGCTGAGTTTTATTTATCACGTCTTCTTAGGTCTGGTAATAATTATTTCCGGATTAGTGTCTTTGAACTTACATTCTCAGAATCAAAATAATATAGGTATTTAAAATACAAGTTTTAATTAAGCTGTAAAAAGTATCTCCTTTATTCATTTTCTATATCAAATCGGGGCTTATTTTAGTTTAAGATTCAGATTTTAAGTACTAACCCGTAAACTTTCTACGGGAGCCACCGTACTACGCAATTGTGGAATTTTGAATATGGCTGTGTTGGAATTTAATTTCAGCACGTTTAGGGTTTCTCCTTCATTGGTTTTGTTGATATAAACACTAACTTAATAGAATAGAAAAACTCAGTCACACATCTTTCATCAACAAAATCTTAGTGTGTTATTTACTGGACCATCTCAGCTGTTTCAGTTATTTAAAGCATGAATAAATGCGCGCGGAATCAATTTAAGAGAATAAATAATAGGTTTATCATAAAACAAAATTTAAATAATTTATCTAAAATTCAAATCATTTATAAAGCTGGCTTTTTTATGATATTCTTAGGCGGACGAGCAAATGGGCCTGAATATCTGATCTGGTGGTACGGTACCACCCAGGCGGGTGTTGCAAATGTCCATTGGTAGTGTCACATATTTAAATCGAGTTCAAGTGCAGTCTTATCTTTAATGAATGCGTGAGTGCATTCGTAGGAACTAATCTATTCATCGATTCTTATAAAAAATTTACGCTTTTATGCTAATGATTAAAAAACAAACCGAAATTAATTCGATCCAAGTGTTTACGATCATTCCGTGTCTCGGTTCGTTGATTTTTCCGACATAACTGGTATCGGAACTGTACCTACTCACCGTCTCTGTCAATATGTTTATTATTAAACCAACTACGTCAAGTTTCGACTGTAACAATAAATTCGTTCAATTAATACGTTTGAAAATAATCACGATAGATAAATAAAAACTCGTTTATAATCAGATGACCTCTCTGTCTTGTTCAATATGGTCTAGAACGTCATTTTATTGACAAGATTAGTTGAGAAGAGTCATCAGTCCGCTTGATCAGCGTCGCTATTTGAGTACAATTCTTTAGCACATGATCGACTCGTGTCAACGGTACTCATAATGTCATACACAATTAAATTAAATTGTTTTTAATTTATTTTGTTTGTAAAACTCTCTATCTGCTAGTGAACCGGTGTGTAGATTTGAACCGTGATAGTATAAAAAGATATGTTAGAGTGAGACGGAAAATATTACGATGTTCAAGTGTTTGTTGTGCGTTGTTATTGCTTTTCTGCCGGTAGAATGCTGTAAGTATAAATAAATTGAACTACATACCATGGACAAAGAAAATGTGATAATAATAACCGCTTCTAATTCGAAAACGTAATTAAAATGAAATTTTAATGGCTTTTTAAAAGGTTTAACATAAGTTATCGTTTGTCAATTTGGTGTAATTGATTTCAATGTGTTTCGAATTTCGGAATATTAATATATGCAATGAGAGACAGTCCATCACAAAGTTAAGATATTTATTGAAGTGCTTAGTTATACATGTAATACAAAATTAAATAATTTACTTTTACCCTAAATTAAAGAGGTGGGTAGTCACAGTTACAAAGTTTACGCAACTGAATAAAATAGTATTCCATTGGTGGTAGGATTGTGCATATGGTACGGTTTACTTATCAGTTAATCTACCGTTAATTAGCTGTTTTTCGTAATATAATATACCGTTTAGAAGAGTGTGCCCGAGTAGTTATATGGACAAGGGACCATATTAAATACCATGACTGGCGAGGTATTGACGGCTTTGAATAAGGATGTCTCAAGATCTTTTTATTTTATATCAAGAAATAGTATTTTATGTAGACAAACCTAAAAACGACATTAGTAACGAAACCGACCTAGAATTGAGGTATAAACATTAATTTGTGTTTCTAATGGGTTTTTCCATAAATAATAAAATTATATAAAGTTAATTTAAAAAGTATATGTATATTAATAATAATACAGAACCAATCAAATTAGTACACCACAACATATTTATTGTATAGGTTTCAAATCATAGCTTATTATTACATTATTTGTGGCACACGTGACTCATTAATTATTTATTATAATTGATAATTAATTATGAAAAATAATGAATGTTCGATAATTTAATTTTAATCATGTTTGTATTATCATTACGTGCCACATAATTATCACATAAAATAAAAAGCCAAAAGACTACTTATAACTAGTCTTTGCCCAAGGCTTCGCGAGTGATGTTTAGGGAGGGGGGGGGCGTATATGAGGTGTCAGGTATGACGTACCTCATATCCTTCGTCGTACCCCTGTAAATGCCCCTTTAAATTTAATTCAACTCTGTAGCATGACCATTCAAAAGTGCTTGTTGAGTCTATTTTAATAAATAACATTTTGATTTTTTTTTTTATTTCTAACGTACGTGTATGAAATACTTCATTATGATCAGTTGCGTAGTTTAAGCGTGACATGCGTAACAAATAAACAAACTCATTTTTGGATCACTACATAGTATAAAACAAAGTCGCTTCCCGCTATCTGTCCGTCCCTATGTATGCTTAGACCTTAAAAACTACACAAAGATGCATCAAAGATTTTGATGCAGTTTTTATGTATATAATACATGCATAATATAGTAGAGAAACACGGGTCATTTTAGAGGTTTCTGGTGTAAAAGGTTTCTGGTCGTAAACACAATTTATATATATTTTACATTGCAAACTCTGGCTGAACCCTACGAGATAGATCAAAATAATGTACTACAGTATTGTACACCTTAAAAAGTCTTAAAAAGTATGCTATGGCATATGTCTATCTACTGGGTAACTTTTACTTTTTACGATAAATAATGGCTTAATTACGAAGTGATTTTAAGTAATACAGCATTAATCCTTATCCAATTAAGTACCTTAAATATATTGTGCATTTAATATAGATCACCAAGGCCTTTTAAAGCAATTTTAATTTAAATGAATGCTTTCAAAGATATAACAGATTTAAAATGCAGAGACATAGCGGTTTTTATTTCTAATGACATAAAGCTGTAAACTTTGTATATAAAGACCTTCTGTATTTAGTATTAGCATTGCGAAGCCGGGGCGGGTCACTAGTATTAAATATCTGCTAGTCGACACAGCTCTGCAGCATTCGTGGTTAAAAAATAATACTGTTAATTGATATGGATACGGATTGTCTGTTGTTTCTTTTTCTATAATTAATTCTTAATAGTTTTTTAATTGTCCGTATATTGCTATTGGATTTGTAAATAAATGATTATAACATCTAAATGTCTGTGGAGGTATTTAGAAGACCATTCCAGAACTGTTATTAACTCATGTACCGTAGTTTATATCTGAGGTTTAATTCAAAACATCATACAAACTCTTTTAAATGAAATAAGGAAAACGAAACGATCATAGTCGGGTCATATCGATCTTGATCGAAACGGTCAAAAATTTTGACAACTTACCGAAACAAATACATTTACGGAGTAACTTTGAAATAACAATAATTTATTATAAAAAAACCCGTTTGCATACGAAGCTTGAATGTTCTAAAACAATTACATACATATATGAGGAAAACATATACCTATATATTCTTAATGTAGGTTTATTGAGTTATTAAAAACGAGAAAGATGGCTTCAAATATCGAGTCGTAGTTAACTTGTAGTTATTATATTATAGTATGCGGACTATTTTGTTGTTAAGCTAATTGCAGTAATTAATATCAATAATTACATTAAATGAATTTTATTTTTATTTAAGAAAGAATTATGTGACGCACGATGATGTACGAGTATCTCCATCACGCCATTATATAAATAAATTACATTTCTGTTATATGTTATCTAAAGGTTACACCTATTATTTACATTTTAGTGATATTTTTTACATTGCCTGCTCTTGAGATAAGAGTGAAATACAAAAACGAGACACAAAAACCGATAGATACGTATTACATCTCCGAAAGTTCAAAGATATAGTACGTATATGTTATATGTATAGTATGTGGATCTTCCGTTGTCTCGAAAAATATTTGAGTATGTTATGATTTTATTATTCGATGTTTGTTTTATCTTGTGACATTCTGACATGATAAAAAAATATGGATTAATCACTACATATTATAAAACAAAGATCCGGTCGTGTGTCTTTGTCAATAAACTATTGCGTTCAGACAAACAGACACCTTTAAAAAAGACTATGAAACCGGAACGGGTTAGGTTAGGTCTATTACATTATGAAACTTAAGAGTTTCTTTTTTCGAATCTTATATTCTAGGTACCAGTATACTTTGGAAAGCTTAGAATATATGGAAAATCATTCTATGACCCAAAGTGAATGAAACCGCGCAGAAAGGCTAGTACTATAATATGATGATATCTTAATGACTGATCTCAGCGACGACGAAATCTCAACGGAGACTAGACTCAAGACTTCATCATCCGATGGGACGGCCAAACCGACACAACCGCAAAGTACAGGCGCAGGACACACAGGAGAGTATACACTCTTCCAGACTCCAGGCTTTTAACGAAAAATGCTATAAAAAAACCCAATACTTGTTTATCGGCCCGACCTGGGGTTTGAACACAGGGACATTTGACTGTCTCGTTCTAGTGCCTAGATATATCTAGGCGAGACAATCAAATATCATTATAGTATAGAACACGGTAAAGAACAGTAAATCAAACTCAAACTCAAATTCCTTTATTCAATATAGAAGCATTACACTTACTTATTGATAGTCAAATTAAACACTACCACCGGTTCGGAAAAGGAAACACCCTGACCTGAGAAGAACCGGCGAAAGAAACTTAGCGGGTCTTTTTTCTTTGTCAAACTAATAATATATATATATTGAATTTGAATAGAAATAGCCAGGAGGCGATCGTTTCATTCCCAAGGTGTGCTACCAATCATAATCTTACTAATTGTATAGTAACCTTCGCACACAAGCGTTCCTTAACAATTTTTTAAATTTGGCAACAGAAGCATTTTGAGCGCTTTCTGCGATCCTGTTGTAGAACCGTATACATTGCTCCACAAGAGTTATTGACTATATGCAGTCGAGTAACTGGAGTAACAAGTTTGTGCTTGTTCCTTGTACCAATGCTATGAGAATCACATTTTCTCATAAAACCATTAATATTTTTCCGTACATACAAAACATTACAGAATATATATTGAGAAGCAACAGTTGATATCTTTAAATTTATACCTTAATGATTCTTTGGCTTCTAGGTTATAGTTTGCGCGAATAGTCCTTCCAGAAATTCAGTTGATTCAACTGGAACCATCGATTCCCCATTGATAAGTACATTGGCTTTTACATTTTGCACATTTGGTGTACTAAATTTTACAATTTTTGTTTTTTATTATTCAGCCTAAGATTATATAGGTACGTTAAACCAGTGCACTATATCAGAGATAGCATTGTTTACATCGTCATTCTGTACCTGTTTTCTATTAATTTTAAAAACCAAACAATACTATTTCATGTTTATTTTTAACAAATATAAAGAAAAACTACTAATTAATTACAATAAGCTATACAATTCGTTACGTTCTTACTTATTGTGCGCACGCGGCTTCTTTTAAGGAAAACAGCCAAACTAATCATCCCAGGACAATGTATTTTATTTGGTTTGCGGTGATATATTATTGTTTCTATGCACGTAAGCAAAGTCGTATCGTAATTGTTTCGATTGTTGGAGAGAAAAAAGAAAAAAATAATATAATTATTTTATTCCATTTGGTCTTTCTAATCATAACAATTCTAGAGGAATTACGTTACTTTGCATGGGTCATTGGTACGAAAATGGCATTGCTGGGAATCTTAAATATATTATGAATTTATTTTATCTATGCTGCATGAAATTATGTTTTTTTTTTATATAGTTGCCATTCAAAACCGTAAAGTAAATCAAAGTCAGTAATTAAAGGAAAATTCGTTGCTTTATTATCAAATAAAATTAAATAGCGTACGGGCAATGAGCCTAACGCTCAAAGACATCGGCTCCGTAGGAAATGCTAACCATTCCTCACAATTAGAACACTGTTGACCAACCCTGGAAATTAAGATTTCTTGTGCCTATAGTTACTGGCTCGCTCAATCTTGATGTTGAATGTTCGGTGGTAGAATATTTGTTAAGTACCTACCCAGATGTTCTTGCACAAAGCCCTAGCACCAAACGTCGTTACTTATGTTGTAAGCATTTTGAACCCCGTTTATTACTCATCAAAAAATAAACCTTCAATTTGAAGTAAAGTAACAGCCTGTTGATGTCCCACTGTTGGGCTAAAACTTCACCACGCTTTTTGGAAACTTGGTAGGTTAGGTATGCAAAACTATCTGCGTTACATTCAATGAGCGAATTTAAATTTTGTTCGAATACGAATTTCCACCGGTGTCCTTTGTGGTCAATATCGTTTTCCGTCTGTAATTTTTAATTTGGACCGATAATTATTGTTTTAAAATTAATATTTTTTTTATAAGTCAGAAGAAAAAATCAGATTTAAATTGATACTTTTTTTTTAAATAAATTTTTGAAGTTGCATTTTTGACTTATTTTGTAAAAAGGTAAAAAAACGTGATAACTCAAAAATGGTTCACTTTTGCATTATGCATAGGGGGGTTAAAATTATTGCAAATAGTCACATCTATCACCTAATAACGGAAAAACGTCGAATTACCAATAACCCTGTATAATAATGTGATATAATTAATTATAACACCCTATGATATAACACCGTAATGGAGGCTAGGGCTACTCGCTAACAAAATTTAACATGACGTTTCGAAATTGCTTTTAGGAATAATTTATATATATAGACATATTTTTGTCATTTTCAGGGTATTCTGGAGAAAGTTGCTTTGCCGGCGACCGAGCGGGCAGCTGTAAGCGTTTATCCAACTGTCCCAGTTTAGTTAGGGAGATTAAAAATGCGGGAAATCCCATGCCAAATTATATAAGAAAGAAACTACAAAATCTGGGATGTGGTTTCGATAATGATGAGCCACTCGTAAGTATTAAAAATGGCGCCTGGTGTTTTAAGAATTTTAAAAATATGTTTAATTTCCATGATATCCTAATATAAAATTTGCATTAAATTATCTATGGCGTTAATATTTGTAAATTTTATAGTAATATATGTTTTCCCATTTTTGTTTTCCTTTTTTCAATGTATTTTGTTTTCATAAACGATTTACTTTACTTTCCGGGGAAGCTAACCAATTACGAAACAAACAATTGTGCTAAGAGAATAATACAAATAGTCGTAGGTACTTCTTACGTAGAATTGGGACACCTTTAAGTTCTACCGGTAACTTGAACTAGATATACTTTCGAACTCTTTATATTTTACTTATATTTAAAGTTTTACATTTTAAGTTTAACTCCTTTAGTGTTCAAATATTAACTAGAAATAAAGTGTTAAAACTTTCAATTTGAATATAACGAAAAATATTTTCAGATTTGCTGTAGTTCATATTCAAATGTCGATGAGAGCGAACAGCAAGATCAATCGTATAACAATCCCAATCCTTGGTCATCGAGACCAGTTGACCAAACAGGTGCAAATGGCAATAAAAATCCAAACCCCATAAATTTTTCACACAATGTTGGAGCCGAAGAAGATAATAATAAAAGGGGCAATGATGACAATGAATCAAGTAACCCCGCACCAAATATACTATATCACCGCAATCTAGATCTTTTGCCAAACGACTGTGGACCGATCGAGGGCGAGAGAGTGTTTGGAGGCAATAGGACTAGACTATTCGAAATGCCGTGGATGGTTCTCTTATCGTACGATTCTGGTAAGGAGTTGTATAAAATCTCACTTTAAACTCATGACCAGTGGTTCAGAACCCTAGGTCCTAACCCAACACACCACGTATTCTACCGACAAGCACCAATATTTAACATTGATGTGTTTCGGTTGGAATGGTGGTGTAAATATATGCAAAAGGATGTTCTTATTCGTTTTTCAGTTGATTCTCTTGGTGCATTTCATTTTAATATTTTTTTATAATCATTTAACAATTGGTACCAATTGTAAATCACTTTTAAAGTGAGACCAATTTATATTTTGTATCAGGAACAATCAATAATGTGTCATTAACACACACAAGAGTATAAAAATTTAAAATGCGTTGATTGTGATTAATATGTTATGATTAATATCATTATAAATCGATAAAGTTATTATATAGGTACTAGTTGTCCCGACAGACGTTGACCTGTCTTGGCTATGATTATTTAATTCAGAGTCGAATAAATACTAAAATAAACAATACTCGTGTAAACTGCTAATAACTATTTTTTTGCGATTTATTCATTATTTTACATTAGCTGCCTGTACATTTCCTACTGCTGGGCTAAGGCGTCCTCTCCCTTTGAGGAGAAGGTTTGGAGCATATTCCACCACGCTGCTCCAATGGTGGTCGATAGACACATGTGACAGAATTTCGTTAAATTTAGACACATTCAGATTTCATCACGACGTTTTCCTTCACCGTCGAGCACGAGATGAATTATAAACACAAATTAAGCACATATAAGTATTATAGTATTACAGTATACAGTATTAGAAAGCATTTAAAAAAAATGAAAGAAATCCGTAGTCTTTCTGTAGCTATGACGGAAATCATTAATTTCGTTTGAATTTTAGTGGATTATGGATTCGAATAACATCACCTCAATAACCATAAGTGTCATAATATCCTGGAAAATCGACGAAATGCTGCGGACATGATGTTATGACATGCTATTTATTCTCTTAAATGTCTTGAATTAATATCTGAAATATTGTAGCTATATGTTCCTTAGACTATTAATTTGTTTAATGTTTCGATTCGATCGAATTATAGAAATAATTCGGTCACATATCGACTTCCATGGCAATATAACAAGCGATTCGACGCTGTCGATCTTTGTTTCACGACTTGCTTTTAAAAAACTTTGATATACGTAGGTAATATAAGGATAAAAATACGCTGTGTGCGTATGAGCCCGAGAGTTTGTTTGTGTTACGATTAACGACCATGGACTTTCCCATTTCCGATTTTATAAACCTATTAAGTTTTATTTTTACAATTTTGTATGTATCTTTATTTATAATAAATATATTTTAGAATTTTAATACAATTCAGTTCAATTCGAATTGTATTAAAATTCTGACGACCTCCGTGGTCGAGTAGTGTGTACACCGGTTTTCATGGGTACGCCACTCTGAGGTCCCGGGTTCGATTCCCGGCCGAGTCGATGTAGAAAAAGTTCATTAGTCTGGGTGTTTGTGGTACCGTCGTTACTTCTGATTTCCATAACACAAGTGCTTTAGCTACTTACATTGGGATCAGAGTAATGTATGTGATGTTGTCCAATATTTATTTATTATTTATTATTATTTAATAATTGTACCGTACTGTTTAACTCAAATTGTATCGACAATTTGAGTATTTTCAGTTCAAGCTGTATACAAAATCGATTTTATATTGAATTTGTATATAGCTTGAAATGAAACAACTCAATTTTATTCTAGATTAAATGACTACCACTTAGAACCACTTCATGAACTATGTTATTATTAAATTACAAACAAATAAGTACATATGTAGCTAGTATAGCTTTACAGTCGCAAAAACTATCGTGTACAATTATATATATATATTTGTAATTCAATTAAACGAACTAAAATTATAAGCTACATAAAGTTATCTCAAAGTCTTAAACAATGCATCATTAAAGTTTTCACGTAGGTATTCTAAAAATAACTTTTTAACCTTAAAATTTCCATTATACAAATTATTTAAAATAAATTTACCTGTGTCGTGTTTAGTTTATGAAAAAATGTTTGTTAAAACAATTTCAGCTCGCGGCATTCGATTAAGTTGTGGTGGTACACTCATCACTCAGTGGTATGTCCTCACTGCAGCGCATTGTGTATCTTTCTTGGGCTCAAAGCTTAAGTTACGAGAGGTCATCTTGGGAGAATATGACACCAGGAAAGACCCGGACTGTGAAAGGAATGAAGGAGAACAGTTTTGCGCACCGAACGTACGAGTAAGTATCTTCTTATCTGAAGCTTTTACGGTTCATAAATTAAAAGATTAGGTAAGAAAATAAGGATTTATTAATAAGGCTTATTTACACATTGTATAGAGCATATTCCAATCACAGGAAAATACATTAAAATAGAATATCAATTACTATTTCTAGTGTTCAAATATAGGAGCTATTAGCAATTCGCATGGAGTATTATGTACATCTAATCTGATAAATGCTTCTTCCCCTTTTTGGATTGGGATATGCTATAATTCGTATTTTTAAATACGAATAATAAAGAGTGTGAACTACTGGGCTTAAAATGGTCTGATACCCTTTTAAGAAGAAATCCTACTGTGGGTTTAGAACTTCATCTTATATATCCTGGTTTTGCCACGTTGTATTCTTAAAGGCCGAGCACGAGAATTATTATAAAAAAAGGAAGACTTTTTACAAATCTATTAAGAAAGGTACAACCAGTATAATACTGGCAAAAGTCAATTTAAATTTTTTTTAACACTAATGACACGGTCTGAAAGCCCCGTTTTCGTAACATGGACCCGATTTTGTTTTCCTTTTGGTCGTTTTTATTGGCTTATTAAGTATGTATGTAAACCCTTGCATATAAACAAAATAGTAATTCGTATTTAAAAATAACTATATTCACTTTAAGGCCTTAAATATGTACAGATAAATATTAAAAATAGCGATTGTACAAACCATGATCGCGTGGAATGGTGGTATTTCCCCGTTCAATCACGATTCCGATCCTTCTACCAAAAAATAAACCAACCCTATGTCACCAATGGCGGCAATATATTCACCATATTCATTCGTGTCAATTTTTACAGAACGTTAGAATAGATTCCGTGCTTCCGCATCCAGGGTATACTCCGAAGACATTAAGAGATGACATTGGTCTGATACGTCTTGCAGAACCGGCAGACTTTTCATTAGGTAAGATACTCGTAATCCAATATTCATTATAATGATCAATTTAACATTGACAAATTTATAAATAAAACTAATACTAACATATATATTCAAAGTTACAAAATGGATTTAAGAATATATTTAAAAGTTTCGCTCCTGTCAAGGTATTCTGTAAGATTAAACTCACAATACTCAGAACACGAGTGAGGTGAGTGAGTGTGTGAGTGAATAAATATACATATATATTTATATATATATGTATATTTATTTATATGATGGTAATGGGTTCAACGCTTGTTTAAAATTATCATTCGTAAATCCTTATATAACATTATTAAGGTAGGCCAGAAACACAGATATCTGAGTCAGGATTTTGAGAAAATATAGGTTGTGTTACAAAATAGAAGTCATACATGATGGTATTGTACGACTCATGACACGAAGCTCCGGAGTTTGCTTTATAATCGAACATAGTTTTCGCCTTTTTAATCAACTTTTTTATGAATCAAGATAGCTTACATACCTTCACATAGATGATTTAACGAGGGCATGCATTTAAGGTTATGGTAAAAGTCACATACACATAATTGTAGCCACAACGATTTGCAACAAATTATATCTTTACAAATTTTCCGTACAATTAATAGTTTCGGAGATATAGTAAAAAATACGTTTCCACCCCTTTTTTCAAGATGGCGGGCGGGGACAGAGGCCACAAACTTGGAGTTACGGTTGTTTTGACCTCCCTTACATGTCTTACAAATAAAATCGCGTCCTCTTGAAAATGTTCAGTTTGACCCTATAATTGTAACATTTCAACTAAATAGTTACTGATAGGATATGCTTATAAGTGTGTAATGACTGATTACGCTTAAAAGACGATGACATATATTTTTGGAACAATTTAAATTTTTTAATTAGTTGTGTGTGTACTAGTGATTTTTTTAATTTTCATTGTAACAAATATTAATATATAAATATTTTTAATAAATGTAACAATTGTATAGTTATTTCTTATTCATAAACAGTTTACTATAATTACATTTAAGACTATTTTTTTCTCATATACCTACATCAATTAATTTGCAGATAGTATGAAACCAATCTGCCTACCAAAAACTCCAGAAATTCTATCGCAGAAACTAGAAGGGTTGCGAGGAGTGGTGGCTGGTTGGGGCGCCACAGAGGATGGACTGCAATCGCCAGTACTACTCAGTGTCGATCTGCCCATAATCTCTAACACAGAATGTCAGAATATTTATAACGGGTAAGTTTTAAGACATTAATACAGTGACGTAATGGTAAATAAATATATATTCTAGTCTATTTTTAAAAACTACATAGAGGTGACGGATTAAAATAAGACCAAACTCTCTTGAATTTTCATGAGCTTAATCTGTTTTAATAATTAATTTAATGTTCGGGTTTCTTACAGAAAATATCATTTGGGAACCTGACCTTCTATAAAGTTCTTACATGCATATATGTATCTATAAACCCTTTGTTGTTGTTGTTGTTGTTTGTAGCAAAAAATATGATATTAAAAAATTTGATATATAAGAACAAAAGGTTTTAAATATAATATTGAATATTGAAATCTTATTAAGTATAGCATCGCAGAATTCGGATAAATTAGAGCCTTCATAAGCGTAGTTTTGACATTCGCTGAACTTACACAGCTAGGCTGTCTCGTAAATAGGCAATAATGCCAAGACTATATACTATATAGTCAGTTTCTTAATTAGTTTACACTGAAAAACAAATATGTATCATTAGCACTCTGCTTGATATTGATACGACGTTATCACAAGATCTGTAAACAATTTGATATATTATAATAAAGACTTCACTGTAAAATTATAATTAACGTGCTCATAACTTTACCAATCCGCCTGTTTGTATTTTTTAGCAACCGTATCAGTTTGATTTATTTTGATTGATGACTTTTATTTTAAATATAATTTTTTTGCTATAAACGCGTTAAATATTTTATGGTTTTCAGTATTCGTGATTTATTAAGTCTCAAGATCGCTATAAATTATAATAGTTATTCAAATATTAAATACATATTTAAAGTTACTTAATATATTAGGTACATACAATAATATTATATTTTGTATCGAATGGATATATTCTGTTATTACATATTATTGTTTTTATTTTCATTTTAAAACTGTTTAAAATATTAATAGGAAAACCGCTTTTTATCATGTTTTTATAGAAACTATTTCACATAAATATTAAATTGAATATACTACTTTGTCTTATGGGTTATGTACGATTATCACTATGTCTAAGTCTTGTTTATGTAGTTGTTATTAACACTATACTCTGATTATTACTGCACAGTCGCCCCGCATAGACCTTACTCATAGCCAACTGGGTTAATGTCCATTATTATTGATTCCTAATCAAAGATAATAAGATTTAGACATAGACAATTTTACTACTCCTTACTAACATACATATATATATATATATATATATATTCGTAATGGGGTATTCATGGAATAACACAGACTCGCCATAGACAAAAACTATAGTTTCATAATCACTAGTACCAGTAGTGCGATTCTGTAAGAATTCACATCGTATCTCACTTGTGAAATGTTGAGAACCGACTTATGTTGATACGTGATTTTGATACGTATTGTGCAAGCCAGTCTGGGTAGGTACCACCCACTCATCAGATATTCTACCGCCAAATAACAGTACTCTGTATTGTTGTGTTCCGGTTAGAAGGGTGAGTGAGCCAGTGTAATCACAGGCACAAGGGACATAACATATTAGTTCCCAAGATTGGTGGCGCATAGGTGATGTAAGGAATTGTTAATATTTCTTACAGCGCCTTTGTCTATGGGCGATGGTGACTAATTACCATCAGGTGACCCATATGCTCGTCCGCCAACCAATGCCATAAAAAAAGTATATTCTTTGATTTATATAATGTTTATAGTAAAAGTCGCGTATCGCTTTCTGTTCTTCAGGCTCTTGTTCTGAGATGATGCTCCACAGTTCCTAGTTGTTTCGATTTACGATCATATTTTACTTTTTGGTTAGAACGCGTGCATCTTAACCGATGATTTCGGGTTCAAACCCAGGCAGGCACCACTGAATTTTCATGTGCTTAATTTGTGTTTATAATTCATCTCGTGCTCGGCGGTGAAGGAAAACATCGTGAGGAAACCTGCATGTGTCTAATTTCAACGAAATTCTGCCACATGTGTATTCCGCCAACCCGCATTGGAGCAGCGTGGTGGAATATGCTCCAAACCTTCTCCTCAAAGGGAGAGGAGGCCTTTATCCCAGCAGTGGGACATTTACGGGCTGCTAATGCTAAAAAAATTAACAACTCTTATGTTCTTATCTTTTAGTTCACCAGAGATATATGACACACAATTATGTGCGGGAGGAGTACCAGATAAGGATTCCTGTGGTGGTGATTCCGGAGGTCCTCTCCTATACCCTGGCAAGAATAAAGGCGTAGGAGTCCGATACATTCAGCGAGGTATCGTGTCGTACGGATCAAAACGGTGTGGAGTCGGTGGATATCCGGGAGTTTACACAAGAGTCGTGAATTATATGGACTGGATATTAGATAATATAAGCGACTAAAAAGTATTTGACGAAATAAATTAGCTATGTAACGTCCAAAGTACATGGAAATCTGTAATATAATTTAACTATTACATTAGGTATGTGGCTATGTTATAACTTTAACCTAGGACTAATATTTAAATAATAATAATTTTGCTCAAATAGTGTTTTTCAAATTAAAAGTATATTGTAATATCTTATTTCTAATTAAGAAAGTGAGATAGTAAGCGATCATAAGAATGCACACTTATGTACGTATATTGATAAAAACAGGGCCGGATTTAAGAGAAGGAACTACCAAGGAACTTCAACTAAGGTTTTCTAAAAAAACATAATTCCGACGAGTTAACAATATATCATCTATAAATATATTATTGAAAAAACTGAATGGCAGAAATGGAATCGTTCAAATGAAATTAAAAAAATAATTGGGGCCTCCACTCCTCTGTCCTAGGGCATGCACTCCTTTCTAGGCCAACCCTACTCTAATGATAACAGCAGTAAGATTCATGTTATAAAAAATAAAGTTATCATTTGATTTCAATTCTGATGATTTATTAAGAACACAACTACGAACAAATATAACACCCTGTCAATATTATACCAGCCAGTAAAGCATTAATATGAGGATTAGGAGGATTCAAACATTTTTAACCAGCATACTCTTTCCACAAACAATATATATATATATATATTGTTTGTGGAAAGCATACTCTTTCCACAAACAATATATATATAGAGTATGCTTTCCACAAACAATATATATATATATATATTGTTTGTGGAAAGAGTATGCTGGTTAAAAATGTTTGAACAAGACTGTTTGCTACCATGCTACTTAAAGATTTGTTTTTGTTTAAAATTATATTTACAGTTTATTTCAAAACCTAAGCGACTGATATTATAGAAAATATTATAAACTCTGCTGTTGAAAAATGTATTTTAATATTTAAATAAAATCTTAATATGTCTTTAATATATATTTTGTTTCAATAAGTCTTTATTGTAGCCCACGAAGCTATGCTCCATATTGCGTTATAATTGCCTGCTCAGGCAACAGAGACTTTATTGTGGCATAGGTAGGATGGAAAAACAGGCCCCCTCAAAGCCACCTGCCGTATTCCTTACATCGTCAATGTGCCAACAATCTTGTGAACTAAGATGTCATTTTTTACTGGCACACTTATCCTTCAAACCGGAAACCAACAATGCAAATACTATTGTTTATTAATATGTGATGAGTGGGTGGCCTAGGTCCCTCACGCCAAAAAGATTTTTAATCTTCTGGGGCGCTCTACAGTTGTTCAAACGGACGATGGACTTGACAAGGCACTCTTCAACGTGTGGGGGTTGTTTTTTGCACCCCTGCACTCCATCTGGCGAGACATCGATACGAAACATAATATTCAAAATCGAAGAGACGAAAATTGTTTTCATAATTAAAATCCAAATATATTTTATTCAAGTAGGCTTTTTCAAGCGCTTTTGAATTAAATTAAAAGTAGAACTATATTAAACGTACAGCTACTACCGATTCGGAACGTAGATTTCGTTTCCATACCCCGCGAGCAAATGTCATTTTATACGATATAATATACCTGAGATTAATGCTAAATTTGATAAAAGCGTAGTTCGAAACCGAAGTTACCAATCATATTCGTTTATTGACAAAGATTCGATTATGTGACTTTGCTATTAAAAAGCTCTTAAAGATTTAAAAATTAATTCATCATTATTAACAGACAATTTTGAAGTACTGAAACAAAATTATTATGTATAATAAATAACACATAAAACTTGCTTAAAATTTACTTTGTGGTAGGGCTATGTACAAGCATGTCTGGTTATGTACAGCCCACTCAACGGATATTCTACCGCCAAATAGCAGTATTCAGTATTGCTGTGTTCTGGTTTGAAGGGTGAGTTACTGACACAATGGACATAACATCGTATTGCCTAAGTTTGATGGCGCATTGGCGATGTAAGGAATGGTTATTTTTTGTAATAGTACCATTGTCTATTTTACCATCAGATGGTCCATTTGCTCGTCCGCCTACCTATATTATAAAAAAAGGTTTATAATAATTACAAATGATATAAAAAAATGTTTTATCTCATAAATATGTATATAAATAAGGAAAATGCAAACACATAACAAATAAACAATCATTAGTGCAATACGATCGCTTCTCTAGAGACTAAAAATAGTTTTTAAGTCACGTTATCCTTCTGAGGCTAGACAACCTGCAGTCACCTTACTCTGCATTTATTGAAGGAGTTTATACGACTTGGTGTAAAATATAAACAGTACCATAGATAAATTCAAATAATTTTTTTTTATTAATATTAGTTACGATGCCCGATGAGCTAGTGTTGATAACCCAGCTCAGCTCAGATAATCATTTTACAAGCATTTGTATATATCACATTTATATATTACTAGCGACCCGACCCGGCTTCGCACGGGGGCAATGCTGATACTAAATATACTACAGAATGTCTTACAACGTTCACGGTTTTTCAGAAATTAGACAATACAAACCTTCGAAAATATTCATTTAAATTACATAGCGCCATATTGATCTATATTCAATGCACAATTTATTTAAGAAACTTAATTGGATAAGGATTAATGCTATATTGCTTAAAATCGCTTTGAAAATAATCCTTTATTTCTCGTAAAAAGTAAAGGATAAAAACATAGTTGTTGTGGGTTATCCCTAAAAGATAGACATATACGAATGCAGACTTTTTTGAAGATCTTTTTAGGGTGTACAATACTGTAGTACATTATTTTGATCTATCTCGTAGAGTTCAGCCAGCGCTTGCAATGTAAGCGCAAAAAATGTGTTAACGATATAACTTTAGAAACCTCTAAAATTAGCAGTGTTTAGCTTCTATATTGTGCATGCGTTTATACATATAAGCCTTTCTCTTGAATCACTCTGTCTATTAAAAAAAACCGCATCAAAATCAATCAAGAAAGGTTTAACTGCAAGGTTTAAAAATCCGATGTCCTTCACGTATGCTTATGGTACTAGATTTATAAAAACGATAAGTTTATTGAGTGGTAGTTATATTAAAGAGCCTACTTGAATTAAGAATATTTTGACGGATTTTGATAATACAATTTTATTAATTTATTATGTATTTGATAAAACGAGATGGTTTTGCTATTTTTGATGTTTATTTTTCCAACTCTTTACGCATAAACATTTTTTATTTAATTGTTGTTATTTTTGAATAAAATTATATGTAAATTTATTCAAGTGTTTAAGTTTAATAACATGGGTTCATGTTCCGAATAGTGTCAAAAACATATTTCTCAAGTCTGTAAGTATGATGAGTATAATAATAGGCCGGTGGCTACAACACGTGAATCTCAAACATAAGAGTTGAAGCCTGGGTCAGCGCCACAGCTGTTTTACTGACATTCCAGTTTATAATCGATTTCGTGATCGGCGGTGAAGGGATCATCAAAGTCAAGGGATATTGTGATCCGCATGTATTTGCCGGATTAAATTGCTACATGTCTATCTACCAACATGCATTGAAATAACTCCATACACTCTTTACTACAGAGAAAAATAGTGTACCATTTATTTGAAATTAACAAATTGTGTTGACTTCGCCTTACCTCTAGTAAACTCTTTCCTTGCACATGTCATTCCTCTCTGTGATGGTTTTTTTTTTCGGTTTCCATCTTGCTTAGCAGCTCGGACATCCATCTTCAGTTTTTATTATAACAAACATCTCCCGCTTCACACGCATTTTTTTTTATTCCATTTCTATTGTGATAGCTTGATAATATATATCATAATTTGCCTCAAAGTAAATACCTCCTCTAGCTTCAAGATAAAATGTCTCAAATCCAATTGAAAACAAATATTAGCGATTCAAAAAAAAATCTCTTCAACTTTGCTCTATTACGAATATAGATTTTATATATATTCTGTTGTTCTTAACCAAATATTCCGATAAAGTAATATTGGATACGCAACAAATCTTGGAAAATCCATTAAAAAGTATTAAAATATTTAGTGTCTCTTTTATTAATCATAATATTATTAATGATGGTGGATGTCAACATGTCATCAGTCATTTTTACAAAATGCGACATCAACAAAATCAAATTGATATAATTTCGAAAATTTATGTAGAATATAGATCACGTTTGGGATTGTAATGAGTGTCTGCAAGCTATCTTGTACGAGGGCGAACATTGGACCAGACACAACACAGGATGAAGCGGTGGAAGGAAGTTTGTCGCAGAAAACAGTGACTTCAGACTTGGTGTCAATCAATACAAGATCCAGCCGTGGTTCAGATCAGACGCGGTGCTCTAGAGCACCATCAAATGTTAATACGAATATGTTTTCACGTATATATAAGAATAAATTAGTCGTCTAAGCTTGTAATAGCCTATTTAAATCACAGGAGGAGACAACAAATAAACAACGTTGCTATTGATTAAAAGTCGAGATCTTTAAAATAAAATTAATGTGTATATATATATTTATATATAGTCTTTTTTATATGAAAGGTGACAAACGAGCAGGATGCTCATCTGATGGAAAGTGACCAAGGACATCTGCAATACGCTTGCAGATGCGTTGCCGGCATTTAAGGAAAGAGTACGCTCTTTTCTTGAAGGTTCCCAAGTCGTATCGGTTCTCAAAAACCGCCAGCGAAAGCTGGTTCCAGAGATTTGTTGTACGATTCAGAAAATGTCTTAAAAATCGCGCTGTTGTGCATTTACGGTCATCTAGTGTATTGGTAAAGTGTTGTATTATATAAAAATATATCAAGCAAGAACTTTTTGTAGTGCATTATGCACATGCATAACAGAGATATTAGCAAATTGCACGGAATAGGTAAATATAAGATTTGTTTTATATACTCCTCCTTCGATTAGAGTAGGATATATAATTGTGTTGCCGTATTTATCGATGTTTAAAGTTCTGATAGGTATAATTGAATCATCAGTATCTTTACTCATACGCTCTACTGCTTCGTAAGTTCCTTATGTATCTTTAAAAAAGTTGAGAAACTACAAATAACTATAGCAACGGGCTAATACTGAGAATTATCTGAAAGATCTGGCCTAAGTTCTCGGGTTGTACATGTACATGGTGGTAGGGCTGTCCCTCTGGATAGGTGCCATCCACTGATGACATTCTACCGCCAAATAGCAACACATATTTAGTATTGGTTTGAAGACTGAGTGAATTGATTGCATTGGCGATATTAATATTTCTTAGAGTGCCAATGTCAATGACTCATCATCAGATAGCCAATTGCTAGATTGCCTACCAAATTAAAAAAAACCAGCTGTAGCCTTATAAGCCAGCTTTTGTGATAGTAAAGTATATGTAAAATATTTATGTACGTATATATATATTTAGTTTCCTAAAGATCTTTCAAAAACTAACTGCGATGTTTTCTATTTCAGTTATCAAGTAGGATTAAACAAAAACTTATGATCATATGGAAGAATGCTTACAATCTGTGGAAAACAACCAACGACCCGTTTCACTGGCAACTTTTGAAGAGCGTTGTAATGTTTACATTGGGCCTTAAACTTTTCAATGACCTCAGACGACATATGGACAAAAATTCTTAAACACGCCACAAACGGAAATTAATAATCACAACATTATTATTTAAAATAAATTTCATATTCATTCAGTTATTTATGTAAGTCACTTTATAATAAACCAAGAAAAGCAAACCATATATACTCGTAATAATGAATTTGAATAAACTCTTAGGTTATTAAAGTAGTTTTAGTCGATTTATTTTGTCAAATATATATTATGCATAGTATATATTATCTTTTGCTAAATGGGTTTTTCCACAATGAAAAAACAAATATATTTTTTTCGACAGCTTCTCGTACACAGTCAGCATTGTTGAGCAATTTCTTATCCGTTACATAAAATAAGGCCACGGCTATTTTGCTCCGCCCTACGATAAAAGATGAACTGCAATTTTGTGTATAAAGTATTCAGATGTATGAAGTATAGGTACGTCTGAGGAATTTCAGAATTTCATAAAAGCGTTATGAAAAATAAAAGATTTTATCAAAAAATTGTATTTACTTAGATTAATTACTTTATATATAATACATTTGTTTAAATTATAACGTCGTAAAATTCGTATTATGAGTATGAATACGAAATAGACACAGCGATATTATATCCATCGGGCAATAAAAAACCCGTTTGGAACTGTGATCAACACTTTTATCATTTAAAAAAACGCAATAGACCAAGAGCCTGTGTCCGTTCACAAAAGGTTTTTGTGTAGATTTTATACTTTTTGCTATGATATTGTTGGGTTTTTATTTCGACTGAGTAAAATTAACGTTTGGACTTCATAATACATTTTAGAATTATTATAACAAACAGTAATGAATTAATGTTTATTATAATTAGTATAGTTTCAGAAACAAATATGAACCATAATTAATATTTTATGAGTTCCATAGCCAATAACAAAAATTGAAATTTGTATGGTTATTGAATATCATCCATATTTAGAATTTCACGTCAAAACTGTAAATATATATATATATATATATATATATATATATATATATAAATACAACTTAACAAATAACAGCTAATTTTTTATTAAAAGGACTCTTCGAACTTATGTCAATTCTCTAAATTTTTTTTTGTACATTTACTTACCCTGTTAGCCCGATATGCGTAGCCTATCGTTATTATTTAATAGTATAATGATCGCTTTATTATTATTAGAGGCATAAACTCAATTCGTACGTAGGTACTCATACTCTGTCATACTCTGTTCAATTGGTATATAATTCTTGACCGAATAGTGATTGCGGCAACGTTATTTTTCGATTATCGATTCGATTATTGACACTTTTATTTGAATGTACAATATCGATTTTTGCCATTTGAAAAAAAGGTGGAATTTCTATACCTAATCATTATTATTATTAAATAAAAATTAATATAAATCTGACGCTTTTTTAACTCATAATTCGATTTATGATAAAAATAAAGTATTTACATGTTTGTCAAATAAATTATGGACACATATATAAGGGGCTTACAAAATTGTAACTCACCGTTTGTTGTTAAGCTAGGAGTAGTGAAAAAGGCGATGTTTATCTTAATTTTTATGATTATTATTAACGGATTGGGCACATATCTTTCGACGTTAATAAATTCATGCAAAAACTTGTCATCAGATTAGGTCCATATCGGAAGACGGCGTATAGTACACATGTATTAAAGTATATTTTACTTTTCAATAAATATATAATTAAGTTTATTTTACGTAAATACATATTTACTGTAATAAAATTTTGAATTAAAACACAAATCTAACAACTTATAGCCTTCTGACATCCTGCAATATATATAGGTTTATAAGATTATTATTTATATATTTATATTTAAAATGTCAAATATTCTTTTTTTTAAGTATACAATTACGATATTGTTGTGTGTGTATGCTTGTACATGTGCTTTTATTACGCATTTAAATTTATTACGTAATTTGAAATAGTTACGTTCTAAGGCTGACGTCAAAAAGTTTTTAACCAAATGGACAAAACAAATATAAAATAAGCTGAACAAAATCATATCACAGCATCAGTTAATAAAGCTGACGTGCTGACGTGGTAGCGATTCCAGACTTTTTTATTTATCATTTACTGAATAACTTAAGAGCTCGACTCATTTCGCTAATAAATGAGGAAAAGTTTCATTATATCTTAACCTAACTTTATAAAAAAAACTACTAAGTAGTTTTTTTTATACATAAACTACAAGATGCAGAGAGTTTCGTAGAATGTTTTCACGCAGTTTCACTTGTTTTAAATTTTGAGTTTTAACTTATTAACAAGTATGAATTTAATGTTTCATTTACTTTAAACATGAAAAACACTACTACTACTGAATAAATAAATTATTTAATTTATAGCCAGTATCACTCGAGATTATATAAGAATTCTAACAATACACCATAAAACCAAATCTGTTAGATGATGTAAAGGGTATCGTAGGATAAAAAACCCACCTAAGTACTTGAACTCTGAAAACACACACTCCTTTTTGGGCAGTCGTGTAAATGCGTTGAAATAAGCCGCAAGCATATATCACATTAGTGAAGTACATGCTAACACAAGTACATATAATATGAAGGAATATTTCCATTCGCTACTGTTTGAAAAATATATTACACTTTATAGGAAATGCCATGGCATGAAATATTACTCAGAACCGTACTAAGTCACAACTAGTATTTTACAATATAGGTACGAGTAACGAGTACTTAAATGACGATTCCCATTTTAAAATAGCCAATTATATACAAAGTATAAACTTTATTTGAAAATCAACACGAGAACCATTACGGACATTACATACAAGAGGAAAAGAAACAAAAGTACAACTAGCTCTTGTATTATAAGCAACGACGCGGAAAGTACAAGAAAACCTCGTGTCGTATCAGATGAGCTTAATGTCGTGACGATAAACCACGCTCGCACGGCTTGTCTGCAAACAGAAGCCTCTTGTTATTAGTGTTAGTGTTTATAATTGTGATAACCTTTAGTGTCGAATAATAAGCAATCAGTCGCTTGGTCAGTCTCGCGTCTGACAGTACGCTCGTTTATTTATAAGCGACATTACAACACAAATGGATGTCATGTGCAAAAACATTATCTTCGTAAGTTCTCTCGCGGTGTTGTCAAGTGTCCTCGCTAAAGGTAAATACGAATATTATATTATTCAAATATTTGAAAGTCTTATTTAAAAACCATATAATGTACGAAACAGTGAAATCGTTAAATGTAGAATGATAATGTCGTTATAATTGATGAGTTTATTGTTATGACGTCGTTTATTTATTGAAGAATTTCAAGTATTTGTAATATTTTGAACGAATGAAACGAAGCAAAATGTATCTTTATGTTGCACAGTTTTTTATGCAGTGTGTTAATGGCGATTAGTGAGTTAAAATTACTGTTTAATGTAAAGGTACGTATGTAGATACCTACTTACTTGTTAATCTTAGCATTGATTTTGTTATTTAATATTTATTTGCATTTGCTAGTATATTATTGAAGATTATGTTCGACTGGATTTTGCTCCTCTTTCAAAAGAATATGTATTTTTTATCTATATTTTATTTTACAATGTTTTATATAAAATAAGGTAAAGTAATACTATTGGTCTCTCCCAAGAAACCTCGTTATAATAGGTTTTTATCCGTGTACATACCTACCTAGAGAACAAACATGAAATATTCTTAATTACATGCGTATAATAAGAACACTGTTTTGAATAAACATTAAATACCGTATTTATACTTGCAATTCATACAAGGATATATTTTAATAAATGATATTTGTAAATATGTTAAGTAAATTATATTGATACTCGTTTACTATATGTTTTACAATTATTAAATTAAAAATATTAAAATTTGACCAAGTTTTTAGTTGAATGTACTTAAGGAAAACTTGGTTATTAATGAAACTGATTCTGATAACATAAAGTATAATAAACGCTATCTCGCTCTCGCGTATAGTATTAGTAAAGAAAGGAAATGTTTTAGTTCTGTCAAATTGATTGAAACGAAGAGTTTTTTTTTTTAGACCACAGAAGCAAAGAATGAGAAACGACGTTTTTATAGAACTCTGTTTTTTTTTTGTTTCATAATTTAGTAACATCCACGGGCTCACACTTGCCCGTGTCTTTTTACATTAATACATTTTGGCGTTTTATATTATTACATTATTAGTGAACAGCAGCAGATCTTCGCTGGACTTCGAGCTAGTGGGTCTCTATCATTCATTTCATGAATAAGCATTTGTATCATTAGTATGTCTTCGTACTCAAGGATAGGTATCATTAGTTGGTTCTTAAAATGTAACCTTAGATAAATTAATGAATTGACGTACGAAGATTGTGAATCATTATAGATTTTCACTTTTTGAGTTAAAAACACTATTACGATGGTACTCCATTGATGTCTAAAAGAAATCGGTAAAAAAAAAAACGATTTATGAATAATTTACATAGTTGTACAATTGTGCTCGGGAAAAACACACGTATAAAAATCATTTCATTCCTTGTAAAAAACATTCGTTAAACTCTACACGGGAAAATATAATTAGAGAGATACCTTAACCTCAAAACCGCTCCAAGTTTACCGTGTATCGTACAATTGTTCGTCTTTGTTTTATACCTAAATAACTTTGGAGACATCTTAATATTTTAAATTAATGAATAAAGTCCTAACCTAAGCGAACACACGGCCAAATTTACATGTGAGAAATGCGTTAGAATTATAATTAAACAGAAACGTAGGCGATAACACAGGCACTCTCTGTCACTCACCACTCGGCGGCATGGTGGAAACCCGAGGATGGTTTTAGTGGGTAGAAAGCGTGCCCTGGCACGGGGCATTAGTTCCCGGTTGAGTCCCACATACCCGTCCCGGTCCCCCGACCGGGCGGCATGCGTAAATGCATTTCCTCCTCGTTAAACAAAAAAAAAAAAAGGCACTCTCTGTCAAACGCGGCGGCCGAAAATTCAGTTGCAGGTCCAACTTTTAGCTACTAGTATAAAGCCAATGGTATATTCTTGACCTAAACCACGATTCGAACTTTAGGCCACGAGACATAAAGCCTTTTAAGCTAGCCGCTTGGCCCACGAGGTGTAAACTATAAACTTTAAAATATTTGTAAACCTGCCCCCTTTCACTTTTGAACCAGTCTCGGAGGAAACTGTTAAGAGGAATGTCCGATCTATCTCCACAAAAGCCATCGGTAGCGATAATCTAAGCCTGTATATGATACTTCCTGTGTCGGAGGATATTGCACCTGTGATCACTCACATTATTAATTTCTCACTTTCGTGCAATATCTTCCCAACACTTTGGAAGAACGCCTACGTTATTCCGCTACCGAAGACCACCAATCCTTCCTCTTGTTCTCAATACCGTCCCATATCTATACTGCCAATCCTATCAAAAGTCCTAGAATCTATAGTTCACAAACAACTGTACTCCTACTTTACCATCAACAACCTCATGTGTCCTTTCCAATCCGGTTTCCGTCCATCTCACAGCACTGTTGGAGCACTGCTGAATATAACTGAGGACATTCGGTATGCTATGGATAACACCAAGCTTACTGTAATTGTTCTTTTAGACTTCAGCAGTGCTTTTAACTCTGTAGATTTTGACATTCTTCTTGGTACCCTCCGAGCGGTTAATATTTCTTCCTCTACCATTGATTGGTTTCACTCTTTTCTTTTCGGGCGCCGGCAGTGCGTGAAAACAGAAAATTCATCGTCTGATTGGTCTAACTTATCTGCCGGTGTTCCTCAAGGCGGCATACTCTCTCCACTTCTCTTTTCTGTTTTCATTAATAACATTTCACGTGTCATCTCTTCTCCCTTTCATCTGTATGCAGATGACTTACAGCTGTATCGTCATTGTCAGTTGAGTGAGTTGTCTGAGACTGTTGACTGCCTAAACGAAGACCTTTTGGCTGTTCAGTTATGGGCCAAATCTTATGGCTTACTGGTTAACCCTGCCAAATCACAAGCAATGATCATTGGTAGCAGTAGGCTAAGAAGTAAAATTGACTGGCCATCTGTGCCCTGTATCAAGTATGGGGTTCCAATAGCCTATCATGAAAACGTAAAAAACTTGGGCCTGATCATTGACTGCAACATGTCTTGGACGTCTCATCTCAACGATATTAGTAAACGTATGCATTTCACGTTTCACTCTCTCAAACGTCTCCAATATTTTCTCCCTTTCAACACCAAAATTATGCTCGCTCAATCTCTTCTTCTCCCTATTCTCGACTACGCTGATGTTTGCTTTCTGGATGTGACAGAGGAACAGCTTAATAAGTTAGAGCGCTTACAAAATCTTGCTATTCGCTTTATTTTCGGGCTACGTAAGTACGACCATGTGTCTCTTTTCCGCGCTCAACTTAAATGGCTGCCTATCCGATTTCGCCGTGATATGCACATCCTTTCGGTCCTTTTCAATATTCTCACAAACCCTAATATTCCTGAATACCTCAGCTCCCGCCTCAACCTGCTTCCTCCTTCAACCCGCTCCAGGCGTTCTTGCATCACTACGATGCTCGATGTGCCTCGGAGTAACAGCAAATTTCGACTTCAGTCGTTCACAGTACGAGCTCCGCTTCTATGGAACAAACTTCCTAAATACATACAGGACAGTACTACTATTGATATATTTAAAAAACGATTAAGACAGCATTTCCTGACACAAGTTTACCCTTCATCATAAACTTTGATATTAATATGTGTGTGTATCTATGTATATTATATATTTATTTATATATATATATATGTGTATTGGTGTATATATTTATATATATATGTCGGCGCAGCAATAACACCAGATGTTTAAGAACACGTGCATCTCGGCTCGGAAACAACAACAGGTGTTACCAAACACGTGCAAGTGCAACAAAAGTTGTTTACAATCGCTTATCGCTCAACAAATCAGGCGAGGTGGGGGACGACCTGATATAAGCCGACGTACTAGGCGGCCGGGCACCTTTTGAACGATAGCACTAGCTCCGTTCACACCTCTTAATTGTGATATTGGTCACTCCTGAATTGTTTCTAGCTTAAGTTGTTTTCTTATTAGTAAATTAGTAAAATTAATAATAATTTGTTAAAGTGGTTAAGTTTCTTTAATATTAAATTTGTTGATATTAATGTTTTTCCAATTAATAGTCAAAGTAGTTAAATTTGTCGAATACTAAATTACTAATTTATGTTAAATTCGTGATTTTAATTTGAATTATTAAATCTTAGATTGTGATTTATTATAATTTATAATTATTATTTTTAACTATCAATTATTTTGTAATAAATTGCCTTTTCTCATTATTTTTGGTAGTTTTCAGTAGAATTATGCCTGGGGACGAACGTCCATGTTCACCTATTTTACAAAACGTTACGGCCTCAGCCGAAATCAGAAGTGGGATGGACCTTGGGAACTCTTCAGGTCCATCAGCCCGCACAGAAGGAAATGGAAATAATCAGGCTCTGTCTGCTTTGGCCAGTATTATAGAGAACTTAACGCGGCAACAACAGTTAAGTATGGATGCTAATCGAGAATTTCTAGCAGGACTTCTAAATCAGGCTGTGGCTCCAACAAAACGGCCGCGACTCAGCGATATTTATATCGCATCATTTGACCCAGACGGCGATGTACCAATACGGGACTGGTGCGAGCATGTAGATAGGGCAAAGGATCACTGGCAACTAACTGATTATGAGGTATGTACGAAAATAGCTGGCTTACTTCTAGGGCGTGCCAAAACTTTGGGAGAGACATGGTTAGTAAAATCACCAATATGGTCTGAAATGCGAGAAGCATTAATTCAAACATTTGAACCAGAGGCACGATATTCTAACGATATAGTGAAACTACGAAACTTTAAATTCGATATGTCAAATCCAGCTGATTCAATTACTAAGGCTTGGAGTATATGGAAAAGAGTCATCAGTGGTGATAAAGACAAGGATGCGGTAGAAGCTGTAATAGGCTGCATAGACAATGAGTTTATTCGACTTCGTTTGTTGTCTAGTAAATGTTCCTCTGTGCCCGAGTTGATTTCTGTTGCAGCTACGATTAAACAGCGAGAATTTCGACAAGGCGAGCCACCTGCCAAACGACCGAGATTAAGAAACAATAGGGACGACACCGTGCTTTGTTTTAAATGTGGTAAAATGGGACATGTACAAGCCAATTGTAACAAAGGTGATAAGAAAATTACTGATCCGAAACCTTTGCTTAGCACAACTACTACAAGTGAATCCCTGAGCCGAACTGAACGCCCTAGGCCAACGTGCAGCTACTGTAATAAAATTGGCCACACCGAGTCTGTCTGTTTTAAGAAAATGGGAGATGAAACCGAAAAGGTTAATTTAGCCAGGGAACAAGAAGAAATTTTAACTCCAATGAACGTCAATATTAATAATTGCAAATTTACAGCGTTTTATGACAGTGGTGCAGCTCGTTCCTTAATAAGACGTTCCGTCAGCCAATCTGTTCCAGGTAAACGAGAAGATTATCCTTTAATGCTTAAAGGTATTGGCAATGACAGTATTCCAATTTTGTCCTGCCAGAGGATCAATGCGACCTGCGATATAAATGGCATTTTTGTGGAAGTTGCCTTTCACATTGTCGAAGACCATGAAATACCCTGTGGTCTATTGATAGGCGCAGAAATAGTGAAGGGTACAGGCTTAACCGTGGTCATAACTGAGGCTGGTGCTACGATAATGAGACAGTCAACCATTCTTAATATAAATGTGATTGAAGACTCCTTTACAGATTTGGACACTGATTTGACGGATGCAAATGAAATATGTGAATTAAAAAAGGTACTATCAAAATACAGCGAGATATTTACTACAGGTATTCCAAAAAAACAAGTTACCACAGGAAGTCTAGAAATTCAGTTGAAGGATCCAACTAAAGTAGTGTCAAGAAGACCATTTCGAATGGCCCCAACTGAAAGACAAAAATTAAAAGATATTATTAATGAATTAATAGGTCATGGAATAGTCAGGGAAAGTACTTCGGATTATGCTAGTCCTGTGATTCTTGTGAAGAAGAAGAATGGGGAGGATCGAATGTGCACTGACTACCGAGAATTGAATAAAAATACTGTTCCCATAAAGTTTCCACTACCAATAATTTCAGATCAAATTGACAGGTTGTCAGATGCCGCCTATTTCATCAGCCTAGATATGGCTCAAGGCTTCTACCAAATTCCCATCAAAGAAGAATCGATACCTAAGACAGCTTTTATTACACCTGATGGTTTATACGAATACGTGAGGATGCCGTTTGGTTTGATGAATGCTCCAGCTGTATTTCAACGTGCTATAATGGCTGCATTACGACCCCTATTGGATAACATCTTAGTTTACATAGATGATGTATTGATAAAATGTAAGACGTTCACTGAAGGATTGAAAATCTTAGATAATGTTCTGGCAGCCTTAAACGAATCCGGGTTTACTGTAAATGCGAGAAAGTGCTCATTTTTTAAGACATCCATTGAATATCTTGGAAATTTGATTTCAGAGGGGAAGGTTCGTCCAAGTCCAAGAAAGATAGAGGCTTTAGAAAAATCACCAATTCCTACAAACGTAAAACAAGTACGTCAATTTTGTGGTCTGGCTGGTTATTTTAGACGCTTTATTCCGTCCTTCTCCGAACGCTTAATTCCTCTCTATAATTTAACAAAAAAGGACTCTAAATTTCAATGGACAGCAGAATGCGAAAGTGCTAGACTTGATATCATTCGTCGATTAACTTCGGCACCGGTTTTAACTATTTTTCAAGATGGACTCCCCATCGAACTCCATACAGACGCTAGCAGCACTGGGTTGGGAGCAGTCCTTATCCAAATACAGGATGGACGACAGCATGTTATTGGTTATATGAGTATGCGAACTACTGAACCCGAAAGTCATTACCACTCCTACGAGTTGGAAACTCTTGCTATTGTAAGAGCAATAAAACATTTTAGGCAATATCTGTACGGTAGGTTCTTTACAATTATAACTGACTGCAACGCCATAAAGTCGTCTTCCAGCAAACATGAACTCTTACCCAGAATCCATAGATGGTGGTCATTTCTGCAACATTATGATTTCAAAATAGAATATCGCCAAGGAAGCCGAATGAAACATGCTGATTTCTTTAGCCGCAACCCTATAGTTTGCATTACCCTGGCGCAAAATGTTGACACATGGTTGAAGATTGAGCAAAGGAGAGATGCAGAGTTAGCTCAAATCATAAAAAAGTTGGAACACAATGAGGAAATAAGTAAGTACCGAATTAACAATTTCGTTTTAGAATACAGTTACGATGAAGAAGAACCTGGAAGTAGAAAGTGGAAGAAAGTGGTGCCGAAATCATATCAATGGAGTATTATTAATGCCTACCACACTGCGCTTAAACATTTTGGATGGGAAAAGACTCTTAGTAAGATTCGAGAAAATTACTGGTTTCCTGAGATGTCCACAACTGTAAGGCGTTTCGTAGATAATTGTGTGATATGCAAAACTAGTAAAGGACCTTCAGGAGCCAAACAGGTAGAAATGTTTCCCATAGATAAGAAATCTATTCCCTTTGATACTGTCCACATAGACATGACTGGTCATCTTACCAAAAGAAATATCAAGCATGAATATGTTGTAGTGATTATAGACGCTTACACTAAATTTGTAACTTTAACTTACGCGACTAATAAAACCGCTCACTCTATGCTACAAGCTCTTAAACATGTTGTATCCCTGTTTGGAGCTCCAAGACAGGTAATAAGTGACCAAGATACGGCTTTTAAAGCAGAGTTCGAAGAGTTTTGTCAAAACCATAACATTCATCAGCACTTTATAGCCCCAGGTGTTAGTAGAGCCAATGGACAGGTGGAAAGGATAATGGCTATTGTGAAAAATGGATTAACTATCATTCGCAATTACGAAACTCAAGACTGGAAGAAAGGTTTGGAAGCCCTCCAGCTAGCTATTAACTGTACAAAGAACAAAACAACAAATGTTAGTCCAATTAAAGCCCTTACTGGGAGACAATGTGCAGTACCACCAGAATTAGTGTCTTTAATTGACGAGGAACAGGAAACAGTAAATCGAGGCCAAATTGACAGTTATATGCAAAAGAAAATTATCAACCGAGGTAAACAAGACAAAGCAAGATTTGACCAGAGTAAAGCCAAGGTGAAACCATTTCAAAAGGGGGACTATGTTTTATTCAAGACTAACCCTAGGTGCCAAATTGGACTTGATCTAAAATACCCAGATGCTTATGAAATCTGGAAAATATTACCAAATAATCGTTATCAAGTAAAGAAGGTGACAGGTCGTGGACGCCCAAAGAAAGTAGCCCACGATCAACTTCGGCTTGCACCTAAGCCAAGCGAAAATATAAATACAGATCCCACGTCGGCGCCAGGTGAATCTAATGCGACAGTAGAACTAAACGATATTAGTTTGAGCAACCCTGATAATGTAGAAATTGCACAGTAATAAAGATATAAACCTTGAATTTTTTTTTCATTCATTTACTTCTTGATTTATTTACTTAATTAATTTTCTTAATTTATTTAATTTATTTCTCAATTTATTTATTTATTTGTAAAGTCAATTAAGTTGAGGACAGGGGCCTCCTTACGATGAGTAACTAAGTAGAGGACAGGGGCCTCCTTAGTTTTATAATGAGTAACGTAAGTTGAGGACAGGGGCCTCCTTACGAAGTGACTAAGTAGAGGACAGGGGCCTCCTTACTTTTATAATGAGTAACGTAAGTAGAGGACAGGGGCCTCCTTACGAAGTGACTAAGTAGAGGACAGGGGCCTCCTTACGAAGTAAATTAAATTGAGGACAGGGGCCTCCTTACATAGACGCTAATGACAGCTTTTGACGATTAATACCATGCATTTGCCATTCTTGGTTTACCGTGCTGTTGTTGTTGTTGTCTGTAAGCAGGTCGAAGGCGACCATCATGCAGAATGGCCGTGTCGGCGCAGCAATAACACCAGATGTTTAAGAACACGTGCATCTCGGCTCGGAAACAACAACAGGTGTTACCAAACACGTGCAAGTGCAACAAAAGTTGTTTACAATCGCTTATCGCTCAACAAATCAGGCGAGGTGGGGGACGACCTGATATAAGCCGACGTACTAGGCGGCCGGGCACCTTTTGAACGATAGCACTAGCTCCGTTCACACCTCTTAATTGTGATATTGGTCACTCCTGAATTGTTTCTAGCTTAAGTTGTTTTCTTATTAGTAAATTAGTAAAATTAATAATAATTTGTTAAAGTGGTTAAGTTTCTTTAATATTAAATTTATTGATATTAATGTTTTTCCAATTAATAGTCAAAGTAGTTAAATTTGTCGAATACTAAATTACTAATTTATGTTAAATTCGTGATTTTAATTTGAATTATTAAATCTTAGATTGTGATTTATTATAATTTATAATTATTATTTTTAACTATCAATTATTTTGTAATAAATTGCCTTTTCTCATTATTTTTGGTAGTTTTCAGTAGAATTATGCCTGGGGACGAACGTCCATGTTCACCTATTTTACAAAACGTTACGGCCTCAGCCGAAATATATGTGTATGAATGTGTATTTATATAAATATTTTTTTATAAGCAATGATGCACTACATTGCCCGCTGATTGACTCTTATCACTCACCTCCATAGGTTGACTGGAAGAGATCTCTTTTAGAGATAAGTCCGCCTTTGCTTATGTTTTCTCTATTTTGTTATTTTCTGTAATGTCTTTTTAAGTGCAATAAAGAATATATATATAAACTCTTCCCACAAGCATAAAAATCTAAAGATCCCCAGTAAATAAATAAAAATAAATCGGTCGTGTACTCATTCGTTGTTAGGTAGATTAAATTTTGTCTGTTGTTCAATTAACTTTAGCTAGCTAGTTGAATGTTTCACGACTAAGATGCTAATTAATTTAGTGTCAATTTACTTCAGTTGAAATAGCCCAAAAACGAAATGTTACGCGAGTCTATAATAATTCTGAAAGATAAGTCATTATTATTGCAACTTGGTGGGAGGGCTTTGTGGAAGCCCGTTTGAGAAGGTATATTCTTCCACCAAACAGATAATAAACTAACACTTAGTAATATCGTGTTCCAGTTTTAACGGTGAGCGAGCCAGTTTAACTACAGGGACAAGGGTAACATCTTATCCCCAAGATGGGTCACGAATTGGTTATGTAAGAAATAATAATTATTTCTTACAGTACCTTATAGTTCTCTCAGGGAGCAGTAAGTAGTGGACGCTTACCATCAGGTTGCCAATTTTCCAGTTAATATAAAAAAAACAATAGAAACTCAAAGGATAAATACGTAGATCTAACAACATGCTCTAAATCTGTTCATTAGAAGTTGTTATACTGATTTATTGACAAGAAATATTATGCTTTAATAATGCATGATTATTAAATAGCTTATTTAGTCGTTATCGTAGTCGATTATAATTCGAATATAATTGTCAAAATATAATAAGTACGATAGGAGTGGACATGTTAAACTCAAACTCAAACTCAAATTCCTTTATTCAATATAGAAGTATTACACTTTCTTATTGATTGTCAAGTCAAACACTACCACCGGTTCGGAAAAAGAAAACACCCTGACCTGAGAAGAACCGGCGAAAGAAACTCAGCGGGACTTTTTTTTTTTCTTTACGTCAAATTAATTATATACATAATTATATATGAGTAGAAACAGCCAGGAGGCGATCGTTTCATTCCCAAGGTGTGCTATCAAACATAAACTCACTAATTGTATAGTAACCTTTCGCACACAAGCGTTCCTTAACAATTTTTTTAAATTTCGCAACAGAAGCATTTTGAACGCTTTCTGGGATCCTGTTGTAGAAGCGTATACATTGCCCCACCAAAGAGTTACTGACTCTATGCAGTCGAGTAACAGGAGTAACAAGATTGTGTTTGTTCCTTGTACCAACGTTATGAGAATCACATTTTCTCATAAAAACATTAATATTTTTCCGTACATACAAAACATTACAGAATATATATTGAGAAGCAACAGTCAATATCTTAATTTCTTTAAATTTATACCTCAAAGATTCCTTGGCTCCCAGGTTATAGATTGCGCGAATAGCCCTCTTCTGCAGCACAAATATAGTATGGATAGCGGCTGCGTTACCCCAAAGCATAATACCGTACGACATTATACTGTGAAAGTAACTGAAATAAACTAGGCGAGCCGTATCAACATCGGTAAATAATCTAATTTTTTTGACCGCAAATGCCGCAGAACTCAGTCTACCCGCCAATCCGTTTATATGGGGGAGCCACTGTAATTTGGCATCAAGAGTAAGGCCAAGAAATTCAGTTGTTTCAACTGGATCCATCGATTCCCCATTGATAAGTACATCGGGTTTTACAGTTTGCACGTTTGGTGTGCTAAATTTTACAATTTTAGTTTTTTTATTATTCAGCCTAAGATTATTTACGCTAAACCAGTGTACTATATCAGACATAGCATTGTTTACATCGTCATACTGTACCTGTTTCCTATTAATTTTAAAAACCAAAGAGGTATCATCAGCAAACAATACTATATGTTGTTGTTCATGTTTGTTCCCAACAAGAAAGGGCAAGTCATTAATATATATGAGGAATAGAAAAGGTCCAAGAATTGATCCTTGTGGGACCCCCATACCAACTAAGACCCCAGGAGACCTTGTCCCTTTAACGTCAACCCTCTGAATTCTATTGTTAAGATAAGAAGTCAGAAGGTCGAGTGCACATTCTCTAATTCCATAGTGATATAGTTTCCTGACCAGAGTTTCATGTTGAACAATGTTCATGTTAACAGATCAACATATATACATATAAGTATATAGACTGCTGTTCCGCTTCGTCGTATTTAGATAACAAGAACATAGTAAATAATACATTATATTATGTACTAATTGAATAGTACCAATTACTCACATATATAATAATTTAGTAAACTATACTATTAAGTGACTGAAGGAACTACTAAACGATGTATTCGTAGATCAAACTTAATTACCAGAAACTGAAGTGCGTTTCGGAGAGGATCTTAGCACTATTAAAGCGCTTCAGTTTAATCCTGTAGTACCTGAATTACGACGTGTAGCCAATTCTACTATCCATAAGAAAATTATATGATTTATAATATATGTCGGCGGAAAATCACGTATTTAAGAAAAACACGTACCCGGAAATTATTGTTTTAATTATTTTTAATAATTGAAAACTGTTTGTTTATTAAATTAATAATATTTAGTTAAATTAGTTTGAAATATTTTACCGTCCATTAATAGGTTATATTAAGTGAATAGTGCCCCCACCCATTTTTGTTATAAAAGGCCGAACGCCCGCCGGTATTCAGGGGCTCGTTCGAGCCGTCGGAGCGATCGGACCTCCTCAGTTTGGAACAAATCAGAGAAGAATATTTCCTGAGTTTAATTTCATACCTTCGAGGATAGATAGAAATCCAAACCCTGACTTTCGTGACGTAAGCAATGCTGACGTCATGTTTTTTAAAAACTAGCCGGGACAAGCCACTCCGTCATATACATATATAATAACTGGGCAACAGGCATATCGAAATGCCCAGGCTTATTTACTGATTACTGGCAAGTATTTAAAGAATGTACTATATCTTAAATGTCTTAGACTTCGCAATGTGTACCTTAAAACTGATCCAAGTACCATTTGGATAACTAAGGAAAGGTAAGGAACAAACATCAATTATGGTTGTTCACTCAAACAACGCTGCTTTGTGTTGTCCATTTCTAGAATATAGAGTGTAGCGACTAACCACTGTAACACAAATAACAAAATAACGTCACAAATGACGACAACTTAGGTGTTATGGTCGAGAGCGCATGCCGATGATTAAATAGCTACTTACGTTTACAATACATAATGGTAGGACTGTGTGCCCACCTGGGTAGATAACTCCCACTCATCAGATATTCTACCGCCAATCAACAGTGCTCAGTATTGCTGTGATCCGGTTTAAAGGGTAAGTACAACAGTTGTTGTACTTACCCTTAAGTAAAAAGGTAAGTACAGCAGTTGCTACAAGGGACATAACATCTTCCTTTCCAAGGTACATCGGCGATGTGAGGAATTTTTAATATTTTTGACAGTGCCTTTGTCTTTGGGCATACCTACTCCTACCCATATCATAAGAAAAAGAAACAATACAAATGTTATAAGTTAAAGTAACTGTGGATCAGAATCACGAATATACATAAATATTGAAGTCATTATTGTTCTACCAGGATATAAAGTACTGTATCGAGATTACTCAGAAACCGTTTCTACTGGCATATATAGGATTTTATATTTGGTTAGCATATAAGGCCACTGCTGAGATCCTGGGTTCAAGCTCCGGGTCAGTGTCAGGTTCAGATCAAATCAAATTCTCAGTAGCAACCCGGAGTCCATGTCACGGACAGCACGGATAGCTGTTTTTCCCACCCTTGAAAATTTTCCAGTCGTGAATTATGAAGTAGAGAGATGAGATGAGATGAGATGAGAATTAAAGAATCGAGAGTGCACATTTATATGAACAGATACACCTGTGTACTATAATATGCCGTCGGCTAGTCTGCCGCATTGCCTCCGTGGCCAAAGTGCTCAGGAGGACATAATCATGGAATGGAATAATAAGTAATTATGGAGGTTATCTATTGCTTTTATTATTTATGATATTTAGGTCATAAGCTCCTACTATCATTGGCATCGGTCAATGGCAATCGCCGTTTACTACGTTTGACGACCACTGACCATAACTGAGACAATTTATCAGTACCTACTAAAATACATGATATTTCTTTTTAACCCTGTGCATAAGAAAGAGATAACATTATTTATTTTCCTATCAATTTATTTTAGTTTATATGTTATGTACAGAATCCGAACTTGTGTAGGTTTAATTACTAATTCCAATGATTTTTATTCTGTTGACCTATTATGTTGCGGTAGGGCAAGTATTTCCGCTTCTAATTGGGTGATGTAACGATTATTCTTAGTACTAATATATAAGTGTGTGTTATTGTTGAAATACGTTATAATATATACTGTAGGTATTTACATGGAGTGGATTATTAATTACTATTCTTCGTATTGGCTTAAACAAGCATGCGTGTAAAGTACCGTACATAGTAAAATTTGGTTGATATCATGTAAAGTATTTTAACTGTATAATTGCTGGGCTTAAGAACTTTTCGGTTTCGAAGTATAGGTTTGGAGCTTAATCCACCCTGCTGCTCCAAAGCGTGTCGGTAAATAAATGTGTGGTTTCTTTAAGAAGATTTCCTACCATCCGCAATCTTTTTAGAATACATAATAATAATTACTTTAGCTAGTACTATATATAAAAATAAAAATCTAGTTAAACATAGGCCTCTTCTAGCTGCTAGATAGCACTACACAAATTTTGGTTCATTGAGCTGTCAGGTAAAATACAAGCACCTACTAATTATATTAAATTTTTGTTAACTTTATGTTGTAGTGTATATTCCATTATGGTCTTTTATTTATTTTATTTATTTAAATTCTTTATTGACCACCATAAAGTTAATGGGACAAAAGGCGGACTTAATGACTGAAGGCATTCTCTGCCAGTCAACCTTTAGGTCAAACAGAAAAACCATGACGTTTACGTGACTAATAGGATTACCATCGGACATTTAATGACGTTTAAGAAAGCTATTAGTTATGTAAAAAATATTTTGAATGTCTTATATAGACAACGAACCAAAGGATTTTAATGAATGTTTATTACGATTTATATTTACTGATATTTAAAACTCATGTTAAATATATCAATTGATAATTATTTATTATATTGTACAGTATTATGTAAATGATAAAAGAGTTTGAATTCGTTCATACATATGACGTATGAATTTAATAACTAATAAAAGTTAAATGTAATTATTACACGAAATTATATTTGATTGATGAAACAATAACTAACCGATTTATGTTAAAATAATGTTGAAAAATGCTCGCAAAAGCGTTTTTAAATAAACTATAATTCCATTGTTGCGATTCAATTAATGTAATAGATCGCTAATGCCTGTATATAAAATATATGTCTGAATATTTTTTTACAGTATTATTCCAATATATATGTACTTGGAATCAGATATTGATAATAAGTACATATTACATTTTAAATACTAGCTTTTTTCATATTATCTGCTGTTACAATTTCCTGCCGCATATATATCACATATATGATATATAATACGTATATACATACTACCTATGTATTTTTAATATTATATAAGCAACTGTAGGTATTGTAATTCAACATCTATTCTAAAATACTTACAAACAACAAAATGCCGATTTATACAATACTAGGCAAAGCCGCGGGATTGTCTCCCTTGCGTTTTGTGGGTCGATATAAACAAGACTATATCCTTCCCTGGAGTTCAAATTTGTTTCATACCAAATTTCATTAAATACGGTTAAGTGGTTTGCCCGTGAAACACACAGACACTGTCTAAATATATACTTATATGTAGACATACGTATACTTTCGCATTTATAAAAGTAGTAGGTATACTTAGTTTAATTATCATTAGCCAAAATATTTTTAACAACCATATCTAAAATAAAAATTGTATCCGTTTTATACGATATGACGTCATTTAAGCAAAACAAAATATACATTTAAAAAAATATACACAGCTTCGCTTCATTATTTTTATCTTAACTTCGGCTTTGCGCAGATCCGTTTAGGCGACTTGTTCTCTCACCAAATTATCAAACAAAAACAGTAGTACTTTTTATTGCTGTTCCTGTTTGAATGGTACCTAAGTGTGTAAGAGAAATAAAGGCAAACGGGATCTAAACAGAACATCACAGAACATGAAATGACTATTTAAAATTCGGTTTATACCTACTCCATATACAGCCAGTGTCTGGGCGAAGGTTATGTGGCCCTATGGCTTCCTATAATAATAATAATAATACAAAAGTTTTAATTGTTCCACAAACATAAATTGTAACCAACAAATTTAGTAACTTGAACCATTTTGATTTGTGGACCCCCTCAGGGTAAAAGCCTCCTCCAAAGAATTCAATTTATTTCTGTTTTTGGCAGAGGACATCCAGTCCCTTCCTATGTAGGGGACTGGATGGCTTCCTATAATAGTAAAATAAAATAATCACAACTCATATTACGAATCTATATATACATTTAAAATGTTAACTTTCTCATAATTCTTGAATATGTTTAGTGTCAAATAACCGGCTTAATCGAGGCTACAAGATACAATATGAGGAAAATTTCAGCTGTCTAATACTAAACACGAAAAGATTAACAATAATTAATACATCGTATATTGCACAAGCGCTACTTGGTTACCACCACTTGGCATTGTGGTATCCAGTATGGGTATGCAACACCTCCTCATCACATATTCTACCGCCAAACAGTAATACCTTTATGTTTGTCTTTCGGTTAAAAGGTTCAATTTAACTATGGAAACAATTAACATGTAACATGGCAATGTAAGGTATGGTTAATATTTAAAACATTGCTAATGTCTATGGTAATCATTAGGTGAATTATTAGCCAATCTCACAAAATATAAAACAAAAATTTAAAAAAAATTGAGAGGTTTACGTTCAGCAGCAGTAGGTAGTAATCTACTCGATCGTTGTCTATAATCTATTAACTGATAATAAAGAATAAAGTATTTATCAATTTAATATATGAACTATGTAGCCCTATAATGATATAGGGATATGTGTGTATATTTTAATACAAAGGTACATTTTATTTATCTTTTCAGATATTTGCAGAAACGATGCTAGGTGCATGCCCCTGGAAGAATGCACCGATCTGTATAACAGGTTACAGAGTGATCCTGATGCATTCATAATAAACCTTTTAAAAAAATTACATTGTGGCTTTGACGCCGCCAAAAAACCACAGGTAACTATGATTGACTTACTAAACTACTTAAAATCAAGTAGGGCTCAATTAATTATTCGGCTGTATTTAAACATTCTAAGTATTTATCTAGCTTTTTTTAATATGCTTAAAGCGGGTGTTTAGAAATATAGTAAACATAAAAACACGTGAAATTTGTCAATTTAATGTAAATTGGTCACAAAAACTGTTTTTACGGAAAATTTACACAGATGAGTGGCAAAGTATAAAAAATCGATAATGATATTTATTCTCGAGCGAATTAATGAGGTGTGTTACATTTGTAGCGTGCCTATCTGGAACACTTTCGATTCAATTAAAAACATTTTCTTCTCATATACGCTCCCAGCCTCTAAGATTTCTTGTTGGCTATTCACATCACTGCAATTCTGCATTAAGGTAACCTTAAGGCGAATTTCAATCGATCCCGTAAATGTTCAATTGGACCACGAGCAGGCCACGGTAAACTGTCTATGAAGTTTTCACCTACACTTTTCGAAAATGGGGTGGAAATGAAACATGGGGCTGGATTATAGGCTCGGTGTAGGATGTAGGAGGAAGTTACAGTAGCTTCTGCCAGAATTACCGACTACTTTTCACCAAGCAAACTTATTAGCAACAAAACGGTCTATTCCGTGAATGCAGAGTTACGAGAATGGTTCGCCTACTATTATCCATACGCGAACGCGTAGATTATCACTAAAAACTTTACTTTAGTTTCGTCCATAAACAGTACAGTTCTCCGGTTATATTCAGTCAGGTCCAAGTGGTCACGAGTGAAGGCTTAGTTCGTCCCAGGTCTTCTAGCAACACTCGTGATAGCATTTCCACACGTCCCGGATAGCTTATGGCGTCACACCAGACACCACGTCGACTAATCATAACTACCATTATTGTTGCGGTTTCCTCCGTTTGCCGGCGAGAATGAGACAATAATTGGGAATAACACCGTGACAAAATTAAAAGAAAGTAACGTCCAACTGTGCCTTTCAGAATATAACTGGCTATTTAATAATTAATGCGGCATAATTTGCGGTAAAAATAGCTTTAAAGTTATCGCTTAAAACATTGATAAGGAGTCGTAAACATCAAAATGAATCGAAATGTTTCTCTTCGCAAAGCATTATATTAGAAATTATTTTTTAAACTTATGAGGGGGGCGGTGTTTTATTTTAGGTAGTTTATTTTAGCTTATCGATTAGTTTTATTTATATCTCGACTACTATAATTGTACTTTATTAATATATCGTTACTACTACATATTTTCCAGTTTATTAATTTCATAGAAAATTGTGATTTACATAATTACTAAATCAATCAATTAACAAAAACGTCGTTAACATACGACTTATTGAACGTCTAAAAACAGATACACAGAAATTATTTCTGAATTTTTCGTCTGCTTGTCGGTAAGAATTCACTTGACTCTCACTCGTGGAAGATTTAAAACAGCCAAATGGAGCGCAGTTAAAGCATATTATCTTTTACATTTTTTTATTATTAATATCAATGTTTTACATTACTCCGTGACATTTCACGATCGTCTTCTTCGAGTTTGTTCTTACAGAATTACCAAGGAAGCACATTTGTTTTAGGTATGCTGTCCACCGCATTTTAGAAGCGAAGAGACAATGTCCAGACTCCCTGAAGTCAATTTTAATCCTATGGAATTAATACCCGATTGGAAAACTTGTGGTATTCAAAATAACGATCGGATTGTTGGAGGGACTGAAACGGAACTTGACGAGCATCCGTGGATGGCATTGTTGCGATACGACAAACGTAAGTTATTGTTTCTAGTAAAACTCGACACTGGTATTAGGGAGATTACTAGGTAGGTAAATATAGAAAATATTAATTTTTCCTCGTCTCAATTATTTTAACGTGTAAAATCGTGTTTACAATAATGTATCACCGCATGAGTAGGTAATAATTTAATAACAAAATGTTCATACAAAATATATACTTTTCCTGCTATTTTAATGATGTTTACGCGTTATGTCTATCATTTAAAAATTTGTACTGCAGCTAAGGGAAGCGGTTTCTACTGTGGTGGCGTATTGATATCTTCGAAATATGTTTTGACGGCCGCACATTGCATTAAAGGTGCTGATCTTCCGAAAAACTGGAAACTGTAAGTCTACAACACTCTGTTCAGAAAGACTACAAAAAAATATTATAATAGTTATTAGACATAATACATTATTCTATATAGTTGTCTGTATGCACCAATCTGTATGACTGTGACTAATACTATGTTAAAGTACTGACTGACTATGAAAGCCGGTAATTCATGTCTGCATCTGATGTCTACATGTCTTCTAATTACATACGTCGAATAACGGAAAATGTTTTGAATCATAATTTATGGATGTAAAAACATCTATTTCAATTCAAATATAATTATAGATCTCAAGTTAGACTCGGCGAGTGGAACGTGACCAGCAAGAAAGACTGTTATTTAGACGATTGCAGCCCGCCAGTTCTTGATATTCCTGTAGAAGAGGTTATTGCCCACGAAGGCTACTCCGCCGATGATAATCACCAGCAAAACGATATCGCTTTGCTTAGATTATCCACAAAAGTTGAGTTCAATGGTTGGTTGCCTTCTATTAATTTCAATTTAAAATTTCTCTGTCTCCTCTTTTAGAATTTATGTTTGCAAATATGGTTTTATTTTTTTTATAAATAATGTAGCAAACGTATGATGTACAATCATATTTTAAAATATAGTTTACTTTCAGATTTCGTTAAGCCCATATGTCTTCCTATTACTCCAGAATTGCGTAATAATTTATTTGATGGATACTATATGGAGGTGGCGGGATGGGGTAAAACGGAAACTAGTAAGTACCACATCAAAAAAATTTCTTTTGCGAATTAACATATAAGCTACGACGATCACAGAAATATTTCTCTGTTACAATACTTACATTGGAATTATGTCACTTTTATGAAGTATTTAGCATTCACGTGCCACTTTTTGGCACATTTCATATTCTATCGCCAAACAGCTATAGGTACTTAGTATTTCGGTTTAAAGGGTAGCTAGCGTAACTGCATTCACAAGGGACATAACATCTTATTTCCCAAGTTTGGTTAATGCGCCATTAGTAATATGGGGAATTATTAATATATTTTATAGTACCAATATCTATTAGCAATGGTGATCACTTACCATATTCATTTAGCCCATTTGCAAGTACGCCAACCTGTACTCTAAGAAAACCACACATTTTTAGAAAATTATAGGTATTTTTTAATTATACGATAATGATTTTCAGGGTCAACTTCGAATATTAAATTGAAAGTGCGCGTGCCAGTAATAAATCGTACGGACTGTCAGAATATCTACAACAGAGCAGGACGTACGATCACTGAAAATCAACTTTGCGCCGGTGGTCTGCAAGGTCAAGATTCTTGTCGTGGAGACTCCGGTGGTCCACTTATGGGGCAATTGTCTTCAATGGAGAATTGGATGGCAGTAGGCGTCGTATCCTACGGTCCATCGCCTTGTGGTACCCAGGGCTGGCCCGGCGTCTACACGCGAGTCTCCGCTTACGTCGACTGGATACTTGCCAATATCCGACCATAGTTTATTATTTTTTTAATAATACGAACTTGAATTTGATTTAAATCGTTCGTTGAATGGCCTTCTTCTAAAAATAATCTAGGTCTTAAACTTTACTTAAATGAGAAAATCAATCCATGTTCCTTTCTTTTAAATAATTTAGTATTTACGTACAAAAATATGACAATAATTAAAAATACATAATCTTTATTGAATTTTGTAGTCGGTCATTTCCGACTGAAGATACAAAAATACATTCAATTAATATTAAAAATCTATATTTTAATACGCCATAATGTGATATTTATTTAGAACTGATCAATAGTTATTATATTTTGTGGAAAGATTCATATATTTTTGATCAAACATATGAAAATACTCACCGCCATGTGCCATGACATGTATAAATAAATTTTATGAAACAAATACTAATTTTAATATAACTGTAATCATTTCCTTTGGCTATTTAAATTTATGTAATAATATTTGACATTTTATTTTTTATGTATAATTTGTCTCTACAATTATATACATCAAAAAATATGTAAGATGTTTGAGCTAAACATGGATATTACAAATGAATTCACTAGCATTCACTAGTTAAATGTAATCGTCATAGAAATTTTGAGAAAAAAATCACAACTTAGTATGATTCGATTTTTTTTTTTTTTCGGAATGAAATATTTTGCAGAGAAATGCTGAGCTATTTAGCTTATAAACATTATATCGAATATTTGGTTTGAAATTCGATATTTCTACATTGGCGGGCTTTTATCTCAAACAAAGTGTACGCGATAAAGAACAACACCGCTAGCATTACATTAGCTGGCTAGCGTCATACGTGATTTATTTAATCGGTCATTCTTTCATTCATTCGAACATTCTTTTAATATCACTTTAAATGGTACAAAGTAATAGTAACTGTAATACAAAAATATTAATAAATATAAAATAAAACACTAATTCATATTCACGACATATATATAATTTTAATATGTGTACGTATGATTTAATGAATATCAGATGCCTTTCTCTTCAATTGCTAAGCACCAGCACCTTTCTATCACTCGAACCGCTTAACAATTTTCTTTTTTACCTTAATACCTAAATTATATTTTAATAATAATAAAAAATCACTATGCGTATAAAGGAATACAAAATCTTGGCACTATATTGTATTGTTTGTACTCATTTCCTATAGGTCTTTGGAACTGAAGTTTGCTTTTAGCTTATCGGTTTTTATTTCTCAACAGATATAAATAATATGTTTATCTTGTAAATAATTAAACCAAATTAGAAGACGGGTTAAATGGCAATATCAATTTCAGCTCCAGTCTATTTGTACAAAGTACTTTATATTGAAATAAATGCCTAATTCCGATTTTATTTCTCAATAAAACTTACACATAATTCTATAACATTAACACCATAAAAAAAAAAGCTAAAAAGTGTGGTATATGGTAACAATTTGAGCTTTTTGAATTATTTTTCTGCTATGAAAACATAAAATTTAGCAAATCTCGACTTGTTGTACACATAATATGAAAACTTCATTTGATTTGCAAATATTTGCGAAAAAAGAAAATACAACCATTGTTTATTTATATATCACAAAGAGTATTTTATAAATATATTTTGATTATCAATATTTAATACATAAATGTATCAATATGTTTATATTAATATCTAAATACTGATATATATGGAATAATATAATGGAAGAAAGATATGATTTATATGAGATTCTAAAACTGTAGGAAACTGCTAAAATAGCTAATGGAATGCTCTAAATATGGAATGTTATAGACATATAAATCCTTAAACCTAATAGTTTAAATTAATAAAATTTCATCCTTATTTCAACAACAAATAAGATCTAAAATTCAGGTACAAAGGTACCAAAGTATAATTACTTACAAAAAACATGCCTCACTGACATATGGCATTTTTCTATAGTTATATGAAAAATATTTTTACTATAAAAATAAATAAAATAATACTATGAAAGTATCCAAAATCAATTTTTGTGCATTTTAGGAGGCAGCAGCGATTTCTACATTGCTATTCTCCTGTGAAACTGTTAATGTTTCACTGTTTTCATTACTACCAGACTCGATTAGGTCCTCTTCAGGCTGAACATTTTCTATCCCAAAATGCAACTTATGTTCTTCATCAAGGTCACCATTCAATTTGAAACCATTCACAAGTGCATCTTGCAGTTTAATACCAAATTCCGAATCAATTTCAGATACAGCTTTTACAAGTCTATCCCTTTCTTCTTCTGCCCAGGTAGGAAACCATTCATTAAATAGTTTTATCTGAAAATATATAATATCAAATTATTATTATTTTAATAAACACAGCCATATTTGTGAAAAGTGATGAAAATTATGGGTTTTTGCAAAAACACATCTTTCTTTGTAATAAAAAGTATTTACTGACCAGTAATATTAATATTTGTTCAAAAGTAAAAGAGCAGATATACAAATAAATTGATAACTAGTAATATCTCTGCCCATGGAAACAGCCATTATAAGAGTCATCTTCACTTTAAAAGTTATGTTTTTTCACTTAATTACTTATTCATATATAATTTGTTATCATAAATAGTTTGGCAAATCCATAATGTATAACAAAGATTATTCAAAGGTTTGATCAGTGATATTGCGTCAATTTAATGTCCAATTAATTATTTGTCTCTAATGGTTAGAATAGGCTATATATATATTTTAATTTAGCTTTAATTATTGATTCAGATTATAATTATTTCTTAATAAACTCACACGACATTGAAACAAGCTGACAGGCTTATCGTCACAGGAAAGAGCTGCTAGTGTACTAGCTAACTGGTCCGGCTTGCCACCGTGCGCAGCTGCCAATACTGGTAGAAAGTCTTCCCGCTGCAGCTCACTGAACTCCCCAAACCATTGTAGAATGTATCGAAGTTGAGCTTCAGATGTTAATCCTGGGTTCGACATACTGCGAGGAAGTTGACGATATTCTCTGCCTGAAAGTTGATATAAATGAATAAGTAGTTTACAATCTATTAAGAAAATTAAGCTGTGCTGAAAGTTTTCTAATTTGCATTTAAAAAAAGAAAAAAAATTAGGTATAATATACAATTTTCATAAAATATCGCTGTCTTATTTTAATATTAAAGGAATAACATCAAATGAAAATAAATAAAGAAAGGATAGTTGCAGCAATCTTCAAATATTATGTGTATTATTATAGCAATGTTTATATTTGGTTTGGGGTTGAAGAGCATAGTAAATTGTTTAATCTATTGATTAGTTCAGAGATTATGTACAATAGAGTTCCCACAAATAACTAATATTTTTATATTGTTTTAATATGAATACTTACTTTCAGCAGTGATTGATAAACAAACTGTAGTTTCAAGTAAAAATGCCATTGAATGAAATATTTAACAGAGGAAAATAAAAAATTTAATACGATCGCTAAGAACGAACTCTGTAGAGAAACTAGCTAGTAACTATCTATCTAGTTTATAACAACTTTCCAACACCTAGCATTGGTCCGTGCAAGGTTAAATAATCGTTGTAATTTCACCTTTCCACAAGATTATATCATAACACCAGCAACTTTCTATATTATAAAATTAACATTTTATTTAGTGATAAATGGTAATTTTATGTCGAAATGCAAATATTTATAGCAAATACTTACACCAATAACTTTTATCGCGTCTGCAATGTGGTTTTAAGTATTGTATACAGATGGTTTTTTCACTTCCAGGGTGACAAAAGTTATTATTTTGATAAGAATGGTTTTTGTTAATGCTAATTTTAAGTCAATTGTAATTTGTATTTATTTTGTCTTTGTGATAATAAAAAACTCGAATGAAATTCAAACATTGAATGAGATTTAAAGTTGAGTCAGTTCACGGTTCGGATGCCATTTGAATGAATGTGAATGATACGGTTAACAGATTATCGAATATTATGTTAGTTATGATTGCCATACGTAATATACTTGCGTCAAACTATTAATTTTAATATAGTACATTACGACGCATGTAAGCTAAGCTTGAAAGGTAATCTTTAATAATATTAAATTTATTTATATGAGAGATTTTTCTGCGTCGTTTAGTCTAGGTGTCATACCTCTACAGTCTACAAACTATTTCTACTGTCGCTTAGAAATTGTGTGATTTATATAAAATCACCAATCTACTAAGCGACAAAACTATAAAATTTAGGTACTCAATGTGGCTTAGTGAGTTCGGTCTTTCAAGTGTCGAGTTATTATACACTGACGGACTTATAAAGTAATTCAATATTCAAGACGTTTTTGAAATAAACATTTGTACCAAATATTCAAACTTTTTATATAAATTTAAATTGAAACCTATAGTTTGGTACGTTCACTTCATTACAGCGTAGTATTATATCCTTAAGTTAATATTGGTTTACCAGAAGGACTATTAAATTTTTTTGAACAAAAACGAGAAATATAACAAATTTTGGTTGGTTTATTAAAAAATTGATTTTTACAATAAAATGGAAGAACAGTTTTTTTTTTTTGTTTAATAAGGTGTATTGCTTCCACGTGACCTTATTACGGATTCTAATCTAAACTTTACCTGTTTTGTTAAACCGTAGACTGGTTTCAATTAAAATTTCTAGCATTCTATTTAATAGGTAGGTACTTATGGTTAAAAAAAACTAGGAATTGCATAGTACTAAATAATAGCGATATTTTATTTAAAGCAAAATCCGCCAAATTTAATAAATGTATCAATTACATAAATACGAAATTGTCGCAACCAAAATGAGTAAATGAAAACATTACTAAGTATATTAATTCAATATCAATTTAAGCTCCAGTTCAAAAACGATTAAGTCGAATTAATTTTAGGACGAAGTTCGGAATGAATGATTGATATCGAAGATTAATCTTCTAGTAGATGTGTCAACTGCATCAAACAAACGAGATATGTAACTGCTAGTGAAACATAATGAAGCGGTAATCGGGAATCGACGGGGATTGCCCGGAAAATACAATACTTCAATGGTTTCTCTCGAAAATATCTTAACAATTGACGTAGATTTGCACGTCGCCTTTCATCTGAAATGTAATGAGGAGTATTACAATAATTAGTCCTACCTCTTCTGGCTGAATATTAAAACATTATAAAAAATATACGTTTATTGCTACAAACATAAAACAAGTGGTCACGATGCCATTGTGTTTATAGTAGGTATACATTGTTAATATTTATTTCGAATAAAAACTATGTACCATTACTTTTTAGTACATAATAAAATAAAGTAAATCTAATATCATAGAAAGCTTTTGATATATGGAATAATGAACAATACGGAACCGATGGTGCGACTCGATTTGAGTATATGATTTGAAACTTATACCATGCCGCTCCAGTTCAGGTAGGCGGATACACACGTGATTTTTTTCAGAGAATTAGGTTTCCTCAAGATGTCACCTTCGCCGCCAAGTACAAGATGAATTAAAAAGACAAATTTGCTACAACTAAAATCACATCCCTAAAGTTGCCCTACTCAACCTGCTGAAGGATATGCCTTATGCCCTTTTAAAAAAAAAAAACTGAATACCTTTTGAATTCTCAAGAAAATTTAATTAAATTTAGTAAAATTAAAAATGTGACATAATTTTATGAACTTACCAGTACACGTTATGACTCTATTGGCAATATCGGTTTTCAAGATATTTATTTGTTCAGAAATCATTTCCATTATTATTGACGGAAAAAATAATACAGCATAATAATAAATCAAGTGAGCTATTCCAAACGATAACTTGACATAATCTTTAACAGCCTTTAAAAGAATATAATATTTAAAATTAGTTTTACTAATCTAAACACGTAAATAAAATATATATTTGCCGTAGGATACTCGGTTGCAATGAACTTGCATTCGCTATATATTGTGTTTTGAATAACATACACACAAACACACACCCACAGATAAAATGAAATATATGAACAACATTACAGAATAATTTAATGACAAGAGAAGATATTTTTATTAAGAAGAAAGAGACAGCGAGAAAGAGAAAGATAGGAAACGGTCGCCTGAAGGAGCATAACGCTTTTTCCTTACGTGACGATTCTATCAGTCTAGTTTAAGCCGCGTAAAAGATTTTCATTCCAAAAATCTATGATGTTTAGTAAATTGTCTATTAAGTCATAGATCTCGAAACCCTGATTCAAAATTATGCGTCGGGCCAACGCTACTGGGTTTTCTACCAAGACATTCCCAGTAATTGGAGTACAATATTGGTAGTATCCCATTGCTTCGGAAAGGATGTTGTTTCTACTATCCCTGGTTGATCTCACTCCGATCGTGTCTCATTTCCGTGACCGTGCCCATTAGAACTATATATATATATATATACAGCGACTCGCCTCGGTTTCGCACGGGTGCAATGCTGATACTACATATACTACAGAACGTCTTACAACGTTCGCAGCTTTTTTGTCATTAGACAATACAAAGCCCTATGTCCCTGCATTTCAAATCTGTAATATCTTCAAAAATATTCGTTTTAATTACATGCGGTAAAGGGCCATATTGATCTATATTAAATGTGCAATGTATTAAAGGTACTTAATTGGATAAGGATTAATGCTGTATTGCTTAAAATCGCTTCGAAAATAAGCCATTATTTCTCGTAAAACAAAAAAGGATTATTGTGGGCTAGCTATAGCTAAGAGATAGACATATACCATCGTGAACTTTTTTGGAGACCCTTTGGAGGTGTACTGTGGTACATACTTTAATCGATCTTATGAGATAGATCAAAATAATACGGCAAAGCTAACCAAATCAACATTAAAATATTTTATACATGTAACTCGAAGGTATGTTTATCTTTACTCTTCTCCCTTCGTTTTAGCTGTTTCCGTTTTTATAATATTTTGTTTTTCTTCTTAATGTGCCATCTTTTTTCGATCGGCGAGCTATAGGTCGGCGATCATTAAGGCTACTTGTATCTTCGATGCCACGGCTCTTAATAAGGAACGGGCGCCTTTTCCATACCATTAGCGTAAATTTTTTAACCAAGATTATCTTGTTCTATCTGGATTTGCCCGAAAATACGAGCTACAATAACTCATCATTTGTTGTTTTCGGTTTCTCATAATGTGGCCGAGATATTCAAATTTCGTTTTCTCTACAATATATGAAAATACTGCTTTTTTTTCTTTACACGATCTAGCATAGCGTTATGTCAGTTATTTTGTCTCTCCTGGATACTCTTAACATTCTTCTGTATACCCACATTTCAAAACCTTCAAGATTTTTACAGCTCGATTCTGTGAGCATGCTTTAATCCCATACAAGAGAATGGAAATGGAATGGAAAACTTAAACGCGTGCTAATCTCGTTCGTAATTAGATGTTCAGCGTTTATTGCATAGAAGTGACTTTTAAAGAAAGAACATGTAAAATTTTACTCACATTTTTCTTCAAAATTGTTGCCAACTGCAATTGGAGAACTGACATATAAATAAACCCAGACGTCATATGTACGATCATCTGTAAGTTTGACAAAATTAAAATTAATATAATATATTTTTACAACGGTATTAACAGAATGAATGAAAGACCTCGGACATATGTACGTGCCATTTTAGTCAGAGAAAAGTGTCACAAATCTGCCCAGCACTACGTATCCTCATACGTTGATTTATTAGTCCGCGACAGAAGAGATGCCTATTGCATCTCAATTAGCGCACATCAATGACGTAAAAAAATCGTTACAAATATTTATAAAGATATATTGGAAAATAACCCGAAGGTCCCCTTGGTATTGTATTATGCAATAAGTTGTTTTCAAAAATGTTGTACTTAAATAACCACAATACATAGATGCGTGTCTCGATGAAACTAGAGTAATGATCATAGCACTAGCTGTCGAGGCTGACTGTTATCAAGGGACGAATAAACGAACTTGTCGCATATAGAATCGTTTTATATTATTTTGCTCCTTTGCAACATATTCCACTTTATTTTACAACTTTCGAATGGGTATTTTTTGGAGAACTACTCATAAATGATTGGTCTTAAACTAATTTAAAAAAAATATTTTTAAATACCTTGAATTTAATTGGCCAGTCCGTTTTATTCAGCGATTCCTTCATTTTAGTGTAATTAATGGCATATTGTTTCCAATTAAACGTGGTCGACGTGTTATTAAGTACGTCTTCGTTTATAATCTTACAAAATATTTTGACACGATAGTAAAATAATATGAATGTCATCATTATAGGGACTCTACCAATTTCGTTGGCTATACGTAGAGTGTTCGCATAAATAAAATTTAAACTTATTCCCTGAGAATAAAACAGTGCATGAAAATTCAACAGGATATGAATAGCAGTAAACACAAAAAAGTAACACGGAATAAAAACATTAAGATTTCGTGAAATCATTTTTAATAAAATCTTATTTTCAATCACATCAACGGTGTAATATTCAAAGAGATATTCGTCAGCCGTTTGTAGAGAACAAATAAAATAAATTACATACTCCACAATTCTCACGATACTAACAACTCTGCCGTTTTTAATATTTCTTAGATCGATCATAACAGCCCCATATACGCAAAAAGATACGAAAATTAAATAAAGAGACTTCATTATGTATCTCTTATAGGTACAATCGCACACATTGTGGTAGAACCCGAATAATAATCGTATGTTCATCATATATTTTATATTCGCAACTGTTCCTTTCGAAGTAGCCATGTTTGTTTTACAACGACGTGCGCTCGAATGGACGAATTATATTAAAAAATAATTTTGTTGAGTAGGCACTCATTTAATGTAACGAGTCGGTCCTCAGTTCTATACAAATTGAGAAAACGACATTGACGGTTCCGTATAAATAATTTAATGATTCATTACAATCACTCTAGAACTTTTTTTTAAATATTTTATATATAAGACTTCACTCCACCTGATGGTAAGTGGTAGTGGAGTCAAAACGCGGAGACGGCCAGTTCAGTCAGAGAGGATATATTTATATTATAATATAAACCAAAACTATATGTTTTGTATTAAAGATAACAATCTAAAACATAAGCGGAGTCTCAATCTTTAAATATCCAACCCTAAATAGACTTTATTTCAATATTTTACATTACAAAAATAATGTCGCCTAAAGATTACTACAAAAACCCTGCATCGAAAATACAAAGTTTTTTTAGTAAGTATCTGATGTTATAAATAATAATGTAATCACTTAATAATACGCATTTTGAATATTATAGGTAGGAACATCTGCCATCCGCTACATTATTGTTTTTTTCGTATAAATTACGAAAAATACAAAAATTATTTGACTGTATTACATATAAGTATGTATAATTAATATCATGCACTCACATAAATTACATTTTCCAATAACATTATAACCTTTCTATTATTGTATTTTATAGATCATATCATCCTCCTGCCCTCATCCCAATTTTACTTGGGGTCGGCGCAGCATGTCTTCTTCTTCCATACTTCTCTGTCGGATGTCATCTCACAAGTAACATTCTTGCTAACCATATCGTCTTTATAGAGTTAAGGCAAAATCAGCATGAGGGTAAGGCAAGATCGTATCGATCGAATTTGTAACTAATTCGTGCAATTTTTTATTGATATTGTCTCCAGGCATCACAAGCTAATAAAACTGCTTCTATTGACTAGAAAACGACTTACAAAAAGTGCTTGAATCAGCCGAAAATTTTAATCGGTACGATCCCCTACGATGTCCCATTTTCAATCTTGCCCCTAGTTACCCTACAAATATATAATGTCTTGCATCTTCATACTTTTTATTAATATATTGGTAATAACTTATAAGACTATTAAAATACCCAAATATGTCGTATATATGATAACATAGACTAGATTCCGCGCGTAGATTCGCTTGCGTTTGGGGGGAGGCGAGTGTCAGGGGTTAGGTACTATGTTATTTCCTTTTATCACTTTACCCAAGACAACATATATACTAAATGATGATTGGCCGAATAGCGAAAGTGTGACAGACATACTTTTGCGTTTAAATTATTAGTTATGAGTTAACTAGTACCGCTATTTGGTAAACCTTTTTTATATCAATGAATAGTTTCTGAGAACGTAAAAGGCGAACCCACTATTGATTTTCATTTTGAGATAACGTTGACGTGATAATGCCCGTTCCCTTGCGAGGGTGGGGTAGCTAGATACTCATAACTATAATATTTTTTATGTAAGTATTATACGATCTGTATTTACATTTTTTATAATGATTTGCTTTTACAAGCTTTTATTTGAGTTCACCTGCTAGAATGTGGTACCGAATCCAGTCTCAAGTACAACAAGCTCCCGTCTGCATGAAGTGTTTTTTAAATCTTCCCCAAATAAAAGTTTTCTAAGAGAGTTAACGATGAGTCTCACCGGCGGTACAAGACTTGACTATCATAGATGAAGCGGTCCAAAATTGCAATTTTCACTTATACGATCGCACTATATTTTTGTACACTAAATATCGTAATTTCATTAAACATCTCTCTAAAAGTTTTATTAATGCATATTATTTATTTATAAACTGACGTGTAGCTTTTTCCTCAATGATTAACTATGTACATGTAAAGTGCCGGATCTACCATATAGCTTTTTGGACTTCAGCCCAGGGCCCCATGGATTCAAGGGGCCCTGATTAGTTAAGTCAAAATCAAAAATAGACGATAATGTGAAATAATCCATAACTTTATTAAATTAAACAGATCTTATGGTTTGCAGCCCTGCAATTAATCAAACCCATTCAATTAACTTAATTCAAGTCTACGTTCAGATATGTCTTAGGTGGGTCCCTACGTAGTTTTAGCCCAGGGCCCCCTAAGCTTACGGTCCGGCTCTGTAAAAGTATATAACTATTGAGCTATTTTGAAAGAACAAGATAAAAATTCGCCGCAGAACACGATCGTGAAATGTTAGAATATTATAAACTATTCGACATTGACTGTGAGAAATATTACATTGAAAGGGTTATTTGTATAGCGTTACAGCGTAAATTGGTTTTGAACATTTCACAAGAGAGATCGGTTCCTTACGAGTGAGTTTTCACAAAAGCTCTATCGGAGCCGGTACTGTTTTTTATTAGGTTTTTGCGTATTTTAAAACGTATTTGAGGATTTGGTGTATAAATTTGCATGCTATTCAACACGCATATTTAAAGCGAGTCATTTTTCTGTTGCTCCAACATTGTATACAATCACTGAGTAGAGTACCTAGGACATAATGAAATAAAACACACACGTTAATAAAACTGATATATTTACACAAATTACAAAATATATTTACAGTTTACGCTATCTTTAAAAACTGTGCACGAACTGTGTGGTCGAACACGACCCTCAAGAGGTGTTTGATACTTTAACTTCTATTAATAACGCCACGCCACCGTAGCCCTCGTTACTCATATCACAGACACACGTTTTGTTCTACAAAACTGATCTAATATTTTCATATGGTTTTTGTAATTTAAATTACAAACATAGTGATCTCCTGACACGGTTGTGTTAATACATAAAAACTAATGTTTTTTAAACGATTATCAGCGTTTTCTAGAGGCAGGAATAAGTACTGGCATGGCTTGGTACCATTCACTCCCTCGTACAGTATACGTATTATCCTAAATTTCGGTATAAAAAGTGACTAAAAAGTATAATTATAGGCATAATTGACAGAGCATTAGGATTTCCGCATTGCCATTTGCCAATGACAGAAATGTCAAATCTATCTTACAAAGCCATTGTCTTTGGACAGAAGCTATAATTATACAGCCCAGCTATTAACTTTTCTTCTTTAAATAAATTACACTAAAAGTATTTTAATATCCTAAGTAAAATAATTTGTGACAAAAATACGATGTAGTCTGTACAATAACGATCTTAAGTTTTATGTACAGCCATAAAATTGTCAACGAAGTTGATATCTTATTACAATAATATTGAAAACCTTTTCGACATCAATTATATTTGGGTAACACAGCTAAGTTACATGTCTAGACGGTTAAAGCCGACTTAGGTAAGCTGGTAGCCCGGTACAGGGTGAAATAAGGCTACCCAATTGTACAATTGGGTAGGTAACCGTTTTACCTACTCGTTACATTGTAATGCATCATTATATATAATTTGTATTGCGAACAAAATCTGTGGCTAAAAATGCTGACTAGACTAACATTTGTTAATTTAACATGCTCTTATTATCTTTATATAAATATTGTTTATATAAAGATAAAATATACTGAGAACAACATTTGAGTTGCTATTTTATATAATAGTAGGTCCATGAATTATTATAACATCAATACTTATAATGATTTCAATTAAAAATATTTATAATTTATCTTAATTAATACGCCGTTAAAATTAAGTACTATTTTAGCGTTTTCGGTCTATACAATGACGTAGGCTTAATGGAATGGACATATGATATTTGTAATATATAAAAAAAAAACAATTACTTTCATAAATTTTCGACTGTCATATTTTTTAATGGCTTAACTTTTCGTTTATCGCACGTGACATTGACGAAAAAAAATTTAGATGCCATTTCAATTCTATATCGATTAAAACACTTACTAAGATTATTATAAATAAATCTTTGATTATTGATATGTCTAGATAGTATGTGAAAGCTGAGAACACAAAGAGTTAATAGCTACAGATGGCTACTAAGTACACGCACACCAAGATAATTCAGTTGGTGTGTTTGTTTTAGTTTTTTTCTGTACAACTCACTATCTAGATATAGGTATAAATAAACTAATAAATAAATGTTAAAATGGGAACTGATTGTATGTATGTGTTGTTGGTGTCTTAACGGTCGTGACTGTGTCCGTGGTCAGAGCTGTCATTACCGCCACCGTGGGAATGGCTGTGTGAATGGCCAGCTGTGAAAAAAAATATAACTTTTAGATTCAGAATTAAAATAAATAAAATTTTAAATGAAACTTAAAAAAAATAAATTTTATTTTTATTTTTATTTATAAATTTCATCAGAGGCAATATGGCCAAGTACTTTACTTCATCGAAGTCCATGATTTAAAATTAACCTAACGAAATTCTGTCACATCTAGGTACATATATGATGATGCATATCCTGGATCACTGGATCAGAATAGAATATACTCTGTCAATATATTGAGTGAGCCAGTGTAACTACAGACAAAAGAGAACTAACATATTAGATAGGGGTAAATAACATATTAATTCCCAAGGTTGGTGTCGCATGGGCCATGAAAGGAATGGTTAATATTTCTTACAGCAAGTGGCCCATTTGCTCGTCTACCATATTATATCATACAAAAAAACTCTCGCTTTCATTAATACAGTACATTATTAGGCAAAGGCTTCTTCGCCTAATAATCTTTCATGTACATACTGTTACTGTTATTAAACTGAATAAATTTAAAAAGTAAAATAATACTTACTAAGAAGCTGTAATCCGAACATTAGACCGAAGCCAATCAAAGCAGCTATGTATTGCAGGATGCCCGTCCTGTCACTCTTCCAGATTTCGAAGAATATGACGTAGAGCAGAGTACCAGACGCGAGTCCTTGGAGAACAACAGAGTATACTCCAGCCGCAGTAGCACCTTCACCACCGACCAGGATCAGACCGATACCAATACCCAGTGGTGATACGATAGCGAATGTTGTTATGTACACAACAGAAAGCCATGTCTTGGTACGAGTGGCAATCAATTCCACACCAATACAAAACGCGATGACCAACTTGTGGGCTGATACAGCACCTAACATGTACCTGTTAAAATATAAAATTTAATAATATTTTTGTACTAAATTATACTAATAATACAAACATTATTATTTCAATATTAAAAGTGTATAAAAGGTAAGCGTCATCTAATGACAGTTTAAGTAAACATGAAATTCTACTATGTTTAAGGCTACTGAACGACAGATGGCGTTTTATGCAAATATTAAAATTACACTTTAAAATATGTTTTCAATAAATTCTGACTTACCAAACATGAGAAGTGCTGGATTCCAGACCAACGGCTAACCCTTCAAAGAGTTCATGGATAGAAAGAGCGAGTACAATGAGTAGGCCACGTAAAGCAGAGGTCACATCGTCAGCTGCGGCTATTGGCAAATGGCTGTGTCCATGCGAATGGGAATGCTGATTGTGGTTCACCTCTACATCCTGAAAAGATACATTTACACTGTTGCCATAATTTTATATGTATAGTTTTTTAATAATTCTGGTCGATCATATAATTATTTAAAATTACAAACGCCCAGTCATACATTCTATGTAGGTAAGTAATTTCATAATCAAATGTAATAAGTGCATAGTTTCATTAACGTTCAACGCAACTCGCTATTCAGTGATAATTTATTATCATCAACGTAATTGCTTATTTTGAAATATTGACATATGAAATACTATAAACTCATTTCTTTTACATTGTCTCTGTGATATTACGCCACAATCTTGATTATGAACGCTAGGTAAAAAAGTACAATCTTTTACCGACGATTACAATAAAATGTATATTTCAGTAAATATATGCATAAATTTCATTTCCATTTTCCCATTCCCTTTTTAGGAAATGTTATAACTTTGGGAAAGAAGTGGTCGAGCTTTGCGCAACGTAAAACAAGTACCTACGTCATTACTTTGGGAATTTAAGGTCAAAAGGTAATTGATTAATTAGTAGGTACTAATTAGTTTTTTTTTAGTATAATACCTAGTATAAGTAGTTTTTTTTTTCATTTTAATAACTACTTAGTATTGTTCGCTCAATGATAATTCGACTATAATCATTTTTAGTTAAAATTTGAGGAAAAATAGATACATTTCCGTTATTTGTCAGTTTTTATATTGATAGTTTTGTAGTAATACTTAACAATAGCGATAGAATAAAAGAAAAACGATAGACAAAAACGGAGATAAGTACTGAACAGTTTATTATTGTTAAAACATTGTACATTAGGTAAGATGACCTAGTGGACAGTTCTAAATCTTAAACGAAACATCTATCAAGTCATATCCTTAGAACGACCTTAAAACCCCCAAATCTGATAAAATTCTGACTCACGTGTTTATCCACCAAACTGCGGTGGAGTACCGTACAAGAATAACCTCTTCTCTTTAAGAAGAATGTAGAGGCTTTTGCCTAACAGTGAGGCATTAACGGACAATAATTACTTTTATACTCATTAATACTTAGTTAGTGTTTATTTTAAACATTAATTAATACTAGTAAGTTTTAAATTTTCACACACCTTGCCTTTCGTTATAGAAGCCGGGTCAATGAGATCGGCTGTGGAGTTAGTCGCACTCTTTTCACTCTCTTTTCCATCGCTGTTCGCTCGACTCCTTCGCACACTTAGATTCCTCACTAGAGGGGAAGATTGTCCGTTCTTCTTCTCACGCCTATGGATGTATATGTGAACCAATTCTTCGACTAAGTACATGATGAAGAAACCGCAACACATCAACAAGGCAGCTAGTGAGAATTCAAATTCTTGCATCTTGCCCGATGCTGAAAAGATATTTATGATTTATTTTATTTAATCGGTTTGAATTCACGTGGCAAGATTTAGTTGGTGAAATCAATCAAAAACTATTTATATTTTTTATATATAGTGTTTGCAAATTTTTACTTTATTTTTTTATTAATATATCTTTATTTATTAATCAACTAAAATATGTAAGAAACATGACTAAATAAATTGGTTATAATTTCTCGTAGATAATTTTTACACTTATTGTAATAGTAGTAATCCTTAGTAGTCGGTTATTTTTTAAATTAAAATAAATGAAGCGGCGAAACTTTTAATTACTATCTTCCATTTTCTTTCATTTTTATTACAAAGGATATTCAGTTTCAATTAAAATCAAAGCTGGACGTCGAGCAGTATCAGAATTTGATAAAAAAATTACATTAATCCAATGAAGGAAGATTATTAATTTTTTTACTTGTTTAACTAAAATTAAACGAATTTATATTTATAGAGGAAATAGTTTAAGTTACTTCTGACAAGTTGCTTAAACATTTTAGTGTTTTTTTTATTACAATTAATTAGTTTTTTAGATTTACAACGACATATTGATGTTTGTAAATTATGTATATAATAATAAAGATATTACATGTAAAAATATATATAATATTAAGTAATTTAAATAGTTAGTTATTAATTAAACAAAAATAAAGTTCCGCCAACTGTGCTAATTTACACAACTTTATACGTTGTACATTACTCATTAAAATATATATACAAAATGAACGCAGCAAAATTAAGGAATTTTCCTACATTACTTTATTTTATTACAAGTGCCCAAAATATACTATTTTATATTATAATTTTAACTCTTTATATATGTTGTATCTATGTTTGAGCAAGGCTCGAATTTGGTTATTTTTTTTTAATTTTACTTTAATTCAATATTTTATTTTTCCTCAAATGTTAAAGTAGTTTCTTTGTCGTCCTGTCTTTATCAGAAGCGTAGATATTTTAATGTATAAAGCGAATATTCTATCATACGCAAATAAACCAGGACAAGTGACATTGTCAATTATATTCGCATCTGTCCAAACAATGCTTACGCACGCGCACTGAATCTTATAATCAATTGAAACGCTATTGTCAAGAAATGTATTATGTATCGAAAAATATACATGGATGCTAGACGCATACATATTTATTTTCTTGACGTAAAAATATACCGGAATGTCTGGCTGGGTTTAGTATAAAACTTATATTTTAATATCCGCATTGCGTAGTAGGTTGTATATTTGAATTCGTTTTGTTTCCTTGTATTAATCGTATAATCGAGTAAGTTTTTACGTGCAAATTTTCCATAACCCTTGAGATTGCCATTTTTAAGTTAACTTAGTTAACTTGACAACCTTTATTTGCAAAGTATAATATTGTATAATGTGCCCCTCACAATCAGGAATGTCTTGAGCATGGACGTGGATGGATATAGAGGATGGGGACGACCAAAGAAACGATGGATGGATTGTGTGAAAGACGATATGCCTGGAAAGAATGTTGTGAGAGAGAAACTTATGAGATAAAGACGGAGAAGTATGGAAGAAGAAGACATGCTATGCATGCAAGCAGACCCCAAATAAAATTGGGATAAGGGCAGGAGGACGATGATGTGTTCCCTACTCTCACAATTCAATGGGAAACAGTCCAAATTGACCGAAGACAGATCATAATATAATCTATTTTTAATAAAAACAGATTATAATATAATCTATTTTTATTACATAATTAAATATTACAATAAAAAAAAATTGTTAATAACTTATGTTTGAAACAATGAAGATAAAATGCTAAAATGCTTGCGATATGATTTACAATTACGACAATACAAACCATTATCAAAGCTTCAACCTTGACATATACCATTCGTGTCAGAATCCCTTTATACATACAGCCTACGCAATATTTCAATCTACAAGTAGAGCTTATTTTAAAATACACCCGCACGGAGAATGTGAAGTTAGTACCACGATAATATAATATTTAAAAACAAAATAGATTTTATGTAGTGTTTGTTTTTTATAGGTAGTATGGAATAAATTATGACATTCTTTTTAATCCTCATATAAAACATTCTTCTGTATATATATGTACATATGTCATTGATCTTCTTCATAACCAATAGACGGATTTCTATGATTTGTTCTGTGTTTGTTTAAGTGGGTTCCTGATTGGTTTGAATTCGACATGATAGTTCGATCAGACTTAGATTTCTTCAATTAGGATCCACGTGTTCTGTTTATTGGGATGTCAAGACTTGCTTAGCTCATAACATTTCTAAATATCACGTTGGTTAAGTAGCCAGTAAGGCCGCAGATTCTAAGGTAATGGTTTTGAGGTTCAGGCAGATTCAATTTATTAATACATCCCCGTAGGTAAAGTCAGCTTTAGTGGAAGTCTTTCCAATCGTGTCGGATTTACGAGCGGAAAGAAGCTAATCCTGATCGGTATCGGGTTATGAGAGCGAATAGAGAGTGTACTTGTGCTGGCGCACAGGTTTGTGCACCAACTGAATAGTCGCTGTGACAAAAATCGGCAAGAAGAACATCAACGTGTGTTATATTAATAAATATATGATGAGAAAATAAATAAAAATAAGAATATAAAATAAAAATGTTGTAATAAATTATAGTGATATCATATACCTACTTAATAAAAATTACATCACTTCGATTATACCTACGTTCATGTCCTATTGGAATTTCGAATATTGTACTTTTAATAAAACTTGTAATTTCTTACTATATATTTTTTCTTACCATCATTAGCTTTACTAACGTAAAGGTTTCTTTTTATACAGGTTAAGGAATTATTTTTACTTTACAAACTATAATGACAAAACAGGTAAAGTTTTTACGGTAAAAAATAATAATGGTTAAACCAGATCTTCGCAAAATTCTATAATGATCTTGTTTTTGCTCAGTCGCTTGCATTCCTTACTTCGAGTCAGTTTTCGATCGAGTCCGGATTTGCAGTATACGTAATTTTCATTTTTATTTAAACTAAAAGCAACTATAAACTCAAGTAAATAAGGATCATATTTGCTTGCAAATATACGCTATACCTCGAGGGCTTGAACACTAAAGAGTTTTTATATCTGTGGCGTAACACAACACGCCATCTCCTGTTTATAACCTTGAATTATTCTATACGATTTTTCATTGACACCAATTTAAATCTGACACAAAAAAGCTTAAACGGAAATTGAAATATAGAAAGGTAAAATGAGTTTCATTTTCATAATCAATTGTATATTTATTCCATAACTTTTCCTTATTGACAATATCTCAACTACTGATTCAAATTATCTATAAATATGAAAGACATGACTAAACTACAACAAGAAAAAGTTAGTTGCATATTATGTATATAACACTTTTAAATAAATTGTATCTTATGGATGTATATAGCTAAACAAGAACCCTTGAAGAACACGAAGGTTAAGTGGTTAGTCTTTAGTAGTTAGTTAACCTTTGTCCATAAATATAGGCACTTCCTAGAGCCATTTCTGCAAAATACTTAGAAAACTTAATTATACCACAAAAAGCAAGCCGTATAATGTTTTGCCTTTACCAGAAGGTCATGATAAAAAAAAATGTTTTGAATATAATGTTTAAAATTTGTCGCAAAATATTAAATTTCTTTTTGGACGTATAATTAGTTTTTTTTTTATACCAATAATGTTTTTTTTTTAATATTTCTATCTATTCGGCATTATTTATGTTATCTAAGACTAGTATTTATTCAGCTACAATAACACTTACCTACTTATATCAAAATAAGTGACGCTGATGTTATCATGGGATTAAAAAATATTAAAGTTTTTTATTTAAACATAAGCTGGCATTAGTTTGAATGTACTATGGGAAGAATAAAGAATTACACGTATGCAAAGCGCAATTTCAAGTAATAAAAAGAAAAATATTTTTGAATAATGCAATTAGCTAACACTAAAAGAAACATCGTACACGTGGAAAATCCCAAAGCGTGTTCGTGATCATCTAAGCCACGCTCGAATAAGCTGTATCGATTTCACAATAACAAAGCTGATTTTATTGATATAATCAATAAAACAAAATGATCTGCAATATGAAATATTGTATCTGAAATAACACTTTGAAATAAAAAAAAACCTTATTTATTTAAAATATATTCATTAATGTGTTTATGGTTGCAACAAAAATAATATTAAACTTGTATACACGACCATACGTTTAAGTATTGATTATACGAAAGAGACCTACCCAAAAGGTTTACCTGAATACGTTACTCACCCGCATTTTAGTGGTCTATCAAAGTATCAAGCATCTACTCAGATTTTTATTTATATCATTGAATGCTGCGTTCGCTATTCTGATACAATTATACATAGCTTCTATTATCAGGTCAATTTCTAAATCACGCACTGGGTGTGCATGATTTAGATAATTTAAATAATGCAGACATTACAACTAGGTATTTTTTCTAAAATTAGTTTTTTAAGTCTACTCTTTTTTTGCTTAAAGTGTTAATAATAGAAAAATTTGGAAATAAGACTAGAAAAACATATCTTGAAACATGGGAATGTTTCAATAATTATTATCTTCTACTGAGCGTACACTAGTTAAGAATATGACAACCTCCAAAACACAGACTAATAACATATTTAATAGTTTAATTTTGAATTAACCGTAGGGTACTTATATAACTATTACGTATATCCTTAAACACTCTTTGCATAAAACAGTGAATTTTATTTTTAGGTTTTAGTTAAACAGATAACAAGTATAGAAACAGCACTAAATATTCATGTCGTACAAAGCGTGAAAGATTTAGATTGTCGTCAGTGCATACTAGATTGTTTTACGGTGTTTAAAATTCAGAACTTGCGCCATGATTCCACTGAATATGTTAAATACAAAGAACCAAAGAAATAACAAGGAATTCACACCCTTATTTGAAAGTGTGGAGAGTCGATTATAACAGACAAAATGCGTGTTGCAGTCAGGTATTTCTCTAAGCGTCGGCACTACGATGTCATTACATAATTTTTTCTTTTCTATCTTATGCATACAGGACATTTATTGGAAAGTTTTGATCGTTATATTTCAAATATAATTTCTATTATAAGAGCCCAGACGACCTGATGGATTGAACACGAAGATAATGTATTTGAATCCACGTCGTCATTGAGATTTCGTCAGCTTAAATTGTGTTTATAATTCATTTTGTGCTCGACGGTAAACTAAAACACGTGCCAAAGAAAATGTAGAAACATGGTGAAATAAACCGCAAGCTTTTTCCTTAACAGATAGCAAGCCTTTGTTTAGGACGATAGTAGAATAGTTTTAGACTCTATGACGATATATCACTATACTATTAGTATTTATTATACAAATGATCATAAACTTAAATAACATAGGTATATATTCAATATCAAATAAATCAGACTAAAATTAAATGAAGTAGATATGCTAACATCTCGCCAACGCCAACATAATTGTTTAGTTGACATATATAATTTTACTACGTTTTCAAAATATACTCTACTGGTGTATAATTTCCAGGTGAAATATAAATATGAAATAAATTAAGGTTAGAGTTAAATTGAATGGAATCAAAAACAGATACTGCGATATTCGACGAATTGACGAATTGATTAAAATTCCGCTGATTGGTTCCGCGGCAGAACTTTTTACGTAACAATTAGCATGTTTAAATTAATTATATCATATAGAACATTGATTTACGTATGTATAAATTAATCTAAATTTTGTAAATGATAAAGGTATAAATATATCATAAGAACTCGTTAAAGGAAATGGTCGGTGAGGCGGAGTGTGGTAATGTCTTTATAAAACATAAACTGTATTGAAACTTATTATTAATAAACTTTTTTTCAACGCGGGTATAGACCGAACATAGACCGAATGACCTAATGATAATCAACACGATAAAGGTAATCTAAGCTAGTAATTCGAACACGTTATATTTACATGTACATATATGCTAATAAATTAATTCATTATTTTCCTTTTCCGTAACGAAATTTAAATAACAGCAAAACGAATGCCTTAAACATTGTCTTGTAGTGCCGGAAATTGTTTTTGAAATAAAAATGTTACTGTCAGCGGGCACACTTCATTGATTGTTTTTTTCAATATTACATTCGGTACTATTAATTAGCCAGTAATATAATGGCATTGACCGCTTTAACACGTAGAGCCTCAATGAATCAATTAATTTAAATAATCGAATATTATTTGTATCTATAAATATGTTTATATTACTGTATGTGCAATAAATAAAAATATAACAATATTAGAAAATATATTCAACTGTAATCGTCATTTTGATGAAGTTTGACATTTAGTTTTTTAGTCTGTATTTTTTTATATTTATGTTATAGTGATCCATCCAGGCACGGATGTAATTTATTAATCTCGTCTATAGCTCTTTCTATAAATGTAAACTACATCAAAATCCATTGAGCGATTTAGAAGTCAGGAAAATGAAAACAGAGTTAAAAAGTGACTTTGTTTTATACTATTTATAGTTATAGAAGTAAACTAAGTGACGTTTTACGTTAAATTTTATGTTCTATGTTCAACTAATATAATCTACTTATTTTTTTATCTAAGATATAATAAGTATTATTTACTGGTTTAATACAAGCATTATTTATAAATAGACGAGGTCCGTATAGATTTATATTTTTTTTTTTATAAAAGGAATATTAATGTTTGCTTAATAGTTATTATATTTTTAAATCTTTTTTTTGCCATGTACAAGCAACTCTACTCTTTTGTAGTATCTTATTTATTGCAGTATAAATAAATATACATAGACTTCCGAAACTTAAAAAAATAGAATATTTAATTTTGTCGGACTGACATTTCATGTTCCATACAAAAGCGTCGTAGCGAATTAGGTTAGTTTGACCTAGTTTAAGCGTAATCTCGGAAGAACAGTCGAGTGGAAATAGCATGTGCGTGGGCAGAAGTAAAACCAGCCACGGAACTATTTATATGAAAAACGTATATAACTGATGTATACAAACTACATAACAATATTTTTTTTTAATTAAAAATAAAGTTAATGCTTTTATTAGAAATAAAAAGAGGAAAATGGTTCTGTGAACGTTTTTTATCTGGTCACATTTTACCTTATTACACAGGTAATATATATTTTACAAAAAAATATTTTAGTCGCATTGACGTATTAATGAAATAAATACCTATATTTTATTAGTACAAATGTATTGCCACACAAATACTAATAAAAAAATTCTGTAAGATACCTGTCAAGTAAGATCCGAATTCCACTAAATTACTACATAAGGTTTCAGAATCGAAGGCTAATAAATAAAAAAAAACGGTACGCCTTCTTTGAACGGCTTCGATTTGACTTCAGTTTGTGACTATAAGTGTACAAACATACATACTGAAATTTATTCGTCTACTATACTAGTACATAATTTCAGAAATAAAATACTCGTAATTTACTTCTGTTGAAAGAATTTTTAAAAACGGCTTAGCAGTTTCTGAGGTGATCGATTATAAACAAACAAACTTTCTTTATAATATTGTTATAGATTGCAGTATTTTTATGTACCTCCTTTAATTCTTTGAGCAAATTGAAACTATAATAATTGCCATAATTTTTATCTTTGTACCAAAGCGAAGTTATATCAATTCTACAACACGTTATTCTGTGGATAGAAGAATACGCAGCCCTGAAGCACTTTTAACTTGTACCACTTTTTAAGAACATAATTATTTTTATTTAAACGACAAAGAAAAATATAATAAAAATTAATTCGTAAAATTTTCAAACCCAATAACGGCAATTACAGGGGTTTCCCCTATTATACGTCACACGTCGTAAAAAATTATATTTATTCAAGTAGGCTCTTACCTAACTAGCAATTTCGAATCATTATTTAACAAAATTAAATTAAATGTAAATATCTATTTACCGAAAATAGCAGATCAAATCAGTAGCTTACAATTACATTATTGTGAAATCTATTATAAGTAGTAAAATTGTCTATGACTAAATCTCATTATCTTTGATAGTTAAATAAGACTAATAACTCAAACGATTATATTAGATAATATTTAAAATAAAATGTAGTCGTACACTACACACTCAATATATGCCAAGAAGATAAATATAATACATATATTAAATAATGGGCAGCCTTAAACTCTTGTCTATCAATAAAAACATAGGTATAAATTTAGTTTTTTAATGTAACATTCGGATATATATAAGAATGTTATTTATTGATATGCTAGTCATGTATTGCGTTTGTGAACCGGTAATCTTGTGTTACTCATTCATTATTAATTCAACTGTTTTTGGTACGATACAAAGAGGCGTGCGATAGACTTATATAGACGTCCGTGACGTAGATAATAAAGTAGCTCTTATATTATTTAAAATCAAAATACAGTTTCCTTGTTTATGAATGTTCATTAAAGTGAAAAAATACCGACAAAAGGCTTAATAAGTTTTTAAACTGATTTAAAAATACATATCGAACTATAATAAAATGAAATTGTTGGCGATATATTTTATCCGTTAAGATTTTGACCAAATTCAGAATACAGCCAAATCTGGACACTCAGAATTTCTTGGAAAAAAAGCCAACGAGATTTTATTCGTCGGGATTTGACTCCAGAACATCGAAATACGCCTTGTAAACTTTTATTTAGCTAAACTAGACTAACTAGACAATAATGCAAGCAGTGACATAAAGATAATTTGAATTAATTAGTCAGCGAGCGTGAAGATTACTTATTCGACCTTGACAATAACTGTTTTAAAGGTTAAGAAACGGCGAGGTATAGATATGTATGGTAATTTTAATATTCTATTCAATATCGTCGTCATTTCGTCTCGTGTAAATATGTCTCTGTTTATATAGCAGATAAGCTCCGACGTTCAAGCAATCGTGACAAATAGGTATTATGTATTCTAAAAATATTCTCATTTAATTAATTTTCGTCTGGTATTTTTCTTTATTTACATACATTTATCTAACGTTTCTGTTTACTGTATAATATATACACTAGGGCGATTCTGTAAGAATTCACTTCGTATCTCACTCGTGTAACAACCGACTTACGGTGATATGCCATTTTGATACGTATATCATATAAATTTTAAAATGATTATGGTCAATGTCGCATATTACCTTCTGACATTTCACGCTCGTGGTCTGCCGTGAATTTTGAGTTTCTTTTCACAGAATAGCTCTTAACTATACTGCTTATGATCTGTACAATAAGTTACTAAGTCATCATTAAGAATATATTATTTTCTTGATACTTTAAACTATACCAAGAAATAAATAATATTATGGCGGATTTACAATACTATTTCGATTGATTTGTTATATATAAATAACCGCTATTTGAATATTGTCTTACAGTCTACTTGGCTATATGGGAAGTCATAAAACGAAGTTAACGTACATAATTGTAATTGGAAAACTTATATTTTGGGGACCAACGGATGGAGGACCGGGGGAAGGCTTCATAATTACTCTTAAACTTGATCAATGACAACCAAAAGTAATGCTATATTGGACTACAATTAATTGTTAAGCGTATTAAATTACTACCTAAGTTATGAAAGAATCGATACAATATTGTCTTATTCGTGATTCTACTGCTCTACGAACCTCAAGAGTAACTACGGTATTCAGACTAGTTTTTTTTTATTATCAATCGATAAATGTAGTACTATCTTCGCCCTGTTTAATCTTTTGAACTTTTATTAATAACATTTGACATTATTATAGAGGTTAAATAAACATATACTTAAACATCAAAATTATTAGGCATCACAAAGTTTTTAAACGTCCTTCGAGAACAGCAAAAACATCACAACATACCAAATAGGTTATTTTATCGAATATTTATCGCATAATATAATAACAATTATAAGACGTCTCCTACGGTAAATGTCAAGTTCACGGCTACCTATTGAGCGACGTTCAATTTCAATCGCCGATTAGAACTAGCGTGACCTAGTCGCGTAATTTTGTGTCTATAACGTCTGCGTCTAACAAGCTAGAAATACTAATGATTAAAAACTATGTCGTCAAAGCAACCTTGGCTTATTACTTGTCGTTTTCACTTTACCCTCGCTTTTTATTTTTAACGAAATGAAAATCATGCAATAGGCGAACAGCAGTCTTTTGTTGTGCCACGAAATTAATTTATTATATTTTACATGGAAGTTTAAAAATAGGTTTTATTTTAACTTTAACACGTAATCTAATTGTATTTAAAAAAATAAAAATTTAATTGTACTAAAAAAAAACTTTTCGAATGTTCGATAAGCATGTCGCTCTACATTTTCCGTGAATAATTCTTATTTTAAAAATAAACTTACTTATAATGTCAACATTTATTTAAGATAGTGATGCTTTGAATAAAGAATATAAATTAGCAATTCAATAAGTTTTAATAGCTACTTGCTTTGATCAAAGTACCGAGATGGCTAAGTGGGGTGAATATGCAGATTTTAACAATAATTGGTTGGGATATGGTACATCTGATTTTGTCATGTTTTTAATTCTCCTACGTGTGTCGGCCAACCTGTATACATCATAATTCGTAATGGCCTCCTTTCTTTGGTCTCATTTTAGGTATAATAAGCATTAGCAGCCTGTAAATATTTCCCACTGCTGGGCTAAAGGCCTCCTCTCCCTTTGAGGAGAAGGTTAGAAGCATATTCCACCACGCTGCTCCAATGCGGGTTGGCGGTATACACATGTGAAAGAATTTCGTTGAAATTAGACACATGCAGGTTTCCGCACGATGTTTTCCTTCGCCGCCGAGCACGAGATGAATTATAAACACAAATTAAGCACATGAAAATTCAGTGGTGCCTGCCTGGGTTTAAACCCGAAATCATCGGTTAAGATGCACGCGTTCTAACCACTGGGCCATCTCGGCAAAGAGGCCATAACAAATAATTAAAAAAAAAAAAAAAATCATCCATCACTTACAAAATAAAAAAATTTTTGTTCGTTGCATTACTTGTAACCCGATCAGCACGGCATTATAACATAAAACTTTATGAATAAATTAAATTTATCAATTATAATATTAATTTATAGACAACATACAGTATATACTTTATACAATACCAGGATGTAAGGAGATATTATTTAAAATAATGTTTATATAATTAAGTTGTCTCCCTTAGTGATACCTAGTCTATTGCAACAAGTTATGCTTTTATGTAAATAAATAGATTCAAATATTTAATAGCAACGATTAAATTATTCTATTAGTATCGATTGCATTACATATAACTATTTCTAGTTTTAACTTCATAATATATAATAATATCCATAATATATAATTCAATTCAACAATTAAAATGATATTGTGAAATTTAATAATTAATTTTAATTGATTATAAACGTTTTTTTAAGTAATATAAGAGATGAAAATTACAAACTGTTACAAACATTTGAATAAGAAATTGAATAAAACTAATTATTTATAACTTCATACGGTAATAATATCAGAATTTTGATGCCCCACGAGTGGGCAAGTCTCCTCTCTTGTTAAAGAGAAGGCAAGGACTATATTATCCCAAGGTATAATTGATAGTGATAATGAAGTAGAATTTTAAACGTTATACAAGAACAATAATTAGAATTCAAATCGTGCTAAGTGCACTCATGTTGGATTTACTCTCCTATCGGGTTATGAGAGAAGACACCAGTATCATATTATAATGAAAAATTCTCATTTTATTTTTTATTTTTGGCAGTGTTTAATTTGACATTTAATAAGTTTTCATTTGATTTGATTTTGCTTGGTTGTAAGGCTTTGTGCAAGCCTCTCTGGGTAGGTACCATCAGATATTCATGGAGTTAAAAAAAAACAGAGAATGTCCTTAAACGTGTCAAATGACTCAGCTGGGCTATTTGCTAAATGGTATTATATATACTACAAACGGTGAACGGAAGTCGGTAATATATCCCAAAGTATTAGTTCATATTGTAAAGCGTAAACGACAATTTTAATAATAATAACGGCTATTTCAATAATTCGTTTAGATAAGGATTCAAATTGTGTTTCAAATCATTTGAAATAAATCTATTGGGAGTTGAAAGATAGTAGCTGCATGACTATTTAAGTGATAACCTCAAAAAAGATTTTAATAAATAAAAAGTAAAAGTAAAAATCTTTTAGTATTAGTTAGTACTTTCTAGATAGTTATACGTGTGTCACATTTTCATCCGACACATGAAGGTTTCCTTAAACGAATACGAGATGAATTGTGGACACAAAACCAATCAACATGAACAAATACGACGGATATTAATATCCCATTTTGAAGTCGTTTAAACATATAAAATCAAATAAGTTGTGTTATCCATTATAAACCTTCTACTTAATAAGTTAAAACCTGATGCAAAAAACTGTATATTATAAATAATAATCGACATTAAACTATAAATTTGAATATATTACGAATAAATATAAATAAATACAGTAATTACATATTCAATCAGTATAATTTACACCTAAATTTTATGCTCCAAGTGAGTAATTAATTGTAAAATATGTTATAGTAACAAAAAACAATGGATAGTAAAAAGGACGGCTTGTCCATGGGTGCCATGAGCTTTGTTCTAAGGCGGTGATGCATGGTGACATAAATAACATTGTTTAAATTCAATGGAAACGTACATAGACTATGCACAAACATGTACCATGTGTCACGTAGGTAATATTTAAAAGTTTCGTTTATTTACAAACAAAACGTGTTAAATATGCTTTCATTTTAAACAAATTAAAACCGAGTCATTGAAAACTGTATGTTTTGGGTGAAATTGCCACTGTTTATCTCCTAGTTCGCTTTGGAGCAAGATGGAAATAGTTTTAAACATTTTCCACTAAAAAACAAAACTAAGAGGTGCCTCAGCAACAATTTTTCGATAGCTTCTGCAATCTGCCTAGTAATATATTTTGCTTATTAATACCTATGACCTACACATTAAATAATACCACTTCATAAAAAAATATTACGCGCGCGGCTTAACCCACGTGTGAAAGAATGATAGGGATGCATCCCGTGTGGTCTTTTTTTTCTTACGACGTATGTTGTTAAGACGTGAAGGCCTAACAAAAAAAAACGTTTGCATTAATAATATTAGTTAGGATAGCGGATTTTACTGTATTTATCTAGGAAAGGATCTCTAATACGATATGTATTACGATAAGATGATATAATTACAGATTGATCATGTTTAGACAGCGTATAAGGCGTTTCTATACGTATAAATGTAGACTGTATCGTATATCACTAATGACACAATCATAATAACTAAGTATGCCAATTAATAAAAAAAAGTTATATTACTCAATAAAATATTATACAGATGATAAAAAAGCGATTAAATTTTAAAGCAAGTTAGTATTACTTGATTTTCACGCAGAATATATATTTTTAATGTATTTATTTGCATCTTATTGACGTATGAGAGATGATATTTAGTTAATGGAAAACAGTATGGCTATTCTATAAAAGAAATTCGAATCTCATCCCAGAACACGAGTGTGAAATGTCAGAATGTGATATGTGACATTGACTGTAATAATTATAAATTCTATGGGACTTCTACGTGTAAACATATCAAAATGACGTATCACCGTAAGTTAGTTGTCAACATTACACGAGTAAGATACTACATAAATGAATTCTTACGGAATCGCTCTGCAGTAATTATAACGGTTCTTCTTGGTAACTCCGAACAAGGAGAAATGTGTCTTTTGATTTTGATTATATTCTTAAAGAATTTATTTGAAAGGAGCATATATTTTATAAGTCTATATTAAAATCATTTACCTAATAACCTTCAATAAACAATGAGGTAATAAAAATCTAAAGTTGCAAAAGTAGACTGAGGGTCAATGAAACGGCTGTTTTCATTTTTATAGACAATAAGAAAGTGCAGGTCCGTTAAATGTCCCAATAATTGATCAACGAACACATAATATGGCGTACGAGACACTATTACAAATTCCTTCAACGTGCGATGTGATATAGCCATATATATCAAAGTCTATGTTAGTGCATTTAAATTGTATACTAATATTTTTACTTTAATAAAGAGTAACAGTCTGTACACACAGTCGAGCTCAAGTAACCAATTGAAAGAGAAATGTATTGGTATATATTTCACCATACTGCTCCAAAGCGGTTTGGTGTTTACATATATCTGACGAATTCTTCAAGAAATTATTTTCAAGAACTAACTATGCCCATTGAATTAAGTCGGGTTGAACCCGTATTTTACGCATACGATTCACATTTTTTAACGTCTGGGCCATCAGAGCTGTATATTATAATAAATATTTTACAGCATTTACATGGTATAGAAAAATGCTTACAACTAATTGTTGTACGTGCTGTATATGTTGTTATATGTATTGTAGCATGGATGGTCTTTCATCTTCCAGATAACCTAATCAAAAAAGAGATTTTGCCTATAATATATGTATATACTTAGTATATATTATATTTTATATACGGTTGTGACGACAATCCGAAACACTATCAGAGAGATTACAAGCGCTTGTCAAATTTCCAAGCTCCGGACTATAAAGAATTTCTTGTCAAGAAATACCTAAAAATTTTATTAGTGTTATTCAGGAGTTAAACTATAAAATTATAATCTATACACGTAGCATCTAGCCACTAAACCAACATATATGCATGTCCGTATATAAGGATGCCATATCTCTTGTTTATTTAATGAATTATGAGGGGAAGTACTGAATAAGACCGGTTTAAAATAAGTTTATTTGTGTAGAATATTAATTTCTGCCATTGTCCGACCCCTATAAAAACCCCAGTGGGGTCGGTTGAGTTGGTTCTAGCCCTTATTATTATTTAGCCTTATTGAGCCTATATTATTTGTCAGTGGTTAGATTAGGCCACAGATCTCGAGATTTTGGCTTCAAACTTTCAGGCCGGGCCGTTAAAATTTTATTGGCTTTTTCTGTGAAAAATGGTCGGTCTGAAAATTGGAAGTGTATACACTTACGGAAGAATGAGGACCATGTTGTGTGGAAAGGTCATGAGCATGGACGTAGATGGATATAGAGGAAGGGGACGAAGAAGAATGTTACTTGTGATATAACGTCAGACAGGGAGCATGGAAGAAGAAGATATGCCCCAAATCAAATTGGGATAAGGGCAGGAGGATGATGACGATGACACTCACGTGCCTCGGAAGGCACGTGAACCCGTTGGTACTGGGACTGAACTCTTTCCGGTCATGTCAGATTTGCCGTCCAATCGGATTATGAGAGTGAGGATTGAGAATGCACCTGTATTTGCAGACACTTGTGCAATTATACATACTATGGCAGACGTAATTCCCTTAAGATTCGCCGCCGTAACCGGTCAAGACATCTTATTATAATAGTATGCGGTCTCTGGACTATTCTTTTTAATTTTATTTAATATATTCTATTTTATATATTGATTAAATATATTCAATAAAATTTTCCATAACTTTTCTCTATCGTATTCTAACAATATCGAAATAGAAAGATAAGTAGATATCTTATAACGGATTTTTTTGGCGTTAAAGTTTAGACATGACAGTTGGATTTAACGTAATCTGTATCTTACTTTTTTATCAAAGAAAATGATAAACGAAATGGAAATTCGTTTATTTATTCATATCTTATCTGTAACGGCTATTATCTAACAGTTACGACGTTACGTCGCCATATTATTAAGAAATGAAAAGTCATATCCAGTAATAGATTTCAGAGATCAATTGAAAAATAAAAAATAGATTATGAAAGCATGGTTTTTTGTGACAGCTTTATAGCTTTTCCTTTACCAGGATAACTTAAAATGTTTAAAAAAATTGTTTAAATAATAAAGAATTTGGAAATTTGCAAATGCACTGCACTAAAATGTGCCATTTTTACGTTTTCTAATCAAAACGTAAAATTAAAATTAGTGTAACAGCTGACTAGCAGCCGTCTGTCACTTTGACATTTGAGTTTACTATTTTTGTTTCTATGACCCGATTTAGATGAAAAACCTTGATATATTCTAAGAATTATTATTGAGGTCGTTCACCTAACAACGATTTTCGAGAACGATCTATCATTGAATTTTCAATATTCTATATTCAGAGCATCAACAAAAAAAATCGCGTTTCTAATAGTGGTTAGTTATATCAATTCTAGTTCTTGTTTTAATAAACAAAGTTTTCGCATCAAAAATTATTAAAGGTGTAATTAATACCAAAACGGTCCTTAAGTATAACAAGGATATATAAACGGATAATTTTGAATTAAGGCAAAACATAAGCTGGTAATTACAGATTAAGTAATCAAAATAAATAAAAAAAACTGGCCAAGTGCGAGTCAGACTCGCGCACGAAGGGTTCTGTCCTATTATGTATAAAAACGGCAAAAAAAATCATATTAGTTGTATGGGAGCCCCACTTAAATATTTATTATATTCTGTTTTTAGTATTTGCTGTTATGCAAGAGAAATTTCAAGTGTCTAACTATCACGGTTCAAGAGATTCAGCCTAGTCACAGATGAAAAGACGGACGGACGGATGGACAGCGGAGTTTTAGTAATAGGGTCGCGTTTTACCCTTTGGGTACGGAACCCTAACGACGGCCTTTTGTAATGCTGTTAGCATGATATATCTAATCATAAGCTTAGTGAAAATAAGTGTTTCGAAATAATCCTAAACGCAATCGATTGTAATACAGTTATATCAGTATTGTTTGTATACCATTAATTGTGATGTCGCAAGAAATAAGTAGGCTATAAATAGCAAATGATAAATAAAATTAAGAAACCATAAAATATATAAAGACATTTCAGCTATAACGTATATCGTATATATAATCAATTTTATTAAATATGAATTTGTATCACAATATACAGAACTACGATGACGTGGTAGTTCTTTGTGACCTGGTTGGGTTGCGACCCGTTTTATAATCTACGAAAAAATAACATTTTATTGTTGTGTTTTGATTTGAAAGGAGACGAGCCAGTGTAAATTCTCGCACAAGGACAACCTGTACATTGTACAAGGCCAATTGCTGGTCCTATGCCCTAACTAACGTACTAAAACATAACACAATAACATTTAGAATCACAGAACAATATATACTAACATGAACATTAGAAATGGTTTTTTTTAATTTAATCGTAATCAAATTCATTTAATATTTATTTATAAATTATTTTCTTTTATCTCAAACCTATGTTTAGAAAGAAGGTTTGTTTAACAAAGCTTAGCTTTTTCCACCACGCTGCTCCAATGCGAGTTGATGGATACACATGCGACAGAATTTAATTGAAATTACATACGTGCAGGTTTCCTTACGTTTTCCGCAAAATCAACGCCGAACACGAGATGATTTATGAACACAAATTCACCACAGTATAACCAATTACAAAATTCTATGTAATTTAATGTTGTATTAATTTGTCAATCAGGAAGTTAATTTTTTCTCGCATACACGTAACGAATTGAATTCATTCCTTGTTGTCACCATGATCGTCCGATAGTCTGTTGCGAAATCGCAATTTCTTTACATTGTGGTCAAATCATGGCGATAATACGAATCTTTGTCTTTGAATTTTGCCTTCAAAAATTTTAAAGTAATCGATTTTCATGTGATTTTATATTACGTGCAACTTATGTAAGGTATCGAAATTTTATAAGAACAATAGGTTTGGATTAGGTTAATATTTATTGATTATATTATTCTTAACCTTTAGTTTTAATTATGAATGAAGTAGTAAAGTTATACAATTCCTATATAAGCTACCAAAAAACTCAGTAGTTAGAACTCTTTTTCACGTATGAAAAAAAATAATCAGCTTAAACTAAATACGATTTTATTTATATACCCTAGATAGTCAAGGAATAGTAACTCAGTAACACGTTTATTTACATTGGGAATGGAGATATATATAGTCTTGTATTGCATAATGTTATTTATTGATGATTTTTCCAGTTGATTTATTTTAATAATATTATTCGCTTATGTATAATAATAACAAACGGATATGCAGTGTATATGTAGTTCTAATTCAAATATTTTTAATTCCCTTAAACACAAAGTAAATTGTAAAATTTTAAAATCTAGCTTACGTTACTTAAACAAGAACAGATAAAGTTCATTGAACGCGGATGAGATACAATTTCGTAGAAAGGATTTTATGTAATACTTCATTAGGTACGGCCCATTATCGTAACTTAACATTGTAATGATTTAAGTCACATTTACTTGCAGCAAGTTGTTTCAATTAAGCAAATGAAATATTTTTCAAAAAAGCAAGTATTGTTACTTTTCCTTAATTACTTCTTTAAATATTTTAATGTATTATTAATGATTGGTTAATGGAATATATATGTATATAAGTGTTTTATGTATGTCTATCTTACAAATATACATAACAAAAACAACATTTACAAACTGGTTTCTAAGACGGAATCAGTGGCCATGTATGGAAATAAGTCATTACGAAATACGTTTTAGAAGTAATGTAACCCGGTAGTCGATACTCTTAGGTTTAGGTAAGGCTATAGCTCACCTAAGCAGGTGAATTCCCACGCTCAGACCTAAGATTTCCTCATAGCGAATGAGTAAGCATTACTCACCTTACAACTAATTATGTACAAAACGTTACGCAAATATTATTTAAGATTATTGACATACTCGTAATAAGTATAAGTTCTCAAAAATCTACATATTATAATAAATTAATATTTATATATTATAATTATTAATATCAATTTATTATTAAACAAATATAATTGCACTATTATAATTGGCTACGATTTTCGGACTAAGCTTGATGTTATTTTTTAAGTCTTAGGAATGTAATTTACATATTTTACTGTTATATTATATACAGCTACCAAATTTCGAACAAATATAAATACTGTATAATGCTTAATAATAGTTGTACGAAATGTCACTGGCTGTTTAACGACATACATTGTGCCATGTAAAAAAAAAATAACAATAATATTTTCTTGGTTCAGTAAAAAAAGACGTTATTGTAACAGTGAACGTTTGTCGGCCCACTTTAAATATAGAACTCCTTATCATAAATACTAATCGTCATACGATTGAATGATTTTGTATGCAATAATCACCTGATCAAACGCTTTCGTAATTATTTGCATAATATGATATTTTATAATAATTATCAAAAACAAACATCTTTAAAAAAATGTAATGTTGTTACGAATGTAATTATCAAGGGATCGCAATTTTATAATGCGACGTGCGTGCGCCTTGCTCTGTGTTTCCCTTCATTGAATTGGTAATAAGTTATTTGTTAACGTGTCCGGTCTCAGCATTTGCCATAAGGAAAGTCGACTAGACGTTATAACGATAAACATTACCAGATAAAGTTTATTTATAAACGGTACCATTTTTAAATATATTCATATCGAACGACGGGAAATCCTAACCTTGAAATAATATTATATGGTCGGGTTCTTTTTGAATTATTAATGAATACAAAATAGTTAAAGGGCATGCTATTGACTGATTTGTCTCGATATCGTTAATAAAATATCAGCGAGATGAACTTTCCTGACGAAGGAATCGCATCACGAAGTATATCTCTATACCGTTTAGGGAGTAGTGAGTCCTTTGTCTAAAAATGGGACTAACTTGGCTGTTAATAATAATAATTGTGACAGCATGTTATGTATCCGAGATCTTCTAGTATTATAAATGTTTAAATGAAAAAATATCGCATTAATAAAATTTATATTACACACTATAAACTCCGGCATCTTTACTATTTCATAATAATAAATAAGTACAATAGATATTTATTTATCAAGATAAAAAATAGTTGAAGAACTAATGAAATATTGACAGTGCTGAGGCCTGAGATGAATGGTCACTGGCACACATACCCAGTACGCAGCGAGTTGCGCTTGCGCAACCGCTTTGCCACTATTAGATAATGTCCACTTGAGTAGGTACATTCTAATAACAGCCGCCGAAACAATCGAACCTTGAACCATTATATCAAGTTCCGCAATAATACTTTTAGTATTGACTATTATATACAATTAATGAGTTACTTATGACTTTACAAAAGAAAATTGGAGATTAATAAATAATCTATAAGTTCTATAATAATCTAAGTAACTGCAATCTAGATAAAAAAATCTTAGTTAAAGTAGTAAAAACTTTTATTAAAAAATACCAAGCTTTTAATGGCAAGTAATGCATATTACATTTGCCATTAATGATAAAACCCAAGACACATAATTCGTTGCTTAGAATAACAATTTGCGTTCAATAAAATTAATTAAAAGGCTTGTCCTAAAATTCACCAAATTTAACTTAACCGAGCTCTTGTATTTTTCTTTCTTATGTAAATGTTTATTTAAGGGTCGGTCTCATGTTTCAGAGGTTTTGAATGACTTAATAGGACAGACCAACTGGCGCACATCGTAGGACAACAGAAAAATAATGGTTTATTCTATTTTTAAACGTTAAAAAAGGAGACTTAAATGTTCGACACATGTGTTTTTAGAATCCAAAAGAAAATATTTCATAACTCTCCGTTATAAAAAATATACATAATGAATATTTATTTCAAACGTAATTTCCTTGTAAATCGTTAAAGCCGTTTCGTCGTTATAGTTCGGTCTTTCCTGTTATATAGAAACAAACAAATGATTATACATAAATCACTGCTGATATATGTATATCTTCCGTATATTAGACAGACAGACCCCCGTAATATACATTTTGTTTGTTTTATTCTTCAAAGTTTTAACATTAAATTCGCGATAACTTTTGTTCAACTATGTTTATAAATTATGGACATATTTATCAATATAAAAAAATATTTTAAGCTCAACCTATAATAAAATATTTTCCTATAGAATTTTTCGAATGATCTTAAAACAATTAACAATTTATAAGTATATTAAAATATAATTGCAAAGTATGTACTCGTATATATAATAAATTATGTGATTGTTTATTTGCATATCTTCAAATTAACATGTCTAAGTGTCGTATGTATTACAATGTTTATTTATTTAATAGACTGTTTACATAGCTACAAATTTAACACAGATTAAAAAACAATCTTTTGCAATTTAATAACTTGAAATGTAACTACAAAAATACATATGTAACAGGTACATGTAAAGGGCAAAAATACTCACATTGCAAGTCTTCGATATTGTGGTCGACCTCGGGAAGTAAATGCAGGAAGGTGGTAGATAACAGCACACCTCCACCAAAGGAGAGTAAAGTCATCACCACCCTATTTTTGGACTTCAAGTTCCCCGCATCGTCAGGTGAAATCCATCTGAACCGTTTCGCCAAAAACAATGGTATAATACCACAGGTCATGGAGGCACAGAATAAAACCGCCATAGATACCCCCTTGGCGATGACCACTCCCTCTGTGTCATTTTCACCATGAAATTGAAGAAAGCTTGGCAGGGAGTCCATTTTTAAATATTAGGTCGTACTTCTTTCAGGTTCGATGTAGAATTGGTCTGCATCAAGGGCACGTGCTCTTTTATACCGATTCGCGGTATCAGCGATATGCGCGTGCGCCGGCTTGGAGCGACGCGCTTGTACTATAAGCCACCGGCTTTTCTGCTTCAGTTCGTTCCACTCCCGCGGAGCCTGTGAACAAAGCCTTCGAACGCGGTGTGCTAAATGCCTTAATTGAGGTATTAGTATATACACATGCAATATGCCTTAAATTATTTGTAAAAACGACTCTGATACTGATCATGTTGCTTCTAACATATTTTTAATTTACTCTTGAAGAGCTCTTGTATTTCATTTTATATTTAGACTCGGTCATTGGGGAAATAGAATATAATATTGTTTATTGTTATTATTTGTGTTATTTTTAACATTGTGTAGTGTTAATATAATGTTTTTTTTTTTTACGTTCAATGAAATATTCTTGGTTTTTTTAGCCGAGTGAATGTTGTGAATCCGTCCTGTAATGTAACGTGAACAGATATTCGAAACATTTTTTGGAAGTAAAATAACTCTTAATCAGGTGGTATTTATATAGTTCAGTGAGAATGTAAATAATGCAAAATGAATATTTCGAGCAAATAAAATACATACTCGACATAAAATCTATACATTTTATGTCGAGTATTTTGTAGAACTGTTATTTTAATTAAAGTTAAAATTATAAAATTTTATTTATATAAGACAAAATAAAAAATACGTAATTTTAAAGAGGAATACGAAGTAATTGCGTTTTTTAACCAAAAAAACTTTAAACTATTTATTATATGAACATAATATGCTTATTTTATACTTAAATTATACTTTGACAGGAGGCTTTAAGATATCAATATCAAACCAGTTTTGTCCTGCGACTTCGGCAAGGTAGTAGTAGGCTATCGCATATCCTTTTCTATACCCTTGACAACGTGTATGCAATGTTCCATGATGATCTTGATTTATTGATTAGATGAGACGTTAAAGCATTACAAACAAAAACACTTTCACATTTATAACAATAGCTAGGATGTAACTGTCTAGTCTATTTATTATACCAATCAATCATATTATAGGTTTTTAAAAGAAACCCAAAAGAAAGTGAAATAATGCAATGTATAAAGGCCATGTTTAAAGTCCGAGTGAGTCGCGAGTACAACTCATAAATTGATTAAATAAGATCTCTACAAAGGGTCATACTTAATAAAATACACATACATGTGTTAACTTTATTTACACTAATATTAAAACAGAATCATTTTTTTAAATTTAGAGTGCAATAATATCAAGTCTAAAGAATTTATACAAAATAGATAATAATTTAATAAAATAAGCAACAATCGTTGTAATAAAATTGAATAGTAAGACTCGAGTAGAGACTTGAGAAGAGACTCCTTTTGTGGGGCAAAGTATTCGTTATTATAAGGTCAGAGTATCAAGTTCTGATATTTTAAACCTAGAAATAAATTGTAAATACGGGAACAACAGTTTGAATTGACGAATTCGTTTTATTTGTAATTTACAAAAAAAAAAGTTTAAGGAAAAAGTTGAGAAAAATGCTGATAGTTTGTATTTATAAAGCTATAAGAAAGCGAAAATATGGCTACCTCGCAGACAAAATAAATATCGTAATTGAGTCTTAAATAAGAATTAAAAATATAAACTGTACGTGATTAACGAAAAATAACGAACGAATTGATAATTGTAACGATTTTCAATTCGTATTACAAACACTTACCTGACACTTATAATTAGACCGATTAGATGTTATCAGATAAAATACATGTGAGGATTAATGTATACGGTTGATATTGTGAACAAACGTGATATTGAATACAATTGTAAAAATACTGCATCTCATTATTCATTTATTTATATTTATTTGAATCACCAATAGAACTACAAGTATTATGATGTACAATTATGTTATATATAGGAACTAAATACACATATAAAATTCTTTTAAATGCATTTATAACGTTCATTTTCGACAAAGTAAGTCTTACGATTATTAAACATGACTACAATATTAAGATTATGCAAGAGACTTAGAAGAATTTATGGTCAATTGCGCGTTACAATACAAATGGTTAATATATCATCAGCCAATGTCAATGTTGCTATACAGAGGTGAGTTTTCAAAGGTACTCGGGGTTATGTACAATTCTTACACACTTAACCTGTGATGGCCATCTTTATCACAAATCGTTGCGGCTATATCGCTTCAATATAACGCCTCTCCGACCTTCTCCTGTTCTGTTCTCCTCTCGTGTCATGGCGGAGTTTTCCCCAGCCATATCGCCAAATAATGACTATGGTAGTAGTATAAATATCGAATATTGTCGTACTGTTGGTATTTACTGATTAACCATATATATGGTAATTAAATTTACAAGTATGCGAATTGAAAAGTGCCTTATATATGGAATGTCAAAGGAATAAAAAGTGGGTATTTTTTAACAAAACATTCTCATTCATAGCATAGTCTAGCACAAATATTTTCATATTAGAACCCATAACCTAAAAGTTATATTACTATAAAAACCTCTTTTTATTTCTAATTAATGTAGTCCGATGGCAAATATGAAATTGCAATAAGTATATTATTTTCTGTATTTTATCATCTCTCTCTCAGAATCACTTGTTCACTATAATTTTCCTACACAGTATGGCATATCTACCTGCTCTGACTTTTTTTATTGATACTACTGAGGATACTTGTTGTAAATCATCATTTGTAAAAAATACATTGGTAAAGAAGGCATATTATTCGATGCAAGATTATATAGATGATAAAAAAGCGTGGAGTTAATGCTTACTGACTTCCAGGCAGGAGACGTAACATACATATTATATAATTGTATTTACTAACATGACTGTATTTTTAGATGGTGAAAAAGAGTAACTACTGAGTTTCTTGCCGGTTCTTCTTGGTAGAATACATTCAGAACCGGTGGTAGCTTTACTTGAAATAGTTTGTTAAATGACGATTCAAAAGTGCTTCTAAAAGCCTACCCGATTAAAGAATATTTATGATAGATATCCCTGCTGCGTTGTTTCTGATATTAGCTAAAAAAAATTTAATGTAATTTATATGTAAAGACGTTACATAAACTAAACAGAACCTTTTCAATTTATCTCTCAATAAGTCTCATAAAGGAACTGAGGGGTCGTTTAAAAATACATTCACTTCCCATCCTGTGTCGTACTTGGTTCCGGAAGTTTTCGCAGGAGAAAGCGATTGGTCATAAGGTAGCCAGGTTAGCATCACAAGCCAGCAAGAATAATGAGACTGATAAATATAAATACTTTAAAATGTTCAATCACTTATAAAGAGCGAGGTAGAGTAAGGATCATAAAGCCATATATTTAAGCCCAAACATATACAGCAAGAAAGACCACAGTGGCGTGCATTTGGAGAGGCCTGTGTCCAGCAGTGGACGAATATGGGCTGATGATGACGATGATGATGATACACAGAAAGATTTTAATTTTTGTGCCAAGCACCATCGCGTGTCTAACAATTCATTCAATTCATTCATATATATTTCGAACGGAAGAACGGTTAAGGAGCGCATTAAAGACCATCAAAGATTAAAATATAAAAATTCATCCAAGGTTTTGCGTCTTTGAGACGAAATAAGAATCTTTAATTTTCATTCGAAACGAATTTCAAATTTGAAAAGATTTAACCTATTTTATGGATATCAAATGTTATAATCGAATACCAATAAATAATTTTAATCGATTATTATCATTTATGAATAGCGTGGACGAGATATGTGGCACTGAATGAACAGTACATAGGAATTTATTCATGATTATCACATCATTGGCCTATGACATTTTCAAGGCCACACGGGCCACACGCGGACAACTGTAATAAGTACTTCGAATATAACATATCATGATAAAGTTTATTAAGATTCTGTGACCAATAATGATACATATTTTTTAATTATTTATAATAGGTACCTAGCCAATAGTAACTGTGCTAATTGATGGTAAGTGGTCACTACTCATCGGCTATTGGATGCATAAAGCCGTAAAACAAGTAAATTAAGTGGTACCTACTAGTGGTATGATAACGGGCATATCCTCTTGTTTCATTCATAATTTGATCCTACGACTATTTCAGTGAAAGTAAACAACATTTGAAATAGTATAACCGCTCTCTACTTCACAGAATGAAGTTGATTCAAAATTAATATCAAACAAGTTCATTGAACTTGAACTTTTATTTATAGATTATAATTTTTTATTACAATTATCGTGACATAGGTTGCGAATAAATACAAAGATTAGCACTTGCACAAGAATTAAGTTGTTAGTTATTGTGTCGAAAGCAAAGTAATAAGCAACTCGAATACTTGACTTACTTTATGTGTAATACACCTATAATGATAAAATAGCACTCTCTACAACTTTCGTAGTATATATGCCTACCACATAAATAGGATATACACAGACATTCTAAAAAATATCACTCTTAACAAAGCGGTTCAAAAACGCACCTAATAGAATTGAATGATACATAAGAACTGTAGTGGAATTCAACCTTGAGAATTGACCCTCACCGCACCCAAAGAAGTTTCACTATTAAAAGAATACAAAAGACACCATTGCTTAAAACACATGAATCCATTTCGTTACTCACTATTTTACTAACGCAAGTGTACCCAAAGCTATTCGATTACAATATCTTATTTATTTATTTTTACTTTATTAAACATATTAAAATGAAGAATACATGAAATAATTGAAACAGAAGATTAAAATGATGCGCAAAATGAGTCTTATTACCTGTAGTACCAGATATGACCTTTAGAGAAAAGATTGGTTAGAGAAACAATGGAGACAGTCACATTAAGTGAAAGATGAATACGATAGTTTTCATTATATCATTTTAACGATAGAAATGTCTATTACAATTTTTTTTTTTAAAAGTGATTCTGTTGTACACACATCCAATAAAACTAAATAGATTTGACAGCACTGACAAAACTTATCTCAATTCAATTAGCGGTACTGCCAACATTACCAGAAATTATTTAAGCCGAAGTCGCTTATGCAATTTGTAAAATATTAAAAAGGCCCATATGAAAAACGTCCTAATATACTGATTTGTTTGATTTAATTTTTACATTCCTAATAGAATTTATAAAATTCTCGACATTAGAAATAAATTCTAAAATTATAGTACTAACTATAAGGTAAATCTTTACGGATGACGCAACTCTTCCGCTTTCGATAAAATGTTCATTTTCTCGTCCGTTCTTATCTCTTACGCCCTAGATGACAAATCAGAGAATTCATTGTGTGGTTATTTATAATACATTAATTTATTTCCAATGTAATTAACAAGCCATTCGAAATCATTTAGCGTTTGATAATTTATGACTGTTTATGAGCTAATAAGAATTTTAAGGTAGGTACACTTCATCAAATTAATTTCATTATCTTGCTGGTAATAGAAATAATGAAATTTTGATAGCTCGATTTTAGACTTTAAGCCCAGGAGAGTTCTTTTCTTGCGAATACATTTTTGTACATTATGTCGTACTGATTCGATATTTTTAAAATGAGTTGTAAACTCGAAAACGCAGGCCATTAGTTCCGGTAAGCCTGGATAAAGCCTAGAAGCTAAAGGATTATCGTACCGTCTCGCTTGATAGTTCGGCCGGTATGTTTCGGAGACTCGACAGTAGGAAGACTCTAGAAGTCTTCATGACTGATCCCAATAATTCAATAGTTTTGTGAGAAGCTAGAAACTACTTTAAAATTATAAAGAATTAAATTGTTTTCAAAATTAAAGTGTATTCTACCCACGATACTCAGGGATCATGTATAACCTACACTACATACAAATATAAAAAGAGAGGAAGTATACAGAAATACCTACAACCTGATATTGCCACCGACCGACCCTGACGTGACATATATATAGTCACTAACATTCAATAAACACAGGATCGAGCTCTGCGAACCAGTCGACGAACTTTTCTCCAATAACTTAACAATAACTTGAAAAGTATAAGTAAAATAGAATATCATGATATCCCAACTATAAAAGCAATTAATATAGATACAATTTGAACAAAAAAGATAACAGACTTGAATTGATTTAAAGGACCAAAACGGGAAGTAAGTATACAAAGTAAACCAAATAAAAAAAATCCAATACGGGTTATAAATGCTTCTAATACTATGTAACAAAAATAAAAATAAAATACAAATCATATTTATAATCTCATGATTTCTCTAATCACATATTTCGCTTTTTTATTGGTTAAAAAATATACATGTTTCAGTCAGCTTCGTTTTACAATTAGACATATCATATACATTGAAAATTTATATACATAACTTAATACGCGTATTCCTAAAAAGCAAATTCAAAAATGGGCATATATATAGAATACACAATGTTTAAATTCTTTGATTCTATACACGTATTTATACTAAGATAACATATTTCATAAGTTTAAAAATATATTTTAGTTAGATAATATCTATGATAAACAATTCGTCTACACAATATATATAAGAAAACACATGCCAAGCTTTAGAGCTTATTTTTATAATATGGAAAATATCTTAAAATAAGAGGAGGAATTAACCCAGATGTGGGGTATATACTCGCTGCTACTTTACTTTTTTTTAATAAAAATAAATTTTAAGCAACCATTTTTATTGCACATCATTTCAACGTTTCAGACATCATTTAGGGATTTCCAAATCCTTATCAGTTGTATGATGACTATTAAAGCGGTCGTTTTTCATTGAAGGTTCACAAATTATTTCTTTATTGTACATTCAAAAACTTTAACTTTGCAAATAATATATAAGATAAATTACAAAATTTAACCTTTGAACCCAACTTACTGTGCAATCTCATATATACATTGAAAAGTCTCATAATTCTAATGGATATATTGTTATTAGTTTAATAGTAATGAATATTAAATGTTATTAAGAGAATTAATAGCTGTAATTATTAATTTTTGATTATTACATAAAATAGTACCAGACTGCATTGATATATAATTGATACGAGCATGCCGTGTACACATGCTTAGGAATGTAATCTAGCTCAAAATTGTGTAATTCCATAATTATTTATGTATGTTCTGATTGTATTCTGTTTGTTTACCTATGAATAAATAAATAAATAAATAAATCAATTTTTACTACTGTACCACAGGATCATGGTGACAAATAAATAAAGCTAACTATTGCGTTTAAATACCATTCAATTATATGAATAATATTTTATTATATATTATTTATTTATAGATTTCTTAAATTTTAAAACACTCGTTTTATACTTAAATGAAGAACATCAAAATAAAAAAAGAAATTTGACAATAAATATATATGTATACAAATATTAGGTTGTAAATATTAGTATAGGTGTAATCGCATATATGATGTCACAAACACATAGCGATCACATGTAAATCAAATAAGCAAAATGCCGTAAAAGCTTGGACATAACGTGTGTGTTTCCAAAGTTGGTAAACTATTTAAATTGCAAGGGATGGTTAATATTTTTACAGTGCCAATACATCTGGGCGATTCTGACCATTTACCATGAGGTGACCCATTTCAAATAATAAAATATACTGTTATGCTGCCGAATGATTCAAACTCGGTCTGTCAACCCAAATATTTGGCTCACTTGACCTCATTATGTATATGTATAAACTGACAAATTGTTGAAGCAGCATGGATCCTATATTCCTCATATTAGAGGAAATATAATTATATACAGAGATCCTGTTTGCATTGTCCTCGTGGAAAGTTATCATCATCTCTCATAGACAGTGACACCGTAAATAATGGAAATACGTGATACGTAAATTCGATACACACAATATCATTTACACATGGTCGATGATTCAAAAGTCTCCATATATAAGGCTCTTATGTTTTATTTAAAACTACACAATAAAAACGTATTTTGTTTTGATCTTTATGTTAAAAACCAGTTCCTCTCAACCTTGCACAAGACAATTAAACTTCGAGCTGATGAAAAGAAAAATAAATTATCATATGGTGCACGTTTTTGTGAATTTACATATAAAATAATCAAGCAAAATTATAACATGGCTGTTTATTATATTATTTTTATTTCTCGTCATAATCTCATTACCTATGAGATTATTTTTGTATTTTGTATGAACATGAAATCAAAACAATAAAATAAATTTGGCAGTTTCTTCCGTGGAATGAATATATATAACAATGAAATGATCAGGAAGGAGTGCCCCCAGGTTAGAAAATTTGGAAGGTGCAGAAAATTTGAAAGCAGAGTTTTTTCCCTAAATCATATAAAGGCTATAAAGCCTATCTTATTAAGCTCCTGTATTAAAAGCAATCGAAATCCTGTGTTAACCGGTCAACAAAATATTATTTTTCAGACATAAAATGGATGGAACAAAGAAGTAATGTTTATACTTTATATATTTTATATTATACTAGTCTCGCGTAATGACTCCCCGATGAGAACAGCCACTGTCAAGAGAACGTCATCGTTAAAATCATTTTTTGAACAATATATACAAAAAAGACATAAGAAAGATATGAGTTGTCAGTAATGTTGCGTTTTGATATTTTGCTGATAATCTTTGTAATTTCTTCTTGATGACTATCACTTATAATGCTCAAAGCTATAGTAATGCTAAAGTACACTACATGGGACTAGAAAGTTACAATTGCATAGATAAGTAGCAAATTATTGAACACACAATAATCCTGCTAACGCAAGATAGAATACAATTTTCAAGAAACAATCGAAATGTGTACTCCACTATTTTGTTAATAAAGCAGCAAGTAGATAATTTTATTATATTTTAATTTGTCTTTGTCTTTTTTCGAATTTGTCTTTTATTTCGAACCGATTCTCTTTTCGTCATTCGAGGCCTTAACCTAGTACTGATGATATGTATTTACTAAAATATATTATTAAATATATTTCATATATCCAAGCCTTTAGCGACTAATTACCATTGAACATTCAGTTCTATAAATAAAAATAACCATGAAGTTAGTTTATTTTATTGCCTTTAAGGAATTTAAAAAAAATCTTCATAGCTTAACTGGTGACATAAATATATTTATTTTAATATACATGATGCATTATATATGTAATGTGAGTTCTTCGAGTTAATTCGTTCTATTTAACTTTAATTAAATATTAATTAGGAAAACCGCATAGCGCGATGAATTTTCTATAATTGGTAATATAAATTCACCAATTTTAGGTACTATTTATATTAGGTACCTACTCCTCTATTGTATAATTAATATATATATGTATATTGAAAATAAATAAATTTTAATATACAAATATACAGGCAGAACCACGTCAGTCGGATTTTGCTAGTATAAAAATAATTTTCTTTAAGTAGACCTTATTTTAAAACGGTACTTATAATTGCAGTAATTTTGTTAGTAACCTGCCTCAATAAAACGACTTGCACCACGTCAAAGTAAATGGAAATACATATTGCAATTAGTGTTACCATTCATATGGTTTTATACGGATTAGCATTAAGAACTATTTATATAAATTTCATATATATGTAATATTTTGTATGTTTAAAAAAAAAAATAACTATTAATTAGAAAATTAAAAAGTACACAGATTACTTAAAGAAAACAACATTCACGGAAGTTTCTAATCAAAGATCCTTTATATAAGGTTTGTCCGAGTTTAACGTTTTTAAACATGGCAACCCCATATTCACTTAATGTTATTAGTTTAAAAACTGGTTTCGAGCGTGCAGCGTGAAGTCATTTTGTTTATCGCATTTGGGATTCCCAGACTTAAGGATCAGAGAAAATCCGGTTCCATTTTGTTTCACATATTTTCTCTTTTGCAAGCTTTCTCAAGTCCCAACGGTATTGTCGACATTAAATTTTATCACATATCGTATTATTGTTGTACAAAAAGGCTAAATATTGTACTTTTCTCGTACCTATATGAAAAGTTGCCATAATTATAAATTCGTTATTATTTACCAATTTTCTACTTATGTTAATGAAGTAAGAGGGTATGAAAAGAGCCATCTTTTGATCGGAAAAACCTATCGTCGCCATAGTAAGTACTTATATTTACTACCTTTTTATTGTATATGTTTACTTATGACTCACATTTCAAATGCTTTAGAAATCGAAACAACCGGGGACATCATATTTTACTTTGTAAATATTCGAGATGATTCTCCAAGTACGATTTTCTTCTATTTATTATATGATGTTTATATTTATACAAAGTTTTCCAGAATCCCGTTGTCAATGTTTGAACATACGAATCACGCACTGAGGAAATTAAGGTTTTTCAGACGTAAAAAAAAATAATCACCGCAATGCAAAATATATTTTAAGGGTAAAAGGACTTGGTGATAGGGTTTTGTGGTTAATCATCTACCGATAAACTCTTAGTATTGTTATGTTCCGGTTTGAAGGGTGAGTGAGCCAGTATAACTCTAAGCATCTTTGTTCTCAAGGTTGGCGATGCATTGGCGATGTGAGGAATTATTAATATTTCTTACAGTACCAATGTCTATGGGCAATGGTGACCCAGTACCACCGACTTGCCAGTAGACCAATATAATACAACGGCGCCAAATGCGCCGGTGAAACGTATACGGGCTGGCGTAATTTTAGTTTTTACACTTTTTGCCGACTTTTTCGTCGTCATTCAGACGAGCCTAGGAATCCAGATTTCAAAGAACAATAGCTAAACTTCCAATCACACAAAGTCTGTTTCAAGGAGGAAGTGACAATGTTGTATTAACATAAGAACATACATCAAAAATAAAATCAATAAAAATAATACAGAGACATAGCAAAGGCACGAACACCATGTCCGTGATAAATTATTTAATTATAAGAAAAAGAGTAAAAACTACAAACAACAAAAGACTGATTTTATAGCACTTCATACTGCCATAAATAGCCATTACAATGATCACAAAAACAGCAAAATGCATAATTAAATCAACGTCGAATAAAAACTCCACGCCTTTTGTTTCTGCAGCTGCGCAGATTCCGTCGATGTGATGGTACACTTATGGTAACGACAGCGTGCATTTTCTTGCGTCAACACATGAAGTGAACCTCTCAGATTTTGCAATGTAATAAAATGCAGTACATACGAGTAAACCAATGCAGTATTGCGTTTATTTTACGATGGTAACATTAATCAGTAATTTAGTTAAAAAAGGTTATACGTAACGATGTAATTACAAACGAATTAGGAATCAACATGTTAAATTATAAGACGCAACTGGAAAAAAACGTTAATTACAACTGTATTTAATATTTTCCTTATACTTTAAAGCGTGGAATTTTTCGTAAAAATATTTATAATGGTCATCTATTATATCATGGGGTATATAAGTAAAACCATTGATCTAAGAGCCTTGAACTCAACGATCATATCGAATTACAAGACATTATAGAGTCTAAAAAAAATATGTTGTCCGGGTCTTAAAAGATAGGACGTGACCCTGGGGCCGTGGACGCGAGACACTTCACGCGGGGCCTCACGTTGCCTATTTCAGACGGCCCTGAGAAGGATGGCAGCCGGGATGGGTTCGTGCTGCCGTACGCACTAGCGAGGAGTGCTGGGGGGCGAGATCACCGTCGCCCCCTGAGGAGAGCTCCGTCGAGCCATGAGCGGAGCACTGTTCGGGATGGGCCGCGGATGCGTTATATCGACACGATCCCGCAGCCTCTCCAATCCGTGCCGAGGACGGCCGTCGCAGTGGTTTTAGTGGGTAGGAATCCCACATAATCCGGTTTCCCCTACCCAGGGATTCTCATACCATGCCGAAGGTTTCCACTGCGTGAAAAAACAGACTATACTCCGTTGAGTCTGACCGCTGAGACTGAATTCAAACTCCGCAAAATGAACTCATTGTTATTACATACAGTATATGCATTAATATGAATATACGTAATTTATTTGGGAGATTCAAAGGTATTTGAATAAAGTAATTTTTAATTTCTATTGAATTTATTATAAGATTCTTATTAATAAAGTATTTTAATGAATTTGATTTTGAATAAAGTTTATTCATTCATTCATGCTCTTTTACCTATTTATGGAAGCATTCACTTCCAACTGACAGAAATGAAGCCATTTTTTGCAACTGAAGCTTAGTTACATATTGAAAATTTGTACGATCTTATACTTCAAAATTATTAAAGGATGCAGTATAAGTTGAAATTGAAAAACATAATTTTCTCAGTCTTAAGAAATATATATATATTTTTATATAAAGAACATGAAACACAATAGATTTCTTACAAATGAACATATGACATTTCTACGTATTATAAAGAGTATTGAATGAATTTTTAATAAATAGTATTTTCCCCTTATTTTGCGTGATATCGATTTTCAACGAGACGATATTTTATGCATAACAATGTACATATTATAAGTATATATGTATGTATATTTCCTTTAGGTGATGTGTACTAACTTCGTATATTATGAGAAGTACATTAATTATATATAGCCTGTTCAATAAATAAATATAAAGTTTTTTTTAAATTACTTATTCAGTCTTTTACTCTCATCGTCTTATAGCGATTTTTTAAATTTCTGTGGGATAATCTGTCATTTATATAAAGTACATATTAAGAGATACATTAGAGATTAATTGAGATAACAATAAATAAAATATATCAATAACGTTGCGGGCAGCTTTTAACCCCCCCCCCCCCTCCCTTTTCACACCTTTAGCGTTAGAATTTCCAAAACCTTTTAAAGTGAGCGCCCACGTCGTGAAAGGTGGATTAGGATTTATACTAAATGTCCAGTTAATCGCACTTATAGTTCTAGAGATCTCTTAAAGAGTTAATAGTAAATCGCTTACATACATACAATTTATAAGTAAGTCGTAAGTACGTATAACAATTTACGTTTTCTTAAATAGAAATTTGGGATGCACAAAATAAATGTCTATCTTAGAATAACTAAAAAAACAAACCATGACTACAAAACATTTTCTAAAATCAATACTTCATATAAATTATAACTCAATGCATAAATTATTAAAAGCACACGGCGTCCAATAGATTGTCGCTGCGGTATTGTGTAATAAAATCAATACGCTCGCGATATTTCCTTTCAGAATCGCGGGACTCAATCTCTAAGGTATACGCCGCCTCAGGTCACCAGTTTGTATAAAAGTCTCGATACTTTAATCTATAGCGATCAAAATTCATTTTATTTGTAGGACACTTTTGAATTGAATGAAATTTACTTCGTAGTTGGTTTTTGTGTAAACCCTTCTGAATAGGTTGCTAACTCCCACTCATTAAATATTCTACTGCCAAACGGTAATATTAGTATTATTGTGTTTCAGTTGGAAACTTGAGACATAGTAGTTACAGACCAATTTAACTTCTTAGTTTTCAGGGTTTGGGGTGCGTTGGCGAACACAGGAACAGTGTTGACACACCACCAACTACATACTACAATTTAAAAAAAAAGCAATTGATTTTATTCATGTCACTAACATGAATAAAACCAATTCCCTGCCGACTTGATTAATTGCCATTATTTTTACCGAGGGAAATAAACTCCAAGATTAAACAACTTTAGGTAAAAACATTATACAGCGTGACAAACTATAATTATTTTTGATCGAATTTTATACCTTAATCCCAATTTCGACAAAATCAGTTCAGCGGTTTAAGCGTGAAGAGGTAACAGACAGAGTTACTTTCGCATTTATAAAATTTGTTTAGATATGCTCTTACTACTATTGAGCTTATTGCCAGTTCTTGTAGATTCATAGGCCAGCAGTTATATCAATAAGGACTGAAGACTGAATCTGAAAAAAAACATTGCCTATATTCTCCTTAAAAATAAACGATAGACCAATGTTATGCCGTAATTGCTAGTTAAGCCAAGGCCTCTGCCAAAACTGTGCAAAAGGAATCCCCTCGGAGCGCTATTCAGTTATTTCCTGGGACGTGATCGGGTTCCTTAACTCACTCTAATTATTCGCAATTCACTCTTTGTAATTTTGTTCGTGACACTAATATTAAACTAATGACGGCTCTCCTTACTTAATTATTATTTATGTTACAAATTTAAGTGTCGTGGTTTGAAAATAACAATTATTATAATAATAGTTGTATATTGTGAAAGTTTATAAAACAAATTTAAAATTTATTTTTGTAAATTTTACGTAGTATCTTTTAATCTAAAGCTGTTTTGTCTCACAATAACAATGTATGATAAAAATAGATACGTTTAGTGCCACTGGCCATTATTTTTAAGCATGATTCTCTTATATTTTTATCTGTTGATTCTCAAAACTCCTTAAAAGTACTGTAGGGCCGTTGAGTTCTTAAGAAATGATTCCTTTGTCTATATCCTTTACTACATATACATATTTGATTTAATACATTTTTGTACATATATGTTACTGTAAAAGCTCGAACTAAGGTAAATCTTAAGATTTTCCAGTAAAACCTAAGATTTACCGACATAAGTTGGTAAATATAGGTATTTTTTATAAAGGGACGACTTTTTCTGACTATTACCATTCCAACCTAAACTAACCTAACATGTAAATCTTAAGATTTACCGTAGTTCGAGCTTTTACAGTAACATATACACTGTATCATTTGACGTTTTTTTAAACATTCGTAAAAATATTATCAGGTACTAATTACATATTATTTCGAATAAATCGTTGTATAGGTAAATCATGAGTCCTTGCATTTATGCAATGACACGTTCAGGTGACTACAATATTCAAATTTGTATGAAATAAATTTTTAAATACTTATTTCGTATACGATACAATGTAAGCAGTCACTTTTAATAAACGAGTGCTGACGGCGTATTCACCCACTTGAGATGTTAATATTAGACTTTGGAGTGTGGATGTCAATCTCACCTGCATCATTATATACGAGTATGAGACTCGAAATAAAAATACGCTAGTCCTACTATTATTAAAAATTAGTCATTTGTTTTTGTGACGTCACTTTCTCCGATGCAAGGCTAGAGTAATCATTGAAACATGTACCGGATTTGTAAGAGATAGTGTGTTCACAATACATGTGACGGCCGTTATCGCCTCGGATTTAACGGGCAAAATCATTTTCACATCGCATCGTTGTTATTCCTTTGCTCGTAAGCAACGGAGCTTTAATCTCTACCCGTTACCACGATTATGCGTATAACACGTAGTCTGTTGTAAATTAAGTTTTTTTATGCAATATTCCAATAGTATTAATTATTCACTAATTGGTATCTTCGTTGATTTTGTAAATATATAAAGAATAATAAATAATAACAAGCATTTTCTAAAACAACAATGTACATGTACAGTAGGTAGATTGATTTTTACAAAAAACAAAAAAATATTTAATTCTTTGTTTATTGTGACTGTCACGAGACATCCAGCAGATGACAAATCTGAAATTGATTGTTTAAAAGCGGCTCAGCATTGGTGCAGATTCCAAATTAATCGCCCTAAAATTGTTTCAAATAATTATTAAAAATCATGATAAAAATCACAAATCCCAAAACAATCAACATATAATAAAACTATAAAATTACGGTGAATTACGTTAAAGTTCCGCTTGACGTCTACTTGTGTAATCGGCAAATCAGAGATAAAAAATATATTTTGTAAATAATTCCATCAATCACAAATACAAAATAAAATTATCTATTCACCTCCTGAAAAAGAATATTTTTTACTTTTCACCTGTCAAAATAATTTTACATGAATAATTTCAATTCACAGATTAAAAAAACTATTCTTTGTTTTTTTTAATTACATTTTTATAACAACAAGGAATACAACATTACTGTCTAAGAATCAAAGATTTATAAATATGCATCTTTAGTGTTTTGGTATGTATAACATATTTTTACTTGGTTTACATTATATTAAATATCTGTCGTTAATTCCTTACACGTGTAAGTTTATATTCAATACGTAATTTTATAGTCCGTTTATATTTTCAATAATCTCTTATTGAGATATTGTCATATCATATGATGTTATGCATATCGCGACACGACTTGACGTATCTTGTTTTTAACGATTAACGACGTTAAGGTAACGTCGTATAGCGGCCGTTACTTACCTAACGATAAGCCTTATCTCGACATGTTAGATACGGTCTTTGTTACCGACGGGTGATAATACGAGTGCGCATTTTTTCGCAAATAGGAACTGATCGATGAATTCGCTTCGATTAAAATCTTAAACCTTGAACCCGAAGGTTATTTATTGCAGGCTAATAAATAATGATATTTAGATTATTTATATTTCTCTGATGTAATCTTTAATAAGAAGTATTTATGATGAATAATATCTATATTATATGTCCCTAACATTGCAAGGAGAAAATAATGTATTAAGCCATGATATGTATTTAAAATAACGACTTAAGTATACAGAAATCAAAATGAAATAACGAATGTACAAATCATCACAGATTAAATGGTGGCAAGAATTCTAGCTGCAATTGTTGAATCACAATTTCTTGCGCGTTAAAAATGTACCTGCCATTCTGCCATAGGTTTATACTGTTACGTTATTTACGTTTTAAAAAGTTTCTTATAAGTGTGTCAACTGTGAAAAATATTTTTATCGTCGGCTTGCTTCAGTATTGCGCGGGAGCCTCGGGTTGGGTGTGCATTCAGTGCCCTTTTATATTCGACCAGAGCCGGACTGAGGAGGTGAAAAACAGCCCCTAGGGTATACAGCACGGGACGCAGAAACGCTGATCCTCCTCACAAATATTTTGTTCAAGGCCGTCGCCCCATCGCACCATCCCCTAACGCCGGCACTGATCGTATTAGAACCCCATCAGGGCACTAGTGTCAATAGAACATGTTATTTGTCATCATAGCTACTAATTTCAGAGCCATATCGTCGTTCGGCATTCAGAAGTACGAATGTGAAAATATCAGTTTTATTTTTCTTCTTTTATCGATAGTATTTATCTAAATAATAAATAAGAAAAAAAAATCAATATTTTCACATTCGCGCTTCTGAATGCCAAACGACGATATATTTCTTCTTATATCGATGATATATTTAGATAAATTTAGAAAAATACTATCGATATAAGAAGAAAAAAAATGCAATATTTTCACATTCGCGCTTCTGAATGCCTAACGACGATATATAAAAAGGAACGTCGGTGCTGTCAAGAACCCTGTTTTTTTATCATTAAGAAATTCATGTCGGGAAAGACGACCTGAACCTCTTTGATAAGAAAGAAAGTGTAAGCTAAAATTTCCCGAAAATAAGTACCATTTCCACAGGGGAATCTGAAGTCCAGTCCAAGTGTTATGCGAAAACATTCACACGGCACATGCATGATTTACAAAATTAATTGATCATTAAATATTTGCACCGACAGTAATATAAAGAGGCATAGCATCTAATCTACGACACGCCCGACTTAGGCGAATAGGTAAATCAATAACAATTCACATATATGTATATACTTTACTAATAGGTCGTCAGCGTCGTAATTTAAATAAAACTACATAGACAATTTCTATTTTGTCTTATTAAAATATTTTTATCATATATAACATCTGATAAAACTATTTTTGATCAAACAAAGGGACTCCGCTAGTACTTTGATCTCAACATTAGATAAATTGGACGTACATGAGGTATCAATCGATAAGAGTCTCATCTTGAAGCAAAATTATTAGAAAAGTTGTTTAGCAATTTTATTTGCATAAAACAAAATTATACTTCGATGACACGATCATACAATTGTAATGGTTTTTCTCTTTAGATTAATAAATGTAAGGAGAATTAAAATGCGTTTGGACTCTGAGTTGAACATAAGGTTGTATCATAGAAAAATATGAAATGCATCTAAGTATTGTCTTCGCTAATAAACTTATAAAAAACAATTTTATTTATCAACAATATTTAACTTATCTTTGGTAATTAATTGGCAATTTTCACAATACATATTCCGAAATATAGATAATGAAAAACATATAAATTATTTACTTTAGTTCTGAAATATCCAAGGCTGTATATTAAAAAGTATAAAGGATTACGAAGGTATCTTTAATCTGATTTTGATAATTTTATCAGTAACGAATTTCGTTGTAATTAAGTCGTTATGATAATATAAAGGTTTTATTACTATTATTATTATTGGTGTTTTTTTTTTAATTAGTAATGGGAAAAATTGACACAAAGGAATTACGTATCAGGTTTACTTTTATCATTAACTTTGTCTTAAATATTTAGTTATTCATGTTTAAATTACTTCAGCGTACATTCCTTATAAACCGAACTAAAAAGTACAATCACGTATATGCAGTTTATTTTATTTTGTGTTTTAAGCACTATATAATGAAATTATATAAATGTAAAAAATATCCCAAGTAGACTTACTTAAAAATCATTATTCGAAGCTAAGTAAAGGCAAGAAGGCAAGGCCCTGGTTTGAGACGTGACTAAACTAGTTTTGACTGAACGCCTGAGTCAGATTATTTTTATGAGTAACGGATTGCTATGCTTAAATTTATTTTAAAAAATGATCTGCATTCTGCACCACTCATAAAATCCAGCTCAAGTTCACCTCTCATCGTCTTATTAGCGATACTTATGCGTTGCTGTTGTACAATATTTATTAAATTAGAAGTTTTAATTTAATTATAGCTACCTACAATATATATATATATATATATATATAATAAAAGTTTGGTATCGCATTCTTCATTTTCTATTTATAATGAATAATGTAAAATATTTTTTATTATTTCACTTTATTATTAAAAAAAAAAAATTAAAAAATTGTGATGTGTACAGTACGGTAATGCGATGTCTTCGTTGAACTGAACAATGCGTATTATAGAGTATCTATATTGTTTTTTACTTATTAAATAAGTAATAGACTATGAATTGTTATGATCGTACCTTACAAGTGCATGCTAATGACTCGACTTGTTTTTCTCAGATCCTTTCAAGACCTAAAATTTTCTAGTACATTGTTTTGATGTATCTTCTAAGATTTAGACACCGTTAGCCATCTAAGCGTACGAAAACCGATTTTTGATAAAACACTGCGTAGTTAAACCATTTTGTAAAAAATAATACAAGCCTTCTTCGTTTATCGCTCATTCTATTAGCGAAAACCGTAAAAATTCCTTAAGTGGCGTATAAGAAGATATGTATAAATAAACTTGAATTACAGAATTAATAATAACTATTGTCTCAGATGACACCTGAAACAGTAAAGTTGTTATTGTCACGTATGTAAATGGTTCTGGTATAATATCAATGGACAATATCATTGATGGCACTATACCAGAAACCGATCACAGCTCAATAGGTCGTATCGGCCAATTGTTTACAAAAATATTTAAAGAGGATATTGCAACCGCTGCCAGACCTACTATATATGTCCAATGTCCATATTAGTAAGCCTGGCATCGGTTACAAGTATTTTTTTTTTATTAAGTAATTGATTATTATGTGACGTTTCATGATATCAAATATTTCGACGATAGTCATCATAATTAAAAAATATCATCGATATTTATATTAGATTAATTTATATAAATAAAATAAAATTGTTGAGTAATTACTTTCGTTCGGTTACGTTTCGATTCGATTGCGATAAAATGTTGACAATTTGTTGGCAAAATGTACTCATGATTAAATTTAAATACAAACTATGGATATAAAGCGAAGATGGCCCAGTGGTTAGAACGCGTACATCTTAGCCGATATTTGCGGGTTCAAACCTTTTTTTTTTTTTTTGTTTAACGAGGAGGAAATGCATTTACGCATGCCGCCCGGTCGGGGGACCGGGACGGGTATGTGGGACTTAACCGGGAACTAATGCCCCGTGCCAGGGCACGCCAGTGCTAATGCCCTGTCCTACCCACTAAAACCATCCTCGGGTTTCCACCATGCCGCCGAGTGGCGAGGCCACGGGATCGCCAAGGGCATGCAACCGCGACCCCACCAGCGGCAGCCGCCGTAAGGGGGCTGAATATTCCTGGAAAGCGCGCCTAGTGCGCGCCTTCCCCCTCATCCTCCACGTAAGATAGTAGCGAACTCCCCCTGAAGCTGACGCCCTGCGGCGGATAAGATGGTAGGCACCGCCGCTGGCCGCCTGTGTAAAACACCTGGGAGGCTCGAGTAGCGAGCCCTCCCACTCCCTCCTAGCCAACGAGGCCACTCACAACATTGGGAAATTTACAGGCTGTTACTATAATATTATACAAACAATGGCGATAATAATTTCACAAGCGTGAAAACGTGTAAGATTGTCAGACATACTATTTTTTTAAATTATTATTTGTTGCCGTTGAGTTCATATTAAAATTATGTACAGTGCCAGTATAACCTAGGCACTCGAGGCTAGTGCCCAGGGCGGAAAATTTTCAGGGACAGCAAAATAAAATAAAAATCGTTTTATCGAAAATGTTTTTCTTATCTAAAAAATTAATAATTAAAAAAAAAAAAAAAATCTGCCATTAAACATTTTTTTTTTTACGTGTGTTACGAATTTACATATTGCTTTAATTGAATTATTTTTTATATTTCGATCGAATCTTTTCTTTCTAGCTAACTAATTTTTATTGTAACTAAATTACGACTGTTTTATAAAAATAAAATTATAATGAAATTACAAATTTAGAAATTTTATCTATCTACGTCGATAAATCTATCAACTAGTGATCAAGGACAAGTGAAATTGATTGAGACGAATTGATTAAAATGAGTCTCCTCCACAAACAATAGTGGGCATCACGCGTTGTGGTTTACGTTGCGTATGTCACATGTCATGCTAATCATTCACACTGCATCAACTTCAACGACATCGTTGCTTCATCTTTAAATCCCTTTCCTAATAAGAGGGGAATCTCAGATGATGTCACTTTTTACCTTTGAAATTGAATTAGGTACGTCATAATTCATATCCAATCAAAATATAAATAAGTACAGAAACAAGAATTTACAATAGTTCTTTATATGTTAGGAACTTGAACTGAACTATTAAAGTAACCATTATTTAAGTTCAATAGCCTGTCTGACCCAAGGACAAAATATGCACGTCATAGACAAACTCAGGCTGCACTCCGAGTATTGAGTTCATAAAGAGCTCAAGTTTAGACTCAAAATAATTATTTGTTAACCAATACTATTTAATCCCAGAGGCTGCTCCGCCCGTGAAAGTAAAAGAGTTATAATTTCTAGAATAAAAAGCTATACTGATATCATATCTAATCGATTGATATCCGTAATCGATGGCCTAAGTCGTATACAACCTTCATAATATTGACGCACGGACAAGAAACGTGATAGCAATTGTTATTTAAAGCCTATTTCTAAGTGAAAATTAGCGGTAGACGGATATATTTTATGCTTATCAATTAAATGCCTAAAACATATCTCTGTTTTATAAGTATTAGCTACTTTTATAAAAATAGGCATTAATTTTATCAATTTTTATTTGATATACTTATGAACATAAAGACAGATTAATTTATTGATTATGCATTTTTATTAAATTGTTGAAAATGTCTTGTAGTTTTGTGGAATAAATAAAAAAAAAATGGTCTTAATGGTTTTGTACTTTGTCTCAGATAAATGTGAAATATATTTAAAAAAAAAAAAAACAAATTTCCATCATCGATCGAGCAAAAAGTCGAAGAAAAATAAAATTATTTATCGTCGCAACACTTTACTTGGCATGCTGTTGGCTTATTTACATTGATTGTTCAAAAACCGCAATTCTCAGAGAACGCATTCAATTACTTTTGCGTCAGATGCATAAAAAAGCAACTAACATTTTCCTATACCCTATACGAAATGACTTGCCTGCCAGTAATTAGTGATGTATTATTGTATTATAGTGTTCTACTTTTAGTGTATGAAAACACTAAAAGTAGAACACTCAAAATTTTTTTTTGTCATTCACTTCTTTTGCTGTTTGATTATAGTAATGAGCTGGTAAGGAATTCATCAGAGTTATGTAATTTTATAAATTTAGGGTCCATTGTATCCAAATTGCAGCGAAGGACTGTCAATTGTGCCTTGTGGCGACATTAAATTTAAAATAGTTTCGGTGTAAATTAGGCCATACTAAGCTTGTATTAACTCTGGACACCTCTTTGTATGTCCGCCGTATCTAACACCATCAAGAAACCACCTTAAAAACCCATAAGTTGAGTCTCTAACCAGCACCCCTCCAAAGAAGTGAATGACAAAACAGAGGAATGCCAGGTACGGGTCCTGGCATGGCATCAATTCACTCACGAGAAGCCTCGCAATCGTCTATATTATTAAGTGTCAGGTTCAATCCGGATGGCCTACATCTATGATACATCCCGTTACGCACATATTTCCACGGCCTTGTCCACTCCACTCAAACGTCAAAACAGTGGGTAGTAAGCACTGCACTGAATGGTTTACAATATAACGTGTCTTGTGCGTACACTCCACGCTCACCATTTCACTTCCGTGCCATATCGTGTATTTTTTTTCAAATTATAATTTACTCTTCTCCCCCTTCGCTTATGCGCCCCGTCTGTCACGTTGCTTTTTGCGACTGCACTTGCAGCCCTAATGCATCACGGGCTGGCTGGTACTTACAGTATTGAAAAACGACTAAGTATTGCGGAAAATTATCGGTATAAGACCAATCTTAAAAAATCGACTTATTATTATGGTGATAGTATGGTTAAAGTGCCAATATTTCAGATAGAGTTGTAAAAAATAAAGTAATATTGTTAAATTAAATAAAATTATTCACACCAATTATTCATTATACTAAAAACTTAATATTAAATTACATATTTAAAATTAAGTTACCGGTAGCGCTGCCTGGTAGATGCCATGTACTCGTATATGTATTATTTTGTGATTTTACAAAACTGCTTTATAAAATTAAATATACCGTTCTCAATGTTAATTCACCTAATTGTTCGCGTGATATTATTGAATTATAAAACAATTTTAAATATTATAGTTAACCTACAAAATTTTTCATTGTCGATAAAGGCCTTGGTGTAGTTATGTTAATACAGTTAATGATGCATTTGTTTTGCAGTGATAAAAAGATGCGATTATAGTGTCATATTTTTTATAATATTGAGTAAGCAATTTTATAAATGTTAACGCCACCTTTTGTTAAGTAGCAGAACTATTTAGCGGATTTTACAAAATTATTGTAACTATTACAATTGCTCGCACGATGTCGCTGTTTTGAAAAATAAAAAATAATGCTATTATGTTAAATAAATAATTTTAATTTTTTTTTAACATACAGACAAACATTATAGGCCACATGATTTAAACGTCCTGAATAATCTGTTCTTGTTAGTTGTTACAATTAGAACGGCTATACGCGCATGACAATGACAACAAATTTCAATGCGCATAGTCAAAACATTGCGCATTTCGTTGGCTAACCTCTTCGAGTCGATCGACCGAGGTTCCGTAGCAGAGAAGAGAAAGTCTTTCACTTCATAATTGTGCTGTATTTTGGTGCTTAGTGCGTGCTGAGTGACATCAACGGGATTTGATTTTATTGAACTGTCAGAAACAAAACTACAAGTAAGTTGTATTTGAAATACTAAGTTGCGGCATTGCATAAATAATCAATAATCTTATTTTTTAGTAGAATAAAATACTTATACAATATTTGAGTATATATGTTAATTTTAACTAAAGTATCCCAAAAATGAGTTTCAATAATTGAATATCGAATGTTTTATCTGAAGTGATGTCATAAGCTGATTAAAGTGACTGACGTCAACTGTTCATTTTTTTTTTGTATATAAAATTCATTCATGGATACTTCATCAAGTAATAATTATATATTATTCTATTTCTTAAATATATATAAAAGTAGCAAGTCTTATTGTAACTTAAAAATGATACATAATTATAATTAATATCCTTCTCCTTATTCGGTTTTGAAATCTCCTAAAAATAAAATCTAATTATTATCTAAATTCATAAATTTTATGAGTTTGGTATATATAAATAAAATAATATGAATAAAAATAATACTTTTTTAGTTTAATAAATTAGTAGACATTCTGATTACATGCTATAAAAGATTTGTTACAATTATAAATTCAATCAATTTCATATCAATTAATTAACATGTCAAAACAAAATATATTATTGATAAAATTTTCATTATATATGAAAAACAACTTCAAAGTATTGTAACTGGTATTCTCTGTCCGTAGATATTAGCATGAAAGGTATATGAACCATTTCTTACATTGTAAATTGCATATATGGTCAAATTTTTTATGTCTCTTTCGGCTGCAATTATACCAGCTCAAACATATTGATACTTGACAGAAGAATAAAGATTGAGTGGGTGGTTCCTACTGAGACTTGAACTCATTTACAAATTTATTAGTAAAATAAGTTCAAGTCTCAACTTACTGTTTTGTAATCACATTATCCAATATAAAACAAAACAGTTGTGTAAAATGTACATAATTGATCGTACATCTAGGTATAGGTATAGCCCATCATTACATAATCATATTTAACACTTTTTAATCATCAAATATTTTATATGCAACTTGTCTATTTATTAAACAATTTCAAGCATAACTTAATAAATAATTTGAGCTCCAGTTATCACATACTAAGTCTTTTAATTGTTAATATTGTGCTTCAATCTAATTTTCATATTAAAATTATTTAATAAAATGAAATAAATACTTGATTAAGTATAACATAGTGACATATATTTATTAAAACATAAATGTATTTTATGAATAATAAGTTCAAGGTTTGTTTAATTTATTTTAAACTACTGAGCCTTGCTATGTGGCTACACTTTGTTCTTACATAATGTGTCCTAAACCGAAATTGTATTGCAGTATGCAAATTACTTTTTCAAGGCTTTTTCCTTAGAATATTTTGAGTTAAAATCCAATAAAGTTTATATCCAATAAATATATATATATATATAAAGGTTAAAAAAAAAAAGTCATTGCCAGATACACGCTCTAGGGCGTTGTCGTAAACCAGATCCTATCTAGAAAAAAATATATCTATTTTAAAATAAATGAGTGATCAATTACATTTAAAATCAATTTTCACAAAGCACGCCTCGCGTGTTGTCGTCCTGCTGCAGCCCACAGCAATATTAAAGAACTGTAGCAATTACTATGTATAATGTCAAATAAAATAAAAAAAACCGGATACCTAGTACCTACTTCGAATGAATTGCAAAATATAGTAATTCAATTCTGAGTTTAATGGCTTTTAGTTGTGCTGACAGGGCACAGATAATTTCACCAATATCACGTAGGAAGGAGAAGACACGAATGAGATTAATCAGTATGATTGAGATAACAGACTCAAATAAATTTTGAAGACAAGTATTGTAGTAGCAATTTCCCAAAATATAGTAAATACCTCGAACAATAAGGGCGGGAAAAAATTATCAGCCTAAAATTGGACGTATAATTTAATACCTCTGTTAAATTGGGCGTTGAAACATTATACAAGGAAAAACAACCGAAATAAACACTTTTTTCGAAAACTTCATTTTATAAAACCGTATGAATTTATTTTGAACTAAGCAATTTTTATGCTAGTAACTCGTCATAATTAATTATTTTAGTGTATTTATGTTTGCGTGAGTTTCGTTTCGTTACACTCCTGCCTTATTTAGGTGGTTAGAAGTGATGACGTCATGCAGCTCCGTCTGACTGAACAAAGTTAATTAAAACAAAGCAAAACTATAACAGTAAACTTCTCTCATACATCGGACATTACGACGTGTTAACCACGGTACATAGTTGCAACTTCGTAAAGCAATTCTTTTAAATTCTAATTATTGTTTTTTACTGACGGAACCACGAAATATACATTCTAACGGTGAATATCAATACTTTCATGTTCCAATATAATGGATGATTGATCAAGTATAATTGCTGGCATACTCATGCATATTACCTATCAGGGTCAGATACTTATTCTATGTTTCAACGATTGCTGTCAATTTACTGCCAATGTCTATTATCTATAGGTAGTGGTAACCGTCAGGATGCATTTTCCTGTCTTCGATCTATATAAAATAAATAGTCCAGAATTAAATAATCGTTCTTGTTTTTAATAAATATTTTAAATTCTTTCTGAACTGCCTGAAACTTAGTTATTATAGTCAAGAAGATGACACATTATTTTGGTTATCAAATGTCCAAGTATTTTGGACACAGATCGAATAACATGATACCAACATAAAATAGAAAAGTGGGCGTAAATAATATCATTTATGATGTAGGTGTAGAAATTAGACCATTAACTATATTATATTAACGAATATTTGAGGCAGTTCATTAATACAAAAATATGTACATTTTATTTAATGACCTTAAACTAAAATGTACGATAAAAGATGAATAACATTTTCCCAGTTGACTGCAAGCCAACGACATGCTATTAACCGTTCATATGCTCCATAAATTGCGTTTCCAAGCATGAAATGTCTAGACTGCCATACATTGCTGATGGATACGAGCTATGTCAAGATTAGGTAGCGTATAAACGAGCTGTCTTAAACACTAAATAAGTTAAAGTCGTATGTGGTGGTCTGGGTATGGGGTGAACCGCGGGAGCATTGCGCGCGTCTATTGATTTTACCCCGACCAAAGCATCGCTGTCTCCGCAAATGCCAAGATTATGGCCACAATCTGTTTTTAGAGCAATGCAAATATATTTAAATAATAAATACTTTAAGAGAAAAAAATAATTTATAGTAATTTTTATTTTAACGTATGCATGGTAAAAAACCTCACGATTTGACTAAGGAATTCTCGATTGTAATTTTTTTAGATTACTTAATTTTTAAAAAAATCTGAGGACTTAAAATGCAAAAACTTAATCATATAACTCTTTTACGTTAATTTGTGTGAAAATATAAAATGAACACTTTCAATTTCATTTCATTCGCAACATTTATAGTAGCTTATCCCGTAACAGGTCTGTAGTAATACATAATCTGAGGTTAACATTAAATTCAAAGGTTGAAACAGCTCACGCTATTGCTTGCACGCCAAAGGTTAAAAAATAACGACTCGTCTTCAACGGTTGCTTTTACAGATTTTAATTACACTTTTGCTTTCATTTATCTTTAAAATCTTTTTTGCGGATTGGATTTAAAACATTGATAGCAGTTTATAAACGGGGAAGTGATGATTAAGTACTCGTAACTATCAGTAGAATCGAAATTCGACATTGGAGTAGCGCTTGACATATCAATCGTTTTTAATAACTTATTCGGATTACCGAGATTCAAAAACATAAATCTACAAAATATTTTTTTTATGTTTTTACAACAGTGACAAAATATGGTTATTAAATTACAGCGAAATTTATTATTGAAGGTAATACTTAAAAGAAGCCATTATTTTGCCTGACTGGATACTTTACATCCAATAAAACTTGAGCTTGCCAAATCGGCCAAGTTATGGCCTGCCAAGTCGGTCAAATTTTGAATTACTTGTACGTTCTCATTACATAAAGCTAATAAAGACGAGCTGATTAAATTATAGCTTGTTTTATTATTGGCTTACACGGGGTAAATACATTGCGTAACGATTTATAATGGTATGATCAAGATCGTCAATACATAATATGGATGCTTGTGACGCAAATCGTAGTGAGGTGCCCCCTTTCTTTGTTTTAACGTTCAAGGTCGATTCACCCACCTCCCCTTTATGCCAACCAAGTTCAATGCTCACTGACGATAAATCCGTGAAAATATTTTACTGCAGAAATTATAAACTCCAACTGAGTTAAATTCTATATCGATATTTTAATTATAATACTTTTTAAAATACATGTTTTACTTGGTAGTAGGGTTTTGTTGGTTTGGCTAGTTACTCTTCGTATATTCTACCGCTACGCAGCAATACTTACTATTGTAACATGCACAAGGGACGCTATATCTCAATTTCCTAGGTGGGGGCATTGGTTATATAAGAAATAGTTAAAATTTCATTAGCAATGGGCAGTGGTGTCCACTTACCATCAAGTAGCCCATTGGCTAGACAGACTACAGCTGCCATAAAAAATGATCAAAATTTGAAGCAAAAAGTTACCAAACCAATGTTTTTAGTGATAACATTATAATAGTATAGGATCTAAGATGGTATATCTCGTGTGCCTGTGCCTTGAACAAATCAATACAAAGTATAGTATTAATATGTTGGCTGGATAGACTATTCCAATAAAAGGAGTAAAGTTAAATAAAGCTTATATTAATATATTCTATGCTATTTGCTATTCCACTAAACTAGTCATATTATCCATTTTCATTTGGCTCCCAAAGATCCGTCAATATCAATAAAGTCGCCTACATTTAAATCGCAACTTTTTCACATGAATACCATACATTATTCGAGATTGACTAATTATGCTTTGTAAATTCACCTTAAAATGTTTTTGTTTATCTTTATTTATTCTATTTACACAGGGTTGCCTTTTCAAAATACAACTGCACAAAGCCTTGTAGCAGAATAAATTTGAAATGTTTGTTATAAGTTTCACATAAGTATACTTTAAATATAAAATAAATTTTGTACGAGATATTTTTTAGAAAAACTAGCAACTAAAACAATTATTTAAATATGGCTCTTTTTTTTACTTGAATAATCCATTTGAAATTTTTGGTTTTTATTCTTATACAAAAGACAGATATTAAATAATTGCTGGACAACTAAATCATTTAATCTTTACAATATCGAAGGAAGGAGAAGCTTTTGTACATACTCCACCATTCAGATCAAATAGTATTGTTAACATATACATGTGGGAAAATTTTATCAAACACATAAAGATTTCTTAAACTTACAGGTGTTTTGCACAATTCAAGCATGAAACAGCAGTAGTGATAGTACTCTATTACTGAGACAAACTAAAAATCACAGTTAACTCATCTTTATTAAAACAAAAATAATTTATATTATAAATAATTATAAACCTTATTCATATTTGTATATATGTATACATATTTTAAGTTTCGTTGTACGAGCAAAATGTTGCAACTGAAATTGAATAATAGACAATAATTAATTTTAATCCTTTATTAATATTTATTAATTAAACTGCAATTACATTGCTTAATTTAAAACATGTACAAACATATCAAATATTCTTTCTTAGATTCAATCAAATGGTATCAATAATTTTCAATATATAAGCTATTACAGTACTGTTTTGTTTAGTAATATGCATCTCCTATACTCTCATTAATTTTTTTTGGAAAGGGTCACAAGAGGCAGATTAAGGCAGAAGCCGCAAGTTTCTTTTTAAATTAAGAATTGATGTGAGTAATCATCTTAAAAACATATGAATGTAAAATTAAACTATCTGCACAATTACATTGACTGTAAACAATTGTTCAATTTATTTAGAAAAAATTAGGGGACTCCAGTCCTTTGTTAAACCTGGGTTTGGAAGAGAAGCGTAATTAACCATACACAATTGAGAGTCCATTGAACTATGAGATTGCTTATTAATCTATGCAATTAATTATTACAATGAAGTTGTTTATTGGTATCTTGACAATTTCTGATTTTAAATACTAAACTTACTTTAAAAACTAAAAACTAATATTTGACTAGTTTAAATTTTTATTAATAATTATAAATACATATATTATTTGTGATCCCTATTTATATAGTCTACTATTCTCATCATTCAACACAACTTCATTTAATATTGATAACATCTTTATTTTTACTGCTATTTTCTTTGTTTTCGGAATTCTTTGTAAAGTTTTGTGTAAAGATAGTAAAAATAAATGGTCCTCATCGTCTTCCTTATTACTAAATGAATCTACATCATCTAAAGTTTTACGTTTACACTTTCTAACGTTTTCTGAGACTGTTGTCTGCTGTAATTCAATGTCATTATCGTCATAATACATATATTCAGGCTCTTCGTCAATATCTTTCTCTACGATGTTCATAACATTTGTTAGGAAAAGTAACTGTTTATAATACATGTATTCGCTTTTTCGTCCAACTCCTGATCCATAATTTTTCTGTCTTTTAAGCTCTCTGGCAAAACATGTTCTGATATTCTTCCATCTTTTTCTTAGTGTGAATCCTGAAAGGTGTAATGGAACAATTTATAGTATCTATCAACCATTGATTATGCCAGACTAATAAGATTATAAAAAGATTTCATCCTGATGAAATCTTTTTAATACAAGACATATTATATTATGACATTAAAAGCAACTTATTTTTTTAATAACAAATTTATTATACATAACTGTTAGGCCTATATATATAACTACCGACCTAACCTAATATTAATCGCAAACTAACAAGCTGTTAACGATAGAATAACTTGATGTAAATTTAGATTTTATTTTATTAGTTAAAATAAGTAATTTTATACCGCTTGCATGTCCAAGTTAGTTGAGAGACAAATCTAAGGCTTGTCTACAATTTCGATGCATTTTTCAATGTAATTCAAGACGATATCTACGTTGTTATTGCTTACCTAAAACATGTTTATCACTCGCAGACATATCATCTACTGCAAATATATCAATAACTTCATCCCAATCCCTTCTTTTTAACTCTTTGTTCGTGTGTTCCGGAGACGACGTATCCCAAATCGATCGCCGCTTTTGTATTTCACTTATAAATAGTTCAGTATCAAAATTATTCATCATACTGTGAAATGAAATTTATTTTTGTTTGGATTTGACAACAACAAAGTCAACAGATAAAGATAGTCTTACTGTAATACCGATATGCGTCATGCGCAATGGAAAAGAGGCCGATCGGTAGCGCAACCGACTAGCGATTGTGTTAGAACGAGATAGCTGAATATATCGTTCACGAATAAATTGCGCGGTAGAACTACCAGTCACGTAGGCAGAGCGAGTCATACGTGATACAACATACTTTTAATTGTACAACCGATATATTATAAAGTGAATACAGGTATATCAGTACATGTCACTGTTAAGCAATTAGTCAAGCTGCTGTTATAAAATAATATCCAAAATATATTTAGATGTTTTGTTGAGATATAGAATATCAATTGACTAAGGAAAGATGTAATCTTATTTATTTAAATATAAATATGTCCAGAAAACATATTGAATATTATATCTACTACAAGTTCTTCATATGAATTTATTTTACATTAACAATACGTATGTGATATTATATTTATAATTTTATATGCATCAAATTCACTACAATACAACAAATGATGGACGGATGATTTTCATAACTTCTATAACTATCGGATAAGTAGGTTATGCAATTAATATAAATAAAAAAAAAAAACATGGCGTAGATTAAAACAACTAAATTTTAACTGCATAGATTTGAAACTTTTCTTGTCATAGCAATCGAGTAAATAATTAGAAATTTTATTTTTGAAATTTCTATTCGGCGCGGCGGGCGCCTGACGCCTGGCTTATTATTATTTTATAGGGATTTTTTGATTAAAAATATAATAATTATTATTTATTTTATAACTATTTTGTCTCAAGGTGTATTTAATACTCATCATATTTAAAGTTAATATGAGAAATGTTCGTTTGCCATGTACGTTCAAGCAGGAAGCCGGAAGTTATAGTCACGCACTTACTTGTCGCGCAGAGCGCAATCGTAAAATTTTAAATTGATGTGCCTTCGGAAAACATACAGCATTGCTTTGAAGAAGCAGTGTATACTTAGCCTTATATTTGCGGTCTATGCTTCCGAGTAGGGTAGTTCAACATCCCTCTCACCAGATGGCGTCAGTGACGCACCAGCAAGACGGGAACCGTTTTCATTTCGAATGTCATAGCGTTGTGTACTTTCGCCGCGTGCGGTCGTTCTTAAGACGTCTTTCTTATAATTTATTGTGCTTATTTAGTGTTAAATCGTATTTCGTTATGAATTTCGCGTCGAATAATGACACCGATGAGGCCCTCGGAGCCGATCGAGTGGTCGTTTCGGATGCACCGGTGTCCGAGAGGAATGTGCGCCGTGACAACGAGGAGGCATCGGGGGCTAGTTCGAGCAGCTCATCGGACAGCGATGATGAACCTCCACGAAAGAGACATAAGCGAGAAACTTAGGTAACGGTCGATCCTCGGATCGACGCGTTATATGACCAGGTCAGTCTCCTTACAAATTTTATTATGCATCAGCAATCTTTACCGAATATAAACTCGAATAAAAGTGATATAATTGAACAACCCGATAGAAATGATCATGATTTTTTGTGTAACCCATCATCGAAATTATCAAAATCGCTTGACTTAGGCTCATGTAAGACAGATTTTGACGAAAGAAAAGTTCTTAAACCGGCTAATGAAAAACGCTTAAGTCAACTAATAAACCTTCAACAGTTTAATACTCCCATGTGGCAGCATATTCGTTATAAAAAGGCGTTGACAGATATGCTCGCATACCCTGGTTTTTGCAATTTAAAAATTAATGACGAGTTGTATTGTTTAAATAAAGGAAAAGATTTTTTGGCCCCAACGGAAGAAATTATGGCGGCAACTACCAACGCCTTGTTATATCAAAGAGAATTATTACAATCCGGGTTACAAGGAATAATTGATTGGGCTCATAATAATTCATCTGAACTAACACCTGACAATCTTTTTAATAAAATTTCTGAAACATTCGGGATTTCGTCTCAATCGTACAAATTATCCGAACAAACATTGCAATTAGTCTGCGGCAAAAGATCAGAATGTATAGAGACTAGACGTAGAAGAATAGTCTCCGAAATACCAGATAGAAATATTCAAGTTGCTCTTAATAACATACCTCCAAGTGAGGAATTTTTGTTTGACAAAACAAAACTAATGTCACTTATACAATCTCTCGGAGGGCCCCAATTTTGGATGTCTCCATCTACGCTTTCCAAAAATAGAGAAACATTAAGAAACAAATACAAAGGGTCCGTACCGTCTACATCCAAATACCGACATCAAACACAAAATAAAAATATTTTTCGAGATACCCACAAAAAACAACAAAGGTCAAATCAAACGTACAAAGGAAAAACTGACACTTACAAACAAAATAAAAATTCCTCTTTTCAAAAAGAAAGGAAAAAGTGACTACCCGACTCATTTCAAGGGGGGTTGCCTAATTATGTACAAAAACCGTTGGCAATCACTGGGTGCAAACAATTTTATAATTTCAACAGTCACTGGTTTACCCTTTTACAAGAAACCTCCCTTAATAAAACCGAACAAACGTGTCATGAGGCAATATGCAACCAAAACGTCACCTGCAATGTCCCAAATAATAGAAGATCTCATAAATCAGGGTGTACTGCAACGTGTTGCCCCAAAAACACCCAGCTTTATCTCCAAGCTTTTTCTAAGAAAGAAAAGCGACGGATCAATGCGTCCAATTTTCGATCTTCGAGAATTGAACAAATTTGTCAGAGCAAAACATTTCAGACTCATTTCCCACAGCTCAGTTCCAGATTTTCTTCAACCGGGGGACTGGATGGTAAAGCTGGACATTTCTCAGGCTTACTTTCACATACCGGCAGCAAAATCTCACCGACCGTTCTTAAGGATCAGTTACAGCAATCAGCTTTACGAAATGATGTGTTTGCCTTTCGGCCTGGCTTCAGCGCCGCATCTATTTTCTTCCGTAACATGTTGGGTCGCGGAGACCCTACGTGCGAAGGGATGTCGGGTTCTAGTCTACCTAGACGACTTCCTTTTGGTCAACCAAGACCAATCCAAGTTATGTCTTCAAGCTGCGGAAGCTGTGAGGCACTTGGAATATCTCGGCTGGCAAATCAACTACCAGAAATCAATATTAACACCGACTCGGGATTTAGAATACCTAGGTATTCGATGGCAAACTGCAATCAATACAATGTCACTGCCAACAAAGAGGCAACACAGCATCAACAGTACGATAGACAGGTTGATCGTAAGAGATCGAATCAACCTCAGAGAATTACAAAGTCTGCTGGGACAGTTAAACTTCGCCAACTTTGTAATACCTCGGGGCCGATTGCATTGTCGAAAAATTCAAATATTCTTACGTCACTACGACAAGAACAGACCCCGACAAGCCCAGCCGATTCCACAAGCTGTTTATCGAGAGATGACGTGGTGGCGCGGAGCCACACGTCACTCAACTCCTATACACAAGAAGCCAGCAACCCATTTCTTAGCAACGGACGCTTCAGACACGGGTTGGGGAGCCCATCTAGACGGTAAACTAATGTCGGGAGTGTGGTCATCTCGTCAAAAAAGTTGGCACAGCAACAAAAAGGAGCTCTATGCAGTGATAGCATCGATCGAGTTGAATGTGACAACATTACAAAAATCACATGTCCTAATTCAGTCAGACAATCGGACCTTAATTGCATACATTCGGAAGGAAGGGGGGACCAGATCGTTAGCATTACTAGCACTAACTTACAAACTCTTGAGCTTGACGGACAAGTTCAAGATAATCCTATCAGCGCATCACATACCGGGACGGTACAACGTGATAGCAGACAGACTATCACAAGGAAAACAACCCGCAGAATGGCATCTCCTGCCTCGAGCAACCACCGAAGTTTTTCGGAAGTGGGGTCGCCCAGAGATAGACCTGTTTGCGACAAAAGAGACTGCTGTGGTTCCCAATTACGTATCGATAGACTGCAGAGATCGATCAGCAAATTATATAGATGCATTCAGCAGACCATGGGTCCATCAACTGGCATGGGTGTTCCCCCCTCCCGCCCTAATACCCAGAGTCTTAGCACACCTGAACAAAGCAGTGGGAACATATTTGATAGTCGCTCCGGATTGGCCTCGAGCTTTCTGGCTCCAAGATTTGAAATCGAGAGCTTTAGACGTTCCGCACGAACTTCAGAACCTGACAGAGAACATGATAGATGTAGTGACATCGCGACCTCCACCGCAAGCAGAGACATTGACCCTGAAAGTTTGGAAAATTGGGGGTGGGGTGCCCAAATAAAGGAATGGTCCACACAAGAGAAAGAACTACTGAAAAATAGTTGGCGACAATCAACGTTATCTACTTATTTACCAGCAATTAGAAGATGGATTAAATGGTGTTCCAAATCTGAAGTAGATCCAAAATCCCCCCGACCTGCTGATATCGCTAAATTTTTAATACATCTTTTTATTCAAGAAAAGTTATCCCATAGTACTATCCTAGTACATAAATCAGCAGTATTAACTTTTTGTGGCCCACACGTAGAACAACAAATATTTTCTAACTTTATAATAAAACATACCCTTAAAGCAATAGGAGTAGCTAAACCGAAAATAATAAGACCATTATTTACGTGGGATCCACGAATAATCTTAGATTGGCTCTCTTCAACTCCACAGAAAGACACCCTATTTGATGTAGCTCGTAGAACTGCCACGGTATTATTATTAGCATCTGGTCGTAGGATTCACGATCTTACCTTGCTCAAAATTTCTAACGGTAGTTATTTTGATAATGGTGAAAATATAATTTTAATACCAGAGTTTGGATCTAAGACGGATACACATAATTATCGTCAATCCGCCTGGAAGCTTTCTAAGCACCACGATACGAATATTTGCCCAGTTACGCTCGTTAGACTTTTAATAGAAAAAAGTAAAGTACGAAGATCTGAAGTAAAAAATTTAGATAATCTTTTTATTACGGTCAGTAATAAAATAATAAAAGCAGCTTCGCGTACTGTAATTGGCAACTGGGTGCGCACTGTTCTTAAAGATAGTGGTATTCATGCACCCCCAGGTAGCTGTAGATCCGCAGTAGCTTCTTTAGAATGGTCACTTAATCAATCAATTGATGATATTTTAGCACGTGGTAATTGAAAATCTTCTAATACGTTTTTTAATCATTACTGTCGCGCGATAGACCTTCCTAAAGATAATTGTAATGAGTTCTTCAAAACATTTATGCCATCCTAAATCTTACTTAATTATCTTATGTAATAATCTTATGTAATAATCTTATGTAATAATTAGAAATACTAAATAAAATAAAAATTAATAAGTTACTATTAATATGTTTTATATTTAATTATGAATCATTCCTAATCATCATAGCGTTGTGTATTTATGTTTATTTCACCAGCAGATAACAAACACGTCTTCAAAGCAATGCTGTATGTTTTCCGAAGGCACATCAATATAACGGTTTTACATAACAATAAAACCGATATTATGTGCCGAGAGGAAAACATACAGCATTGCAGGAAGTTCTTCCTGGTGAAGACTATGACATTCGAAATGAAAACGGTTCCCGTCTTGCTGGTGCGTCACTGACGCCATCTGGTGAGAGGGATGTTGAACTACCCTACTCGGAAGCATAGACCGCAAATATAAGGCTAAGTATACACTGCTTCTTCAAAGCAATGCTGTATGTTTTCCTCTCGGCACATAATATCGGTTTTATTGTTATGTAAAACCGTTATACTTTCTAGGTCGCTTTTTCTCTGAGAGAACATCGTTAAACGTTTCATTTATACGCAAAACATTCAAATGAATGCAAAACGACAGAAACGCTGTAAACTGTAGCATACAGGAACTTTTTCATTTTTCTGGCAAATAATGCTAATGATGTTACTTTTAAATAGATAATAACAGACAAAGTTTTATTTTAGGAACGGATAAATGATTATTACGTATTTGAATAATTTTTTGAATATTAAATTAAATATTTAAGAAATATTTTTTAATGATTATTTGTTTTGTTTATTTATATCTATTTAATTATTTGTACATAGAATTGCCATAATATCTACCCTACGATAGAGAAGAACGTAAATAATTTATTGAAATACTCTCGGCAAATACTGGTAAGAGTTAGAACTAAAGGTCACTGCAGCGGTTAATTTTACTTACTTTATACTTTACTGTACACCATAAAGAGAACATAAATAAATAAAACATGGATACAGCCTAAATAAAAGAAGCGCACAATTTTAGTACCCTTATAACTACATAGCAATACCTTCAAGCAACCAACAGTGTAGGTGATAGCTCTATCTCCATTATATAATTTAAATACACTCTATACAATAAGTAAGAATATAAACGATAAGTCCTCAAATATAGTGAGAAAGAAAAAATAATAAAAATAAAAGAAATGATTCGTGATAAGCCATTTGAGACACAGGTGATCCTTTACACCTTTTTTAAAAATATCTATGGATTTGGCTTCCCGATTATTTAAAGGAAGGATGTTTCGGAGTCAATAGCCTGAATTGTAAAAGATTTTGTATAAAAAGATGATTCACGTTTGGGCACCATTAAAATCCACCTCTTCATAGAACGAAGTACATCTCGTTCTCTAGCTTTATCTTATTGTAGTTCGGAAAAAAATACTCCCTGTTTTCATCCTGTTTCATACACACGACAGATAGGTATCATATGTTATCATGTTTAGATGTGATGGATAACGATAAATTTGTAATTTTCAGGATGCCGTCAGCAACGCCACCAGCAGAAAATGGCGCGCCGCGCAGCGAACTCGAGCAGCTGCAATTACGCGCGGGCCAGGTGACTGATGAGGTCAGTATCAAAAATGCGTTTCAATTATCTTTGAGAATATTGCTGGGATTTGAGATAATTGATTATTAGAACCAGAATATCATAAGGCTTTGTTTCATAACCGATTGTTGCGAAGAAAGCACAATTCAGTTTCCTATGTCCAACCAAAATTCGAAGGCAACTGGATCGTTGTGTTAGTAGAATAGGAAAACGGCTAAACAATAAAAAGTTTACGTTTCGATTCGTTTGGGATAAAGTGACAATTTATTAGTGGAGTTAGCCACATTACCTATTATTGGTAACAATTGAAGAGAGGTATTTTTTTATCAACTCAATTATTTTGAATTAAGCCCTTTTCAACAACGCTAAAAGTCAAATGTGTAAATTTAAATTCCTTTATTTGACGAAGAAGAACTTATTTATACTTAGTAAAAACTACCACCGGTCTTTTCCCAAGGCGTGCGATCATCTAATCTTACATTTTATTTACAATTAAACGGCAAAGTAGTTTATTCGTTGATCCTTTTGTATGATCACATTTCTCCACAAATAAATCAATTATACAATTATATCTCCTTTTAATTTCAGTCCCTGGAATCCACTCGGCGTATGATGATGCTTTGCGAGGAGGTGAGTTTTAAACAATCATTACGTATAGTTTAAGATGTAATGTAATAAAATGACGCCTTAACACAATTTTTCTAATTAAAAATAAATCTTTCGATCCCAACGACGAAATTAAATTATAAAAATTATGTTACGGCTATTTTAGAAGATACTTGAAATTATTTACTCAAATGTCGAGAATACCTTCTAAAATGAATACATGACTCAAAACATGTATCCATTATAGATAATCCATAACTTGGTCAGATATCCGGATTTAAATGATTGTCATAAAATTGGCATCGTTAATATAAAATAAATTCACTGAAAAACTACGGTAACCCAATAATCTACATAATCGTAAAAAAAAAATATATTATTTATTTGTACATTTCAGATGACGAATAATTATTTAATTATGTTTCTTAAAATTTATGTTATTGAATTTACAAGCGAACAAATCACTGGAGAGAGTTTCTATTGGCAATTAGTTAAAAATAGATGTGACATGCGGAGTCGTAACTTAGACGTGTTTGATTTTAAGAACCATATGTTAACCTCCCACCCCCCTAACCATAGTATTGAAGATTTATGTTCAGTTATTCCGTTGTGATTATTTGTAAACATCTGTGAGAGAGGTGTTCTCGATGCGAGGGAGTGAGGGGTATAGCGAAGTGTCCCGGAGAGCCCCGAGCTCGGTTTGATCTCCGAAGCCCCCCAGAACCCTTTAGGGCGCAGCCTTTGCTATCCCTGGCTGTTGTGTTTCGATGTCGCTATTGTTATATGTTATTCGGTGTGTATGTATATCTATTGTAGCTATCCAGTTTTGTTTTCCTTTTATTTATTTATTTTTATTTTACATCCTTATGCCAAAGAACATATTATTTATTTATGATAACCGTATTATGGGTGTTGCATGATCCGTGCCTATATGTATCCGACATTGTTAGTGACCTCTATAGCCCTTTGTGTTGTTCGTAGCATTTTAAAGTTTTATGTGAGTGAAAAAACCCTGATTCCAGAATTTGGCGTTGACAGTTAATTCTACCAACAAATAAGGTGAAACGCCTTAAAAATCGTTCAAGAGTTATATTGGACTTATTTTTATAAAATTAACTGTCAGCATCCAACAAATCTGCCCCAAGTAGACAGTTTTAATGTTAAATCATAGCATGAAAGCCCATCTTAACTAGATTGACTCCAATATCCCCGTAATAGATGATAAACTATTCGGCCCTAGAATTTATTTATCCAGACATGCTTTCCTGTCAATATAGTATGTTCGGTTGTGCTTGGGCTTGCTTTCAGAATAATATTCCTTTTCTGAAGTGACAATTCGCCCTCGTGGCTGTAATCACTACTTCCAAAGCACGTTCTACTTTCTTACTTCCTCTTTATAATTATTTGTTTTAAAACACTAAGCCATTTTACTGCGAATATATTACCAGTAAACAGATAAAATCTTCGTATACTTCATAATTGGACATCCTAACTAACACCTACTAAATTTTAAAGACGGTTTTTTTTAGTTTGTGTTCTATCTCTCTCTCTCTCTCTCTATACTTTTAGTTATATCTATACGTAGGTCTCTGTGTAGTGGCTGTTCTCTGTTGTTGACTGTGTTACTATTATGTTGTATGATTTTCGTGCCTTCTCCAACATTCACAATACTGCAAATATGGGCGTTATCACACGCCATACCTACTACTGAACTCCAACAGATATATCGAGCTACACCTTTCAAACTCTCACAACAAATACAGACCAACTATCAATATATAAATTATTGTTTTGTTCGATCCTATTTTGATTTTGTTTAACTTACAATTTACAACATATATTTCTTTGTAGTCTATTATACGTTTACGCATCTACATCGCAACAATTTAATTTATTTCAGTTCTAATGTATAGGTCTGTACCAAATCTCAATTCAAAATTAACACAGTACAGAATATCAATAACTACAAAGTGACACTTCAGTTTTAAGGAGGATATCTTTAAATACGCAAAAGCTTTATTATGTCAGTAGAAAGTCTTAAGAAATTAACTCATTTACTAAAAGTTGAAGGTATCCTCTTGACACTTGTATACCGTTACTTAACACGCAGTCGTGCTCGCGTGTCGCCATCCCCTCGCGGACGACACTCTGGAGGAGTCGCCTCGAGCGATTCCCACTCATTCTCCACTCACTCCACTTTACCCCTCACAACTAACATGCTCTCTGACTTTTTGTTTCTGCGGCTGGTGTAGAGCAAGGAGGCTGGCATTCGTACTCTGGTCGCTCTAGATGACCAGGGAGGTGAGTGAACTGCAATTGCAACACTAAATAATTTTCAATTTTATCTAATTTACTTTTGCTAGCCTTATTGGAGCATCGTAGGGTTTTCAGCCCGCCCGTAAACGGGCTCGTCGATATTGAAGAAACGAAGGGGGTATTTCATATAAAGTATTTTTAAATTACATCTAATGTTCCAATGCAAAGGTGCGGGCATCCTTAATATTAGCTCATACATATAGTAACCCACACACTGAATTAATCACGGAATACCCACATCTTTGTATCATTATGCGTTTGTAGCTAATATACACCAATTTGCACTACTTATCAGCGAACGCTATTATCGATGACGCCGGCTAGTCCAGACAAAATGACATTACCAACCGATAATCTTCGATTGTACGAAACTTTATACATTCTGCATTTCAGATGGTCGTACTCGACTCTTAATCGACAACTTACCTAAATCACATGAAACGATTAAAATAACCGAGCGAAGTAAATTCGAAACGCTTCTCCTCAACGCACGACTCTTTAACATTACACAAAATAATCATGATTCATAAGAAACTGAGCACAGATAAAACTGAATCTGGTTTTACTTGCAAGCTTCACTGCATGCATGTCGTTGTTCGAGTAGTGTGTGTTAGCGCCGCTCGGCCGCACGCCGCGCACGCGCCGCACGTCGCCGTAGCGCGTCACGCCGCCGCCACTTGCCACTCGCCACTCGCCCGCCGCACGCCCCGCACCCGCGCGCGTCCCGTGCGGTCCCAGGCACCGCGTGCACCTGCCCCGCAACCCACACACCCCGATACTCTCTCCTGCGATATATTATTTTGATTTGTATTTTATGTATAGAGCGAGGACGCCGGGGGGCAAGCGCTTCATATGTTGAGTCACCAGGGCGGTAAGAGTTAAACTGAACACATGGGTAGTCGAGCCGTGAGAACGTCTGTGTTGAATGTGCAGTTAATAAATTAATCTCTTTGTTTTTCTTTGACGTTTCTCTTGAATAACGACTTATCTCAGATCGATGTTGCGTATGTTTCTATGTTTCGATGGGGATGATTTTGACAACATAGTGTAAATAGAAGCCCGATGGCCGTTCGTTGCTAATTGTCGCAAAAGACTGTTTCTATCTTTTGCTGAAGATTTAATTTGTATGAGCTGCGCAATCTGTTTATTTCTTCCGTTGATATTATCTATCGGAACGCTTTTTATAGGTATATTTATTTATCTTTCCGACTCTACTCCTCTTCTATTATAACCTGCGGTACTGAAATGAATGCGCGTTTACCGAGTGTGTCTGTTGACGTATAGAGCAAATGGTATACGCCTTCATCTCCATGGCTAGCAGCGTATTGTTAATGTTAGCGCCGTAGGTCTGTAACTGTTAGCTCGATGCGATCTGTGTCAGTGCGAGGCCGGCGGCACCGCCTCCGCGCACTCGCTCCTCCACGCATAGTTTGTTCATTTCCTCTTCGTTTGATATAATACTTTGCTATTTTCACTTATCATTTAGGAATGGCTTTATCGAAACGCTCATTTGCTAATTTATTTTCATTACTCACTTATTGCGGAGGAGTGGCCGCCCGCCTCAGCGCGGCTCACCGTGACCATTTTCATGTATTATTTTATTTTCTCTTTAGTTGTCAGTTTGAGTTGTATTGAGTTGAGTTGTCGAGGCGTAAGGTGCGAGGCGCGCGCAGGCCGAGCCGAGCGCGCGCGCCGCCCGGACGCCTCGCCGCATTCGTTTGGCGAGCTATAGTGACATCATTATTGTGTTGTAGAGTCACGAGGTGGGCATGAAAACCCTGGTCATGCTGGATGAACAGGGCGGTAAGCATCCAGTAGTACTTTTTACATCACTCATAACTTAGTAAGGCTTCTGTCTGAAATGCCAGTTCAAAATGTTTATGAAAAAATCATTGAATGGCAATAAGTTTTAACATTTACATGTCGATTGAAACGTGCTAACAGTTAAATAATAATGGATAATTAATAAAGGTAAAATGTCACCACCATATAATTAAATAGTATGATAATCGTATCTCCATTCACACTAGCCTCGACGTGAATGGAGACCTGGAGATTAAACAGTTTATCATTTGTATCGTTTTATTTAGTTTTTTTCACGCATCTAGCCATGCACGTATACTTCAATCTTGCTGTTGAATGCATGAATTTAGTATTTATTAATGTTCTAAATGTTAGTCATAAAGTATTTTTATATTATTATCACTTAGCCTCAGCACATACATCATCTAAATCAAAGGTAAAATTAAAACTAGTTTTCAATTTTGATCGGATCAAGTGTAAGACAGACGATACGAGAGGACAGTGGCAGGACTGCTTTAAAGTAAAATTAAAAAAAAAAAATCAAAAAAATATAGATGCTTTCTTTAAAAATATAATTGCTGTATATTATGTGCATGGTCCATAGACAATTAGTAAAAACTTTGCAATAACCAATATTTGTCTTACACTTTGCTCCGTTTTTTTTGTCGAGAGCGTTGAGAATTTACAAGAAAAAATAAATAAACAAAAGAAAAATTAAATTATCGCGATTAAATATTGAAATGTTTATAAAGTTTGATAGGAGCTTGACACAAATAATATTAGAACTCGAGTGCGGTTTTAAAGCTTATGATGGTGTGTGTGGACAGAACAATTGGACAGGATCGAGGAGGGAATGGACCAGATCAATGCGGACATGCGCGAGGCGGAGAAAAATCTTTCGGGTATGGAGAAATGTTGCGGCATTTGCGTACTCCCCTGCAACAAGTACGTATACGTGTTCATTAATTTGTCCTAAGTTAAAGAGATCCTCATTATGTTTGTTTAAACGCGTAAATCTTCGGATCTACCAAAAAAATTTAGTGTAGTTTTTGATGAACCTAATTAAATTAGAATATTGGATTATTACCTTTTTTTTCAAAATTCTTAAAACCGTTACTGATAACCGTACTGTTTTGATGCTTTGTAATAGATGACGGAACATACCTGATAATTCTTTGTATATTCTAAGTTTACTTGGTTAGACGTATGATTTTATAATTAATGATTAAATTAATGATAGGAAATGTCTTACCATTTCAGAGGAGCATCATTCAAGGAGGATGATGGAACATGGAAGGGGAACGACGATGGAAAGGTTGTGAACAACCAACCTCAGCGAGTAATGGATGAGCGTAACGGCATCGGTCCGCAAGCTGGATATATTGGAAGGTAAGTTTTTTTTTACATTATAAAGGTAGGTCGATGGGTAAAAGGACCTGGATGGCAAGTAGTTACCACTGCTTAGACATTAGCGCTGTAAGGAATATTAAACATTACTTACATCGCCAAGGTAAGGTGTTTTGTCGCTTGTACTTACACTGGGCTCACCCACTCTTCAAACTGGAACGCTACAACACAAAATTCGATTCAAATTGACGATTGATTTATTTTGTTGTCGTCCAATACTTCTTTATTATCTTTAGAGCTGTATTATCTGTATGGCTCTATAAAAGCCCATCTACTCATTAGATATTCTACCGCCAAACAGCAGTACTCAGTATTGTTGTGTTCCGGTTTGAAGGGTGAGTGAGCCAGTGTAACTACAGGCACAAGGGACGTAACATCTTAGTCCCCAAGGTTGGTTGCGCATTGGTGATGTAAGGAATGGTTAATATTTCTTACAACGCCGTTGTCTATGAGCCGTGGTGACCACTTACCATCAAGTGGCCCATTTGCTCGTCAGGCGGATGATATCATAAAAATAAAAAACACTCCACGAGTGCACGAGAGCAGGAAAACATTTGACCTTTGCCTTTAAATTCCTGCGACGTAGTTTATATTGTAAAATACAAAGGATCTAACTTAAGAGAAAAGGTCAAGCGTGTCACGTTGGAAAACTTACGTACAGTACGTTATCGCATAAAGGTTGGACGGCTTGCCACGACATTTGCTATAATATTATTTACTTAAATGCCAGAATTTAGACTAATTCGAAATACTAACTCTAAAATAAACTTACCTTTGCCCTTTGACACGAGTAAATGTTAATTAAATATTCGAATAGGTTGACCTTTATGTCTGTAATAAAAGTACCCCTGACCTTTGAAGATCAACAACTTTAGCAATATAGATATATAACCGTTAAAAATATACTGTTGAACTGCGTAAGGATAAACAACTCCTAAAAAATTGTGAAACCTTTTGGAAATTTGATTTAAAACGTGTTGCATTCGACAAATTAAATTATACTTGGAGATTCAATACTTTGTTATGTTATTCCTTAAATGAAATATTAAAATAATTATATATGTAATTGTAGACAATGATGTAATTAAAAACACAAAATGACACCGATAAACTTCAATAGCGCAATGATTTACGGACCGCCTAGCGATGTAAAAAGTCGCAGGATCGATCCTGACCCTATGAGCTATTGTCGTACCAACTCTTAACACGAGTTACACAAGATAAGCTTAAAAGGAGGCGTTAATAGGAATATTAGTAATTCCTCAATTAATTTGAGGCATTTCTATAATTCTTTAAAAATAAAAAAGTCATTATAGAAATATCACAATGTTAAGGTAGAAAAACACTCAATAACGTATCGCTAAAATCATTCAATCTAAAACTTTAAACGACAGAATATACTATACATAAAAATATTGACACGTTCAATTTTTTCAGGATAACAAACGATGCCCGCGAAGATGAGATGGAAGATAACATGGGACAAGTTAACACGATGATCGGCAACTTGCGCAACATGGCCATCGACATGGGCTCCGAACTCGAGAACCAGAACCGTCAGATCGACCGCATCAATCGCAAGGTATGGAAAACAGTTACCAAATATTCCGCTATTTCGATACAAATAAGCTAACATAAAAGGCACTGTATCAAGTTTTTTCGTGATTCGCGATATAGAGGTCTGTACCATAGAGTATAAATATGCAAAGTTATAGAGCGCCCACACCCGAGTGGAAACAATGAGCACAAGTAATAACAGGGCCATAATATTTAACCTACTTTATATATTACTTAATACGTCTGAGTACAAATCTTGTATATATTTTTTTTATTTCGAGCGGAAATTGTAATTCATATTAAGTAAAGTAAGTTGCAAGAACGGTGGTAAATCACAGAGATGGGCACAACGGACTACCAACGATATGCGCGCTCTATATATTTTTACTCTATGGTCCATACTAATTCGTGACAGAGACCTTCGTCCAGCTAAACTAATAATTTTCGACGAGGAATTTTCAAAAAAATACTAACATTGGAACGATTCTATTGAACAATATTCTTAGAGTAAACTAATTTGACATTACTAAAGATTTCTATCTCTTTCCTTTGTGTGGGTTAAAATGAAAAGCAAGACTTTTAATGTAATCGAATAAGTTTAATATAGAGATCATGTACAATAGAATTTGAACCACTGTATTGATTTAATGTTTATTCCTTGTCGTGTTGTTAAAGGAAGTGCATTTTATGTGATATTGTTCAATGATTTTTAAACAAATTTTTCGGTGGACACGCGAGTTCGTCTAAATAAACATTATATATATGATGCTAAATAATGTCTTTTTGATGATTTTAATTATGACTTTTAATAATACGTGTTATAAATTATAGTTATATAATTCCATTTTTTTAATAATATGACAGTATTACCATGCCAAAAAATACGGAACTTTTAGATTTTTCATTGCGATTTATTCTGCTATGTAGGCACGAAGAGTTACTTTAACAACTAAATAAATTTAATTAACATCTACTTGAATAATGTTGCCATGAATAAAAATAAAGTTCGTTAGCTAATACTTGGTTTGAGCTGCAATACGTAGCACTTAATTTTTATTTTATTTTATGAATTTTTCTACACGCCTCGTATGTTTTTCTTTACGAGCTAAGTCAAATATATTATTAAGGTTTTATTTGAAAGACGAATTCGCGTGTATATTATAAAAAATGTACCTTTAATAAAATTATATTCTTGAAATATTTTATATTGATTAATGCTTTCGATATTATCAATATTTGTTTTTCGAATTTATTCATAACTATAAAATCGCCTTGAACATCATAACATTTTCACAATTTTAGTGTTTGATTCACCTTAGCCTTGACTTCAATTTCTCTAAACTAACCGTGTTTGTGACATATCTCTATCGCTTATTGGCCTTCCAACGTTTCAAAACGCTTTCCTATGGTCTATTCCATGAGTCGAAATCCTAAGGAACAAAATACTCGCTCCATATTGGTCGATGCACGTCGCTACAGAAGCGAGTCGAATCCTTAAATAGAGTTGGTTTCATTTGAAGGTCATATTAACATTAACCAATGAGCGCCCAAGGGAAATTTCCTTTGGGAGCTCGTTTCGTGGAATGGACTTTAGAATTTGAAATTCACTTAGACCTGTTCTCACTAAGCATGTTCTTTATCATACATAAGTAGTGAATGTGGTTAGAGTTGATTGGATGTTGTGAAATTCCTTTCTTACAAACATGGTCACTAAACCCAAGGACACATTAACAATCATTATAGATCCATTCAGTAACGAACATAACCTCAGTACTAGACCCATCAGTAACACTCATTCCACTCATTACCTGCGCATTATTATCAAATGAACTGTAACAACTCACAAGAAATATTCAAAATAACGATCCTTGTACATGAGAAACTTTTGCGCCCGTGTGACACATTTGTACATTTTCAATTCTCTTCTATCGTTATCTCTTTCTTTCTATCTTTGTCTTTTTCGCGTAAAGGTTTCAAAATGTAAATGGATTGTATGTTACGTAAAACAAGACAATCGTTCTGTATCATAGGGCGAATCGAATGAAACGAGGATAACGCTGGCCAACCAGCGCGCGCACGAGCTCCTCAAGTAAACGACGGCAGCACACACAAATCACACATGTCTCGTGGTTCGGCCGGTTGCTTATCCCAAAACACTATAAACAAACAAAATACTTTAATAAACCTAAAATTACCTTTTAAATTTTTTTCCTGAGGTTCATATTTTTATTTCACTCATTCTTTTTTTGAAACTGTCTATTTGAATGTTTAATCTGTGGCGTCTTAGATTAAAATGATATTTTTGATTAAATTAATACCACTGCAACTGGCCAATTAAATTAGTTCGAGTAATAACCTAGTGTTTACTCTTTCATATAACTAATTAATAATTAAAAAGACCTTGATTATTGTTAATGTATTTATCAAATAACCTATTTTTGTGCTCTCCTTTGTGTAATCAACGCTCAACATAAAATATATCAATTTGGTGTCCAATCTATGGAGACCAAGGCGTGTTAGAAAAAAAAAAAAAACATGAAATATACCTTGTACTAACCTTGACGTAGAATGTTGAATATTAAACTTTATTATTTTATTATAATGCATTTACCTATTGTTAATGTTACTATATTAGAAAATAAAAACAAAACGCATGTGTCTATAGTTAAAAACATGATAACCAAATTAATTATCTTATTCGTGTTAAAAAATATACTTAAAATTTATATAGAAATTCAATTATAATTGTAATCATTGTAGCTGTAACGATAAGAATAATTTAAGATGGTTAGATCAAATCGGATGAGTTGATATGTGATAATAGTTCGAAATTAAGATATTAGCGTTAGACAGACATGTCTCTGGGAATATTTGAATCTGACTAACAGATCTTGAAGACATTTCATAGGAGCATTTATGTAAAAATGTAATTTAGTTCTGAGCTTTAAGAAGTATTCAGCAATACGCCGTTTTTTAATATTAAATAGTCTAAATATTCTTATTGTAGTTTTTTTTTTATTTATTCTGTCTATGGACATTCCATCTGAATTGTAGGACTTTTATCCACTTCATGCATATCCTAACAACATATCTGCTTCTATGAATGGATTAAAACAACAAAACAATTTATATATAATTAGTAATTACAAATAAATAATCGTAGAAAATATGAGAATCATATAAATTCAAACGAATTCAAACTGTCTGTGACGTAACTTGTTTTGTTAATGACTATTTTATGCGAGATTATCCTTTAATTTAAATGAATTAGTTAATCAATGAATACATTAATACTTTAAGTAATAAACCAAATGAAAAGAGAGATTCGTAAAAAATGGTAAATAATCGAAAAGGTCTTACTTAATATTCTCATGAAGCTAACATTAATAATAATTAAAAAGAAAAAAACGATGTCCCTTTAACACGCTTGACGTTTAACATAATGCATAGTGTATACCAAAAGTTTCCATTACCTCAACCACGAGACAGACACAAAAACACAAACACAGACAGATCTGCGTCAAATACCGTGAGTATAATATATTTTTTATCGCACTTTTAAGCCATGCAATGCACAGCTTGATAATTCAAGCTTTTATATGTGTAAATTTAGGCGCTATTACGGAAACAATCAGGTAAGTTAAGCTTCTGCATAAAATAAGAGTGTACATACTATAAAACATAAAAAAGGTTTGATATTTACATACATTTGAAATTTAGTACTGGTAGGAGCCAATTATTCAAATAAAAAAAAAATACGTGATCACTTATCATATTAGCGAAAAACTAAATACAAATCAAGTATCTTTAAAGAAAATATATATGTATAATTCGTTAGTAGATTTTAGTATCTCTTGTCTGATGACATAACGAATATGTACAGGTTAAAAGCTGTAGAGTTTGTTTGTTTTCAATTTATTGATAAATTTTAAATAGCTACATTCATAGAATAAACATACTTAAAAAATGGCCGCTGGATTAAATATCCGGAAATCTACCATTATTTAATCTTTATAAAAGACATTTAAGGTCCCCAGTTGTGAGTCTGCTTGACAGTAATGTTGATGCATAAATAAATTCTTCATCGAGTCAAAATATTGTTATTTTTTATTATATGAAATACTGTCACTGGCAAAAAACAATTACAGCTGATAAATATCTCATCACATTTTTATTTCATTAAAATACAGATACAGATACACACTTGATACTATTCCATATTTTACTATAGTACCATTATTTGTATAGTTACTATTCACTTTACAAAAGCAGCTTGAAAAGGAAAAACGGAATCAAGAGAAACGTCTTAACAATATTATAAAAAAATGTAATATTATGTTGATCGTAACTTCTACCTAACCTAATTCAAACGTCAAATAATGTAATTAAAAAAATATATACAGACAATTACTTTCGTGAAATAAACCTTTACAAATATTTTTCTTTCTTAAGCTGCTACATACTAACATATCTTTTTACCGATTATCGTTATATATGTAATAATATGTTTTTGTAATATTATAGGGTGAGAGTAACGAGACACGTATAGCGGTTGCAAATCAGCGAGCGAATAAGCTACTCAAATCTTAAACAACACGTCTCTAATGTTGCACGTTAAATAATTTGACGAAATGATGTTGCCGTATTATAAAATTTCCCCTTCCATACAACAACGAATTCCGGCTGTTCGCAAACAATAATCAAATTATTTGTAATTATAATAGTCATATAGTAAAAGTTATTTAAATTATGGTTTTATTTTAAAAAACTTTATGGCAACATCTTTTTGCGCAATTTTTATTTTTAAGTTATAAACAAATATATAAATACATAACCGTTGTATATTCACGAAGACAAAATAAACTGTAATAAATCATTTTAATGCACTGGTGACACTAGTAATGTGACGTATTTACCTTGTTGGTTAGTAAAGTGTATCGAAAATATACTTTTATGTGAGTTAATGGTAAGAGATACGAGCCGGAATAATGTAACTCTGTCTTGCCATATGAGTTTTGTAGACGAACAAAATAAATATTTAATTTGCACGTATTTTTTACTTTAGGTAATGTGCCAAAATTCCTTTCTATTCACTATCGTCTGTAGACGTGTTTAAAATGACACCAATTTCAATGTACCTTGAGTATGTTATAAGAGTGAATTATAATACTTAATTATTTGCTAGAAACAATAACATTGTAAGGAAGTACCAATTTAGCTCAAATATAGAACAGATATTTTCGATAGAAAAAAAAATAGATATCCTCGGCAAAACTCGCTGATATTTTCTCGAACGGCATTTAAAATAATATCTTAGATTATAGACATTTGAATATCTAAAAATATAGTGAGATAACGTTTACTATTTTTAAGTTTGGAATGTAAAGATGGCGTTACATGTATGACATACAACTATTATTTTGTAATTAACCGTTAACCCGTATTAATATTTTTTAAATATAAATTGTTTATTACGAAATTATAATTTTCAGAAAGATGCTTTTTATTAATTTATAGATTAAGATTATGGTGCCTATAATACTTTTTGTAAGTTTAATTTTAATCTGTGCTATAGAATAATTTATATTTTATCTGTTCTCTTTGTCATATTGCTTCACAGTTGTAGTTTTATTTGAGGAACGGATTTGGCGCAGTTTTCATTTCAATCGGTGTTAACTAACATCTACAAAATTACTATAAAATATTAATATCTTGTAATTCTCGTAACTTACGTTGTAACCAGTTAATAAGCAGCGTTGTAATGTGATTACATTAATATGCAATAGTCTATTTAATAGTTGAATATTTAAAAATTTATTACTTAAAGTATATTGTTGTAAGTATGATTAAGGCGGTCGCTTGATTTTATTCACTGTCGCTATTTAACAAGTATTGCCATAACGAAATTATGTGTATAATTTAAAGTATTAAACGACACACCAATGTGTATGAGTAGACGCGAAGTAGCTTATTTATTTTGACATTATAATTTAGAGTTTAGCTCGAAATTTAATATATATAATCCTGACATTAATAAGTGAGAAAATACACAAATTCTTTTTATTATCAGATCTGTAGCAACCTTTTTTTAGCTTTAGGACGTGATAATAATTGTTGATTAAATTAAGAATTTTAATTTAGAAAAAAGGTTGAGCAATTTTTTTATGTTTAAAAGTGGCAGTGAACGAAACTGTGCATACCGCCTTATAAAGATGTACCGGCCTTAGGAATAATGATAGGAATGTTAAAAGGAATGGCTTGACTTATTATACTCATGTACAGGGGGCCACTGACCAAAGCCATGGTTTCAAACTATTTCCAACTCTATTAAAAAATTAAAGTTTTCAATATTTTGTAGAAATTTTGACACTTTAATGGTGGCCCTCTGTACGGGCGTTAGTTTTAAGAATTTTCAAAATTTTCTCTATTCTCTCTCGATCGTATTAGTTAAGTAGCGTGGGCCGATAACCGCACGTTTTGTCTAAGTACATATTCCAATAATAAAATATTTTAACTTTATCTTTATTAAAATATAGTATTGAGTTATTAAGATCAATTTAATCAATAGATGTGTATACCGCCTGCGCAAATATATTCATTTATATTCAGCCTAATATTATCTATTACAGTATATAGATAAATTATATCTATTTTCTTTAAGAATAGTATAGTTAGTATAAAATGTTAATTTCTAATTAAATTATTGATTTGTTAAAATTACCTATAAAACGCTGTATCATTTATAAGATTCCCCTTCCTTCATAATAAAAAAACCCGACTTCAAGAAAATATTTTAATAACACAAACATTTAAGCAAAGAGTTCTTATATAACAAATTTAAGTATAACTATGTGAAATAATAACTTCACAAATCTTGACCACTTCTATTCATCAAGTCCACCTTCCACGAAGAACATTTCTGTGTTCTTTCAAGTTTTTTGGTTTGAATCAGGCGACTGTAACAAAAATCATGTATGAAGTAAGTATAAATAAAATAAAATTAAAGTAAAGTATATTAATTGTAAGAACTAACCACCACACATTCTTTTATTTTATTTACAGCTCCTCATATCAAAATCAATATATACTTTATTTAAGTAGGCTTTTACAAGCACTTTAAAAATACAGTCAGGTTAGTTAAATACAATTATATGTAAATTATGTATGTTATGTCTCCTGCCTGGAAATCAACAAGCATTAACTCCACGCTTTTTTATCATCTATATAATCTTGTATCGAATATTTCTTTACCAGTGTATTTTTTACAAAATATTTTAATTTATGAAACGACAAAGTTAAAAATGTCTGCGGAATTTTATTATAGAAACAATTACCTTGCCTCAAGAATGATTTATTAACTTTGCGGAGTAGGAAACTTGGTGTTATAAGCTTATCCTTACTTCTTGTGCGCATACAATGAGTATCACAGATTTTTATCAAAGTGTTATAAATATATTGTGACGCAACATTGAGTATTCCTACTTTGTTAAAAACATCCCGTAGAAAGTCTCTAAGCTCCAAGATTATATATAGACCGGATTGCTCTCTTTTGTAAAATAAAAACAGATTCAATATCTGCAGCATTACCCTAAAGTAATGTGAAATATGACATAATACTGTGAAAATAACCAAAATATACTAGACGAATCGTATCAATATCAGTTTGTTGTCTAACTTTTCTAACCGCGTATGCTACGGAACTGAGTCTTCCTGTCAGGGACGATAAATAAGGACTCCACTGAAGTTTGGAATCCAATGCTATTCCTAAAATCACCGTAGTATCTACACCAAGACGGTCACCATTTAAAGATATATAATAATTTTGCTTTATAACATTGTGTAGGGTAAAAACTACACATATTGTTTTTTTAGTATTGAAAACTAAATTATTTACTGTAAACCAATCGTGTATCTGTGATAATGCATCGTTCAGATCATCATAGTCAGTTTTTTTTTATATATACTGGAAATAGAAAGGGACCCAAAATTGGTCCTTGTCAATTTTATTATTAGTCCGTTCGTGCTCGTGGAATGTTACCAGGCTAAATATACTTATTAGTGTTACAAAACAAGGCATAAACACGTTGACTGGACAAACTAATATGTCAAAATAGTTGCATATCATGTAATTACAATATCTTTCAGATAAAAAATAGATAAACAAAGAGAAGAATTGTAAGATTTAGAGTTCCAAATTCTGACCTAATATGGTCTTCAGTGATTATCGATAAATCTCAGAGAAAGGAGTCCTTTGCTCAATAGGTAGACATTCGACTGGTACTTTATTAATATACATATTTATTCGTTATGTTCTTAACTGTGAGGTAATATTCAGACAATATAACATTGCTTTCGTCGAAAAACGTTATCAATTTATTTAAAAAAAAATGATTAGCTATATAAATTAATATTGATTATGAGTAACTAAGGACCCGATACGCGACTGTGATCGAGTTATAACAGAGCCGTTTTATAGTATCTACCTACTAATACCTAAAACTATTTAAATAATAATAAATCAGATAATCAATCTTTATAGCAATTTACTGTATCAAATAAGCTGAAAATTATTATTTTTAGCAAAAAAGCAATACAATAAATCAATCTTTGTAAATAAATATATATACAAATGCTTTGCTTGACAACATTTGTTGTTCTAAATATATCATGTATTTCTGAAGATTTGAGATTTATAATCTCGTTGGAAATACGTGACGAGATCCATATAGCAGATTACATCTATAACGGAAGATAGAAAGTATTATCTGTAACGCCTACTCTTTGATATCTCCATTACTTGAGTTCGGTTACTAAACGATCACTTAACAATTGTTATTATCCATAATTTAAATTGATAATTTTACCATTTTCATTTCTATAGAATAATTAAGAATAAAGTTACAAGACAATTCTTGGCGGCATATCATACTGCTAGACAATCACAAAGGGTTATTTTGTACACATCTGATAGAAATTTATTAGAGCACGCGAATATTCTTTAGATTTAGGTCTATAATCTTTGATTAAATCCACATTTTCCTTCGACTGGATATTGTTCCGTATGAGGGATTTCGTGTTTTTTTTTCGTGTGTTTTTGTTTATGAATTTAATGTTTTACATACCTAATTCCACAACTGCTTCAAGAGAAACCATCAATGCAAAGCCAAGCACTGAACAGACAAACTGCATAAGTCCCGTTCGGTCTTGCCTCCAGACTTCAAAGAATACGACGTACACCAAAGTCCCACATGCCAGACCCTGGAAATTAATTGATAGTATATTAAATTATTAAACAAAATAAAATACTACTTATGAAAAACATTTCGATAGTGTTAAAATAAAAATGTGACGCATACTGGGATCAATTTTACTATTATAATGTTAATTTATGCAATCGAATTAAATCGTAATCGTTGCCCTTAAAACATTTTTAAATTCTACTAACACAACGATCCAGTTGAGGTTCCAGTGAATGCTTAATCGTTATAAAATCGTCCCCGTTCGTTCGAAGAATAGTCAAAGGCGAATCAGAATAGAATCGGGAACGTATCTTAACTTAGTACAATTAGCCCCTGTATCCTCTGGGTCAAACTTAAAAAATACATTCAAAATATTGAAGTAAATGGTCTGTTGCTTGTTTTATCAAAACCGATACTACCGTCATTGTTCATTTTAAACAAACAAATTTTTCAATAAAGTACTTTAATAGAGTTTTTTCGTCTAAATGGCGAGAAAAATGAAATCTCAGCTACCACTGTTTCTGAACTTACGTTCAATTCATAAGAGAGATACCGACAAGACATGCAAACAAATGTGAAAAGTTAATGTCAAGCGGAAATATGAATCGAATTATGAATTTCCTGATATTTATATGACAAAAAAATATGTATAAGAATCACGAAATAATATTCTTTGGATTAATTATCTTATATCGCAAATATCTGTGGCGTTTTCATGGAGATCGACATTATCTAAGATAAATCGATTGATTTTGATCATGAAGCATCAAACTTTCATATTTACATCATTAATAGGTACTTGTAGATAACGAATACGTGACTTTTCTTGTCGGCTCTCCGTTTCAACAAGAAGTGCTTAAATGACTTTCAAGTACGTTTCTAATGCTACTTATATAATTGCGGTTAACAATAAAATACTGTTGTTAGGACCATTAACTAGATGTTGCTTAGATACTTAATTAATTATTATTTAGATTAAGACACGCTTTTGAATTTAAGGGTATGTTTCCAATGGTGTTAAACTAGGTACATGAATAAACTATGATTGAAAGCAGCATTAAATAACATCAACATGCGATGGACTCAATAATTCCAAACTATCATTGTTGTATTTACAATTGTAATTAGTTTTATTATAATCCTATTGGAAAAACGTGGAAAATAATGGATTTAAAATGATCACTTTTTATATAGCCTCATTCTATATTATATTTTTTATGAATTTTAAAAGTGTAGTCATTTTTCTTCCAGTGTCATAATAGTCTGATTATTCTTCAAAAGAATTTTATCTAGGAATTTAAATGAAAAACTGAAAATAAATATTCCAAAGAAAACAATTTTTACCTGCAACACAACTGAATAAATCCCAGCTTCAGTAGCGCCAGCGCCACCAACCAACATAATCCCCACGCCGATTCCCAGCGCTGACACGAAAGAGAAGGTGAAGATGTAGACAATGGACAACCATCGCTTTGTACCAGCTGCTAATAGTTCAACACCGATACAAAAGGCGATGATGTACTTATGTGCAGACACTGCACCAAACATGTACCTAAAAATTTTGTTCGAATTTTAAAAATTTTAATTAAATAAGACTGAGCCTTTAGTTTTTTTGGTATGTTCTTAAATAGCGTATTTTCGATAGTGAAAAATAAATTATCAAATTTGATAAAAATTAAAATAAGTGTAGAAATATACTTAAATATTTAGTCATAAAAGCGCATTATTAATTTATTATATTAAAATTAAAAGGCGAAATTTATAGTCTGTATCACGTGCCCTAAAACACGAGCGGCCATGGTCAGATAGGCAAAACCTGTCATTTCAATATCATCTGGCACTATGATAAACAACTTTTCTGGAGTTTTAATGCTAGTATTTGTACATTACACTCCAGTGATAGCAATTGTAATTCATTATTTTCCTAAAAAAAACAAATATTTATAGCTGTTAACGTTAAATGAGTACTGGTCATACACGACTGTTGTTTTTAACAATCTGACATCATCAAAATAACTGACAGCGTTTTTGCGGAAATAAAGAAGGTTTAAAATTTTAATTATATAAATTTAATTTTATGGCAAGAAAGCGTGTTTATTTTGCTGATTTTTTTTCTGGCTTTTTATTAGGAAAAACCACATGTTGAAGTACTTTTTCAAACATAGTAGAATATTCTATTGGTGGTGTATTTATCGTTCCTCATATCACCAATGCCTCACTAACCTTGTGAGCTAAGATATTATGTCCCTTGTGCATATAGTTACACTGGCTCACTCATTAAAACACAACAATACTAACGCTTGCTGTTCGGCGGTAGAACATCAGATGAGTGGGACCGACGTTGTGTTAAGTAAACCTTATGTAAATGGAAATATATGATAATATGATCTGTTTTTATTTATTGTTTGATTTAATTACATCTAATTTTGGTCTGGATGTATTATACTTACATTAATGTATCTTTATTATTGTATTAATATTACACAAGAGCTTCCGCATAAGCGTACTCTTCATAAGTACTACGATAATCCCATAGACAATAGTTAAGTTTAAGCTAATAGAACATTTTGCAAACATAATTAAATGAAGACTTGTTTCTTACGTATTTTATTACTTAACCTTTGAAAAAGAATAATGTAATATTTTTTTTAGAATTTAGTAAAACTGAGAATAATTAGATGATCTAAATCAAACTTAACTAAAAATGTGTAATAGTATGCTTCTCGACGCCGTTGTTCGGACAATACAAATTCATTTTAATTTATTTTATTTTTAAATCGTACGTAAATGGTATTTTATGTATATTTCTTTGAGCAGCTTGCTAAGATAAATTAATAATTTTAGTTGTATACGTCAACATAAATAAACCATTTATCTCAAAAGTATTATGTAGTGTAGAATTACATTTATTTGAATTTCTTATACGTGTCGTCGTGTTGATTCAAGTGTTATTTGCGATTAAAAGCAATGAATAATGTGAACAACCGAGACGCGATGATAACAAAGTTTTTTTTGTATTTAAATTGATTGATTAAAAATACTACAGGTAATAAATGAAGTTTGATAAATGTGCAAAATATATTGCGAAAATAACAATTTTAAATACCTACGTAATGAAAGTCAAACACTGACTAACTGATTGACATACGACGCGCCACCCAAACCGGTGGGTTTCTGGGAGCATAAAATTTTGCGCGGGAGTTTTTCGTGGAGTTATGTGATCATTATTTTCTAACGTGACTTAACTTATTTTAAGAGTGTATTAGTAATTAACACGTCATTGTGGACACAATTAAATAGCATGCATATTGAACGAACACAACGAGCATAGTTATGTTTAAATGCTATATTAGGTAACCACCACACCACCACCACAACCACCAGCTTAATGTTCGAATTGTGGTAACCAAGGAAATAAGTATTTATTAATACACTTCATTTTTAAACAAATCCTGTTTTAAATTGACAAAGTAAATTAAAATTCTCGAACAAAGTAAATAAAATAGTTATAATGATAGATGTGACTCAAATAAACATACCACACATTTCTAGCAGATGATTCTAATCCAACAGCCAATCCTTCGAACAGCTCGTGTATAGACAAAGCTAAAACAATTAGGAGTCCTCTTAAGGCTGCTACAACTGTGTCATCAGACGTCACCGCGAGATGACTGTGCCCGTGATGATGCGCTGCAGCCTCCAGCTCCTTTATAGGCTTGTCTGAAGAAACACCGGCCTCTTCACTAGACCTTCGTATACTCAAAACACGTGTAAAACTAGTGTTTGCAGTCTTGTTCTCGCGACTATTAATGTACACGTGGACCAACTCCTCGACTAAATACATCATGAAGAACCCGCAGCACATGATCAGCGCAGCAAGGTAAATTGGCATTTCTGGTATTAGTCCGGATTCTATGAAAAGATAACATTAATAATATTTGTATTTTTTCACAGTAGTAGTTTTCAGACTGATAAATGGGCAATTTGATAACAAGTGGCGGTATCATGGACCGATAATTATATAGCCTATTAAGCTATTGGTTCTGAGTTCTAGCCCCAGATCGGGTTGGTATTATGTTATTGTGTTTCTCCGTCAAGAAAAACTCAGTAACCATCGAAATTTTATATTAGGCAGTGGTAAGATTATTTATCATGCCTCGAAGAGCACGTAAGTACGCACGAACTCCTAAGTTCCTGCGCTTCAACTTTTTCTTTTCTGTCTCATAGGATTATGAGAACCAAGTAATAGATAGTGCACCTTAATTTTCGCACACACCTGTGCACTATAATATTCTGCACAATTGACTATTAGGTATACGTTGAATATGGGCGCCGTAACTAAAATCGCCAGAAGGACATCATCACTGAAGAGAATGTAAACTTCCTACAATATTAGAGTCAAAATATTAACAATAATCTGTTACTGTTAAAGAACTTTCATCAGCTTTGCCATAATTATGAGTAGGTATATAATATATGTATATAATTACAAGTTTAAAATAATATAGATAATAAATCTATTTAAAACCTTTCCGCAAGTCACGCTTTTCGACTAAAAATAGTTTGTAATTTATTTATTTTTACGTTATTTGCATACCTATTTCGCTCAGACCTCTTGGATTTAGTAATCAATTCAGATGTCAATTCAAAATTGTAATTTATAGAGGATAGTACGTGAGTAATTCCCTGTGATAACTGAAATAACATGTCGTCCTGGACTTCCCGGGAGAGAAATTAGAGAATACAACAGGGAGCAATTGTTTTAAGTAGTCTAAGTATCAATAACCGACGGCGTAGTCCTGTGGGATCCCCTGCTTTATCGAATGCGTTATATTAATAAATGTACTAAGGAGCATATAGTCCATAGTTTAGTTGAACTTAATTGTTTAATTTCATAATAGCTAACTTATGGAGTAACAGTCTTTCTCCTTAGTTCAAATCGCGATAATTAGATATTTCGATGAGCCAATCATTATTATCTGTTCGTCTATATGTTTAATATTTATCTTATATTGCAAATGAAACAAACATTTTTGCTTATTTTATACTCTTTAACATATATTTATTTACTATAAACATCCTTCAAAAGTTAAAGTATCTAAAGTATTTCTCACCTTATCGTTATGTTAGGCAATCTGTCTCTATTAGTTTATCGAAAATACAAACAAAAAAAATCGTTAAAGATGTAATCTTATCAAAACATGTCAAATTTTGTATTATATGGATATTATTGGTCTCCAAACACAGTTTAGATCAGTTAACTTAGATCAGTAATGACGTATTTATAAGAAATAAAACCAAAAAACCGTGATGTCTCAAATTCGGATTAGATGGTTTAAGGATACGGTTCAGTTTTAATAGAATTTGCTTACAGTAACTAGAAATAACAATAATTATAAAGTAATATTTTTTTTCCGTACCTAAACATTTTATACTGTTTAACTTTTTTAAACGCTACATAATGAGCGTCTATTTATGTTGCCACCTTACATCACCCTTTAGATGCCCATTGGCTATAATTTTATTATCAAAACACAACTTAATATATTTATTTAATTGTAATTCCTTCGCACGTGACACTAATAATCAAAATAATCTGTGCGTTCTGGGCACAAAAAAAATGTATTTCCATCCTTATGAACTAAGTGTCCGGAAAATTCGGGTCCGAATTATCAAGTCAACATAATACGAGATGTTACTTTATGTACTTGAATACTATTTATTCACTAATAATAAATAGTATTCAAGTACATAAAGTAACATCTATGTATGTCTCACTTGGTTAAGGGTTCCGCTCCTTGAAAAAGCTTGGAATTAGTCTGAGCTGCTCGAGTGTAAATTATTGGATTCGAGTGTTAGATATTCATCCAAGCACGAGATAAATTATAAATTTAGTATACGGAAACTCATTTTTGTTTCGTTTCGTTGCTCGTACCGAATAACGTAGGAAGGACTTCAAACTTACGGTGACATACTTTTTCTGTATATGTATTGGAATACTTAATACTTTATATAATACTAAGAATCCCTTATAAATTCGTGTACACAGGCAACGAGCCAGTCGATGTAGGTGGTTGATATGATATTTGTAGTTTAAAACAATGATTTATGCGTCGGACACTACTTATTGCTATTTAACCCACGCTCGCGAATTAGCCGGTAACACGTTAGTTTGTATCATTCAATGAGCTATTTAAAACTAAGATTTACATTATAAACATTATCATTATCAACTTTTATGACATGTATTTGCTAATAGTACGTGTTTACCGACATATAAACATATTTACATATATACAATTCGCGATTTGATCCTGTCCTTACATTCGAATTTCATTGAACACTAAATATTTAAATATTAAAATATATGAGATTTTTTTAAAGTAGTTTATTTTTAATTTCAATAAAAACCTATATAAGTTAACAAAGCATTATGTCCCGAAATAAGACACTCATTAAATGTTTTTTTTTTAATTAAAAAAATCGCCTATATATTGTATTTCAATGTATATTATTGTTATCTATACTGATATATTAGGTATAGGTAAAGAGTTCGTCTGCTTATATGCTCCAAGTTCAGGAATGACCTAACGATTTCAAAAAAAAATGCGTTAACTTTATTGACAACGAAATTTACCTATAGAGTAATAAAACATCACTAAGGACATGTGTCCTAATACCTATAATGTATAGGTCATATTCGCATAGGTTATACTTCACTACTATATACTACGTAATAGGAGAACGTTCAATATACCAATTGACTGAATTTTTATGAGTTAGTAACTTTGTAGGTAGACGATTTATTAATAATAATTAAAATCCAAAATCTACTATTAAGTATTTTAAATTAATTTTTACTTTATGTGATAATATTAACCATTATATTGTGCTCCATAAATAGTAAAATTTAGTTTTAGGTATAATAAATACATTATCTATTTTGTATGTCATGTAACCCAATAGCGCTTGAAAAACTGACTCCTTCTTAGGAAAGCCATGGGCGCTCACTAGTTTGCCATGTGTTTACATTCTACACGTTACCTTTAAATGTCATAGTAAAGGTTATTGCCACTACCTCTCCTGTTTAGATGAAATTTATATTTATAGCGGATGAAAAAAATTACAATTTTAATGCTGAACCAATTTTAAATAAACGCCTGAACCAATTAAAAAAGTTTTCATAATTAGTATTTTGTTTATTTTAGTGTCCTATTAAAATGACCCTCCTCATATTTAAAGAATTAATACGTTTCAAACCCCCATGCTAGTAGACTTAACCAGATTAGAAATCTTTATGAAGACTTAAGTCTCCGCATTAGAAACAAAAAAAAAATCTCACCTTGTAACAGCTCTATATTTTCATCGACCTCCGGCAACAAGTGCATGAATGTAGTTGCGAAAAGAACCCCACCTCCAAAAGACAGAAGACCAATTACAAACTGATTCGATGCCCTCATATTATTTCCATCAGATTTCGTGAACCATCCGAATTTAAGCGATATAAGCATGGGAGAGAGGCCGAAAACCATCGATACGCTAAATAGGGAGACCATTGTTATTATTTTCGCTCTCAATGCGTTCTCCTCATCATCGTTGGTAAAATTTGTTATATTCATTGTTCCACTCATTATAACGTCAGTTTTAATTGAATAGAAGTTCCTGGCGGTATACGCGCACTGTTTGTATCCTCACCGTCTCCTCGCTCGACTGATTACTGAATATCCTACGCCCCAGTCGTAGGTGGACTGAGATAACGTTGTAAATGATAAAAATGACAGTGCCTGCTTGCTCTCAGACGCGATGATTATGTTCCGCTCCTGTCTAGTACACTAAGAAATATGATACTAAAACAATTGTATAGAGGTATATATACCTAAATACAATCGTTTTAAGTAATGATAACAACTTTTATGTAGTTTTCTCTGGCTTATATAAAACATTTTATTTCATCAGTACGTTTTTATAACAAATATATCCCCTAAATATTCTGATTACAATTCATCAAATAGCTATCATGTATATCTGTTAAAGGTGTATGTATTTAATTATGAAATTTAAAGGTATATTAGCCCATACATTCAGGGCCGGACCGTAAGTTTAGGGGGGCCTGGGCTAATACTACTTAGGGGCCCACCTAAGATATATCTGAACGTAGCGTAAAATTAAATTAATTGATTGGGTTTGATTAATTGCAGCACTCGCTGGACTGTAAACCACACGATCTGTTTAATTTAATAAAGTTATGCATTATTTCGCATTATCGCTTATTATTGACTTTGACTGGATTTAGATGGGGCCCCCTTCAATCCACGGGGCCCTGGGCTGAAGTCCAAAAAGCCATATGGTAGATCCGGAATCCTTAATTAAAGATAAAATAATACAAAGTAATATGACGTCACAAATTGGTCTTTCACTGATATTGAAGTTCGAATAGTATTCCAAGCCTTTATGCAAAACAATAACATCAATAAAACAGTATTAAAAACTTAACAATTATAATTTCTTATCACAATCTATCTTATTCGTCTAGTATGACGAGATTTAGATAAAGGTTCATTATCCTTTATAAAAAATATTGAGCATAAACTCACTTATATAAAACAATGTAAACGCTGTCACAGCGAGAAGAATTATCTAAAACATGGCAAAAATCGAGTACCGTTAGTAAGACTTTTGGTGAAGATTTGAATTTGATTCTCCGTTTTCACTAGTCTTCAACTACACTACACTGCACTAAGAAAAGAAAATGACTAATTCATACTTATTAAAAAGCTGTAAATATTGCATTGGAGTTATCAGTTTTATTACGGTTTTTTTCGCATCGCTCGATTTATTGATTTAAATATTGATGTCAATAGTAAGAGCGAATAATGAAAATTAAAAAAAAATAACCGTCAATGAATTATTTCAGGGTTCAATTGTTTGTCTGTTGTTTCTTGAGTAATATTTTCGACTTTCCACTGATAACTAACACAAGATTCAAATTTGATGATAATTTAATGATTATTAAAAAAAAATCCTTTAATGGATTTTAATTAAAGTTTTATAACTGTTGGCTTAGCTGCGGCTTTAATCTTTCAAACTTTCTCGTTAGAATAGCTAATAATTCCAAGGCGTAAGATTATTATTAAAATTACCTTATACGTAATACAATAAAAATCATAATTCTAGTTGTGGCCGTCTTGTGGCTTGCGGGTTCGAACGGTTTGAAGGGGCCTCGCCCCTCCAAAGTTGAGGTTAAAACTACTGGTTTTGGAAGCGATTTGAACACTTGATCAACAAAAAATACTCATTATTTTTTGTTGATCAAGTTAAAGTTTTGTTTATTAAGTTTTTCTATGAAACAGTGGTATTACTGAAAAAAGCAAGAAGAAAATGCGCTACCATAAAAGACCACCACAGAATTTCAAATAAAATGATCTTTAGCTGATCTATAAAAAGTATACAGAACCATATAACTATCCTATAATAAATAAACCACCATAACGGTCTTTATATAAAATGTAAGTTCAAAACAGCGAAAAATCAATAATCGATACGGACCTAATCGATAAGTCAAGTGCGTGCAATCCGATCGATATATATTATATATAATGTGCATTATTTTTAAATTGTATGTTACTTAACCAATGAAAGCCAAGATATTTCAACAAATACAACACGAACACGAAAGTATTTATTATTGGTCCATATAGACCGGCTTAATATAAAACCTTAAAACCGCGTTTATCAAACTGCGGCTGCATATCCTGAAGTCTCTGCTTTCATTAATATCACAGTCACAACAGCAAACAGCACAACACCGGGCACAGTCGTAGTATGTGATAGTGTAGTTCCCACTACTAGACTCTTTTTTAAAGAGGTAGCTGAGAGGTAGGGTGTGTTTATCTATTAATCCAAAAAAAGAGAAGCATCATCTGTAGAAGGATTTTTTTATCTTTTAAATATTAGACTTTTAGTATTATCATGGTTTTATTTATATAAAAGACATAATTATAATATTTCATACCTACTTCTTCTTTGAGCACTTACTGGATCATCTAATAAAGTAAATAGTTTAATTTAAACATTTTTTTTTATATTTTAATAGTGCTGCCATGATTTGTGAACAATCAAGGTATAATCGTATAATATAATGCGAATTGACAAAAAACTTAAAAAAAAGATATTTTAATTTGCCGTATAACTTTATGTATTACAGACTTTGAAACATCTAAATCGATTCATTTTTATTAAATTCCGACTTGAAAAGTAAATGCAGCGGTTAACCTTAAAATCGTCCATAATGTTTGGAAGCTTTCTCGTTTTGAAACGAAGCTTACAACTGTCATAAAAGCATAAGAAAATCGTTAGAGATAGCAAATATCAATAAGGACCCGTCAGTGTCAAATTTCATAAAATCACAAATGGAAAGTACAAAAAAACAAATGAACTTTATTAATTTAATTGATTTAATGTGCTTGTAAAAAGTAGTTACTTATATAAAATGTTTAAATGTTACAGTTTGAAGTTACGATTAAAAATAAATTAAATAAATGACGCACTTTTTTTACATTAACTAAGCAATCAATTTGCAGCACAAATATTCTTAAATAACATAATGTAAATATAAATAAGTGCTTTATTTTTAATGAAAATGCCAAAAAAACTAGTCTTCTTAATTATAATTGCTTTGATATCACTGTTAATATGGATATACCATACTTCAAATTTCGATTATAACAGTTCAGTTCTCGTCTTAAAACAAAACAATTATTTCCGAAGTACTCTTATACAACCATCTAATACCTCCTGTAATCGTAAGTAAATTATCTAAGATGATATTTTATTATTAAAATGCCAATAGTCGTTTGGTATTTTTTTTAATTTGTAGCAATTTAATAAAACTTCTGTATATTCTGAAATTGTATTTGTTGTTATTTAAAGTTGTACATTATTTTAGTATTAACATAAAAAATTATTTTCTAATTTTCAGGAAATCCATTTCTAGTGATTATTATTACTTCATATGTAGGACATGTTGAACTCCGAAGTGCCCACAGGCGAGCTATGCCTCCAGATTATTTAGCATCACTAAGAGTTACAAGAATATTTTTGCTAGCAAAAATACCGACAAATGAAAGGTAATCAAGTATAAAGTTTGCATATAGGAAGAAATATTATTTTAGGATTATCTTTATGTAGTAAATAATGATTTTATTTAATAATACCATAAAATTAAATTAATTAAATAAAACCATATTGTAATAGTCAAAATTTATTTCAGATATATAACACAAGAGGCCATCAATGATGAAAATAATACATATGGTGATATACTCCAAGGTTCTTTCTTCGAAAACTACAGAAATCTTACACATAAACATCTCATGGGACTAGAGTGGGCCTCTAGTATATGCAAGAATGCTTCATTTATATTAAAAGTTGATGATGATACAGTTTTCAACTTCAATCGAACATATAACTTCCTTAAAAAACTACCAAAAGGAGATAAAAATTTATTAATGGGGTATGTCTTAAACAACACTCTACCAAGAAGAAATAAACAAAATAAATGGTATGTCACATTTGAAGAATATAACAGGAATATTTATCCGCCATATTTGTCTGGCTGGTACTACATTATAAGCCCAAAAATTGCATCTGTAATGTGTGAAGAAGCCATGTACAATACATATTTTTGGATAGATGACATCTTTGTTACTGGGCTACTTTCTGAATCTCTTGGGTTAAAATTAAAGGAACTTCCTAAAAACTTCTGGTTGGAGTATTATGAACTACTTGAATGTTGCCTTCGAGACATGGTAACAAAATCTATGAAGTGTGACTATGTCGTTGGCCCTAATGGTGGAAGAAACAATCTGATTGTGGAATTCAATGAAGCTTACAATAACTGTCAGGCGAGAAATTGTACACAGAGACCGAAAGATCATGATCTGAAAACTGATTGTATTGTGGGTAAAGAGAGAGCAATTTTTAGTGACGGACAAGCAGAAGTACACCATATTAACTTGTAGATACACAGAAATTTTATGATAACATTTTTAAAATAGAATAAAAAATAACGAATGAGAAAATTCTACTCCTCTTACAGAGCCATATATAGTGGTCTTAATTAATGGCTTAGTAGAATCATAATTAACCAGAGATATGCTTTTTACAAACATTTAGCTATCTAAATTCAATTTAATAATCAAGTCTCTATTTTTCCAAGTATTCAAAAGAACAACTTATCAGGTTTTAAATAATATCTACTATATGTAAATTTTTGCATTTTTATCTTATTTAGAAATTATAATCAATTTTACAGTAAGTATAGAAAAAAAAAATATTGTTTAGTATGTACTTGTTATATTATCTCAATTAGTGTAACATTAGTTTCAACTTTTAAAATAAGACAACTATAATAGTTTAAAATAGGTAGAAATTTGATGCTTTGAATATTTAATAATTTCTGGGATTACCCAAACATAGTTATAGTAACCTCAGGTCCATGGACTGTCTTCAAAGTTTATTTTTACTCTATTGTCATAAGCATTCCAGAATTTAATTCTTAGCTTTAAAGGTTGTATTAGTTTAATAGTTGATACAATTAATTAAAAAAGGTTACTTGTAGAATAGAAAAATAATATATTTTAATTCAATTTTACTAATATATTTCAGATTTTGAACTAGAGTAATTGTATAATATGGCACTACATGTCAAAAATCAGACTCATGTATGAATTTTTCTGATTTTAATAGATTAAATTACATAAGAGATATAACTACTAAAAATTGTTAAATACAACATATTAAACTATATGTCAACAGATTAATATATAACAGTCAGTCTGTCAATAAACAATTGAACATTAAACCAGTCAACACAAAAGTGCTTTTATTTTGATTCTAAATAATAATTGTCCTACATTGCAAATACATTACCATCAAGACTCGCACCAGGCATTGGTGACTGAGCTACCGTTAACAACGCAATCCTTAAAACCTTTCATTATGTAAGAAGATTGAAACCATTTGATTTCATCAGTCGACTCTATACTATTAAAATTGTGCCCAGAATCATCACTATTTATGTTAAGGTTATCTAAGTTTTTACTGATAACATCACCAAATACTTGAAACTTATTACAACATGATATATTTTCGGGATTCTGTGCTTTAAAATCTAAAACAATAACTTTACAACTTCTGGGTAATTTGTATCCGTTAACAAATACAAAACTGTCACTGCAAACAATATCTTGATTGCATAAAGGATTTTTTTTTAAGAACACATACATGTTGGTCGGAGATATTGAATTAAAGAAAACTTCACTTAACTTCTCTGATGTCACTAAATTTCTGAAACAAATTAAATATTTAATAAAATGGTACTTGTAAAAAAATACAAATCACAGAATTGCTTATACTGCAGTAAAAACAATTACACTTACTTGAAAACAGTTCTTTGTATTTTCTGATCACTTGCAATATTGCTTGAATGGCATTGTGGCATGTGACAACTAGTTGGCAGAATAAGGCGGTATACTTCTTTGCAAGTAATAGGTGTTGAACCTAAGGCTATGCAAATCTCTTCAGGTACACTTGCACCACTAATTTCTTTTAAAAGACTCTAAAATAATAAAACAATTATACTTTGACCTTATGTAAATACTATAGCGTTAGTCCATCGTTGTTAGTACAAAAAAAAGTACTGAAGAGAAGACCCCTCTTTTACCTTAATAATAAAATCAAGGTTATCCAAAGCTGCAGACGCTGTACGAAAATGCCTTTCAGACTGAAAGCCTTCCTTTATATTTTCACAAGCCTTTCGTTTATTTACAATTTCTTTTAACCACTGATAAGTATAAGGAATTTGAAGTCTTTGATATGCTAAAAATTTTATAATTTCTACTACAATATGTCCACAGGATATAGACGTTAATTGATCCCCTATGTTCAAATCAATTTTAATATAGTTTTTTACTGTACTCATATTTATTATTAAATATATCCTCCTGAAAGTGTTCAGAGTACTTGTCCTCGAATATTTTTATAATTTATTTTAAAATATAACCGACAACCGGTGCTGCTAGAATAAAAAACCTTCAAAGCCAAACTTCAAAAGTTCAAAGCGCTAATAGACAATAGTGATGAAAAAGGCGCTTGATTCGAGTATTCTATTTAAAAATGTTACTTTGAAAAATTTAATATTATTATTATTCATAAATATTAGTTTATTCACTAATGAAATTAGCTATCACATTTAACGCTAAAAGATGGCTAAAAAATGGAAACGCTATTCGACAAGGGATAATGTATCGTTTGGCAGCACTGCCGACAATATATTGACTTAAAATAAATATTCTTGGCCAATGAAGTTTTATAAATGTTTTTATGTGGTATTAGATGCTATGTTTTTTTATTTATTTTAGTGTTTTAAGTTATACTTTTTCTTTCACACGACAGCATTTTAGTTTTTTAATGTTGCTGGTCACGCTCGTCCCTTTGATTACCGCAAGGCTTAGTAAAATGCCCAATTAAAACGTTTTTAAGTTTTCAGTTTACGATCGCTATAAGTAGCATACCAGCTTCTTGTAAAGTGTACAATATCAATAATTGTTGTAATTATAATTATGATTACATCTGTCGGGTATTGATAAATTTATATAAATACATTTTTATTTTATTTTTCTCTCTGACTTGCTTCTGCAACTTATCCTTATGAAGGAAAAACAGAAACTTAGCAGAAATGAATTCGAGACATTCAAGTAAAATTTTTGGATAAAATATTATTTAATTCACAACATAATAAAGCTTCTATAAATAAATGACATAATTTAAAGGAAAGTTAAAATAATAAGTTCAAGTTCTGTCTGTCGACTCATATTACATATAAAACAAATAGTTTCAAATAAATCTTTGGCAAAAATCTTGAAATCATAATCCAGTCATTACAGATTATAATACGAGCTAATAATTCTGGCTTAATTAAGCTGAAGCAGAAATAACACAAATTATAACGTTCCATATTAGAATGATGTGTCAGTTTATTTTTTGAGCTGAATATTATTGCATGACATATTGTCTTAAAATTCTATATTTATATCAAAAAAGTAAATACATCGATAATTTATCATTAGAAAATGTATCGTATACAAAATTTATTAAAAATATTAAATCAGAAATTGAGTTATTCAATTTCAAGCCAACGTTTCTTCGCGAAGGAAGTGCGTTTCGGTCCAGATGTAAGGGCTCTTATGTTACAAGGGGTTGATATTCTAGCCGATGCAGTGGCAGTCACATTAGGTCCAAAAGGAAGAAATGTAATTTTAGAGCAAGCATTTGGACCGCCAAAAATAACAAAAGACGGAGTTACCGTTGCAAAGGGAATCGAACTTAAAGACAGATTTCAAAATATTGGTGCAAAGCTTGTTCAAAATGTTGCGAATAAGACTAATGAAGAAGCTGGGGACGGAACAACAACAGCAACAATTTTAGCTAGAGCTATAGCAAGAGAAGGTTTTGACAGTATTTCGAAAGGTGCTAATCCTATTGAAATTAGAAAAGGTGTTATGTTGGCAGTCGAGACCGTAACGGCACATTTAAGGAAAATATCTAAACCTATTAAACTTGCAGAAGAAATTGAACAAGTAGCTACAATTTCTGCTAATGGTGACAAGAGCATAGGAAAACTTATAGCAGATGCAATGAATAGAGTTGGTAAAGATGGAATTATAACTGTAAAAGATGGAAAAACATTATACGACGAAATGGAAGTAGTAGAAGGTATACAAATTGAGAAAGGTTATGTGTCTCCCTATTTTATAAACTCAAAAAAGGGCCCTAAAGTAGAATATAATGACGCTTTAATTCTCTACTCGGACAAGAAGATTTTTACAGCCAGCCAAATTGTCCCAGCCTTAGAAATTGCGAACACTCATAAGAAACCATTAATTATTATAGCAGAAGATTATGAGGGCGAACCTTTATCAGTATTAGTAGTAAATAAATTAAAAATTGGCTTGCAAGTGGCCGCTATTAAAGCGCCAAGTTTTGGTGAATATAGAAAAAACACATTAATTGATCTTGCTATCGCCACTGGTGGTGTGATTTTTGAAGATAATGAAAATTTAATACGACTGGAAGACTGTCAACTTGAAAGTCTTGGAAGAGTTGATGAAGTAATAATAACAAAAGATTCTACGCTTCTATTAAATGGAAAAGGAGATAAAAAGGAAATAGAAGAACGAATTGAATTATTGCGATCTGAATATGACGAAACTACAAAAGAATTTGATAGGCAGAGAATATTGGATCGAATTTCAAGGCTAAAAAGTAGAGTTTGCATTTTACGTATTGGAGGATGTAGTGAGGTAGAAGTAAATGAAAAAAAAGATCGAGTAAATGATGCTCTCAATGCAACTCGAGCGGCAATAGCTGAAGGAATTGTCCCTGGGGGCGGCGCAGCTCTAGTTCGTTGTATACCAGAACTAGCAAACTTAAAACCACCTAATTCTGATCAAGCAATTGGAATAAATATAATTAAAAAGGCGTTACGTACTCCATGTTTAACAATTGCAAGTAATGCTGGTTGTGACGGTTCTGTCGTAGTATCAAAAGTTGAAAGTATGACTTTGAACTACGGATACGATGTACTTAATAATGAGTACGTCGATATGATTGAAAGAGGTATTATAGACCCAACAAAAGTAGTCAGAAGTGCATTGACTGATGCCAGTGGGGTAGCATCTCTATTGACTACTGCTGAAGCGGCGATTTGTGATTTGTCATCAGAAAAAGATAGTCCAAGTCTTGGACGTGAGAGTGCGGGTGTTACAATATATTAATATTATGTAGCAAGCCATATACGATTTTTTAGTACAATATTATGGTATGTTTAGCGAAAGGCGAGGTAGCTGTTATTGTTAAAATTGTTAATGTAACTGTTTCTAAGTAATTTAATAAATAAATTGAGTAAAATTGTTAACGTTTCGTAAATTTTCGTGAATAATAAATAAACACTACTTGAAACTATTTCACGAATCATAAACAGCAATTCCTTTCGTTCTTTGATAACAATAAGATTTTGAAGAAACAATATTTTGTTGATTATGAATATTTAAAGCACAAATCAGTAGTTTTCTGACGTTTACAATTGAAAATTACGTTGAAACTGTTCAAAAAAAAGTATGTAACTGATTTTTTTAAATAATACCGTTGCCTTCAATGATATTTTAATGGACTACTAGTCTACTAAAACATCATTGATTGCCTTTTCCATAAGGAAATGTTACAATAAAAAAAAATATAATTCATATGACATGACACTGACATTTGACAATTGAAACTTGACGGTGATAACGAAATAAGGCGCGAAATCGTCTACTAAGCATTTTAATAAAATAATATTTATTAACAAATTTATATTTTTATAATGATTACTAACACTGACTCGGTATTATAAATAAAAAATATGTAGGCCAAAACACTTTTATTAATAAGCATTTGTTGTTTGTTACTTCGTTTTAAATATTTCTATCCTAAGTGACTATTCGTATGTGAAACGTAGACACATTTTACAATGACTGAAATTTTTAATTTAAATGGGGATCCTTCTGGTGAGAATTATTTAGAAACAGACATGAATACCGAAAGCCGAATAAGCAAGTCCCCTACCTTTAACTATGACGAAGAAGTCTTTCATGTAACAAAAAAACGTATTCAAACATTTTACGATAGTGATAGCGACTTAGACAAGGAAAATGAGGAAGTTGACAAAATAGTCAACACATCAACAAAAACTACGGAACAACCTCTTAATAAAGAAGAAAGTATAAGCCATCATAATACGAAAAGATCGAGAATCAAAAGTATCCAAAACTCTGAAAGTGATAGTGAAAATTCTTCCGAAGAACTTGATCATAATGAAAAACCTAAACAGTATGAATCAATCAGAACGGAAAATAAAAAGAAAACCCTCAAAGATAAATTCAAAACTTTAATTTCCTCAAAATCTAAAGACACAGATATAACGCCTCATTTGAGTTTAAATGACACTGATGATGTAAGTGATGATGAGTATAGCATTGAAATAAAACAAGTAAGTTTGATTTTATAGTTAATCGTACAGTTTCATGCAAGTAATAAATTATTTTTAAAATATACTTAAAGTTAGTCTAAAGAAGTATCTAGTGGGAAGTGAATATGTTATTAATCTAGCTAGGCTACAGCTACAGCATCAAATATACATTAAATTTGTTTCTATTGCATTATATTTAATAGAATATTTCTAGATTTTCAGATTTTCGTTTATTATTTTAATGTATAAAAGCCACATTTGTAAATTGTTCTTTGTATATATATAGATGCTAGAGACTAAAGAGTCTATTATATTTGTAGATATTGAAAACATCTGTTACCACAATGAAATCCATCTGTGACCCTGATACATCTGATGAAGATAGTGACAGAGAAGAAAAAACAATAAAGAAGACTCATAAGTCCAAAAAAGTAAAATCTACATCACCAAAACCACTCAGGGTAATGTAAAAATCAAAACATTATTACAAATTATTTGTTTATAAAGTGTGTTTCATCCTCCCATAGTTGGTTTAGCAGCCAACTTCAAAACATTTGAACATTGTTAGTAGGTGTGCTATTTTCCTTAAATTGTTTCAATGTATTTTTATATGAAGTCATAAAAGAATGAGTATATGTAAATATTTTTAATCTCTTTTTTGGCTATAAAAGGCACTTTAATTTTATGTAACAATGATTTATAAGTCACTTTCCTTTCTTCTTTTGTAGATCTTTAAAGATGCTAGTTAAATAAACCATGTTTAAAACAAACATAATTCAGTTCATATAACAGTGTAATTTTAAAAATAAATAGATATATATTACTTAATATTAAATATATATCTTTCTAGATGACTGCAAAACAAGCCATGGAAAATATGCAGAAAATAAAGAGTGAATCAAATAGAATGTTAAGAGAGAAGGAGGTGTCGTTGCCCTATCACAGGCCAAAGGCTTTATCTCTTAAAGATATTATGAGCAGAAGAAAGCTTGCAGTTACATCCGATGGAAAGGCAATGCCTATTAAAATGAATGGTGAACAATTAAAACAATATGCGTAAGTATATTTTAAAAATACAAAAGTAAAAGTAACTCTTCTTATTTTGAAGAGAAGCTTACTTTAGCCATTATTATTCCACTATTATATTGCTCCAGTGCAGGCTGGGGATACATAATTAGCAGAATATCACCCACATTTCTGGATAAGACCATTTAGTAATGTTCATCATAAATGTCATAATTATTGACATCCATTTTGTTTATACAGAGGAAAATCAACCTGTTAATGTCGTAGATTTTTGTACCTATGAATTTGAATAAACTTTAAAAAATTAACCTGTAGCCTTGTTTTTCTCTGTGCAAATTATCCATTTGTCTTTTGTAATGTGTGATTAAAATGTTTTCAAATATATTTCATTGATTTTCATGGCTACACTTATGTATGTATATTGTAGATTTATGGAACTTATATAATATGGCCTATTAAATGTGTTCAAACTAATATAAAATGTATTTTTTATTTAATTATAGTACCCAAATATATTTATTTAAAAGCAATTTGACCTTTATTACCTTTGTTATATTTCAGTATGATGTTAGAACAAAGACAAAAAGAAGTTATAGAATTGTGTAAAAGTGACACAGAAGATGAGGAGAATGATCAAGAGATTGAAACAGTTAAAAATGTAGTTGAGTCTGATTGTGAGAATAAAATAGAACTCACAAATAACCTGCAGAATATTATTGATGAAAAAGATATAAATAACATTGATAGTAAGGAAGAAAACAGCAAAGATAATAGCAATCAGATTAATTCATCAGTTAATGTAAATGTTCAAGAAAATGTTGATGAGAATCATTCTCAAAATAATGATGAAATGGAAGTAGATGAAATTACAGAAGTTAGACATAGTTCAATAGATAAATTGAATACATCAATTGAAGAAGACATAAATATGTGTGTAGGCACGACAAATGAAAAAGAGGATTTTCAACAAAATGAAATTACTACAGACAGCATAGCTATTGCACAAAATGAAAGTCAAACTTTGGCTTTACATTTTGACTCTGAAAAAGTTAATAGTTTCGATCCTAAAGAATCTAATACAGTAGATACCAATGAAACTGATGGAAATAATATTAGCAGCAAGAATAATGATTCCTTCGATGATGAATTGAATTATGAAGAATTAGATACATTTGTTAAAAAGGCCGAAATGTTAAATAGTAAGTATTTATTTTTAAAAATTTTATAACAAATAGCTTCATACGTCGCGAGTTTAACCACGACAATTTAAAAATATATAAGTAAATTTTAGCCTCAGCCTGAATATGACTATTTAAATGGTTGAATTGAATTAAATTGAAGACTAGGCAAAGTAGAGGACGAATTAACAGGAATAAAGCCAATCAATTCCCGATTATATGCCATATAATTTGAGCTATTCATAGATAATCTTTCAGTCAGATCATTGCCTGTTATATATACTTATTTTTGAAAGTTTATCTAAATATACATTTAATTTTTTTACAGATATTAACAAAAAAGCAGAAGACATATTAGATATTAATATTACTATAAATACTACGCCAAAATTGGATGGTTGTCCAGGTTCCCTTATAAATTTGGATGATAGTGATGCTTCAGAACCGCATAGACTAAGTGGTGTAGAGATTCTGAAGGAAAGATTCACATACTTCGCTAAACTCAACTCTCTGGAAGAAAAGGAAAAAGATAGAGAAAAGAAGTGAGTAAATGATCTAGTACTTCCTATGCATTTTATATTATTATTAAAGTTTGCCAATCAATTTAAGTAGTATGTTCTTGTCTTGTTGTCGTAATATAATTTGATACATTTTTCTTGTTTAACGTTTATGATTAGATACAAACCAGGAACTCAGCATTTAAAACTAAAACAAGAGTTAGAACAGCAAATATCTGAACAGAGGGCAAGTGAATGGGAGAAGCGTATTGAAGAAGAAAAACAACTGAAATCTGAAGCAGACGGGAATTTGTCAGATGAAGATATCGAAAAAATGGAGGCTAAACTAGAAGCTATTGATGCCGATCATAAATCTGATATTGAAAGTTCTGAAAGTGAAGAAGAACCAATTGAAGATGATGTGATTTTAGAAGACAAACCAAAGAAACGTAATCCTATGGTTGATGATGAAGCAGAAGAATCGGATTGTGATGATGTGATTAGTGATAAAGAAACATCCAATGCTGAGCTTGAAAATAAGGAAACAGATTGTGATGCAGATTTGGAAGACTGTGATGATGAATCAAGTGATAGTTCAGAATCAGATGAAGAAATTGAACTTAAGCCTAAAAAAGGCCGCATATTGAAAGCATTTGAAGATTCAGATGACGAATCTGCTTCAAATAATCAGCAATCTGCAATAAATTACGAGGAAAATAATGCTTCATTTAAAGTATCTCAAACTATAGACGACAACGAAGTTATCAAAGAGACCCAAGGTATTATAAGATTTATATTTACATTTTTTATACATACATATATCAACTAAGATTTTACTAATTCATTATTGATAAAATGTAAAAATTTAATTTTATTGACACTAAGTGATGTATCAGGTCGTCTGGAAAGTTGCTAGCGAAATCCTCTACTTTACTTATTTGTTACGGTTTTAAAACAACAAAAACCTATCCCTTCAACCCAATATTTCAATTTTAAGATTTCATTCTCAATCTCCCTACCCTAAATAAACAAATACATTTAAAGCATTTGGTAAATAGAAAAATAAATATCGTAACACTTACTCTCAGAAGTCTCGTACATCTTACTTATTATTGTTATAATATTGATAGTTTTACAGTTGACAACTACAAAAGTTAATTGAAAACTACTAAATTGTACACAATTTAATCGTGTAACATTACATTATAAAAAATATGTCTGTTTTAATATTTATAATCTATATTCAAGACAATTAATCAATTCAAGGTAGGTTTGAAAAATGAGAAATTAAACTATGTGTTTCATTTACAGATGACGATTTGCAATTGGCTCAAGCAAATAAATCATCGGATGACTTATTTTCGACTCAAGAATCCAATAACCTAGCATTATCCACATTAAATAGAAACAATGAAGATAATATGAGTTCTGATTTGGGCACTCAATCATTTTCAATTATGAATTCTGTTGGGACTAAACATCAAGCATTGGATCTAAATTCGCCTGATAAGATCTCTGTTGTTTGTGAATCGCAAGAGGATGTAAGCATAATTTTAAAATAATAAAAAAAAAACATAATTATTATCATTTATTCAAAAAATATTTAATAAATTATAATATAATTCAGTTTTTAAACAGTCTGTTACCCTAAGCATGATATATATAAAATTGTAGTGAGTAAGCTTGTCTAACGCAATAATTGTACACAGAAAAATATATTCAGATCAACTGCTTTTTATTATTTTTCAACTAAGGTTATTTACTTAGCTTATGTAATTACCATGATATCCTGAAATAAATATAATATAATGCAAAATCAGTAAATGCAAACTTAGATTTGTTAAAAAAAAATGTGTGATAAGTTTACTAAAAATTCAGTTGTTGTGTCTGATGCTATTTAATAATAAATAATACTAATTATACTAAAAAAACTAATATTTTAATTTCAGGTGAATTTGGATCACATTGTTGGAATGTGCTCTGGAAGCTTTTCCCAAAATCTCGTGAGCTTACCAAATCCACCTCCTCTATCACAGTCTCAAGAAATCGGGGATGATATAGTGAATTTATGTACCGGGAAATTTTATGATAATCCATTTGTATCCCAAATTGATAAGGAAAATATTGATGAAGAAAACAAAAAATCTGTTCCTAATGAAAATGATCAATCCCAAGAAATTAGTGATGATGTAGCAGCTCTTTGTACCGGAAAATTTTACGATAATCCAATGGTATCACAAAATACTGGCAATGACAAAATGATCAGTAATGAAGTGACTGAAACTTCTGAACAAAGAGGAACAAAAGAAACAACCATCTTAAATTCAATACTTGATGAACTAGATGAACCAGAATTAGATATTCCTAAACAAAATAAGTATTTCTATAATAGCCAACCCAAGAATAAAATCAGTATTGATAATAGTCAATTGAAAAAGAAATTCGTTATAGACTCTGATGATGAAAATATCGAAATGCCTGTCAAAAAAATTAAAAAGTTGAAGAAACGAAAAGCTGAGGCGAGGGCACTTCAAATTTCAGGTAAAGTATATCAGAAATATTTATTTCTCAGCAACATAGAATTAGTCATTTATGTACATTAAATATTAGTGATAAATAAAGGAGGGTCAGAGCGTTTTCACATTATCCGATCCGATGACGGTGTCGGAAGACGATAGCTGACGGCCGATAGCTGACACCATGTGCGATTTTCACATTTCCGATAAAATCGTTCCGATTTGGCCATTTGCTCCATATCTTGCGGGCAGGTCATCATAGCAAAATACAATAGAAAACTTTATTTGCTGTGTTTATTATATTTGAGACGCAAAAAAAGATCTGTAGAAAGAAAGTGTTGATACATCCCATTGTGGAAGCTAGATATTCAGAGGGAGCATTTGATACTCGTTTTAGCAAGCTACAAACCGCACATAAAACAAAAACGCAAAATGGCCACAAACATAGACAATTTAAATGCACGTATGTGCTATACGTCTATACTTACAAACAATATCGTCCGACAGGTGGTGCCGCCAGCACATCGGTGTCGGCTCCGATATTCGATATCGGATTAGACTATATGAAAGACAGATACATCTTTCACACATTTTGCTTACTCCGATATCGGATCGGATAATGTTAAAACGCTCTAACATAGTTGATTAATGCAAATAGCATAAATAAAGTACTTCATAAAGTTCACAATAATTATAAACGACAATATTTTGACTGAATGAATCTTGCAGATGATGAAGAAGATCCTGAAGAGGACCAAGATGATTTTGAGTCAGAAAACGAGGAAGAAGATAGAATTGTGGAATATGATTCAGAAGAAAATGAGGTACAGTAAAATTAACAATAACTTTCTTTTTATATACATAGAACATATAATTTAATTTGAAAATAAATAATTATAGGTAGAGGTCCGAGTAAAACCTCTCAAGAAGAAACGAGTTGGCGAGTTTTTTGAAAATGAAGCAGAATTAACTTCTGAAGATGAATGGGTTGGGTCGGGCGATGAAGATGAGAGGGGGCTGGACCGCATGGAGCGGGAGGAAGGAGATGACGACAAGTTCCACCAAGGCCAGCTGCAGAGGCAGCTTGGTCAGATTCATATGTAAGTATACTATACTTATATACAATAAATCTTTATGAATTGTTAAGTAATTCGTTGTAAATATATATCAAGCTAATAATTGAATTTTAAAAGGTGCTTGTAAGGGCTTTTGTTGTATGTTAATGTATGTTTTAAATTTTTGAAAAACATGGATATTTAATTTTAATTCAGTCAGTCAGTTAATATGATGTTTTTATGTAAAATGTATGTTACATTATACACAAATATGTAATTGTTTGCTTGTTTTTGCTCATATTTTTTACATTTTCACGATTGAGTTGATAATTGTACAATATGCAACCGGTGGTACTGGTACTGTTATTCTACCATCAACAGACCATAATATGTAGCGCAGGAGTTGTATCAAATAAATATCGACAAAAGTTGATATGTAAATATTATGTAATTATTTTATTTTGTACAGGCGTGAAGTTCTTGATCAAGATAAACGCGAAGTGAGATTATTGCAAGAATTGCTGTTTGAAGATGGCGATTTAGGCGATGGACATCGACAGCGCAAATTCCGATGGAAAAATGCAGGTAAAGTTGATAGATGATATATGACATACTCTTATTATTTTACCAAAGAAGTAGCCTGTAAATTTCCCACTGCCACCCTCCTTTTGTATATAGTGAGTTTGAAACACAATCTTCTATATTATCCAAATTCAAAAACAAGTTAAGTGGCCTTGAGCCCGCTATATTCGGTATAGATTCCCGTGAACTAAATTAAAAAGCATACTTGTGCTATTTATGTTGGTAATTAAACATGAATTATATAAATATTTTCTGACATATGTATAGAATATGTTGTTTTTTTATATTTTATTAATGAATTTCAGACGGTGAAATGGAACCCAGTGCGAATCCTGACGAATTTGCTGACACTCAAGAAGACGAATTCGAGTCTGAAGAGCAATGGAGGAAACAGAGACACGAAAGGGAAATGTTCTTAAGAAATATGGTCAGTATTATAGATTTTTTTTAAAACTGTTTATCAAGAGAAGATTTATACTAAGTAATTGTGTGATATAATGTTAGCTAGTTTGGGGATTTCTAAAGCAGATTACACAAGAAAATAATCAAAGTTATCATATTTACTATACATTTACAATACCTATACCTTAGAATACCTTATACCAACATCGTTGAACAGTCTACCTTACAATTTCAAACGGGAAATAAATGTAAAAAACATTAAGATAAATACCCTGTATATTTTGCAAATATAAAATAATTACTACAATTTATGGAACTATACTAAACAATGCTGTTCTAAGCCAGTTGATGAATAGTCACTGCGACAATCCATTTATCACTGTTTCATGGAAAAATACAAACAACTAATTATAACATTATGTATTTGCTATGTACCTGTTTTTTTGTTTCTTTTATATTTTTATCTTGTTATTATTGTATAGTTTTATGTCTATAAGTGTTGACAACAAATACCGATGTATGGATGAATCCAATAGTTTTTTTACATAATTATTAATAAGTATATATGCAGAACATGAAATAAAATGTATGTGTAATAAATAAATAATTATTTAAAAAATAATTAAATAAATAATACAATTGTTATGTATATAAATAAATAATACAAAATAATTTTTGTTAACCACTGGTTTGCGGGTGGGTTGACCTCCATTTTAAAACAATTTCTTTATAAAATAATGAAACACGACCCATTACAAATATACCACTCCATTTCGGTATTACCGTTAGTGATCATGTTTAAGAATGTGTTGGAGTTGCTCTACAACCTGCAAACTAAGGATGCCTATATTTTTTTACATTGCTCTATATAAACAGTAACTCTATATTCAGCATAACCCTGATTCTTGAAGACATACTTCATTGGTATTTTTTTAAGATTTAATAAAATACCCTGTTTTACAATTAATTTTAATTTATCGTTTACAGCAAGAAAAAGATCAAGAAAATCTCGATACAAGCATAAACAGAACAACAATCATTAAAGCGAACCTGAATTCTCGAAGTATGTCGACTTTGTTATCTGAAACGAAGTCAAACTTGGTTGAAAAGGTGGACGCTATTATACCTGAGAAAAAAACGAATAAAGATATTCCTAGTCCAAAGAAGTCATTTACTATTTTCCAGGTATGTTTATTTACTTCATTCAATTTACAGAGAACGAGTAAGTTAGTTTTTAAAAACTAAATTTTATTTATTATCAGTATTTAATAAATGTAATCAGGAGGGACTGACTTGACTTTATTTAGTCTAAATTCTGTTTTAACAAAGAAAATAAAGATCTGGAAGAAGGCTGTAGGTGCATATATAGCATACTAGTTTTCGCTCTCTGCTTCGCCCGCTTATAAGTGTGGTAGGTGTTTCTGTGACCTTTTTTTGCTCCTGACAATTTTTATTCAAAAATTCATAATGATTGGTTGAGTAGTTAAATGTGAAAACGTGATAAACAACCAAACTTACTTTCGCATTAATAATATTAGTTAGTATTTTAAACCCGCTATAATAAGTGTTTCGAAAAATGTTGAATGTTTATCTTATTCTGCCGTTACGCTACAAATAACAGTTTTAGTTATCCAATTTATCAAAGTCAAATTTAATTATTTTTTAGCAAAACTATCATGGTTCTCTATTAACCCGTGGGCGAGGCGCGCTCGCTCGTCTCGCAGCTCTGGCCACACCACTGGCTACTGACAACGACGACGCGCCTAAAGTCATAGCTTCCTCCAATCGACGCAACTTTGTCTTCACAGCAGTCTCAAATGATGATGAAACTAAGGCAAGTGTACTGCTCCAATATACTACTGTATTAATCAGGACTGAGATTCCATAGGAGGAAAGCCTATACAGATTTACTCTTTCTGGCAAAACATACCATGTTATCAATAGTATGTTATAAAAAATCAGCATTTTAAAAATGTTTTTTTTTTTCAGGTAACAAAACGAAAGGCTGATACAGTTAATACACCAAGATTAATAAAGAAATTGAAGACTGAAGAAACAGCTAAGTATATTAAAAATAGTTTATTCGATCACTTGAAAACTTAAATAGCCAAATTCATACAACAAAACAATAACTGTTAATAAGTATTTATGTATAAGATATTAGTAAAATGACTTAATTTTATATAAATAGTTTAAGAAAAATATTATATTTTGACAAATAAAAAAATAAGTATATAAAACAATGGTGTATTATTTTTTTTTCACTCTAAAAATTTTTATATAATTAAAAAAAAATTCACCGAATCTAATAAGTGATCCGACGACGATCGTAATCTTAATTTACTATTAGGTATCTTACATATAAGTAAATTAAGAAAATTAATTATATTAGATACCTAGAGAGGTGACCTGGTCTACTACTATATACTAGTCTCTACTAGTAATATATATTTCTTCTATAGTAGACTTAACTATAAAAATATCTAGTATTTCGGTGTTTTTTTTTTAAGTCAAACTTAATTTATTTGATATGATTTAAGCTATTGTAGATGTTATAGCAACAGTCAGCATTATGAACCTGAATTGACCAATTAATATTGGGCTTATACCCTTTATAAAACTTGTTATATATACATATTGTATGCACATGAGCTTTATACTTTTAGAATTACACCCTAAAGAAAACCTAAATTAAACAAGAAAATCTTTGAACAATAATTGTCAGAAAAGTAAATTGAAATATAAATGAATGAAGAAGATTAGACAATAAAGTTGATTTAACAATTTACTTAATTCTTTTCTTTCTATACTTTTAATAAGATATAAACAAATTATTTGTGCATTGAAACTAATTCATGTCTTTAATAAGACTTACTTTGTAGATTTAATAATATATGATACCTAACTAATTTCGAATATTTCATTCCAAAAATTAGAAGGCAGTATATTTTTATAAATTTCTATATTAAAAGCGAATACTAAAAAAATGGTGTCCGGTCTTGCACCAACCTGTAATTACTGGCAATATCAGATAAGCTATGTGTAAGTTGGATGCATTGATATTAGCTACATCCTTCCGCTCTTTTATCTCAGTCTCTCTTTTGATTAATGCATGCATCCCGCTCTCTCCCGCTCCCGAGCCAGCACCCGCGCGCCCTTCAGTACGCCGTGCCGCCGTGCTCTCGTGTCTCGTTCAATCAATGCTTTTTTTCTGTGGTGTGGGGTAGTTGTGTGGCGTGGAAGAAATTCTAGTCAAGTAAAAATAGAAAATAGTAACGAAAGTACGCCTGATAAAGGTAGTGCTGAGTAGAAATGGCTAATGAGAATAAGGAAATAGGTGACATCGTAAAGAAATGCAAAATCTTGCTTTTAGACATCGAGGGAACAACAACATCGATCAGCTTTGTTAAGGTAGGTCTAAATAATTTACCGGCCGGTGTTTTGTATTAACACGTGATAATTTTATGTTTTTTTCTGTTATTAAACTGCAAGAACTATTTGCTATACTTGTATTATATGCCTACCATATTATCTACCTTAATTCCTAGGTTTTGTCATTGGCTGAGAAATGCAAAATGGTCGCGTTTTCAGATTCGCAACATGGAGGACAAATTCAAAATGGTACCTCTTTTATTCATCAATTTCAATTGATAAACAGTATTGATGTCCTTATGTTAAAAAAACGTGGTGGACATCATTTTATGTAACTGATAATTTTAATATCTTCAATTAATTAGTATTTATAAAGACTTCATATATCATATTTAATGATATATAATATCCTTGTGAAGAAACATTTATTTATTTTAATAATATATAGTTTTTAATAAACGTGTATGATAAAATTACAGTCAACGCCTACCGGCATAAACAGCTGTTCGGCGCAGCTGGCTGGTAAAAAAATGTGGAACAGTTAACTGTCCTCTTCAAGCGAACGTCAGGTTAAGAGAGCTGTCTCTCTTGCACTCGTCATACTAGTAGTAAATCAAGACTGAGACAAAAAAATAATTGATGTTTTGTTATTTGGACTGTGTTACATTATGATTTCTGACTTTAATGATAATAGTGTTCAAACTACAACACTTATGTCTCTTGACACATTTTTTTATTAATAATAACTGAAGAATTATTTTATTATTATTACATACGGATTACCCTTACCCGTCGGCAACAAGCGCGTTTGTTGCAATATAGCCTTTATTTTCACATTGTGAAGGGGTATATTTAAATGTATTCGAGACAGTATATGATTATATTGGACTGTTCCGCCGAAAGCGAAATTCCGGCGCGTGGTTAGGCAGGGTCCAGTTTTTATACAATACCTACTTTATAAATGGTGAAATACTATTTGCGTATGTATGTATCTTTTTGACATGCAAAAATTTAGGACTTTTAATTAAATACTTATTGTGAGGTTATGTTAAATAATATGTGATTTTGTAGTCTTTTGTAATTTATATTCTACTGTATGCTAGTCGAAAATGTTTATCGAAACAAATCATTAAAGCTTAATTTCAATTTAATTTTAAACGTGAGTACATGCAACTCAATTCCAAGCTAGCAGTAAGCTGATAAAGTAAGACATCATTTCTATACTTCGCTTCATTTGTGAGGCTACACAGACGTCAAACAGCTGATACGCCTTTCAATTTTGAATAACCTGTCAATCTGACGTTTACAAACTTATCATCAAAATTTATCGTCAAGTTAAATAAATGACGTCAACAAAAAACTCGAAATAAATTTCGGTCTTATTTTTTTTTCATACTGATTATGAAACAGCTGTGTGCAAAATATCTTGGAGAAATTTCGGTTTTTATATCCCCTTTACAAGTCTTCGATAGATAGAACACACTCATCTTATTAAAAAGTTTGTTTTTTAATTTAGCATTTGCATAATTATTTTTTTATAACAGGTATTATAGAAAATTCTGACGTTTGTCGTTTGTTTGTGCGCCGCGTAATTTTTTACAACAAAGAAGAATCATATATAACTCAAACATATAAACATTATACGATTTTAAAACTGAGACACTAAACCAAAAAAAAAAAAAAACTAGAACTATGTGGCTGTTGCTTTTTAAAAAAGTATAAAAATAGATTTAATAAAACAACTTAAACTAAATGTATAGACTTTAATAAATTCCATTATGGAATTTCCATTCGAGAGTATATTTTTACTTTGTGTTTAGAATTTTTAGTTAATATTCTGTCATTGCATTGACATTTTAAAATAGTAGTCACTCATTTGTGTTCGGTGCCATTCGGTTTTTGTACACGTTACGTTAGTGACTACAATAATAAATAGTAATTTAGAATTAGTCAAATATAAGTATTATTGCTGAGAAATATAAGAACCATTTATTAATTGGTTTTCATTTTAGTTTACGTCGTAAAACTAAATTAATAACAAAAAACGGTGATTTTTATTATTTGACCCGATTGCAGCAATAATTAAAAGTCCAGACGTTTGTTATAAACACTATAATTGGAGCATATACTCGTAACGCTTGAGAACAAAGTGGCTATCCCTGCCCCGGGGCCGGTCGGCTGTCGGCTGTCGGCTAGGCGGGCTATCCGGTTTGGACAGCGATTCGCAGTTCGTTCACCCATTATGCCGCATCGTAGACTTGAGTTTCACTAGCGTATCACGTTATGTTAAACGACAGAGTTGGTTTTCATACCTCTATACCTACAGCAATTTATGTAAATAAAGATTAAATTTTTAAATCGGTTTTGTTAACCAAAACCCAGTGGATTGTAGACTGATTCTCTGATGATTTCCCAATGACAGATTCGGCAAATGTGGGCATTATCAATGGAGACTAAACAACTACACAGGTGCACAAATATCATTGTGATAATTCGGTAATCTGACACGGCGTTAGTGAGTTCAGGAACCATGAGTTTTACATGCTTTCTGATACACGGAGTATAAATATTTGCCATTTCCGAACTCCTTGCATGACACCGAGAATTTCTTGACAATAATAACGAGTAAATTATTATTGTGTCGACCCAACATCGAACCCAAGGCCTTGAGGTCTAAAACCTTAGAAGCAAGAAATTTAACATTGAGACATTTAATATTCTGATTCCGTCTACCCTTAGCAACCAATATGCTATGTACAATAATTTCATGCTTTGTTCTGTTAATATATGTATATTTGTAGGTTCCAACCAAGAATGTTAACGCCTCTTACCTCTTAGATGAGTTCTTATTGTCGTTACTTATATATGATAAAATTGACTATAATACCAAAACATTTTCTCACAAGAACATTTATTCCAAAAAATAAACAAATTATATGTTTGGTTTTATTATTTTTCCTAAGTTAATCTATTGTTCAATGATCATTAATTCTCAATAATTTAGCATCAGTTTCAAGATCAACAATAATTTACGAAGTTCAACGTTTTAATCACCTTTAATATTCTGATAGTTCAAAGAGAATGTTCAACCTTTAAGTAAGCGATGTCTGGTCTGACAGACACCGTGTGACCGTTCGATCTTTAAATTTTCACATTGAAAGTATTGTAACCCTGTGTCACTTTTCCTTTCTTTATTTCGTCATATTATATCAACTTATTCTGTGAGGAGATCTAGTATGTTAAGAACGTCTTGATTGCATTCCCTGTATACTTTATTAATTCTTTTTTTATTGACTGGTGATAGAACTTTTTGCAAAAGCTCTTCTGCAAAGCAGCAAACTTGATTTTCTATTTCTATGTTCTAATTTGATAGGCGACTAAGTCAATTTAATTTTAAGCACACACATCACTCGGGGCGTCGTCGTTTAATGTTTGGCGACTCATTGACGGTGTAAGGAATGGTTAATATTTCTTATTGCGCTCATGTCTATTGATATCACGTTCGAATTCAGTATACCACATTTGTTGATTATTCATGGATATAATTTATTATGGATATAAATTCTGGTGAAACGTTTTTAATACCCTTACATGAAACGAAGTTCTGACATATTCGTCAGTCTACTTCTTATTTGAACTTTTCAAAATGTGACAGTTTTTGACAAGTTTTCGGACAAATTTTAATTTTAAAAAACTATAAATTGCCCGAGAACAATTATACGTTATATAAGTTTATATAATTGTATCATGCTTTTGAATTTTCTAATATGAATATTATAATTACTTATTCGATGGTAGGGCTATGTGCAAGTTCATCTGGGTAAGATACCTCCCCACTCATCATATATTCAGTTAAATGCAAAACAGTAATACACAGTGTTGTGTTCCATGTTCAGTAGTTATTAATATATTAATCGACTATATGTATATAATAATTCAAATCCGATAGTTTGTTTGATGGTTTTTATTGGGAAATCGCACAGGAGAGAAACCGCGAGCAAAACTAGCCCCGAATAATTATTCTAATTTGTCAGAAGTAATTTTAATATATCGCGTGTTATAATACTATCAGAAATTTCTGCATTTATATTAATGTTTGACGAGACATCTCGTATACTTTTATCGTAGCATAAAAATATATTATCTCAAGTCGAACATTATGAAAACAATTCAATTGGAAGAAAGTTGGCAAAGTATAATTTTCCAGTAAATGATAAATTATTTGACAATATAATTGTATAGTATAGTGAAGGGCTAGGATTTACATTTATAAAATTATATCACGTTGCAATTGGCCTGAAAAATGAATAGAAGACAAACATTTAATATCTCTGTTGTATACTAAGTACCATTGTATATAACATACGCAATGAAGACTTATTTCGTTTTCTTTGTTCGTCATAAGAATTTTATTATGTACATAGTTTTCCTTCTTCAATATTATTGTTTTGGCCAAACATTTGCTTGGAAAGGTGCAAAAAGGGAATGCAAATTCTACTTATATATCGGTTTCTCTATTTGTATCAATAAACCCATCAAGTGTGAATCGGCCTAGCGTGAACAAGTTTCTCTTGTTACTCGATACAAATATTTCATGATAATCATTTAATCAAACAATTATTTGAAGATCGTGCGATAAGAAAGCGACTTTAGCTATTCTTAATACTACCTTGGGTAGTATTCAACCGATAACCATTAATAATAATCTGTGTTGCTATGTTCCGGTTTGAACCGTCACACAATACTACCTTGTATTGTATGGCGAATTTCCGGGTCAGATTAATAAAATAAATTAATGGGTTTTCTGTCAAGAAATTTAAGAACTGTCAAGTAAGAGTAGCTGTCTGGCTACAGAGGTTGGCTGTGTGTCCCATGTCCGAAATACAAGTAAAGCCGTTGGTACTGGATCTAAACTATTTCCGATCGTGGGGAGTTGCGGTCTCATTTGGACTATACTAGTCAGGGAATAGTTAGTGCATCTGTATTTTATGCGTATACACATAAAATATTGCACCAGCGCAAATTATCGTATTTGCTCATCTGTATTTTTATTTAAAGTAAAATCAATACAATTAAACGTGTATTTGTTTACAAGTATGTTGTATTAGGAACTTGCCTTTCATACCAAAACTTGAGTTTGTCTCCATTTTGGAAGGAAAAGATATACATAATTATTTACATATAACAATATATATCAAATATATTATAACTCGTTTTTATGATTAATAATATTATACAATGACGGACTCAAAAAGTACATCAATGTTCAAGACGCCTTTGAAATAAACGTTTTAACCAAGTATTCAACCTTTTTATACAAATTAAATTGTAACTTACAGTTTGATTCGTTAACTTCATAACAGCGTAGTATAATATCATTAAGTGTATGTTTGTAAACTGGATACCATTACATTGTTTTGGATAAAAACGATAAATGTAACAAACCGTGCAAATTCATGGTACGTATCCTAATCTCTTCGCAATATTGTCGAACTTGTGCAGCAGCGTGGGTTCGGGTATTATCCTGCATTACAGTAAAATTTTCGCTTATTAATTCCATGAAGAGGTACCACGTGATCTTCTAAAACCTCTGCTGTATAAAGCGTTGTACCATCAAACCACCTCTTCTACCGTTTTGACAAAACTTGTCGATGAACACATGTTCCTTTCACCCGATCATCAAAATGTCATTCCCCCACCATACACGAACCGCCTCCGAAAGGAACGCTCCTACACGCAACATAAAGCATATTTCCCCCCCACGTCGACCATAGACTCTTCTGTGACCGTCTGCACTATGTTCTACACTCATCGGTGAACAATATGGAGGCTCATTGCTCTTCAGTAAATCTTAAAACAAGCTTGTCTGTGAGGTGCAGACAGCTTTGGACTACATGCTGGTCTAAAAGTGATTGCTGCGTCCTTATGCAATATTGTTCGTGCACTCTTTTACTCCACGCACTTCATTCAGCTCTGTTTTGATGTTAACTGACGTGAGGAAACGATTTCGTAGGGAAGTTGAAACAATAAATCGGTCGTCATGACGGATGGTTACTCGAACTCTGTCGGTCCTGCGTCTCCTTTTGTAAGAACTTGACTCTACAAACCTTCGGTATAGTCTAGAAGCTGTAGCAATTGTTCGTTAATCCAAGCCAAGGCAACAATAATTTCAAATCAATCGCAAAAGAAAAAATAAAACAAAAAGAATTAATTTCAAACTTTACTCTAATAACAGACGAAGTTGAGATTATGCATAAATTTTATTTTCCCGGCAATATTTTAATTTTTACTGCAGTTCTATTTCTAAATTTTGTTTTTTTTTGTGTGATTATTGGACAGTCTCAACATTTTCATTTAGATTAATTTCAAAAGTTTGCATTTTTATTAAAAATTTTAATTCGAAAGTAATCCTGAACGATACAGTTTATGGGTGTAGTTACTGTGGAATTAGGTTGTAACAGATCATCGAAGTTACACCATAAATCTTCCTATTTTAATTTTAAGGATATTTCTTAAATATTCTGTATGTACATTGTGCGGTGCCTGAAACCTCCTAAATTCAAAATAAGAAAAGTTTAAAAAGACTATATATCATAATTATCATTTTCAATATTAAACGTTTACAATACCTAATCTTGATCAGCACACTTATTTCTATTGCTTTATAGAAAAGGTTTTCGAAGATTATCAAAGAATTGTATTGAAAAAGGTCATCAGTAACTTAATCGTGTTACATCACCTTACTCTGAGTTGACCGCTTCATTGTGTCAGCATGGTTGGATAATCGAAATCTCTTTGGTTTAGATATTCACCTATGATAACAAAAAAGAAAAAAGGTACATAACATTAAATAGTTAAAAAGATATAATCGTATACAATATAGTACGGAAGGGTGCAATACCCGTAAGAAATGAAGAATTTAGGATAATACATACATACAAGTACAGTATCTTTTAATTATGTCCTAGCCTAGGACTCCTAGGTAGGTGGATGAGCAAAAAAGCAACCTGATGCTAAGTGGTCATCACTGCCTATAGACATTGGTATTTTAAGAAATGTTAATCATTCCTCATATCACCAATGCGCCACCAACTTTGAGTATTTTATGTCGCTTGTGCTTGTTCCACTGGTTCACTAACCCTTCGAACCGGCACACAATAATACTAAGGCACCTATCTAGACGAGCTTGCACAAAGCTTTACCACCAAGTGAATATCTACCACCATTTATATAATATACTAGTTATAAACTATAAAAACATTTGCAATTCAAATTCATTTGTATACAAATAAAATATATAGATAAATGATGTGTCGAGATGGCCCCTAATGCTCAGCAGATATAGCAATAAACTAAAATTTAACCGAAATATCGCGTAATGGAAGCCAAACCTTTGTTTTTCACGAGCTTTATTTTTGTACTTTATCTCGAGCTCAGCCGTAAAGGCATGGTGAGAGAACCTGCATTTTTCTTATGAAATTCAATGAATTCGGCCGTCATGTATATGAAAGTTTGTAATTGTCCCAATGCTGAGCTACACCTTCTGCTCCGTTAGAGCTTATTCCACCACGCAATGCAGATAGCTAGATACATGTGTCAGCTTTTCATTCATCTCATACTAGTTTTGTCGTGATGGTGACCGCTGTACTTATGTACGTGTGTATGTCACTGAATTTCTAAGCGCTTTCGATTTCTATAATTTTATTTGTTTAAAAATTAATTAAAGTATACAAGTTATAGTTTTTCGTTTTAAAGTTGTCCCTCAGTCAAAGCGGGACGAAAAAAATCCGCGGTGTTTATAATAGGAATTTGATAAAATTCAAATATCTTTATTTAACATAGAAGCCTTCTTATTGATTAACAAAATTCTACCACCGGTTCGGAAAGAAACACCTCAGAAAATCTAATAAGAAACGATGAAAGAAACTCATCGGGAACATTAAACAGGGCCCATCATTGAAGTAGGCTAGTTTTCAATGAAACAAGTATACAAGATTTTATCGCGATAGCACTCTATTTTGTTTTATGAATAGTATCAAATGACGCTATCTGTCTCTAATGGATTACATATGTTACGTGAGGCCTATATGAACGTCAAAGGTGAACCGAGTATACAGAAACCAGCTGTTTTGGAAAAGCTTTTTATATTCTGGGATCTGGCAAATGTATGTTTAAATGGATGCACGAACCTGATTTTCAAATGCAGAATCCAAAGCTGAACCCAATAAAGTATGTATTGGGTTCAGCGTTGCGATTCTCTAAGAATTCACTTCGTATCTCACTCGTGAAATGTTGACAACCGACTTACGATGCTAGTCAACGCACACATTGCACTTTGACATTTTACGCTCGTTTTCTGTGAGTGAGATTATAAGTGAGAGAGAGAGGTGAGATTCGAGTTTCAGTTTCTTCATCATAGAATCTTCTTTATAAAAGAGCCCTACAGCTAAAATAAAATGTCACAGTCCGATGTTCCGAACGTAAACATATATAAAAGTGACTAGAATATTATTGAAATCAATAAAGCAATGTCTCTGGGGTCAGTCAAAAGCAACGGATACAAACCAATATTTAGCTTTATAATTTAAGAGAAAAAGCAAATATCTTGAAAGTATGTAATTTTTATTTAAAAATAAATTGCATTTTGCATTTGTTAATATGTTACATGTTACTTTCTACTACTAAATTAACTGTTGTTTCATAAAGTATTTAGAAAATATGATTTTATTAGTACTTTTCAACAAAAAAACAACCCTATGTGGGTTGGTTTTTTGTAAAAAGGTAAGGATCATTCGTTGTTGCGCAAAAAAGGGACAAAGCAGCATACACATTTTCTCATCGTAACTAAGTAATTTACGGTCGCAGGGGTTTGGGAGGAAAATATGTTGTATTTGTTGGAGGTATTTTGGTTGCTAATCGTATCCGGTTAGGCAACATTTGAATTACAAACTTATCATTGTTCTCTTATGAATCAGTATCGTTAATATAATTAATAAATTTTATAATCAATTTAAAGCGTTATTATAATAAGGTACAAAACATGTACAATAAATAACTTTTTTCCCCATACTCCTGATATTAAAGTCAAATCTTCCCATTTGAATGTGTAATAAAGAATATTAAGGATTTAGTTTTGTAAAGTCATCTTTGTAGGAATATAAAATATTTTACGCTGTCGAACAACCAGTTATACCTTGAACTTTACTTGCGTTAAAGAAAGGGAATAAAAACAGTGTTTAGTTAATTAGTGTCTGAATATGTGGTTATGCATTTATATTTAAAACAGATTTTAAACGATAGATACACGACAGTCGCTTTACTTAAAGATACAAGCTAAATATGTATAGTCCCTTCTATGAATAAAATTAAACTTGAGGTATAAATTAAATTCAATTGATATTTTAAACACACACAAGAATGTACTTTATAGTTAGTATTAGAACATAAGTATTTTAAATAATTTTCTCTTTGTAGGACAAGTTGTTCCCGTATGCAGAGGAAAACGTTAAGCAGTTTTTGGAGAGTGAATGGGAGAACGGGGATGTGAAGGAGGCAGTGACTGCGCTTCGAAAACTGGCGCTTGAGGACAAGGAGAAAAGCGTCGAAGGACTTGTCCCTATTCCTGGAGAGGTGAGATTTATTTTGCACTTTTCAATTCCTATGGCCTTGAAATGTAAAGACCATTGATTGAAACAAAATCTAGACAGATTGTCAGTCAATAAAACGCCTAACATTTCTATATTTCATAATAGTCTAGGTTATGTTACTGTTTTATTTCAATATAAATAATATAAAATTTGCCCGTTATATCGTAAAAATATTATTTATTATCGTGTATAAATCAATCATTTGAAAATAGCTTCTGTACAAATAATGATGGCGTGGGTTTGGTGGTAAAAATATTAGCAGTGGGTCTCCATTGAGTCGCCTATTTTGACCTTTTGGAAGATCAATAAACCAGGCTGTCTGTGACAGTGGTGGCAATAATACGGGGTATTATAATATTAAATGTTAGTTGCATTATTACTAACATAAGGTTCACGTGGTTCAATTATTATTAATATTACTTTGTATATACGGAAAAAATATAAAAAAAGTATTTTAGTAGTCGTAAACTTAGTTCTAGTTCATAAAATTTATATAATTACATATTTCTGTTAAAATTTTTTTTCTTTGTGCCGAGTTGGCCCAGTGGTTAGAACGCGTGCATGTTAATCGATGATTTCGGGTTCAAACCCAGGCAGGCACCACTGAATTTTCATGTGCTTAATTTGTGTTTATAATTCATCTCGTGTTCGGCGGTGAAGGAAAACATCGTGAGGAAACCTGCATGTGTCTAATTTCAACGAAATTCTGCCACATGTGCATTCCGCCAACCCGCATTGGAGCAGCGTGGTGGAATATGCTCCAAACCTTCTCCTCAAAGGGAGAGGAGGCCTTTAGCCCAGCAGTGGGAAAATTTACAGGCTGCTAATGCTCTTAAAAACACCATCCACTAATTTGTATAAAACATGCGCTGGTTCTGATGTAGGGTCAGCGAGGACTCTATTACATGCCCCTACCTCCCCGCAATAATTGATTAAGCGTAAAAAAGAAGTTCTATCAGCCTCATTCCGAGCACACTTCATTATTACATGGTACGTGTCTTTATGATGTTACATACACTACAGTTAGGTGAAGGTGTTTTACCCATAAGAAAACCAAAGTTATTTAATGGAATGTGGCTGGAACGAAGTCGAAAAGCTGTGACAGTTGAAGACCTGCTCATATTGGCTCAATCAAACCAAAGACTTTTCCGTAGTCCAGGCTGCATAGTTCTGTACCAGATCCCCTTAGTCAGCGATCGCTCAACAAAATACTCTTTCCAAAATTTGTAATATTTTTGTTTAGCTAGATATAATAATTCCGTATGATATGGTAGGCAATGGTAGTAAATACCATTTCGTGCCGAGTATTTGTAAATCTTAATAATAATTAAATATTTTTTTAATTATAAGCAGTAAATTAAGCTATAATATATTGTTTATTTTTTCATGTGTAGAGTACACTGGAACTTGGCACTTGAATTATATGTTAATAATTGTTATTACATGTATTTATTCATTTAGTCTATTACTAATATTGGCAAATTCAAAATATTTCAGGATGCATCAAAAGAAGATCAAATTGAGGGTTTGGTCAAGAATGTAAAGTGGCAGATGTCGTCTGACCGAAAGGTGGGCCCCCTCAAGCAATTGCAAGGTCTTATTTGGAAGCAGGGCTATGACAAGGGAGATATAAAGGGCCAGTAAGTATTTCTTACTTTATATTATGTCAATACTTATAAAATAATTGTTAATATAACAATCAAGAACTATGATAAGATAAAAGGGAAGATAGGTGACTGTATCAAATACTTTATATATTATATTGTTTGTATTTCTTTATGTTTTTATTTTTTAATGCTGCTTCCACATTTTTCTTTATTTACATACATAGCCCTAAGGTATGTTGGACAGAATTACGATAAGGTTAAATTAAGTCTAAGAATGTTAATTAGTTGTTATGTGGCTCTTGATTTCAAAATATTAATGTATATATTAATTGAATTGTTCATTCTTGGCTTCATTCAATTCTTGCAATTATTTATTAGTAAATTGAATGTAAATTTATCTGAGTGGATATTATTCATGTATAAATCTAATTAACTATTTATTACTTTACAACAAAACTAAAAATAGTCAATATTCTTAGATAAAATTTAGAGGTTAAGAGTTCATATTATCTTGAATGGCAGGGCTATAAACGAAAATAATAACTTATTTATATAAACTTCCTATTTACAATATTTTATCTTCCTTATATCTTTTTTGTAACTAATTTAAATAAAAAAGCAAATATAAAATCAATCAGTCTAATACATATTGCTCTGTTTGGAAAATGACTTATTTCATTTTAATACCTTATTTTTTTTATTTGTATGGATTATGAGGTAGTCCCGGTCAGAACAATAAAAGGTATTTTTATGAAGAAGTTCATAGCCATGCCCAGAAAGGCACGTCGTTTCGTATAACCGTCGCCACTAAATATGAGAGTGATAGACTAGAGAGTGCTAATGAATTTACATACACTTTTGCACCTATGGTACGTCCCACATGGTTGCATAGTTTCATTTGAGACTGCTGTGAGCTATAAACCTATGGCTTAAAATTGTAGGATACATTTTTACGTGTTTAAATAAGTGTTGTCCAACTATAAATATTAATAAGATTATACAATTTCTATCATTTGAATAAATAATAAAGCTCAAAAAGAAAGTGATATACTATACAATTTACCTTTTAAATCTAAATACATATTTCAAAATGAACAGATGAATACTATGCCATCTTAAATTATCGATTTAATATATTTATTACTTTCATGTGAAATAAATTATTTTTACTTTGTTATTTATCATTTCAACATTTAAAACTGAAAAAAATCATAATTCTTGAAAATATTGCTTATTCACAGTGTATACGACGATGTATCTTCTGCACTTGAACAATGGCACTCTGTGGATGGACAAAAGATATACATATATTCATCTGGTTCAGTCCAAGCCCAGAAACTTTTGTTTGGACAATCACTCGCCGGTGACTTGCTGAAGTATATTGATGGTCACTTTGACACTGCTGTTGGAGCTAAACAAGAATCAGCCAGCTATACTTCTATTGTCGAGAAAGTCGGCTGCAATGCTACCGATATTCTATTCCTTACTGATATCGATAAAGGTAAGGAAATATTATTTTAAATTAATTTAATAAAATTGTTAAGTTTTTCAAACACTTTGCAGAATTTTAACTTAAAATTTAATATCAGAAAATAAATGTTATATATAGTGCTATATGTTTTATGATTTTCATTTTATATTACTCATGAATTAACTCTTGCTTACATTTTTTAAAATAAATAATTACAGAAGCTGAAGCGGCGAAAAGCGCTGGATTATGCGTGGCGCTCGTCAGCCGAGAAGGCAATGCTCCTTTAAGTACAGAGGCTACAGAGGCCTTTGCAGTGATCCACTCCTTCACACAACTCTCTGTCTCCAACAAGCGCAAGACCGATCCTCAGGTGCTACCCCGATGATGTTACGATGTTATTCACAGTAGCCAGCTTGCATGCACTATGTATTTTATATGTTTATATCGGGAATGGAGGTTAGTATAAAGCTTGTGAATCTTAAGGTTGTGGTTGCATTTTGTAATATGAGAGATTGGTTGGTTGTAGTAGTTAGAATTTTATTTTGCGATTATTTACACTACTGACAATACTAGTAACAATTAATGTTAAAAAAAGTTTTATACTCTGTTCACTTAAGGAAAATATTTTTAAAAATAGCAATGGCTAAAATACTTAAATACGTTACAACCCTTTGAGATTATTTTAATTTAATGAAATTGACATATCATTGTAAGAAATAAATATTATACAACATAGGGTTTTTTTTATACTTCTATATTTTTTTCATTTAAACGATTTTAAACTTACTTTAATCTCTATAATATATAATATATTGTTTCTATGAGATAGCAGAGTTTTCATTAAGTAAAAATAATGTAAGATTCAATTAATTAATGTTATTTGGATATTTTAAATAACAAACTGCATATACTTCTATTAAAAATAGCATCTAATAGGATAATAAATATATAAAAGAATAAAACTTTAATTATTCTACAGTGAACAATTTATAAATAGTGTTAAATTACATGCTTATAAAACAAGCTTAACATCTTGTTTTTTAAGCTGCTTTATATTATTTACTACATTAAAATAATATGTTAACTAAATATTTATAATCATAAAACATTTTCCCACAATGAGATTAAAAAATAATAAATATAAGTATGAGGCAGACTCTGCATTATTTTTAGTAAGAGAATTACCACAGATATCCGTTTATTGATAATAAAAATAATTTTAAATTTGAAATTTAAATATTTGTTTCATTTAAAATAGATATAAGCAAAATCTTTGACTGTCCTAAATTTTAAGTGACAATATGATCATTAATTGAATTCAGACAGTTCAGACTTCCATTTAAATTTCCCTGAATAACTTGATAATAGGAAATTGAAATATTTTGTGTCATAAACCTATGTATATGAATAATATTGTATTTTTATATTTAAAAAAAATGATTTACTGGTGATGGTAATGGCAAGAAATTGATATGACATTTATTTATTATGAAAGTACATATTTGCTTCTGATATAATATAAACATAGTTTTCTTTAGTAATGAAATAAATCTACATCATATCAAGAAGAATTATTAATATTGTAGCAATTTTAAAAAGTGTAATGTTACCATATTTTTTTTGGGAAATAGTGATTTATTTATTTGCAATTATATAAGATAGTTTTTCATTGAAGTTATTTTATGGCTTAATAAGTGGTATTGCAAGCTGCTTATATCAATATACTAACGCATGAATAACCTTGAGCATTGATAGTGTTTTGACATACATAGATGTATTTTTAAAGATAAAATTACACGAAATATTTAATTTTATCTTATTTAAGTGTAATAGGCATAGTTAAGTTAAATTATTTGCTATTAGCTTCTTTTTAATATATTTTGCGCATGATATTTATAAAATACTATTAGAATATTATATATTTTAATTGTAAAAATTGTCTAATTAATATAAAATATGAAAATTATATCAGAAATTAATTGGATAAAAATGTATTTGAATGCATCGATAAGCCTTTTAGATTTATATATGGATAAAATAATTATTATTGCAATCTGTAAAGATATTGTACATTTGATTGTTAATATTTAAACTGAAATTGAAAATATGCATGTGAAACGTCTTTAACATAACAAACTGTAATATTTGTGAACCTATGAAACTAAAAATTTAATGATATTTTGAATTAGATACAGATTCATTCCATATACTTGCTATTGATTAAATATTCTACTGGAATTTTAACTAATTTATAATACTACTATAATTATAACAATTGCTTTTCTATTGGAATTAAATATATAATATATTGATTTTAATCGATTAAAATTCAGTATTCAGTTGTCGAAAATTTCAGTATGAGTTCCGCATTTTTCACAATATAGAAACAAAGTACAGATCAATGCGAATCTATAAAGTTTCCTCGTTACAGTCCTCTATTTGTAAAAAAAATAAGGGTAACTGTCATACCTGCAATTGATTAATACCAGACATCCAGGGCTGTGATCAATCAATATTGTACTATAAAGTCAGAATATCTATCATAAGCGAAATAATATTCGATTGTGATATGAAAATATGGGTTTTATCATTAAATTATGGAAGTTACAAACTGTTCTCTTGACTTATATTATATATAAAAATATATAGGATAACAAATGACTGTTTTAAAAATGACATGATGTTTAGTCAAGAAAATAATTGTTTTTCCACTATACCTTAGATAGATTTCTAATAAATTTCGTATAAGTTCGCCGGTTGGAGGCTATCTATTTTCTTAAGGAGGTTTATTAGAATGAGTTCTTTTAAAACATTTCGACGAAGACTTATTTACAAATTCAGGCTTAAGTTTAATTTGGTAGAACAAATTGGGTCCTAAATATCAGACTTATCAACATTTTTGTGCAATAGGGGATTCCACTAATTGTTGGAAGACAAAAACGGAGGTCTGGAGGCTTACCTCATCAGTCAACAGTCTGTCCAGAATATAGTCCTCTGATTATCACCGATAATAATAATAATAATATTACATATCCATTTAAAACAATGTATGTTATTGTTTCAGGATGAACAACCGGCTAAAGTTCCTAAAACAGATGTAAGCTATGATGTTAAGACAGAAGCAGAGACAGCTGCTAATGAATCTGCCATTAAGAATAAAGAAAAGGAAGAACCTGAAAAAATGGATGTTGAAGAAGAGAGTCAACCAGTGAAAGATGCCACAAAAGAAGAAAAAATTAAAGATGAACCCATGCCAGTTATTATTGAAGAAGTTACTAACGATGTCGATGCCCCAGGTTCTAAACCAATTGTAACTGAAGTTAAAGAAGATAAAGTTGAGAAAAAAGAAGAATCTGAAAAAATGGAGACCGATTCTATTGAAAAGGCAGAAGAGTCTAAAGATAAAACTCAAAAAACAGAAAAAATAGAAAAAGATAAGACTGAACCTAAGGCAACCACAAAAGAAGCAAAAGAAAGCATTGCACCGGAAGAAAAGACTGATAATGAAAAAACTGATGTGCCAAAAGTAAATTCTGAAGAGAATAAAGATGAAAAAACTACACCAATTGCAAAAGAAGCTATGTCTACTGTTATTACGGAAATAGAGGAAATAAGTGATAAAGAAAATATTGGTGACATGGCAGAAATTGTTGACGATATAGAACCAGTAGTTGAGGAACCTAATGCGGCGGAAGATATGGAAGATTTGCAGAATGTTGGTGAAGTTTTAGAAAAAGAATGTGATGAAATTTTATCTAAAGTACAAGACGTTACAAATTTGGATAATATTCCACTTAAACCCTTATTAAATCCTATTGTCGAAGAATCTATGGAGACCGAAAATTTAGACTCTAATGATATTGTTGAAAGAATATTAGAGTCGGAAATAGAGCTTGAAATGAAACAGCAAGATGAGAATAATAAGAAATTAAACGAAGATACTAAAGTACCATCGAAAGAAGATTCAACTATTATTAATGATAAAAAAGATGAAAAAACCGAGGCAGTAGAAGAAAATAAAGAAAAATCAGAAAGCTCAGAAACAAAAGAAAATAAAGCCAGTTCCTCAGAAACGAGTTGTAATTCAGATGAAAAAGTAGTGGAAAGCAATGTTGAGATTGAAATTACTCCTGAAAAAACGGATACAAAAAGCAGTCTACAAGAAAAAGAACCAATTAAAGATGCTGATGAAAAACTAAAACCCGTAATTGAGAAGAGTGTTGAGTCTTCATTAGAAGATAAATCAAGTGATGTCAAAGTAGCTGATACACAAGTAGACGCGGTTAAGGCAGAAGAAAAATCTAAAGAAAGTACAACAGATGAGTCACAAGTAAATGGCAAAACAAACGGTGAAGCAGATAAAGTGAATCAAAATGGAGATGCTAGTACTGATGAAGAATTAAGTTCGCGACTATCAGTTGAAAACGTTAAAGAGGTAAATGGCTCTAACGGAGATTCTATGAAAACGGAGAATGGTCAAGAATCAAAGAAGTTGGAACCAGAAGTATCTGATATTAAAGTAAAGACAGTTACAACAGAGGAAAAGCGCACCGAACTTATAGAGCAACCTACTGAGGCATAAATTGGGTAAGTTAATTTATTTTACCCATGGCTTCCCTCCGAAGTCACTTATGCTTTATCTGCTCGCAATAAAATAAACAATTTCTCGTTTGACGGTAGATTGTTTTTGGTTCACATTTCATATTCGTATTCTGTGTGTAGAAAAATATACTGGAATATTTTCGTATTCAGTTTTCTGGTATGTATAGTGGAATGTAGTAAGTCATATGTAGCAGTGCTCAATTTTGGGTCGGAGAACGCCGGTCTCAGTAATTTGACCAGATTCAAAAGCGGGCAGTTGATTTGTGGATGAAGTTTACTTGCAAGTTGGACTCCTTAGAGCATTGAAGTGATGACAGTTTTCTTTTTGTATTCTATCGACTCTACAACGGAGTGTTCCGAAGTGCTATTTGAATGAATATACATATTACAAAATTGCTAAACCTAGCAAATAAAAACTGTTTTCAGTGTCGGGCGAGGTGTTTTCTGGGCGTCTAAGCGTTGGCTCACATCAGATGATTGACAAGACTGAGGCTGCTCCCAGGCTGACATCACTATCTAGTTTATATGTGTATTGATAATGAACATTAAATGTACCGCGCGGTGACTGTTTTGTACATTGCCAACGTAAAGCAATACTTATAAAATGTGTAAGTGCGATAAATGATTGTATAAGTGACGCATATTTTCTACTCATGATGAATGTGAATTTGTCGCCTTCAATGAATTCTTTTGAAATATATGATGTCTACGCTTTTTAAGTTGTACACTGTAATTAAATATTGTCATTTAATCCCATAGACGTGGTATGGTTATTATTCAATAATTTATTGAGCTTAGATATTTTATATTCATTTTACTTATCTGTGGAGTGTCTTACAAGATGAATGTTGATGTGTTATACAATTTGCCGAATTGTTTTTTTTTTTTGTAAAGAGTGACAGTACAATTATATAATCGTAAGAGATGGATGAAATGGTTATCGCACAATTTTCATCACATTATAATAAGCGTATGGAACATTCCTTCACAATTGATTGTTTTAAGGAAATTAGTTAGGACGCTTTTTAGATTAATTCCTTGTATTCGTGCTCTTTTCCTGTGATGTGTGGATTCAAGTGTTTTTGGACTATATTGTAATAATGTACGTTGGAAGATTTTACGGTCCTACTCCAATTGACATTATTATTATAAGAAACTATTTATAGGTTAACGATTTTTTTATTGAAAAATTGGCCGCTAATAGTACCAAAAATACGTTATGACTACAACTTATTAACTTTTCTTTTTACAAATATATCACTAATATTTGCGCGAGTACAAGGCAGGCATTGTACAATTTTGTCACCGCTTGTCGTATTTGGCTAAGGTAAGTTTTATTCCTAAGTATTAACTGTATTGTGATCTTAATTAACGTACACATTACAGAATTTTCGTATTTTTCTTACACTGCCAAAACACTTGACCGTCTCTCGTTCAACGTTGGTTTGCCTTATACATTGTGATATTGACATGACAAGACTGTAATTAAATAAGTGATTCATTTTTGGGCTGTGTAAGTATGGTATAAATAGGTGCAGAAGGGAAACGACTGAATGGAGATGGTATATTGGTTGCTGCGTCACTAAACACCACTACGGATCTGTAGAATTGTTTATTATTTCGCACAGATATTGTTAAATTGTATTTTAACTTTTATGTATTATAAACCGCCTGTGATTTTTTTTTATTTCTATTTTAATATTTATAATTGGTATGATAAATTACAATCAATAATTTAATTTTATACTGTAGATCAAAAATTAAACCCAATCTACATTAAATAACTAGTCATGGTGTCTCAGAATCTCGAAGTACTTGTAACGTGTACGTAACATGCATATTGGTACTATTTTGTCTATAGTGTTCAATAATACTATTTTGTTTTTAATTATAAGTTCTAAATTTATGTTCCTTTAGTTTGTAAGGTCGCGGAAATGAGGTCGATTTGGCAAACCATCGTTGATTGGGAGACCAAGCTCCTTTACGTAGACTGATTTTTTACTAATATTTACTCTCAACTTCTATTCAATATCTCAAACCAGATTTTTTTATCAATTTTATTTTTGCTGAACAGTGTCAAATTGAGATAATTGATACATGAGAGAAGCTTAAGTATTATGTAAGTTCTTCAGTTTCCTAGGATACCTTGTATAAATAACAAGATTTTGAACGCGTCTGAAATGTATTAATTTGAATTATCACCACTAATGACGTTGAAATATAATGGATGTAGAATATTTGTTTTTTTATTTTCGGCCCTTCATCATTAAATAAAATTACTTATTTTGTAAGCTGTTGCTACACAGACAATGGACATAAGGAGCGCAGCCACAAATAGACATTGCTATTGTCACGTTAAAAAGGATATGATCAGATTTGACGTTAGAAATTATTGTTATAATAATCGAATTTATTTTAAATAACCTAAAACTGGTTTCTTAGTCTAACTATTATCTAAATGGTAAATCTTCAACAGATAATATTTTTAATTCGAAATAAAAGTAAAACGCGTCTGTTTTTACATCATCGTTACTAAGTCATTGAAAACTGGTTGTAATATAATTAGACAAAGGAAGCTTAGGACGTAGACCTGTATACTGGATCACAACGAACTGCTAGTTTAACGTATTAGTACTAAAAAAACTATTGATTTTCATAATGGTATAACGGAAACCACGAATGGATACGCTAGCTATAATTACGAATATTATGATACATAACCTATTTTATATGTCCTAAATAATAACAGGATTCATATTCAACAGATCACTAAACTGCCAAAACATTTTGTCTATTCTTAGAAGGTCAGTATTACACATTTGATGGAAAGTCAAATCTGAATTAAAAATAACATAATAAGTGCGTCGTTTTAAGCCTTATATTGAAAATATTTACACCATCATCATCCCGGGGAGCTCACAGGAGTCAGTCGAAGCCGACGTTCCACAGGAGTGAGCTGAGAACCACCAACACCTACGGGTCGCCGCAGTCTACCTGACGCCGAACAAGTCGCCCATTGTCCCTCATAGACGATCACCTGGTCCTGGAGGTATGTCTTCATCAGCCTCCAAAGACTGGAAGGCACCCCGTGTTTTTGGAATGCTCCATTATAGTTTCTCGTTCGCTACGTCCTGCGATACTGCCAGGCATATGTCTCGGACCATTATTTATATGTCCTTAGATGAAAATGTCTTTTTTAGAAGGTTACGATGATGATCCCTCCGACCACGCCTGATTGGACATTACACATAATTTTTTACCTAAGTATATAGGTAGGTAACTAGATATTAGGCATATTTACCCTTGTTATTGTAAATTATTCTGTAAGTTTTAACTTAAAATTACCAGATAAAGAATATATATTTATTATTATTGATCTACTTATATAACTGTTGAAAGTACAGAAACCCTATATGATGATAAATCTAGAGACTGAAAAGTTTAATATTTAAGATTCAATAACACAATAAAGGAGTTTTTAATAAACATATATCGTAATTTTTGCGACTTTATTCAGCTTAAACAATTACGGAAGGTCGTGAGCAGCGGAGCGAATTCGGCGCAACACTTCGAACGAGCGAGGTGATGTGGAGGTTATGAATACAAAAGATATAGAAACTCAGAACATTGCGGTCGGAGAACGGAACGCGACGGGCGTGAACCGGCGCGCGTTGCCTTGGGTCCTATTCTGTTAACGTCGAAATATTCCTTAAGTTATAATGTAACGTTACTTTGTAAAATAATGTACAGTTGTAAATGTTTTATTAAGTCTAATGATTATTGATATTCAATGCATGCTATACAGTAATCACTTGAAGGAATTTAGTTTTCTTTTTGTAAATACTATATAGTAGTCAAAATAAAAAATAAAAATATTTAATAGAAATAAGTCTTTTAAAAAGCTCCATTTTTATCATTTAAATTATTTTAAGAAATAAGACAAACAAATTCGATATATTCTCGCACGGAGTAGAGGATAAGCCCCGGACGCAAGCTGACGTCAGCGATTCTTGCGTTCGCGCAGCTTGGTCTCTTGTGAATCACGCGGCGATGTGATGTGTCACCGACGCCGACGACGACCGACGCCCGCTTCATTTGCTGTTTACGATCTGCTCTCAACGGAGATAATAAGCGGTTCCAAGAATGTCGATTGCTTATTGCAGCTAGGTAGACTTATACTTATCATGTTATAATCAAATGCATTAAGGATAGTAGGCATTACTATTTATTGAAAAGAAATATTTTGTTCCCTTTTACTAATATTTAAATACATATATACCTACCTGAGTGTACAATTTCGGCACGACTAAATAATGAAGTAAAGAAAATAAACTATTAATTAAATTTGAATAAGAATGCTTATGAGCATCGGTTTTAACAAGTCCAAGTGATCTTAATTAAACGGTTCTAAAAATATACTAAGATTTGTAATTCTTTCGTGGATTTCTTTTATAATAACATTGGCCAATACTACTGAATATTAAGGAATAATTTAACTAAATCTTGTAAAATTGTATTTGAATAAAATTATAAATGGTATCTATATTTACTTTATTTTTTCTTCAAACAATTTAGACACTTTATTAGTATCATAGATTTTCTTAATTTGCAATTTCAATTGATTTCTATTTTATAAATAAGTCATTACAAATAATTGCACTACTATATATATGTTTTTATATACAAACTAGTTCAAGTTAAATACTTTCGTACAGTGAATACGTTTGTTTAAAACAGTGTGCCATATTCATGGTATCTTACTGTCGGAGGGAATTGAGGGCACTTTGATAAGCACTGCCTCGCTTCCATTACATGGCAACCAGCTAGAGGTTATTTTTTACATATTAACTTTACCTTACTCGATCTAAAAAATAGAAGGAAAGTTTTTTCTAAAGTATTGTAGTTTTTTATACGTTTTACTTCTTGATTATACTTTCAGTTTTTCAAGTCTCGGCCTTTTGAATTTCTTCCTCCTGTATTCGCACGCCCCGGTTATAGCAACTTTCATATGAATTATGCTCCTATATTAAAGAGTTTTAATACTTCACTGTCACAGGACTTTAGTATTATTTTTAATAAGTGATTAAAATGTGTAAGTGAAAAGTGATTAAAATAGTTTTTGTTAATAACAGTGGTGGTTTTTATTAACGGTACAAATTTAGAGTTAGAAATTATTATAAATTTAATTTAAATTTAAATACATGTAACATGATTATGTTACTTTACGTAACAGATAACTTTTAATTGAGGAGTGAGTACAGAGTTGTCCATTACGCTTCCGACTGATAGGTACATCTCCTAATTTCTGATTCCGTAAGAGAAGTCTGAAGTATTTTTTTTTAAACTTACGTCGTTCTATAAAAAAGTGGACGGCGGAGTAGTGTGGAGCAACCGGTAGCTCTGAACCACTCGCTGGCTGACTTGTATTTTTATGTAACTTGTTACTCCGGCATGTTGCGCCATGCCTCGATCTACGATGCGAATAATGAATTATAAGGCTTAAACGAAGAAGAAATACTTGCACTATTTCTCTATCAACAGGTAAAATGAACTGAGACACTACGGTACCTACTTATGCGAATAATTATAAATTACCTGTCGCAGTTTATTGTTATCCTCGATGTATAATAATTTTATTAGTTTTAATAGGATTATATTATACAGCAGTTATATTTAAAAAAAAAAATATACATTGAAGTAAAATTGCTTGCTCAGTTATTATTATAGGTACGAGCAGACTCATACTCGACTTGCTTGGTGAGAGTGTTTGGTGGCCACCAACCAATATATGAAATAAATAAAAAACGTAATGAATTCTTAAATTGATCCAACTAACAGAAATATAAACAAACAAAAAAAAATATGACGTAAGATTGTTAGCAATATTTTGTGACAATTGAATTTTTTTACGCAGTTTCTCACGGCTCCCGCGTACAGTAATTTAACCATACGCCATCGCCATAGAACTTAGCGTATATAGGAGAAATATTACGTTATAGTGTTTCATTTAGATTTGGTATAATACTTAAGTGTTTGATGACTTTGCTGCCGGTGGCTGTTGCGTATCTATTCTATTTATATCTTTCTATTCTGTGGCTTATAAAGGGATGAGTTTGTGTCTTTGTCTGAACGCAAATCTCAGGATGTACAAGTCCGATTTGAAAATATATTTTGGCGTTAGAAAACTCCTTTGATGAATATACTATAAAACATCACGCTACAACCTACGAGGATGGAGCAGGAACGTTTAACGCGTGAAACCAAGCAGAGCAGTCGATAAATTAATAAAAAAGTATATGAGAATTTGAGAAGTTTAAGTGATAGAGCATATACTTCTGAATTTCGCCAACTCTTCCTCTGTTAAAAGATCCATTAATGGATCCTGTCCTAGTTTGAATGAACATTAAATATACATTAATAGTTTCAAAAAATCTGATTATAGATTTTATTAATTAAAAATTTCTCCCTACATAGATAGCTTGTAACCAACAGGCAAGTTGAACGTCCACTGATTGTGCAAATGTGCTGTTTTCCTAGTGTTTTATTTTCCTCCTGAACACTAAGTACTTATATTGATAGGAAAATATACGTAGAAAAATGCGTGCATAGCATCAGTTACTTACACGTTTATCTTATAGGAAAATATTTACCGAACCATAATTTGTTCCTTTGCATCTTGTAAAGAGAATTGAGACTTTATTTTTATCAGGTATTCAAGTATGGAGTTACTTACTTAATTACTAATAATTTATATCATACCACAGGTTCATTCATTACTATTTGAATGACTCTATTTTAATACGCATGGACACGATCGTGATAGTTTTAAAGAAGTATATATTACATTTTTCTACATAATTTCAAGACTCAATTAAAATCTCTAAAGTTTATGATATGATACATATTTTTATTTTCTATCACAAATTTATATGTTAATTTAATATTTATATAAGTTTGTATAGTGAGATTTGTATAGAGCCGAGATGGCCCAGTGACTAGAACGCGTGCATCTTAACCGATGATTTCAGGTTCAAACCTAGGTAGGCACCACTGAAATTTCATGTGCTTAATTTGTGTTTATAATTCTCGTGCTCGGCGGTGAAGGAAAACATCGTGAGGAAACCTGCATGTGTCTAATTTCAACGAAATTCTGCCACATGTGTATTCCGCCAACCCGCATTGGAGCAGCGTGGTGGAATATGCTCCAAACCTTCTCCTCAAAGGGAGAGGAGGCCTTGATCCCAGCAGGGGGAAATTTACGGGCTGCTAATGCTAAAAAAAAAAAAAGTATGTATAAATGTAATTTTTTTATTGTTATTAAATTGAATGCTTCGGTTTTTTGTTTTCCCTGACCGTCCCAAGTTTGGCCAAAACCCTGGACTTACTAGTCGCAATTATTCGAGTTAAAAGCTCAAGCTGAAAGTCATATTAATTATTTTAGAAGCATAGCTTGATTATAATATTATTGTAAACAAATTACGATTGAGTTTTATTTCAAATTCATAACGTCAAACATGAAATGATTTAACTATTCACGCTTAAATGTACTGATGTCATTGCCATGCAGTTCTAATTCCAATACGCTCCAAGCCGCAAGACACAGTTAGGTCTCATACGTGTACTTAAACCTAAAATTTAAGATGTTCTTGTAATGTTATTGACCCAATCTTTAAGGCGAGCATTTATGGTATACTATAAAATACCTGTAGTACATATTTAAAAAAAATATAAGTATAACTATTGATCGCTCGAAGGAATTCAATGAACCAACGAAAATGAACGTTTTTTTTTATAAATGAACAATGTTTTTATTGTAGAGTTTTAAATGTCTTTCAGGATATGTCAAACATTTGTAGCAAAAATAATCTTTAAGCATTAGTAGAGCTAAAATATATTAAAATGCTTGCAAAGTTTTATCTCGAAGCGGTCTCGGGCCGCGTCCTACGTACCCTTGGCCTGCAGCGCCCCTACGACCCTTCGCCCTTGCGCGTCGCACCCTTGTGCGAGCGTCTCCCTTACTCTGTCTACTTGCATAGACACTTTCTATACTGTGCATTTGATAAAGGTTATATTAGACCTTTTATAAATTTTGTAAACATACTCATCTCCAGTTTATTTTAACTTAATAAAAAATATACTTTAGAACAAATATATTGAGTAACACAAACGCAAAAAGATTATTTGATTTCCTCCGTCTTAAATTATTATATCTATTCGTATAAGTACTCGAAAACTATTTTTTATTTGAACTGTGGGTGATCAGAGTCAGGCATCAACTGTATGTACCTGTAAACGGGTAGACCCTTGTTTTCTCTGGAAGCCGTTGAAATTACCTAATCCTTGCGGCTTAGCTTTAGAAAATATATAATAATATATATTATTACTATGTTGTAAATAAAACGCAGACACCTTTTATTTTGACTTTTTTATATTATGTAATAACATTTTTCCTTTATTACAAAGCTTATGATACGCGTTTAAAAAAATTAGGATGTTATAATTTAAATTTTCTATGATATTGAATTTATGCAATGTAAATAATATACAAAATGTATTTTGATTTGACTAAAATAAGAGAAACAGAAAACAGAGATGGCAATATTTTAAATTCTATGAAATTAGTCTAGATCGTATCCAATACTGACATTGTAACTTATTATAAAATCTCAACTATTTTAACGTCAAATTAACTATATCGCAACACGCAGCTTCACTCGCGTTGAATTAGTTGTACGACATTGAGAATCTAGACGTTTTCACGAAGACTCTTTGCTGTAAAGTATATAAGTAACATAAATTCTATACTCTATATACAAAGATTTCTAAATGAAAATTAGAAAATTTAGACAAGACATGTATCAAAATTATAATGAATAAAAATACAATATATTTTTTTTATAATTAAAAATGAAAGAAAAGTCATAATTAGAAATTTTAAAAATATTGTTGTATAGATATAACATTCATAATCGTTTTCATTTTAGGATTTTTATTTTGATATTTTTTTTATTAATGAGTAGGATAAACTAAGTATTATATATATATAATACTATGAAAACTTGTAAATATTCTAATTCTGGGTAATTTCATCCTCTAATATTGAAGAGAGGTTTGGATATTATTCCACTATGCCACTCCAATGCGGAGTGATGAATACTCACGGGAAAGAATTTGGAACTATCAATTCGGGTTTCCTAACGATGTTTTCGAGGTCAGGATTAATATAATAAGCACCAATTTATATGGAAATGGTGCTTACCCAGGTTTGCACCCACAATCTTTGATTAGAATAACCACGGGGCATTTCGATATTTTTAAATATCTATTTATATCATTATCTATTTACAAGTATATTTATATTACTAATCTGAAATTAATTAATGAACAAAGGAGTTAAAGAATTTTAAATGTTCTATTTATAATCGGAAACAAATATTGCTATTAAACAAAATATTTTTATTTTGTTGCCAGTAGGTATTTACCTATTATTTATAACAGTACCTATGATATTTTATTCTTATTAATTAATGTTCGTTATATTTACAAAATCTTAATAAACAAATATCATATATATTTAGTATTTGAAATATTTAAAATTACCAAAGGATTATTAAATGAAAGCTAACACGAAAATTATGTTTACAAGGTACCTATTTATAGTTACTACGACATTTTAAAAATGTCATGAGACTAACGCTAGATGGCGCTGCTTTTATTCTGCGGTATTATAATTATTTAACATAACAATATTAAATTTTCTAATTATATTATAATATATTAATTCCAAAAATGCAGTATTAATATTAAATTATACCTTCGCGTTTTTAATGCACTTTTTTAAATTAAATATTTAAAGAAATTGTTTATTATTTGTAATGCAGTTTGGTAGTTACCTATTTTAAAAACCAATAAAGTATGTACGCAGATAGCCACTGGTACAGTTGTTATAAAATATAAATTAAATCATAATTGTAGAGGCTTTAGCGGTCTACCACTACGTTAACATCACTGTGCTAATTATTTTATATTTTAATTTCAATACCTGTACACTTTATAAAAAAATATAAGGAAAATTTTCACAATACCTACCGTTCGACGTTAACTTTACCTTTCTAATTCCTACTAAGCAACGGGTTCTATTTAATTCAGTGTTGCCATTGCTTCTGCAATTGCCGTACTGTAGCACCCGTAAATGTCCAATAGCTAGAAATGGCTGTTCCTCTTAAGGAGTAGGATTTGTAATCTATATATCCATTGAATCACAATTGTAATTGTTATATGTCTGTCTCAAATCTCGGAAAAACTATCCATTGTTGAACTAGCATACGGCAGTTATATTCTTCTTTTAATATATTAAAAAAAGGTTTTTACTATTTTTACACGAGTAAATAAAGTATCACTCGGAACTTCGTCTAAAATACATTATTAATTACGTTAATAGGCTGATATTTTGTTTTAATTGCATCTTTATATACTTTTTTAATATAAAAACGTCGCCTTATTTTTTTATAACAATGACAGCCGATAATTTATTTTCCTAAAGACAGCAAATTCATCATAAAACGTAGCAGTCGAAATATAGTGGCTAGCAACACTGATTTATTCTCAAGCTTTCTAAATTTTCGTCTATTGACCTTCCAACAGTTCCAACGCAAGTAACCATTTCACTGCAACTATCTTTTTCACGAAATAATACACGTAAAATCAATAACGAATTCAGATACATGAGATACGCATTTTGCGTCAATGTTGAGATCAAGCGAAACCTTAAACGATATATTTTTAAGCAATAATAATGAAATGAACTGTAATATATTTTTCAAATAAAAAGTCTAATGTCCTTTCTGGTTCTGCTTATTGTCGACTTTAAAACTGTAATGTTCGAAATGTTGCCTCATATAGTCTATCAGCTTTTGTGGCGTTAATACCAGCAAATTGGTGCTTGATAAAATTCGCGGCGTTATATAAATTTTTGACGCCGAATTTGTGGCACTCTCGGATCATGCATATCGGACACCTTGTACCACGAAACTGTTGTTGGAGTTTTAGTCGTTTATTGGGATGTAGATAATGTTGGCTTATTTGATATTTCCTATTCGAATAATTGTACGTTGAACTTAAAATCTTAAAAGATGAAGACAAATGTAGTATCATAATTCATATGAATTCATATGAATGAAACTAAAAGACGCTAAGTTTAATTGTGAAATTCTTCTATATAGAAGAGGCCGTCTTTGTCTTTTAGTTCTCAATCAATTCATTTTACTTAATCGAATCAATAATACTTTTTATCTGTTACATAAAAAAATGAACCATATAATGGTTTGTAAAGTATTTTTTGATTTTTAAATAAATAGTTATTTATTTGGTATAACAAATTCCACAATGAAGGTTAATAATAAAATGAGCCTGAAATCATATAATTGAGAATTCTGTAAAAACTGTTCTACAGATGGCGCTATAGTGCATGCATACACGCTATGTTTTCCCGTATAGATAGATAGCGGAGGGTTAAAACTCGAGGGCTACAGGTTCGATTCGTACATCAAGGTACAACAGTACAAGATATTTAAGTTTAGAGGAACCCTTTACCCACTACATTTAATTAAATACTGTAAAATGTCGATTTAAAAGTAGTTTTATGACTTTACTTAAATAAAGAATGTTGACGATACGTTTATTTTAATTTAAGTTACTCGTAAATGTTTCCGAAACATTATAAATGCATATGTAATTATAATTATTTTACCAAATCATTAAAATGATAAAATGTAAATAAATGATTTAGTTTTAATGTAATATCCAGTTGATATTTAGTTAGTGTCGTGGTAGAGGCGTAGCTGTTTTTCTGATGCGATCACTAAACCGGTTGGCCATCGTAATGACGAGCCGTGGTCGAGCGCGGTATCGGTAGATGAATGTCGAATTAATACCTACTTTGCATTAGTGGGAATAGCGTCACATTTTTCTTTAGATATGCTCCACAGTTACGAGATATGAGTTGACAAATGAATAATTAGACGATTCGGTTTTGATAGCTGCAGAAATGTCGGATTTTTTTAAAGTAAGGTTTTCCTTCTGGTTTTGTTCCATCTACGCATTAAAGTATTATCGTACGATACCGTACCGTACCGTTCCGTACCGTATGCTTAATCAATTGTGTCTTAGGATATGCCATAAACAAGAATTTCACGCACTAACAGAACGAAGTCAAAAAGTATCTATTTTTAGTGAAAACTTATTCACGGATAGATTATAGATAATATCTAGAGATAGTACATTAGTTATAATATATATATCTTACTTATTAGATATGTAATATTCTATTAACTTATTTCCTATATATAATTAATAAAGGTATATAATCAGTTCAAGATAAATTCGAAAAGAAAGTTTTAACTAAGATATTTCATTTTTTTAACTTATTTATAAGTATATAGGATGCGATCAGAATTTAAAATCATAACATTATTAAATAATTTAAAGTTTTAACTACAATAAGTAAAATATTTTAAATATCCATTTAATATTTTGTATAATTTTATCTTGTCGTTGTATGTTGTATGAATTTGTCTATGATATAATTATAAAGTATTTTCTATGTATAAAAGTATTTGTATAATTATAATAACACTAAAAGTTTTAGTATACAACAATTCAATGTAAAAATTCGGAATATTCTAGTTTAAGTACTTAACTAAATAGTTAGGTAAGTATATTTATTTTATAATGAAGCTTATATTTATCTTACATCTTGACCGAAACGCTGATCGTATTTTTCCCTTTCCCTATGCTGTAGTACGAGTTTACATAACTGAGTCAAATGGGTCGTCGACCACCGTAACCCAGTTTAACGAAAAATCTTTTAATGATTTCAAGTATACAGATTAAAAATAAATGTTTATGCAATTAGACAATCATTAAAATGCCTTCGATGATCTATTAGCTATAATAATAAAAATGAATAATATTCAGTACTTTGTGTTGTTTTTTTTTTAAATAACGATTTAGACTTATGTCATAAGGTCACAATTGGATTAGTTCATCTAAATAGGTTTGATATACTAATATTTAGAAAACAACTGCAATCGTCAAAAAATTGTCTTGAAATATTTTAAAACAAATTAATTACAACTTTAAAGCCTCTATTTAAACAAAATTACTTTATGATAATAATTATCCCAATTAATTTTAAGAGGTAAAGAGCATAATTGACATATCACTTTTTTTAAATCATTAATAATAAGTCAGTAATAATAATTATTAATGAATATTTATTAATCTACGTTAAATACGTTGTTTATCGAGAAGTGCTCGACAAATTTAGAGACAAATTTAGTTAGTGTCGATCTAACATGAATACTGTGTTTGTTTTAAAATAAAACAATTATTGCATGATCCTCTGTAACTAATATATTAGATACTAGACTTTACCTCTATTGAATTAGTTCGGCTCATAAAAAAAGGAGAGGGTTACTTTGCATAGGCAAAGGTAACTTAGAAGATGAAAAACAAAACACACATACATATATTATATATTAGATATATACAATATATCAAAACGTACTCAAAAATACATCTACAGATATCGGTGTATATCGATAGTATTTGTACCAGTGTTGTCTGTATATGATCTAACAATTTGTACTTTCGTCAATAATGAATTGGCCTCTATTAAAAAAAAAAAATCTGTTCGTATTTCTGATAATATTTAATAATCTTTAAACTTGAAACTAAAGGATTTGGGCAACCTTTTTGATACTCATCCACACTAAACAGATCGTATTTAATAAAATTACAATTACTTATCGTAGGAGATTCGCAAGAATTTTCTGAATCTTATCTACAATTAAAAGGTCATTGCAAGCAACTTGACCTCTGCAACACGTGAAGGTTGTACGTAGTATTTATCTGTTTGCGACATGATTGCGGCGTTGTTCTTGCAACCGCCTTCAGCTCCGAGATTCCAGAAATCAGGTGATGGTATCAAATCTATCAATTACATCTTAGAAAAGATCCTACATCTTTTAATACTACTTTATTTCAATAACTCCAATACTTATTTAATACCAATAAATTAATATCTATAAACCACTAACCTTATATATATAAACATTTTATTACATAACTAGCGACGTACCCGGCTTCACATGGATTTAATTAATTACTAAAGAAAATGTTTTGATATAAATATAATTTATTCATATAGTTCTCAGGAGTAATGTTGCTTTGTTCCAGAGAAAAAAAAATTTACATTGGAATATTAGTTCCTGAGATGACCCCTACAAACAAACAATCAAATTTTACCTCTTTTATAGCATTAGTATAGTATAAGTATTTGTATCTACGAAATGTATAATATACTTTATATTGCGATTACTCCGTCTATGTATAATATCATCTATATATTTTGTCACGGCGCTCGTTCTAGGTAAAACTATTAATGTATCGTAATTGCCTAATGCTGACCATGGCCTCCCCTCCATTTTAGGCGAAAGCTTGGAGCTTATTCCAACACGCTGTTCTAATGCGAGTTGGTTAATACAAATGTGACAGATTTTGATCCGTCAGGTTTGTCATTAATATTACAAGATCAAAATCAAAATAAAATAATTATAATTGGACCTTCAAAGATTTGAAGTCAAATAAATGATCAGAACAAATACCATTACAGCTTACTTATTAATTATTATTATTATTAGTAAAGTAAGGTGGCTTGGAGAGAAACGCATTTATGGCAATGGACATTAATATACTCTACCTTCTATTCTTTATGTCTTACGTCAAACATATTTTGGTTATATTCCTGGTTTCCGAGGGTTAGACGTAAGCGTTCATCCTGAATACCATGAGGAGCTATTTAAAAATATTAACGTTTGGCGGTAGAATAAATTATGAAGGGGTGTTACATACACAGACAGTTCAGAGTACCCCACCACCTAAAATCGTAAAATAAATTTCAACATTTGCATAAATTCATACTCAAATCAACCTTTTGTTTCTAATTTATATTTATATTATCTGTTTTAAAAATGATAAAAAAATGAATGATTCTTTCGGTATCATTGAATCGTAAATCAAGAAATAAGTGTAATGCTACTGTATTAAGTAATATCAGTTTTAAATTTGGACAATTGACGTGACAACCTAGTATTTATGCAACTAGGTAAAACTGTGAACTTCTGGTACAAGTTTTTCGATTAGTAGTTTTTCAGTTAGGCATTACAAAAAAAGTCTCCTCATTTAATATATGTCTTGACTACAGCGCCACCTATCGAATGACAGTATTGCTATGAACAATCAGCTCGACACTATGAATATATTATGTGATGGCCTCAATCGGTTAAGTGGTTCCGAAGCTACACGATCACTAGCCGACCCACAAACAATTAAATATACGTGAAGAAGCAAATGTTGCTGGTTACAGCCCATATAGGTTTGTGCATGGATAAAGTATGTTCATCTTAACTAATCAAAACAAGAGTAACTCGTCCTCGTTCCACGAATTTCTTGACTTCCTTAGAAAATAAGCCAGATAATAAGGGTTCATCAATGGCGTTTCTTTAATGATATTGAATTAACTCATCTGAAGGAGAGTGCTTTGAGCGTATTTTATCTGGTTCCTCTCTTCAATATAAAAGGTTGGAAATTTATCCGACACATGTATACTCGCGATGTTTTTTTTGACTATTTTTTTTAGATGAATTTTACACACAGCACATAAAAGCTTAGTGGTGCTCGAAATCATATCAATCCGTGGTTTTCGATTAAGGTTTTCTATCACTGAGGAATAACCGTATAAACAATTTGGCTACACTAAAATTATTTTTAATTTCAAGGTTTATTTTAAAATACATTTTTTTTTTAATTAATAGTTTGAGGTTTCCTCGAAAAAGGATCTATGAAGAGTTCCGTGGCATTATAGTTTAGAAACTTTAGAGCTGCTAAGTTGTTACCTTTAGATTGTTCGTTTTCAATGCCTAATAAACTATAATGCGACAAACTATCTTCTTTGAACGCATCGAAAAAATAGTGGCCAACTGTTCGCCACTAAGTACACGCACACTAGTAAACTAGTATGATGTTTGACGAGTGACAAGCGCAGCTCTTACGCAACCAAGATAATAAAGTCGGCTCGTTTGTGCAAAATTCTATCTAGATACATAATATTAACTAATTAACTATTTTTTTTATTATGAGTGAGAATCGAACCTGTACCCGCTAGCAATCATTTTTCTAAGGAAACCTATTTCATTTATTCGAAAGTTAGGTAAGAAAAGAGGCTGTTTTTATTATACGGATTGGCGGACGAGAAAATCGGATACTTAATGGTAAGTGGTCACCACAGCCCATACACAATGGCGCTGTAAGAAATGCGTCACCAACCTTGGGAACTAAGATGTTATGTACCTAGTGTCGGTAGTTAGTCTGGCTCACTCACCTTTCAATCGGAACACAGCAATACTGAGTACTGCTTAACTAACTTGACTATTTTTAGATGTTGAAAAAGAGTAACTGAGTTTCTTGCCGGTTCTTTTCGGTAGAATCTACATTCCAAACCGTGGTAGCTTTACTTTAAATAGTTTGTTAAATGACGATTCAAAAGTGCTTGTAAAAGCCTTAATAATTGAATAAAGTATATTTCGATTTGATTTGATTCGCTGTTTGCCGATAGAATATCTGATGAGTGGGTGGTACCTACTCAGGTGGCCTTGCACAATGCCCTACCACCAATTGTATGGTAGGAGATCACCTTCCTTCATAAACACTGGCATTGTAAGTAATAACCACTCTGCACAAGGTCAATGCAACGGCTACCATTGGATTAAATGTCTCTGTTACTATTTAATTGACAAAAGTAATATAAAATATTGGTTTTTGGTACTAAAATAAGTGAGGAGTATGAAGCCATTCTGTCAAGCCTGCGCAAAGCCATACGAGTGGCATAGCTTGGCGGATGAAAGACTCCTTAATTATAAAAATTTCAGTGCACTTTTAACTTATCTATAGGATTGGAAATCTTTGATTATATCCTTTGTATATGTCTGTCTGTTTTTTTCTGACTAAAATTCATAACATTTTCCAAAATTAAAGTATACAATGTAAAGTTAAGTTATATAACTTTGTAATGATTCATTTTAATATATCACTTAACGAACTTTTTTAATGTCTGTTGTAGTTATTTATAAAGCCTGTTATTTTTTAAATTTCAAATAGGTAGACAGACTGGCCAACGAGCAGTGTAAGAGTAAGTTCTCAGAGCTCATAGAAATTGAAGTAGAAAATGGTAATCATTCCTCATATCACCAATTAGCTACCCACCTTGGAAACTATGATTTCCATTGTGCCTGTAGTTACATAGTTATCGATAAATATGTCAAAGATTTGTTTTTCTTGGTAGTACTTAGTTTTTCGTTTATATTACGCGTATTCGATGAGACAAGTTATGATATATTTTTCAGTGCGTTGTTATTTATATCTTGATATCTATTAAAAATAATACTTTACATTCGGGATTAAAAAAAAAACAAATTTGCTCAGAATCTCGCGTAAAATAAATTAATCACTTATACCTGATTTTGAGTTAAATATATAGTAGATGTTATACAAATATATATATATTTAGGTTGAGTTGCGGTCGGCGGCGACGGTCAGAACAGCGAACTAGAGCAAGCAGACCAGCTCCTAAAATAAAGTTAAAAGTATACATAGATTGTTTGAGATACTCGCCAAAATCAAATTTTAAAAGGAAATATGTATAAGTGTGTTATGATTTTTGTGTAATCACAGCGTTCGCAATAAATCCTTTATATGTAGGTATATTACTGGTTGTTGCGCGCGGCTTCACTTGGGTTTTAGGGGTTTGGCGTTAGTTTTAGGGTTAAAATTCCGGTTCCGTGGTTTGGCCGTGAAAGAGTGACAAACGAACAGACAGACAGACAGAGTTACTTTCGCATTGATAGTATTAGTACAGCTATAATGTATGAATTAGGCTTTTTAAAGTTATTTATATTATATAATGAAGATTTCAAATTTTATCATTAAATTTTATAAGTTAAAAACCACTCAGGTTTCAGTCTGGGTCTGAGTTTTTTCCGTTGTTCTTATTATCGATGAGTACGTGTAAAAAATTTTGCAATTCATTGGATTTGTTTATGAAGAATTTGCTTTTACATTTAGGAATACTTTACTTTGTTAAAAATGTAGAGCATAAAACATATCACCATCCTACACACCACACATACGACACACAACATTGTAATGTCAATTTTAGTTCGCGATCTTCTTTGGTCTTAAACGATTAATTAACAAATTTGTTTTTAATATAATGTAAATTTTAATGATAATCATATTTTATTTCAGATAAACCTGGTCAAGTCTATGTGGTCACTGACAAGACTGATCCGTGTGTTTATCAAGCGAATGCTGGTTTGTTACTTACTAGAACGGCTCGACGACTTAAATACGGATAATGAAATTTGATACGGATAGTGATTTTTTTTTAAATTAAAATTATAAAATAAAAGTAATAAATATGAAACTTTAGTCGATGTAAAAAAAATATTATTTTCCAATTCCTACTTCGTGAAGCGGACGGTCAACGGCTAGTAATTAACAAATTACCTATCTTTGTTAACAAGTAAGTACAAGGAGAGACAGCTTGGTTTCTTACCGGTTCCTTTCGGACGAATTTCGACGTAAGTTTAGATTTTATCTTGTATAATTGAAAATTGCGTGTAGTTTCGACTCTAGTACTATATTTTTATTTTGATTATTAGCGAAAAAAATAGAGACATATTTTTTATCGATGTTATATCAGACTGTCAATTTCGTACACTATAAACCAATTACCCTGTAGCAAGGTCATCCAAGCTACGGCTAATGCCACGACTGTCTAGTAAAAATTTACATAATTGTAAGTAAAAATATATATGTGCAGAATATAGTGTGATATTATTTTTAAGTCACTATTAATGATATAAAATAATATTTATTATTATCCCTTTTTAATATTACAATTATGATCCGAAGATGATGATTTAGTTGTTTAGGAAATGATAGTTATATTTACATACAAATAACATAAATGCTATAACGAAGTCTCCTTCAGCATTCAATTCTAGAATATTTACTGTTAAAATTTATATAGTTAAAAAATTACAGCGTACAGATTATACAAAACAGAATACACAACAGACTTATAAAAAGAGCGGGAAAGTTCCCCATTCGGCGCCATCTTTATTGGGAGTGCGTTCCATTGTGCGCAGCGCTCGACCCGCCACGTGCAGCGCACATCTGTCTGACGGGTGACAGGCACACGGCACCCTCCATGCAGCAACACATTCCCATTTGAACTAACGTCCTCTCGAATAAACTTAGCTCTAAACAGTAATAGAAAAAAGCTACAGAAAAATAAACAAATCGATTTTTTAATAGAGATAAAATAACGTTCGATTCTCGTCTATGTCAATAATTGTATTTATAATGTATTTAATTTTGCTAGATGCATCTATTTAAGATCTGTGATTAAGATAGCATGGGTTACTCTATTAATTTTCCTCTTAAATTGAATTGTAGCAAAAACTAAACAGAAAATAAGAACAAGAAAACAGTAATGTGAAAAAGCAACAAAAACGTTCTAATAAAACCGATATTTAGTACTGTTGAACGCGCGCATGCGCGGGGAGAGGGTTGCCCTCCGGCCTCCCCTTTCTATTACGCACTCTATTTAGGGGCTGCTACAAAGAACAACTCCGGCCTATCTATTTTGGTCTCACTCCAGAATATTGTCGTAGACATCGTCATCGGATTCTGAACGTCTCAGCCTTTGAGATAAATGGAACAAAGAAAATGGATTCTGATGGAATTAAATTGTAAATATAATATAAGAGGTATTCCAGCGGACCTTTATAAAACATTAGTTATTAACGTTTTCACGCATTAATTATATTACAGAAGTTATTTAAATATTTTAAATAAATATTAGTATATAAAATGAATACTTAAGTATTCAAAAAATATAAATTTGAAATCTAGGTACTCATTGATTTAACATTTTTATCTTACCCTTATGCCAGAAGTCGGGTTGTCGACTCTGATGATTGATATATATATTTATATAAATCATACAAGCGATAGAAATAAAGATACAGAAAGTTCTTTGTACTGGTTGGAAGAGGTTTTCAATGAATCAGATTATGAATACACATGATGTTAAGTGTGTCAATATAAAAAACCAATACTAGAGAGACATGTAAAAATATTGATTTACATGTTAGGTCTCTGAGTTAACTTCTATTTAATGCCAATAATTTTGAAAAATTAATTATGATAATTGTATAGAACGAACACGAAACAAAACAAAAAAAACAATTTAAACACAAATACTCAGAACTGTTAATAACGTTTCAGGTTTTCACAATAAATTCAAACGTTACGTAAGTTGCATTTTAGAGATCCGTTGTAATACTCTAAATGATACATGTTTAAATTAATTAATCTGCATGTTTTTAAATAAATGTTTTGCATAATATTTGAAATCATGACGATTACTTACGAGCTAAATTTTAAACGCATCGATCAAAATAAATTCTTCATTATTTTTCGTTAATTTCTTTTATACTTCCACATTTAACATCATAAATATTAAAATATTTGCGATCAAACTATAAAGTTCTTATTTATTGAAATATAACTCAGATTAAATTAATTTCGATATCGAAAATTAAAGTCGTTGGGATACCAAATACATAATACTAATTGACCGAACTTTGTTTCCTGTAATTTGCATAGCTACGGAGCCGTACCTTAACAAGGCCAGTAACGTTTTTGATCAAATTATTAATTTCTTATAGACAGTTGGAAGATTTAAAATTAAAAAACAATAAGTTGCTGTTTAAAAAAAAATAATAAACAAAAAATAAGATTCGTAAACAAAATATTTTTGTTTTTGTTTATAACTTATATTTGCATTTTATCTATGTCGTTGACTTAAATTAGAAATAAATTTCTAAATAGGCAATCACAACAAACTCATAATCGTCGTAGTAGTTTTAAGTCATTTATTAAATACTGGTTTTTTGCTGTTCGCTAGTTAGCTGAAGAGAAGATATTAGTGAACTACCTACTAGCTACTAGCTTTACTACTTAGAAGATGTTAACAGCCTATAGTATATAAATAAATGACTGTATATATACTCCTTCAATGTTGTTGTTACACATTTAAAGTTGTATCACTTTGAATGTTACCTACATCAGATATTAATTTTAAGTGCTTAGTGATAATAAAATCATAAATAAATAATCATGTATATATATGTATGTTTAAAAATTGTGCCCTACTTACTTATATACTAAAATTACTCCATTTACGTGACGCTAACTGAAGCTTCTAATTGAATTGAACATTGTTAAGAAAGTTTTGTCACCTACAAGACGGCTTTACTTTTGTGAGATTTGTTTAATTTTTTTAATGAATTAAATACATATTATATTATATGTAAATAAATTTTAATTAAAAAAGGTTTTAACAAAATCGGTATTTCGATAGAATAGTAACTATGCGTTTAATTTTTTTTAATAATCGTAATTGTGTTCGACTATGTCAAGTATCATTTTATCATTTTATTTCGGTATATGATGCTATAAATCCTTTGAGATACTCTGTCTTCGGTTTACTTATTGATAATTCAAATTATGGTCATATTAAAGATATATTTTATATATATATATATATATAGTTATATATATCACGATATAATATTTTAAAAAAAAACCTGAAATATCGGCCGCAGATTTCCTTTACTCATAGAGGTTTGAAGCTTAGTCCACCACGCTGGGTCATTGTGTGTTGGTTGATAGGTATCTATGTGACGGAATTTCTTCGACACTGGTTTCTTCACCGTGGAGAACGAGATTAATAAAATTATAAACACGAATTTATTAATAGGCAGTGATAGTTATTCGAATTTGAACACGGGCTCTTCTGGTATTTGGTTAAGATAAATGTTTTCTATCGACTGAGTAGTCTCCGCTGTTCTAAAGTAAAGCAAATATTGTAGCTAAATAGTTATGGTTCAGAGAATATGTATGAAGCTTTTATAAATAGAACTTACATACTCTAGGTATAATACATTGAAATTACCCCTTTTAAAACACATTTTATAAAATGCAACATATTAATTTTATCATTAAATTACAGATCATTTGTGTAGCGTGAGTAATTATTGGAAATCCGAAGTTTCCCGGAAGCGAGCCGGCACCCGGATGCGGCCGGGCCGGGCGGCGGGCGGAGCCAAAGCTGCTAAAGGTCAGATACGAATCCGCTGAATTCAGACAAATATACTTTGTTTGGTATATCGATATAATTGTTATTATTATTAAATGTATTGTTAATCAATAATATAAACTCATGATTACAAAATTCAGTCTCTCTTTTAATTATAAAGCATCGAAATCCTGGTGACAATATTCATTTACGTTATGGTACAAATTCAAAATGGCGTCAGTTCTACGTTACCGATCTAGTTAGCTTTAAAAAGAATTTTGAAAGATTTGCTATTTATTTTTTGTTCTAACTATATAAAACTATTTTGTATATTAAAATTACGGCATTTATACAAGAAAAAAAATGGAAGATTGTGTGAACTAAGAGAAAGTGGTTATCTTTGTTAGTACTAGCACTAGCACCGCTGAAAATCACGAAATCCAAGATGGTGTTCGTTCTAATTACTAATTCTATTGGTTCACGTTGCTTTCAAACCAAAATAAAAAAAAAAAAGCCTGTAATGACAATTTTTCAAATTTCTGACAATATTCCGGTGACTGTCTCCGTGGTCAGAGGAGTATCTTCACTCGCAGTCTAAATGTCTTCAAACCTTACTAATACAGAGTCAGATGGCTTGAATCTAGTACCGTGATCTGTTGGAGGTGTTTTTATTAGAACTCTGCTTCTCTAGTGTTGAATCTCACACATAAAAACGTCACGAATTGTAATGAATATAAATTTACGACACTGGCATTCGAAATTGGTTTTACGATCATCATCTTTTTATAGTATTTATTTCAAAATTAGTAAAATTTGTTTAATTTAGCTTTTTGATATTTTCATTTGATTTATGTGTAGGTTTTTAATTGCTTTTTTGATTATTTCAGGACTTAATGATTGTGTTTTGGCAAAGCTAAATTTTTTTTTAATGGCATTGTTTCTTGGCCCAGTTGAACATCCATGTTTTAAACGTATACATTATTTCCCAAACATACTGTTATATACTTATACTGTTATATAACAATTTAAATCAATGATAACTAAGCTAAGCTAAGAACCTGTTGATTAAAAATTTCTAGTTCAGTTAGTTAAAGATTTAATATGTAAATGCGTATCACAATCGCTGATAATATTTTAAAATTTCAGAATGATGATTAAGATATATTTTTTTTATTTTTATAGTATCAATGGCAACTACTGCTGTACTTAGTTCAGCTTTATTTAAAAAAAAAAGTATTCCATTTTATTAATTAGGAATTTTATATTCAAAATATGATATTGCATGATGATTATTTCCCTCTTAAAAACCTATTATTGTAAAAATTATACATGATAGTAGTATAAGTATATTATTGTATACATACATTAAATGAATAATTTTTTTTTTCATAAAATTAAACGAAATTGTGCAAAATTTGTCACTTTCATTGCATTAATTTATCCTTTTTTTAATCTATTTTCGTATTAACTCTGTATTGCCAATACGTCTAGCGCTTTTAAACCAGAATTTAGTGTTAATTTTTCCCGCCTTTGTTCTCAACATGGAAAAGAAATAAGTATAATCCGGAATAAGCTTTCGGTAAATAAATTGACGTGCATACATGAAATAAATTGTAAGATTTTGTACTGTAGGGTGGAGATCTAAATTTTTACAACAACTACTGTAATTAAGTGTTAAGTGAATTATTTTTTTTCAATCAACTATTTTTTTTCATTAACTAATTCTATTATCTATTAAAACTTAAATGACAAACAAAATTTAATATTATTTATCATCAACTGGGTGTGTAACGATGGGACTGACATATAGGTCTATAAAGGCCCCTTAAAATATTAGAATAAAAAAAAATGTCATCAACTTTCGACCCGCCCTAGCTTCGTACGGATGAAATTTATTAATAAAGAAAATAAAAAAATGCTCCTTAGCGAGAAAATAGATATATTTTTATATCGTTTATTTATTTATTAGTCTATGAATAAGTTTGCGAATTATGAATAATATTCAAAAAAATAATTAGAAATAAAAAAAGATCAAACTTTTGTCCACGGCTTATGGTTAAAATTTTGGTAATTTTAAGTATTAAAATGTTCTTGTTATTATTTTATTAACAGCCAGTTATTTGACCACCCGTTTTGGAGCAAAAGATTTTTCTGTTTGCACGTAATTTGGAATTGGTGTGACTTCTAAAGTATTCTTTCAAACGATATAGTGTAAACAATACAGTTTTAATCTATATTAAATAAGCAAGGTAAACTAAGATTTTTATCTGAATCAGAATGAATAATAAATTGTAGAGAGTGGCGACGCAAATAATAACGCAAACCTATAGTTTTTTATTAATCTGTAACTGATAAAAATAGTTATTATGAGACTTTTCTGGAAGTAGACGATGCAGCGTGATCTCTTATTAGTTTTTAAACGACTCTAATTAAGGAATGAATGGTTATTATATTATTTTTTTATTTTACCTCAGAGCTTCGTCGTTTATGAATTGATTTGAAAAAATATTTTTTGGTAGGATATTAATCGTTTGGTGTAATTTAAATTTAAGCTTAGCTTAACACTTTTGTTTTGATTTTATTTTTGAATAACTAAAAATGTAAATAAGGCCATCTGGACAAGTTGAAAATTGAACATATTCATATTACTTTCGTATATTTCGGTTTTTAGGGTGAGAGTGTCAGTAATTTACAGTTACAAGGGATATACCTACCATTAAAGATCTCATGTTTAGATAGGCATTTAAAGAGAGGCTTAGAATTCTTACAGTAGTCAAAGAGATACATTTCTTACCATTAAATGACTACAGTGCTATAACAATGGATATAATTGTTCTGGTATATTTAGACAAAAACCTGTATTCTTATATGGAGAAGATTTTAATTCTAACTATTATGGCCTGACTAACCGCTAGATGGCGCTGCAGAGCATTAATTTCTGTACCGTTGAACTAAACGCCATTACAATTGGTATTAATATTAATATACGCGCAGTACTGCCTTTGCTGGTATTTGCTAGTATCAAAATACACTGCTGTACTGATATATTATAGTCAAATGAAATATAGCCAAAAATATAGATATATTTTTAATCTATATTTGTCTTATCTATTTTGTCAATTCATTAACGATTTATGCGGACCATTATAGAAATCGTAATTATAATGCAAAGTTACGTCAATATATATTCTTTATTTGTATTAATATATATGTAAAGCTATTCTATATATTTTACTCTATATATAAACAGACAAGAATAATCGAATGGTTACCCATGGTCACCCAAATCGAGACACTTGTTATGTGTTTGGGGGTTCCATTAATTTAATAATAGCCCTGGAAATTAATAATGATTGTTATACTTTATATAAAAAAACAAAGATCTTTGAATTTAGGGAGAAATCACGCCGGCGAAGTCGTGACGTGTAGTGTCAGTATAAGTAGTAATCAGTAAAACTCGCGAAGCGAAAATACGTTGTATTTTATAGTCGAAATCGAAGTAACGCAACCGATCAACGACAGCGGTTACAAAATATATACAGTACACTAATATTGCTCGATAAAAGATCGGCTTCTGAACACTATATATCTGTTAAGAAGATTTGTTCTTTAACTCACCGTGCTGTTTCATGGCTGTGAATATACTCTTTTTTAATAGAGTGGATATACTTTCAGTGGCTTCACAATATATATTATGTATATTTACAATAATATAGATTTTTTTTGGAAGAAACGGTGACAATCATTGTATAAATACGAGAAGGAAACGTAAACTAATAACACCTAGTTTCCGACTTCGCAAAGTTAATACATCCTTCCTGGAGCACGGTATTCGTTTCTATGATAAGATTCAACAATTATTTTTATTTTGGCCTATTAAAAAATTTAAAGCTCATACCAAAAAAAAAATTGATAAATAAGGCTTACTACTCAATAAAAGATACAATAAAAATAAAAATATATAATGAATTGAGTTTTTATTGATTTCATTTTTCCTGACGTGCTCTGTAATTAAAGTGGTGGAATAGAGTCACTACTGAGTTTCATGCCGGTTTTTCTCGGTAGAATCTACTTTCCGAACCTACCACAGCTTTACATTAAATTCAACACCAGATTTTATGAGCCTACTTGAATAAAGAATATATTTAAAACATTTCATCCAAAACATATACAATAATTAATAATTGCATTTCAGTGGCAGTTTCATATGGCATGTAGTTTCAGTAAAGTAGAATAGACACAAATTATTTCAACCTGTAAAGGACATTAATTACTACGTAGGTGCTGAGCACATCTAATCAAGAATCTGAGCGCCTCAACTATAGGTGTGGTGTCGGTAACCAATTCGCCAGTAAGGCCTGTCGTCAAGCAGGCGGCAGGTCATAATTGTCTAACAAATGAAAGTCTGCCTAATCGAAAGATGATGATTATTGATGTGAAACATTGCGCGGCCCATGGCGGTAATGTATCTCTAAATTTTTACTTAAAAATGTACACAAAACAGATTTTATGTACTTAACAATATGTTCTGTACTTTTATGTAACCGATTTAACGGTATAGTATCTGTGACATATATTTTGTTTTATTTTATAAATAATTGTATAAAATTCTTGTAATGTGAGCAATGGGAACTTTTGTGACGATATAGAATTTGAGCTAAAAAGGTATAATGAAAAAAATGTAAGAACAACTCAGTAATTCATTTTCATTTGCTGGCCCGTGGGTGGGTGACACCCACTCATCGTTTATTCTTGAAAAATCAACAATAATTTGTATTGCAAAGTCTCAGTTTCAAGGGTGAATGAACCAGTATTACTACATAAGGGATGATCCAGTGGCAAGCGGTGCATTGACGATGTAAGAAGCGGTTTGTATTTCTCACAATGTAAAGGGGTTTACTTACTATCCCGCGATTCATTTGTTCGCCTATTTACCAACTAAGTTAGAAAAAGTGAAATTCAGTGATGCTTTAGATTTTTTTTTTTTTTTTTTTTTATGTCATAAGGTGGCAAACGAGCAGGAGGCTCACCTGATGGAAAGTGACTACCACCGCCCATGGACATCTGCAACACCGGGGGGCTTGCAGGTGCGTTGCCGGCCTTTCAGGAAAGAGTACGCTCTTTTCTTGAAGGTTCCCAAGTCGTATCGGTTCGGAAAAATCGCCGGCGAAAGCTGGTTCCACAGAGTGGTTGTGCGAGGCAGAAAATGTCTTAATATTAACTACATAACTAATAATAAAACCACTTACATAATCTTTAGTTAATTTTTCACATACTTGTGTACTGAGGTACATTCCACGCAGGGAACTTGTCTCCCTTGGGAGTGGTGCCGTAGCCGGATTCAAACAAAAGGACACCATTCGACAAATTTATCGAATTCGACACATTAAAATCTAAAAGTTTATGATGTTAACAACTAACAAATTGTTATGTTTAAGGTAAAAATTACCACTCCAAAGGTAAGTAAGTAAAGGTAATATCTGCCTTTTTTAAAAGCCTTACACGTCTTAGAGTCCGTTGCTACATATAGCTTGATAATGCATCATTATTTATTCATAGTTCTGTTTGAGATAGGTCGGACTTAGTCTATATATCTTTCATAGCGATATACACATAATCACATACATTACAATGTACATAAAATAACTAATATTAATAGGTGAATATAATTACTACTCATAGCTACTATCTGATGGTATAATAATCCGTCTTCAAAGGAGTGAGATATAAAAATACTCCCATATTTTCTTGTAGAAATTTTTTCTTTTTTTTTTTAAAAAATAAGAGGATAGTAGCAATGCCCCTAATTAATTAAGGAATTACTAATATTCCTATTTAACCCTTTTTTAACCTTATTATTTGTGTTAGGAGTGGGGATGTCAATAGCCCAAGGGGTCAGGATAGATTCAGCGAATTTTTACATCGCTAAGTAAACCAATGCGACATTGACGCTTCAAAAATCGTGTTATGAATATAACGAATATTAGCAAAATAAAATATGCTTCAAGTTTTGTAATATTTGATAATCTTTCAAAAGCTAAATCCCATTTAAACACCTAAACCTAATTTTATAGATAGGAACAAACTTAACAAAAGGCTCAAATTTCAAATTGTACTCGTTAAGACTTTGTTTTGAATAAATACTTTATTAATTTTATACAAGTGGAGAAGAACCGTTATTGTTGTAATCATTCATCGCGTATAAAGGCTTTGAATAAGATCTTCTAATTAGGTAATGTCGAAAATCTTATCTAAATCTTTTTATAAAAAAATCCTTATTCTATTATATTCCCAAAAATTAATTCTTACAAATCTGATTCTGAAAGAAAGACGTCTGTCATTGGAGCCATTACTATTTTCAATCTTTTACTAATGTCTCTGAACCGAAATGGCCTACTGAATTAACGTGGACCTTACTAAAGGGTCTCGGGTACAAATTTGGCCCCGCTCGACTTAATTTTCACGGAAGGAAATATGCTTGTATTGGATGACATAAAAAATATAAAATAAATTGTAAAATTCGGGTAGAGTATAGGAATTTCCATAAGATAAAAAAAAACGTTAATTTTGTAAAAACTAAGCCGTGGTCTGTTTCATTTAAAGCTGGATTTTTGTCGAGATATAATAATAACACCTTTTTCTTATTTAGCGTAATGGAGAAGGCCGTTTCAGCAATCACAGTTATCTTTAGCAATCAACCCTGCCGAGACCTTAACCCTCTACTTAATTACCTGTAAATTAATAGTTAGTCTTCGTTGTCTAGACCTAAGTATTTTTATAGAAGGCCGACAAACTCCTCGTCTTGGAGTTATAAGTAAAGCAAGGCTGATACTAGGCAATATTAGTTACATGACTGTTTAATAATTACCATTTATTTTTTATTATTGGTTGGTCATGATTTTTTAAGCATTATCATGATAACATTTGAAGTTAGTTTTCTGATTTTAGTAATTTTTTTGCTTAATAATTAATTAGTTATCGCGGTATATTTTTTATCTGTTGTTCTGTTAATGCAGGCTGTAAAAAGAACAATCATTGCTTTTATAATAATGAATTATTGAATACAAAAACAAAGAAAAAGTTACTTTATAATTGGATTTTAAAATATCATATAAGTATTATAGTTCATAATAAATTATTATTAAACTTTACGCTTCAATATTTTTTGTTGCATAAAATATTGGTTTTATTTCTCAGATCATTATATGCGATTTACACCATTCATAATATTTTATTCAATCAAAAGTTGTTTTTATAAAACTAGAGCGCTGATGAATTATAGAAATTGCGCATTGGATTACATATAAAAACTATAAAACTCTAACCCTGTAATAAACAATTATGTTTATACAATATATTACGCCATATTCATGACTGAAAGCAGTTTTATTTTTTAAATAAATATATATGTGAAAAGTTTAAAGGCTTATCGTCTTTACCTATAATGTTGTTATATAATTAGTCAGACAATGTTGTGTCTTCTTTCAAATGTCAAATCAAAGGTAATAGAAAGTGATATATCAGGTATTCTGTCTTAATCTTCATGAAAACGTAAATAATAACTAACGTACCTATATTGGCCCGATGCTGGGCTAAGGTCTCTTTACCTATTGAGAATAATTGGACTTATTAACTTTATATATATATGTATTATTAATTGTAAAATATATATATATATATATTTTACATATATATATATATATCAACTTCTAGGGCTCTAGGGCTGCTCTGTGATTTGATTGCTAAACATCAATACTGCGTGCGTTTTATTGAAATAATGAACATTGTTAAACAATTAATGATACAATCTACATGTACTTTGTGTCATGTGTGTGTTGATAGCAGTGAAATCCAGCCAGCTAGTGTTATTACAGGCATAAGATACATATCGTCATAGATCCATGGTTAGTAGCGCACTACATATATACGAAGTGTTTTTATTGTTGCAACACAATACACATCACACTTAAATACTACACTGTCTATGAAAAAATCTGACCAGAAAAATACAAGTTGTGAGCTAATAACACTTTAGGAAGACATAGAAGTGTTATCGAAAACCAAACCTACCATGTTCATAATACACCAAAGTATAGAGATGACAAAACCGCAACCGATAACCGGTTAATCTATATCCAAACTCATATTATAAATGCGAAACTAACTCTGTCTATTCGTCTTTATGACTGTTGCCATTTTACGGCCAAACCCCTGAATCGAATTTGATGAAATTTGGTTTGAAGCAAGCTTGAACCTCAAGGAGAAACATAGCCTATTTTTTTATACCTAAAATCTGATGATAAATCCCTCAAGCGCGAGCACTGCTGCGAGCGACAACTACTTCAGTATGATTTTATCGATTTTTGAAAAGATTTATCCGAGGATTCTATAAACATTCGCAAAAAGAGGTTTTAACAGATTTGTACGTATGTGCACTAATATATTAATTGTATGTAAATTAGCATGGCAAGAGCTTGAACATATATTAATTTAATTTGACTGCCCTGTTTTTTTAATGGCTAGAAGGAAGACTTCGAGGTCCACACCCTAGAGTCGACTAAAAATAAATATTTAATATCGTAAAGAATTTGACAGTGATTACATCCCGTGCCTCGGCAAGCACGTAAGGGTCATGCGACTGAAATCTCTCCGGTCTTGTCATTACAAAAAGTGAGAATAGTCCAGATTTGTTTGCACACACACCTGTGCGCTATATATGTCTTGACATTTGCTTTATCTTCATTGAAGGAAGATGACACAGACAAATATTTACACATTATTTTCTATGTTCCATTGGAGAATGAGTGCTAGTTCATCATAATATTCTCATTACAGGCAAAAATATACACGTTAACTATTTAACGTGTATATTTTTATTTCTTTTTTTTTTTAATTAATTAATTTTCACAGACTCCAGCTTCCATGCGTCTTTGAGTCAACTCTCTTATCATTCGTATTGAAATAAAAGGCTTCGTAATAATAATGTTATAAATTAAATAATGTTTGACTTTCTGCCATGCTGCTATATTAAAATATATAATATTTATTTATTTATTTATTTCGAATTGAGAAGTATTCTAACACAAAATGTTTTCGGTTTTCAGTCATAAAATCGTCACGGCACCTACCAGGCCCAAACTACAAGTCCAGGGACCCTCCCAAATACACACAAAAAAATCATCGTAATCGGTCCATCGGTTTAGGAGGAGTTCAGTTATATACATACATAGATTAGAGCTTTATTTACCATTTATACACAGTAGTCAATAAATTGCTGACGGCATCTTATATTTTTGCAAAGTTCCGGTCCTTAATGTAATATTTATGTTTGAAACAAACCTACAATAATTAATGATAAAGATATTAATGCTAGTTTATTTTTCATTAAACATTGAATATTACTTCCATGCTATCCAATAAATATTTTTTAAACAATTGATGCTAAACAGATAAAAAATGAAACGGCACAATTTTTTTTTAACAAAATGTGTATAACTTTTTTAAAAATCATATTAAAATTCTAAATTTATAATAAAACACTCATTTTTTTTAAATTGTCTGTCTTTTAATCTATGACAATGAAAATACCCTCAGCTGCCACGTATTTAAGTAAAAAGACAATATAATATATTATTGTCCTCACAATAGTAGTATCGGTATACGTTTTCTTATTTTATCTGTGGGTTTTTTTCGATATCTTTTCTACCTCTTGATAATGTGATGATTATGATGATAATTAAAATGTTGTGACATTCGTGCTGTAAAATATTTATTTGTTTATCTTGATAACAATGAATAAATACTACGTTGTAATTAAAAAAAAAACCAATAATTATAATTTTTACAAACAAGGAGGATTTATTAATATTGACAATTATAACTTTATGTTTGTTTTTTATCTGTTTTGCATGTCAAGTACTATTCTTGGCGTATTACCATTGATATTATATACTTTTGGCGATACTAGTCAATATCATTGAAATGAATAAGCGGTCACCCCTACACATACAGCTACGCTAGAAGCCCTACGTATTGTTGGAATACTATTGTTAAAAGCGTGTAATTTTTCGAATTTTAAATGAATACGGACAGTAAATGCCATAATAATTATTAAACATATTCATCATAATTTTTTTTTGTATATCTGCGAATTTTCTATGCAATATTTGTTATGTAAAATAATAATTAATTGATTAAATAAATCAAATGAATTCCATCCATATAGCAAATATTAGTTAAATATTCAACTCTTTTATCGTCAAATTAAAATCAAAAAGTCTTTTTAATTTACACTTGTAATGTTAATATTTTAAAATATATGTATTCATAGATTGTTATTTTTATTTAAGTATTAGCAGCCTGTAAATTTTCCCACTGCTCGGCTAAAGGCCTCCTCTCCCTTTGAGGAGAAGGATTGGAGCATATTCCACCACGCTGCTCCAATGCGTGTTGGTGGAATACACACTGGCAGAATTTCGTTGAAATTAGACACATGCAGGTTTCCTCACGATGTTTTCCTTCACCGCCGAGCACGAGATGAATTATAAACAAAATTAAGCACATGAAAATTCAGTGTTGCCTGCCTGGGTTTGAACCCGAAATCATCGGTTAAGATGCACGCGTTCTAAACACTGGGCCATCTCGGCTCTTTTTATTTAAAATATTAAGTAATTTAAAATCTCACAATTTTAATTTTAACAAAAACGTGTAACGTTTTTTTCGTTTACTCAAAATGCGGTCTGTGTCTATGTGATTACTAAATGTTTACAAAATATCGATGTATATAATTTCTTTCGTAAGTAAATCGTATCGTTTCATGTTTCGTTTTAAATAATAGTTAATAGCATTGTTTTATTTAATATATAGGTATATGTATATTTAATTCCAATGATCCTTTCCCCTTTTTTCTATCTAATGCCCAGCGAAGCGGGAGGGTAACAGCTAGTATATTATAGGTATACTTTTTTATGATTTTATTTTGTAATAATATGTGATATTCTGTAGGTTGATTTTTTGAATAATACTTTGTATAATTTATTTATACGATACAATCGAATTAAAGTTACCGAAATGCATTTCAAATGAAAGAGACATATTTGTAGTAAAACATATAATTTAAGGAATTTCTAATAAGTTAAAGATAATTATGCAAAATATTGTCAAAGTGACTTTCACTGAAACATCTAGAACTTGATGTGAGCTTTCTACGACCCCTCCAGGCGCTAAATAGTTAGTTGTAACTTGAAGTACTAAGTAACTCGCATTCTTGCTTGAGATTTAAAATCAGTCAAGTAAAATATAAAATAAAAGATATATATTTATATTTAAGATATATTAATAATGTTTTGGTAGTATATTGTATTGTAGAAATTGTTATATTATATGTACGTTTTGTTTTGCTTCTGGTTCAATCTACACACTTATTTATTTCTCGAATCTTCTATATAGTATTATTTTTGATTAAAAAGTAGAGTGAATCAATGTAAATGTTAAGCCAAGATGGCAAATCTATATGATGAAAAACGAAAAATGAAAGTGAAAATCTTATGTAGCTGACGTAATTGTTGTGTAAGAAAGTTTAGAGTTCTTGTTGTGATTGTGTTTTGTTGTAGTCTATGTATTGGTGTTTCTCGTAGTTTAACGCTAAATAATCCTATAAAACGATGGCTAAAAAAGCGGTAATGTATTTTTTTTAATGCTATAGATCAATCGGACAGAAGTCTCAACTGATGGAAAGTGACTACCACCGCCGATTGACATCTGTAATATCCGGAAACTCGCAGCTGCATTGCCGGCCTTTAAGAAACGTGTAGGCTCTTTTCTTGAAGGTTCCCAAGTCGTATCGGTTCCTCGGAACATTCCCCGTGAACAATGCGCTAGAAGATGCAGAGTGATCTAAAGTCTCTCATATACATTTATTTAGCTTAAATAATATAACAAAATCTATAAACAAAGGAACCATTAATCTGACGGACTATTAACGTATAATAGACACGAGAGGAGGGAGGAGATATGTGGAGTACACCTTCGTTTCATGAGTCATGAAAATTCACTAAAGACGCTCCATCTCTTCATTCTAAAATTTAACCCACTTGTCTCATTCAAAAGTGCCATTTTTATCGTTACTTGGACTATAGAGACAAAAAATATGACGTATATTTTAACTTTCCACAAGCGAAGCCGCGGCGGACAGTGGTAGTTATGTATAAAGCCTTCATAATGCAGCTGTCAGTGAGACCCCGATAGCTTTATGACAAAATATTGTGTGGTTGAAGCATTTGTAGGTTTATTTTATCAGAAATGATTTAATGTATATTTTTTTTCGTGACAGATTTATTTTTTGTTACATGGAAAAGTCGTTATAAAGTATATATACTTTATTAATTTTAATTGGTTTTGTGCAAGTCTGTTTAAGTATGTATCACCAACTCATCACATATTCTACATCTAAGCAGTAATACCGACTATTGTTACATTCGGTTGGAAATGGTGAGTGAGCCAGTGTATCTATAGACACATTAGCGATGTCAGGGCAGTGGACACTTACCATGAGGTGGGTCATTTGCCAGCCTGCCTACCTATTTTAAATAAAAAAGGTAACTGTCTCGTTGTTCTTGGAGATAGCTTAAGGTTGAAGATCCCAAAGACTTTGCAAGTCCGCTTCCCGAATCTGGCTGACAACGAGGTAAACTGTTAGAGGTTTTCTGTCAAGAAATTTTCAGTTTACTGAAACTTACACACGTATTCTACAAATTTATCGTAGTAAAATAAAATATCTGTTGCACACCACTGAGTTTCATGTGCTTAATTTGTGTTTATAATTCGTTTAGTGCTCAGCGGTGAATAAAAACATCGCGAGGAAACGTGTGTCGGATGAAATTCAGTGAAAACCCGCCGTGGAGCAATACGCAATAAAATCAGCGTCAGAATTCCTTAAGAGGAAGCGCCCAGCGCTGGATATTCCTAAGTAGTTGAAGATGGTTTAAAGATCATAAATGTTGGGTAGGCTTTGTATTTGAAAAATTATATAAGAATGTTCTCTAATTATTGGAGATAAGTAACTATTGTTGTTTAAATTTACGTTCGTATCTATGATAATATAATATATTACGATGATGTTAAGTTACATAAAAATACATTTTGTAATTACAAATGGATGTTTGGATGAAAAATTTTGTTTAATTGAAATTCATGACTGTGTGACAGTTCATAAAATATATCGACGCATCTATACTAATATTATACCGAAAGTTACTCTGTTTGTTACCTCTTCACGCTTAAACCGGTAAACGGATTTAATTAAAATATGGAATGGAGATAGTTCTAGTCCCAAGGAAGAAACAACCATTTTTTCTTTATTCATCAGTTTGTGTGCGTACAAGTAAAGGATTAAAAATTTCGCAAGTGTAAAGCCGCAGGTTCAGCTAGATTGTTATATTTTAATGCAAGGTAGGCATATATTATATAATATAGTCGTTTTTATATAGACTATGTATAAATACTACATTCCATGTAATATTTTATGTAGTCTAAGAATTCGCTTCTTATCATTCACGGAGTTGGATAATTTTTAATCGTCATTTTCAGTTTCAAGCTCAGAGTTGAGTGTTACGCGAGGACGTATTTTGACCCTTCGAAATGTTTCTACTCCCATATTATAATAAATACTTTTTTATATTTCTAATTAACAAATAAAGTTGCATTATATATACGAACAAGCTACTATGCAATTTTTTAGTTCATATTTACAATTCATCTTGCGCTTTGCAACTAATAAAATACGACGTAATACGTGGCTTCGAAATGCAAACTTCAGCACAGCAATGTCTCTGATTAAGAACGGTAACCTTCACTTCAAAAAGGAAGAAGTTCTTAGGCCCAGCACTTGTACATTTACCGTTATTGTTCTATGTTATTCATGTATAATGTTTATACGAATTCAGATTAAAACAATTTCGACTGTATCCTAGGAAAAAGGTGGCGAAGAAGAGATCATCCTTATGTATACAATATTCACAGACACTGTTAAAAGCCACATGTGTATTTACCGAACTGCATTAGTGCAGCGTGGTAGAATATGCCTTAAAACCTTCTTCTCAAGAGGTAGAAGGGCTTTGGCAGTTGGATATTAACAGCCTATAAGATATGTTTACATTTAAATTTTGGCGTAAAATTATCGTTTGGTACATAAAATCCGTAATTGTCTCATATTTATTTTATCGCGTGAAATTACGATGTAAAATTAAGGAGTATTTTATGTTTTTTTGTTATTGATTCGTTACCCTAACAGTGCAATTACAATGACAAGTATTTGAACCGTCTCTCCGACAGTACTGGGGGGGGGCGTATCATCTCCAGTTTTTATAGAAGTTATAATCAAACTTAACATGACATTACAAAAATTGAATAAGTTAAACATCGCGCATTCATTTTCAGTCCCATTAGAAAAATGCATGGCGTGGAATTTAGTTTCATATCAGAACTTGTACTAAGTCCACTATTATTAGAAAATAATTTGGGTATGTTTTGGAACCTTTAGCATGTTCATTCTTGAATATTGAATACTTCCCCAGATTGGTTGTGTCTATGGGCGGTAGTGGCCACTTACTAAATGATAAACTTAAAATGTTTACTTACATAATCTATCCGTTCGAAATTATAAATAAAAAACTGGCAGGCAGAGTTTGTAGAAATTGAAAGTCTTATGTTTTAGAAATTTACAGATTCACAGTTTTTAATAGCTAGAAAATTTCATCTATCCCTCCACCGTTAAGTGGAATTATGTGGGACTGGGTCACTGAGTGTCAGACTACCAGCTAAAGATCAGCGGTACCATCGTCATTGTGGAACGCCGCGAGACCGCTTGCACATACTAGCGTGCCGCCTCGACGATTGGCCTTCCTCTTTAGGCCTTCGCCTTGAGGGATCAGGGTCAGGACCTTATATTCTATATTTTTATTTCAAAGGCTCAGTTTAAGATATAATTAGGGAGAACTGCTTGACTTTGGTTTTTGTTCTTCGTATCTTTAGTATTTCTCAGTTAGCCGACTTTGGGCGTTTTAATGTAGATTGCTTTGTGTGTGTGATTTTAATCAATACATCACACTTTAATCTCTATGGCGGTATCATTTAAAACAAGAGCAAAACAACTCACCACTAACGATGGAAAACTATATTTCTCTAGAAATCTCTTCGCTGTCTCGTTCGTATAGCGAGTTTAGAGCTGCGTAGGTACCGATATTTAAGATAAAAACCATACCACTATGTTAACCACCCTAATATTACCAGATAAGTTAAAAGATATAATTCAACTTTTAATATAATTAATTGAATATTGTAAATATTTAAATTGTATTTATAAGGTTTCAGAGCGTCATGTAATGTCAAATTATAAAGTCGTTTTCTTTACATGTATACTATTTATTAAATATTTTATATACATCCTGTTTAATTCAAAGAAAACTTTATGTATGTCGTTAAAAATATCATCAATTGAGGCAAATGATTGCCAGTTAAACAAAGAATAATTAAAATATATTGAGATTTTTGTCCTAATTCCATTATTATCAAAAGCATGTATATGTCACCCATTCTGTTTTAGAAAATTACTTTCTTAGTTTAAGTATAATTGGTAAACACCACTAAACCTTGACCCACTCTAAATATATAGCAAAAAAAGGTCAAACGCATTACATATTATTTCCTTTCTAAGTTCGTTAAAATATTACATGTACCGTATTTTTTTTTATTTAGATTTACTCATTGTAATCTATGCCTGGGTTTGTTTTAATTAACACATAATCAATATCTACCACAGGTTTCTTTTTATTTAATTTTCGTTAATAAATAATTTCAAAATAGTAGACAATGCAGACAAAGAAGTCATTTCTTATGTATTATTGTCAAAGTAATATTGGTATACAAAGTGCCTACATAAGAATACACAGTGCTAATTGAAAATTAAAATTAGACGCTCAACACTAAACAACATAAAAAGACAATTTAATAACGCAAAATATAATTCGATAGCATAATTTAAAATTCCAAACTAGTCTATGAGTAAAACAAACATGGCGCACGTTCGGAAACCGCTCTACAATAATGAGCACGACGCGATCGTCCTAGTTCCTACATCGGGAAGTAGAGCTCCCGAACGTTTGCGATGTTTTGGCGGGAATCCTAGGTCTTAGTCACCACTGACAGCCATTACGCAACGCGGCGCCACTTTGCGTTTTATGGCGCCAAGTATTAAAACTATTCTTTCCGTGAAAATACTTTCCAAAGTTTTGCTTTTAATAAACTCGCTTGTCAAACTATCGTTATTTTAAGGGAAAGGTGCTATAATTAATGAAAGGTATATTAAAATTATTTTACAGTGGTAAGTATATAGTAACAAAATATAATATGTGTTTGGTTTTCGTACATAACATAAATTGTACTATTTAATTATATTTAAAATCGTAATTTCGGTCTTAGTTCAGCATGTAATGGTTCAAAAGTTTCAATTTACTGCGACGGCTATTGGCAAATTATAAAACGCTGTTTTATATTTAAAGTGTTTGTATTCAGTATTTATATAACTCGAAATCATTAGTAGAGTCGCATCATTTCACTCCTCTTTTCAATGTCCACAATGACATCCTACAGCGTCTAAATGAAATCACAGTTTTAATAGAAATTATAAAATGTGACGTAAATATAAATACGTTGTTGGTTTTCGAAAAATTAAAGGAAACGCGACATCTATGAGCGATGCCGCAAACTTCAGCGAACAGAAATGCGTTTACAATCTTTATTATCGGCAGCAGTAATGGTACTACAAATTTAGTTCTTGCCCTACAAAAAGCGTTTCTCCTTTCATAATAATAAGAATACGTCGAGCGAGTCGGTCGGTTGGCGCGCTCGCTCGTTCGATACATACGGACGCGGCGCGAGACGCCTGTGTGCGTGGGTGGCGGCGTGTGCGTGGGCCGTCGCCCCCGCACGCCTCCCGGCCTCCGCAGCCGCGTCCACCGAACGTAGCTTTCTGTTCGCTTATATAACGACATACATATATATATGCGCGGTAAATAATATACACTGTGAATAGCAAGCTATGTGCTGCCACCTAGCGGCTCGCTCGAATCAGCGCGCCACAGACTACGTAAAGCCATGTTTTCGGTTTCTTCTATACTGCATGACTCTCAAGGACCTTTAGTTTTACTACTTTTGTTTATTTTTGCGCGGAACTGGGAAACTTTATTTTTCCTTATGCACAAGTATAAATAATATCTTTTTACGATTTCTGTATTCATACTGTGTCTTTCTGATAACAGGTTTAATAAATATAATTCGTCGATGTATAAGTATTGAATTCGACATACACAATATTATATATTGCGAGGTGTAAAGTTGTAATGTCGAAAATATGATTATGTAGAGAATGTAGACCAATTCTGTAGCAGTTACTTAAACATTTATAGGTACTAAATTTATATTGAAATTAATTTATGCTAAATAATAATAGCAACAAAAAGTTCATTGCTTAGAAATCTAGGGTACGATCATATATTTTTTTTCGAAATTTTAATTTTAATGTCATTAATAATTTATAATTAAATATCAAATAGTTACTCTGTGTCTCAAACTCGCGACTGCCAGGCGGTTGCCTTCGCAGGGAATATTCTTTCGGCATTACGGCTCGACTTGGCTCGCTTCTCTTGGCTCGACTGGCTCGAGTTCTCGAGCTAACTAGGGCCCGGGCTCGAGCCCGCAGCAACGGGAAAATTTCACAAGCAGCCATCCATGACGCAGCCGACTTACCCGCGCGGCGCCCAGTCCAACATGTCTTTAAAATGGCGCGCTAGCCTTTCGTTTTTGAACGTAACGAAATAAGGCAGCCATATTAAAAGTCTTCTATTATTTTTTCAGAACTAGTATATTCGTTTCTCAGACTATACTTTTTGTGCCGATCGTTCATTTGTCTATAGTTAGATTTTATTTATTGCTTCGAATATTGAACTGAGTAAAATTCTATGTAGATTAATTAATTAATTAATAGATTTCGATAACATTAAATTTGAAAATGTATCCGTTTTTACGTGTAACAACGTTATAAGCGCAATATACAAAATAATGATGAATTTTAGTTAATTTTTTTGAGTAATTTAGAGTTAGTTAGTATTAATAGACAATTTGATTATATATGTACAATTTCTCACCATTTAGGTATCTTATAAATTATTAATTTAATATTTCGGAGACGTAAAAAATAATTAAATACGTAATAAAACTTGTAAAGGTTATAACTAGTTATTATTGTTATTGGTAAATTTCGAACATCATACACTCGATACATTGTTCTTAATTACTCAGTAATATCTACAATAGATTATAGACGAGGACAAGGCAAAGGACAATGTATAGGCACTGTCATAATGGTCGTAGAAGTTAAGGGTATCCGCCATATGTTCCTGGGAACATCCCCGCGAGTGACGGATTTAACATATGTTCCAGCCCTAAGAAATAAGAACACTTCAGACATGGCATTCAGTAAACTCAATACATATACAGATAAAATATTTACCATTTTCCTCGAAAAATTAAGATAACTTATAATATTTTAATATACCTACTTCGCACATTTAAAAACAGATTTAAAATTTAATTGTTGTTTACGATAAAGAAAAATACCTTGCGAATGTTACTTCCATTGTATTTCGTGTTCCGACGTCAAGTCGGTCCAGGCAATTGTGGTCATTATTCCGTATGGATAAAGACGATAATGCGTTCAATTTATTTTAGTATAGTTTTTAGTTTGGAGTCGCGCATCGCATGTCAATGACTCAACAGCGGTGAAGCTCGGTGCGCAATGGACAGGCAACAGAAAAACTCTGATTGTGTTATTGCTGGTATATTGTGCTGCATGAATTCTTGGTAGTATTAACCGACCTTAGAAAAAGGAAACTGACTTTTGGGAGTATATTTAATACACTTCCAAATTCTCTCAATTGTGTCCTCTTTCAAGAGAATCGACCAAGAATAATATTTTATATAACATATATTTATTTCATTTTGCTTATGATTTTATTTGTAAAAAGTTGATATACTGTTTTTTTGACAATTGTTGCATGTTAATTAGAGAAACAACGTTTTTTTTTTGGGCTCTACTTTATTCGAAATTCAAATAAAAATACGAATGAAAGAAATCGTTTGTATTTTCACAGTACACGGTCGAGTTATATTCGGACTCAAATATATATATTTTTAATATAAATGATTGGTTTTCGACCCGTCCATGATTATTCTTTTAATAAATTAATATTACTTATTGTAAAAACAATTAAATTTACGTGTCTTATTTATTTATAGATATATTATTATTATCTAGCGTTTTCGTAAAGTTAAATATTGCGAAATTAAGTTGTTAAAAATATTTTTTTGTGTTAAATCCAAGACGGAGTTGAGGTATGAATCTCCTGGAAGACATACAGCTACCATGAAAACTCGAGTTTCAATCGTATGAGACAGTTTCACGTTCAGAAACGGCTGTTCCTAGAAAACGTAGAGGGCGTTACTGCGCCAGCATCTCATGTTCTGTCAGTTGACTGTTTATGAGTTCGTTCTAAACGTTTTGCACGATACATTTGATGATTTTTGATTTTGTTTTATTTTGTTTCAAGTTTTTTAAAAAGGAGTTTGCAATTGTAAATATTATAAAAAAAAACTGAGCTTAGATAGCCCAGTGGTTAGGACACGTACGGGATACTTTACCGAATAACGGGTTGTAGGTTTAAACCCAAGCAAGCACTATTGAAATTTAATGTGCTTTATTTGTGTTCATATTTTATAGATCATATTTTGCTTGGCGGTGAAGGAAAACATCGTCATTAAACTTGCACGTTTCGGATGAATCTACCATATGTGTATCCACCATTCCTCATTGAAGTAACGTGGTGGAATACGCTTTGAACATATTCCTCAAAACGAAAGGTCTTTGACCAGCAGTAGGACATTAACAGGCATTAACTTTTACAAACAAAATATATTGTTTATAACATAAGTATTATATATAAAATTTTTGTAAAACGTGGAATATTTAAGAATTGTAGAGTTGATCGTTCATTGATCTCAAATACTTCGACAAAACATTGTATTATTTATTTGATATTGTAACAACTGGTAAATTTCGGAATGAATTAATTTTAATATGTATAAATAGTGTTAAGCCTGAGCAACCAGCATGTTGGGCTTAAAGTTAACCACTACTATGACCCCAAGACTCCTCGTGGCCTGGCTCTAACCATGGACTTGTTTCGCGATCGGTACCACGCTACGCAAGCCGATAACTACAATATTGTACTCTATTCACACGACTCACGGTGTCATTTACGTCGTTATCAAACCATACTGATAACAACGTGAACGCTTCGCATAGCAGAATCGAATAACGAACGAAAAACCTATACTTAAGCATTCCTATGCCAGAGCGTCCTAGTAGAGAGAATAAAATGACGCGATGTCTCGAGAAATAGCCACCTCAATTTGCTCAAATAGATTAATAACAATTAACACCGAATTGGCACAACAAGACGAGAATATTCTGCATGACAAGCTAAGGTCGCAGTCTTGTTGATGAAAAAGAGGCGTTATTTCAAAATACCTATTTCGGAATTTCAGGACCGAAATCAACTTCATAACAATTAACGATACGACCCCCGCCTCTAAATTCCTCGCCCCGAGCGTGCCCGCTATACGTGGCGATACGACGCCTTCGCATAGATAGAATAGAGAGCGGTTTCGGAACGCACCCGTACATGAAGCGCCTGTGTGAGAAACTCGCTTCTGTGTGCGCGTGCATGTGAACACTCACACAGGCACGATGCCGGTGAGCGCTGTTCACCGCACTCTGTGAGCGCAAACAACCATCTATAAGGCCACGCTATAGCTGACAGAGGGACGCGCCGCGCCACAAGCTGGCATTAATTTATATATTTTCTTTGTTTTAAAACTATAATGACAGGATAAAAGGATAACGTTTGAAGAAAATAAATAACATTTGTTTTGTTTTAGTATGAAAAATTTGAGTAGATTTATTAATGCAATAATAATACAAATATTGATAAATTTTATGTACGATAAATAAATATTACAATACAAAGAGAAAGTATATTGAACATAAACGTGACTAAATATTAATAGAAAAGGATTCTTATCCAGACAGTTTTGTTCTTATGAGAAACGTTTCATTTTATTTCATTTAGACTTGATTCACTTTGCTTAGGGACTGATCATTTAAAAATTAGTATAAAAACTATATATCTAAAGCAAGTATACTATTAAATAGTAATGAGTCTACATAATTTTGATGATATTTTCAATGTTATTGAAACATATGCAGTAGCTATTATTATACATAAATAATAGTTTAATAAAATCATTATTTATTATAAGGAATAGTTACTAATAGTTTATTATTGGTTTACAAGCATTGTAGGTTTTAGTGTAATTAATATATTAATAATTATAATTTTTTTCTGTTTTGCTGAATTCAGAATTACTTACTACATGGAAAAAGTTGTTAATTCGTGTAATAGATATTAAATATTTTAAAACAAAACACTTTGACTTTAGTATATATCATAAAGTTATTTTAATTAAATCTTTATATTAAATATGATTATTGTACATAACATAATAACGATTCCAAAATTCTTTGTGAGACCTTTTTTGATTTAGATTTTTAAGAAATAATCTTTTGTGATTTTTTTTTATAATTTTCTGTAAAGAGTTAAGTGAGTAGAAAAAATAATATAAACGAAAATTCGTCGTCATAATTGCCGATAAATGTTTTATAATCATTTTATTAATTGATATATTTTTTTATTAATTTACGTATCTGTTAATTTAAGTTGGATTTTTTTTTGAAATTTTCTAAAATCTTTATATTAAAGTTAATACAGTTAATCTTATTTAGACTAGGTGTATTTAATCGATTTTGACGTAATTTTAGTTCTTATGATTTTTCTATAAACTTATAGCACAAGAACAACCCAATATAGTTTCAAGGAAAGCTTACCCTACACTTTATATTTTGCCCATGAAACTATTTTATTAACTCATTCTATTACCTAAAAAAATCTAAAATAAACTTCCCATACAAACTAAATACTAAAACTGTGTATCGGCTTGAGGCGCGGCGCGGCCGGTATATTTCCGACATAATACCGCTGCGTCGAGCGATTACTACTATATATTCTATATACATTTAATAGCTATACAGGCGCGCATAGAACTGGCCGTACTTATGTGAGCGCTACGTAGCGAGTCAGAGCGTCGCTGTAGCGCTCTAAAGCAGAACTTCGTCTAATCGAATACTATTTTTAAGCGCTTTAGCGCTTCGCTCTCTGGGAGCCCGGCTTATTATTATCGTAGATTGGCGTCGGCGCAACTACACGGCGTTAGAAGGACGTTCCGTTTTAAATATCAGGTTTTATTATTATGAAAAGCGGCGCAGCGGAGTGCGGACGACGCGGCGGACGGCGGTCGGCGGACGGCGGACGGTTGCGTGCGATAACATTTGACATTCGTAATTAGCGGAGCGCGGTCGGTGTCGTGGCGCAGCGAGGCCGGCTTCGCGGACATTCCGCTGGAGTCCGCGGGGCCGGGGCCGGACAAAGAGGTCGCGTTGCGTCAGCGAGCGGGCCTCGCGGCGCGGCAGGCGGACGGACCGCTGCGGCACAGTTTGACAATCGCTCGATGCTCCGCCGTCGCTGCCGTCGCGACGCTGCCGTCACGCGCCCGCATTTCATATACATCGAAATAAAATTACTGATGTCAGCCTTGAATGCTTATGCGATTATTTTTTACTTCGAATATCTAATAAACTAATATTAGTATATTTACATTATATATATTATACTTTTTGTATAACTTGACAGGACTTACAATAAAAGAAGCGTTACATTTCTACATAGGTACCCACCGATGTTAATTATTATGTTTATATTTCATATGGACACACATATTGGTTTCATATTTTCGACTGAAGGTGCTCTATATTTTTAGGTAAAGAGTACTTTTACGCCTCTAGATATTAATATTGAAGTATTTTTGGATAAATTGCGAAGGATTTTTTATGACTTGTACTTATATTCGACAGTCATAGTATGATAAAAGAAACCTACATCGAATTTCACGTATTTAGCAAATTCTGCTTACAAAACCTAAAATAACATACTCTCATTATGAGTCCAAAATTTAGACAAATATAATGAGAAGCAAGCAAAAAGCTGCTCTATCCCCTTAACGCTACGGTCCATGCAAAAGGAACATTGAGTTTTATACGTCAGACAAAGTCAAAGAGCAGAGATAGAGATAAAAACAAGTGAGGAAAATATCGGCGCTGCGCGACGAGCGATACCGAGTAACGTGGAGTGTAAGGCCGCCGTAAAGGAACAATTGAGAAATACGATTACAGGAAAATAGACCGTGATACATTGCACCAAGGACGAGAGTAGCGTGCTCCTATTTCACAATTCGATACGAGTGCTCGATCGTTGACATAAGTCGCGAAATCATAATGAGCTCGGAAAAGAGAGTCATTAGAAGTGTCATCAGAAATGTTTAGTACGAATATTATTAAACTTAGTAGAGACTTTTAAACAGAACTATATTTGATACCTTTTTTCCTACATTGTAAATTGGTCGTATAGAACGAGGAACGTTTTAAATTTAGATCGTTTTCGAGCTACAAACATAAGATTAAATTAAAGTAGAACGAAATACGAACGATACTTTGTGGCTTAAAACTTGTAATTCGGTTAAGCCACGTATGCCACTTGCAGAGTACACTAATCTGCGACAATGAGAATAAGATGAGTACACACCGTCCTCTACGGATCACCTGCGAGGAACGGACAAGGTGTATTCAACTCATTACGAACATAATCCTTTACCTATTATATATATATCTGAAATTTTCCATTTCGGAAAATCGTTAAAACCTATAAATAGTACATTTTATATTAACCTGCATTTTTAACAAAGGAGTGTATTGTTCCTTTGTTTCAATTTTCCAGTGATCGTTGGGAATAATAAGTTGCCCGCGACTCCATTCGCCGGAAAAAAAAGGTTTTTAATATTGCTCATCCCATGTCGAACTCGTTACTATCAGTTAATTTGTATTGGACAAGGAATTCGCCCCGGTTCTGTTTAATGAGAATAATCATATTATTTAGCGAGTAGTCATCTCTCAGATGCAGTTGGATGTTAATACAAAGAGATCTCTCGACTGTACTCAGCCAAGTTACCCCTAGCTTTAATACATCGTACGGTCAACCCATAATCTCTTAAGCGTTCTTATACATATCATTTATTTTTTACATATAACCAATTATCAAGTACGACAAATGATTGTAATTTTATTTATGTAATTATTATTAAACAATCAAGTTTAGTTAGCCGGCTTAGTTGGAGTCGAGTAGAGTAGTAGTAGAGTAGAGATGCATGTAGAGTCATTTATTGGAAAAAAACATCAATATATCGTTGCTTCTATCTATACAATTCTTGATTAAGATACCGAATATATATTTTAAATCTTTTTGCTTTTTTAATAACCTGAAGCGCTGATTTCACATTGAGGCAAATATTTGTATATATATAAACAACTCATGTGATATATATTATTACATCTGAACATTGTTAGCAACTAGTTATTTCGCGCGGTTTCATCCGCGTTAAATGGTACTGCTCAGTCCAGTGGGATAAGCGTGATGTAATAAAATGTATAGCCTTTCTTAATAAACAGGCTATTTTACGCAATATGCAATTTTTTTTTTAATAATACTGGTACATCCTAATATCAACGCGTTCAAATAAATAAATACTTTAGATTCATATTTATAATATATAATATAAAAGTCTTATATCGATCGGATATTTACTAAATCTTGAACAATTATAATTTACAAATAATTTACTGTTTTATAAATGTAGAATGGAATTTATGAAGACAAGAAAAAATATTTAAAAAAAAAAAAATCATAATTAGAATACATGCAAGTAAATGAGTCATCTTGTAGTGGTTACCATCGTCCATGATATATGTACATATTGGCACTATAGGAAATTATTAACAAGTCCCCTAACCGTGCATTAACGGTAACTCCAGCTATGAAACTAAGATATGTGCCTTGTAATTCCTCTGACTCACCCTTTCAACGAAAGTAAAGTGTTCCAAAATATTACTGTTTGACGGTAGAATATAAATGAGTGGATGATACCTACCCAGCTGTGGCACAAAGCCTTCCCAGTACTTATATAAAAAAGGCAGATACCATTTATCTTTATCTGGTATCTTTATATATACATATATAATTATTCTGTACGTGTGTATGTCACTGAACTAAATCCTCCTAATTTTGATGAATTTGTTTGAGTGGTTGATTAAAAAAAATACATATATTGTCATCCGTAAGAAGGCGAGACATAAAAAGATTAAAAAAAAGAAAAAGAAATTGTATAAAATGTCTCTTTAAATGTTGAGATTTTTTTATCGTTGAAACGTCTTAGTATAATTTAACTTTAATATTTAGTTTATTTTATATTAAATAAGTACCTACCTATGTAAACTGCTGGAGAAATAAAACGAAATAAATGAAAAGCTCTACGTAGAGCGAATGTTGGGTTTTTCTTTGACTATTTACTATGCGACTTGTTTAAAAAAATACGTATAAAATGTTTACAGCATTAAGCGAATATAAATAACAAAAAACTAAAATTACAAAACAACTTAAGACGTTATTACGATATTAAGAAATAAAACCTTAGGCTTTATATTGAAATATAATGATTAATATTATTAAAGTTTATTTTTTTTTAAATTACTCTCAAAATCATCTTCCTTTTAATGTATATAATGATATAATATAATATAATATAATATATATATATATTATATCATTTAGTATATATTATCATATACTATATATATATATATATATATATGATAATTTCGTATTCCAAAATATGCTAATCTAAACTGAATAAAGAGTAATGATCATTGTCCATTGCGTTTTGACATAATATTTCATTTACTTTCCGAACGCATTCATCAATGTATATCAATCTGATGTTGTCATGTTGACAATGACTCAACTGTGACGTTATGGGGGACTGTATTTACCTATCTTTAAGATACGGAGTTGTGTGATTTTATCCGTCTAGGGAATCCCAATTAATCAGGATCCTATAGAATCATGCAATTGAATTTTTCCTCAACTAAAAATATATTTTATTTCAATCTTGTTGATAGAGTCGGGATAGCATTTAAGTCTTAATATGATAATAATCACAAGATTTTAATGTCCCATTGATGGATTAAGGCTTCCTCCCATTTCAAAAGGTTTGGGGGCTAATTCCAACATACTGCTCATGTGATTCTGATTCAGTGGTGCTTTCCTGGGCTTGAACCCTCAATCATCGGTTGACGCACGAAGATGCACGCGTTCTGACCACTGGGCAATCTCGGCTCCAAGGTATCATATATTAATAATAATTATAAATATATTATAATAAAAATTAAAAAATAATTATAATAATGACTTTATAAAATTAATCTATTTGTACTTTTTTGTCTACATTGAAAGAGCGACAAATTATATAGAAATAAGGCTTCTAATACTTTACCACAAATATCGTTAAAAAATAACCGGTAATATTGTATAGAGAGTGCTGCTATTTGTAAGGAGACCGCTTAAAAATATTGTTTTATACAAAATGTAGGTTTCACCTCTGTGTAGTCACGGACATTAAAAAAATATTCAATAGATAGCAAGAAGGTCGCTCACTACATGGTAAGCGCCGGTGTAACCTAACCTTAGTAATAACATTAGGTATTAGGCATAGGTTACATTGACAACGCTATAGACGTGATCTGAGCTGCTGTCTTGTAATTACTGGCGGTTTGTCTTCCTACCAGTAAAACACAAATATTAATTATTGATGTATAATTTTAAGCTAATGGTTTGTATGAGCCAATACGTGATGTCAGTATTTTGTTTGATTTGAAAACGATAATGTTTTCTGACCAATATCGGCCACAGTGCTCATTGTCGCGAAGGACTGGCCAGATGGCTGGCACAAGTGTATACGCAAACACAAATTCAGTCTATTTCTTCACTCATAATCCGATGGGACGGCAAGACCGACACGACTTCCTGCTACATAGAATTTCTCAGAAACACAATAGCATTCTCATTAGAATGGGCCATTGCCCACTTAGGGTTTGAAACCAAGATTTTGGTAACTATGGCTTTATAACCTATTCATTAGGCCTGAGGTATTTAAAAGTGAAAACGCAAGAAAAGATAGGCAAATGGTATTCGCTTCTATCACAGGTTCTGGCTACGACGGTACTAATATTGCTGTTCATTGCCAATGCGTTGTCAACCGTGGGATCTAAGTGGCTATGTCTCTTGTGGATGTAATTACACTGACTCATTCAGTCTTCAAACCGGTACACAACGCAGTGCGTTATTTCTTCGCGATTGAATCTGTTGGTAGGTGGTATTGAGTAGACATCTCTTCAAGGTCTTGTAACAAATTAAAAAATGACGACAACCGAGTAGGTATATATGTATATTTATAGACATTATACGACGTATCATTACTAAAAAAATAGATTATTCTATTTTTATTAATTTTAAGTTAAAGCTTGGTTTCGTTTTTAATTTAATCGATTAATATTTTATAATGGTCATGTTGCATAGGGCGCAATCACAAATAACTAATAATAGTATACCTTTATTATTAATAAAAGGTCTTCCTTATTTTTATAAGCATTTAACGGCAGCGATTTTTCATATACATAATATAATAACTGTGTTTGTTTGTAAAATAATAACAATAGCGCGCAGGACACGACCGACGAGACCAGAAAAAGTCTAAATGTTTTATAACACTGTGTATCTTATACATATAGCAACATTTTTTTATTTAATATGAATACGGATGCTAATGAGCCACCAATTGGTAAGTGGTCACCACCGACCATAGACATTGGCACTAGAAGAAATTTTAACAATTCCTTGCATCGCCAATACGCTACCAACCCTTAGAAAAAACATTTTCCCTTGTGCCTGTAGTTCTACTGGCTCACTCACCCTTCAAACCGGAACATAACATGGTTATTAGTATGGACTGAGTATTCCTTGTTGGCTGAATTTCTGATGAGTGGATGGTAGGTACCTACCCAGACGGGCTTGCACAAAGCTCTACCACTACAACACTTTGAAATGGACTAATCCATAGTAGCTACCCAAGCACAAAAAAAATTGTGATACAGCAAATTTTCAAAAATTGTGTAATTAAAGATTTTATTAGTATTTTTTTTACTTTGACGGTTAAGATTTATAGTGATTTTTGTAGTTTTTAACGAAATCAATGAAAATATATAGTGTTTAAAGTAAGTTAAATTACGTTATGAGATTTTTATTTTAATTTTTTTCACTGTTATATTTTTTTATTTAGGTATGGGACGTGTGGCAAAAACTTTACATCGTTCGAAAAAAATAAAACCGCCTTTTGCTTAATAAATTTATAATTATTACATTTATTCGTCCCAATGTTAAGTTCCATAAATATACAATTATGAAATGTATTTATTTTCTTGTCATGTTTTTATTATTGACGACTCATTGTTATCGGCCACGACGGCATTTTTCTCTCTAGGGTAGCCAACTACGCAGGATATGTATGTGCAGGTTATATAGGTCACTAGTCTGTGCGCAAGCACAGGTGCATCTTTTATTCTTCGCTCTCATAATTCAAGAGGACCGCAAATCATTATGACTGAAGAGATTTCATGGAGAGAGTTAAGGGAAAATTCCGGACTTTCCTGAAAATTTCTCGGCAGAAAAATCCAATAACTTTTTATTGATTAGAATCGAGATTTGAACTCGTACCTCGAGATCTACAGCTTCTAAGCTAGCCACTGAACGATAAGGCAATTTAATTGGCTTTATAATTAAATAGTATGAGTTCTTGTATTAAACTATATTTTAGAAATAAAGAAATATTCTAATGAAAATTGCAGGAACATATTAAACGTTCTTTGTATCAAAAAACATTCTCGTAAATTTCATTAATTCAGAAGCAGTGTTCGTAGTTTGCACTTTTGTTTACTTCTGGATAGAAGATGCACTCAAAGAGAATCACTAGCTACCGTTTAGCGGGAATTTCATGTGACTACTAATTTAAATTCTTTTACTTGCATAATTTAGATGTATTCAAATTAAGTCTTCGATTAAAAATTATGGGCAATTGCGTTGAACTAATATGATATGAACTAAAATGAGATATACCTTAGATTATTTTAATATAAAATAAAACTTTTTGGTATATCACGTTTAAAAATAAAAACATTTTACTGCATTTCAATTGTTTTTTTCGAGGGATCGTTCCATCTCCACGCATCGCCTATTAGTGAAATAAAATATTGTGAAATTCTGGGATTTCAAACTGTTCCAATTTTTATGTTTAAATCTATAATAAAAGATTCGATTTGTTTTAAAAATTTAATTATGTTTTTAATTAAAATACCTATATACGTATGTACATGATTCATGTGATCCCTTTTTTATTATTTTTTTATCTATTGATGGGTATCTAATTTTAAAAATTAAAATATACTGTTAATTAGTTTGTTTAAAAAATAATATTTAATATAATGTATCCGAATTTCACATTTACTTAAAAATATTCGTTATTAGTTAATGTTTACATGAAACGATGTTACTTTGCCAACGAGACGTATACGTAGGTATTTACTTGACTTCTAAAATTCTCTTTATTTTAAATCATCATAAATGTTCCTAATTTATATAAAGATTAAAAGCTGCGACATTAATGATAGCCTCTCGGGTTCCAACTGAAATGTTGCTCCGACAGCACTGTTTTTAAATCACAGCCGAATCTCTGATCATTCATTAACGAGAGTGGCTTATTGTAGCAGGACAAACAGCATCTGAAATGTAGTGCTATCGATACAACCTTCTACCATATAACATAAACATGTAACATTCATGACGATTCAATTTATTTTCAAAGTATATAACCATTATTTGCTGGATTCAGTTTAAATTTTTCCAATCAATTATAATTATTTTGTATATTACCTATGGACTTTGTGCAAGCAGCTTGGGTCAGCTGTCCAATTATTCAAACCCCAAATTTAAGGCTTGAAGTACGAGTGACCCAATGTAATTACAGCTTGCTTGTTTGTTAATATCTAAGGTGACCATTTCTACAAGGGGTTATCCAGAGCTCATCTGTTTTCCTAAAGTGAATAAAAAATCCATATTAGGATCTTGTTTTAATCAAGAGTTTCTATCATGTCAAAATATAGTTAAGTCTAATAATAGCCATTAGTATTCCATGTCACCAGTAGCGTGCAAAAAACATATAAGCAGTACATACCCGGTGATAGAGTAAAACCGTAGTTTTATATTAATTTTATAAAAAGGGAATTTTAATTAGATTTTATGTCGTGTTTGAGGGTGAGTAAAAGTAAAGTCAGGAAATGTTTCACTTCTGAGATAAGGCCACTCCTATTGAGGAAAAGGATTGAGGCTCATCCCACCGTACTGCTTCAATGCGGGTTGGTAGATGCAATGTGGCAGATCTTCACATGCAGGTACTTCAGGCAGGCATCGAGGTGATTTCTGTTACCATATAGCACGATATGACAAAAAGCACGAGATAAATCAAACAAAATTGAGAATTATTATTCACAAGTCCTACCCTTTGAGCCATCGTGGCTAAATTATTTTAGTTAGTCGGCTACATTATTAATCTGATTTGCAGAGATTATTTATTAGTTTCTTAAAAAAATGTCTTATTCTATAAGCTCTACTTGGTGTGTGATGAAATCTCTAAGCTGGTTTCGCATTACATATTATAAAATACCTATTAAAACTTTTTACTAATTATTTTTAAGATAAAATTAATGTCCTAAAAAAGTATAAATTCCATATATCTTAATTTGTTTTTTACTAGACGTAAAGTATATTATAGAGTTAGGACCTTTTCATTATAGAGACATTATAACTCTTGTTCTAAGCAGAACTAGGTTTCTAGGGAAAATGTTCGAATGACGAACATTTGCGTCATCTATCCACTTTATAAAAGTAAACACGCACGTGGCGAGAATATTCCTCGATTTTAGTCTTTATCGTCGTTCAAATAAGGATCACATTGTTCAGGTGAATTTGAGTTTCCTAATAGGACTTCACTGTAAAAAATATCGTATGGAGTGACTTGAACTAAATACAATTTTTTGTTACATTTTTTATTAAAAAACATATTTTTAAAAACATGCAAAATGACATGAAAATATTTTTTTTTACTAATTTCAAGTTGGATAAATTTTTCAATGGATTTGAAAATGGAATGATTAAAAACCAAATTGTAATTATTTGAATTTCGAACATTTATAACTTCGCTGAATGCTGCCATTATGTAGCGTGATCGTCAACGGACTGATTTTTATTAACTACTACGTAATTCTACGAAACGGTGTATTTATATAACGCGCGCGAAGGTTATAATTGTTTGCGACTGAAGTTCTGTGATAAGGCCCGAGTCAGAAATATTCCTTTGCATAAAACAATCGTATATATAACTTAAAAACTCGGTCTCTTTCTACATTTTGGAAAATTTTCATACCTTCAGTATTGTTGCTTCTGTTACACAGGCGAATGTTTTGTTTAGCTGCTTTGTTTAAGGGCTATTTATATGGCTGCGGATTATAAGGCCTCAGGCTGGAATCCCGGATCGAGGTAGTAACAATTTTTGGGTTAATCGGAAATTATTTCTCAGGGGCGATTTTGAGTTAAGTACTAGACGGTGTTACAATGGCGTACCTCGGAAAGAACGTAATGCCGTGAACTCTGAAACGCCTTTCTCTCCGGTCTTGTCGTATAACCGTTCCATCAGGCTATGAGAGTCAAGGAATAGAGAGTGCATCTGTGTTTGTATCAAACACAAGTGAACTGTAACATTTCCTGCGTAATTAATTTTTTTCGCAGTGGTCGAAATCCAGCCTCGTAGAAATTGTTCAAGTTGTAATAAATGTAAGTGGTAACGAATGCATAGTGACTAATTAGAAATAATGCGGGATTATCGATAAATCAAAATTTAAAACAAATTTAATGATCAATACTTCACACATGACTGCTATGATTTTATATAAAAAATATAATTTAGAGTGATTTATATTTTTTTACGGCACCTTTTTAAAAGCATATTATTCGATAAGCAATTTACACAGACTGCTTTGAGACAGATATATATCATATAGATGATATTTTGTTAATAGTCCTTTTCAAACCAACGATGTAAAAGTTGGACACGTTTTTCATTGAGATGACCAACTAATATATGTATGCTGACAATGTTTCATAAATTATTTCACAAATAGTCAGCTGAGCATAAGGCTCCATCATGGACGCAAGCTAATCAACCTCAATGAATGTTGATGGCACGGGACGGAGCTCTAGTGTTGATTTTAATGAATATTTTCTTTATCAAATTGCTGCAAGACTGTACGACTTTAATGAAGTTTTATCTATTGATACTAGTACTATATAAATGTTTTATATAAAAAAATGTATGTATCAGGATTTTAATAAAATAATTAGTCTTTTCTAGTGTATTGTATGAAATAACTTTTGTTCATAAATAATAGAGCGATCTAGAATAAGACTCTCGCCGTTTGACTATTGCAGCAAACTTGACATTTTCCTATGCAGACGAGAGAAATGACGAAGACCCACGGTTTTACTGCCAAAATCTACATGAAACTGAAAAGACTTTTTTTAATAAATTATAAAATTGTATCGAAATAAATATTAAACCTTATTCTTTACACGATTTTTTTATTATAGAAATATTTTAAATTAATAATCATTAGTATTATAATTATTTAATTGAAGTCGAAGTAAGATTTCTTACTTTTGAAATATGCATGGGACTGTGAAAGACTATTTACAGCATGAGGCCTTTTTTAATATAGTTTTCTTTTCATTATTTAAGATAGATAGCCCTTATAAATAATATGTATCTTATTAATTGTTACAAATACAATATAATATAAATGAATAACAATAAAAACAGAAAAGTTGCGTTTGGAAAATAACTACCAACGTACATGGCCTGCTTTCTCACATAGTTGTGTAAAGCGACACCAAGTGAGGAGTCAGCTTTTCGTTCGAAATGATACACTAGGCGACATGGTGTGACGATTGCGAAAAATAATTCAAAGAATTATAGCCGTTAAAGAAAACGTATAAGGACTATAATTGTGTAACAATATTTTATCAGTGTTTTAAGCGTGTTGTATTGTCACTGTAGTGCAGATCGCGCAAAATGCGGCACCGTGGCTCATGTGCACATTGCAACGTGTAATGTGCTTGCGCACCTTGCGCATAAAAATATACCGAGTATTTAGCGATGACGGCCAGTTTGCTGCTCGTTGGATCGTTTTTTCGAATATAAGTATAATTATTCCGATATAGCAGTAAATGATAGCCTTGCAAACATAGTGACATCTTGTGTTCGTAGAGAATTTATGTCTTATTTATGTATAAGAAGGTGTTCTTAAAAACAACTAATTAATAATAGAAGGTGGGCAAGCTTTGCATATAAGTAATATGATGTAACTTTGCGTCTTAAATACTAAAATATTTTATCTATATTGTATATGTATAGTAAATACTTTTTTAAAAGAAATATTTTTATTAAGTATTTTATAATTTAAAGTAATGAATACGTGGGTTCCGTATCGCTATAAAATATTATAGATTTTCGAAAAGTTACCAATGTCACTAGATATTTGTGTAATATACGAATACCAAACGATTTAATCGATACGCAAATACGTGTACCTATTCTAACGAATAAAAATTACATAAAATCCTGCGATGACCGACTGGTCTATGCAACATTAATTCGTCCATTTCGGGCTGTAAGCCTTTATTAGTAAATAGGCATTACACATACGTATCGAGTTTATTCAGTCAAATGAATTTTTGACCAATATGTGCGTTGTTTATAGGTTTATATAATCAAAGCACAACAAGTGAAATAAATAACACAAGTGCAATGCAAGGCTTAATAATAAAAACGTATCGCCTTATTTACTTAACATTCGCTTATAATTATCAAAGCGCTTTGTCATGGCGATAAGCAATACCTATTCACGATCGCGAACGAAAGTGTATTGTAAGTATAAATGCATTGCAAAACGTTTTATTTTCAGAACATTAGTTTTAAATATTCCCATTGTGCGCTAATAGGATAGATAGTTCGAAATTACCGCCGAACGAATTTTCCTCTTTGTTATATTATTGGGCAACAGTATCGATCTGCGTGCGGCACATTGCTGCGGCGCGAGTCGGCTCGATCGACGCCACGTGAACATCACAGGCCATGGAACGCGACTGTTCGACTACCATGACATGAGGTGTTTTGCTAAACTCACCAAAACACGGTAAGGGCGTCGTCGCGATTCATGCAAGTGGCGCACTCTCGTGAGAGATGACGGAACAGATAAATCTAAGGACTATGCAAATAATCGATTGCATTTCCCAAGGCATGTACATTGCTGCATTGACATGTGGCTCGAATTTGCTATATTGAATGCGTGCGGCAATGTATTGAAAACAACTGAGAGTAATGCTCGGTCCGAGGAAGTGAAATGAGTTCGAATCGCAGGGCCACAGAGCTAGTGCGGCCTCGCGGTCCTCTTTGCCGCAACGCAAATCGTTGAAATCAAAACTTTCACGCTACGAGGCGCTACGAAGTTTTACTGCTACGAACTTCCTGCTACGTAGCGGCCAGTGCGCCCTGCACTCGAAACTTTGTTTGGAAAGCTTTTTTATCTCTCACATTCTGTTATCAGCGCGATGAAAACTTGAATGCTTTCGTCTCAATGTTAGGACTCGGTTTCCTAGCTTATCTTGTGTTATCAAGAAACACGATTATATTTCTTAGTCACTATCAAACTGTATCAGATTTGCAAATGCTTTACGATGTTTTTATTTCGAATAGCTTATCTGTAAGCAATATTATCTACAACTTGTATACGAAAAAGAAAACGACGCAAAATTTATTAGTATCGATTTTTTTTTAAACTCTCAAAATAGAAACTAGTCAAGTAAATTTTAATAATTTAGAAATATCATAAAAGTTATAAATTATACTTATTAGCATCTTGCCATGGCGTGTCACATCAGGAAAGTTCAATTGAATCTTAGTCAAATAATAAGGTATCTCATAGAAAGTGGGTATTTCTAGCAGGTAACAGCAGAACCCAGTGGCCGGTACGGTCTCGGTTTTGTTGTTCGAGTGCAGGTGGGCCGAGCGACCGCCTCGCCGCCAGAACGTCGTAACCGCCTGCGACTCCGCGCTCGGGTATTCGGGCCTGGCGCGACGGGCTGACGGCGACGCTTCAGTCTGCGCTCGGCCTCCGCACACTGCGCTTGTGAGTGACGCCGTGCTAGTGACTTTGACAGTTGTTATCGTGATCGTGTGATGTTTTCGTATCGGAACTATGGTGTATCCCCATGAAAATGTGGAGTGATTTCCAGGTAAGGTCTAAATCTAAATGTTATTTAGTATTCTAAGGGTTACATCGTTTGTTTCGTTTTTATTTCAAACTTGTTCTGAATCGCGCTTTTGTTGAGTAACAGTGATATTAGTATAAAATAGGTAGAATTATATTATATGTTCAAAGTTTTGTGGATATTCGGTCGGTGATCGATGAAGATGTTGAGATTTTTTTTGTGTTTTGAAATTTTTACTAGATGTACAAATTGCCAAAGTGGCTTTGTATTTATTGTTCTATTTAAAATTATTTAGCAATATTTAAGTAACGATAATACAAAAGAAGTATATACTGCCATTTTAGTTTTAGAAACTATTATCTTTAATTATATATTTTTACTATACCCTCTTTATCTAAAATAGTGAATTAGTAACTTTTCGTATGATTTCAGTTCTTATATCCTTTTAGAGAACACAGTTATTTCTTATATTTATTTAACATATTACAGAGTCACGAAATACGTGTTTAAGAATTTAATTTAGAGAACTTTATGCCCGATTTCTTTGTTGTAAGATTAAAGATATTTTTCATTTACATTACTTGCGTTTATGAACATAAGGCTACGCTTTACTTTTGACTTAACAATGGTGTTATGACGGTATGTAAAGTTTTCAGATTAATTATTTCTACATTATAGTCAAAATTGCGAAATAGTCTCAAAAAAAGTTGTATAATTCTAAAGCGCGCCTTTTTTCGAATCTGACATCTCGGCGCGTTTCCGGCGACCTGTCAAACGTCATGTGATAGATAGAAGGGCGCATTCTGTGGTGTTTTAAATCAAATCGTCGTATTCTCGATAACTGCGCGGCGCTCGAGGCGAACGAGAACTCGTCACAGAAATACGTGCGTGTTGCCGTCCCGCTCTATCGCGTGGCGCCGTCTCGCTCCAGCGACGGGTGTTTTTGTGCCGGAGCGGGTTTTTTGTCGACGGGCGCGAGGCTGCCGGCGCCGCTCGCTCGACTCGACTCCACATTAATTATCGCCGAGTTGGCTTGCCAGCGCGAACGCACTTTACTTTCTATAACGCTACGCTTTATTACGGACTCTTGCTTATTTTTCGGCGGGTTCCACTATACTGCAGCGATTTACTTGAATCGCTTTAATGTTATCAATTGATAAGCTATTCGTTTGATTGAGATTTCAAGATTTAGTTAATGTAACCCTAACTAATTATGTTAATCATTTGAAAGAAAAACTTTTTGGTGTAGAAATTAAATGATAAAAACATTTGTTTCTATAATGCTTAACTGAGTCGGTGGGTTTTCCTATGAGTAAGGCGAGGGGCGTATTGCCATGGCAACAGCTAGGGCGCCCCGCCCAGTGCGTACTTATTCCTGGCAAATATATTTAAAAAAATTAAACTATAAAACATGACATTTGTTCAAAACGAATTTTCATTACATTAATTGTTTCCTTGTTTTAACCCACCCAGTCACTATCGGTAGATAACAATTCACGAATTTCATGAAATCTGTTTAAATAAACGGTCCGATAATCTTGTTTTGCGATAAAAGAGTTCAACGATTTACCTTGAGAAGGTTTAATTATGTTTAACGTCTCTATGAAAATGCTCGTTTTCGTGGTATTATTCAATGTTTACGTGAAACTACTCTAAAAAGTATTTAAAGTTAGTAGATGTTGCAATGTTTATAAACCACCAAACTCCAATTCTCTGTAGGCCTAGTGCGTGGGGTGGGGAGGGGTGGTCGAGGGTGCACTGAGGAATGCGACTTGTTGCAGTCACGTGCATCCGCCATCAAGCGTCACACGTTAAACGTTTACACGCGGTATTCGACAAACCGTAGTTCTTACTACTGTAGACCTATAGTTCATTACTATATAACATTATTTAATCACTTTACTATGATACAAAATTATTAATATACGGTTATCCGTCATATGTTTACTTTAAACATTTGCAAATCTCTCATTACGCTCTACTACAGACAACAAACTCTTTTAAGAAATATTATTTTCATCACAAACCTAACTGTATTCAAATAATGTTCGGTAGTGTATACTTATGAGAACCAAAACATATATTTAATAATAGTATCGAATTATTTAATGGTTATCCTTTGCAAACTTCTCACACAAATGGTTTACTATGATTTAATTCCTGTCGACAGGTTAACAAAAATGGTTTTTGTACACATATTTTGTAAGTAGCTGAATGCGATGGGTTCCGCCGCAGCGATGCATATCACGAGAGACCGTCACTTTAATTAAACCACACAAACACCGCTCTAACAATCGAACACGTGGAACAAGTAAACATATAAACAAATGAATGAATTGGCCGTAACGCATCCGACGTCATCGACGAAGACACGCATAATAATCGCTTATGCAAACGAACCTTATTATGTAAAACATTATGAATCGTGCCGACATGTTTTGACATAAACGTTTACGACCAATTATAAGCCTATTGTGTGACTCAATGAACTTGAAAGACATTATAATAAATATAGGGCATCGACACTAACGACTCATGAATGGTCGCGAACGGTTACACCTGTTTAGAAAAAATATTATGTACAAGGCGATGTCAGGTGTATGAATTGAATACGTACTATTATATTTTTATTGCATTCGTATTGAATTACCGACGACGTTTGTTTGTTTTCTTTTTTCAGCTTACCTTATTATGTTAAGCGTAACGGTGGCTTAAGTTACTCATCGGTCAATATTTGTTTTACTGCTTTACTACGCTACGCGTAATACAAACTTCAAAAAACGAATATTTAAATAGGATTCAAATATAGAACGTAGACATTCCTTCACCCAAATTCAAGGAAAATAAACGAGTCGCGATTCGACATTCGCAGGTACGGTCTATTTATTTGCGGAGGCCCAGATTCAGTCGACCCAATTACATGCACATAAAACAATATTATATGAGTCGTTGAACTCGAGTTTGGTGGGCCTATGTAAACATTGCAATGGATAAACACGGCCCCAGACGCGCCGTCGCCAATAATTTATGTAAATTCACGTCATCGTAAAAAGACTGATGGGTTCATATCGCCATTTTCTTATTTCGGCGGTCAAGTTCAGCCCGGGGTGAAAGTTTAACAACTATAATAAATCTCTTAAGTTATTTCCTTGTTTGCTTGACAACTTGTCGTATATAATTTAACGCATGTCAACAAAATACTCGTTGACGTGCGTTAAATTATATGTTACAATAGTTTAGTAGCGATTCGTTGGTAATTTTTAAGTTTGTTTTGGAATGTATAAATTGACTGTTGTTTTATTTCAGAGAATATAAAAAATCAAGTAGTTGTTGTTAAGACGTTGGAAATAATTTTAATAGAAACGACTTATAAAAACGTAATCTCGTAATAAAAAATACTTCTCATAAAAACTTTAAAGTATTTACACACACATTAGACACGAAACAAAAGTAAACAAAACATTGTTGTGATTTATGTTTTACTACAGACGCGAGACGGCAAGCAGCGTAAAATCTTGTTTAGGTATAATTATGCGATAATAGCTTTATTAATACCACTACAAATCTATTTCGTAGGTAGTTACTATAAATCACTTATGAATGAATGAATGTTATTATTATACGGCAACCGGTCAACGATATCAGAATGGACTAAAACGTCATTTTATAATCATAAGCTCATAAATAAACATGGTGACGTATCGCGGGTGATCAGTCGGAAGTGGGCAGGCGCCGGAACGCGCGGCAGGCAGTAAGCAGTAGGCACGTGCGCAGATGGCATGTAAACGCGTTTAATTATGTAACATTGTTTTGACATTCGACAACAACGACACATTTAACGCGGACATTAAGTGGATCAATGAACTTGAGCCGTTTGCTGTGTTCAATGTTACGCAACGATCGGCGTTTGAGTGAGATTAATGCACGCGGATTATGACACGCGATACATTTCAATTTACGTTCCGTTTCATTCATGACTTGAGATAATGACGACGTACTCGTTCCGTATGTTTGTTTGTTGATAGACATTCACCGTTAGTTGTCAAGCGTTCACTTGCATTTTACATACTCGATCCACTCGTGCGAAGTGCGGCCTTTATGTGGACATTAGTCAATTCATAAACTTATACGTTAGAAACCGAATTATGTATCAAGCATTATTATTAAAGTGATACACAAAATGTAATCTGAATTTTAAACAGAATATACTTCAACTTGAAATAAACTGAAATCGGTTCCATGTGTATACGGCAAATGCAGGTCGCGCGCGGAAGCAAAACATACGTGTTTTATAGTCGAATAACTTACTATTAACTACAAGTTTGAGAAGACGGAGGGGTGAAGGGAGTACGTCTTCACTCATTGACGGTTGAAGCGGGCCGCGACACTTTCACTGCATCCGTTATTGCAGTCACTACGCGCCTACTGCACCCGCCGGGGGCCGCCCCAATGCATTCACCCCGCGCCTCCCTGCACAGGGCACGCCGAGCACAAGGGTGCTTTCAAACTCAAGACCATCTATCCTTGAATAACGTTAATCATTTAACTTTTTTGCTAATGTCAAGGCTCGTTAAGATCCTTTTGTGCGAAACCGTTCTCACCCATACAAATCTCCGTACCATTCCATTAAAGCTAATTCGGGATGTGTGTGATGTGTGATTAATAAGCTATAAACCGCTTTACTCCTTATCTAATAATATCAGCTGCTGGAATGTGACGATGAGTGGGCGCACTTGACTGTTAACGGATTAGAATGGTTAAAAAGTCACATTGTTACAAAGATTTCTCGGGACAAGGTTAACAACCTTTGTCACTACGCACATAGATGCGGCGGAGACGAACAGCAAGGAGACAATGGTCGGTATGCTAATAGTAAAATGATTGCAACATGTGAGCAATCAGTCTATCAACGATCGTATCTCGAGTCTAGACGGGCGAGTAGTCGAGGCAAAGTGGGACAATGTCAATGGTGAGGGCTCGCCATTATTTGCGTAGCCGTGTGTCGGTCGAGGAACGCGTTCCCGAGTGACAAGTGCTCGCGGGTCGTGACGGAAGTTTGTAAACACCGCCGGCCTTGCTCCCGGAGCCGGACGCGTCCACCCGCACCACCGCACTGCCGCAAAGTCACCGTTAGTCACGCACGAAATATCTCAATATAGCATCTTTCAATGCGACGATCGCTATCTTCGCACTATCGACACTATTGTCACTATGCATCAATAATGCAAATCGATACGGAATGATTTATTCAATGAGCACATGTTAAACGTTACGTAAACGCAATGACGCGGACGTAATCTAACGGTAATTAATGCTATATTTAGGTACGGTAAACTTATAAGAATAGGTATGATCGGGTTCTATTTGCATCGTTTGGGTCGTAGAGCGACGGTGGGCGTGAAGGCGGAGAGACGGAGAGACGGAGCGCGGATGTGCTCGGCGTCGGCCGCGGCGGGTGTCCCGCGACTATCGGTGCTGACTGCTGATTGATGGCCGATAGATAGCTCGACATTGAACCCGTGCACGGCTACTGTAAATATATCTAGTGCGGACTTCCGCCCGTGACGTCGCACCCGTGACGCGCCGCTGACGTAGCGCCCGCGTAACACATCCATATTCTTTTTGTTTACACTATAAAGCATATTTACATTGTTATTGCATCGCGGGGTCGTCGCCTTATCTTTTATTGCTTTTGGCTTTTCACGTATTTGTATTACCTTCCTTTCTGTTTCTGATTATTACTGCTCGTTATACAATGGTTTATGTTATCTCTTTACATAATAATATTTGTTTTTATTTTCCTTTCACGATGTTATCAATGAAGCCTAGATTTTTAAAGACTATAATTAATTGTTTTCTTTGGTATTCGTCATTTGTTTTATTTCGAATTTCTTGAAACATATGTGACTATCACAGATGTAAACATGTACGTATACCTTTTAAAATGCAAATATTTTAATTAAGCCTGTTTAAACGAACTGGGTGTTTGAAAAAAAGTTACAATCCAATTCTAGAATAAATTGTAGTAACAAAGGAGTTAACACATCTTCGGTGTAATGATTTGTTCAGTTTCGCTCGTGCTGGTGTTTATTGATCGTGTGAACCGTAGAAGATAAATTGACTCCTAGCAATTAGATAATTTCTAAGAATCGGTAAAGTTAATATAGTAAAAGAACGCTTTTGACCTCTTATAGGATTGTTGTTAGTCATTCGACTAGAAGGCTCCAGGGACTAATCTTCTAAGTGCGCAGCCTTCAGAAGACAGGGGTAGATCACCCGGCGGGCGGGGGTTCATTAAAAATTCATTCTTATTTCGTAGCGCCGCCGTAATCAGCCGCAAAGGGGGCTGTAGACGCACGTTTCGCTTTTCTCATTATTTAGTATCGCATCCATTAGGATTGTTAATGTATAATGACTTTTATGTTGACATAATAGTCAAATATAACTATAACAGTTGATACGTTATAGTTTTCCCTTTTTAAAATACATATTATCCCACCTAAGTGTTTAAATAATATATAAAAACATTCTGAAATATGTAACTAACTTGTGAAAAGTTATATCTTTAATTAACAGAGATACGTTTCTTATAAATATCTCAATAATAATGTCTTTCAAAACAATGAATGTTATATAAATACATTTTTTTATAATTGGATAATTACAGTAATGTAGTGTGCGAGTGTGGGCTTCGACACATTTCTGTGTGGGGGGAACATCTCCCTAACTCATCCCATTTCTAAGTTCCTACTATTCGTTGTCTATTAAAAGAAACTCGAAAGACGAAATTATTTAACATTTATTAATAAAAAATATGATTATTCCTTACATTTTACGTTAGAATTTCAAAAGATAAATGAAAAATGTAATTGTAAATTAGATAAAAGTCATTTAATATAAGACTAACAAATATATCTCAGTGCTATTGTGATTTTAAAAATAGGCGATAAAAATATTAACGAATATAAAATATGTGTTTCGTCTGATTCCAATATCGAGTATGAAGTGAGTTTGTGATCACGGTAAGGGTTCTCGGGCATCCGTACGCCCCCTCAAACGATCTCGCTCCCTCCTCTTCTAATCTTTTTTAGCCCTCCATCGAGCCTGTGACGTCACCGTTCTCTTTTTAGCAATGAAAAAATGATTAAGCTTTTTTGTCTCGAAAGGTTAAGTTCATATAAAGTTAAAGTAAAGAGATTACGAATGAAAAGTTTTTCGTAACTCATTAGTTCCCAATTAAACGTATTCAAATTATATAAAAAGTAAAGTAAATTATGCTATACTGAGTAATCGTAATACCAATCCGTTACCCAATTTAACTTAAAAGATACAATATCAATACGAAAGTCGTTTTAATTAAAAATGTCGAACCTAAATTGGTAGTGATAGATGATTACTTAGCATGATATGAAAACCAGGTATTTGTTATAACGGGACCTACAACAGGTTTCGGAGTACATGTGCGGGGTGAGATACGTGTTGATGCGATCGCACTGGATGCATGCATCAAAGATCAGCTGATCGACGGCCGTTTTCCTTTTCATCTCTCGCACTTTATGTAATTAATTGGTCGCCGCGGGCGGTGCGGCTCGCGATCCGCCGATAGACTTCGGTACTCCTGGTTACTGTACGAACGTGCACCCGCGCTATTAACCTTCGTTCTGGTTCTGAATGAATAGAAGAAAGAACAATGATAAATTTACGTATTATATGCGATTTGCTAATAGATTATATTGTTCACTACTAACAGCTTTTGACCGATATATCTTTATTTATAATAATTTAATTTTACTTCCAAAGATCCCATTACAGTTTCTTCGACGTTCATAACGCATTTTTTAATTCGCAAATTCATAATGAATATCATACATTATTTGAGCCCTCGACCAATGATATCGCATCAATTTATTTAATATGATCTAATCCTAGTTAGTTCTGAATAGATGTCGATCGAGTTCAAAGAACTTGTTTAGTTTTTATTTTTACCTCCTATATCTATTATTTTTTTTAATGTAATATATCTTCTCATTAACTTGAATGTAAAACAAAGAAATCATTTTTCCCGCCGCATTCAATTTATTATCTTGTTATGTCATGGAGTATGCGCCAACAATGGAAGTTTCTTAACAGTTAACCGTTGCGATGGCCCGCAACGCGGCATCGCTCACGATTGACATTGCATTGCGTGAAATCGCTTCACGTGTTCAAAACTTTTCATATTACTACTATTTCATAGTTCGATTTTGCCCTTTCAAGGACGTCAACGAGGAGTAGCCCGCATTCAATAACGAGACGCCCGCATTGAAACCAATTAGCAGGACTCGAGACCGCTCATAATCTTTAGTATTGTCACATTTGTGTTAATTTACAATCCACTTATGATGTCGTAGTGTACTCTAGGTGAAGTGAATTGAAGTCAGACTTGCACAAAGTATTTTTCTGTTGGGTAAGAGAACGTGTCGAGAGAGGCCGCGGAGTATCAAGCCGGTCGGTCGGTGTATTTCTCATGCGCGGCGGTGTCGCAACCGACGTGTAGCAAGAGTATATCGGGTCCGGAGAGCGGCGGTGGCGCGGGCGCAGCTGTCACGTCGCCGTGCAGCGTATGGCACGCATGTGCTGCGCGTGTGTGGGTGACGTCAACGAGCCACTTTCACCATACTTTCGTCGCTGCTGGTGCGCTAAAAAACGAAGCGCGATTAGACGACTGCTATTAATACATGCGATGCGACATGCGCGCTGTCGCGCGAAACGATACGGAATTGTTTTCTAAAGCGCTGTACGCTGTTGTTTATATTCATTTGGAGCCTAGATAAACTTCAAAAATTATAAATTAAAAAGTAAGAATTCGTAATACGTCTACGTCTCCAAAGTAATCAATCTACGTGTAAAGTACACGCCATGAGGATTATCTCATTTTAGATGTAGAAATAATTCGTCAAAAGGTTCCTATTTGTGTCCTGGCATTGTCCACTAATTTTAAACGATAATTGGGAAACAATTCCGCCTTACTCACACTAAAACATGGGACAAGTAAAATCCATTTGTTGCTATCGCGCCTGTCTAATTAAGCTCTGTCATAGACTTTTCGAAGGCTCTATTACGAGCAGCCTCCAAACTTAGAGCGGACTGTAACACATTTGGTATTCAATCGGAGATTGGCATCAGCGGATAATGGTTTCTATGCGCGGGTAGTAAGGTCGATATTGTAAGGGCGGAGTTAATTTCGCTCAGTGTGACAATTACGGCGATGCGGCCCGCCCTCGCGCCGCCGCAATCGATAGGCCTAGCGCGGGTGCGGTGCGCGGGTTGGGGGAGGGATGGCGGTGGTCATTACTTATGAAAAGCAGAGGTAACGGCACTCGCGACCACGCGTCTGCGGCCTTTACCACGCACCACCAAATCCCAACATCGACGACAACGCTGTAGTTGTCCTGCCACTGACGATTATATTTTATACGATTATCTGAATACTATGTATAATACTGTACGAAATCCTTTATTAAAAAATGTTTAAACAGGGCTCGGTGAAAAGGATCGTGGCCCTAATCTGCGAATTGGTAATGGGTTAGTGGGACCTTTTACTGAGTTCGGGGTCTGGTCTTTGTATGCTCCCCCAATTCGGGACCCTTCGTACTGCACCAGGGGTCGTTGTACGCATAACGTAAATTTATATTAGTATTTTTTTTATTAAAGACAGTATTCGTTTTGTAACATAAATCATAAGAGAATCTCTCTAGATTGGACTTTGAAGAAACAAAGAAACAATCAAGCTGAGTTCATAAAATATCATCGACAAGACGAACTCGCGATAAGTTTGCGCGGGAAAAACTCATTCCCGCGCTTTGTAGCGAGTTTTCTTGGGGGAGGGAGGTATATATGAAGAGGCTGCCGCCCTTCGCTGTGTTAGTACCTAATGTAATTGGGAGTGGAGCGGATGAGCTCAGTTCTGTAGGCTTTCGTTCGTGAGCACACGTCTAAGAGATTACGAATTCATTTTCATTACGCTTTCATGTTACTTCACATATTGTATCCGTTATATCGACTTTCAAACTGTTAGGTACTTACACGAGTTACACATCATTCGAACATACACAACTAAACATATTTATTTATTTTAAATTATAACCTTAATAAATATTATAAACTCTTAAAAATAAGTACTATGTATTTCTAAAATAAATTTATAGTATGGTTAACGAAGATTTTTTTTCTTACTACAAATCTCATAAGCTATCAATATTATTTTAATATAGCTATAAAAATACATCGACTTGCCAAATAATGACCCACAGAGCGAATGATGGCAAACTTCGTTTCACATGCTGTAGAAACTTATAACTAAAGATTTTCTTAAATTTTGATTTTAAGACGTTGCTCCTCGATCTTTAATTTCGCTAAGTCGACCTTCAACTTCTAAGTCGGCATTATTCTTAGCACACCCACACATAAATACGGTCGTATAATCTTTTGACATAAGGCAAACGTGTGGCGCTTAAAACGCATTCATATATGCATACCTTTTCACGGGTTCTTACAACTCGCAGAGTATAAATCAATGATAATAATAAACTTTATACAACTTTCTTAAAGAAAATTTAATGACAACGTAATAAGTTTATAACGTATTTTACGTAAGAATAATAATTAAATGTGTTACAATAAAGCAAAGCAGCCAGTCGGAATGTTGCAAGCGTTCGTATCGCGTCTTATCAACGGCTTATCACCTTCAAGGTGACGGTCCGATGTAACCGCGCCGATTGCCGCCAACATATCTCATGATTAATATAATTATTTCTATTACCGAAGAAATAATTCTCAACTAATATTTAATGATATATTACATGAGACGAAACAAATAATTACTTTGTTGAGAATGATCTTTAAAATTCTTTATTAATATTATCGATTTAAAACTTTCAATGATAATTTAATACAGCATAAATCAATTATGATCAATCTAAATTGCACATCAACATTAATCGGCACGAAAAAAACAAAACGATGTTCTTTATCGGAGATATTGACATTGATTGTTGAAAGTGCCGCCGATAAAGTTTTTCACAAAACGCGGGAAACGCGGCAATTATGTACATAATATCAGCGAAGGCCACGTGCTCGGTTGACGTTAACAAAGTTTCCCGATGCGGAGAAAACTTTGTGACATGTGAGTGGTAGATACTTACAATATGTGCCCCACCTTCGCCTTCTTCTCCCTCTTCGCCCCATGCCGCGCGCCGCATCCGCCGCCGCTGTGACTCAGCGGCGCCCTCGTGCGACGTCGCCCCGTCTGCCCCCATGGAAAATTTATACCCACCCTCTTCCCAAGAATATTAGAATTCCAGCTACTCAAAGCCAACTTTATCCAACAGAAATACGATCTATTTTCCTTTGTCATGCGCCGGTAAGACAAAGGAGCGCTAGCAATTTTGCCGAAAACAAACCCTAACTCCAGAGGGATATAGTTTGTAATTTATGAGGCGAGGTGACTCACGTGCTATGAAACGCAGTGTTGACATTACGGAGTTAGGACATATGATGTAAATTATGTTTTTCTTCAGTCTAGTATAAAGAATATAGTATTTACCCGAGTGTATATATGTAGTATAGATATGTAGGCAGTATAGACTGATTTACTTGAAGAAAAAAGCTCATGTAGGGAAAAAGCGCCGAGTAGTTGTATCTCGGTATTCAGTATCATTAGTACTACAAAGTAATGCGACGTTAGCATCGACGCTGACTTCGAGCGCTCTCCCTTATTCCCCGCCTGGCACGATGTTTCGCGTCTCGAGAGCGTGTGCTCTCATCTCCTTAATTCGTCCTTCGCCGCAGCCCCCTTAATTCTCCCTTCCAACGATGCCGCGAGGGAGGGTGCTCACTCTCTTGTTAAGCGGAGTTCGACCCCCTTATTTATGCCTGGCGCGTGGTGGTGGGCGGCGGGCGGGGGCGCTCTATCGACGTTCGTTCGTATCTATGTACTGGTGAATTAAGAGCGAGTCGGCTTTCATTTTACTTTAAAGCTTCCACGCTCGTGTGCTCGCCTTTCAGCCAAATGACTCCGAGATACGAACTTCAACCTTAAGTCTAGGCAGTACGGTCAGAAATTCCGACAAAAATTTCTTTCCGTTTTATAACTTCAGAGAGGGCGAGGAGGCGGTAGGGTTTTTGTGAGTGGAAGGACTTTTTTGACGTACGTTTTTTATGTTTTATTCGTTTAGGGTTCGCTAAGATAACGATGTCATACTGAAAGTAAAGTGCGCTTTGAGAAAAATGTTCGAAACTTTGAAATTGAATTTAAAACATATATTATGAATTTACAATCATGTAATATAATCATGTATAAACGCTCGCAATTAATGAATAAAACGAAACTAACTCCACAACTTATTCTGAAGTAAACGATGAAAACTATTCTGTAAAGTTTGTTACCAAGTACGGGTAGAGTGGGTGGCTAAGTGTACGCACAACGTCTTCAGTGAAAGTGAAATTTAGCACAAGTTCGGAGAAATACAACTCTACGCGGATCCCCCTCCGCCCTTTAAGGAGTCGTCTTCGAGGGGTGGCAGTCGGCAAACCCGGCTTATAACAATTAAGTTTATTTGCTCGCGCGTTTTCTACTTTGCCTCAGTAAGAAACATCATTTCGCTGCGCACCGTATATTATAATAAGAAAACGATCTTTGAAACATTTCCATCCTCTACATTATCTCACTGTGGCTTGACATAAATACTGAAACAGCATATTGGGTTGGGCCGGAAAGAACAAAGAGCACTAATTACTTGGAAATCTTTCAGTTCTTACATGGTGTCGAATAAGGTTCGTTTCTCATGTCATAGGTTAAAAATCAAAAGAGCGACTGCCCTGTGACGGTTGAACGACCTTTGTTAAGGTGTCGCTTTCGGGCAGGTTATTTAGTGCGGCAGGGTGAGCGGGGGCGACGGGCGCCGCACGGGGCAGGGGCCGGGAGCTCGCAGGGCGGCCGGGACACCCGGGTCGCCGGGCAACGCAACTGGGTCACTCCGGGCCTTCCACCGCCCACCAATTATGTACACGCTCGTTACCGGACACGCGTTTTTCAATCACATCCATATTTAATTGGGCATCACAGCCTGAAAATATGTACCGTCCTGTTTTACCGGGAACTTTATTTAAATTGCTGTGTCACCGTTCAAAGCCAATATGCTCCGTTATAAATATAGTATGGAATTTCGATTGATACCGCTTATGTAATATAAATTATTTCAATAGCTCTGATTAATAATGCTCTGCTATATGCATCGAACATTCGATGTGATCTCAAAGTCGGTTTGATGGTTCAGTAAGCAAAGTTAAGAAGTGCGAATGCGGGTTATAAAGCTGCCTTGAGAAACTTCTTACAAGACAGAAACTGTGCCCTAACTTGTTGCATTGATGCACCACGGAGGGTGCGAGTGGGCGCAGGGCGGTGCGGAGCGGGGGTCGTCTTCATAGTGAATGGGCGCGAGATGTCGTGGCCGGCGAGCGCGTATGGAGATGCCGCCATTGATAACCGTGACCTCGCCCTTATCGCGGACGCCTGTCGATGACTCCCGCATAGATTACGCTTTTCCACCTACATACATTCATTTTTGCACCTGAAATTACAAGTGACAGAAATTTTACATTACAATGTACCCATTTAATTCTTTGTAACATAGGATGGATTAGGTTTAAACGATTACTTTTAAAACAGTGTTAATAAAGTTGTACAGAAACAATTTTACAGTCGGCATCGACGTCATGTTACTACATCGAGGCAGTCATTGTAACTGGTCCATTTGCATTTTGCCTATTAATAATTCTTTTAAGAATATGTTTCTTAGTTAATTAGAGTTGCGTGCATTGAAAATTCGATCCAGCTGTTAAATAAAACAGATGCAATTTGTCTGATTTGAGTACATCAGTATGCAAAGTGACAAGTAAGGCAGGGGCTGGCGCATATTAAGTGCAACCTTGACATTGGCTAGCGCCCTAATGTCGTCGGATCGATTGTCGGAATGCGAACAAAACCATCTCTGGCAGCAAATAATAATAGTGTCGGGACGATGAATGAACACATTAGCGAGCGGCGCGGGCGGCAGTGGCGGCCGGCGCCGAGTCATTACGCGCCCCCATTAATCACTGCAACAATCGGCCGATATCTCGCTATTTACAAACGCGGGAGCACGTGTTCGACGCTCGTACTACGCAGAGTGTATTGACCCATTTAGATAGCTCGACCTTCGCGCGGCCATTGTGAGCGAAAAACATAAAAATAAGTTTTATTGCGGCGTCGTTATGCGTATCGCTGCGGTGCGCGGGCCCGCCCGTCACTCTCGCGCCGCGCCGCCCGACAGCTGATCGCTACGTGACATTTTTATTTTATTCGCTCTTCCGGGGATTCTCCGAGATACGTACCAGTGACGTCATTATCTGCCCGCGTACGCCCGCACCCGCTGATTTATTGTCTTAAAAGCGCACGATGCGAACTCCATCCTGGAGATTGAAGTGATTTATGCACTACGTACGCACTTCGTCTTACAATGTCAGTGTTAACCGCTATAAGCGCCTTGAACCAGTCCTGCTTACCACATTTGCATTCGTTCTTGTTGTTCTTATCAGCCTTAAAGAAATTAACTGTTTTGTACAGCTTGTGGCTTAGTCACCAAATTATGTTAATATTTATTATGTCTTATAAAGCAGTCACGATTCAGTCATGATTATACGTACACCTAATATTCCAAAATGATTGTTCCTATTTTCTTCAAAGATGAAGATTATATTAAAATTTAACGATATTTCATACATATAATAAGAGTTTAACTAAGAAAGTCTGGTAGTCAGAGTCAGTATTAGGAGGAAATATTTGAGTTGCAAGCGAGGCCTTGCGCGAGTGGCGGACCGACATTCCTGTCATGTTGCCCACGGCGTTCGGGGAAGTAAATGCGTCATCCGCGCTTGAACAAAAACTACAATTTTCCCTTTCATTGCATCAAGTGGCCGCAGCTCTGCAAGACGCTCATCATAATAAACGCATAACGCCACGTTCCGCACGCGCCCGCACACTGTAAACAATACGTTTCGGGAATTCCCTCGCTTTTTATGCAGGCACACATTCCTGAGGGATTCCTTTTGTTTGCGCTTAAACGGTTCTCTTGTACATTTTTTTTTCTGTCACCTTGGAATTATTTGACACCGCTGCGCTCTTATATAACCGCATAACTTAAGCCTCATAAAAAAGACTGATGTCTAAGGGGAATTTATGTTTCACGAATAGGTGACGAATAATATTAATAATATCAAATATCTTTAATAGTTAAATGATTCAACAATCATCCATGTAGGTCCTGACTTGTTGCAGTACCTCCAAATATCGTATGTATTTGAATGTCTTAAATTAGCAATATATATCTAGATCGCCAATCGTTGAGCACGAATATAGTTTCACATTCATACTAGTTTCATTAAAAAACTCGTTCTTTAAAATACAATTCTCAACTTACATGCAAACTTTAAAAAAGTATAGGCTAATATCGTTCAAAACGGGACAGCGTCGGTATAAAAAGCTCGGAGAGTCAGTCGAAGTTGCGCGGCCGGGCCAGAGAACAGGATGTGAGACTGGTCCGCGCACACAGACTCGCTGCGCGTACGCACACACGCACACATAGCCGCGCGGCCTCGCCGCTCGCCGCTCACGGAAATGTGCGTGCCAGAGACTGCCTTGGCGCTCGGCGCTGGCTCATGCCGAAACCCGAATCATTCGACTGATACTCGTTAAGGAAAGTTTTATATACCATTCGAATAATATACATCAATTCTTTAAAAAACAAATCATGTTTGGCTTCTTAAATGTACTAAGCCTAAATAAATAATAAAATAATGCGTTTTCGATGTATGGAGCAATTGTATAATTATATAACTTACTTTAATTCTTCCAAATAACTAGGGATGTAGTTTATTTTGTAAATTACTTACTTAGAGAAAATATTGAACGTAAAAAAATCATCAGCAAATAATTAACTGACATAATATGATTTGAATAAGCAACAATAATATGAATATACTTTATATTCAATGAATACAAACCCATTAAATACGATAACAGCATCAGTAACAATACAATCACCAATAAATCATAATTGCATAGCTTCCGAGTCAAAACAATAAATAAATTTTCTCAGGGCATAAAAAATGTATAACGGTATTCGAAGCTCAGCGGGCTAGACTGATCTGTAATCTTTAACCACCTGTAAACAGGCCCGATACCCTTCCAATGAATGAGTTTGCGAACTCGATCACGTGCTCTATTGTACTGAAAAGGAATGTTAATCGTAAATCGCTCATTCAATAGATTCTCCAATTCGATATTGCAGATTAACACCTCTTCACGCTATGAAAATTTATGAATGAAGCGCAAAAAATACTATGTGGATCATTTATAGTGAGCGATCGTCACGTCTTTATTACCTCGGTTGTTTGTGAAAATTATTAAAACAAGCAATAAAAGCTTTGTTTGTCGTCTTAACGCCTACGCTCGTGTGAATTATATTTTGTGGTTGTGAAAATAGGTTTTTGCCGAAGCGAAAGCGGTAATCAATAAATACGATTGTTTTATTATAATATTGTATCCAATAGTATACTAATGTCGTTTACATATTATAAAACAAAGGAAAACGTTGAAATAATTTCAAAGAAAAAAGATCTTAATAAATAATTCGTTTATAATAATGCTTAACGCGCGCTATTTGCGTTTTCTCATATATATCCTAGCTTTATAATGCAGAGCTGTACACCCCACGCTATCTACCCCATTTTATAGTTCGCTATAATATAACGTTCGTTGGAGCGTAGGTAGCTGTAGCGTTAGATAGAAGCGGACGGCCGCTACGCGATGTTATTATACGATGGGGCTGTGTGCGCGTGCACGTGTACGACTCGCACACAGAAACAGCTAGTCCGCCGCCCCGCGCCCCGCCTGCGACCCGTTCAGCGCTCTTTACCCCACCTCGCCGCCGCCCGCAGAGACCCTCGCTCGCTCGACAACGACATGGCTTAGCGCACTGTGAAGCAATGCCGTGCCGCCATCTATTCGTTCTTTACAATGCCATAGAAAGTTCGTTCGACTCGCCCCGCCGATCGAACTTTTCCTACCTTCGCGATCTGACTGACCGATTATTAGCGCCTCTACCTTCAGTTGACCACTCATACATAAAACGAGAAGTGAGTACTTAAATTTCGTTATGACTGTAATTTTAAATAAATCGTAAACTTCTAAGCGCTATAGGGACATCACAGGTTTAATATACCGCATAGCTATTCAAAGCAAGCGATAAAATAAACGTCAGACGTTTCCAAGTTTCGAGCGGACAGAACGAGCGACGCGGTGCGCATCAGAAAAAGAACTTTACGACAAGATTAGAAAGAGCGAGCGGTGCGGCAACGTCGCGCGGCCACGTTCCAATGAACGGAGCGGCAACGCTGTGCGCCAACGTCATATACTAAATTTATTTTCATGAGCGCCAGCGCTGGCGACGACACCGCTACATTACATACACTCGCTCACCGCGTGATACTAATGAAATCACGCGGTTTTGTTTATTTCTGCGTTTTGCAAACTGCACAGTTTTTACCACGCTACAAGCGTTAACAAATGAACAATGGAGTAGCCCATTTTCCGCAGAGTGATAAAATGGTGACGCAAAATGATTATTTGCAGCGTTGCGATGAGTGGCCGCTGAGTCAACGCGAGCCGCGCAGGCCAGCGACGTTTAGCAAACGAGTGCCTCGAGTCTCATTGCGTTGCACTACATTGAATACATTTTCTTTTGATAACTTTTATAATTCCAAGTTCCAAATGATTTAATTTTATGTTAAACTTATTTTTGGAAAAAAAAACCAAATCATTTATAAAAATACTGTAAACATAAAAAAAAAAAAACTTAAAAAGTCTAGTTTCATAAAGGCATTTAAGTCTGAAGGTGCGTAAACGCGTGTGCCACCTAATTGTGGTAGCAGGTGCGCGGGCATCTGCCGCCGGTGGATTTGCTAACAATTTATTTTTTAAAACTTCCCATTTTAGTTACCTAGTTAGTCGTATATTGCAAAATATCATTGTGACTACTAACGGAACGAGCAATGTATCGTATACAATCGCAATGTTTTAAGTCAAGGCGCCTGTCAACTGAGTCTATCGGGTTATTTCTATACATATAGACGTAGCAGCTGCTCGTACGATACAGCATGTTTTTCTAGTTTAAATTTGTAAGTGAAATTTCTATGTTATAATTATTAATTTTGAAACTGTTAGTCTAGCCAGTCAGGTTAAAATAATGTAACTTAAGTTAGGTTCAAAAAAAGTTTACACATTAAAATTTGTGGACCGTAACGTCTTCATCGATCTTAATTTTTTTAGCCCTAGCGTTCATGTTAAAATCTTTTGTATAGAGAACGTTTAAAAAAAATGGGAACGCCATTTGTTCGGGTAAATCCCACAGTCGTATTTCGGAACACGAACTCTCTACCTGGGCCGATCTGCAGGGGTTGCTCCCCGGGTGCATATTGTACCCAAAAAAAGAGAAGGGTCGCTCTACAAAGCGAGTTGGGCTCAGGTATCTTTAGCGTTGCCTTAGCCTAGTATGCAAGAGATCACGAGGGCTGTTTTATAAAGAACTCTGTACAATTAAACGTTAAAATATTTCGTACAAAGTAAATAAGTTCTTATAATTTTCTTCAATTAACTGTCAAAACTTTCAACAAAAAGTCTCAAAGTTATCTAAAAATATGTGCTGCAACAATTGCAAAAATTGTGTAAATTAAAAATAACTAAAATCATATTTTATTGAATTTTGCAGGGCTCGGGCGGCGGGTGCGGCGCCAAGCGGCGCGCCGGCTCCCCGTGCGAGGGCGGCGGTAAAGTTGCGCGCTGGGAGGATTCGATAGCGCGACTGGAGGCAGTAGCCGCCGGAGCGGGCGGCGGCGAGTGCTGGCGTGCCGAAGACGAGGAACGGCGCGCGTGTCGCCGACGCTGGTGCGGTGGTTGGTGCGGCGCGCACGATACCATACGCGCCGAGAACGGCAAATCCTACCTCGAACTGGGCGGCGCAGCCGCGCGTGCCTGCTGCGATGGCCGTGCCGCCGGTCGCTGTGCTTCGCGACGCTGCTACCGCGAGCGACGTCTCAAGATGATGAACCTTTGCGCCTTGAAACTGGCGCGTTTCCGCCAGACCGCGGACCCCTCACTGCGGCGCTCGGTTCTCGTGTGCAACACGCTACGAGGCATCGAAAGGGAGATGGAGCGCGAGAGCGCCGAAGAGACGCCCGCGCCCTTCGAGGCCGCATGTGCCGCGACGGCGGCAGGCGCGGCGCGCTGCGAGGTGCTGGGTGCCCGGGATCCTGCGGCTGGTCGCGCCACACCTTTCCCGACGCCGCCCCCACCAGACCGCGACTCGGGCTACGGCGACGAGGAGCAGCGCACCATCGACTGGGGCTCGGTGCTAAGCCTGTCGTCGCGATCGGCGCTCGACCCCCCCGAGGACGCGTGGCCCGACGACTGGGGCTGGAGCGAGGACAGCTTCGTGCGGCTGCTGGTGCCGACGAGTTAGTGGTTGCCGCGCGGGCAGGATGCGCCCGCGCCGCACTGAGCGCCTGTGATAGGTGGGCAGGCCGCGCCGCGGCGAGCTGAGGGCGGCCGCGCGGCGCGGCGAGGGCCGCCCGCGCGGCACATCTAGTCGGCGCCACGCCGCCACGCAGTCAGTAGTTAGTGTTATGTGATTATTAATGGGAAGGTGCTAGCTTCGGACGACACGCGGGACTTGATCGCGAGCCGAGTTATTTTTGATAGTTTTTTTTCTTTAAGTGGACTCAGAACTGACTTAGCAGCAGACGTTATTACTGTTCGTATCGAAACTCGGGTGTTTGAAATTTTTGTTGAAATTATTGTGTAATTAATTAGATAAATGCTATATTTATTAGGTTGAAAGAGAGAAGTGATGATTTAAAATTATTTCTGTCTTGATATTTTCTATCTGATGTATTTTATCGACAAAGCGTGACTTCGGGTGGGTTATGTTATAAAGAGGCGTTGCCGTTCGTGGAAGTGTGTTCTTCATTTATATCCCGGACAAAGTCGAAATAATTGCCGAGCTCGCGTTTATGTTTCTGTAATTTCCACTGCATATTTCAAAAGAGCGACTCCCACGAACGGCAGTCGTCAGTACGTCAGACTCATGTGTGGACATGTGCCGAATCTTGTGACCGTCTATGTTGTAAAGGGGCACTGTAGAATGCAGTTTCAAACTTCTAAAGGTTCATTTGAATATTGACGAACAAAATTGTAATTAAATACGTAGTAAGTACTTAAATTAACACATGAACTTTCATTAGTTCCGCATCCATTGCTCCAGGGCGGCACTGTAATTGGGTGTCAATTAAACAGCCTTATCGACAGTCATGTTTGGAAGTCTCACGATTTTTGGCATCATTATACATTGAATAATTGGAATTTGTGAAACGTGATTTAACATAATACCGGTCGTACTTAAAGCCTCTCACAGTCGGAATTGTAAAATAAACGAAATCTGTCCGAGAACCCGATGGCCGTTTGATGAACGTTTTACTTTTACCGATATGTACCAATTAAGAACAATAATAATTTAGGAATAATACATACCTACTAATAAAACTATCATTCAATAATTTCTTACGGTGTTTACTACTAATAGTTAAATGCAGTTCCTAATATGTAATTAGTTAAAATATAAGTGAAAAGTAACAATTTATTTGCAGTATTTAATTCTAGTTTTGTATCGACGTTCATTAGAGGGGCATCGGATCTCCTTAGAGGGAACCTCCTTAGTGAATTAGGGAAGTTTGACTGATAGAATTGATTGGTTTTGGGAATGCAATGAGATTTGAGACATCGAAAATACTAATATATAACAATAGATAGATTCAACCCGGCCTCCCTAAGAGAGTTCTAGTCAACCCGATCCTACGTCATCAAAGTGTAATGGAGTGTTTCTTTTGATGGCGTAGCAATGATGTGTCCTCTCGTTAGTGACGTCGGATTGCGAGCAACTTGCGTGAAATGGGACTTAATGAATCTGCGTGTCATCGGGATTTGCGGTCGGAGCCAGCGACGCGAGCGTTAACCGTGGATAACGACCTTTAGTTATTATTGACAAAATTAACTAATTTTATCGACGAGCTTAAAGGTTTTTCGTTTCGATTGATGTATTGTGGCTCATCCGTTTCGCGGCGCCTCGACCGCCCCGACCGCCCCGACCGCCCCGACGCGCGGGCCCATCTCGCGGACTGCGCGAGTGCGACTGCATGGACCAAACATACCTACCTAGCACGACTTTTAATAGATCAAAGTACAAATTTCAATAAAGTAAGATGCATTAGTGCTCCGGCGCATGTTTGTCCACCGTTGTCAATTACTCAAATATTTGAATTGTGATTCGGTAGCTAATGAGAGAAACTCTATGTTCTTAAATTTAATGTACATATTATATACGGAGTTGGGCATTATGGCGCGGTGATTCGCGGCCGTTGTAAATACATAATGTAAAATAATAATTTTATCGGTATGGATGTGTAAGCGACGCACGCCGCCGTCTTGTATCATGCGACCTCTATTCTGTCCAATACACTCAAGTACAGATTTACAAGTTACATATTTTAATTCGTTTTAATATAAGGTGTCACAAAATATTGCCAGTACCGATTTGAAAGATGTCTAATTAGTTGTAATTCGTGGGTTCTGAACTCGTAAGTGATGCACTGGATACTTGGATAGTCTATGAGTGTTGCGTTCCGATCGTTTTCTGATTTGACGATTTATTTTGCATACTTACTTAGATTTTTTTGTTAAACTTGTCCGTATGGTTGGTTGTGATGGTTTACTTAAGTAAGTTAGCGAATTATGGGTAAACGACTCTATTGAATATAATATACTTACAAGTTTGTACTAAGCCTCCTGCTTTATGCCTCTGTCGTCGGCGCCCGAGAAAATTGTTCAATTTTTAATTTAAACGTACTTAAAGTATTTAAGTAAGTTATGTCTACACGTAAGGTTTTTAGTTTAAAATTATCTCGACTGTACCAATTAGTATAATGCATCGCCAGCGCATGTGTGACAGAGGCATAAGCCGTTTCATATGCTTGCAATTATGTACAAATAACAGATTTTAAACAATCTATTAAATTACCTTGTCTTTAAATTTCCGATTAATGTTTCCATAAAATATATCAAAATTGTATAAAATTATTAATAAATGAATTGTACATCGTCCTCAACACGTTACAAATTTGGTATGCGTTCTGGTGTTTGTCTAAATGCTTCAAAGTGATGTACAAAAGATGTAAAGAGCTATTTATTACCGGGCCGCTACCCCCGAGCTAGTGTTGTGACTACAGCAATAATTGTAGACAGTAGACCTGTCTCGTCCGTCTTCTCACCGTCGAAATCGTTTCAAAGAAACCATTTCGACATCATCATACGTAACTTTATAATTACATTATGTAAGTGTAATTTCTTAGTGTTTTTCATTGCCATTGGTTACCAAAAATGACAGGATTTATTATTGAAACGATTGTGTATATTCTAGAAAAATACTCCCCTTAGAAAATTGTGAAATCAATTTTGAATATACTTGTTCTGCACATCGAATTGTTAAGCGTTCCTCATGTTAGGAGTTGTTCAAAATTGTTTCCTGTGTTCTAATATAAGAAATATTGTAATATAATTATTGTTTAAGCTGTTGTGTCGAAAATAACAAGAACAGGAATAATTTTGTGAAACAATGGCACAAAGAATGAACATAAATATTATATATATTATAGAAACAGAAATGTGGCTATAAGAGCAATTTTTATAATAAATATTTACTGTTGAAGAAAACGCAGTTTTTTATTTTATCCCCCGTAAAATAATTTAATTATCTTCTCAATTCTGGAAAAAGTAATAATTCGACTAATAACATGCAAGATATCTGCCTGTATGCTAATTATCTTAGATATTTTTAATACTAAACAATAATCCATACAACTTAATAGGCTATTTCGTAGTTTACAAAAAAAAAATGACAAACATTTATACAAGGCATACATTATGGTGGTTATAGTACGTCATATTCTGATGTCATTTATCAATTGTAGCTCATGGCATTCCGTGATACTTCTAAGAATTAAAGATACATCGTTGACCATAATTATTTGAAATGCTAAAGTTCTTCTGTGGCAGAATTATAAAAATTGACAGATTATCCTCATTGGCTGCACAAAACTTGTTTGGAAATCTCTATAAAGTTGATCAGATTTCATCGTAGAATATTTTATTTCATCTATTTCGCATCACTGCCATTTGCCTGAATGCCGTGTAGTGTTCTTTTATGCTTCCACATATCTCCCGAACGTCTGATGAAAAAATAGTTCTTATATATTATACAATAAAATTTACGAACTTACACAAAGAATATAGCAGATACAGATAAACTAGCGACATCTATAATAATTTTTTGGAACTATTTATTTGAAAGATTAGTAACCATAGTATAAGGATGGAAAGTAAAATTTTTGCCTGAAATTAGTTTTGGTCGACGAGGAAACTAAAATGGTTATAAGAATCCTAATTGTACATACCTACTCTTAAGTTGGTAGTGTCCAGATTAACGCGAACAGTGGCGTCAAGGCAAATTGGAGAAAGAAGCTAATATATAATCAACATATTTATTGATACTTAAATATGATAATATACTCAACGGTTCAGTTAATCGCCCACCCTTTTTTATAGTAGCAGTTTTAAGTATATCTTATAGAGCTTAAGTATTTACTATCGTTGGGTACTAGTTCCGTGAAAAAAAAAGAAGTTTTTTTTTAAAGTTAATTGAGTAAAAGCTTTTATTATTTAATTTTTGCTCATGAAAATATTTAAATAATTCCATAGTAAAATAACAAGTTAAAAGTGATATTAGGTATTCTTCCACTGAGTGTATATTACCAAAAAAACTCGATCAGCAACAGTTCTAATTATTGTTGACAGTGTATATATTTATAATATGAACACTATTCTATATAGTAACGAAAAATACTTCAATTATTTAAACATAAGATTAGTATCACATTATGAACGTTTAGAACAAAATGTTGAGGCACAGTTATATAAATTATATGTTTATAGTTTGTGTGATTGGATGTTTGGTACATGTATTCTAGTGAAACAAGACATAAACGTCGAATTCTTTGACTCAATATATAAATGAGATAAAAAGAGAAAGGTATACATTAATTGATGCCTAATAAAGTAAGAACCTAACAAAGTTTAGTTATATTTAGAATATGGAGCTTAACCCGAAATGCAAAATAACAGCTGATTAAAGAATATCAATGTTTCGAAATTTCTTCCGTGTGAGTTCTATTTAGTTCTATTTCTTCACGATGTTATCGTCCTCTCGACTGGCACGAGGTTATTAACAAACAAATACACTAGAAAACTTAGTAATATTTTTGTGTATCACATCTACGTATTCTGCCTATTAAGCTCATTCGTTTTTAAGATTTCTGTAATAACATTCTTTAAAGCAATTTAAAGCTGCTAGAGAAAAAAGGACTTAAGATATTTTTTTTTACCTCAGGAAAAGGTCCTTCACAAAAAAAAAATTAAAAAAAATATATTTTGGTCTATTTTAGTGTCGATCCCTTTATTTAAGATCTTTAGTGACGTCATGTCTGATGCGGGAGATGACTTCAAGTTTAACATTTTATTTTCCATCGAAATTAGATGATAAATTAAAAAAAAAAAACAAACAAACATAGAAAATGATTTACAGTAATTAGTGTCACTCTATTCGAACACTTAATGTTCTTAAAGGATGATATGTTTTTCTATTCAAAGAGTATTATAAAATACAACATACCTAAAGGCAGTTCCACACACGTCACACTCGTGTGGCTTCTCCCCTGTATGTATTAGAGTGTGGACGGTACGAGCGTAGGGCCTTCGGAATGCAGCGCCACAAATATCGCATTTGTATGGCCTGGAAGAGAATAAGGGTCAAGTTCCAGTGGAAGAAACTATCGCTTTATATTACTGACATTTAAAAAATTGTTTCCACAATACATGTAGATATAATATAGCAACTGTAAAACTTAAGTATTATGGTATAATATTTATGTACTCAAAAATAAATGTTTACAAATTCAAACGTATAGGTTTATATTAATGTTTAAGTTATTTGCTTGAAATTAAAAATCTAGGTTTAAAGCCTCTTTGAATAATATTCATGGATTCATAAATATATGTTCTAAGTTATTTTACATATTCTAACATAGTCATCGTGGAGGTGCTCAACCTAAATGAACCGGTCAGCCGGCAGAAGAAATTGCTCGGCTGCGAGAGATTTTACTGCTTCTCGGCCTCGACTCCTGATGTTTATCTACTATCAACTTTAATTACGTAAACAAATTCCATAAATCTTATATATTTCAGTTTCTTTACCATATATCCATGGTTTTATGTGACAGTTGAATTACTCAATATTCTCGAAACGTATTTACTATTTATTTTATAATAAATATAAGTAATTAAAATTACAGACTTTAAATTAAGTAATGTTTATTTTTGAGCGATTAGATTGGTTGCATAGTAACGCCATCTGTTGGCGTTTCGTCTTAACTATGAATGACGTCCGAAACATAACGAACACACACAAAGGGTATTTTGTATTGATGAATTATAATTTTCAACAATACCCTATCAATTGTAATATTTTATTTTAATGCTAAGCGTTATAAGTTATTTTTTTATGAGAATATTTTTATGTAGCTTGTCAACGTGAATTTAGAATTTGTAATTAATATGTGCATATTTTTAGTTTATTCACAAACATGTCGTAAAATTACGCCTTATGAAAGTCTACAGCTAAACTATGACTACTAAATGTTTTTTTTTTTAGGTAAATATCAACTCATTGTTAAATATATTTTTTGGGATAACATTTATCTGTCAAACTAAGCGAAGTTTCTCTCAATATTTCACTTGAGTGTAGAGCTCAGAGTCAATTAAATTTTTTTTAAACTAACTTAGTCAACATATAGAGTCAATAGGGAAAATAAAATCGAGTTCGCAGATATTTTTACAAGTTAGTTATTATTTTCCTTCACTAAAAATTGCAAAATCGCATTTAAATAAAAAAAAATCCTTTAAGTAGTCATACATATGACGTCATTAGTAGTAAAGATAACATCTGACTTGTCATCTTGGTAACGAACAAGATAAATATTATATACTTTTAGAACATGTATTGGTACCGTCTGACAGCCAACTCTAGCATCGCGCGCTCTTTGTCTAAATCAAATAGCGCGCGCTTGGGAGGCTTCCTGTTACACACTTCCGTCCCCGTTCACGAAAGTGACAGGAAAGAAGAAGAAATAAGCGATACATTAAATAAATAAGAGAGAGACGAATATTGAATATACAAGTACGAATAATCCGCGATAGTCTTGATAAAACAGATGATTGCTTAGACTCTTCGTAAGACAGATCCATAGGCAGATTAGCAATTTTGACAATTGCTTATGTTTGTAGTGTACTTAGTAAACTACTTAGAATGTGCAAGTTTTCAAGACACAATTATGCATGGAAAATATTTCTAAATGTAAAAAATGAGCGTATCATTAGTTATAATTCATCGCGAGAGCTTACTTAGGAAGTGTATATAATACTATACGTAAATACCTATATATCAATTAATTGTATGTGTTTTATATATGATTTATTATTTATCACCTTTCAACCTCACCTCTCACCACTCGAGCTGGGTGGGTTGTTAAGTACAGGTCATTGTACCGTTGTTCTATTTTAATGACACTATTAAACTTTGATATTCGCAAGTCATTAAGGAAGTGCAGGTGAGATGTTTAATATCAAGATATAAAGAGAGACCAGTTGGGTTTGATTCTTGTCTCTGGAACTCGCGTTTCCCGGGGCAGGGTTCCTTACAAAAACGAGGGCAGTAGAATGTAGATAAGTATCCAGCGTGAATATCGTCAGTAACCTTTGGTCGGTGTGTATGCGCGCGTGTTCACGCAAGCGTGCAGCGGCAGTGAACGTCTTGGGGCAGGCGGCGCACGCGAAGGGGCGTTCGCCGGTGTGCGTCCGCCGATGGTCGTCGCGCTCCACCTGCCACGCACACAACTTCACACAGTGTCCTATGAAAAAAATTCTGGGAACCTTCTTAAACTATGGATTGTTATTATTGCGAATGTGTTCACTTTTTGTAATGACGATCGAAGCTTCGTTACTGATATATCAAGATTAAAGTTTTTCTTTTGTTTTTAATTAATAATATTGTTCTATTGTGTTATTCTTTTTTTGACACATTCGAGATATACCTAAAATATTTTTTTTAAACTTAATATATGATTAGCAATTTATAGCATTTAAGCACTGAAAATTAACCCTAAATAAATTTAAATTCATTTACTAAAACGTTTAATCGAACGAAATTTCTTTATAAATTATACTTAGAAGATAAAAATAAATAATTGAAGTCAGATATTTTTTGCTACTTCACAAAAAGTTATTACAACAGCGGTCCCACTTGAGGCAGTTCGACTTAAAGTCACAAAGTATATTATAAGCGAAAAGTTTCCTAGATTAAATATGTTCTGTGAAAGTTACAAGTAAAGAACATTGAAACTCTAGCTTACAGTGTTCCCAAAGGTTTCGAGAACACAAGACTGCTGTATTCCCGCCAAAAAGTTAAAACTCATTGAAACTTTTATCTCCGAACCGTGTGTTTCAGACAAAATACTTTTCAATTGTTTTTAAATATCATTCAATACGAATAAATGTTAATAGTTCAAGTCTGAAAGTCAAATTATACTTCGAATCTGGCGCGATGGTCAAGTTTACTGTCAGACATCGGGGTAACGGCTTCATATCCCGGGTCGAATCAAAGTAAAAATTATAGGGTTTTTGTATGAAGAAATGCTTAGTAGCAGCTTGGAGTTAGAAAAGCCCATATATCCGTTGTTTTGCTGACTAGTGATAATACTATAAGGAAATAGAGAATGCACCTGTGTTTGCCCTTACACTTGTGCTCTACAATATGCACTGCGCAGATGTTCAGTTTCTTTGATTGTATAAATATTATGGCTATCACACAAGTAAGATTAATCGAATTATTGAATTTTTATTTTTTAGGTAAGTTAAGTATACATAGTTAAAAACTATCTCAATAATAATAGCTCTAAATATAAACTCAAAAAATACAAATAATATTTAATGAATCATTCGGAAATTAAATCATAAACAAAACCAGTTTAAAACCATTGATGCATCTTGATCGTAAAGTACAAGATAATTATAAAAGAGAACCTAAATAACATTTAAATTAAAAAAGTGCATTTAGAAAGGACTATTGGAAGGAAAAGTCGTGCTGTATGTTGATGTCTTTTGAACTTCCTTGTCAATTTACATATAATTTATTCTATAAATGGTTCGTAAAATTTTATAACACTGACCTTAACTTTAAAGGCCTTTGAGCACAGGTCGCAAGGATACGGTCGCTCCCCAGTGTGCATACGCATATGAATCGCCAAGTGGCCGGACTGGTTAAATCGACGACCGCAGACTCTACATGGGTAACCCTTCAAAATTTGCATAATATTATTATTCCATATTTTTCTCAAATTTCAATAAAAACCTTTATATGCAGGTGTATAATCAGCAAGTCAGAAAATGAGTCATTTTTTACTACTAGATAAAAAATAAAATAGTATTATTTTGGTGAATCACAATACGTAAAGATGAAAATACTGTGATAGATTTGTAAGAATAAAAAATACTTACAGGCTTTGTTACTTTATGCATTTTCTTATGTGTGTGCAAAGCGCACATGCTCCCCAAAACCTTGTCACATTCCTCACAGACATACGCCATGAGCGGCGAGCCGGGCGGGCGGTCCTCGCCCCGCTTGTGACGATAGAGCTCTCTATGTGCAAGCAATCAAGATTAGACGAAATAAATTATCAACGATAATAAAAGCTCTATACAGATCTTACAAAATATTATAGAGTTTTAAAAATTGTCTAAATGAATATTCAGACTATTTTATATTTATAATGTATACTATAGATGTCTTCTTGCTAGAACATGTAAAGTGGGTCCTAGTAGCTGAATTTTTGTGTGATTATAATTCATCTCGTGCTCGGCCGTGAATAAAATCATAGTGGGGCTAGTTGTGTGTCACGAATGATTTTCGATATGTCTGTGTGTGTATGGAAGCGTCAAAACCTTCTCCAAGAAGAGAAGCGACCTCTGGCTACCACTAGAGTTTTTACAAGCTGGCACTTTTATATGTAACGATTTATATTAATGAATACAAAAAAAGTTATTAATTACTGTAAAATCATAACTGCGTGAAATAATGTTAAGATTATTGAATTGCAATTCCGGTCCTCTGAGCGTAAATATACCAGCCTTCCCATCACTATTATTGGCAATAAGTCGGGTTGTCAAAACATTAAAAAAAAAAATAACGCTTCATAAATATGCTATTAAATAACATAAAGCTACAGGAATTGATTGGTCTTGCATGGTCTCACATCATGGCGCACATGTCATGGTGCGACTCGCATGGTCGCAGATATAATCCTGACCTATACGTAAAAGCTTCACACTCAGTTACAAACCTACAATTATGAATACTCAAGAAGTAAACATCAAACAGACATTATTCTTCAAACTTGTATTTAACATTTGATGTTTTAGTGCAGAAATTTAAGTACGTATATATGTGTATTTATTTTAGTTTTATTATTTCAAATAGGTAGTCAGATTGGCAAATTAGTCATCTGTTTGTAAAGAGGCCCACAAGCATTGACGCTGTAAGTAGCAATAATCATTCCCTATATCGTCATTGTACCACCGACGTTGGGAACTAAGATGTTATGTCCCTCGTGGCTGTAGTTCCATACGCTTACCCACCCTTAAAGCCGGAACACAACGATAATTAAAATTGCTGTTTGGAGGTAGAATATCGGATGATTGCGACCACCAAGTTGTATGTGTTCAATAATCACCTGGCTGTAGCGAAAAGTTGATTACAAGATCCACAGTTCCACATCTTGTTGCTGTTGCAAGTGTTGTACGGACGGCGTTGCCTGTTCGTTGGCTTGTGACTTTCAATCTCGTGAACTTTTAATTCTTCCTCGTTATCACATTGCTTGCCGCAAACATTGCAAAATATATAATTTTCGGATATTGGTAATATGTTTGTTTCTAAAATTGTTTCCTCCTGGCAACATTAAAAAAAACACAAGATATGTGTATTTATACTCATATACATAGATACTCCGCGCGTTTTCATTTGCGTTGCGTACCGTCATTTACTATATAGGTATACCTGCTTATATCGTTCATAATCTTTCCAAGCCATGCTTCTAAATTCTGAGTTTAGCGCGACAAAACAACAAACAAACAAATAAACTCTTTAGTTTTATAATCTATCTATCTTAGGTATACATTTACTTATTACAGGTATATATTTACTTATTTTTGTATTAAAGGAAATCGAAAACAAAATTAAATCATTAAGAATCAGTTAGATGATGCATAGTTATTGTTATTTTTATCATTTTAATTACTGAAAGCCTCAAGAACTTCGTATACTAGCCGCCTTGCCATGTAAAAGTCACTGGTTCGATCCTGACCCCTTGATTTTTGTACCCTCTCCAGAGATAAGCTTTACGCTTATTAAGAAGGGAAAATAAGTATACTCTATATTACTTGTATTTTCTTGAACAATTGTATTTAGTTAGTGAATAAGAGTTTGATTTAAACCTTACTAATAATAATACTTATGTAGCTTAATTTTTTTTCCGTAATAATAATTAATTCATGATTTCAATGCAGACTATTTTTTTTTAAAGATTTACAAAATACTTGTCAAAGAGAAGAAATATTCTCACTGATTGTATAGGGTAGAAATCTTCTTGCCCGAAGCATGTCAGTCGGTGTCGATCTAGCGCTTCCCCGGTTGCGAACAAGTAACTGCAGTATTCGCACACGAACATAGAACTGAGCCTTCGCGAACCCACGGCACCTTTGCCGCTGATATCCGAGCAACATAGTAGCTCTAAAACAAGATTATATCTTTATAGACAAGCAACCCAAAAATAGTCTACTGCTCAGCAAAGATTACGTGCTTACACGTTTATTCCACTTGGTACACGAGGATGCGTTGGTTGATACACATTAGATAAGATGCCAATTTATGCAGGATTTCTCTCGATATTTTCCTTCACTGCAGATCACACGTGAAAACTAAATGGTTCTTGTACGTATTTGAAGCCGCTATTTTTTCCTTCACCACCGAGCACGAGATTAATTATAAACACAAATTAAGCACATACAAATTCAGTGGTGCTTGCCTGGGTTTGAACCCGCAATCATCAGTTAAGATGCACGCGTTCTAACCACTGGGCCATCTCGGTTCATGCTATGCTATGCTATCTTCGTTTAAGAATGTTAATATCTACATAGTCTCTGACCAACTCTTTCTCTCTTTGATTATTATAAATATAAATTATCTACAGATAAAATGATATTATGTCCAATAATAATGTTTACTTATTCATTTAGAGTAACTTGAACATTCGTCATTTTAAGCAGTTAAAAATGCTCTTTAAAGATTTATCGGTTAGCGTCACCTCAAGGATCTGAGTCAAGCGCTCTTCAAAGTATTCATTCACACATACACCACTTAACGTACTGGCACTTGATATTTGAATAGCCACAAATATACTCTTACTGAAAACAATGCCTATTCTATCGCGATATTATGACGTCTACTACATTGTAGTTTTTAACATTCACCCTAATTAAGTTTTGCCGTATCTTTTAGCTGGCATTTTCCAGGGAAGAACAGTGGGTATGTATGTCAATAGCGGGCTAATGATTACTCACCGCGGGGTTCGGATTCAAGCGCGGTCGACAGCACTCGCTCGCACACACCGCACACCAGCCAGTCGCACTCGGAACTGATATTTGGTTCTGTAGTAAAAACAACTATATTATTATGAATAAAAAAGTAAATCCAAAATTAAAAAAATTATATTCTATTTTTAAAAACACACGCTATATTATATTCACTTTGTCTTTAAATAGTAATAAGTGTCCACTTTTAGTAGTACATGCAATTTGCTGACCTATTTTATAAAGTGCACAGTGCAATGCAATGTTCGTCCTTTTGTCGTTGGTCCGTCGTTCGTAGTCAGGCGTTTCGTACCAAAAATGAGAGAAAATCAAGGCATTCGACCTAATTGCATTGCTGAACTATGCTTAGGTTTAGAAAGAATAGGAAATACAAAATATACGTGTAAAGCTAATTATTTAGTGAGACGTACAATTTTAATTAATTAGATATCTTTTACTAGAATTCAATTTGCATCATATACGACATTGTAACTTAATAATTAAAAAAGAGGTTTTTAATAATACACTTTAATGTAATCAATTTTACAAGAAGAAGTGTTTGGTATTAATTTAGAAGGTTCTAGAAGAAAATGTAGAATTAATGGGCGGATATGTGAGGGATGACATTTGCAAGAAGTAACTAATTAAGGATATGACTAGGGAGTCTAGACTCTCTAAAGATAGAGAGAGATTCATTTGAGGAATTGCACTGCATGTACTCTTTTAAGGAAAACATTTATTAAGATACTTCGACTTGTAACCATTTGTCATCTTGTTTGATCTACGTTTCACGATCGATTACACCATAACAACTATAATTCATTATAAGAAAATGTCTACTGAAACTTTATTTTAATATTTATATCTTATATTTGTCATATAATTGAAAAATATTTTAATAATCATTTTAAAAACAATACCAAGTATATTTTCTATTTAAAAAGGAGGTAGGGGGTATTGATAATACGTACGATAATTCGTATCAAAATATACAGCGTACATAGACGTGTAAGTTAATATTTGTTAATATTCTTACAGAATTATTAATAAATTTAAATACCTATTTGCTTTTGAAAAACTCTATGTGTATATCTGACTTGCGTTCTCTTCGTGTTTTTATTTGTCACGTTTAAAGATAAATATTAACATTATATCTATCTACTGCTTTTGGAATATAAGTACCTACTGTAGGTTTTCTAAGACTAGATACAAAGCGTGTCTTCACCTTCCAAAGTATTATTGATAGTAGAAGGCAATAAAGGGCTCGTTTCTTGCTCCAATGGGTGATCGGAAGTGTGTGTAGAAATTGTGTGATCAAGTAAATCCGTATCGGTAGTGAATAATTCGTGGCATATAACGCACGAATGTAACGCTAATATATCGGGATCTATATTATCTGCAGCCTGAAAATTTTAATGAGTATTTAATATATGCATATCAATAATAAGATATATTATTCAGGATGAATTTTCCAAGCTGATGATGACGACCGACTCACAAATCCTATGTCCAAATAAGGATCTTGAGGCCTGTTTTTTGTATATACATATTTCTAGTTAAATTATTTTTTGAAAATCTAATGAAGCCGCTTTAGCTTTTATCGAATATAGTCCTGAGGGCCTTTAAGCTCTTTTTGATAATTCTTGTAGTTTCCAGGTACACTTGAAGTACTCACTTTATATATAATTAATTAGATTAATAAATCTGATTAAAGAAGTGTAATGTGAGCACATCTTTATCGAATATACTGTCTTCGAATGTTCTAACTAAAATACGAATGAGAAGACTCAGTAAAAATATTACATACATTAGTAAAATAAACAAATTTCTTAAAACTGAAAAACGCATTGTGAAAAAATGACGCCACTGTATGGAAATACAGTGTATTGTATTAGTGTTATAATTAAATTAAAAATATTCGATAAATTAATATTCGAAATTTAAATATATCCACATACACTCGTAATTATTATTAAACACACAATTTTACAAGTATTCGCTTATATATATTTTAACCTTGTTTTTATCTGAAGATGCTTGAACAGGCAGTAAAAATTGGTTGACTATATTATCGTCTAGTAATATAGGCTCATAGTTGTGTGAATTATCTGATTGCACAACGTATAATTCTGAGTTTTGTTCTATGTCCAAAATGGAAGTGTTATCAACATTAAAAAACCGGCCAGAATGATTAGAATTAAATGATAAATGATTTTCTACTGTTGAAATAATTTCTTCTGTGACTTTTACAAGATCTTTATCATTTAATACAGAATCAGTAACCATAGCGTCACTGTTAAAAATAAGATCATCTGCGCTGTAATGCTCACTTATAGATTCAGTCAACTCTTTGTAAGGAAAATCAGATGGGTCGAACATTGTTTTGTATGCCTGAAACAAAATATGTTTCATAAAATATTATTTTATTCATATAAAATTGTAATTAAGTAGAAGCTTAGACAACTTAAATTATTAATTACTCAATAACAATTGCATTTAATAAGGCATCTAATCAATCATGGTAAACCTATAAATTATATCAATGTATGCTTAAGAAAGATTGGTATTATTAAAAGTTTATATATGCATTTAAATATATTGTATGTAGGAATTTAAAATACAATTTTCTTTTTTTTAAGGATTTATTACGTACTATTTTAGAACGCATTCGTATTTCCCTTCCAAGTTAGTTATGACTTATGACATTGACATCATTTCGTTTGACATATAAACATTGTTGATAAACGAAAACTTCTTGCCCATAAGTTTTTGTGTTATTTTCATAAAGTAGTAGTTCGGAGTAAATCAAAATGAAAGTAGACGTACAACCTTCCCCGGATAAACCGAAAATACCTTTACCTACACTCTCTCAAATTAACGCCGATAGAATAACTCTGGTTAGTATAGCTAGGAAGGTTATATTTGCGGTACAAATTATTTAAATGTTTCCATTTCAGTTTAGTTTTAAATATCACTAATACTGTTCTTAAAGTATCTTCAAGTTTGCATGTAATTAACAATTACAAATGAAAACTATGGAGTATTTTGTATATATTCAAGTAAAGCATTTTGAGGTTGTTATTTAGGTTTCGACATATTTTGCAATTCTTTATTATTATTATTACAAAACAAATACAAACATAAACATTTTAATTACACATTACAATCAAAATACAGAATTATTGATCTTTTAAAAAGCAATAATTTAGAGGGTTATTTTAGTTTTTATACTTCGTCATTTATAGTGTAGGTTAATATGAAATAATATGAAAAAAATATAAAAAATAAATTAATGTATATCCTCAAATATCTATCTGTGACATAATTCAAAAACTCCAAAAATAATCTACAAAAATGTTTTTAGTATATAGTAAAATATACCCAGAGACTGTCTTTATAACAAGTATAATTATGATTTTAAGTTTAATTTTTATTTCCATTTAAAAGAAAAGAAAAATGCATATTATATTATAAAGTTAGTGAAAACCGATCAATCAATAAAATAAATTATTACATTGGAAGTTGATTGAAATTGGCTAAGCTCTTATTAAAAACGGAATAACAATAAGTTTAAACCAGGTGAAACATAAAAATTTTCTTTCTACAAATATATATTTTTTAATCATTAGCAAATACTCAACAAATAAAACTTAAAAGGTATCCTTAAACCTTGGTACAGTATAAGTAAATAGAAATTAGAGTGATATTTTTATAATAGTATGTTAATTATTGTAAATATTGAAGATAATTATTTAAATATATCATGTAGGCTTCCTTTTATAACAACAAGGGAGCCCACTGGTCTTTACACAAACAAATCTATGTGACACTCCTCATTGAATTTAAAATCAATATGGTTGTTATAATGTTTGCAGCTCGCAAATCAGTACTGGTCACCACAAACTAAGGATGATCACTTACCTTACGATGATGCTATTGTGGAATCTATATACCAAGCAGAAATATTGGGCTCTAGGTAAATATTATTTTACTGTAAATATTAATTGTGTTATAAATTTTTATGTCTTGGCCTCATTGAATTGAATAAGTGACTGTTTCAGGGTCATTGGCCTAATAGATTGGGTGCACTGACCCCATTTATTTTTTAAATTTGCCAGTTTTAATAGCCATGGGTGACATTCATTACTCCTTGAGCAAAAGTTGGAATTTAAAAAAAATATATTTTATATTTACTATATTATATATTAAATAATGTGAATAATTTATTTAAATTTTATAAAATGTATATGATTAATAAATTTTAATATTAATAATTAAACTTGATTGGTTGGTTGAATGGTTGAATGGATGTAACATTTTTTATTAATATTAATTACAATAAAATGTTACTTTATTTACACTATATTTATAATATTTAATTCTAATTTTATTTATTATTATTTTTCATCAATTATATATCTATATCTATAAAATGATTAATAATTATTATTAGATAGACAGTATAGAAGTTTATTAAATTGCTAACATTTTATATTGGTTATTGAACTCTTTTTATCTAACTTTTCTTATTATTGAATTTGTTTATTTTGAAAATGTTCTAATTATATCTTTTTACATAGAAAAATGAGGAAAGTTCAAAGTCAATTAATATAATAAAACTTCATAAATTAATAACATTCATCATTTATACAAAGCAATAAACATTGTTCATATATTTTCCTTGGTATAATCTTTATTTAGGTAAATAGTATAGTTTTTTTGTTTCGGTGTACAATAAAGTATATTTATTTTTTCTTATCTTGTATAGTAGCTATAACTGATGCTGGCTGACTCATTTGCAAGTCCACCTACACTAGCAAATGAGCCATCTGACAGCACTTAGTCCTTTTCATCGCCAAAGTCCCACCAACCTTGGGAACTACTATGTTATGATTATTTCACTAGGATTGTTGATGATGATGACGATGACTGCTTTAAGATGTGAAAGGACACATAAATTATATTATTGTATATATATGAATTAATTATTTATTTTCCAGTTTTGCAGTACGACGTATAATGATGCTAGAGTTTTCCCAGTACTTAGAAAATTACTTGTGGCCGCACTATGAGTCTGGGAAAGCCTCTCACTCACATATGATGTCTATCATTGTTATGATTAATGAGAAATTTCGTGAAAGAGTGCCTGCTTGGCAGGTTAGATACAATTCATTATTCAGTAGTTTACTCTTATCAATTAATCCGTTATGTTGTAAACATTTATAAAATGCCATACAATAATTGGATATTTGGGCTCTGTATATATTTAATATAACTTAATATATTTTTTGTACAGTTTCGTATATACTAAAGGAGAAATATGATGATTTAATCTATCTATCTAGTAACATAGAACCTTTTTCTTATAATCAGAATACTATTCATAACATCTATATATTTTTTCGCATATATTACTTAAGGAAATAAATAGGTTTCAATTAAGCTTTAAATTGAGAAAGGAATTTCGTCAAAAAAAGGATTTGCTTAGGAAATCTATAAAAATGGATTTTACATAAAATATTTTTTGTATTATAATCCTGACAGCTGAGCTAACTTTATGGGAATTCTGCTATATTATTTAATAATTAAATTTCAGGCATTTCTCAAAAAGCCAGACCACTTCCCAGGATTTTTCGAGCAAGTTTTAAGAGCGAGTATCAAAGAAGAGGCCAGTAACATGCGTGAACAGACTGCATTGTTACTTTTCTTGAATCACTGCTTCGGCAGTATGGAAGTGCAATTGTGCCGTGACCAAGTCAAGAGGCTCGTGTCGCTCAGCATGTGGATCAGTTTACAAGAAGGTTAGTTCCATAAGTAATTCATTTTTAATTTTATTGCTGTGACGAATAGGCTTGTTTTCAAAACAAACATTCAAGCTAGAACAATATTAAACTATGTATTGTTTTCAAGCATATTAATAAACGAATTAATAAATATTAAACTTAAATTAATAAAAGTAGATAACTTAAATGCTTATTGGGATTGACAGAAATATTGATATTCTCAAAGTTGAAAATCTAAATAAAGTAAGATAATCTTACCTATATTTGTGCAATGTCTAGTAGTCGCAAACATATGATTTATTCGAAAACAAAAGTTTTAAGTATGTGCCTTGGATTAAAAAACATACATTACTCACACTTTTAGAAATAAAATGTTTCATACATATAGTATACTAAAATAATTTTACTAAGAGAAATTATTTTAATACAAGAAAATAAATTAATTAATTTAATTTTATTACCAGGAAGTTTAGTAAGTTGTACTTAGTTAATTTTATTTAATTTTAGGAAGAAGAAATCAAGAATTTAAAGCCGTGCCCAAATGGCGTAAATATTGGCGAGCAATACAAAAGAAAGATAAACCGGAACTGTTAGATAAATTAAACTGGGAAAGACACTACTTACAGCGACTGATGATTAAGTTTACCCGGATTCTGGAGAGTATACCCGAGACAGGCGATGCTGATGTTCATGCTATCAGGTAAGAATCTTAATACTAAATTATTAAATTCCATATCCTATATAATAATTGTAACTGAGGTGTGAGGGAAAATATCGTTAGGTAACTTTGAAGTGCTGTATGATAATCTGCCGGATTTGTATTTTGGGGAGGCAAAAATAAGCTTAGCCGAACAGTGGGATATTACTGGCTGTTACTTTTTATATCGTGTTACCAATAAGTAAGACGTGGTAACACTTAACATATTATAATATATTTGTAATCATACCTTTTACAACAATTAGATATTACTCAGATGTTCAAAATCAAAATATTCTAATAGAATGCAGCAATATAGCATTGAATCACTGCTATATAGCATTGCAGGTCTTCAGCTACTTCTACTAATAGACTTCTACTAAAAATAGACTTTCTACTAAAAATAGTCCAATTATTAGAGGAATAATATAATTTTCTTGTAGATATTGCGAGCGCTTCTTGGAGCTGATGATTGACCTGGAAGCACTGCTGCCCACTAGGAGGTTCTTCAACACAGTGATGGATGACTGTCACCTCGTGGTGCGATGCCAGCTGGCCCCCCTCGCGCGGAGACCGGAAGGCCAACTCTTCGCACAGGTAAGTTATTTTTATAAGATATAAATAAGTTTTATTGTAAAGAAAAGCGGCATCCTTATGACCAACGATTTTAAAATAGTTTTAAACACTTGTAAAAATGTGTTTTCATTATTGGTGATAATATTTTAAGCTCATTTCGGTAACAAAAATCACTGAAACTTATATTACTATTTACTCGGTAAGGAAAACTAATGACGGTTCCCCAATTTGCTTCTAAGTTAAATTTTAAAAGTAATATAATTTGTTAAGTACAAGTAAACTAAACAATTTTTTCAGGATAAAAAATTGCTAACCTTTTTTAACCCACTTTACAAAGAGAAAAATTTTAGGTTTACTTATTTTATTAATAATATTGTCGCATTATTCTTTCGTAAATTTATAAATGTCATATCATATGAAAAGTGATCCAGAAAAAAGCGACTATTTGTCATAATTTAATAGTTAAATAAATAATGTAATACTCATTACTGATTGGGCGCGTGGTAATTAAATCGCGATTATAGTTACTGAAAAAACAAATTAAATTACTTTACCTACATTCGATTACCTAAACTGGGTGCTTAACCAGATGGTTACTTACACTGGGTGCTTAACCAGATGGTTACTTACACCTCTGAGTAAGTACCACCCACTCATAACATATTCTACCAGTGCCTGTGTAACTACAGGCACAAGGAACTTATGATTTTAATTGTTAGACACATGTTCATTTCTTAGGAATGTTAAGGGTAAATTCTAAGTAAAATAATATTTATATTTGATTTCTAAGTAAAAATAGAATAACTAAAATTTTAAAATAAGCAAGCATTTCATGTTAATAAATAATTTTTCATTTCATTTTAATAGGTTAGAATTGAATATTAATAAAAAAACAAGTAAATTTAGAATTAAAAGACAAGTATGTCTAGCACAGCTTTATTTCAATAAAATGAATAAAGTTAATACATATATCTAAAAGTTGCTAGTTTAAAGTAAAATTTGTGTAAATTTTTAAATCACATAAGTCAAAATAGTTAAATATTTCCAAGCCAAGTTAGTGTTAACACCATATACCAGTTTGCTTACTATAAAATTTGACTTATGCAATTTTATTTAAGCAATTATAGTGCTAGAGAGCTGTACGTAAATTCGATTAAAAAGCTGCACAATATACGCTATACGCGTTGTCATACCTACACTCATTTACATATTTTAGTAAAATTCAGGACGGATAGTAATTTATATAAAAATGCAGTCTTAACATTTTTGTGTAATTTCAATAAAGGAAATTTAAGAGAGAACAATATACAAAGTCATTAAATATTTAAATACAAAAGAATAAAGTATGCTTATAATATAACACAATTAACAATTGTTACTTAAAAAAAAAACTTTTGGTCCAATTAAAACCTAATTAAGTATCTTAAATGAGCTACTTGAAATTATTTCAAGATTACAAATTTGTATAGAAATAGTGTATATTAGCTTGGGGACATTAGTGAATTATTTGAACTTATAAATATCAGAAGCAATGTGAAAGAAAAACATTGATATAAAAATTATAAACTTATACAACAAAAATTTGGTACATTATATGGCTTCCATACATAAAAATCGATACTTTAAACACTGAAAAGTACTGGTTTTAGGGAATTCGCGAATGTGTAAAATGTATACTTTACAAGCACTCGTGTCATTATTGTAAAATCTCAATTAATGTGTAAATCAGTCAAAATATTACATTATATTCGATTATTTCGCATTTTACTTAAAGTAAAAAAAAAAACAGACCTAATGAGATAATTTCAGACCTAATGTATAAAACATATATCAAAAGCCTAGTGATAATCAATAATCACCAGCACCGATAATACTTTACAAAAAAATATTGCTTTGCAAAATACTGTTTGTCTTATTATAAGGCACTAGCTACCGACACACTGCTCAAAATTTCAGTAAATATATGTGAATAAATATATATGTGTATGTATGTATTTTGTTAAGTCCCAAGTTGTGAGAGAGTTATACGGATTTTTTTTTTGAATGACATTAAGGCATAAGTTGTTCATTATGTGTTATCTCTGAGACGTTTTTTAACAAAATATTTACAATACATTATCTTTTTAAAAGTTTAACTTGGATTTTGGTGCTGATTTCATAGTGAACTTTATAACTTGGTAGAATTACTTAATAATATTTTTGATTTTTGTCTCATTTGGATTATTAGTGTTATAAATATAAATATTTAATCAATAATTACCACCATTCATATGAGTCATCTCATCTCCCCACTCCCCAGTGGGTATAGGTTCTGCATAACAACAACTCTTTCGTAGCAGAAACATGACATGCGATTGCCTCACTACACACACGTAGAATATTAATATTGCTTGCAGTAAATTTACGACTATGTGTGCGTATAATAAACCGTCAAAGTTCAGCCACGACAGCAGTAGGAAAATCCATGCCATTGTCATTATTATGAATAGTTGTACAAATAAGTCGAAACTGAAAAGAAAAATTAATAATTTAGATTGATCTTAGGTATCATATTTATCATAAAATTGCTATTTTTGTTTAAGGTTATTTTAATTTCCTGTGTCTTTAATATTTAATGAATCCTTATCATTCATCAGTAACCTATCGTTTTTGAATTATGAGTAATGAACCGATACAGTCGTTCCTATATGTTTTTACAACACATAAATGACACTTCAAAACATAATTTGTTGGACAATCCTACACGTTTTAAGCAGATTCGTTTCTTGAATATATTAACTGAACCATAACAACTAGTTAATATTAAACTCACCATCCTTTGAGCTTGTAATGAATCCTTCCATATATATTTATTCTTTTGATAACTTTTATAGTTGTTATGTAAAAGAAAAGATTAAATAATATGGTAAAAGCGATTGGCGTGAAAAATACAGCTATTCCCAGCCATCCTAAAAAGTATAATTAAAAGATATTTAGGATTGTTGTCAGATCATATATTATTTAATGATTATTAACTTAACTTACCCTTACAAAGAAAGTTTTCGCACTTAAAATAAAATAAAACAAATGAATAAATATGAAACTTTACCTATTGTTTCTTGTTCAACATCCTCAATAAATATTGTTGTTGAAAGTCGCATCTTCTTATATGGATCTATGCCAGTATCAAGTAAATAGTGTGCACATATAGCCATAGCAGTCATTAGACCAACACATGACCAAACTACACTTGAGTAGTAGCAATATTTACGAACATCCGTTACTCTTAAGAAGACATTTCGGGATCTACAAGACAATCCATAGAAACATTATCCTTTGAGCAAAATACTGATTAGTTAAACATGCTTAATATATTTACTTGAATGTCTTCCAGATGTAGAAACCGAAACTGTTAAGCCAAAAGAATGCACCCAGGAGACTCATGTACAATATTACATCTGAAATAAAAAAAAAATATAATAATTGATAAAAATTTGTTTAGAAAACTAAGTTTTGATTTGAAATTTAAAATATATTTTATTTATTATACATATATTCGAATGAAAAAGTTATATAAAATACAGGAGGAGTAGTATTCTTTTAAATATTATTTTTATTATTAAGATAATAATTATAATATGAATTACACAAAAGTTTACTAACCTGTAACCATAAAGCTTATATGATTACTGTACTCGGTAAATATCCTTACTAAGTCAGCTGCTTGACTGACTATTAAACAGATATTAATAGTTGTTATTATGTTGCCAGCTAAATCACGTAATGTTGGTAACACAAAGTATATAATGGCAACTATTAGAAATAATATCATAGAGATAGCGTGAAACAGAGGATTCAATATTTTCTTCATGAGAAAACTTGTCTCTTTCCAATTAATTATAACTTCTGGGACACATACTAATGCATATAGTCCAGTTGCATTTGAACTTGATATAAGTATCTGAAAGTATATAAGGAAACATGCATGACAATTTTTATTTGTTTTCGTTTGACTAACAATATTGCTTTTTATGCAAATCACACAATATTAATTGTTATTGCTTCGTAATGTTATATTTGAGTATTTAATAGATTGCACCTCATAGCTTCTGTTTTTTGTCATTGATGCGTAAAATCCTTTTTACAATTTTAATATAGTCAAAATTTTACAAGAAAACTAAAACAGTAGGGGTTAAACATAGCAATGCTTGAGTTGTTTACAAAGTTCTAACTTTATAATCACCTCTACATTCAAAAGATCACACCAGAGGCAAAGCAAATAGAATTAAGCAATTTTCAGGCAGGATTAGCAGAACAATTTCATTATAAATAACAAAGCTCTACTATTTTTATAAAGGAATAACTACTGAGTTTCTCACTGGATTTCAATAGAATTCACATTATGATCTAGTTACTTTTATGTTTAATTGGTTCTAGTGTTGACTTCTGATATGTCTTATTTATGGATAACTACTCACTTTATCTAAACAATATTTGTCTTGGTTATGAATATAGAACGAGGGCTCCTTTTCTTGAGGTATCACAATGGATTCATGGATGCTGTATGTGTTTGTTATTAGTGGGTCATCCTTTATATGATCTGAGCTGTGTTCATGATGAATTAAGTGCTGCAGATGTCCATCAGATAACAAATTCAACCTGGAACGTGAAAGTTTCTATGTTTATACCAGTTTTTATTGTAGCTAGTAGGTTATTCTGTAAATGTTAACACATTGCTAAGTTACTATGTTAAATAAAAGCAAATCTTCTATATTCAATAAAATAGCATGAAACTTATTCATTGAACAAGTAATAGCTACCACCGAGACCCAAGTATTCTCGGGTCTATCGTTACTGGCAAAAGAAACTGTCAAGGGTTTTAATAAGACAATTAACTAAATAATTATCAAGCCAAAATATTATCTATGACTAAATAGTGTTTTTCAAACTTGGTAGATCCAAGGTATTTATTTTGAATGTGGAATACATTCTTGCATACTCACTTGTCTTCAGACTTTCCTAAATCAAATATAGGCCTTTGTTGCGTTGTTGCACAATTTGGTACACCATTAATATAACGATAATATTTAACTGACGTATTTTTGCCATCTTCGGTTTTAAATTCTGGTACCCATACACCTACAAGAATTATTATTTAATTGTTTAATGTAATATTCAACACAATCAATAAGCTTTGAAAAGTTTCACATATAAAGAGGTTATGTTCTGATGTTGATAAATGTACTTACTTTGATTATATTGTTCAGCTAATCTGCATATAGAGTCGACCATAAGCTCGTTAGGTTCGCAACATTTGTTTATTTTCACTGAATTCTGCTGTTCCGACAATTCATTTAAGTCAACGTCTCCAATTTCAGCTTTGACTGTATACAGTGTCAATATTAAAATAGTCAATCTTTGAAACGAAGTGTACATTGTAAATTATAATTTGACTTTCATAACATATAAACAAATTAACTTTTCGTTTTGTGTAAGGCACGACGCTCGAGGCACTAATTTGTTTCACATAAATACTTTTTAGAACGTTAAATGTATCTCATTATTTTCTTTGTTTTATTTTTTGTGATTGAATAATGGTAAATATTTTATATTATTTTATAATTTTGTGAAACATTGCAACAGCATTGAATACACATATACCTATATCGTTTTGACAAACGTCAAATAATGACAGTTGTCGGTTGACTGGTTTGAACTTCAGTTGTTTTAATTACTCGATTTGCAAAAGACAATGATCTATGACCAAACATACTTCAATTTTGATGTTTATTTTAACAAAAATTAAAATTATCAAAAGAATTTAGTTTTTAAATATAGCTGGAGCCAGATATAGCTAACAGAACCGTAGTTAATGTAATTTATAATCAAACCTAAGAAAGACCGAGTAGTTATATTGTTATTAAAACTAAACAAAACACAACAGGACGTGAAAGAAAATATAGAAAAAATCAGACCAAATAATTAAGTATTACTGATAAAATAATAATAATTTTAATAAAACAAGGGGTAATGGAATACTTTGTAATTACTTAACCGCATTTTAAATCCATAACATGCATTTATAAAAGAAATGTTCGATCTTAAATACTAATTTATATAATAACAAAAATTCTTATAGTATAGTATTTACATTTATGTAAATGCTAATATTAATTACAAGTATTTGTTTGATAATAACTAGAATATAATAATATTATACATTGAAATTAATTATAAATTGCTTGTGGCAACATTTTAACATGGCACTTTAAAGAAATTAACATTTTAAAAATATGTTTTTTATAATAATTAATAGTTTTACCAAATTAAGTATTTAATAGATGTCTTGTTTAAAATTTTATTTTATATCGTCGCATATTTAAAACCTTTCTAAATACATTGAAATTCTATATTTCACATTCTAGTTAGAAACCTTTTAATTTATAAATTACATAATTTTAAAATTAGTATTCATTTGCGTACACTAAAAGTGATATATATTTTTACGAGATTCAATAACAATAAACTTATAATATAAATTTTATATGTTTAAAGCTGATCTTAACTAATTTCTTTTTAATTATATTGTGATAATGTTTACTAGTTAAGATTTATTTTACAATATTTTACATACTGAGTATTGCACTGAGCTAATAAATTATATTATCTGTTTTATACCAGCTGAATCCTGGCAAGAAATTAAATTAAAAAAATAAGATTCTATATTTAATATTTCTAAGTCCTTCTTTTAATTGAGCCTGACTTCTACAGTATCATCGGCTAGAATTTGCTGGTCATCATTATCGTCGTGGGGACTTAGTTTTTCGGCTAATGGGCGGGTTATGCACAAGCAGCAGTTCTCGCTAGCCAATCCTTGTATGGCTCGCCTTCTGAACACCACCAATATCAAAAATATTACCACTCCTTGGAGGCAATTAAACGTGTCCATTATTTTCCTAAAATTAAACAAAAGTTTATTACATTAAAACTAAACATGTTACATTTTATGACGAAGATAATAAATTATATGAATTTCTTTTGAATTACCAAATAATGTGTTCTGCACCGTGTGCAAAGCTGGCAATTTCAAAAATCCAAGATATTCCCATAACGAGGAAAAGTTTAAGGGAAACGAGGAACCTGAAAACATATACCAATATTAAAATCTATTCAATTCGTTTTGTCTGTATTAACGATTCACATAACGCAGTAACAAATGGTATCTTATCACGACCGATAAGGGAGCCGGTACCTATTTTTAATTAAATTCAATTGTTTTATAATTTTGTGCTCGCTTAATTATTCTACATTTTCATATAAGATAACTTATCGCATGCAAAATATATTCCTATATCGTAATTATTCAATTGACATTACCGATACTTAATGTTGGTTTACTAATAAATAGTGATTTTTACTCTTCTCGAAAAAACAAACCTAACCTATCTCATATTTATGCTTAACAATAACTACTTTGTAAAAACGATATATGTAAGTAGGTATAAAATTTTAACAAAAGGTTCATTTTTTCATTTGTCTCTTGGCCACCTTGGGAATAAAAAATGTTTTTCTTTCCATTCCCTTGCTAAAAAAACTTATCTTTTTTTGTGTCACATTTTTTTTATAACATGTAACCTTTGTCGAAGGTTCTGACAATTGAAAAAAAACTTTGTACTCTATGATTAATGGCGGGGTTTCGAATTTCGATATTTAAAATATTATCTGTATTCTTAAAATATATTGCGTGGTAACTTTGTGATATTTATACTACTTATACTTTTAATTTATTTTCCGCCCATGGCTTTATTATTAATATATATATTTATTTATATGTTAACTTAATTCCCTAATTGTTACGGTGATTAATTTGCATAATGTGTATCAAATGCCTATTCATAAGTTAATCAATACGATAGCGATATGACAAATCATCATAATTATAATTAATATATGTAAATTCAGTGTCAGCATTATTGAACTATTAAAAAGAAATGTATCGCAGTACCAGGATGTTTTATTCGGTTTTTATTTGTTTTTCGAAACTTACGCACTCCTTACGTTTTGTTTTATAATCTAGGTATAATACATTAAATAATCAACATAATCTGTAATATCTTTTGAATAAGCCATTTCATGCACATATCTAAAACTAATCCTTAACAATTAGGAAATGTTATGCACTCCATCCGCCTTTAGTTTTACAATCTGAGGTATTATGTTAAATATAATCTTACTTGTGCTTAAGATTATTTAGCTTGTTCACTTCGTATTTTCTGGTGTGCCTCCATAAACTAATCGATGACATAACAAATAGGATAACATTCACTGCAATAAGAATGGCTATCGGACCGTAGAAAAATATCCATGTTTCAGTACGACCTGAAAATAATTATATAATGAATACACTTATAATATACAATCATGCACTCATGTATACTTTAGTCAAGTGGACTAACAAGCAGCTTCGAATCGTATTTATACATGTTTATCATGCTAATTAAACGTGTTTCTGGTTTGAGATGTTAATTGGATCGAAATTATTTTTGTACTAAAATACAGTTTGTCTATTCACTGAAAAATTTTTTTTAAGAACTTATAAGATTTAATTCCTTTGATCTTTTTTGAGGTATATCATAGAGCATTTTTTTCGTATACGAATGTATTCATACAATGAACAAGTTTTTCTTTCTAGTTTAATGACATTTCGCAATATGAGATCATTATCACGGAGCGATTGAGCATTAAGATCATCAATACTCCTTACCGTTGAACCAGCAACTGTTGTCGCCGATGCCTGGCTTGTAGTGATTACCCTCCGCGAAGTTTGTAATGAGTGCAACGATCAGGAAGAAAATCGTGCAGCCCCAGGCATAGCAATTGTATATGAAATATTGTTTCTTCTCAGTTTTCTTTAAATAACTCGCATCTCTGTAGATAATAAAGTAAAATAAAAACATGTGCGTCTCGGGACGCCCGACAGAAGCGATAACTTAAACTAGTCGCTGCTGCATGCGTAAGAGAAAGGGAAGCCAGGCAGGCGCCGTAACGCGTTACGTAACGAAGCGGTTTACCCTCCCATAAGAAGGTATCATTTTAATATGTTATGATTTGATATCTTTTTAGTAATTTATAGCGGACGGTGTCAACTCAGTTATGAACTTATGAATTAGGGATTAAGTACATTTCAACTAAAATATTCTTAAATCGTTCAGTAATTTATATGAAATTTTATATTAAAGAGAGGAAATTATTTTGTTGTATGATATTTAAGTTAAATAAAAATAGTTCTTAAATACAACTTACTCTACAGTTCTGTACATGTTTATGCTTATCACATTCATCCAGAAGAATGTAGCCATCATCCAGAAGTAGACGAGAAAACCTTAAGGGAAAAAAAATAACTTCAAACTATACTAAAATCATAGTTACTATATCATATTATTATACTGAGTATCGTCAAGTGTCCCCGAGTTTTCGTGTTCTAAAAACATCGCCATGAAACTGTATCCTGTATTGATTGTAAGCTGGAATAGCCTTCAAATCTCATGGGCTATTGTATGTATTGTATTACATGTATTTTGTTCAAATAATCCTTTTAAATATAATCCAAAATATTTATTTATGATATGTAATATGGTAAATAATTTAAACATTAAAAATTTTCATTTACCTGATATAGTGCATATTTCGCCACTGAACCCTGGACTGAGTTGTAAAACTCCCAGCGATAAGAATCCAAGGGCCATGCTGGCACACATGCACATATAACACACGCCCTGGAGATCCCTGCGGAGATAAAATTATCATTTAGTTGTGCTTTTAATTATTTTTATATTAATTATTTTATGACCATCCTAGAAACGAACTCTTCACGTATTTTAATTTAAAATATTATTTCTAGCGCAAAAAAAAAAGATTATTTATTCCAATTATGTAAGTAATAATTTTCTGTTAGGTGAAATAGGGCTTAGAACATCTTGTACCTATTTGGTTTATTTTTTTATCGATGACAACTGGAATTTTTGTGTAGTTTTAAAAAGGAATAACTAGTATGAATGGTCATAATCTTATTTCCCTTAATAAATAACATGCTATCGGCCCTACTATCATATTATCGTAAGTCGATATTTAACCTTTTACGATCGGATTAAGTACCAAAATTACTTCATAAAGAATTACTTTGCTGTTAATATTGAAAATAACAAATAATCTGTTTAAAACATTCCACACACGGAGTCAGCCTTGTAAGAGTTTAGATATAAATAAAATAACACGTTTACCTCATTTGCGGCATATACATGTAAACCGCGAATGTGGCGAGGAGGAATAATACAGAAATAAGCGTAAGGACCCCTCCCGTCTCGATGTTATTGCTTCTCGATTTGATCTCCTCGAAGCACACAACCGCCACTGGAATTGTGCCCAGATTGGGATCACTGGTATTCTTATACATTTTGCCAAGACAGTATCTGAAAATAAGAAATTTTATTAAATTCTTTTCATTTTAATAATAATCATAACTTTGACGTTTAACACATTGTTGTTTAAATAGCTTTATTACCAGAGATTTTTGTAAATGGGTTAATTTATCACAGCACTAATAGTAATGTTGACAGATGGAACTTTAATTTAACACTGAATTACAAAATGGTATTGAATTCCCGCAATTTTTCTCCATCGTATGAGTAATAAACGTTAACCCATACAATAACATATATAATATTATTATATTCATATACTATATATGTACAAATATTATTTATGAATTGCAAAATTTTATTTTAGCAATTAAATATATGATTAATTTGACTGGACTGAGCTTTTTAAATTATAACAAAATTTTATATTCTATAACGGCCTGTACTTATATTACGGTTGTGTTATTTTAGTGCAGGTACTTACAAACTAGGATCCTCTACAAACACATAGCTTGGAGAATCCTGCGTGGACACTTTGTAGCCATTTAAGATGACGTCTTTGAGCAGCATGTGTCCGAGGGTGCAATGCATGTTGATCTTCGAAGTGGCGTTCCCACAGAACCCTCGTGGCCGAATAATCTCATCGTTGACACAGCAGGGATTGGTCGAAAGAGCCAATCCGATCAAAGAAAATAGTAAAATAATTGTCTCCTGCAAATAACATTTATATAAATAAAAACTGAGTAATAATTAAAAAAATACTATTATTATAGAACTTTAGATAGCTACTTTGCGCGGTTTCACACAAACACACATACATTACAAACATACATTACTACTCCTCTCCGCGCTACTTAACATTATGTTATATAATAAATAATAATATATCTAACGTATTATGATTTTTCAAATTCAACTGTAGGATCTTCTGATTAGCTCGTTCAAACAAACAATCATTTTCGCTTAATAATATTAGTATATAGATTAGCTGTTTTTAAAACTCGTATTCAATATACTAATCATGATTTTAAGTGAACAAAAAATAAGTATCAAATACTATCTGTCCCGCCTCACGGGTCACAGAATGTATTACTTTAGATATAAATGTACAACTAATTGTCTGTTGCGTCAGTATCATTCACCGCAGAATCCGGTTGCAAGTACATCGAGTTTATTGAACCATATTTATTTATAAACTCATTAACTAAATAATAATTGTCTGATCTGAACTGATCATTCATTATCCCTCATTTATAACACGTAAAGCGAACGAGAGAACGAGAACGAGAAACTCGATCGAAATTCGAATGTTAACTTCCGACATTGAATATGTTCTGTCAACAATTATGATGAAATAAAAGTGTTAATATCACTAAATAATTCGATTTTCAAATTTATCAACAGTTTTTTTTATTTATAACTTGTAAGAAAAACTGTTTCTTATTTAATTTCTGATTAACTTATGAATTTTGAAACAATTCATAAATTCGTTTTTATTTGATTACAAACATTTAAGAAAAAGTGATGTTTACTTTTACTTGATTCTAAAACGAGTTATATCGTAAGAGACTTCTAAGTTGTTATTCCCTTTAGCGATTTGTTTCAAATTCTTAAATAATATTATGAATGAGAAAGTGAGATTGTTGGTTACGCTTTCAAGTCTTAACTACTCAACCGATTATCATGAAAACTTTCAGACACGTTATCAACAGTGCAGAAAAAGACCTAACATCCCCTTACCCTCCCAGGCCCCATCACATGGGCGAAACCTGAGACGGAAACTATATATTTATTGATTCAAAAACTTAATTGATCACCACAAAGTAAATGGAACTTTTGTTCGGACTTAATGCCTGAAGGTATTCTCTGCCAATCAACCTTTTGGTCAAACAGAAAACCATAAAGGCTGTAATTAATGATTGACAATATATATAGTTACTGATATATCAATACTAAACGTCGGATATGACGTTCTTTCGGGATAACTCGACGTAATAGTTTGGTTGTAAAAGTAGTTCATAGTATTGCATTATACATTCGAGAATTAATAATACGTCACAGATAGAGCAAACTTTCTTTAATGATATACGATTTACTATAAAATCTTCAGACTTGTTTTTTATCAGGAAATAGTAACGATCGGTTTAATGACATAGGAGAACATTAATGAAGTTGTGTCGAAATCATTCATTGGATTAACTGGCGAGAACAAGATTCAAGTTCGTTAGTGTAATTGTATTTATAAAGATTTTATAATCTTTTTTACCGGAGTGAATAAGTAACGTTAATCCAATCTGAAGAATTTTATTATTTTTAATTATATAACAACCAATAAAATAAACTGTTACACGTATTTACAAAAATATTAAACGTGTTTGACCCTCTGGGTAAGCCCCGTTTTATCTTTGCATATGGTGGATGGTTTATATACATTTTGCATAATTTCAAACGACCCATACAGGTTTTCTCACGAGAGGTATTATGAACATTACACCTAAGGAGTGCTTGGCCGGATTGAAACCCGTCTTCTTCGGTTGAGATCCAAGTGTTCTATCTACTGTGCAAAATCTTAAAAATACTAATTAACAAATACCACACTCGACTTTTACAAAACAAATTTTAAAAATGTTTAAAACAATATGTATGTAGGTACTGATAATAGTGGTTCGGCCAGCTAATAAGACATAAAAGTAAACATATTATTATATATTTGTTCAAGTAACCGAGACTCAATTACAAAATTACGATAAAATTAAATTATGTTCGTAATGAAAGAATTATAAACAGAAATGAACACGCACTAAAATAGTACAGTATATTGCTTCAGCTTAAACTTAACAGCGTTGGTCCGCACCCTGCGGCTCAAGAATGCGCAACTTTTTCGCACTAGTGCGTAAATCAGTCAATATTCGCTTCAGTAAACAGGGATGCTGTTATTACGACGTACGTATACGACTACAAAACTACCCCATTATCCCTAAACGTTTTATTAAACTGACTACGAAGAGTGTAGTATAGATTTTAATGTGTAATTAACCTTTAAACTCCACGTGTAAAATATACAGTAAGTGCGGAATAATGTGATCTTTACAGTCCCTGACGCGAGCGAAATTCTGCGGACAATGATATTACATTTTTATCGACAAATCTTTCCTCTCCCTTCTAATGACATAATCATCCTTAAGGGTTTTGATTGAAATGTGTCCCAGGTATTGTTATTGAACTTTTGAGTCAATATCATAATCATTTGCACATTGCATTAATTTTTAAAACTTGTATTGTTTCAAGTCATTTATTACCAGCCAAAGCATGACTTATTTGAAGAATATTTTTTTAATTTTACCCGTGTGTTATAGTTTTTTTTTACAAGATATTTTTATTCGAAGACAATGCAGTTTTTATATTCGAAACCAATGCTACGTGATTTGTACTATTTATCATTTCATAGTCAGGTTCCAAGGTCTGAACCGTTTATCGAATAACGAATCCTAATCTGTTGCCTATATCGAATGATATATAAAATATATATATTTAGCCCTAATTGTTGATCCATATTTAAAAAAAAAAAGTTAATCAAATATTACATTGGTCTTTGATGACAGGCGTTATTGAATCACCAAGTGCGAGTATGGACAGAGAAAATAGGTCAGGTGGCAATCAGTGCTCGATAATGATATGTAAAGAGGGTAATTTTATTTTGCTCTTAGACAAAGGTCGAATCTCTTGTAGTGTGCGGTTCGCGAAATGTATATGGAGTACGCGTGTCTTACCTTGATGACAATTGCACGTGTATTTATTTTTGTTTCTTTTTCAGTGTGGATTGGTTTATAATGTTTGTTCTTTTTAATATAGCATTCCTGCTATTATTTTTAGTTAGATTTTAACAGTTATTACATATCTATAGCGTGGTTTATATTTGGTCTTCGTGCAAGATTGATCGGATTGCTTTACAAAAATAATATAAATTCCCTTATTCTTCTCCTTTTAAGACACACACACATACACGCACAGACATACAATAAAATACTAATTTTGTCGCTCATGGATTCACGTAATTTTCTATATTAAATACATAGCTGTCTAAATATAATATATTGCTGTTTTTTATATGTTACAATAAAGGTTATATTCGTGCAGGTCTAGAATTGGGTGTAACAATGATACTTCCCAATTTTAACATGAATTTGTAGTATATTCATTCGGTTAAATTACCATAAAGTGATTTATTTCATGATTCTTTCGCGTATTGCGTCAACTTAATATGTTATTATTATTATTTATTAATATTATTATATAATATTTTTATTATTTATTATTATATTAAGTTGACGTATTGTTATATGTATATCAATACATATAACAATACCCTTTGTATTCTGTGTTTTTTTTTCTCAATATACACCGCCATATAAATCGTATTTTTGTTGCATATTTCCTTTAAACGACCGAAATTAAAAAATAAAAGTAATAAAACTCGGAAAACGCGTATACATTAAATCCTAATAAAAAATAGCTTCCTAAAAGGTACCTACTTACTTAGATGGTTTGCAATACACACTTATATAACCTGTTCCTTATTGTTTATTATTTCAAAAGGAGAAACACTCGTCTACTAGTGGTGATTGCAGAGCTATAATTATAATTATAAATAAATTAAAATACATTAAAAATAATTATTACACAATAATTGTAAAAAAAGTGCCAGTGGTGACCACAAAACATCGGATGACACAGACCTAACTAAAACCGCCCGTCATATAAATAGGATTTTTACAAATTAGATTTAGTCATCAAGATAAACCTGTAATAGGTACATATACTGTATACGCATATATCGAATATGTTTGTTAGTAATACGCCAAACGATTCTTTGAATTCTTAAACAATATGTTTGTCAAATGGGGGAAAATAAAGTCGTCACAAGCGGATGACTAATTACAAATATTTATCGCAATGATTTCGCTCGATTGAAGTTAAAATCGTAAACTATGGTAATATTAGAAATCTATAAAAAATGACGTCTTCTTGTTGCGTTTCCGTTATTAAACCGATGAATTGCTTTTCATAACGTTTTCTATTTAGCTTTAGCCCAGGGTACTTATTATATGTATATATTAAAATGAACGAAGTCGCGGATTAATGTCAGTATTAAATAAAAATATAGAAAACAACTAGATAATAAGTATGACTGCTATATTATTTTATAAGTAACGAAGTTGTTTCGTTTCATTTATGATTTTAATATCTAATATATATCTACTTAGTATGATTCTCATATTATTACATTTTTTAATCAAATTACTATGAAATATTGCGAGTTTTCACTTGTTTTATATAAGAGAAAAACTTTTCGAGCTTCATTTTTAATTTTGTCGACGTCTTCAGGGCTTCTAATAAATTTTTTTAATTGGTTTTTAAAATCATATTAAAACATTTATTAATTAGGTATTGTAAACATCTAGTTAAGATAATTTGAAGTACAAACGACTCCATCTATCCATCCAAGTTCTCGTGCAATTGTCGCTCATATCGCACGAACAACTTTGTAATATTATTGTTTTGATTAATTTGCATAACTACAGAACTGCGTAAATGTATCGTCTCATATATAAAAAAATAAATAAGAAATAAAAATCATACAAAAAAATGACAAGGAATAATTATTTTTTATTTTTACATTAACATATTTTATTTGAATTAACCGCGTCATATGATTTCCTTCTTAATGTCAATCCTACCTAGTATATAAATCAGCGAAATATCACTCATCATGGATTTCCGAAACTATAGTACCGATTGACTTGAAATTCAGCATAACTCAACTCCTACTCCTAGTACTACTACTCCTTACAGCACTTAAACGCTCACTAAGAAAGGAATTTTGGAAATTTCAACTTCAAGGGGTGGGGAAGTGGGGGGGTATCTGTGTATTAATATCACCCGTTCGATGTCTGGACAAAGATTAGTTATATATAAATGCAATAGACTACCTTACATTGGACCCCCTTTCCCCTTACAAGCGAAGTTGCGTTCGGAAGAAGTATGTTTATAGGTTCATTCGACAGTTAATTTTGCTATAAATGTTCGAGACGATAAATAAAACATCGCTGAAATGTTTTTTGTGCAACGGCGCCATAAACGATAACAAGGCTATCGCAGTGTCACGTTCAGAAGAAATGAAAATCTTAATAGGCATCTTCTTCTCACTAAATATTATTTGTATTACAAACACAATAATGTCACTTCAGCTTATCGTTTCGTCGTTCTCGTGGCTAATTTAGATGGCTCACTGAGGTCTTGGATTTTATTTGTTAGAATTTGGAAGATCTCGTGCTTCGGAAAACATGTAAAGCTGTTTATCTTGTGCCTGGATCTCTCTAATATCGTGCCAGATCGCCGTCCTATGAGATTATGAGAGTAACAAAATAGTGTTATAGTTCACGTCAGCGCCGTATCTCCTGCGAAGTAGTATAGTCCTCGACATTGGACGCCGTAGTCGGTCAAGATTTTTTCAATTACTTTTTAAAAAGTTCAATTTAAAATGTATGGAAATGAGAGCACTATCGATGCGTTCTGTTACAGGATTAAATTTAATCTAAAGCTGAATCAAAAGCTACCACCGGTTTGGAATGTAGATTCTACTGAAAGGAACCGACAAGTGACTCAAGTTAGCCTTTTTTCTCGAATGAAATATATAGCAATATATAATTAAATTTATATGCCCTGTATGTATTGTGTAATTCTCATAAAAAGTTGGTAATATTTTATTTATATAAAATTTAAGGAATATATTATTAGCCAAAATTAAAGTTAATCTTATAGCAGAGCGAAACTATTTCAATTATAAAAAATATATACATATATAAATATTATCTGCACGTTTGTACGTCTTTCAATATTCATTGTAATTGTTGTATCTTAATTATAAACGAGTTAGTTTGTTAATTTGTTTGTTTCTTACGACTTTAAGTCGTATCTACTAAACCGAATCATCATTAAATTCTGCATCCTCGCTGTCAGGGTCCAAAAAAGAACCTAGCATAGAAACACCCACCCTCTGTGTCCTAGTGATGCTTACATACAAGTACATAAGCCTATAAGCTTACTTAATAAAAAACCTGTCTTATGTATCTTTCAAATCGGACTATTGAATTATGAGATTAAAGCTTTCAAACAACAAACTCTTTAGCTTTTTATATAAGCATAAAAATTTATATAGTACACTTTTACTTATTTTCAATTTTTATTAAAGTGGCTTTTCATGTGTTATTTTAGTACTAATAATACATTATAAAAAATAATAAGTAGTTAATTAAATCTAATAAATTTGCATTATATGATATTAGGAAGTTAATATTTCTAAATCTCAATATCGTTAAACATCGTCAAAGTATTTTCTTTAATTATGCAAATAACTGATTCAATTTTTTTTACATATGTGATATAAAATAAAAATAAAAGATTTAAATTTTTATATGCAAATATTTTGAGTCGTCTTAAAACTGGATTTCGATTCACGTAGCTTTATTCTAAGACTGGTTTTTTGATATTGGCTTTGTTATTTACCGTAAAATGATACGCGATATAAAGTAAACCATCCTGATATGATCTCGCAAGTTCCTAGTCGTATTAATATTTATTAAAAACAGCTTAGACTTATGGTATAATAGACAGATGTTACTACCGTATATCTAATATTGAAATATTTCATCGTAACAAATATACTATTACATTATGACACACTATTTAAAAAAAAAAAAACAAATAAATTATTGCACAAATTTAAAGTTTACGAAATTTCAAGTTTTGAACAGAACTATAATTATATTATGAAATTTAAATAAACAAATAAACTTAAAGGTGAAGTATGACGACTATTCTTTATTCGACGATAAATAATCTACTACCTATAATCGAACAAAATGTTTATACTTATGTGATTTTGTTGAGGTTGTAATGAGTTTTCATATGTTTTTAAATGAGATATGAATGTGTGTTAAGTTCACAAAGTTCAATATTTCTTTGTGCTACTTTGCAAATATAAATATATTACAACGTAGGTACATTCGTTTAGTTCTTTGTTTTTATTTTGTATGACGATCATGTTCACGTTGTCATGTAAAGGTAATATAATTTATTACATGATATATCGAATTTCTATTCGAAACTGCACTGCAAACAATTATTGTACAAGTATTACTTAATAATATTTGTTTGATATAAACTATTATCCATTAATTCGAAATTGGATCGTATGCTATCATACTATTGTGATATTTTTTTATAATGTCCGGACATTATCTTTACAATTAGTTTGTTTTCGATTACATATCATAAAAAGGTCATGTCTGTTTTATGTTATTTTTTAAAATTGTATATTATATTAAGATAGAGTTACATTCATGTTTGAAATGAATAAAAAAGAAAAATTGAAATCGTAGAAAATTATAAATGATGATGATGAAATTTGAAATTAAAATATTTATTTAATTATTTCATATTATTCATAAATCGTGTATGGTGTTTAAAAATAATTTTAAACAAGGGAATCGCACACACAATTCAAAACCCAACAAGGAGATAATATAGTCGTATCAGCTATGATACTAGACTAGTGCTACTTATCTATCGACTGCCGCACCGTACGAACAAAACCGCCTCATTTAAAACACTTTTATTTTCATTAATTTTCATTTTGGTCGCTAATGCAATAAATAACGGATATAGATTTGAATTCTCTGGAAATTTAATCTTACAATCAATAAAACAAAACTACCCTCTCATAATTTGTCTACAATACACGCTCACTACTTACTTATTTAAAGCAATAACGCTTAAAACCGTTCTCGTTTATATATAATTTATTAAAAATATATGTAAACTGTTTTTATTAAAATAATCCTTACCTTCATGGTAATATTTTATCGCGAAAAACAGTTTATCAGGACACTTTTGCAACGCGACATGCGCCGAATCACTTCACCCTACGACTGGCGTCAAAGGGGCGTTAATTATCTGCGATCGTATTGCTTTTGAAATGAAATCGTTTCTAGATATCCGATGCCAGCACGAGATGCGCGTGCGCCGCCGCCGCTGTCACCGACTGAGTAAACAAGTTCCTTTTACATGCCAGGAGCCGGTTCCTTTGTAAGGGCTATGTTAATTGGGTCATAATTTAACCTTTCGCTAAAATACACAAGAATTTCTATTTTCAGAAACGTGTGACTTTTTTTATCCGGCGTATCATCAGTAAATAAAATCTTTAACGTTTCAAATTATAAAGAATCATAGCAAAAAATTACAAATGAAGGTTCTTTTTTAAAATTGTTAAACATTTAATTTTTTTTTAAATTACGTCTGTTTTATATTATCACGGCTCAACTATTGATCAATAAATAAACGTTTTATTTTGAATTTAATTAGCGTTAACTTCGAATAAATGTAATACGTGATAACGATATTTGGTGCGTGAAATCATTGGTCAAAGGCCAAAGCCCAGTCGGCTTTTCCTAGTCGGGTTAATATGCTGATTTCTGAAATGAGTCTTTTTATATTATTAAATATTCATGCTAGTTACCAAATTAAAAAAGTTATTAAAATTATATCAAACATATGCTTATTATGTTGTTAAATTTTTATTACATGCTCATCAACCTTAGTATTCCAAAAAGAGGGATTCTGTGTTTTGTTGTAAGGTCCATAAACAATAGCCTTTTTTATTATTTTTCTTCTGGGAAGGATGATGTAAACATATATATATCAAATTATAAGATACCGCACTTAAACATACTCGTAATTTTACTGATTTATTATTATTATACATAACGATGAACTAAGAGGGACGAGTTTATTTTGATTTAAAGGCAATGTACATCGACTATTATTTATCTAAGTACGAAAATTGAAAGAACTACGTTATTTAAGACATCATTATCTTAAGTAATCCAAATTGAAAGTAATTGCTATAAATCATATTAATTTATACTAAGATAGTATAGGTAAAGCTTAGTAGTTGGTATTTTGTGTAAACGCGGTAATCTACCATTCCGATTTGAAGTCTGCGTTAGAAAGACCAGTTATGTAGTCTATAGATACACTATAATATAACATTGCGCTACGTCTTTACTTGGGGGCTGAGAGCAAGCCCGGGCTGAGTATGTAGCACCCACACATCATATATTATTACGACAATACTTGCTATAATTTTATTGTGTTCGGTTGGAAGGGTTAATAAGCCAGTGTAACTACAGGAACAGGGGACATAACATATTAGTTTCCTAGGTTGGTGGCGAATCGGTTATGTAAATGAATATTTATAACGCTGCCAATGTTTATGAGCGGTGGTGACCACTTAACATCAGGTAGCCCATATGCAAGGTAAAATAAAAATAAAACATACGAGTCACGGGGACGTAGCAGTGATATTTCATGTGAGAGAAACCGCACGGAGCAGCTAGTAATCAACATTGTCTATATACTATATTTAACTGAGTAAGTTGTGTGTATTTATGAAAAATTTCACTCGTCTAAACGGAGTTAGAATTAAAACAAATTGGTCTGAACTTACCATACTACAAATTTGTATAAAAAAAAATGCGACCTCCATCCTTTTCATTAAAAAAAAGTACTAAGTTAATAACCGTTATTATTGCTTATTGAGATATAGCTGATTAATAAAAAAAGGGTGAAAAAAAAAAACGAAAATTCTTCTTTGCGGCGAGTTTGTTATGTGAAGTTGTAATTTTAAATATTTTATCATAATATAAAAATACGCATACAACGGTATTCATTAGGATGTTTTTTTTATGACGTGTATCATTCATTTGCATTACAGATAACTTGACGTGATACAGTCCTGTCTTTTTGTAATTAGTTCTCTTCTGTATGGTAAAATGTCCTGAAGATGGTTCAGATGTGTGTTAGAAAAATAATCAGTACGATATATGCGAAGAAAAATGGAATTCCATTCACCTATAAACAAGGAGAAAAAATAACATTGGAATATAATGAAATGACAATAAATAAAATTGTTATTAAAATTCCCCGTGAATTAAAACAATAACAAAAAAATAAGTTTAAATAACTTTATTTAAAACCGAATATAGTAAATAATAGAAAGAGACGGAGAGAAAAATAAAAAAGGTCATCTGGATGTATAACCCTTTTTTACTTACGTGACGATTTCTGCCAGTTCACTCCTCTAACCCAAAAATATTATCCGTCCTGAAATACAATATATGTATACTAATTTTCAATGCGAAATAATAACAGTAAGAGCTGCAGCGCCATCTAGTGACGAGTTACAAAAAATTATAAAATCTTCTTCATGAAAAAAAATGTAGGTAATTTGTGTGCCAACTTTCAAATCAGCTAACGTCAAAAAGATACGCCGACATGCATTTTTAAATACAAAGATTTATACATATGTATGTATGTATATATGTATAATTTTATTTGTTTAAACAAATTTCAAATACTTATATAACCTTAATAAAACTGCGAGACGTATAGTTGGTATTGATATTTATACGTCTATTATTTGGCCTTCGCTAATCGAGCGTGTCTACCGTTTAAGCAATCTCAATAATATTACTAATATTGATTTAAAACTTGCCGTTTAATAGATAAAGTCGATAATTCTATTATTAAATGTACACAGGAAGATTTAATCGGATTAGATTATTTATTTCGGTGGCCTAATGAATACTGATTACATCGTTGCTACGTAGGTAGGTACATACTGCATCTTACGATCGAAGAAGTAAAGATAGAAAAAGATAGATTGACTAATATCAATTCTGTACATCAACTATAACCAGTCATTGATCTTTATAAATCAAAATCATAATATACTTTATTCAAGTAGACTTTTACAAGCAATTTTGAATCGTCATTTAAAACACTATATTTATTGAAGTTACAACCGGTTCGGAATGCAATTTCTACCGAGAAGAACCGGCAAGAAACTCAGTAGTTATTTCTTTTCAACATTTAAAAATACAAAGTCATGTTAGTTAACTACAATTATATACCTATGTATATAATACATCCTGCCCGGAAGTCAACAAATAGTAGTTCCATATTTTTTTATCATCTATATAATATTGTATTGAATAATATTACCAATGTATTTTTTTACAAATTATTTGAATTTATGAATCGGCTAAGTTAAAAATATCTGCGGATTTTTATTATAGAAACGGATACTTTGGCTCAAGAAGGATTTATTGACCTGGCGGAGTCGGAAACTCGGCGTTGTAAGATTATCCTTACGTCTCGTGTACATACAATGATTAATTATCCTTGATTCTATCACACAACATAATTCATTTTCACGATCCTATTCTCATCCACTGCTGGACTGCTGCCTCATCAATGGTACGCCAAAGAGGTCGATCTTCAGCTTGATTCAATTTCCATCCGCTGCCAGACACTTTGCTTATGAGGTTACTCCACCTAGCTGGAGGGCGTTCTATGCTACACTTGCCAAGCGTGGTGACTACTCCAGAACACATCTACTTCAATGTTTATCGGTTCTTTGACATATGTGTTCAGTCCACCACTGCCACTGCCACTGCCACTTCAGCTTACTAAATCTTTGCTTACTCCACTAATTTTGTGAGCTAACTTTGGTACTCTGTCAGCATCAGCACATTTGGAATTCGATCAATCAGGGAAACTGCGAGCATAGCCTCCTCCATAGCTCGCTGTGCGGCCTTAAATCGGTGGACCGAACGCACTATCAGTGTCCACTCAGTTCCGTAGGTCATTACTGGTAGGACGCATTAGTTGAAGGTTTTTGTCCACTTAAATACTTATAATTATCAACTTCAATGTTACTTTCATAGTTCCGATATCAACAACGCTGACATTTGAAGCACAATTTTTTTTTCGAATCCATAATTAAAACCGCTATCAAGTTATTTTTATGCTAAAGCTGTTTATTTGTTTTTATTCCTCCTGTGATTTGGATAAGGGTATAGCATTATTAAAACATGTTCCAGAATAAATATGAGTATTCCTCATCTGAATTTTAAATGGAGGTATTTGGTTAATATCTGATTATGTAACTGGCCGTTTACCCGATGGGAATTCCCATTGGAAATATCATTTATTTTATAATAACCCACCGTATTTTCTTAAATATTAGATTTTTTAGGTGTTGGCAATGCATTGTTGCATTGCCCATACGCTTATTTTACCTCGGTCACGGCACAGGGTCTGTGTTAAAATATTCTCCATTTCACCCTCTTGGGTGATGAATTTTCAAAAACCTTGTAAAAGTTATCTTATAATCCTAAACAGAGATTTATAACTTTTAATTAAATAACTAACTTTCATATAAACTATCATCCTAAGTTTCATCCCCATAGAAGATTTTTTTTCCTTAGTGAGCACTTAAGCTTCAGGAAGAATTCTTGTGCATAATTTCAAACTGTTATGTCCCTTTTTAAACTGAGCGTTCTATGTCAGTCAGTAGTGAATTTGAAAGTTACTTTGTAACCTTTTGAGGAACTGTTTATACAAACGTAATTTAAGATTAAATTTCAAAATATGTTATGACTTTATTACTCGTAAATGAATAAACTAAAGTGTTCCTGTATGAGTAAGGTAACATTCATTAATATATTTTGAATCAAACGTAGAGAAGCAGCAAAACAGTAAAAAGCAAGGGTGTATAAGTACTGAATATATAATTCTCAATTTAATATAAATCAAGGTTCTACAGCTTAAAATGACAAATAATAAGTTTAATAAGTAAAAAATTGTTTCAATAAATGAAATATGTTAATAATGTTAATACAGTTGTAACATGTACTTATTTAATAGATTCATTAATAATTAAATAATAATACAATATATTCTTCAAATGCCACAATGAAGATCCGTTACAATTTTCTTCACATTGAAAAAATCACGTGCTTATATTTTTCACATAACATAGGTATGGAGACATTTTGGATTTGATGTTTCTAGAGATGTTCTGACAATAAAATTTAATGACGAGAGTAATTAGGAAACGTAATTAGTAAAGATTGCGTTATTTATTGATCATCCGTTTCTACAGACAAACAGTCGGGTGAATCACACGATTCGTCACTAACACGAGATATCGTCTCTTACATAGTTTATTGTAATGTCCCTTTACCGGTCATGAAACAAAAAGACTTTATTTAAAATATTTTAATAAAGATAATATAAACTATAATTCCGACATAAATTATCAAAAGATTTCGTAAATTTCATAAAAGTATGATACGTAGAATTAAATGAAAAATATGCAATTTAATTTCAAGTTAAAAAACTTACTCCTATATATACTTACGTATATTTATTTTTGGAATTTATTAGGGGATAATTTATCCTATTGGCCTCGACGGCGTTACCTGCTGGGATAGTAAGTATTGAGACTAAAGTCTTCGAACAATTCTCAGTAGCCGGCCCGAGTTTTAACTGCGTAATGTACGTAAGTCCGTTGGCCCGCCTGAACTCTTCTCGGTTTCGGATTTGCCGTCTCATCGGATTATGAGTGGTAGACTAGAGACCTGTGTATGCGCACAAACTTGGGCACTATATGACCCATTATCGTCATAATCACTAAGACGAGAGCCACATATTGTGAGCCATATGGCTCAGAATAAACATGTCCTAAAGGTGCCTCCTGTGTGGACGGATTAGGACGCGTATTCATTATTTTGAATTATTTCGTAATACAATAAGCGTTAAATTATTTGAATCAAATGTCATTTTAGTTACCAATGCTATGACAAATATATTATAATTAATATAAGAAAACAAGATGATTTAGTAAATTATGTACATAATAGTAATATCCATATTATGTTAAATAGAGTTATGTTGAATTAACGGACAATAACAACTGTTGTTGTACTGCATATTAAATTAAATAATTAATTATTAATGTGCTAAAAAGAAGCATAATAATATTTAAATTTAAAAAGCACGTCAATCGTGACGCACTATGCAGTAGTTTGTCTTTAAATCTCAGACTACGACTAGTTAGTTATTGTATGTTGTATTGCATATAAATTAGTGCAAGTGCATTTTGCAATTATTGATATTTATTAAAAAAAAATAATGTTATCAATGTTTTTATTGAGTTTTTTCTAATATTCTATGTGTAACAGTAGTTTTTACCGGACCAATCTTAAGCATTCCAAGCGCCCGAATGCAAGCAGTGTTCGAACTATCTCAAATTCCACAAAAATATCTTTCATAGATCTTATGGGGCACCTCATAGTTAATCGAAAACTTGACCTTTATCGGCTGGGTACCTCGCAACGCGTGGCGTTCGAGTTTTTTTGCACCCTCTGTACCCTGCCTCAAGATAGATCTGGGTATTACTATTGGCTAAAAGGTCATAATACAACATACGCTTACACTAGACAGGCATAAGGTACAGCGTTTTGGGCTTAAGAACACAATTTTGACTAATTTAAATGACATTGAAATAATATATTTGATTGAAATTTTATACATTATTTATGTTACTGTAAAAAACACAAACAAACACAAGTATCCAGTTGCATTTATGTCGAAAAAAATAAGGGTTGTAAAAATGCTACAAGTGTTGTTTCTTAAAGATTACATTTTAATTTAAATGCCATACATAAATGTCATACATATTTGTTTAATGTATTTAAGTACATTTAAATTATAAATTATAGTTTCGGTGGTTAAATGCGTTATTATTATTTTACATATTTATTTTTAGCATATTTTTTAAAATTATTAACAATATGTCAGAAATATTAATAGTATAACTAATTTAATATATTTTTAAATTCCATACATTTATCTATGATGCTTATCGGGTATATATGTATGTTAATAGAGATTGTGCCTATTTATAAGTAATTAATTTGATTAACAAATTAAATTCGATATTTACAATTGCTAATAATATAATTTCTACTTTGAATATTAAGGAAAGGTCCTTAAATAAAGTATCTGTTTGTATACGGAGACCAGTTCTTCTATTTTTGGGCTTGGCAACCCTAGCTGCATATAACAGGTCTTCCGATTTGCTTGCTTGAGTTCAATAAAGAAATATAATACTTATAAAATATATTAATTATTCCTTGAGATTAGCGCTTAGATACAAACAAATACATTAAGTGTTTATAATACTATTATTAAATGGTCGTTTGTGTCGAAATATCGATTTTTCGTAAAGTCATTGAAACCGATTAATTTATAGCACATAATTTTTTTATTATAATATTCTGAAAACAGAGCGATTTCTACAAAGTTTATAATCTGGCAACATTTTTTATACAAAAAAAAATGGCAAGATTTGACCGTATGAGTAGGTAGTCAATTAAATCTAAATAATGATTTTGTCGTGTACTGAGAAATATAAACGACATTTACATTTGTATATGTTTTTTTAATTCGACCCACACATAATATGTCGATGTGGGTCGAATCTTGGATACTCAAGTATGAACATGAGTTATCGATTTCTCGAAGATTTGCACACTTTTGGCGCTCGTATTGAATACCGTTGGATATATACTGTTTTATTAATTCAATACATGGATTAGGTGTTTCAATTTGATTATTATCTATACACCTATATATTAACAAAACAGCATCGTAATAATGTTAACAATATAATAAGATTTATATAATTATGTATAACCAGATACAAATATCAAGTGACTAAATTAATCATAACTTTTATACAAATCGACATTAAATTAGTTCTCATTCATATTCATATGGATTTACATATAGTAATAATAGTAAGCGTTAACGTCATTCAAATACGACATAATTATAAAGTTCGTATTTACTACACTTCCCGTCATGCGTCACCGGAGAGATTCCAAGAAATCATTGCTATTTAAGGTGAAAATTACTATCAGCTTAAAGCGCTTAATGAGTAAATAGTTCTGACTCATACACGCTAACTGGGTACAAAAAAAAAACTTTGCACACGAAACATTACGTACTTGTACAATTATTCAATATTAGTTCTTACGTACATAGTATTAAGAACCATGTTATATTTTTATCAATATTTCTTGATATTTGTAAGACTAGATAGCTGTCCTCTCATCGAGAGCGACATCTGTGTGGTGTACGATGTCCTCTTCATCGTTGCCGACCGCTAGATGGCGCTCTACCATATTAGACATACAGTCCAACCAGCCTCTCTTGTGCATTGCCTTTATAACTTTACGTCGAAATACGACCAGTATCAAGAAAATTAACGGTCCTTGTAGAGTGTTAAATATGTCAATCACGACCCTGAAATCCACAAAAATATTAATATTAGATTTTCAAGCTTTAATCAACCTTATACTGCTATCTATACGTATCAAATTGGCTTAAAACCCCATATCTTGCAACGAACAAAGTGTGATTTATCATTGGTTGTCGATAGTTAAGAGACTAAAAAATGATTAAAACTCTTATAATAAATTCTTCCAGCAGTTTTGGATAACCGGTTTCAGTCAAAACGTTTTGTTCGTATTTTAACTGAACGAAGTCGAGTACAAAAGTTAATTGCAAATTATTCTTAAACTTTAATCATACCTGTAAACATGACGTTGATCTAAAAATAACCTAGGTCATTGCATAACAACTAACACCAAAGGCATATGACGTAATGTTTGTTCTATTTATAAAAAATGTCTTAAAATGATATTCCTCGCTATCTTTTCCTTAAATTCTATGGAATTGTCTAATTTACGTGCATTTAATTGTAATTACGAATTGTCGATTAAATTTTTTTTTATTAGATGATCAATTCCCTCCGGAATAGAAACTGGCAACATCTTTGAGGTTTTTAAGTCATAAGAAACTTAGTCTCTTTTTTATAGCATAAATTGTTTCGAATTGGCGATGATAAATCAGATAGACTATGATATCTATATACAGGCTACACGTCGAAGTAACTCACGTTTCCTGACGTACATAATATAATATCAACAATAGGTCTGAAGTACTATTATGACTTTGAATTGAGAAATGTATAAACATACTAACCATACTATGTGAGGTTTGAATAGCGAACTGATCATTTCGAAAACGAACGGCAGTCCCATCACTATGAATAGTCGGACAGTCATTAGAAGTCTGAAATTGATAAGACAAAATATTAATATGCAACAAGCTACGAACAATCTTCTAATTCTCTTTCATCAGATCATCTCTAAAAATAATAATTTGTACTGATTTAATTGTTATAATATTTAAAATGGTGAATAAAATATCTTTATTGGAACACACATCTTAGATTACATTAAGTCGATAAACCGTCGACAGCCAGTTCATAGTGTTATGATGTCATGGTGTGCTCCTAACCAATTTCCAATCGGTTCTATTCCGAGACTAGGCAGTTGTGCCCTTACTTAGAAAGAGTTCAACGACAGAACCACCGGTTTAACGCGTTTTCCAGACTCCGAGCTTTTAACCAAGAATATGTCGAAAAATATCACAAAAGCCTTGAAATAGTCTGACCCGGAGTTTGAACCAAGGACCTCAAAATCTGCGACGATTTAAGCTATATACATCAACAGGGCACACTGTAATGAGTAGCTTATATTTTATAAATGTTGCAATATGATATTTGTAGAGATGACCGTCAAATTTATCTACCGGGTCCATTCACCAGTCACCATTCATGATATAAATATTAAATAAACTTGACCTTGAAAATAATATATTAGCTAATGAAAACGAAATAAGGTCTTATCCATTTTATATGCAAATATCTTTAGATATAACATCATATCACTATTTTTCAAATTTATGAATAAAAAAATAATTTACATAGACTAACTTGTATTTTAATGCCTTTATGTGACTCGAGGCGAAGGAATTACAGCAAAGATGTATCGATATGTACAAAAATATACCGATATTAGTTAAGATGAGGATCGTCATCACGCTGTACATGTACTGCCACTGTTGTTTTTTAGCTGAAACGAAATGTCATTAAAACTTTAAAAGGATCATAACTGTACTGCGTTGTGCAGAAATTTTCCAACCCACAGAAACAAAAATAAAAATTGTATTGACGTGTTATCGTATTTATACTTGAAGGCAATGGATACACGTTACTTGTAAATGTTGTTTAGCGGGTTGTTGATTTTTTCTTTTTTTTATTGAGTTAAAACCGTTTCTCCCAGATGTGTTATCTGGGATTACATCAGATTATTAAACTGATCACCCTCTGAACAAAATTTATTGGTAAAGTCTAAGAAAGCAATTTTTGAAAATGGAATGGTATTAGGATACCATTAATAAAAAGTGTTATTGGTATTTATACATTTAGCATAAATTTGTTTTCTAGCAGCAGAAAAAATAACTTTAGGAGGTACGGTTGAATCAGAAGCTAATATTAGAATTAATAATAAGTCACAAATACCATGCATTTTGTATATCATATATCATTACATTTAAACCTTGAATTTTGAAAATCGATTAAAATATTGATTCATGTAATGAAGGGCGTTTAATGAGAAATTGGTTCGGGGTAACCCAAAACGTCGAGACACGTTTTAATAAAAAAAAACTAAATTCTTATAGACTTACAACTCCCTTGTCTTTGTGTCCACCATAACCTGTCTTTTTACACGCTTTTTAAGGCTTCACATGTATGAACAAGTTTAGGTAGTTTTACTAAAAACTTCTTTATATAAAAAGATTTAGGGCACCAATTTTAACAAAGTTCTAACTATTGTATTATCGATTTTATATCTTGGTAATTATATATATTGCATATGACCCTCATTAGAAATCATGAAATCATTTAGTGACTAGCTTATTTTTAAAGATGGAACCCCGTGGGTTTAAGGTGAACTCATTAATAGCACTAGTGGTGTACGTGTGCTCAAAATATTTTTATTCGAGGACTATCACACTGACAACAGCTTTATTTTTAAAGATTTCATAATTTTATATTATATGTTTCTTTTTATAATATGCCATTATCAATTGTTTTATTTTTATTTAGGATACTTTTATATATTTTCGACAATCCAATCTCGCTATAAAAAACTAAAACCAATAAGCAGTAAACGTAGACGTAGTTTTTGTTAACATTAAATCCGGACGTTATATTATCGATTCAATGGAAATTTGTTTGTGAATATTCTTCAAACGTCTGCTAGCCTTTATATCTGACTTTAAATCTCGGCTTGGTTAGTCGTATATGAATGATGACTCTAAACATTATCATTGTGATAACGAATCAGTGTGCCAAAAATATTGTCAAATTGTCGTCAATAATCTATGACGCGGTCGCACGTTAAAAATATATATGACAATACCTTATAAAAACTTTAAAAAACGAGTTTTTATTGTTTTATCTGATTCACGCGTAATTCGCATATTTAAAATAACAAACCCACTTTTAAACCTGAATTATGCCTTAACGTGTCTATTCACGTTACGGTAGAAGTCAGGTTTGTCAATCAATCGGTGCCCATATTTCTTGTATTCGTGTTCGACGCGTTAGTTTTACCTTCTTTATATCTCTCTTTTCCTCTATTCCTATCCTACTAAGCGACGATTGAGCCAGTGTAACTACAGGCACAAAAGACATAACATCTTAGTTCCCCAGATTGGTGGCGCATTGGTGATGTAAGGAATGGTTAAAATTTCTTACAGCGTCACTGTCTATTGGTGGTGAACACTTACCATCAGGTGCACCCTATGCTCGCCCGCCTAACTATACGAATAAAAAAATATAAAGTTATATATTTGTTCAATAAGTGTGGAGTTAATTTTTGAATTTTAGGCAGGATATTAATGATGATATACATAATCCAGTAAAATTACGATTTGAAAGTGGTTCTAAGAACTTTCTTGAATAAAGAATATTTTGATTTTAATAAGACATCGAGATTTCAATCCATATTAAACCATCGACTGCATTTTATTGAATTATTTATTGCACCAGAAAATGACGTCTTCCGTGATTATTGGTACACGTATGTTGAACACGGTCGGACTTTGCTTAAATTGTTTAATGCAAGGAAGTAGGAAATGAACTATACTTACTATAAAACCAGCACGTATTTAATCCGATACCAGGTTTCGGGTGCCGTCCCGGGTGGAAGTTGACGATGGCCATACAAACGGTTAAGATGACAGGAATACCCCAAGCGTATAGGGCGTACCATATGAAAGGTTTCCAGCCGTAATCCGAGGTAGCTGGTCGTCTGAAAAAATGTTTTATTAACCATTTGATTTAATTAGTAATTATAATTTTATAGTCGAGATGGCCAACTACGCAGACGATGTTACGATGAACAAGCCTGAGGGCTAACAAGAGAACAGAGTTTATTACCTAACTATAATCAAAAACAAGTCTTTGTATCGCAGTGTCTATAGACCAGTGTAACGATAGACTTGGAAATACTAAGTGAGGACCTTATATAGTTAGCATTAGCAGCCTGTAAATTTTCCCACTGCTGGGCTAAAGGCCTCCTCTCCCTTTGAGGAGAAGGTTTGGAGCATATTCCATCACGCTGCTCCAATGCGGGTTGTCGGAATACACATGTGGCAGAATTTCGTTTAAATTAGTCACATGCAGGTTTCCTCACGATGTTTTCCTTCACCGCCGAGCACGAGATGAATTATAAACGAAAATTCAGTGGTGCCTGCCTGGGTTTGAACCCGAAATTATCGGTTAAGATGCACGCATTCTAACCACTGGGCCATCTCGGCTCTCATATATATATTGTATATTTTCTCAGATTAACAATATTCTTATAATATTGTATTTCATTTCTTAATATGTAACCAATTTAATTAATTACACTGACGCAGGAGCTAGCTCGTTAACAGTATTCAAGAATAAGAGAATTAAAAAAAATATATGCCTGTTGTATCATTTGATACTATGTAACTCTAAAACAAACATAGCATTAGTATGAGTCGTGTGTCTGTACTTGCTATGGCGCATACATATTATTGATCTTAAGACTGCGTATTCCTTTGATGTGTAATTTAATACATTTTAAACGTTACATAAACGTTCATTAAATATAAATAACAATGTACAATACTTCGAATTAATTCTAAAGTAAATTTGGATCGGATATTTTATTGACATTTTTTAGATTCAACGTGTGGTAACGGAGTGCTTTAAATTGTTTTTATGTGCCGTTAGCATAACAATGGAAGTCATATTGATTTCAATTAACCGACATATTTTATAAAGAAAAGTAGCATGTACATGTCTCATTGTTAGACTTAGGTCTTTTTGAAGGCACTTCCTTTTGAAGGAAAGTATTAGAGCATTTTCCACCACGATGCTCCAATGCTAATTAGTTGATACACAACATACATATGGTAGATTTTCACTTTTATATGTTATCCATCTCCGCCAGGTAAATGATGAATTATAAAAAACAAATTAAGCACATTAATCCAGTGACGGTATTTAAATGCTATCTTGTATTAAGAATAACGATTTCAACTACTGGGTCATCACGTCGCATACTGTATACATATATATTAATATAATGACGACATGTTTACCTTACCTTATATTAAGAAGAATTTGTACGGATATAGCATTCGTCCAAAAGAAGCTCGCGATTAAAAAGAAATACACTAAGAAACCTAAAAAATAACATTCAAATTAATATACAATTTTAAATTATGTATAAATCATACATATTTATTACTTTTGTATGATGTATCGATGTCAATGCCAAAGGAATCAATTGTCAATGTTATCACTATAAATTAATTTATAAATGAATAAACATAATATCCGTAGTTGTTTTGGTCTCATCGACGAGCTAATTAAATTTTAATTTTAATGAAGTAGCAGACATTACTATGTTCTATGTCGCTTGTAAGACTGGACTCTATAAATAGTATGTATTATATGATATTATATTTACCTCTTGCAGCGCATAGATTCATATCTGAGTATTCGAATAACTTCATAAATGACAAAACGCCGAATCCGATTGCTGAACTAAGACAAAAGTTTATTATACTTTTCCCTTGGATATCCCTAAAACAGATAAAAATGTAAATTGAAAAGAAAATACACATACATGTTATAATAGCTCTAGACTACAGTATTGATAACTATCTAAATACGTAATACCTTACTTGAGCATTCTGGGACCAACCCAAAAGACCAACTTAACATAAAGAAAGATAGATAAAACATTTGTGTCCTTATTATAATAATAATAAACGCTAAAATAGATAATATTTAACATTAAAATATAAAATAAATGTTAGTATTACCTTCTCGGAAATATAAGAGAAGCAAAAAGACAAATGATGTAGGAACATTCATCGCCCAATTGTAAGGTCATTTGTAAGATGACAAAAATCCCGTTGAATGGATTTTATACAAACGATAAGTTAGCCTCACCTCATTCTGTGAAACGCTGAACAAAGCGAGATTAGCTAATTTAATCGCAATTCTCATTGGTCAATGGCAGCCGATGACGTAATAAATGACCAATGAACGTCTAGTATTATGTGAAATTAATTACTCTAGCTTTGACTAACGTTTCGGAAATTGGGGGTTATTAGTAGTTTTTGTAAATAGTTTAATCGGTAAGGGTATTTTTTTTACCTCATCTCCGGTAGCAAACAATAAACGACGGCTGTCAGGATCAGAAATATAACAGACACCAGCATACAGTATCCTAAAACTTTTTCATCAACAATAACTTCATCCTGGTCCGCACACAGTACTAAAAGTCTTTCAGAACTGTTGGTTGTTTCATTCGCAACGCAGAAGCTGTGAACAGAAAGATTCCCATAATATTGACTGAATATAAACTTAAATTACTATAATACTCGATGTATTTATGATTAATATAATGAAAGTTAAACTGAGTTTGTATATTTATATTTAGTTGGTTATTAACAGCCTGTAAATTTCATACTGCTGGGCTAAGGCCTTCTCTCCATTTGAGGAGAACGTTTGGAGCATATTCCACAACGCTGCTCCAATACGGGTTGGTGGATACAGATGTGGCTGAATTTCGTTTGAAATGTCTTATTTCATGCATGTTTCCTCATGATGTTTTCCTTCAACGCCGAGCACGAGATGAATTATAAACAGTAATTAAGCACATAAAAATTCAGTGGTGCTATCCTGGGTTTGAACCCGCAATCATCGGTTAAGATGCACGCGTTAACCACTGGGCCATCTCGGCATTTAGTGGGTCACGGATCAGCTATTCAACTGATTATCATGATTTTTTGCCTATGGCGTGAAATAAGTGATGAAATTGATTAAATGCTTGCCAAAAATATCAATCACTCGTGATAATTTCTGCAGGTAAATCTCGTTCGGAGCTATCAATGTTTTCAAATCTCAGGTCGATGTCCGATAACTTAAATGAGCACAACTACAGTTAAGACTCATTAACGTCGAGTAACATTTTGCAAGTTCGGTAAAATTTATATTTTAAGTAAACCTTGATTTATTTTCAACGATATATTCTTGTGAATACTTTTAATTATTTGGTAAAATATATTTAAAAATAATTTCTTCTTTTGTCCAAGCGTATTATATATGTAGATACTTAAATTTGTACGAGATCTGCTGATAAATAAATATTACTATTTTTATTAATTTAAAAATATATATGAAGATACTTCACATAAATGTATAGAATGTCCACGTCGAGCAGAGTCCTATTTGCGTCACACATTCAATTTAATAAATTACATAAACATTGTCCATAAGAAGAATAATGATAATCGATTCTTTTGTACATAAGATACATCTTTAAACATTTTTGATTCAAAATAATGCTATCTCCTTCTCAAAAGCCGAGATGGTTCAGTGGAATCTTAACTTAAGATCCAAAGCCAGGCAAGCGCCACTGAATTTTCATGTACATAACGTACATTTTGTTTGTAATGCATCTCAGATGCTCATGTTTTATTTGTAAGTAATCTCAAGTGATGTTGCGGTAATTGCACTTGTATTAGGAAAGTCCTAAATGATACAAATTTAAGTGGTCCTATTCATGTGTATAAATAAATAAATGATTTTTTTTAGTAGTACCTAACTAAAAAACCAAAATCAATAGTCATAAATCTTATTAGTATATAATAAGATGACATACGTAGCTGCGTTCGAAGTTTCAATCGCTATAGAGTATTGACGACATCAGTGCTAATTTCATATTATTTTATATAACATTCAAACATTAGGCGCTACAATCTTAGTGTGTAGGTTCAAGTTCAAGAGTTAAAGAATGTATTTTTAGCCGTATGCAAAACGATAGAGATCACCAGTGCTCTATTGATCATTGGAATTTTTCTGGTATGTTTCCCATTACTTCGCTGATTGTTAACTGATTTTTAATTTTGATAAGCAGAAAAATAGTTGATATGTCAATTGTTCGGTCTTTGTTAGGTTTGATGATTTGACCTTGGTAAATGATATTATTGAATTAAATGTAAATTAAAATAATAAACCCAACACTGTAGGAGGAAGTCAATGTTTCACTAAACAGTGCTCATGTGAGCAGCGCGTTAAGAAATAAGGGAACTTGGGCCGCGTACTGGATCACTTTTAATAAATGCTTATTTACCACAAAAGTTAATTTTAATAAAACAGTAATGTTAATACCGATATCGTAAATTTCTAAACATAGATTTACATTACTTTAACTAACAACGACTCCAGTATTACTGATACGGATGATGATTTTTTGTTTAAATGCAGGGTTCATTATTAAAATTAATTAATTTGGACAATAAACCCAAATTATAAGTAATCACGGAATATTCAATTAATATTTGTCGGATCATTTGGTCGTTAACGAGGGAATATTTTCTGGACAAAAAAAATCGTCTGAGCTAATTCTAATAATAATTTCGATCGATTTACTTGCACTTATAATGTATTTTAAGTAACACTACACTGCAGTGGTTAAAATTGTTTTAATAATATATCATGAGTTTACTTTGCAAATTTTAAGCCTTTTTTAAACTTATACTATTTGGGTATGAATGAAATATTTATCGTTATAAGGGTGTAAGGACAGTTAAATCTTTGACACGTCTTGTGTATGGGGCCGTAATAAATTACCAGCCTGTAATAATACTAGTACTTAGTCCATATTAGAGCCTTACATCATCTAGGGTGACACTGGTTATAAATTAATTAATTCATTCGGGGCAGTAAAGTTCTAATTGTTAAGGTTTTATTTTAATTACTAATATAACATACCTGTCTTTATCGACTTGTGGTTCCGTATCGTCCATAAATATGATCAAAAAGCCTTCATCCGTGACACTAAAGTTTAGCACCGATGTCGATATTGAAACCACGTTTTCACATTCAAGTTTTATTGGTGTTGTTATATTACGTTTAATATCCAAACAGCTGTGTTCGTCGACATCCAAAACACCCTGATTCGGCTTACAGCAAAAAGATCCTTCGGGATCACCCGCAACCAGAGTAAATATCGTAAAAACTAGAAATAATTTCATTTTGGATTTATATATCAGTCACTTATCACTTATACACTTTTTTAGGATATATTCGCAAATATATATATTAACGTGTAAATAACGGTTGTCGTAAAATAACACGGTTGAATTAGATAAAAATATATTTTACGTGCGTCTGCTCACGACACGAGCGCCGGCGCATGCTGACCACGATGACACCGAGAGTCGACTGAGGGTTTAAACTTTTGAACGGTATTGCCAGTACTTATACTGAATTTTGGTGCAGTCACGGATTATTTGAAATTCATGTTTGACTGTATTAAACGATTTGAAGTGTCTGATATATAATAAGTGAATATGTTTATTAATTTACGGATCATTCTTATTCCGAGTTATAAAAAGCAATATTGACTCTGGATACATATTTGTATTCAACTGCATTGTATAACAGATTAAACCAGATTATTTGAGTTATTTCACATAATAACAATTCAAAGAGCTTAATTTAAATATGACCTAGAAACAGACCATAGAATCAGTAATAATACTTAGAATTCAATTTCAAATTTAAATCTATGTGGTAAGGATCTAATCAACATAAAAAAAATACTATTGCAGATTCATTTAAAAAAGGAATGGCGAAATCGAATCGCGTCTGGATTTTGTCTTCGCTTTTGTTTTTCTATTCGCTTTTGTTGCTTCACTATAATTTTTCGTGCGATACACCTTCCTTTTGTTTTATATATTTGAGATATTTCAATTAGATAATTCTTCAAATGCTTAAAAAAATTGCTATCGTTGCCATTTTGGTCTGATCCGCTTCAGTTTGTCTTTAAATATTTTATATAAAACTAACACAGCGTATGTAAAGAAAACTTAAAAAATCTGATCAGTGTTTTAAAAATAGCACCTAAAAATATCGTATAATACAAAAACATTAAGATTAACTTTTTAAATCATAAATGTTGCTTCCAGTGGTGACGGAACGGCTGATTTATTTCGACTGGGGAATTGGAATTAGGATTTTATGAGGAAATCAGTATTCTTGCTATCACAGGAACTGTAGTAAAGGATTAATATAGGATTTTTTTAACAATTTCGTAGACATTGTAATTACTGTCAACGTCAAGACTAATTAATACATTTTCAATAATACCTTATCAAACGTTCAATTACGTATGTGTCGTTAATTAGTGGGGAAAAAACAAAGAAATATTAATTATTAATTAATTGTTGAGCGTACAAATGTGTGCGTAAATCGTCGAGCGCGTCAGTACTTAATTTTCAGATTGATTTTAACAATACTTTATTCATTCACAACACTACTCTTAAGGAAAAACGTTATTAAAAATTTTTATGTACTGTAACTATGATTTACACTTACAGGTTCATGACCTGGAGTAATTGTAGACGATCAAAAACATATAGGGAAGCGTAGAACGCGTGCATCTTAGCCGATGATTGCGGGTTTAAATCCAGGCAAGCATCTTATAATTCATCTCGTGCTCGGTGTTGAAGGAAAACATCGTGAGGAAACCTGCATGTGTCTTATTTCAAAAGAAATTCAGCCACATCTGTATCCACCAACCCGTATTGGAACAGCGTTGTGGAATATGCTCCAAAAACCTTCTCCTCAAGGGCAGAGGAGGCCTCAGCCCAGCAGTAGGAAATTTACAGGCTGTTAATGTATGACTTTGAAAATAGTACGTATACTACTGAACTTAATGCAAAGAGGATCATCAGAATCGGCTTATAAACAAAATAGTTATACCTTTAAATATTTCATTGATTCAAAATACAAGGAAATCATGTGACTTTCGAATTTGGTTACTAAAGTCCTGATTATATTCAGACGTAGTAATTAACGAATGATCTCCTTCAGACGAGTTATGTATCGGTTGACAAATTCGTTTATAATTTACGAATCATTAAAACACCGTATATATATTTAGAATAAAAATAAACCGTAGAAAGTATTTATTCCTATTTAACATAATTGTTACCGATACCGATACGCAAGTATTGGGGCCAACCTGGTAAGTTACTCGTAGTTCTTGTGGTAGGAAACCGCGCTCTTTCGTAACCCTTCGTATATTTGTCATGACATAATAATGAACATAATAATGAAAAAATATAAGGATACTTATAAGTATAAACTAGAAAGTATAATATATCTGTGAGTGTGTGTGTGTGTGTTAGTGTCGGTTATAGTAGCGCATATGTGTGTGTGTGGACTTATATTTGTTTGTGAATGTGTGTTTGTATCGTATCTATTGTGTTTTCGTGAATGGATAATATAATTGTCTGTAAATATTAGAAGATTGACTTTGACGTTTTCGTTTAGCAAATTTAGTTTTCAATGAATTAGCATTATAATAGCATAAAAATAAATAAAAGAAGTAACGTACATATTATGTCTCGTCATCAAATAGACAGACGCCAGACAATAAAAATCGCTTACATTATTTTGTTTAAGCCCGCTGTTTAGATGTTGTTTAAGGTGTAACGCTATTTTCATTCGAGTATATAAATGAAAATGTCAGTTATAAAAATTGTTTTGCTTACTTCATTTAAGTAGTCTATATACTTGTTATGTTTTATTTAGCTAGTTAATAAAATAATAATATAATAGTTAAGTCAATTGAATAAACGCGTAAATCTTATTAGCCGTAGGATATTTGCGGACTTTTGAATATTTTTTCCAGAAGATGTCATTCACAAGCACTTTATTAATCATAATTTTGTACGATGTAATTAAATAGAATATCGATTATACCGAAAACTGTTAGGAACTCGGTAGTTACTCTTTTTTACTTACAATTTAAATTATATATATAACGTTAAAATTAACGTTAAATAACTATATACATTATAATGTGCTTTTGTGGTTATCGATTTTTAATCAAAACTTTTAATTAATTTACTCTAACTAAATAGATATGAGTATTTTTAATGTTTTCAGAGAAAAAAATGTCATTAAATGTATAATCGATTAAGTGATCCGGTTTTTAAATTAATTAAAAATTTAATATTAGATAATATATTTTATCTTTTAACGACTTTTGGTATAATAAATATATATTTTTATAAAACTTATAAGAAACTAAATAATAAGCAAGGCATGAGTTGAAAAGGTTCTATACATAGAAGCCGTAGATTTTAACTAAAGTTCGCGCATTTAAATCTGGTGTGAAAACTATATCTTTATATGATTTTCTGAGAAGAGGAGATAGAGAAGTGGTCTTTGACCAGCTACTGACCATTAACAGGCTGTTTATTTTTAACAGGCATAGTTAATTGTATACAGGACAAATAAATTTCATTTTTCTAAACGAACATATCTGTATTCAGCACCAGGTTATTATATTATCCTAAAAGACGATATAGATTATTGTCTAACCTATACCGTAACTCTTTGAAGGCCCTGCGGCACGAGAGCTTAACATATCAAAGTAGGTTCAATTTGAAGTTTATTTAAAGGACAAGAAAATATACAAACATAATATACATAAGCTACTTCTTTAAAGCCGAAATTTTATACATTTTAACGTAAGATGCTTCGGAACTTGTTTTGCCTAAGGTCCTCGACTTGACTTACTTCGGCCTTGTTTGTAACGGAATGAGTCTGAAAAAGTTAAAAGCAGATCTCTCATCCGGTTGTTCTCAGTCCACATTCCGAATCGGTGGTAGGCTTCTCGCAATTATACAGAATATATACCTATGTGATTTTTTTTTATTTTTAATACCTAGGCAGTAGGGCTTTGTGTAGGGTCACACTCATCAGATATTCTATCGATAATGTTTTATTTATATAAAATTTAAATAATACATTAATAGCCAAAGTAAAAGTAAATAACGGAACCATTCGAATTTCAAAAAATAATTCATAAGTTTTCGTAGTACGTAAGCACTATTTTCAATATTCGTTCAATAGTTGTTCATTTGTTTGTTTCTTATGATTTCTTGTCTTATTTACTAAACCGATCATATTGAAAATTGGCATAGTCTAGTATTCACTTGTTGGTAGGCCTTTGTGCAAGCCAGTTTGGGTAGGTACCATACCACCTTCTCGTCAGATATTCTACCACCAAACACCAATACTCAGTATTATCATGTTTCGGTTTGAAGGGTGAATGACCCAATGTAACTACAGGCACAAGGGTTATCTTATTTCCCAATGTTGGTGGCGCATTGGTGTTTTAGGAAATGTTTAATATTTCTTACAGCTCTAATGTCTAGCAGTGGTAACCACGTACTATCAGATGGCCTATCAACCCGTCCGCTTACATATACAATAAAAATTGGTGGATTGCATTATGTTTTTAGAAGTCTCAATTTGACAGATCTGCGCGATTTTAACACGTACATAGTTTTGATGTGTGTATACTTAATTAAGTCATTGACGTACATATTTTTCGTCTATGTTTAATGTAAGTAATAATGTATTACATAGTACATGTAGTGATGGAATTGTGAATGAATTATATCTTATCTACCTACTTGGGTTTTACCGAGCTTTCTTGTTGTGTTCGGAGACTCCTATCCTATATTGACTTAATATGAAAGAAACTCCTCACAAGTTCCTGTTACATGACGTAACTGCATTTTTCAGAACGAGTAATAAAGATCAGATTGAAAATACATGTTTATACATTATTATTAAAGGTTTCAGTACGTTTAGAAGGAATTTATAGGTTCATCTAAGGAATTTATCTTTGACAAAAAATTATATTTATAATAAATAAACTAATAAGTATTATTAGTTTAATAAGTATAGATCTTCAGTGTTCTTTAATTAAACTAAAACTATAACCGATGCTCAAATAAATGAGTTGCTCGACTAATCTCGGCGAATTACAACACATGTCACGATATCAAATGCAATATAATTATACTCGAAATTCGAGCCTCACAATTGCCCAAACGCAATATGAGCACGAAATTTAAATTTCGAAAGATTTCGAATATCTGTAGAAACGAATTAAAAATTACTTTATGATGTATATAGAGTCGTATTTAAGTCGTATTTAAGTTACTTTAACGGTTATTTCGTTTGACATTTGATGTTCATTAAATGTGTATATCTTCTTTACAGCTCCTACAGATGCTCAAGTTCTACGCTCGGTTTGAGATCAGCGATGAAACTGGCGACCCGATGACTGATCGAGACATGACGTTACAGCATTACTCCAGAATTACTTCATTGCAAGTACGTAACGGTCTTTATATACTTAATTGGATAATCTAAACATTGGATATTCAATTCGCTTAGTATAATTATCTTAACCATGATGATATTATTTATGAATCACGAAAAGATGGCGAATCTAGGCGATCTAGCTGTTCACGGCAATTACCAGTGCATATAGACCGTTCATTGCTCAAGTAGACATCTTACACAGCTTCGCAAGAAGATAATGTTGGGTAGGGACCTGGTCCGGGTTATTATCGAACTAGATATTATAAACAAGGAACAAGCCCATTACAAGTTCCAAAAACAAGGAGTCCCGGAATCCGTATACGAGGATAAGGATATTCTACAATCCTCAAAGGACATAGGTCTGCTTACTTTGCAGCCGAAATCAATCTAGTCTCTGCGAAAAAAATGAAACACTACTCGAAAAGAGACCCGAACGTGTAGTAAGTAACGTGCAATACTGAAGTGTCGCTGTAATAACCGCCCTGAAAACGGATGACTTGAGAAAACTGATGAAGAACTTTCAGCACTAAAGAATGCGGATCAAAAATATCATGAGTGCGCAACCGCAAAACTAACATTTTTCATAATGTTACTTTACTTACGGACATTTTATACTCAAGAAATTCTCTAAGCTAAGTTCAGATATGTAAGCCTCCTCCATTGTGTAGGCCGATACGCCAATGGCCTTTTTCCTTTTGTCTTTATTCAAATATCCTTGTAAAGATAACCTATAAACGTATGAAAATATGTTTTTTAGTACGGTAAATATTAAATTAATATGTCATTTGTTTTAATGATTTATTCTAAGTGATAAATAAATGCAGGCAATGATCACACAATAATCTACAAAGTATTTAATGGTAATGTTTTACTACCGTGACTTATCTATAAAAAGTATCTACAGAGTATCTATATATCTAATAGAGCTTTTTCGATTTATGAACTTTGATATTAGACATTTAAGCTATGTTTCGAAGAATAAATGTATGTATCTATATTATCTCGTATCTAGAAACTATAAACTTCGTCATACAAAAGATCCATATCGATTGAAATAAACTTTTCTTATTTTTTTAAATATATTTACATTACAAACTAATAAACAAATTAATGAAACCTAGTTTTTTTTATATGACGAATAATTCAATACCTTAGTTATTATAAATATAGTTACGTAAAACATTTCATTGTTAATTTATTCTTGGAATTAGGTTTTACTATGTAATTTAATATTTTCATGCGTCATGGGAATTTAGATTCAAACAGTTTTAAATGATTTACCTTTATGAATGAGTTCTGACGTCTTAACCTTTTTTTTTATTATTGTTCATTGAGTCACATTACCGACCTAATCATTACGTTACTACGTCAAAATTTCGACCTTAATTGAGTTACTCTTTCTAAAAACTCATAATACAATACACAGAACCGCTATCAGGACGTCGGTTCGTACAAAGTGTTTTTTCCCGGTAACCATTATTGAAAAAAATAATACTTACCTCCTTCACTTCTATCTTTTTTACTCGTCGCTTAAAAATTAAAAAAAAATAGTAGTAATAGAAAAATAAAAGTTGTTTAAGCTGTTTTCGCATTTATTCCCTTTTGTTCCTAAGCTCGATATCAAATATCAAAATATATTTTGATTAACACTAACATATTAAATAATACAACATCAAGGTAACAATCGGCTCCATTTTTTGGCGCATATCGCGTTGCAACCCCTAATTACCTAATTAATCTATGTTGAACACTTTTCTATGACAATTTTCTCAAAGACAACACAAGGTATATTCATCGGTATACGAAATACAAACGAATAAGTCCTACATAACAGTTTTGCGTGAATACAATTAATGTACACCGATCGTACTTTACAATTATTTTATGGGTGTCATATTAAACTAATTCTTATATATTGTTTCAGAAAGCCGCATTTTCTAAATTTCCTGATTTAAGACTGTTTGCATTGGCGAACGTTGCTAGTGTCGACACTAGGGAAACCCTTCATAAGCACTTTGGGAACCTTAGGTAAGTTATTATAAATTTTTGAAGTGGTGAAAAAATCTATATGCATATTACCAAAATATAAAAATATTTTTCATGTACTCGATGATTTTTTAAGAAAGTTTCCGACATTATTGTATTAAGAGCCCTTAAATAATTTTAAAAAAAAACATACGCCCATTTTGATTGATGGTTTGTTGAATAAAATACGATAGATGTTCAACATAAACTGACAGACTTAAGTACATACACAGTAATGGGATTCTAATTTAATAACTTTAGTGTTGGAAGTTTTGTTTTAGAAAAACATGTCAACCTGTAGTTAAACTTCTTTACATTTCTTAAGAATCCTTATACGTAACTTTACGATGACCAACAATTAGGAGAACAATGATTTTCTTGTTCTTTGTTCGTTATGTATTTTCCTACAATTATTTCGCTCGTTAAATAAATGAAAGATTGAAATATACAGTTCGATCTTCCTTTATGTTTATTTTAAAGTTTATATACCTAAAAATGAACGAAGTCTGAAATATAATCACTATTATGCGTTCGTCATCAGTGCTGATATGGCTATCACACATTTACCGAGGACATTTTTAATGTAAATGTAAATACTAACACAATGATTGACTTATAAAATAGTGATAAAGCACTTCGAGCAATCGCCACCTATCTGAATCTCGTGCCGCCTGAAGGAAAAGAAAACGAGGCGCCATGGCACCGACTCGACAAAGAATTTCTAAAAGAATTACTGGTGAGACCTATTATTTAAATATTTTTTATTTGTTTCTTTAATTAATTTAAACATACTGTTTATTGAATTTCTCATTCATTTTCTGTCATGTTAAAAATTGGCAATCTCATGGCCAATGTTTAGATGTGTAGACTACTCATTCAACGCGAAGTAAGATGCCAATCAGAAGTAAGATGTTATTTCCTTTATGCCTGCATCTCCTTCCAAAATCAAACACAGAATCACCAAGTGTATTACACGGTACAATAGCTGTCGAGCCTACCCTGCCAGCTCTGGCACAACCCTGCTATTTAATACATAACTTCTCATATTAAAACAACAACACATAATAAAATTATTTGTACCAGATATCACGCCACGAACGCAGAATATCTCAATTAGAAGAACTTAATCTAATGCCTCTGTATCCAACCGAAGAAATAATTTGGGACGAAAATGTGGTGCCCACGGAGATATACAGCGGCGAGAACTGTCTGGCCTTACCGAAATTGAATCTGCAGTTCCTAACCCTCCACGACTATTTGCTGAGGAACTTTAACTTGTTCCGACTGGAAAGTACATGTAAGAACAACTTTTATTTATTAAAGACAAATTGTGTTCCATAGCCCGATGGCGAAACTCGACTTCGAATTTCTTGCGTAATATGCACGTTTTCTCATGGTTTAACTAGATAATATTTATTAACAGATCTTTCTTTTAATGATAAATTATAAATATATTCAGATTCATAATTACTTCATAGTTCTTGTCTCTTAAACTTTCTTGGGATTCTCTTTTTCTAGGAACGAAGATAAACTTTCATATTTATTGTGAACAGGGATCGAATACCTTGCCTCAATAGCCGCTTGCACGATCTTCCAATTATTTTATCCACTGACACGACGACATTCTGAATCGGCAAAATCATTTTGAGAATTTAATTTAGCTGAAACTAAAATAATGAAATAGTATTTTTTTTTTTTAATAATTGTTCCTGTTTACAATAAATGACTAACAATACATGAGTAAGTTTTGCATCAAATGTATTTTCCATACAATGATGGTCTTAGATTATAGACTTAGGATGTAGGTGGGGCTCAACGTCATTTGTAATTTCATACATGATTGTGTATCATCTATCTTAAATATATACAATCATTCATATTCTTGGAAACGTTAATAGTTTATAAAGATTAGTATTTAACATCTGATGACTGTGAATATGTAAATGCCCTTTTATTTCGATAACTTTACGCTTTTCCAACTATTACGCTATCCAATTATGTTTATTCTTTCCGCTTGTTAATAAAATGTAAGCAATTCATTTGAAGTATTTTTAATCACATACTGTATCCTTAATTTTTTTTTATTTAATATACTGTATGTAATTGAAAATATGTTGCTTAAGACATGTGACGCGTTGTCACTGTAAATGGCTTGGTGCGCTCATTTTTGCGATTCGTTCCGCCCTCATGACATAATTTTGTATATACCAAAGATATATATAGAGGTACACGATGCAAGTTCACCTACTTCGCGTCGCCCCAACGACATTGTACAAATGTCCAATTTCGTACGCAGTCTAGTCTAGACCGGCTTTGCGGCAAGCGAAATTATAAATAATGCCTCTCTACTCTCGCAGTACTGATGATTTTATTATTCCTCTGTCTAATGTAGTAGAATGTGCTAATTGTGCATTTACGATTATCATAACTTTTATGAGTTATCTATGTCTAAACAGAAGCAGAGGATTGAAAATATTCATAAGGATTTTACGTCAAATAATTGCATGGATGTTTACGAATTACAAATAATGTTGATTATAAATCGCGTTACTGTAATAATATTGACGTATGAATATTGAAAAACGTGATAAACGTGCATGTAATCAATGTAAATTTAAAGGTTCAATAAGAATTGGTATTATCATTATCCCAACAAAGAATAGCACTGTTCGATACAGTTTTATGTAGCCAGCTTATCTGGTAATGGAAACTGAATGTTATTTTGTTTGGTGTACGAGCGATTGATGTTGTGGTTTGATTGCTCTGTGACGTCATATAATCCAAAATATTACACGCTTTATTTTCAATACGATATATATGGAGTATTTAATGTTTTTTCATATAGTGTTTGGGTTATTGTATTGATTTTCGATTTTTCGACATTCAACTGAAAATGATTTCAGTTGAATGTACGATGATTTTTATAAATAGAAAACTAGTTCCTATATTCCTATAAATAAATGGCTTCTATGCCTTGTTTAATAAAAATTAGACATCAGAACATTATGCACTACATTTAGTAAATCTAATCAATAAGATTTTTTTTATGAATTAATAGGAATAAAAAATACGTGACCTCCGTTTAGATAAAGTTAAATTCTTAATGTTTTAGTCATATTTATTTATAAATATAAGCTATGTCTAAACAAAGTACACAAAATGACGAACTACATCCCTTTGTAAAATCGGAATTGTTTGCTTGAAAAGTATATTTGTTCATGACACACTTTTTTGTTCTCTAATCACAAGTATTTTAAATATTTTTTGCTTAAACAACAAATGTTTTAAGTATTATTCATGTGTATTGTCTAAAGCTGTATGTATGACAAGAAGTCCTAATCTAACCATCTCAATAATGGGAATGATGATTGTATAAATTTTATAATGCATATCTTGACCAGAACAATTCTTCATGGGTAAGGGAACTATCCTCGCCGGCTTCATGGCACTCTGACTGGTAAAGATTTTCCTGGTGGGTTTGTTATATGTCGCCATAAATATGGTTGACACTTTTGCTCGATGGATTGAAGTCCTTAGCAAAGTTATGGTTATTAGTATAACCGCAGTTTGTTAATATGACATGATTCTCTTCTGCGAGAACAAAACTCCCTCGTTTATTTGAATTTAATCCATAAGAGTATTTAAGACAAACAACTTTGAAATTAATTTAACGCGATATCATTGGTCACGAAACTTTGTTTTGAACAATGTATAATTATTATGAAAACGCAAAATATGACATTTTGAATGTCGGAGCAGTTATAATCTGAACTATTGAAGTTTGAAAAATGAAGATGTATATCAACCAATAACTGTTTGTGTATATAGCAGAGCTATTAACATTGCATGGAATACGTAAATATACGTAGTTTGTTTCTACTCCTTCGTTTGCAATAGACTTCAGAGTAAATATTGAATGAGCGTATTTTGTTTGCTATAATTATATTACACTAATATGAGCAGTTGGAATAGTTGGTGCCCAATCAATACTTTGCTTTGACACACATAATTGACTAATACTTTGAAATCGTTTGTAGCTAATGTCGTTTGACTAATAGAACTATCATGACTCATATACTGGTGGTAGGGCTTTGTGCAAGTCCGTCTGGGTAGGTACCACCCACTCATCAGATATTCTACCGCCAAACTATAGTACTCAGTATTGTTGTGTTCTGGTTTGAAGGGTGAGTGAGCCAGTGCAACTACAGGCACAAGGGACGTAACATCTTAGTTCTTAAGGTAGGCGGCGCATTGGTGATGTAAGGACTGGTTTATATTTCTTACAACGCCATTATCTATGGGCGGTGGTGACCACTTACCATCAAGTAGACCATTTGCTCGTCCGTCTACCGATATCATAAAAAAAAAACAAAAAAAAATGATTAAATTTATTATAAATTATAAGGGTTCACTAGTGACGAACAAAGCCTGTTTAATTTTCATTCAGAAATTGTGACTTTAGATTACACAGGGAAATGCTGTTACGGAAATCATTGATACGATGACTGTGCATGAAATTGCTGATACAGTAATTATTTACAAAGTTACATATATATTGATATGAGGCTTTTGTTATGGGATTTAATTTATAATAAGTCAGGAGTCAGATAAGATAGCCTTGGTTATATTTGCAAAATTAACCAACAGTTCCTATACTGTTTGTCTTACTGTCACTTGCGTTGATAACACTAGACGATATTTATGCCGCAGATAAAGTGTGTGTCTATATTTATGCTAATTATGTTGCAGATGAAATTCGACAAGACATAGAAGACGCCGTGTATCGACTAGCGCCATGGTAATGTAGTTGGATTTTATTTAACCACTTGTTCCGTGCAGTTTCACACGTAAACTTTACGTTACTAATCTGCCTCCGTGGGTCATAGACTTACAAGCTTCCTAGAAAACTTCGTTAGTACGTCACGGAAAATTATATAATAAATTTATGAACAATGCGTATTGAAGGAGCTTGTTGGAATGAGCTCATAATCCTTTGCCATAACAGGATAGCACGGCTTGTTTGCTTTTAGTATAGATAAAAAACAAAGGTTGATGTTATCAGTGTAAGTCACATTCAAAAACATGTTTTACATATAACGTAATATATACCTTAGGTTATTAAACAGAAGGTAGATGGAGCGCGTGGGACAATATAGTGAAGTAACAAAAGCGAATACAAATCAATCGTATCTTTTTTTTTGATTAATCATTAAAGTGACAACACTTTTGATTTGTTAATACGGGAACATAGAACCAGTAATTTGCACTCGTTTTTTTTTATTTGCCTTTTGTTGTATGAACTGAGATATATACCTGCTCTATTGCTGCACTTAGAAACTCCATAAGGATGACATTATCTAAATCCCACTAAGGAGGCAGTTCAAAGAGCAATCACTGAAACATGTGCAACCGTGTCCGTGTTATTTATTACGTGATTTTATTTGAATTAGGCTGGCAGAAGACGGCAGTGTTTATTTTGGCGGCTGGGCTCGTATGGCCCATCCCATACAAAGCTTCGCTGTTGTGGAAGTTGCGAAACCAAACATTGGGGAGAAGGCTCCTTCCAGAGTGCGCGCTGACGTCACCGTAACATTGAGCGTGAGGAACGAAATCAAACATGAATGGGAGAGCTTAAGAAAACATGACGTCTGTTTCCTGGTCACTGTTCGACCAACTCAGGGTATAGGTGAGGAACGCAACATGTTACTTTGAGACTTAATATAATGTATTTCAGGTTCGATTTCGAATATTTACGTAGTTGGTGATTAGGCCTAAAATATACAGCGTTGATTTATTATTGTTAATTAGGTTTCGTAATAAAAATCGCTCCAGTACAGTGTAAATAAAGACGACATTAAGATAAGTTAGTGTTTATTTATGTAATACGTCTGATTGTGTTGCCGCCGCGTATATCTCGAGAGAAACCGAATTGCCCATTATGTTCGTTCATAAGAGTTCAAAAGATTAATGCATTACGGTCAATACCAAAAATTCAATAAATATGATAGATTTGTAATGATTGAAACTTTTTAAAATATTTTTTTCCACAATTTTTGGTTACTGTATTTAAATAATACTGAACCGATTTTTAACCGATAAAATCACATTGATCGAATTAAAAAAAAATATATATTTTTTAAAATATTTAATTTATATGCTCGCTTTAGAGCCGGGTATAATACATATCTGCTCTCTTAGCCTAATCTAACAAAAATGCAGTTCATTTTTGTTGCTGAAATTATTTGAATACGACATAATAGTAGCATTCAATTATTTAGATAACCCACATAACTAGATGGCAAAACCCACTTATATATTCTACCGCCAAGCAGCAATATTTAGTATTGTTACGTTTCGGTTCGAAAGGTGAGCCAGTGTAACTTCAGGCACAAGGGATATAATAGTTTCCTAGGTTGGTGGCACATCGGCGATGAAAGGAATATCCACTAGCGGTGGCCACTAAGCATGAGGTAGCCTATTTTCCCGAACTTTAACCGATGCTATATAAAAAATGTTTTCTTTTTTTAAGAAAAATTAGATCATGCGAGGGTCATTCGAAAAATAAAATTTATTGAGCCATAAAAGTTTTGTGCGAATTTAACACAAAACTAATCTATAAAGATCTTAACTCGTACGACTGTAAACATGTATATCGTAGCGATAAATGTATATTTTACGATCGGTGAATAAAACGAGTGATATTTCGAAATAATCATTAGTAGATTTTGAGTTATCTCGTCGTTTTAATAATAAACAAACGCAAAGTGTCGTGGGAGACCCGGTCGGGACGACGTTCTTGTCGCAATATATTATGTAAATTAAATAATTTGACAGGGTTTAAGTCATGAGAGTAACTAAATGAAAATGAAAAATATGAATAATATATAATAATGTTTTTAAGGTGTGAAAATACAAACATACCAATTATAATCGCAATCAGTACACACTATTTTTTTAATTGGTTGGAGACTGAAGTAGGACGCATGTGCCTGTGATTCAGACAAATACTCATACTGTAACCGAAGTACTACGACGTTTAAAGTCGTAAACTTATTTCGGCCTAGATCTTATCCGCCAAGTGTCTGAAGTGTAACGTGCGATATTGAACTTCGTCCCAATTTCCAAACGTCGATAATTAGTGATAGACCGACTGAAGTTAACACACTAGTAAATTAGTATGACGGTTGGCGAGAGTCAAACGTAGCTTTTACGCACACCAAGATAATAAAGTTAGGTCGTTTGTTGTAGTGCGAAACTCGTTTTTCTTTCTTTTTTTTTTTTTTTAAATATATATATAATGGAATACTATCAGCTATAGTCCAATATATCTATCCTAGGTCGTAACTATAAGTATAAAAAGTATGTTGGTATATCGGTTTAGTAGTAATTCGGCAATAGATGGCGTTTAAACACATTGACTTCTATACCGTACAACCAAACGCTATGACAATTAGTATATATGTACATATATACATTGTTTGATGTGTTATAGTTAAGATATTTATAATGTTTCACTTTAATTTACATTAGAGAAACGATCCTTAAAATCACCATATTTACATAGGGTTTTTCTATATTTCTGATTTTATTTTCATAGGAACAAAATACGATTATAAGAGGAGTATGGTGGAACAAGCAGGGATAGTCTATGTAAGGGGCTGCGAAGTCGAGGGCATGCTGGATGCTTCAGGTAGGGTCATCGAAGAAGGCCCAGAGCCAAGACCGGAACTCGATGGCGATTCTAGAACATTCCGACTACTCTTGGACCCGAATCAGTATCGACTGGATTTGGACCAAGCAAGCAAAGGGAAAGAGGTAAGAGTAATTAGTATTCATTTATATCTATACTTAATTTCAACCATAGTAGGAGAAAATCCAAATAAACAACATATGAAAGCAAATTGACGCGATATCATTGGTCGAGAGCTTGATTAATCTATAATATTCCGTATAGATTTGCGAAAAAATGGCGTTTTGAACGTCGACGAAAATGTTATCGGAATTTTGGAAGTAAAATTAAAGTGGAAATAAGTAGTTAATTGTAATAGTTTTGTATTATAAATAAAGATATATTTATCAAGAACTGTAAGTAGTGTGTGCACTATATATAGATGAATTATTAGCAAATCGCACGAAATACGTAAATCTAAGTTTTGTTTATCATTTTTTCTATTTCCATTGGAATAGGCTATATAGATATATATAACAATATTCGTATCATTTAAATAATACTGTTGTCTAGATTAAGAGACTTTATTACCTATCTAAACAGTGATTTTTTTCTTGGCGGCCGTTCTTAAGGAAGACAAGAGTACGCTCAAAAACCAGTAGAGAGTGTTCAGCCTCATTCTCATTATATTAAACGACCGGAAAGAGTTCAGGTGCAGAAGCAACGGCTTCACGTGCTTTCCCAGCAATGGGAGAGTAACCGCTAGCATTCAGATTCAATAGCCGGACTGCTATTAAGAATTTCTTTACAGTAAATTACTATTCTCTATTGACAAACTCGGAGTTGGAACCCAAAATCTCGGGGTCTACTCCAGCTGCTCTCTCACAAGACCAATTAGACAATCTGCAAGCACATAAAGACACCAATGTTGGACCATTTGATAAACTTAATTATTTAAAAGAAGAACTAAGATTATTGTCATTTCAGATTTGATTTAATCGTCTCAGTAATCCAATAACGTAACAATGTTTATTATCATTTATTAATAACATTTTATCTCTAATCGAATAAATAAAACGAACTTTACAGCGCTAATAAAACATTATGATTAATTACAACTGTAAACGATGAATAAAACATTCAATACAAATTCAAAGTTTCACGGTTTTTATTACTTTGTTTCTATATGCCTTTTGAATTTAAACTTATACTAAAGGAGTTCGTTTGTTAGTTTCCTTATTTGAATGCGTTACTTTTTTTAGTATAGAATTTGTATGTCCACTGACTTGTTGTCCTTGTGTGTGGTGCACCTTATCTTTAATTTATCTTTTTTTTTATTTCTTTTGTGCCAGCATCACAATTTAAGTTGGAAGTTTTTTTTTAATGCATTACTGAATTAACTCAATTGCGTTACTCGATCAAAAAGTCTGATTTAATGCATATCTCTTTATAGACATTTTAATGATAGTCGTTTATTTTAAAAGGTTAACATAGATGATGTTATGTAGTGACTGACGATACGATCGTGAAATGTCAGAAAATAATATGCGATAGTGTTTATAATAATAGACGAATTTAAAGGATACGCACATTAAAATAGCTTGTCACCGAAGATGTCAACTTAATATTTCACGCTTGAGATACGATGCGAGTTCTTATAGAATTGCACTGCTGAACTTTTAAAATTTGCAGCTAATATTTTTCGCTTCTCATGTGCGTGTTTTTTTATATGACAAAATATCAATCTGAATCCCAAAATACTTAATAATACAACTCAGAACAGCGCACTTAGACAGTTTCCACAAATCGTATATCTTGCGCAGTTCTCAATGAAATCAACGAAAACCATTTTGGTTTTAAAATCGAACTCAAAACAATTATTAATACTTCGAGCACTTTTGAATCTTTTTACAATATAAATTAAAGCTTCCATCATTTTCTAATATTGGTTCTAGTTGATAAACTGCCACGAATGTTAGTATGTACTTATTTATTCTTTTAATATTAGTGTAACTTATGCCACATCCTTGGTAAAAAAACTAGGTAATAACGTCACCACTCATTGGACGTTCCGTGTATTCAACTTGTTTATAAATTAAACACAACAATTTTGGTTTAAATGTCGACATTAATGAATGCGGTAATTTTCAATTGATTGCTGGTCTAAATGTGTACAAATTGCGACTTCATTCATTAAATAGCAGCTTTAACATTTAGTTTACACGATTCGAGGGAATTACGTTCGCGTTATGTAAGCTTATCGTAATTAAAGTTCTTGACTACGATTACATGTAGTTGCCATTCTCCAAAAACACGCATATATGTTCCCAACAGTTCTATGGTGTGTATTTAGTTATGGAGTCTTATCGTTTTACAGACACGACCATTTCACATTTACAGCTTACCATATTTGGTCATGATTCGAATTACTGCTCGGGTAAGAGTAGAGTAAAACCCTTCTATATAGTGCAAAATAAAGTATTTAAAGCAGTGGTAGTCGAGTGTGTTCAACCATACAAATACTTCAGCTGCACGCTATAAATATGTTACAGATTAAATAGTATCCTATCAGTTAAAGAATATATTGAATCTTATGTTACTTGAATGCCAAAAATTATTATAAAAATACGGTGTGTTTTTTTCGAATCCAAATGAATTTCTTTTATAATTTTCACCCAAGATTTATGTGTGTGTACTTTACACAGACATAATTCTTCTAATAAGCGATGATACTCGTATAATATCCCTACGATTTTTAGTATCACACGATGGTGTTTCTACATTAACAAATGTAACGATAAAAATACTTTGATAATATAGCATCTAGCTAGAAACCCGCTAAAACTTTCATATTGAACAATTCTTGTTTCTTTCCGGTTAGGAAAGTTAAAATTCTCGACTTTTCTCTAATATAAGATGTATGTCTTATACATATGTGGCAAATGGCCTACCTGTGTTGAGTGGTCACCGTCGCCCATAGACATTGGTTCTGTTAGAAATATCAACCATCAATGAAGTATGGTACTTCGCCAATGCGCCACCAACCCTGGGAACTAAGATGTTATGTCCCTTTCGCCTGTAGTTACGCTGGCTTACTCACCCTTCAAACCGGAACACAACAATACCAAGTATTGCTGCTTGGCGGCAGAATATCTGATGAGTGGGTGGTACCTACTCAGACGGGTTTGCACAAAGCCCTACCACCAAGAAAATACAATAAATTCTTTATGCGTACATACTCATTCAAGTTCCGAAAAATCTAATTGCAATACCAAAATCGGTGAGTATTATTTGGAAATATCATAATCAAATTCTAATGGCCTACCATTGAACGAAAAGAACAATGCTTTAATAAAGTTCATCATATGGTACTGGGCGCAATCGCTATCACGACGCAACATACCGTAAACAATATGTAGACGTGACGTAATTCAGGTTCATTCAATAACATTGGAGGATAATATTAGTGCGACTCTTTCACGTCTTAACAATTCAATCGATTATGAAGAAATTTTGCTAACACATAACGCATTCACATTGTCTGGGGTACAGCAAAATATCAAGGGAATAGTAATAGAAAGTACAGTAGGAGAAGAAAACAAGTAGTTGGTTGATAGTTCCAACCATAGCAACAGTCCGTTAATACCCTACTGCTGTACTAAGACATTATCTTAAAGGGAAATGTCTATACATACACTATACTATACGGAATTGGCATTGGTGTGATGCTCTTCTTCCCTGTGAGTCCTTTGTGACCTCTTAGAATATCTTGAAAAGTGAAACATTTATTATCACATAAGTTGGTTTTATAAGTGTTGTATAAGTCCAAACGGTTCAAATTGATAGCAGGTAAGAGCTGACTTAATTTTATACATTGTTACTGCTAAAGTAAAATGAGCGCATTAAAATCCTTGAAGCTAGAAATAAAGTAAGGTATGGCAACGAACTCCATATAAAAACAGCAGCTTCGTGTGAAATTAGCGCCCACACCTTGCTCATATTGTTTATGTTTTTAAACGTCTATTTGAATCTGGTAAACATCATTTAAAAAATTAAATTATACATAATACTGGACAACATCACATACATTACTCAGATCCCAATGTAAGTAGCTAAAGCACTTGTGTTATGGAAAATCAGAAGTAACGACGGTACCACAAACAACCAGACCCAAGACAACATAGAAGATTAACGAACTTTTTCTTCATCGATTGGGCCGGGAATCGAACCCGGGACCTCGGATTAGCGTACCCATGAAAACCGGTGTACACACTACTCAACCACGGAGGTCGTCATTTAAAAATTTATAAAACTTTTTAAAAGTTTAACGTTCAAATTTATCGTAATATTCGAATAAATTTCGGAGATACGTGGATTACAACACGTACGTTTTAACACAACCCGAATACACTTATGAAAAATGACGTCATGAATAGTTTTAAACGAATTTTCGAAGTATTTAGTTCGAGAACTAAAAAACCTAAAATCGATTAAGACAATTGGTCCATATCGGTGTTCATTAAAATTAAGCCTTCACGATATTACATTATATGATATACTATAAGGAATTAGACTTTAATTAGTAAAAGTGATCTAATAAATGATTTCGTAAGTGTATAATATTGTTTATAAATATATAGATCATGTATTTCCTCCCCATATGCATATAAAAAAGACTAAGTAACACAAGCCTTCCAACAAAGTGTGTCTTAAGACTCTTAAGTAGGAGACACAAATACACTATTATAACTTTTTGTTGAGTCGCGCAAGTCTAAAATAATATCGCTGGTGATGTAACTTCCAAACAAAATGATCGAATTAACTATCAATAATCCCTAGACCGCGTACATCGAGATACCGCGAATATGCGCGTCCAACGATAAATCTTCGGGAAGATTTCGGTGCTTGGGGCGAAGTCAAAGACATTTCGCTCGCTGCCGGTATGCTCTCGCGCATCAAAAGACGGCATACTAAGTTATCGCGATAAGCTTCGTCTGTGGAGCCACACTTCAAAATCAATAATATAACTTGGATGTAGACGACGAAAAGTAATAATAACATATTAGACATTATTACCAATTAACTTCGATAAACAACACAACGATGGAAGTTGGGCATGCGCAAGTCGATTTTTTCTCGCAAGAATGTTATCGTGATGACACCCCCTTTCTAAATGATAGAAATGTATCGAAATATACATATTATGGTTAAGAATCAGGAAAATTTCAAATCTGTATATATTAAAACATTAAAAACATTCTTAGAAAAGGCGTAGCAGGTAAAATAAATATTGGTTTTGGCAATGACGCCAAGCGATATTTACGTCTATACTAACCCAGTCAGATAAGCTTTACGTAATTTTTGATCGTCTTTTAACCGGAAATGTTGCTTTATAGCTCGCACATGTGTTGATTAGAATTCCAGCTACATTAATATTTATTTATTATATTATCACAAAATTGATTATTTTATTTGATATATCAAACTAAAGTGTACTAAGTTTTTTATGATATACCTAATACTCGTAGGTATATTAACATAAAATTTTACATTGAATATTCTTTTATATTATTTATTTTATAAAAATAACTATTATAGTTGGGCTATAAATGCGGTCCTTTTTGTTAAGCCCGACGTTTGAACTAAGTAGCATTTTCCATCAGATGCAATGAGGTTAGCTTCGTAGAAATGGGATCTGTCAATTTATAATAAATCACGAAGATATCCTTTTGAACCCGACTAATTGCGTTAGGGCTTCGTTAACCCTTTAGTTGTAAGTTATCATTGATTTGGTATTGCAATTTGTAGGTAATTATGATGTTTTCATTTATGCCACGTAGGCATTCACAAAGGCATCTAGTGTAGGACTTATGCACAGGTTTGCGCACAAATTAGTGCGCAAACCTGTGCAAATCTTTAATCCTCCCGCTATCAAAATACGATGGATCGACTATTCTGAGACGACTTTAGGTGCTATTTAAATTCCGTCACACTACGGATCTAGAGATAAATGTATGAACCAAGGATCTTTTTTGATAACTTAACATCGTATCATTAGGAACAACTAAATCAATCTTAGAATGTATTTCAGCTAAGGAATTACAGTTTTATATATACATTACATATATACATTACATTTATATAAATTACAGTTTTATACTTGTGTATAATATATATATATATATTATACACAAGTTTTGTTTACATTTTTTAATATCAGCCCCGAAATCCAAACTAGCTTTGGCTGTGTTTTGGAAGTCAGTTCCTTATAAAATTAGATGAAAAAAAACAGTAAAAATAAAAATAGTGATCAAAAACAAAAAATATATATTTACAAAATAAATAATTAATTAAAATAACAATTACTTTTATGTGGACACGTGTGTGTATATGTGTATTTATGTGTGATGTTGGGTACTATGAAGAATTTATTGAAAGTTCAATTTTACGTGCCCAATACAGTTTCCAATATGTGCCCAGTATATTATAGCAATTATGAAAAAAAAAAAAAAATACATAGTGTTATATATTAGCACAGATTATATTACAAAGGAGATTTCGTCAACATTATAATATGGTAAAATTCAAAAAATTTAGGAACGAAATCAAAACAAATAAATGTGCGCCAGATGTTGGCGTAATTGAAACGCGAGTGAGTACTTATGTATGATGCATCGACTATAAACTGATTCAATAAACAATATTTTAATATTGATACTTTTATTATAATCAGTATAGCGAATTTATCAATAAAAACTTTATGCTTGATTTGAGATAGTTTTTATTTTATATATAATCTATGTTTAAATAGGCAAAGGTGTTTATTCTCGTCATTTTAAGCATATTATAAATATAAACATTTTGGAAGTAAGAGCAGTAGAAACATATTGAACACACACTATTCTGGTCGATCATTTCGACTTTCGATCAGCTTAAGATACGCTTTGGATAATAAGGTTATTGTCACAAATCACAATTTATATTAGTCCCGTTTAATTCGTTTAAAGATTAAAAGGATATCAACATTCATAAACAGCAATTTTTTATATACATATTGAAAGTAAATGAAATACTAAATACATTACTTATTAGTACCAGTTATGTTACATGGAGGTGTATTTGTATAAAGTATAGAAATTCGGAGTTATGTGTAGAAGAGTAATTAGGAAGGAGAAATAGGCCAAAATCAAGTGATCATCGTCACCGGTAGACTTCAACGCTAAGAAAACAATTAACCATTAATTACACAGCCTGTCCTCCACCAACTAACTAAGATGGGAACTAAAATGTTATGTCCCTTGTGCATTGAGTTATACTGGCTCACTCACCGTACCAATTAGAACACAACAATATTGATTATTGCTGTTTGACTGTAGATAATGTGATAATTAATATTTATAACTAAGGCCATAGGTTCGTAGTTGCAATTACAGCAAAACTGAAATTACACAGCGCACCTTATCTTTTACATCTATACATATAATAAAACTGGAGTGTCTGTTTGTATTATTAAAATAAACGCATTTTATGTATACACGGTACATATACCAAAATAACATCATTTTGAATTTTTGTCAGTCTGTCTGTTTGTTACGGCTAATCTCTGGAACGGCTGGACCAATTTTGACGAGACTTTCCCTGGCAGATAGGTGATATAATAAAGAGTAACTTAGGCTACAACAATATTTTTTTTGTTAAATTCAAACGTGCACGAAGTCGCGGGCTCAGCTAGTTAGCTGTAAAGTCACAATATTACTTGTAATTATTAATTAGTTTATCAATTATGTTTATCTTTGCGCTCAAAACAACCATTTAGTGGCGTTAGCGATGATAACACAGAATTTATAATTAATTATATCAGTTCAATAAAAGTACTTTATAACGTAATGACTAACGTAATACCCATATTTTCTACCGCAGATGATATAAAAGGTTTTTAATTGATAATCAATTTAATTTTGTCATAATTATTTGTAAAATATAAATTAATAATTTTCTTTTATTTCATTATATTTACAGATTATTATCATTTGCTTACAATTATTATCACTGTTGTTGTATTTATCTATGAAAAAGGTTCAAGATATTTAGGAGTTGTTACTGTATAATGGCACAGAGTATTATCGGAGTTTATTTTCAAAACCAATTGTAAAAATACAAGCCATTGTAAGAATAAAAGTTGCGCTTGGTACGTTTTGCTAAAATAAACATTTAATCTTTATTTGTAAAACATAAAAATATTGCTTTTAATACTACTTTTTTTTACTCCTTTTTTATTTAAAGTACTGTTATTCGTCCATTTAAGTAAGTTCAAAAGATAGGAGATTCATTATGACTATAAAAGTTTAATGATTTCGTCATACACGGGTGAAAATAAAGTATTACACAATTATCTTATTATTAACCCTATAAAGTCATTCAATATATCTTGTAAAAATGGTTAAAGATTATTTTGTTCAATTTTCAATTACTCTTCAAATGAACAGGGTAACATTATAGGGTAAATATTTTAGTAGTTCTTCTGATTTTGTACAAACAATTTAAAACCCTTGTTATTGTTTCAAATTTAATAAAGATGACCTTCCGAATTGTAATTTGATTCTACTAACCGTATACATTAAATATTGTTTTCACAACTCTTTAAATTTGTGCTATTATTAACAATAGCTCGCGCGATCGGCTCAGCAAAAATCAACATCTGGCGTTTTAGTGGGTGGAAATGCACGTAGGTTTAGATTTATTGGAATTTCACAAATAGTTCCTACACTAAAACACTGTCGATACGAGGAATTGTTATTACTTTTTAAAAGCTTATTGGAAATTATGATTTTGTGGTTTTTACAGATTATTCTTACTGAAATATGTAATTATGTAATATGATTTTTTCGGAGCTTCTATGCGATGTTCGGTGCTTGATAACTCGGTCAATCTCGGAACAAGGAAAGGTTTAAAAGATAATCGCATGTGTTTCATAGTTTTTATTTAACTATTGTGTCTGCTGTATGGACAGCCAACCGTTAAAACAGAAGAGTGGTTGGTTTAATTTTTTTTACTAGCAGATAGTATTGTGATGTCGTCTGCCAGCCCGTGGGATCTGAGCATTAATTATTATTTCCGGTCGCAGTCACTTTCACACTAATATATCCGCTGAAAATGGCCGCTAAGGATATTATGCTATTTTTTCTAATCAATATAAAAAGTTCATCATACTTCTAATAAATATAAGTTGTCATAAATATAATTTCTTCAACATTTAACTTCTCAGGACGTATACGAAACATTCAACATTGTGATGCGTCGCAAACCCAAAGAGAATAACTTCAAGGCTGTCCTGGAGACGATACGTGAGCTGATGAACACGGAGTGCGTTGTGCCTGATTGGTTGCATGACATCGTGCTGGGGTATGGAGACCCCGGTCAAGCACATTACACGAGGTACACTCACATATTTTTATATAAATTCTTAGTTGAAAGCCACTGAAATACCACCAAGAAAGCTAACTGGTTGGCCCAAAACATGCTTGCTTTTGAAATAAAAATATTGTGAAAAATATAATTTGGGTACGTACTAATTGTTATTACCTATTTATTCAAAACACTATCTTTTATTTTGTTGCACAGAATGCCCAATGAAATTCCAACTCTAGACTTCAACGATACATTCTTGGATATGGAACATTTGCGCAACAGTTTCCCCGGACACGAGATCAAAGTTCAAACAGATGATCCCAGAAAACTTATACGCCCGTTCAAGTAAGTTGACTCATTACGGCTTAGGATTATGACGCTGTTCGTTAGGAAAAAATTAAAACCTCATTGAATTTCGGCGACGGTTACCAATATTAGTGCAGGTGATTATGCGCTATGAAACCTATACTTTCACAATTACGTCGAAGAGTTTTGGAACTTTCCGGAGAACAAGAATTTTTCTTGACGGAAAAAAAGAATAGCTGTTTATTGAACTGGCACAGGACTAGAAGGACATCAAGATTACTGCTATAAAAATATATTACATTTAAAAAAATATTTATTATTATTATTAAAATTTTTGACGTTTTATCTGAATGCAAATATATCTTCTGACAATACAACAATCGATTACAATACAATACAATTACAAATAAAGCTCTTTAAAATGTCTAATAATATATTATGTTTGTCTGTCTAAAACTTTCTTTTTAAAAGGGTATTCATTCTATTATACTTCTAAATGTTGGCAAAGTATTAGCAATCTAAGGACTACTAAGCCTACTAAAATATTCTATCACCATTTTCTTCTCCAAGTTGGTAAATAAGTGTTAAATTTTATTTCATGATCTGAATATGATGAAATATTTTATCTAATTTTGATGTCATCAGGTTAACATTCGAAAACGTGGTTCGGAAACAGCAAGTAGGAGAGAATGCAATGGACGAAGACGAACCGCGCAAAGTGATAGTAGTGCAGCCACACGTGCAGCCGAAGAGGGGGCCTTATCTCTACAATGAACCTAAAAAGTAATGTTTCTTTTCCTTTATTATAAATCCGAAATGGCCTTTAGAATTAAACTATTGGTATTACGAAGCCAATGCCACCATTGCGGTTGCATGGGGCCCCTGATTGAAAGGGACACAAAACTATTTTTCGAGGAGGAACTTTAGCATGTAGCGGTGGGCCCGCCTAAGGAATACAATTGTGCTCTTATATGAACATTTTTACAGAGACATTAATTTCCTATATCACATGTAAAATGCACTTAAGTTTAACACACTACTACTTAAAAATGATATGATATTTACCAATGTAGTAATATATTCATTACTAACTGAACGCGCGGCTGTTCCCGCCCGAAATTTAACTATACCTATAGTACACAAGCCGTCACCCTCCGAATTAAAAAAAGTAGTCTTTGTCCCTGTATTACAAATAACAAATTATGTATATATCTCTGATGCACTAATACAAGAGACATCTGGCTTGTTACAGTTTCAAGTGTTTTAACTACACATGGTTAGGCAGACAGCTGCAAGCTCTCATATTAAGTCCTATAAATTTAGTAGGTGTAAAATTTATAGCGAATTTATTTTAACTTTTTTATTAATGAAATGTATAGAAATAATCGATCCATAATGAAATTCAGAAAACAAAATTTAAAATCATAACTTTATAGAAGTCGAGATGGCCTTGAATCTCAACCGATGGTTGCGGGCCATCAGTTAATACCATATAATTTTATTACGTGATCCGCATTAAAGTAGTTTCGTGGAATAAGGTCCAAAAGCACGAACGAAGAGGAGACCTAGCACTTTGTAGCAGTTTCGTTTACAGGATATTACTATTATAGATGATTAGCTGTGCCCACGACTTATGCGCATTTGAATTTAACAAAAAGCTATTGTTGTAGCCTAAGTTATTAGTTATTACATCAGCTATCTGCCAGTGAAGTACCAGTGATTAGCCGGAACAAACAGACATCACATACAAATCCGATGGAGCGGCAAATCCGACACGACCAGAAAGTGTTCGGGCGCTCTATTTACGTGCTGCATTCTTGCTATCATCATTCGTTGACCAATTAATATAATATCTGTAATTATGATTTTGTTTTTTTTTTTTTAGAAATAACATATTATTTACTCCGACACAAGTCGAAGCCATTCGGTCAGGGATGCAGCCGGGACTCACGCTGGTAGTCGGTCCGCCGGGAACAGGTGAGATACTCCTTCTAGTTATGGCACATCTGTTTTATATTAGTAACCAATTTATATTAGTAATTGGGGGTAGGGCTTTCTGCAAACCCGTCTGGGTAGGTACCACCCATCAGATAGTCTACCGCCAAACAACAATACTTTAATTGTTTTGTTCCGGCTTGAAGGGTAAGTGAGCCAGTGTATCTACAGGCACATAACATATAAGCTCCCATGGTGGCACATGGTGTGCTCTAAGGAATGGTTAATATTTCTTATAGCGGCATTGTCTATGGGTAGTGGTGACCACTTAGAGTATATTCATTTCATTTTTTTATTTAAGAAAATTGACGGCGTTTTAAACGAAGTTGAGGCTAATTTAAAAACCTTTTTTTTATATCAATGTTAAAATTATTCTATCTAACTTAGCTAACTTCTATATATGTACACACACAGAAAGTAAGCAAACCTTTGATCTATATATACGTCATCGGAACGTCTGTTTTTTTTCAACTAGCGTTATATAACACTAGTGTTGTTTTTCGAGACATCGATTGAAGACTTAAGATTAAATATAGAACACAAATATGTTCGTCGAATGTTGCTAGCCTCATGGGGTTATCGAAGACATGACGCACGTTTAAATATAGAATATGTAAGACGTCAATCAAAATAGATGCTTCCTTAATAATAAATATTAGAAAATAACACAAACAATTCTTAGTTTAATATCTTTTAGTTGTGCTGACAGGGCACAGATTATTTCGCCAATGTCACGTAGGATGGAGAAGACACGAATGAGATCGATCGGTATAATTGAGATAACAAAGTCTATTAAATTTTGAAGACAAGTATAGTAGTAGCAATTTCCTTGTTAATCCTTAACCCAGAATAACACAACCGTTAAGAGTAATTAAAAATAAAATATAATATGACACTCAACTCTGGGACCAGTCACAACTTAATTAAATTACATTTCATATGTTTAGATAAGAAAGAACAAAATGAACTAAGCACAAACGTCAACAAGCATTAATAAATGGGTAAAAAATAACTGCTAAAAAACATAAGTTGACATTTGTTTTTTTTTATAAGTTATGTGGTTTTACACAAGTTGACCCAAAATATTCTGCCATGTTCATGGGATTGGTATTAATAATATTTATGTTATAATATTATTATGCAACGTATTGTCTTTACTTTTTAATTTTATGCTATTAGTTAGATGTTTAAATTGATCACGTGTGTTGTACCAAGAACAATGATTGGCATACACAGAAACGATTATAATTAATCACAATCAAACAATCTATCGAGAATAAAACAGGAGTTACCCTTACGTCATTCCTCGTTAGCACCGGAACATTCAATTATCATACTTTAACGAAATTTGCTGATCCTCTTTCGGTGGAATGATGATTCAAAGGAAATAATCTCTAATTCTATATCGCATACCGAGCTACCGCACTACTGAGCAGACGATGGTGTACTGTGATGAAAAAAATATATCAGAATGTTTTAAATAATATATTTAATGCATAATAATTGTCATTATTGTTTATCACGTCAAGCGAATAGTCATACTATTCGTTTTAAATGATTTAAATCAATGTAGAAAATATGCAAACTCAAAGTCAATCAAAATAATATAACAGATACACCAAAGGCACAAATGAAACTATCTGAGATGATGTTTTTTTAATGAAATAGGGATATCAGGTCTCACCTAATGGTAAGCGGTCCACTCATAGACTCCAGTGCGCCACCAAGTTATTATGTCCCTTGTGGCAGTGGTTACACTGGCTAGTTAAACTCACCCTTTACATTGCTATTAGGCGGTAAAATATCGTACCTACCCAAACGGGCTTGCACAGAGCCAAGTGAAGGGAAGCTTATGAGTTTACTTAATGGATTGGCTAAGTTTATTTAATTATAATGATGCAGATACAGTGTAGATGAGTGTCAATAGGCGGTATTTACAATAAAAGCGACATGTCTAGACAAATGTCTTGCGCGTGCGTGATAAAAATTAAAATGCATCATGTTTTTTTTTAAATAACGTTATACTATTGTTCGTGTACAATACCAGTTTATAAAAAATTCTCCGACTTTATAATAAATGAATTAAAATTATGTTATGGAAAATCAGAAGTAACGACGGTACCACAAATACCCAGACCCAAGACAACATATAAAACTAATGAACTTTTTCTACATCGACTCGGCCGGGAATCGAACCCGGGACCTCAGAGTAGCGTACCCATGAAAACCAGTGTACACACTACTCGACCACGGAGGTCGTCGATTCATTGTAAAATCTGCTTTCTTTTCTATACGTAAGAAAATCTATCAATATTTTCAACTATTTTGTAAAACAGTACACTTATTCAGCACGTGGAATATTATTTAACTTCCTATTAAAAATAACACAATATTGTTATAAATGTATTTTACATAAAATAAATATTTGTATAAAGTATTTCCTTTGTGAACTACTGATAATATTTTATTTAAAATGTAAATATAAAGTGATTTATTATGTTACTCATTAAATATATTTTTCAGCGTTTGATATAATCGTTTATATGTCTATACAACACTCGAAATGGGGTTATCTATTTTAACTATTATAATTAAAAATAAACCATTATTAAGTGAAAGTATTCCATCTAGGTAAAACTGATGTCGCCGTGCAGATAATATCGAATCTCTATCATAACTTCCCGTGGGAGCGAACCCTGGTCGTGACCCACAGTAATCAGGCACTCAACCAGCTCTTCGAAAAGGTCGCCGAACTCGACGTGGACGAGCGACATCTTCTTCGTCTCGGTCACGGAGAGGAGGCTTTGCAGACGGACAAAGATTTCTCAAGGTTCGGATCTCTCATGCTGTCGGCATTATTTGAGGAAGTTGTGCCTCACTAACGCTACATGGTACGATATCGAATGCAGATACGGTCGTGTGAACTACGTGCTCGCGAAGCGCATGGAGCTGCTGGAGCAAGTGTCGCGCCTGCAGCGCACGCTGGCGGCGGGCGGCGACGCGGGCGCCACGTGCGAGCTGGCGCACCACTTCCACGTGTACCACGTGCGCCCGCGCTGGCAGGCCTTCCTGCACGCCTGCCAGAAGGACCAGGTAACGCTACTGCAGCTTCGTCTCCGTCTGTAATAACTCTCATTTAAGTAAATAAGTTGGTTTTATGTATCAAAATCAAATCGAAACAAAATATACTTTAATTAATAAAGTATACAAGGACTTCTGAATCCTCATTTTACAGATTGGGTATAAAATCAATTATCAATCTTATAATTAGTGGCTAGAACACGTGCATCTTAACCGATGATTTCAAGTGTAAACCAAGGCAGGCACCACTGAAATTTCATGTGCTTAATTTGTGTTTATAATTCATCTCGTGCTCGGCGGTGAAGGAAAACATCGTGAGGAAACCTGCATGTGTCTAATTTCAACGAAATTCTGCCACATGTGTATTCCGCCAACCCGCATTGGAGCAGCGTGGTGGAATATGCTACAAACCTTCTCCTCAAAGGGAGAGGAGGCCTTTATCCCAGCAGTGGGACATTTACGGACTGCTAATATCTATGATAAAAATATATTTTTTATTACATAATTCAAAAGATAGAGAGTGACTTTCTTTTTACTGTTATAGATAAAATCAATTAGCTCCATAAGCAAGGAGTTTCCATTCCACGAATTTTTCGATGACGCCCCAAAGCCGCTGTTCCCCGGAAAGTCATACGAAGACGATATGGAAGTGGCGCAGAGCTGTTATAGGTATTTACTTATTATTGTTACGTCAATGATAAATTATTCTTACTCGACTGGAACATTTCAATAAAATTTAAACTTTATTAATAGGTATATAGATCACATTTTCGAAGAATTAGAAGAGTTTCGCGCGTTTGAACTGCTTCGTTCAGGTCTAGATCGTTCAAAATATTTACTAGTTAAAGAAGCTAAGATCATAGCTATGACCTGTACACACGCAGCCCTAAAACGATCTGAGCTAGTGCAAATGGGTGAGTGACCTAGATTTTATATTTTAAATATATATAAATAAGAAGTATATACATATTTCTATTAAATGAATGGAACCATTTCTTTTTCCTTTAATTTATTACGGTTCTATATATTCAGGTTTCAAATACGACAATATCCTCATGGAAGAATCAGCCCAGATCCTCGAAATTGAGACATTCATACCGCTCCTTCTACAAAACCCACAAGATGGTCGGTCACGTCTTAAGCGCTGGATCATGATCGGTGACCATCACCAGCTACCTCCAGTGGTGAAGAACATGGCCTTCCAGAAATACTGCAACATGGAACAGAGTCTCTTCACGAGGATGGTTCGACTAGGCGTGCCTTACGTTGAATTGGATGCTCAAGGACGTGCAAGACCAAGGTATGGAAGATTACACTTTTAAAAATATGTTTGATTGTACTAATAATTAAGTTATAAAACTTGCCGAATTAGGCGGTCGTGTTATTGAAATGACTTTTTTATCAGGTAAAATAAATTCTAGCGACGAAATACTATATCATATAATATTTTATAATTCATTCAATTCATCACTAAAAAGTCCTTACTTTGCGCTGGACAATGCCTCTAAGTATCCCTACCACTTTATATATTAGCTGGAGTATGAGGGAATCACATCTGATTGCCATACTTCCCGCTGAAAACCAGCAGTACCCGTCTCCGTCATAGTATTCACCGTTTACGCATGCTACTGTGATCAACGACAAGACCAAGACGAACTAGAAAAGTCTAAGTAAAGACTCATTTCGTAATTATTTTTTTAAAATTAAAAGTATTTTTTGTGAATGTTGGTTGTGAATTTCTATATAGTTAAAATTACTTACTTTTTCCATACGTTTTTTCCGAATTAGTCTAAAATATTTATATCCTTTTTTTAATGTCTGTAGAAGATTCATAGTTCAAAACAGTTGAGTCAAAAAGGTTATGAGTGTATTTACGTAGTACATTAAATAAAATGTCGATCGCCAAAAAAATCTTTTGAATGGAATTCAAAACGCGGTGGGTCTCAATTCGAATGTTAACAATTTTTTTTTATATATATGTTCTGAAGTATTTTTTTAAGTTTCGAAGGCAACGCATCTGTTTAATAAATACTAGCATATCAACCGTGATTGCTGTTATTTTATTGCTATACGCTTGCATTTATCTGATCATCAGAATACAAAAATAGTTTAAAAAGTTATAAAACAATTTTTATTTACATCTATAAAAGAAGTAGCACAACAAAATAATACATAAATAACAAGAATTAATTTCATTTAAAATTCTACCTCAACACGGTTGAAAGTTCTATTACTAGTAAAATACACAATGAGTAAAGTAATGAAACTCAACTCAGGTTCTCATCTTGTGTACGTGACACGTATCTCAAGATATCGGTTCTTGATCAATCACTTGAATCATTAACATGTTACTGTTTAGGAAAAGATTCTATGTTATTTATGTTACACATAAATAGAATCAAGCATTCAAAAGGAAATAAAGTACAAGAGATGCTTTTATTTTTAATTAAAAGGTAAGCGCTTTTATGGATCGGATTATCTAAAATCTTTATTTCTGATCTTATTTTCATTTCCTATAATTATGAAATATAATAAATCTAAATTTTAAAACGCTGTAATAACAAGCAAACAAACAAATAGATAAAATAATACATTGATCATTATTACATAATTTAAAAGATCGTTTCCAACATCAGGAATGTGAAACAGAAGAAATAAAATAAAATGAAATATGTGCATAGATGGAACAAAAAACAATATTATACCGTAATCTTGTTGCGTTAATGGGAAAACACTCCTGATATAAATAATATCCAATGTATTCTATTTCTGATTTTCGATTGGAATTGCATGGAGCACCCTTCTGGCTGTTTACTTATCAACATGAACGAGGACTTTTAGAAAAAAAGTGAATGCTTATCTTCTAGAAATCATCCCACTACTCTCTCATCAGCATTTACCATAAAGGTCTCGGCCAAGCAGAATACTTGTTACCAAATTACTGGTTATGGTCCTCAGTATTTGCAACCTGTACCGTTGGCGCTACCGCAACCTCGGGGACCTGTCCCACGTGTGTCGCCTGCCCGAGTACCGCGCCGCCAACGCCGGCCTGAGGCACGACTTCCAGCTCATCAACGTGGACGACTTCAACGGTGCCGGCGAGACTGAGCCGAGTCCTTATTTCTACCAGGTAAGACAATCGTTGTATTTAATTTTTCAGATTTCATTAGGCCTCTATCATACGTCTTCGTAATCGTAGAAGTTTGTGCAACTGTTTCTGGGTTAGTAAGCACAAGTGCCACAATAAACATCATCATCTTGGAAATTAATAATAATTAATAATGTGTGCGGTGAGTTGTGTCCGTGAGATATGGTTCGAACATTTTGTAGTATCAACAGGCCCGTATATATATATATTAATTAGAAAAGAAATTCTGAATGATTACCATTTTCACAAATTTCATACAATTATTGCAACAATCGTTCAAGTATTGTTAATAAATGACTAATCATTTGTTTTAGAATTTGGCCGAGGCGGAGTATGTCGTGGCGGTGTTTATGTACATGCGACTAATCGGCTGGCCCGCAGAGAAGATCTCGATCCTCACCACATACAATGGACAAAAACATTTAATTCGAGACGTCATTAACAAGAGATGCGCTGACAATCCACTGATTGGGCGACCACATAAGGTAATAATGGTCTATTTATAATTATTAGTAAATTAATTTTATTTAATTTACATTATTATGTCGCCCGCGGCTTCGTTTGCGTTTTATGGGTTAGTCGTCAGGTGTTATGTATAAAAAAAGCCTATCCTATGTTCCTGTGGTTCCAGCTTTCCTCATACCAAATTACATCGAATTCAAAAATAGCATACGGATAGACAGTTACGTTCGCATTTATAAAATTGTTATAGATTTCATTTTCCAATAAGTTAAAAAATATTTTTTATCTCGTTTTTCGGTCGTTATAATTGTATAAAAAATATAATAGAATATTATTTAAGTATTATCAAACGCATACAATGGTGTAATAAAATGTTAATGGGTCTGGGTTAATAGAAAGTCTAACAAGATGATCAATTAAAGATCTTGGATTAAGTAAACCTATTGTTGTAATTACAGAATTAATTCTAAGTGTGCTTGTTATATTCATATAGGTCACAACAGTTGACAAATATCAAGGTCAACAGAACGACATAGCTCTCATCTCACTCGTGCGGACCAAGGCCGTGGGACACGTCAGGGACCTGCGGCGACTCATCGTGGCCGCCTCCCGAGCACGCCTCGGACTGTACATCTTCGCGAGGGCCAATCTCTTCCGCAACTGCTTCGAACTTCAACCCACCTTCAATCAGGTACAACTTATTCAAATCTTTCAGCCAAACATTAGACGATAACACTTATTTAATAATCATGTTCATCATTATTCAGTCCACGTGTACATAGTATCAAAAAATAATAATATTTTCCAGCATCGAGTATTTAATTTAACAGTCTAAACACATACCGACCGTTCCAGTACCATTATATATATTACGTCACACACTGGTCAAAAATGATATAAATAAGTAAAGCGATCACGTGTCGCGTTGCAGCTGGTGGAGCGCTCGCTGGAGCTGGAGCTGGTGCCGGGCGAGCGCTGGCCGGCGCAGCGCGGCGCGCGCGCCGCCGTGCCCGACGCGCTCGCGCTGCGCGTGCGCGACATGCCGCACATGGCGCGCTACGTGTACGACGTGTACCTCGACCTCGTGCGCCGCCCCGACGCGCAGGTACGTGCCAGTGCCACCGAGTGCCAGGTCTCCCATCTTACGATGGCGCTTCGAGCTTTTTCAGAAGTGAAAAGGATGGACTAGTACCTATCTGACTTTATAGTAGTATGTCCGAAGCGCTCAAACTTTGCGCAGAAAAGTAAACCCAAGTCTGTCACGCGGCAATCGGACGCTCTTTTTTTTAATGTATTACGCCACAATATATTATGCATTAGGCGGTAAAAATAGTTTGTTTGCAGTGTAAACATTTTTTAGATTTGAATGGAACACACACACACTTTCTGGGGGGCCTGATAAAATAGCAGAGCCGAGATGGCCCAGTGGTTAGAACGCGTGCATCTTAACCGATGATTTCGGGTTCAAACCCAGGCAGGCACCACTGAATTTTCATGTGCTTAATATGTTTTTATAATTCATCTCGTGCTCGGCGGTGAAGGAAAACATCGCGAGGAAACCTGCATGTGTCTAATTTCAACGAAATTCTGCCACATGTGTATTGCGCCAACCCGCATTGGAGCAGCGTGGTGGAATATGCTCCAAAACCTTCTCCTCAAAGGGAGAGGAGGCCTTTATCCCAGCAGTGGGACATTCACGGGTTGCTAATGCTGATAAAATAGCGCACATTGTAGAAATAACTAAGAATACCATATCACTCATAAACTATTACAAATGACCACAGAGCAAGGCGTCGTGGAGCGCGCCGGGCTCCGTGACGCGCAGCGAGCCGCAGGGCTTCGTGCCGGCGCACCCCGGCGCGGATGACGATGACGACGAAGAATCCGCCCCCGCACCGGCCACTGCCGAGTTTCAGCCCACTGAGATCGTCAACGAGATCGAGGAGCCCAGCGTGTGAGAAGAGCGGGCAACCACCAACCACATCCGCCGCCACTCCCGCCACCGACGTGTGTGAAATCAAATAAAGGAAATTGATCATCATCATAAAAAAAAAAAATTGTCTTTGCAAGCATTGAAATTGTAGCATTAAGTAATTTTTAATGTAATTTAAGTTAAGTATTCAAGAAATAAAGAAGTTACAAAAATCTCACATTTCACATTAATTAACTTTAAATATCACTGCGCAGAAAACAGATATATGAATATAACGTATTAGAGAAGCGAAACGAACCAAAATGAGGACTCGATAAATGGCACGGACACAAACTCCGTGTAGAAATAACAATGATATGAGAGATTTAACAGTTAATTATTTGCATTGTACTTTTTCTGTAATGACCAATATATGAATAAAATAAGAACCGAGTTGGTCCATCCAAAGATTATATTTATTAATATTGAAGCTCTACCCTCCCAAAATACAAGGACTGTATATGTTCAAAATTCAATATTTGTCAGTGTATATCTGCTTTTTCAGAACACACTAGGTTAGTAACGGAAAACAAACTATAAACAGGTATGGTCGTGTTCTTGTGTCCACACAACAACTTGCGTAGATACAAACAGCATCTGATATCCAGAGCACGAAGCTGCTCAAGAACCTACCCAAATACTTACTCTTATCCGACAGTTGTGAATTTGTGAGTCTGAATTTTAAAGGTTTATTCGTTGGTCACCACATTATAGACCACATATAAAAAAATATATGCAATCATCGAGCAAAGTAAGCAGAAAGCAAGAGCAAGTCCTAATCGTAAAACTTTGCAACTCTGATTGAGCACATCCATTTAGTACTTAACTCGAAATCACCTTCCTTTTGGTTTTGCCAAAGTTCCACATACCACAGTCTGCTAAAAAAATGGACATCATCCGACCGACTGTTTAGCAGACAGAAGCAGTAAATTACTATGTTTTATATTATTTATAGACAAATAGATATGGAAGAAAACGGTTAAAAAAATAAAACAAAGAAATATAAAACAACAAAATATTTATTAAAAATTAACATTTATTTATTCGGCATTAAATATAATATTTTTTAATATATTATTTGACCACGATAATTTGATTTTCAATGATACCCTTACTAAGTTTACGCCTTAGTTTGGTAAACTGCAATGACTTGCTTAATACATTAGAAGCATTTTTAGAACAATCCTTGGATTTCGCCAGTTTTAGTATCCAAATCTATATCATAGATGCTAGGTCGTGTGGGAAGACCAGGCATTTTGGAAATTTCCCCCACCATGGGGACTATGAAACCAGCGCCAACTGAGACAAAGATGTCGTTGACACGGAGTGGGAACCCAGTTGGAGCTCCTTTGATAGTTGGGTCGCCGGTAAGTGAGTTTGAGGTCTTGGCCATACAGATTGCTAACTTGTCATAGCCCTGATAAAAAAAATTTATTCACATTAATCTTTTACTGACTATTATATACTAATTTTGATTTAGTAAGGTTTTTTTGTAATTAGTAATTTATTAAAATTTACTTATACTCTTCAGCACATTTTGAGGGATTTATGCGTTATTTAGTATATTAAAAGTAACTTATTATTACATAAAACAGCATATTAAATTTAAAAATTAAATTATAGTAATAATAGTATGATGTACCATATTTTGGTGCTTCATACATTTTTAGTAGTAAAGTCGATAAAGTTTTCCTCGTAATCTAAAAACGCAAATCAATGCGGCAGTCAATGGGACAAAAACATAACACTAGAACAATCGGCTCGACTCACTCTCTCGGTAAAGGTCCTCATCTTCTCCAGCACGTCGTCCGTGTATTCAACGGTGCCGGCGCCGTACATCTCGGTGGCGATGGTCTGTATCTTGTCCCGCAGCGGCAGGTCGAGCGGGTAGAGGTAGCGGAAGGTGGAGGGTCGCGCGCAGGCGGCGATGACGGCGTCGGCCAGCTCGAGCGCGCCCGCCCCCCCGCGCGCCCAGTGCGCGCACTGCACGGCCGCGAAGGCGCCGTGCTGCAGCGCGTACTGCTGCACGGCACGCAGCTCCGACTCCGAGTCGTTCGCGTGGCGGTTGATGGCCACGACGACCGGGACGCCGAATTTGTTGCCGTTGCTGATATGTTTCCCGAGATTACATAGACCTTTGTTGAGCAGTTCCAAGTTTTCCTGTAATTTAAATAATAATGATACAATAGATTCGGCCGCGGCAACGATCCTTCAAGCTGACTAGCGAGCAGCGTGTACGCTATACAATAACAGCTATCCGACAAGACCGAAAAATATTTTTAAATTAGTATCACTTTGTCAGCTTCTTAATTTCACGCTGCTCCAATTTGGGACCTCATGAAATCAGCTGAACAAGGTCGCTGGGCCAGCAAGTCAATCAATATAGTTGAGAGCATCACTAGTAATCCGTGAAGCGGCGAGTCTGTCATGTGAGGAGTGTTGTACGTGCCTGCCGGTAGACTTCGTGCAGCGGCTGGCCGGGGCTGACGGTGGGCCCGCCGCCGTGCATCTTGAGCGCGCGCACGGTGCTGACGATGACGGCGCAGTGCGGGGTGTCGCCGCTCGCACGACATTTTATATCGAAGAACTTCTCCATACCTGCAAGTACATGTATCAAAACTGTCATTACTATTTACTTTCCTATGTAATAACAGTAACCAGATGTGTAGGTAGGGATAGGTAGGTCAATACACCGCCAACCGCGGGAACTAATATATTAGGTAGCTTCCATTCTTTCAAAGTTTTCCTTAAGATACAACTTGAGTGTTGATACTTTTTAGATAAACTAAGTCATGATAAAAAAAATTATTGCAATTTCGTACCAATGTCGGATCCAAAACCGGCTTCGGTAGCGACGTATCCGTCCTCGCGAGCGAGCTTCATGGCGATCTTGTCGGCCAAGATGGACGAGCAACCGTGTGCGATGTTAGCGAAGGGCCCCGTGTGTACCAATACAGGTGTGCCCTCCAAAGTTTGCATCAATGTCGGTTCGAAGGCATCTTTCAAAAGTACCATCAAAGCTCCAGTGACACCCTGTAAATTTTATTTTGCTTTACAATTATTACTAAAAAACAATTTTTATGCTTTTTTTTGCCTAACTGAAAAAAAAACTACTTAACTAACTTATTAAACATTATACTTATTCTGAGAGATCCTGGGCGTTTCGGAGGTTTTATATACTATTACACAACAAATACAGATAAAATAAAGATATTTTTTTACGTAATAAAAATAACAAATAAATACGTGGAAAGACATGCCTGATCGTACGTGGTCACCAGTTCATAGACATTGGCGTCGTAAGCAATTTAGGCCTGGGGCCAAATTTGGTAAAACTTTGGCCCAAGGTCCCTGGGAACTAAGAAGTTACATCCCTTATGCTTATAGTTACAATGATTCACTCAACCTTCAGACAAGAACACCACAATACTTAGTATTGCTGTAGAATATATGTTGAGTGGGTGGTACCTACCCAAAAGGGTTTGCACAAAGCCCTACTACCAAATAAATTTAGTATTAATATGTGTATTAATAGTGCTTACCAAGTCGTCAGCAGTCACAGGATTTCCGCTTTTATCCAAAGCAACAACCATGTTGGCGAGCCGTTCCTTTATGTCATCAATGTCTTTACCGAGTGCCAATACAGCCATAATCTCCGAAGCAACGGAGATATCGAAACTCGACTCTCGAGTGAAACCCTTTTCCGTCGGTGATTGTCCGATGGTTATTTTTCGCAGGTATCTGTCGTTCAGATCCACAACTATTAAGGAAAGAAGATACACTTATTAATATATTAATTTAAGTATAAAAATTTAATTCATCAAAAAAAAAAAGTTGTGGCAATTTCCAAGGTTTATTTCAATCGCCAGATTTCACCTACTCATACTAACAGATGAAATTAAATGAAATAGTATAAAAAGGCAGAGATAAAAAAGAATTACCTCTATTCCACATAATTTTGGTGGTATCTATGTTTAATCTAGCGAATTTCGTTCTTTCTTCTGGTGTTAAGGTATCAGGGTCAGTCTTATTGATGCCTAATCTATTAAGTCTTCTAAGCTGAATAGAAGAGAACTTTCTGACGCCCTTGATCTTCGGAACCAGCCGGTCATACAACGGGCCGTCCTTTTGGGTGAGTTCGTGGAAAATTCTAGCATCCATTTGAGCTGCTAGTAAATTGTTAGCGGCAGTGACGGCGTGGATATCACCCGTGAGATGAAGGTTGAAGTCCTCCATCGGGATAACCTATTAGTTATTCAATAGGATATTATTATCACAAAAAATATTATGTAATTATAAAAACTAGCCGGCGGACTAGAAATGAAATAATTATTAAATTTAAAAAGTCTTCTCATAAGTAAGATATTGCTTTATAAGATTTAATATTTATTTGCTAATGTAACACTTTAAGATTCAATGACTTCTTTATTACATGAAAAATATCAAAAATTAAAATGATAGTGTGTCGACCAGTACCTGCGAGTACCCTCCGCCGGCAGCCCCACCCTTGACACCGAAGGTGGGACCCTGACTGGGTTGTCGCATGCAAGCGAAGGCGTTTCGTCCACGATGCGCGCCCAGCGCCTGCACGAGGCCCAGCAGCGTCGTGCTCTTGCCCTCGCCCAGTGGAGTGGGGGTGATACTACACGAAAGAAAGAAAGAAACGTTTATTATACGTTACAAAAAAAGTATAAAAAAATTAGAGAAAAAATAAAGAACATATTTCTTAATCTACAAAAAAAAAAAACAAACAATGATAGTTACCGTGACCTAAATAGATGTACCATTCAGCTTCCAAGTTGGGTTTCAAGAACCCAACGCTAATTTAAATGGTACTCTATGTGGTTATGACGTGCTAACAATATATAACAATATATGCTAATATTTAATATAAATACTTAAACATAGAATAACAATATAATTTTTATTAATTATTATACAGAATAGTCGTAACATTAAGAACTTGGCTTAACTTGGCAATATTTTTTTCTTTAGCTAATGCACACATGCACAATTTAACTACACCTTTATGAAAATTCTTAGTGTTTATTTAATTTATTATTAAGATGGTACTCCTCTACCTTTGGAATCGCTCCAACTAATAGCAATTCTACGTTTATAGGCAAACGTGATCAACTTTTTCCTATAAACATTGATAAGGCAAGAACTACAATTACATCGACTTGTTAACTATTATAAACGGAAAGTGATAAATTTTGTGTGTACAGAAAAAGATCTTTTCGTGGAATTAACAACGCTCTCTATTTTAAAAAAGGTAAAATGTTAACGAATGCTTTGAAAATTATAAATTTTCATAATAAAAAATAATGTTTCATTAAAACAAACTATTTTTAGATATTCCATTCAATCTCAAAGTTTGTCGGAGTCGGTGGATACCAGCTACTCGTAATTAATGAAACTTACCCCGCAACGACAATATATTTTCCACCTTTCTGATCTCGCAGACGATCGAGTACGGAGAGCGAGATCTTCGCCTTAGTGTTGCCATACTGAGAGACCTCATTCGGAGATAAGCCGATCTCCTCCGCCAACTGTGAGATGTGCTTCGGTTTTTGGGAACGAGCAATCACGATATCGCTACAAAAATATATATATACATATTTTATTGGAATTTTAACACGATATCAGAAATAAAACTTGATTGCTTCTTTAGTATGTTAACTAAAACACAATTGCAAAATTGACTACTAGATAAAAAAGTATTCATATTATTATTATTACTACAGTTTCCATGATACATAGGATACTTGAGGAAATAGTCGCATTACAATAAAATAGTAGAAAACGACGTACCTAGGTACTGGTGTAAGCGTGTTGAGACGCAGGGTCTGCAGCGGCCAGACTGGCGCTGTGAATCGCTCGAGCTGCCTGCGTGCGGCCAGCACGGTGTTGCGCATGAGCATCGCCACCGTCATCGGGCCCACGCCACCCGGCACCGGCGTCACGTGCGCCGCCACCTGGATCGCCTCGGAGTACGACACGTCACCCACTAGCCGCTGTCCACTACTCTTTGTTGAATCTATGATCACACCAAAATTACCCAATTTAGTAGATGATTAAAAATGTTATTCGGAAATCTTTTACTGTTTAAAAACATTTGAATATTCAATAACACAATCGCTATAACCAAGAAGTTACACTAATTAATTTGGCTGAATCAAGCACTCCTATTTTATACTTATATATATACAGGAGAATTAAACTTGAAATTCACAATCAGTTAATTTATGCACACAATTAAAAATACTTGGACCGATATCAAATTATTTTCTTTTAAACCAGCATGTAGTCGACTGTAAAAATAAACTGATAAAACAAACATAAATTTTAAATATCAATTGACTTAATTTTATTTTGAACGCAAAAGCAATAAAAGCATTTATATTTTTATTTATAATTTTCGAGATTGCAATTGAGTTTGGTACCCAATAAACAATACAAAATGCACTTAAATTAAACCCGTATTTTCACTAGCCTAGCATCAGTTTAAATATATACCTAATATATAAATGTGTGCTCGTAAACCCACTGCTAGGCGATGCCCTCCCACTAAAGAGAAGTTTGTACTTAGAGTGACTCGCTTCTTCACTGCGGGTTTAAGTTGGATATGAACAGGTAGCTCAGATTTTTTCGATAGTCAATTTTTCTCAACTTCACCGTCGAACACGAGATCAATTTTAAATATTATCACACTCAATGATGTCCGCGCATTTGAACCTGCGATCTACGTACACTATATTTTATCCTCGTTAAATTTGCATGTATAACATATATTTATTTTAATTTTTACAATTTTGTTAATTACTGTATTATTTACGAATCACATTGGTTTAGTTTATTAACGATCTTGACAAACAATTAAAAGTAATGTTTGAAATGCATTTGTAATATAAATTAGTAATACTTGCATATTTCTGGCTCGATATATATTTATTGAATCCACCCACCCATAATAGAACGACAGATTGAACGGGAGACATTTTTTGGTATTTTTTTAGGGTCTTTTTTTTTTTCTTAAATTCGACTGTCACTTAACAGTTACTGGTGTGGAAAACTCGAACATGTGTCAATCGATAACATTCAGCGTATGACTCTTTGTTATGAAACATTAACTGGCATTGACTCAAATGTTTAGGAAACAATTAGCATTTTACACAGAACCATTAACGTAGCACATATTAACGTTATGAATTGTTAAATGTAGCCCTCCATTAAAATGATGAGTAATATTTAATTAATCTTACTTTTATAACATATTTATATGTTTGGGTATTATTTATTCAATTTCACTTTAACATGGATTATTATAACCGTGGAAATACATTATTATGATGTATACGATTCATCATCATCATCTTTCCAGCCGGAAGACGACCACTGCTGGACAAAAGCCTCCCCGCAATATCTCCACAGCAGCCGATCTTGCGCTACTCGCATCCAGCGGTTTCCTTTTAGGGGGCCTGTCAAAGCTGGTCATCATTCGAGAACTTTTTTGTCTCAACGGCCATGCGCTATGTGCTCCGCCCTCCCTCCCTCACCTCAGTTCGGCTATTCTTTGGGTTATGTTGGTAATTTTGGTTCATCTGCGGGTTTCGTCAGTTCTGATTCGGTCTCGTAGGGAAACTCCGATCATTGCCCTCACCATAGCTGCATGACTTTGAGCCTTCTCAGAAGGCGCTTAGTAAGCGACCACGTCAGTTCTATCATTATTGTCAACACACACTGGTCGAAGACTTTCGACTTGAGACACTGTGGTATTTGGGAGGAGAAGACGTAACGTAGCTTCCCAAACACTGCTCAGCCTAGTTGAATTCCGCGATTGATCTCATTCCCAAAAACTCAGTAATTACTCTTTCCGATAATCAAATTTCATATATTATTTAAAACTATACCTGAATTATAGTTGAATTACCTGAATTATAGTTAAAGTAAAAGTTTTTTCAAAAATATCATGTTATTGTGAATATTCCGGAGGGATCAATATGAAGGGAAATTTAAAGAAAAAGAGTTTCATAAAATTATTTCATAGTGTGCCTCTACATTATGTGTATTGTATATTGCACCTACCAGAAAAAACGTGCGGACGTAAATTAAACTAATCGTTATAAGATACGACGCACGCGCCATCTATTTTACGATTCCGAATTCTAAAAACCTTTACGTACTTTTCAATTCATTCAATATCTGCTAGAAAATGCCGTCGAAGACTGTTAATACATTTTAAAGTTTCTTTAATTTGCATTAACATACTTTGAAAGAATAACAACTATTTTATAAAATACACACTGAAAAATACAGTTTCACATTTGTAATATTAACAGTCAGGGCGGGATTTAGAAATTGATTTGAAAAGGTGGAGACCCCTAATTATTTTGCAAAAACAAGTAACAATATTTTAGTCTGGTATTTGAATATTATTTTTCGAAACAAATTGAATTATTTTACATCTTATAAATTATATGCTACGAATCTGTAGATTCTTTTTAAAAATTCAAAATCATTATACTGTATAACTGCATATGTATACATATATAAACATATTAAATTTGTTTACCCTTCGGATGGTTTTTTTACATAAACTTGCGTTTCAAAAATAAAATTTGCTTATTTTTGTTTCTAACGCTACACTTAGTTTTTATTTTGCTTCTCAGTAAATGTGTCAACATTTACTGAGTTGTACGATTTTATTTAAAACTTACCGGGTATTGGATTAATACCGCAATCGATCACCACTGCTCCCGGTTTTATCCAGGACCCTCGAACAAGTTCGGCCTTACCGATTGCCACGACTAGAATATCTGCGGTCTTCGTCTGTAAAAAAAATAGTATATTTTAATAATTTTGTCGTACATCTAAAAGATTTAAAATTTTAATACGATTAATAAATACCTAATATATTCTCATTCAAAAAAAGTGTATAATCAACGTTGATACGTAATGATTTATTTCTTGATGATGAAGTAATGATGAAGTAATTAACGTCATAAATCTATTATAATTAAAAAAAAAAAGTATAATATATACAATAATTGAACACTATTCGAATATTAAATCAATGATGACAAAAAAAACAGAAGTCTGAGTTTATCTAAACACTAGATAATAAACGTTTAATAGTGAATAATACACTACACACAAAACAATACATTAAAATGTATTTTTTCTTCAAATGCTGACAACTCTAATCACCATGAATTATTTTTATCTTTGTATCCCAAACCTATGTTGAACTTTTAACCTCACACGAATAACAAAAGCCACTATCTTAACTTAATCTGAAAACTTCCACAATTGATACTTTTATGGAATCTTATTCAAGTTATCCATTTTAAATTTCCTTCTATTTTATAAACTACCATAACTGCAGTCATATGTGTCAGAAGTAAAATAGCTCATGACCAAGATGGGTGAAAAAAAAGAAGTTTGAGCTGTATATTGTTATACAAGTTATTGCAACATTATTTTTCATAATAATACCAAAAAAAAAGTTAAATAAAACGCTTTACTGCCAAATGTAAATATATTATCTTAGAAACATAAACGTATTTAATTTTACTATTTTTATAACATATAATTAAATAAATAGCTATAACAGCTAAAGATGACAACATAATTTCGTATAATGATCTAATTACATGTTGTTGAAATAACCGTCAATAAATTAATGATATAAATCTTAAGAAAATTCAAAACTGAAATGATTTATCTTTTAAGTGGAATCCTAGCTGATGGTTATTGTTCAATAATGAATTATAAATAAATAGGATATAGGAGTAAAAAAAAACTTACGATTTCGCTTAAATTCTTTGTTTTCGAATGGCACACGGTTACTGTGGCATTTTCCCACTTGAGAAGTTCCGCTACCGGCGTGCCCACGATCTTACTCCGGCCAAGCACTACGGCGGTCTTGCCGGCGATCGTGACTCCGGTCTGTTTGATCAACTCCACGCAACCGGCGGGTGTACAGGGAACGAAACCCGACATGTCGCCGAGGGCTACACGCCCTTCGTTCTGTGTGTTTAAACTGTCAATGAACGAATTATTGAAATGAGATTTTGATAGAAAATACTTTTTATTAATTACTTCAATTATTATGTTTGATTCCTTTGTTTGCTAGCTTTACTTTTAATATCATCATAAGTGCTTGTAGAACCGTACACGAATAAAGTGGATTTTGATTTTTGCAATTTTTGCTTCAGCGCAGATTGGTAATATAAATGTGACAGAGTTTCATCGGACTCATATTTACCGCCGACCAGGAGATGAAATGTAAACTCGCTTGTTCGGATTTGATCACGTGACATTCGGTTAAGAATCAAGACAAAAGGAGTCTCCTATCATGTACCTCCTGAGGCCTTATGAGGGAATTCCAAAATGAAAATTGTATCCATTTTAGAAAATAATCCGAGCTAAATTATTAAATGCTTTATACTGCAATTTTAATAAACACATTATTGTCACGAAGATTATTATAATAATTATATATGAGGTAAACTCGCACCCATCAACATCCTTTTGCGGCGAAACCGCATCGGTGACGAGGTGAGCGTCAATGTTTTCCGTGCAGTCCAGCGGCATCTGCACGATGATTCCATGAACGAATGGAGAATCATTGAGATTGTTGATTTTCGTGAGGAGCTGCAAAGATACAAATATAATTTAATTAAATAAGATCTAAATCGTTCGTTTATCTGGTTCGTTTTAGCCTAGAGGATCGGGATGCGATTCAACGGGGAAATGCTGCTAGCATTCTTGCCACCATTCCACGCGGTCAAGATTAATACAGTAACTATTTTTAATTCATATTTGTATATATATTTAAGCACTTAATGTTATCAATTCTTATTATAAGATCTAAATATATTTAATTCACAGTATGCAGTTTTTTGTACACGTATACATTCAAAGCAAACTTGGCACCGTGACGTAATAAATTGTAGTATTCGTATTTTAGTAGTTAATTCCTTCCCTTACAGTATAAATATTATACATTTTTAGAATTAGAACCGGACTTTTGTTCTATGATTTGTATGCCCTAGCAGAGAAACTAATTAGTGCCACTTATGCAATTAAAACAATTCGAAAACTCAGAATATGTACTGCTAGACTAGTTTATTTTAGTAATTTTATCATTAAAATTGTAATTATTCTATATAAAAGAGCCATCCGAACTATTTACAATATTAGTTCTAGGACGGGGAATTAACTGTTATTAATTATATTCCTATAGAAGAATATGCAAAAAAATATATATCATAATAGCTGATATAAGAATAAACTTGAAATCCCTACTTTCCGTTTGCATACGGTACTGAGAATGTTTTGACTCAATGGTATACGCATATATAATAAGACACCGGAATATATAATCAATGTTCCATTTTTAAAAGTTTATTAAAACTAATTTAATCAATAAATCTTATTATTAATTAAAATAATACTTTTAAGAAAAAAAAACGCCCGAGTTTAATTTCGGGTTTCATCACAGGACTAATTGATTTGATTGAATGATTCTTGACCGGCTATTAACCCTTAATACTTATTAGTCCACATCTCTCTCGGCTGTCGGATTATAAAATATTAAAACGTCATCAAAATAACAAGTTAGAAAGAGTATTTATGAATTACATCATAATGAACACAACAAATAATCCAATATCAAGTGATATAATTGTATCGCACGAGTGCAGGTCGGAGGCCGAGGTTATCGCGGCAAATAAAAACATAAGTAAATTTTGTTCTGTTTACTATTTATATATAATTATATTGCAATGCAAAATACCCTCAAACTCAATTATTTTTACTTAAATTAAACGATTAAAACGTCGCTTAATTAACCGGCAAATTCGTTATTTTGTTTTTTATCAATAGGAATTATCATATTTAGTATCAAGTATTTGAATATTACTCTAAAAAATAATGTATAATACAAACTTAATGTAGGTAGGTATTCGTGTAGTAAATTAATAATAATCTTTTTTCGTCATGTTTACACAGGTGAACCGCTATTGATGATTTTTTTGGTAAGATTAAACGAACTCTGGCAATGGACACAAAGTAAACAGAATCAATCCCTTAACGGGACTATGTTTATAGCACACTAAATAAGTCATGTCATGAAAAGCTAAATCATATATTTCTGTACTTTATTTGTAGATATTTATATAATTACAGATTAATATTTAAAAATGTGTTAGGATCTTTTTAGCTATCAGTGTCAAACTAACTCGGAAACAACCGATTAAAGGTAGTGCAGTGTATTTAAGCTTTTCGTAAATTTTATCTCACCTCTGTCTGGTTTAAGTCACGGGGCAGTTTGATGTGCTCAGCCAGGATGCCGATATTTTCCGCAGCCTTCAGCTTCATACGGATGTAAACGTTGGAGTCCTCCCTGCCTCCCACCTGCACGATAGCCAACCGTGGCTGGAAAGCGGGGCTCTTGCGACGCATTTCGGATACTTGTTCGCGAAGATCATTTTGTATCGCTCTAATAAATAACCAAATGAAAATTTACAAAAATAAATATATTACCAAATCAAGAGTTTTAAGATGCAAAAAAAATTAAGCCTTTTTGTTGTAATTTAACACGATTATAGTTTTAAATGTTCGAATGAACTAGTGCTGCACCAAAATGTTTTATAAAGTATTTCAAAAAAGTATTTACAAAAAAAGCAAACAGAGGGTAGTCATACCGAGCGACCTCAGTTCCCGATATTACTTTTGCCGACATTTTGACAAGTGGATCGTTAGAAGACACTAAAACCACTAAAATTGCCAAGCCGGCGACTACTTCTTATGACCGTAACCTCAGATAACCCTCGCAAACATATCAATAACCACACCAACTTGTTATTTATCAGGCTTTCAGCTTTATGCGAGTTTTCGTCATATATCTAAAGCTGTGATGAGTTGAAAATTCTCACAGTATAAGTACTTAATAAAGGTAAAATAAATTCATAATTCTTTGATGTTCCTTCCTTACTTTAAGGTACTAAAAGAATCCTAGCTCAAGAAATATTTAAAACGTGAAAATCAAAATATATATTTAAGGGGACTACATGAGCTAAATGCAAGTTTTATAATGCAAAAAAGTATATGATCCAATGCAGTAAACCAAATGAAAAAAATATATGATAATCTTCAGGATACATGCTAAGTATTTGTTATTTTGAAAACATGATGTAATTAATTTGGTACGATAGAAAAAAATCACAAAGTTACCTCTAAAAAGATCTTTTAATCAATAATAACTATACTTATATACGTTCCATAATTCTGGTTTTTTGTCAGATTATTCTACAAGCAATATACTATTTAACCTGGGTGTCACTTTTTTAGTAAAATCAATAGATTTTCTTTAAATCCGATATTCTTATTTTCGAACAAAATGCGTACGCATGTGTGCGTAAACGCCGTGTACAGACAATGCCGGCCGAGGCCTGATGCTATACAGACGTGTCGATCTTTTCGCCGCATCATTCATTACGTTACGAGATATTTTTTTGTAATTTTAATTGTAAATTCATTGTTTCATGTTTTCTTATAATAAATTTTATTCTTTCTTGTAAATAAATATATTAAGTTAAAATAATGTAGTAGTAATTAGGCATTTGTTTTTTTATTATATTATTTGTTATAAATTTTAATTGTGTAAATATGGGAAATAAAGTGAAACGCGTGAGGAAAACTAAAAAACGTTTATATAAATCAAGCGCCGAACATACATATGAACGATATTAAAAGGTAAGAGTATTTAATTAGTAAACATATTTTTTTTTTTTTAAATTATGAATAATGAAAACATCTATTAGAAAAATGTGCAATCAGTTCGCATATAATCAGATTTTTCGAGCCATTCTTAATAATTACGATAGAGTATTTGGTCAAAGGAAGGAAAACATCAATTGACTTTCATGGGGATCAAGTGACTACAATCGATCCCCATGAACTCGAAGCATTTTTTTTTCATTATAACTACTATGACATATTAAGATACATATTTTTTAAATACATAATTTGATAATTAATAAAAATGTAATTACTAACATATATTTATTTTTTACAGAATAAAGAAAGTCGAAAACAATAACACGGAAGCTATTTATATTGCGTAAGAGTTTAATTTTATCGATTGTTTATAATAAGAATTAAAGTTATGTATGAACTAATTTTAATAATAATAAAAAAAAGTAAAGTCTTAACAAAAAAAATGTAATTGTTGTGAACCAGAGAACTAGAATATTTAGAAGTGTCATTTGTACATAATTCATAAATTTAAATTTTTTTGTAACGTCCGCCATATTGGATTGAATATAGCAGCAATTCATGAATCGTGCATTGTCATCGAGATTAAATATGTGTGCCAACTTTCAGCTGAAAGTGGGTGTAATATTTATTCCAAGATTCCAGGACATATGTAATAACATTAATAAATACAAGTGAAATTAAATAAAAAAATTTAAAAAAGAAATTAACACTAAATGTTTTTTTTTGTAGTACTAAATATAAATAAAAATATTTTAAGTTTAATTAAATCAGTTTTATTTTTTAATCATTTTCGAATAACAGTCAAAAGCAATATAAATAATTCTAATATCCTATCTATTTTTATGAGATTTATGATTAAACCTATTATGATTAACCTTTCATTCATCAATGATTCAACCAAATCGAATTGACAACATTTTTTTCTAGTAAATATTTAGATTTTTTTTTTTTAAATTGAATATATATTTTTTCTTTATGAACCAATATTAATAAAACGAACAAATACTACACTATATGTTACCCCACGGTCACTACACTACAGATTTCGAACACTTACGATTTTATTATATAAATAGATCATTAAACTTTTATAAAATGTTAAAAATTGGTATGTTTCAATATTTAGTATAAGAACTAATTGTGGTATAATAATATAAATAATAGAAAAAAAAGGTTAAAACTAACTGTCTATTTTATTGTATACAAAATATAAATAAAAATATTGTAAGTTTAATTGAATCAGTTTTATTTTATAATCATTTGTTAACTAACATCGAAAGAAATAAAAATAATTCTGTTGTCCTATCTATTTTTTATGAGATTTATGATTGATCTTACGTCGCTCGGTTTGGCGCCATCTATTAGAATATTTGGGCGTAATCTCGTTACCTCGCTTAACCCTTAGTACACGGGATTGCCGTTTTTGTCGATTTTGTAAGTGTGTGCGTGCGATTCTCAAGGGCATTTAGCTCTTGTAGTCCTCTTAAAAGGCTATTTGAGTTAAACTAATAGCCAAAGTTAAAACCCAACTTCGGAATTGTGAAGAAAATACCTAGACCGGAGACCGGATTATTTTATATCCCATTCGTTTACAATGGAGTTATTTATTAGACATAAAATACATACGACCTTTATGGAAAAATATAGCTGAAATTTTAAGGAATTAAGCAAGTTTGATGTATGTAACATCAGTGTTTATTCTCGACGAAATCCAGGTAAAAATAATGTTTCATATTGTTTAAAAAAGTAAATAAATTATTAATATTTATATTAATTATATATTGATATCGAATAACATACAAAACTCACCGCCGACATTGATTACAAAATTTTCTCGTGTTATTTAAATTAAGTAACCATCGAACGAAATTATACTCCATTATTACTTTTAGAAATATATACCATTACACTTCATTTGCTTAAATTAAGCACACACAGACACACATACACACTCTACTAATAATTTTAAATAATAACGTATTGCTGTCATTGTTATTCTCTAAATTTTAAAAGTTCATTATGATAAGTAAACTAAGGTTTATCTTAATGAGATCGTTCTACGCATTAAATGCTTATATTTTCGATTGATTTTAGTATTTCTTATTACTAGTACATAATACGTCGTGCATTATTTATTCGTATGTTTATATGTTTATTTAACCCGCGAACACATGAGTATTTGTATGAGAGATATCAATGATATTAATAGTCGTCCTTATCAAACAATTAATTGGGTAAGGGACCCAATTAATCAGACACGGATTGTGATATGTTAATAAAAATTGCCAATATATAATAAAGATGATTTGATGATAATAATGATTTATATATAGATGAAAAATTACTTAGAAACAAGTAGGTACACATATACAACGCAATACACAGTGGTAAAGTCACCCACCACAGCTGGGCTAAAGATTTTCCTTTTAGGAGCTTATTCAACCACTCCCTTATAATGCCGATTGGTGAAAATACAATCGATAGATTTTATCTTACACATGCAGGTTTTTTCACTATGTTTTCCTTCAACGCCAAGCGCGAGACGAATTGTGTATACAAATTAAGCACAATTTTTTTAATCTCTAACAATTTCTTTATTTTTAGTTTATCTACAAATACCACTCATAACAGAGATATTAATGATTTTATTATATTTAATCATACCGAAACAACGATTCAAAGTACCAACCAGCCTTTAATTTTGACCACGATTGACAATATTCACATTTAGTTAAAATATTAACTGACTAAACAATAGGAAAAAAGACACTTTTATGTTAAATAGCGTCAATTAACATATTTATTGTAAAAACATTATAAACATAACCTAAAAAAAAACAGATATTGAAATAGAAGCCGGTCGTTATTATAACCTAATTCTAAGCAAATAATAGTCACTAATGTAAAAAGTAAATGTCTCCAAAGCAAAAAAATTTAAATATCAAAAAGAAAAACTAAAAAAATGTATTATAAAATCTAAAAATTACTTACGTGATTATATTATCAATATCGTCTTGATTTTTCCACATGTTCATTTAATAGACTATTTGCTTAGATTATTATATTCATTTATAAAAAGCAACGAAGACCGACTCTTTACTTACCGTCTCGGTTGCGCGAGCGGTGGTACTGGTAATTGTACCTCAGTTACACATAAATCGCGGTAAACTGGTTTCGCGAGTTGTTCAAATATTTTGAACTTTACGCGTTTACCCGCTTTCGTCCTTTTATTAGAGTAGTGCATAGATACACTTATACTACTAGCTAGAGTAGTGTTAGTTTTATTAACAAAACAATTCCATACTAAGTAATATGTTGTAACTTATTAAGTGTTAAAAAAAGTTAAAATATTATAAAAATATATTAAATATATATTATAAATAAATATATATTTTATAATGAATACTCAGTCATTTTAATCATATGACTATTAACTGAAATGTATTATCATAAATATTTATTTCAGTTATGTAGTTCAGATAATTGTATAATAAATAATTCATTATTATCTTCGTCGTCTGTATTGTTTTTTTTTTTTTATATGTATATAATATTGTCCAATCAAATAATGGGAATTTAATAAAGTCATGCAAATTGCAATATTTTTGCATTCAAGGTTTTCAAGATATGTAATTTATATTTAGGTAGATTAGAAGTACGAAATAGAATACGTAGTATTTTTCTTGTTTCTCTTCTTAGTTAAGATTAGCTAAAAAAAGTTATTTATTTAATTATGTACGCACTTTCATTCAAATTCTATTTTGGTAAGATTTTTTTACTTAAAGATACAGTGATTAATATATTCAGCTACATTAATTTTCTGTTCTCCCTTTGAGAAGGTTAGGAGCATATTCCACCGCGCTGCTTCTATACTGTTTGGTGGATAGGAATTAGACTTTTGCAGGTTTCCTCGCGATATTTTCGTTCACCGCCGAACACGAGATAAATTATAAAAACAAATTAACGACATGCATATTTAGTGGCGCTTTTTATTTTTATTTCGGGTTCAAATCCAGGCAGGAAATGAACCCAAAATAAAAATACGTTTTTCAATATATGACGATGCTCTCTCTGAAATAGTACATTGGTTAAGTGTTAATAATTTACTGTTAAATAGCAAAAAGACAAAATGTTTAATACATTCACTACTCCCAATATAAGATGTGTCAAAATGAATGTACTTTTAAATGGAGAAGCATTAGATGTTTTAGAAACAACACAATTCCTTAGTATTACAATAGACTCTAAGCTTCAATGGGACCCTCATATAAGTGGACTGGCGAATACACTCAGCTCTGCAGCTTATGCGGTAAAAAAATATAGACTTTTGACAGATGTAGATACGCTCGCATCGTGAATTTTAGTTAATTCCAGAGTATAATGTCTTAAGTACTTTGGGGTAATGCAAATGATATTCTTATCATTTTTGTATTGCAGAAGAGGGCTTTTCGTGCAATCTATAACCTGAGCCCAAAGGATTCGTTAAGATGTAAATTTAAATAATGACTGTCGCTTATCAATTTGTTTTTGATAATGTTATGTATGTACGCAAAAACATAAATGATTTTTTCAGAAATTGTGACGTACATACTATTAATACTAGGAACAAGAATAAACTTGCTACTCCAAGTACCCAATTACACAGGGTTAGTAACTCTTTTTGGGGCAATGTATACGTTTTTACATCCCAGATCCCAGAAAACGTTCAAAAATATTCAATTGTAAAATTTAAAAGAATCGTTAAATAGCATTTGTGTTCTAAAGTACATTACAACACTAATGACTTTTTAGATGATCTCCTCCAGACTATTTCAAATAACGAAAATATGTTTATAATTGAATTACATGAAAATATGAAATCAATACTAGTTACTACGAAATTTAAAAAAAAATCCCGCTGAGTTTCTTCCGACGATTCTTCTCAGGACCGAGTTGTTAATTTCCGAACCGATAGTGGATTTTTGAGTATCAATAAACAAGTGTAACACTACCATATTGAATAAAGATATTTGAGTTTGACTTGACTTTGAAACATCGGTTAAGATATACACGTGCTAACCACTTTGCCATCTCGGTCAAATTCAGAGAGATGTAGATCAAATTAAAAACAGCGTATGTCAATCAATTTATTTCTTAACAAACGTTAAACGATAATGGAAATATTTTAAAGTAATATAACAATCAGGACTTAAAATTTAAGTCAAATCATACGGTTAACACGTTAACATTCAGCTCACTTCCATAGCAGGGCTGGCATACTCCTGTTTTCTACACTACATATATTGTTATCGTTTCTAACATCATACATAAGAAAGAGATAGTAATACGCCATCAGCGCTACATTAAAATAGTATTACGATGGATAAATATGACAGCTGGAGAAAGCGTTCGATACAGTATTAACGCCAGGCGATCATTTTACTTTCAGTAATAAATTTGAATTTAGAAATGTATTGGAAGTGGCTAAGTGTAAACGTGGTGTAATATTCACTTATGTCACTATACACTCATTCATAATAAAACAAAAACACTTCTTTCAAACTTATTTCCTTAATTAATAGTCTTATTTTAGATAATAATAGATAAAAATATTATCTAATATATATATAGTAACAAAAAAAACTTAGATGAATGAATATACCAAAAATATATATTTGGAAATGTTTTATCATCTATATCACAAAGTATGTAGCTACAACGTGTAGACTACGTAACAGATCCAGATAGACCTCACGGCCTATAAAATTCTATCCAAAATAAAATCGAGATATTATAACTTTGTCTTTGACTCTTTGTCAAATATTTTTTGTCTATGATCAACAAAATGTTATTTGTCTACGATTGTACGATGCGGAAATCCTCCTCTTTCTCCAAGTGCGCATTGGAACAGAGATGTATGCGCATAGCGTGCGTAGGCATGGGAGGTGTCCCACACAGCTTGCATACTAGATCCGAGCTCGACGAGAGTAATGTCCTGGACATAAATATTAATATTTATTATAAATACATACTTTTTATCAAAAAAACTGTAGCCTTGCATATCGAGACCAACAATTTATACTACGCTAACTCGAAAGTGTGCGCACATTCCGCTAATAATTGTTAGCGTAATAGAAAATCGATTGATTTCAAAAATTGCCTTTAGTTAGCGTTGTATAAATTTGTAACTTCGTTAATTTTGTATATTTCTTCACGATTTTATTAATACATATAAAATAACATATTTTAAGCAACTTGGCACAAATAAACGATTTTCAATAAAATTCGAGTTTGCGTAGTATAAATTGTAAGTGTCGATATGCAAGATGTCTTAACACGGCTGATCTACGATGAAGAACCGAAACATTTCAACAAATAGGATCGCTCGTGTCAGGGTTTCACTTGTCAAGAATCAAGAATATATGTTAATAAATGTAAACTAAAAATGGTAGTAATCAATAAAGGTAAAAAATGGATGACCATACAGGTCTTACACACACTTTCACGTCAATTACTTCGTATGTATGATTAAGATGTACAGTCTTAATTACATATACGAGTACTCACCTACTAACAAGCATTTTAAGCTCGTCATTATCCCTTTTCAAGGCTAAAAGCTTATCCCTGGACACCGGATACAGTTCTAATGGAGCGTGCAGTGGATATACCACGGCTCTCTCCACCATGTCCGGGATGGTGATCTCCAGCACCTCATCTTCGGGGATCGACTTCCATTCCCAAGCGTTAACAACGGTCTGTGGTTCGCGGTGCTTACGACGTTTTAATAGTAACCTGCGTGTATATATTAATTGGTAAGTTTTATGAATAAAAAATAATTTAAAAACCACCACAATATCTATGCCTTTAACATTTATGTTTACAGCCGTTTACGGCTGGATACTTAACAAAAAACAATATAGATATATTGTTTTGTTCACTGTACACAATATAATTCAATTGTTATGTGTACTCACTGCATTAAATCGTCTCGGATAAACTTCGGTACGTTCGGTCTGAAATCATCGTCAGACGAAGGAATATCTTGTCCATCGTTGCAGAACATCATATAGTCCATCAGATAACGGATGTGATTTATCTGTTGAATAAGAAATATATTTTAAAAGATGCAATTTAGGCAATATATTGGCTAATATTATTCTACCAATATTTAAAGAATGAATTAAGTTTTATTTATGTTATTAGTTAGATTAAGATTCATAAGCCGAAATAGCACCATAATTATAAATACTTGCATTGGTTTGTGTATTGTATGAGTGTACTCATTTAATCTATTTATTTTTCTATTTATACTCAAACAAGCATAGTTCCGACAGCAAATACATTACAACGCAACTAGTGAGAAACGCAAGAGTTTAATATTGTTAGTTTAAGTCGTCCATCAATCAGCTCATGTCGTTCTTGTAAGGTTAAATATTCTTGAAAAATGTGGAACATCCTTGTCCATGTAAATTACACACTGCGCCGAATCCCAAACATAGATGTTACAAGGGCAAGCGAAGTGCTTGGATGTAGGTGGTTTTGTGTGTGTGTGTTGTTGTGTGCGAGCGTCACTCACGAGGCCGATGTCGTCGACGGCGAGGTCGGCGTCGATGTCGACGAGCAGGTCGTGCTCCGGGAAGCGCGGCGCTCCGCGGTCGTCGCTGCCGAGCCCGCACAGCACGCTCACGTAGCGGGACCCGCCTGAGTCGCGACGCAGCTCCGCTCTATGGACGCCGGTCGATGCAATGATAAAGAATCGTAAAATTTCAATGAAAAATTATTTAAATTGTGAACGAACTTGGAAATTACAAGCGTCTACAAAAAAAATGTGTTTTAACATTATCAAATATAATACGAAATTATTTAGTTTAGTCAGAGACAATATATTTTTTTATTTGACGTACCTATCTTTTAGACAAATTTGAGTCCTTCAAATCCTTAAAAAAATCTTCTTTAGTTTAAATAAATATATTAAATTAAACAACTCACTCGGGACAGAACAGTAGCGCGATAATGGCGGGAAGACCCCGTATGTTAGGCATCAGCGTTGTGTGGCGCAGTGTCAGCTTACTGCTTGTTTCGTTCTGACCCACTTCGGCAGCTACCAATAACCTAAGACAAATATTAATAAAAATTATAATCGCCTTCTGATATTTTATAAGCCGAGACTGCCTTAAATACCACAACGGCCTTTCAGAATAAAGAATAGCTACTCCTACCTACACAGCATTTTGTAATGATTATGCACTTCGGATAAATAGGTGCGCGTCTTGGTTACTTAGGTCAAGTACGTATAAAAGAAAAAAAAGTAATCTATAAAAGAAAGTTTAATGCGTTCGCGGACTTTTCTGTAGTTTTCAAAATCATCTCAAATCAAATCTCTGATCAAAATACTCGAATATTTTCGAGTTTTAAAGGTTTAGACATAATAAGCTACATTTTCAAAAACACAACGTAAATAGAGTATACAGTGCCATTAGTAGACATTAGGAATAAAGGCAAAGAACCCATGTTTGAAATTCAAAAAAAATAATACATACAAATAAAATCAAATTCCAACATAATAATACCTCTCGTACACCTCCTGTGGTTCCGTATCAAGTAGCACGGAGTTGACCGAGTTCCACTCCACGCACACTTGCTTGTCACGACTCGCGTACATTAGGTTGTGCAGAGTTGACTCCAGCGGACTGTACAGATAATGACACGTTTTAATTTATCAATAAAAATTCAAAATATTCTTTTGAATCGTCATGTTGCTGTTTTGAATAAAATGTAAGAAGAAACGGCAAGAAACTCAGTAGCTATTATTTTCTACCATTTATTTACATTGTATATCAGTAAAGTACAATTACATTTATATATATCCTGTCAAGAAATTAATGAATTCTAAGTCCACGCTTTTTTATTTTTAATATAATGTAATCTTGTATTGAGTAATATGGCTTATTTATCAAAGGGTTTTTTGACTTTTAAATTTTTTTTTTAATGAAAATAAAATTAATAAAAGATACTAAACAAAACGAAGCTAAAATGTTACTCTAATAGTCTAATGGGACAATGCGATTGCATGACCGGATTTATAACACGCGCTGGCAAAATGGCCTAACGAGCATTAAAAAATGTAATACTGCCGAGTTAAGTTTTAATTCTTAACTCCGGCTACTAATAATTCCCTAACATTCATTTTAGTCCCATTCCGGTATTCTAGCCTGGGATGTTCATTCGTATAAACTAACGACTACTAAGTTAAGATTGACGTTGAAGAAATATTGCAAGTTTAATATAATATGTATGTAACCTATCAGGTCCTCGGAGGCACACGTCCGATATGCACTCCTTGTAGCTAGGAGCTTCCGCTTCTCGAAGTCGATCGAAAGCAAGTTCCGTTTGCTCCTTATTGTAAGCGCGCTTTTGCGCCATATTCAATTCTGTCGCCGTCTGCCTTAAATCGTGATTCAACTGTAAAAATACAGAAAATATATCATTTATGTAAAAGTTTTGTCTATGATACGTTTTGAATTTATTTTTTTGTTGGATGCAACGTCACATTCTAACTATTAGGATTATAAATAAATAAATTGGATAACATCACATACATTACTCTGATCCCAACGTAAGTAGCTAAAGCACTTGTGTTATGAAAAATGAGAAGTAACGACGGTACCACAAACACCCAGACCCAAGACAACATAGAAAACGAATGATCTTTTTCTACATAGGCCAGGAATCAAACACGGGACCTCGGAGTGGCGTACCCTTGAAAACCGGTGTACACACTACTCGACCACAGAGCTCGTCATATACACAACCTATTGACCTCTAATCTTATAACATTTTGTTAGCTGTATGTCTTATGTCTATTAGCTTATTGTTTTTAAAATTTACGACTTCTATATTGCTAGTTGTCTTATATAATGTTATATTTATCAACAACGAAATCAAATATATTAATAAAAAAATTATGCAAGAATCGCTAACCTTAGAGTCATAGCTCTCCTCGCAAGCTATTGCAAAACCCTTGTTCAATAGTTCCTTGTTAATATTTAACTTTCCGCCTTCGGCTAAAAGTTCAATAGAGACAATACCATGAGTCACCGAGTAGATCTGAAAGCACACAAAACGTTTTCTAAAATATTTTTTACTTTATATATTAAATCACTGTTTGTGTGGGTGCACCTGTGTGTTTTACACATACAATTTCAGTGAACAGTCGCTGCGCAGCGTGCGCCACTCACCTTGCCCAACAGGCGGCCCCGCGCCGCCAGCTCGGTGAACAGTCGCTGCGCGGCGGGCGCCCAGTGCGCGTGCGCGTGCAGCAGCGGCGCGGGCGCGATGCCGCTCAGCGCGCAGCGCATGGCCAGCGGCGGCGCCTCGCGGCACGGGCCGGCCGGCAGCTCGCGCAGGCTGCACGAGCCCACGCGCCCCACGGTGCCGTAATCTATGTAGAAAACCTGAACGCGAGGAGCAAATTTTGAAATGATGACACAAAATTTAGATACAAGTTAAATGTTCCATACATTTACTCATACATAGAAACACTCACCTCGAGCATGTCCTTGGGCAGCAGGGCGGTGACGCGAGCGCGGAACAGCTGCGTGCCGCTGGCGTCGGCGTAGGGCGCCGCCACGAGCGCGTCGAGGTGCGCGGGTCCGGCGCAGGCGAGCAACTGCTTGCGGTTCAGGGTCGTCTGTATCTGGCGCAGCTCGGACGCGGTCGACTCGTCGTCGTATTGCACCCAGAACTTACCGATGTCGATCATCTGGCGACGATGCATACATAAGTATGTAATAGGTATTTTAAAGATGTTCGGCCCCATGAGGCTTTAAAAATATGGCTGAGAGGAGGAAACATCGTTACTGACTTGGGATATTTTTAAGGGGAAATGTGTATCATCTATCTCCGGCAGACGGGGAACCATCTTATTCATATCCACGCTTGTTTTTTTTTCTTCCATCGCTTCAGCGAGCGCGTTTGCCTTTTCTATTCTGAAAAAAATAAACAATTTTTATACTGTTACTAACACTAAAACTTACCATCAAATTATAAGAATTATTATAGAGGTTAACAAGAATTAAATTTGTACATAACAGTACTTGACACTTGGCTTAATGTATGTAAACAAAAAACAACATAGACTACGTCTGAGAAAAAGGGAATCAACTTACGGAAGTAAAGGAATTCTGAATTCCATTTTTAACTGTCTCGCTTTAACCGCTTTGTATACCGACAACACGACTTGTCCGGGAATTGTGGGATCCTAGAAAACATTATGAGAATTAGACAAATGTTTCTATTTTTTATCATGAATTAAACTATGCTATACTTACACCCCCCGAGTTTTTGTCGTTCTTCACATTTGGATTATTGTCGTGGAACGTCAAGTAAATTTTTCTGGAAAAATAACATAATTAAAAAAATAAAAAAATACCATCGGTTTGAACGAAGTTGCGTTTGCTTGATTATATTATGTTTTAAATAATGGACACAATGAAGTAAACTAACGACCTTTAGAATAATTAAATAACAGGAAATAAAAATATTATTTAAAATCCCGTCTGAATTAAAACAATAACAAAAAATTTATTTTGAATAGTGTTACATAAAACCGTACATAAGATAAACTAAAAGAGAGAGAGGTAGATATCGCTCGTTCCTTACGTGGCGAGCGGTGGCCACACGTACCGGCTGTTGGCGTCGAAGGAGACGCGCGGCTCGTCGCCCAGGTGGCGGCGCACGGCGCTGCGCACGGCGGCGGCGTACACGCGGCCGGGCTGGGCGTCGGGGAAGCCCCGCAGGCACACGGAGCGGCGCGGGTCGAGCCCGCCCAGCGCGCGCACGGCGTCGCGCTCGCGGCCCTCGTCCGTCGTCACTTGCACGAAGTATTGCGGGTAGAACGCGCCCGCTAGGATCACCTGCGCACGACCCAAACGCGCTCTCACTGGCGGGGCTCAGCGGACTCTCGCGGAGACTATTTCGCCCCGAGCGGCGTGCTTCCGTATTTCGTTTTAATGGCAGATAAGGTAAGATAAGCAAACCTTGGATTTGAATATTCCTCACGATTTGTTCAGTTCAATTCTAAAGTTCACACTACAACTTTAACGACGTTAACAACGCATTTTTTTCTACGAATTGCGTAGATTTCGGTCTCAGTTAATGACACCGTGTCAACTCGAGATTAGAGATGTTTATTTATCTTTACTTCTCCTACCATTAGAATTGACTACATACTTTGTATGTGTTCTAATGTACCGTGAACGCATCAAACAAACTGCTTTTTGAAAAAGCTTATAGAAAGTGACATTTTTCAAAAAATATTATTAGTTTTGTATACCTTGAGCACTAGTGGCAACTCATGTTTGCTCCACGGAGAGTTCCCCTTCGAAGCCTCAATGCCTTCTCTGGAGAGTCGCTGACGCAGTTCGCGAACCATATCATCCAGTTCCCTCAGCGCTCGTACCTGGACGTAGAAACGTCGAGCCCATTGGACCTCGTTAGTATCTTGCTGCTTGAAGTATTTTTGCTGACGAAGATGGTTCCACACCTATGGAATAAATATCGTTGATATTAACAAGGCTTTTCAGCCTACTGCTGCTGATCGACTAACTCCTAAGTTTGATCAATTCTTGACGTGACAATTTGAAATTTCTTATTGTTACAAGAATATTTTAAGACAGTATATTTTAATATTAATATCTTCCACTCCACGTTTAGATTTTTTTAAGGCAAAACGTAGGCGCACAGAGAATTGGGCCATCTGATGGTATGGGCCGTTAAAAATTTTACCCATTTCTTAGATAACTAATACACCAAAAACTTCGGGAAAATGTTATGTCGCTATTGCCTAAATTTACACTGTCTCGCTCACCCTTCAAACCTAGTATATATAATGAGTGGGTGGCACCTACCCAGACGGGCTCACACATATCCCTACACCAAGTTCACTTAGTACAATGAAATAACCTTGTAAACATTAAGCAGTGCAATGCAATCACTGGTAGAACCATCGGCCCACGTCAACTTCGAGTTGTACGCGTTGAGACGTTCTCGGAAAGGGCTACTGAACACATTTTTCACCGACATCCCGGCAGCTGAAAACAAAGTTCTACATTTTGACACCGGCTCGTTCATGCTTTAAATCTATACTCTATTCCAGACATAAGAGGAAAAAAGCCAAATAAATAACATTTGACAAAAAAATGACGTGATATTATTGGTAGAGAGCTTGATTAATCTATGATATTCACTATGGATTTGCGAAAAAATGGCGTTTTGAACGTCGACGAAACTATTATTGGAATTTTGCAAGTAAAATTAAAGTGAAATAAAAGTTGTTCTGTGTAATAGTGTTGTATTATAAATATATTAATCATAAACTCTTAGTAGCTCAATTATTAGCAAATCGCATGAAATACGTAAATCTAAGGTTTGTATATCTGTTTTCCTACGTCCATTAAAAGAGTCTATATATGTTAAAACGAATATAACATCATCATTCAATTAAAGAACTCACACGACAATTATAACTTATAAAATCAAACGTGTGTATTGATTTCGATAAGTTTTTAGTTAAATTTGTCTAAAATTAAAAATATTTCTTACCCATGATAACACTTTCCTCCAAACATCCAAATATATATCCGAGTACAATGAGCTTGGAGCTCCTGACGTCGATCGGCAGCTTGGCCATCACCCGCCCCAAGTACGTGAGGTCGCCGTCCGACACGCACCACTCGTCACCCAGCGTCTTCTTTAGAGCGCCGACCTTGTAAAATTAATCAGAGTCATATAGAGTCAAAGAGTCGAATTACATCGTATATTAACGTACATATATATTTATATACGATAAAGGTGGCGATATGAAACTTATATTATTCTAAAGACAAATGTGCTATGATTACTGCCGTTACAAAAACGAGAGTTTGGACCATACCCGACATTTGTAAAATTGTGTACTTCAGATCAATTTCAGACGAGATGGCCTAAAATGTATTTATTGATTGCATTGTCAACTTACAATATACATATAAAACATAGACAATATTATAATAAATTAAGGGCAATAAACTCACTGATATGTATATCATTGACAAGCTTACATAACATTAACGAGAAATACATGAAAACTAAATCCATAAAACAATGTAGACATCTAACGTTAACCTTGGTAAAACTCATTACTATTCATTAGATGGTCCAACGTTGGCCCAAAGTTTTATTAGCTTACCTCCTTAAGCACGAGTATAGTTCTATATATGTTCGACATATCCGGCGGATCCATGGCCAGGGCTAGTATATTGCTGGGCGTGCCCATCTCCAACATCTTGGCCAATAAGACGAGACGCTCCAGTGGACACCGAATTATTTCAGGTTTGCACTCTTGTGATAAAGTATCCTAAAGAAAAAAATTTGATTAATTTTTTTCATACATCCCGTGTGTAATGGCAATCTTATTCATAATTTACGTATGCACGTTGTTCAGAAAGTTTCGATAAACTTGATTTAATAAAAAAACATTCGTACATAATTCGCTTTTCGGATATTTCAAGTTCACATCTAATGGTGGAGCCATAATTACCGAAGTATGGAGAGCGCAGTATTCGTGTTAGATGTTCGCATTAGCGATGTATGTCTTCGCCTGTATATTTTGTATTAAATAACAAAAAAAATAATGTGATTTACATAGAACTTATCAGTAACGAGTCTGTAAACTCGTCCGTCTCGCACCCTCCCCGCGCGTCCCGCCCGCTGCTCGCAGTTCGTCTTAGATGCCCATTGCAGTTGAAGAGACGTGAAGTTCGTGTTTTGATCTGCTACCAATACTTTCATGAGGCAGAAGTCTATGACTGAAAAATAATTAGAACAATATTTAATTGGCGCTACTTTGCCCTACATATTATATCGCTAAACAGCACTATTTAGAATTGTTGCCTTCCTCTTTAAAGGTTGAGTGAGCCAGTGTACCTACTGAACATTTACTACTATTTATTTATTACTAGTTATTTATGTAGGTAGTAATAAGTATTAAAAGCTGTTTTGGAACAAGGGACCCGGGAACATTGTTACCGGTTACGGTATATCGGCAACAAAAAAAAAACGTCTTGCTGCGACAAATTCCTGTAGATCTATTCACTTACGAAGGCGCGTTAAATTATTATTATTGGCGTGCAATAGTTATGAGTGAGTGACGCTTGGGCTTGCAAGATGTCTGAGAGTGGCTGAGGCGACTATGTATTAATAAAGCAATAAAATACAAATTAGATTGAATTTGTCAAGTTCTTTTTTTATATTAATTTAAGCTGTATGGGTGCGCTTTCGGTTGTGGATAATTCTATAGATTGTGATTCATAAATTGAACCTTGTCAGAATATCTTCGGTAGTATAGTGGTAAGTATCCCCGCCTGTCACGCGGGAGACCGGGGTTCGATTCCCCGCCGGAGAGTACTTTTTGCATTTGAATGTGTCTTGTGTTAATGCGAATATAGATTTTATTCATGCTCTAACTCTTCAAATGTATACTTTATCTATCTATTTATATTTTATATCTATTTAAATTTTATATCTTTTTAAATTTTATATCTATCTATATTATATGTCTATCCAAGGCATATACATTATACATATATCATCTGAATGTGTTTATTTTTCGTAAGATAACTTATAAAAAAAGTCCAGCTTTTTTCAACACATATTTATAGAAGAGAGAAAAAATATAAAAAGTTATTATGAACAAAACATGTCACTTACCATATTTAATATCAGGTACAGTAATGGAACTCTCAGCAATATTAGTCGCAAGGATAATCTTGCGGTGTCCAGGAGGAGCTCTTTGGAACACCCTCGCTTGTTCATCTGCTGTGATTGTAGAATGCAGTGGTAATACCCACCACTTATAAGAGGCGCACTCTGCATCTGCTAATTTTCTTCTGCAAATAATATTCATTTGTTTTGAAAGGTATAAATAAATATTGCCAGTAATTATTTAAAATTTAACCATGTCTGAATTTGAAACCAAAAAAATTTTTCAATTTTTTTTTAATTTGATATACATAAAGAATACTTCATGAAAAAAAATATATATTGTAAGATATTTTTTAAATTTGAAGGTATTGCAACACCGCAAAGTTTTATTGAATTCACTTGGATTTGATATACAATTGATTACTTAATAAATATACTAGATATTTATTTTATATTTTGAAGTTACCTCAAGACAACATCTGTCAGGCAAGAATAAAGCTCCTCGATCTCATGTATACCAGGAAGAAATATAAGCACAGATGGCAAGTCAGCTTCATTCCTGTCTGTATACTCTTCTTTTTTGTCTATCAGTTCAAATGCATTTACCAGTTTTATAACAAGGTGGTACATGTCTGGCAGAATCACTGGTTCATCATTTTTTGGTGTTGCTTGTTGAAGAATCTGTAAAAACATGATTTTTATTACATATTAAGCCAATAGACATGGTCTTATATTTTTTAATGGAAAGTAAATTCATACAAAGCAAATAAGAGACCAAGAACATGCCTCAAAATAATTAATTTTATATTTAACATAAATAATGCATACTTATTACTAAAAAATAGAACATTATTGTGAAATTTTATTTAAAATTCTGAGGATAACATACCGAACCAAACTTATTAAGGTGATTCAAATAAAATGTCTTAACAGTGAATGTTTGTTTATTATTTGTAACTTTTAAACAGGATGACATCTGAAATCCTCGCGGTGTAGGTATCAGGAAGTAGTCAGCAAAGGCTTTGCAATTAAATGTAGCTGACATAAGAACAACTTTAACAGCAGGAGATACTGTGTATAGTAATTTTTTAACTACTAATAATAAAAAATCCATTTCTTGTCCTCGTTCATGAACTTCATCAAGTATAACATGTGTGTATTCATTCATATTCTTTGCAGATACTGGAAAAGGTATGAAATTCAGAATAATATTTGCACTTTATATCATTAAAAGACAATTTTAATTGTATTTACTATAAAATACATTTCCTTACCAAGTTTTTGTAACAATATTCCAGTAGTTACATAGCTAATTCGGGTATCAGTAGATGTTCTATTTTCAAGCCCGATCTAGTAACAAAAATGGTTTTTATCATGTTGTTTACAACATTTTTCTAAATGTATATTATATAGGTCCAAGTGTGAAATCCTAATAAATATTTCAAATAAATTAATGAAAGAAACTACACTGTAATGGGGAGTGGTAGAATAAGTTTACCACCAGATCATACACCTTAGGCAGGAAAGGTATATTTTGCCTAGGTTAATTTATATGGATTGTTTTTTTGTATATTCATCTTGTATAAATTATGGATCACCATGCAAGTTTGTCGATATACTTTTCATGTAGAAGGTTTTAATGCTATCTTTGTTATAACTTGCACGTGAATGGTGCTACAGCACTTTAATATCTAACCATTAAACTGATTGGCAATGAAAATTGGTAAATATACACAGGTAGGATAGTATTTGCAAATTTTATTAAAGTTGTAAAATATATTTGAATGTATGGTTTAAAAAAAACTGATAGAAAGCTGTTTTATTCCTGAGTACTTGAAGGTATTCCCATATAAACTGCCATAGTGTGTTGCCAGTACTAATACATAATATTACCTGATAACCAACAACACCACCAACATCCCAACCTCTTTCTTGAGCCACTCTTTTCGCAATGGATATAGCTGCTATTTTCCTAGGTTGTGTGACAACAATCTTACAAGGTTTCCGGTTGTTATAAGCATCATCAAGTATCCATTGTGGTACTTGGGTTGTTTTGCCGCATCCTGTTGGACCTTCTATTATGACTACTGGAAATGCTTTAATCCTATCCATTATCTGTGAACCATAGAATATATATTTAAAACAAAAATTTAAATATTGTGTTCAGTTTATGCAGGAAATATTCTGAATCATCATTTTTGAGTGGCAAATTTTTTTATATCAGTTTATATTTTATTAATAACACTTACATTGTCATGAAAGGCATGAATGGCTAGGTTTTTTGTATCCTCTCTCATCTGGAAGGAATACTTGCTATAGACTTCCGTCATAGCTAAATCTGTTAACATTTCAACATTCTGCATAGAGGCTCCCCAGGATGATAATTGTTCCAGCGAATCTAGGCCTCCGGATATACTGTCAAAAGTTTCCCTCTCTCTTTCATTCTAAAATAATTAAACAAAATTATATTATTAATTATAGTTCCATATCTTCTCATTATTTGAAGCATTCATGTTAACACCGTTATTTATTTTTACTAATATAATAAATGTGGAAGTAACTTGAACCGAATTTGAAGAAATTTGCTTTGAAGCTTGAACTCCAAAAAAGGCTACTTTTTTAAGCCTTTGGTCATCACTTCGCTACAATGCCAGCGACAACTAGTAAGGTATAAATGAAAACACGATGTTATTAAAATTGAACTAATAAAGCTATAATTATTTATTATAATACCTTTAAATACATTTCTGTTTCTCTTTCCTTGACTTCTCGAGCATAATCCGTGCCACTAAGAACAACGGACTGACGATGTTCTTCTCGTCTGTTTAATGCATTTATTGTATCATTTTTCGTGATACGAAGCCCACCCGTAAGTGGACTTTTAAGTTTTATTATTTGAGCACTGGATGGACAGGGATTATTAAAAAATGCACGAAACTCATCCATTGTTTATTCACCATAAAAGCCGCCTTTAGAATAAAAACAAAGTTGTGTGGTTTTTCAATGAACATTTACCAATATTAAAATTGCTTGTTTTGCTTTTGAGTTTTGACATTAACGAAATGATTGATATTTGATTTTGATGGTATGTTTGAAAATACTGACCATAGATAAGAATTTTGATTTTAGATTTACTGTCAAATACAAATACTGATTAGAATGATTATTTCCAATTAAAGCAAAAAAGATTAATTTATCACTTTTAAAGGTCTATTGCTATTTATTGATTGACTAATATAATATATGACTATAATTTATACTTTGATTTGACGATTGGATTCAGAAATTATATATTTTTTTAACTGTTTTTACTCAGTACCTACTTTAAATAAAAATCACGTATTTCAATAATGTAACGAAATTTGTTTGTTGTTGATTATTGGGAGATGTTCTAATTCTCCCCCGATAGACGGAAAGACTATTTATTCGATATGTAGAGAAGTTTCTTCTGACCATTAATTTATTGTATATCAATGATATTCTAATACTAGAACATCATTGTTGTATATATTTTAAACCGTAGCTTATTTTATCTCCTGCCTCAATAACTAAGTCTCATTATTACAAAATATTTTTCTGTTTTCTTCTTATATGTCAAAACAGTTATGAGAATTATGTAGACATCTTTCATTCACGGTTTCTTTGAGGAGTATGTTTTTTTTTTATATTTGCTGTTTTATTTACCTTATATAATAGAGATTACAATGCAGTGTTCTACTTGGTAGCGATTTTGTACGAACACAATACAGAACAAAATATGTGCGTCATCCTGCGTGCAGCAGGATGGAGAAGTCCATTGAGGATATACAGATGAATGTGAATATACAGCGGCAATCATATTTGCTGTGTGTGCATGCGTGTGGATATGCATGCTACAAGAGCGTACTACAAATTGTTATATCTTCTCTAGTTTCATCCAATATGTGAGGGTGTTTTCATATGTCCTTTTCTTTACCCGATGATGGTGCGTTTCACAATTGTTGGTCGAGTAGTAAGCTGTGAAACAAACAAATATTGTTGGCATTTATGCTATTAATTAATTATTTAGATTTAAATGAAACAACTTTTATATCTTTCATTTATATATTTCTTACCGTACTTGGCATAACAAAAATATTCAGATCATTTATTAAAGAAGAACTGATATTTTTATGATTAGGTACCTATATTTATAACATGGGGCGTTTATTTACGTTGACCACATTCAGTTCTACCGTTTATGTCACTACTTGTATGCTATTGACAAACCTTATACAAAATTAGTTTTAGTTTACAAATATTTATAATGATGAATATAATTTGTTTTATTAATAATAAGTACATACAAAGCTTAGATTTAAAACATTATAACCTCACACCATTTTGCATAATCGCTAAATAAAATAGAAATAGTAAAGCCAACACTACACAGAGTAACATACACAACCTAAAATCCCTACAATTGCAAGATAAATAGAAGATACACAAAATTATGTAAAGTATAAACTAAGGACGTATTCCGAGTTTGATCTTTGGTAAAGAACCAATGGGGGCTAGCTGGTCGATAAAAGAAACATTAAGATAAGTTGCCAATGCATACTAATGTAAAAAATAATTTTAATATACTATTATTAAGTTTCACATCATTATACTGGTCAAAGCGATTATGTAAGAACGCACTTCGTAACTCTCTCGTGAATTGTTCACAGACTCGATGATACGGTAATTTTATGCGTGTATTCTTCATTTGTTATAATTATTATAATCTAAATCACATATCACTGTCAGACATTTCAGGAACGTGTTCGATTTTCAAATTTGTTATTAAAGAATGAGAATTATAAAAAAAAATATTAATGTTATGCATACACACGTTTTACCAGTAGAACAACTCATTTAATTCATTGAAAGAGATGTTCATATTGTATTAGAACTGATGAAAACTACAGTAATGAACTACATTTTGTTTTCTTTATACCACGTTAGCCTCCATTGTCAAACTTGACTAGGGAGATTGCTTTCTTTATCAAAGAAATGTTAAACACTGGTACATCTAAAGATATGTAGTACTGATCATGTTATATACAACTACACCAAAGACAATTTGAAACAATCCTAATATAAATCAAAATACAAATCAAATTGGTTTATAGTACATTCATATCTCGACTTTTGTTTCTCATTGGGAATATTAACATAATTGAATAAAAAACTCAAACTAAATAACTTAATTTTACAATTTTAAAATTATTTTAATTTAAATATAATGTTGCTATACAATATTTAGATTTCATATAAATATTGATTCTTTAATGTCTATTTTTTTTTACTTGTAGGGTAATTTCGTTATTCAAGGTGTTGCCATAGTCAAATATGTATTTCATAAATATTCTTACAATATGCTAATTACATTAATAAATGAAGGTACAACACTTTAAAATGCTTAACGGAATTAAGAATTGATATATCACTAGGATTTATTTTAGTGACAATGGAAAATATTGATGAAGAACTTACAAGATTTTACTTATTTATTAATTTTAAAAATATAATAATAATATATATGAATTTAAAATAAAATAGGTAAACACTACAACATATTTTTTTATAGACATTCATGCAGAAGTATGCAATGGTAATCTTAAGAGAATCGTTGTACCTTTGAAAAAGAATAATGGGCCACAACAATGTTGCAATAAACAAATAATGAATTAAAGCTTATATATAAATAAACTACTAAAATCCAACAATAATATTTCTAATTTCGTAAATAACAATTTATAACATTTTGTGCGAAAAAAAATATTCGAAAGAAATAACCATTCTTTTATCCAATCATTATTTCTTGTTAATTATATTTTTAATTACCTTATTCATAAAGACATACTTTTAAGGATTATTTTTATCACATTATACCGATAACAATGTTTACTCTCACTGATTACTTTCTTATATATCTATGTTTGTATATGATATCCTAGTGATACATATAATTAAAGTAATACATTTTTTTTTTATTTGTAACAGACACACTGTGAAACAAATAAATTAAATTAATGTACCCATAGCCTATTCCAATTCCAGGAAATATACAATTATGAACTTGAAATGAAATGACCGAATCATGTTTATTTAATAATCTGTGGTTTACTTGCATTTTTTTTCTAATTTAATATAAGCGAAGTTTGTATTAGAAAAGTAAAGATAAACTGGATATAAGTAGTCATGAATAATAGTGTTGTATTATAAATAAATATATATTAATCGAAAACTGTTCGCAGGGTATAATATAGCAGAGCTATTAACAAATCAATTGGAATATGGATTTATAAAGTATATCTTGATTCTAACTGTTATTGGAATAGGCTATAAAGCTTATACTATATCTTTTTATGTAGGTTCTTTTATCACACAACTATTGATCAATTGTAGTACATATTTCATTGTGGAATAATATTTTTCAAGTGTTTATAATGTTTGATATGTGTCAGTAATGATGTAACTTTACAGTATTTTTTATTACTTAAACAAAATAATAAACAAATACCGAAAGATGAAAACGAAGTGAAAAATCTTTAGAGAATTGCTTAGGACTTTATAAATACCATAAGATTTTTCTCTTATTATGATATTTAGTTAGGATTTCTATTCAAACATATTTTAAGGTGAAACATTATTAATAAATAATCCGCATTATTTTAAAACTGATTTAAGCATTTTATTTAGTATGTTTCAAATTATATCTTCCTTTTAAAAATAAGAAAATACCTCACAATCAAATTGTAATATCAAAACATGTCTAAATATGCAATTTAACAAAGTAACGAATATTTTTTATAGTTGATAGTAAAACTTCATTAGATCTAGAATATTTCAACAGTATTACATAATTATACCAATATCGTGAGGTAGAGATTCAGTTGTCCTTGGAAGGCTGAATCGACCAGCCCAGGATGCGGCGGTCGAAGCCGCAACTGAAGAAGTTGATGTTCGACGATATATCCTCTGCCCAAGCCACGGAGGTCACCATACGGCGATGTCCCTGAAGATGTCATTAACATTCAGAACTCATATAATTTTATATCTGTATGAATAATGTATATTTTAATTACTAAAATGACTGCTATTTTCGTTACTGTTTTGGGAAGCTACTTTATCAACTAACTACAGTAGTCGAAGTAGTAAGCCGAAGTCAAAATTTCAACATCATATACCATTTTCGTTACTAAGACGATTTTGTACGGTATTTATGTATCATATGACTCACCTGGCGGCTGGAGCGCGGCAGGCGCGCCAGGCGCTGCCCCTGCAGGTCGAAGAGGCGCACCTGGCGGTTGTCGTGCGGGATGGCGATGAGGCCGGCGCCGCTCACGCACACGCGGTTGACGGACGAGTCGGAGCGGATGGTGGCCAGCGCCGACCGCATGTTGCGCACGTCCCACACCTGACACGACACCTCACTTAGCCAGCGAATTGTAGCCGCGCAGGCTTCTTTATCTTTGAGTCTTATTCTAACGAGCCATTTAAGCAAATTGTCTCTGAGTGTGGTAGAAGCAAAGTTACATTGTAACTTACTTCCCAGGATTGGCGATGTTAAAAAGTACAATTTCATGTCACACACGCCTGTACTCTATCTTTTGTGCAGTTCTTAAAATAATAATAATAATAGTATTCAAACACTCACTGTTTAAATAATAATTAGGTAGACATTATTATTATTATTTTAAGATTCTTTAGAAGTACCAACGAATATATTATTCAGTACTAATATATAACGACAAGATACAAACAAATAAATTTAAAACTCCAAAGACCTATTTCGACAAAATCAACTATAACGCCTTCCGTGGTCGAGTAATGTGTACAACAGTTTTAATGGGTACGCAACTTCGAGGTCCCGGGTTCGATTTCCAGCCGAGTCGATGTAGAAAAAGTTTATTCGTATTCTATGTTGTCATGGGTCTGGGTGTTTGTGGTACCGTCGTTACGTCTGATTTTAAACAACACAAGTGTTTTAGCTACTTGCATTGGAATCAGAGTAATGTATGTGATGTTGTTCAATATTTATTTATTTAACGGTAATTATAACGTCAAATGTATTAATGGTTTATTAACAAGTTGAATGTACCTTGACAGAACGGTCATCAGATCCGGACACAACTTTATCTTCACGCGTAAATACTGCTGAGGTAACACTCCTGAAATTAGTTAAATTGTTCAATCAGACAAAATTTACAACACATCTATACTATGGCACAGAAAATGGCTTATGTAAGTATGGTCAGCAAAAACATTTTGAATAATTATTTAATTTTGACAAAAAATAAATACTAATACCAACTTCACTGTCCATAAATAATAATAATAGTAAAACAGTTACCATGAGTCATAGTCGTATGTGACTCACAGGACAGGAAAATGGGTAAAGTAGCTTAATTTATGTTTATCATTCATCTGTTGCTCGGTGGTGATTAAATCTGTATATGTTGAGTGAAAGTCAGCAAAATATGTATCCGCCAAGCCGCATTGGAGCGTGGTGGAAAAACAACAAACATCATCAAATAACAAAGGAGACCTTAGTAGCTGTAGAATTTTTTTAAGTAGAAAGGTTTTACTTTTATATAATAAATTATTACATTATCAATGTAATAAGATTACATTGAGCTTGTCCTGACATTATTAAATTAGATTATACAAGTAATAAATATAAATCTTTCCAATAAATTTCATACTGGTTTATATTTGAAAGTGCAACAGAGATGCGTATAGTATGCAAGTGAGATGGCAAGATATATGGCACTTACATCACATCATTGCAAGCTGTTAAAAACTAAAATAAAATCACAGAATATAAGACATAAAACTATTGCCTACATACATAGATAGATAAATTGTTAAGATTAATTATAGGATACTTTATTTTTTTATTACAAAACATGTTTCAGCCCACTTAAAGTTAAGAGGTTAGAGTTGAGCAAGTTTTAGTTACCCAATGTCCTCTGACAATGTAGTATCAAAATTTCATGATAATCATTCGATCAGTTAGCGCAGGAAAGAGTAATAATCGCATTTATAAAATTAGTTGGGATTCAATGATGAAAGTAATAATTACCAAAATTTAATATAAAAGGATGTGTGAAATATAATTATATGTATATATATACTTACTCCGTATGACCTTGGAAAACGGAAACTGAATGTATCGGCTCACGGAAGTCCCATAGACGGAATGTTGTATCCCTTGAGGCTGTCACCACCAACCTTGAATTGTGATGAGCGGAGGCATGCGTCAACTCGTGATCATGACCTGCGGGAATAACAATGATTTAGTATCTACAAATGAAGTTCATAGAGTTTAAAGAATAATATTATCAATTTAAGATACCTTACAATATGGTCTTAGGGAAAATGTATACTATAAATAGATTCATAATATGCACTTCTATTCGTTCAATGTTAAAACTTCTTCAAGATTAAACTTGACGTTTTTAACATTATGATACTAAATGATATATTTTAAAATAATAATCTACCTGTCAAAATTTGTAAGCAATCTCCTGTTTCGACGTCATACAAATTTGCGGTCCTATCCCATGAAGCAGTGATGACGTGGTCGCCGCCAGTTAGCCAATCAGCAGCAACAACAACACCCATATGACCAGTTAGTTCAATAAGTGGTGTACGTAATACTTCTGGTCTATCACCTTCACCGAGACTTTCTTCACCACCTCCTTCAAGTTCCTCTTCAGATGACTGGCCTCGCTTTAAACGACAAACAAATATTATACCATCAAAAATTTGACTATTTCACCATTATTTTGACTAGTGTTTGTCCAGTGGTCAATATTTATATTTTAGTTTACTGAAATCATCTTGCTTTGTGTTTATTATGCAAATAGTACTCAATTTGACAATTTTTTAAAATGAATTCTATAAAAGTTACCGGCAAATCCCAATTAACAGCTGCCTGCCACACATGTGCCGTGTTGTCACCGCTGCTTGTAAGAGCAATGTCTCTGTTTGGATGAAACCTGATAGAGTTCACTGACCCAGAATGGCCAGTGTACTGAAGCAAACACTTTGCCCATTCCACACTCCATACACAGGCAGTATGGTCTACAAAAACAAATTTAATTTTTATTTATTTATTTGTATAAGAAAGGGGTTCTGGTTCATCTACTACAAGGTACTTCATAAGATACTAAATACTATTGCTTATGCCAGAATAATGAGGAATTATGATTTTTCTTTTTTTGTTATATAATATAGCTTGGCAGACAAACATATGGGCCACCTGATGGTAAGTACCACCACCCATAGAAAAAGGTGCTGTAAGTAGCTGTAAGTGCTGTACATCACCAATGTACCACCAACCTAGGGAACTACAATGTTATGTTCCTTGTGCCTGTAGTCACACTGGTTCACCCTTCAAACCGGAACACAACAGTACTGAGTATTGTTGTTTGGCAGTATAAGATGTGATGAGTGTGTGGTACCTACCCAGATGGGCTTGCACAAAGCCCTACCACGAAGATAATAACATGAGTTCATTGTTTAAATTGCATTTTTGCATTAAAATTGTATTTTAACTTTGACAGTTATTAATGGAACTTTGGATGTAAAATTTAAAACAATATATTATAATAATATATATTTATAATTAAAAGTAACATTTTAAATTATTTTTATTACTAGCAGTATTTAAAATGAGATATTTACCATGTTTTTTATTTTTATTTGTTGGAGCTCGATATTTCGACATTATCTACGAATGTCTTGTTCACAAGTTCTCATGATAAAAAACATGGTAAATATCCCGTTTTAAATACTGTTAGTAATATAATAAGTAGTTAAATAGAGTAAATTGTTGTGTTATAAATACAGATGTATTATTCAAGGACTATGAGTCCTAAAAATACAGTTCATTGTATATAATTATTTAGATTTATAAATGTAATACCGAGTATTGTTAATAATTTTTATAGAATAAGCTAGCCAGTTAATTAAATGGACAGTCATTCTTTTCATCAAAGATTATCTTAGTTTAAAATTCCTCCCTATATTATAATCATTATGAAAACATTCCAAAGAAACCATTAAATTTTTGTATATGTCCATAAGAAACAAAACCTAACTTCAGGTGAAATAAATTAATAATAGAACTATTTTTATTAGTAATGTATATTGTAAAATATGTTTTTGTTCCAATAAAACTATTACATATTAATTAACATTTGAATTAATGTTTTTGAATATGTTATACCTTACTTGGCCTTGGTCTGATTTATAATGTTTTTTAAGTATCAAGATTTGAACTGGTCAGCCTTGAAGTAAAAATAATTTAAAAAAAAAGAGACTTGACACTCATAAAAAGATACTCATTAACTTTAAACTTATTAAGATTTATTTAACTCACTATGACAGTCTTAGTTAATGAGTATATTTTTTATATAAAAATGTAAACAAGTTACTTTGATTTTTCTTTTCAAGAATTGTTACTATGTACAGTATAAAATACTTACCCGCTGAAGCAGTACCAATCAATGCCTGTCCTGGTCGAGCAGTGGACACATCCCAGATGCCATCTTTATGTCCAGTAAATTCTCTGATAGGCTGGCAGTTATATGTTGGAGCCTTAAAACTAGATACAATCTTGCTTGTTTGAACCTTCAATTTGTGACTGGCTTTAACTTTTTGTGAATTGTTTTGGGTCACTGTTTAAGGAAAAAAGATATTATGAAAATCAATTGTATGTTAACTATCGACCTTAAAGCAAAATTGTGTTACTATGTCGATATAAACTTACATTTTACTTTAGAGTTTTTTCCTGATGTTTCAAACTCTATATAGTCAATATTTTGCTTATCACCAGCATAACTTTCTCGTTCTAATTTTTCACTAAGTATATCTATCTTCTCTTGCACTATAAAAAAATGCATAAATAATTAATAAAAAAAATGATTTATTTTTCTACTACTTAACTTCTCTATGTAATATATGGTTTTAATTTCCCTTACAGTTTAAGTTTTCAGTATATAGAAGGTCGAATTCTTTCTCTATTTGAGAAAACAAATCATGTAGTCTAGATCTAAAGACAGGTGGAATTGATGTTTCAGAGTCTTCCATTTTAAGATAGTTCGGTAATCCATCAGAGCTTTCGGTAAGTGCTTGAAGTCTTCGCTTACTCGATTTCATGATCGAGAACGGATACTACTACATAAGACAGGAATATTTCAGCGATCAACTATCACATTACATGGCACACTTTACACAATTCGTATGTTGTCATAAATATAAAATATATGCCTGATTTTATATATTATTGCATTAGTATTCTGGCAAAAATATGGTAAATGACATTAAATTAAAAGGAATAAGTCCACAACTTCACCAACACGAACAAAAATTCGCAACAAAAATATTGCTTTTGACGTTAGATCTGATCATTGTACTTGTAGAATGTAGACAGATGACAGTTTGTAAGTTATTAGTAAAAAAACAAAGATCGAAAGTAAGAATTGTAATTTTTCTACCAATATTCTTTGATTTAATTCATATTACAACTTATAAATTTAGTAATTATTTACATCATTGATTTAATATACCTTAGAAGATATATTCTATAAACTTAGGCAATATATCTTATTACCTCTGCTTGCTTTTAAACAATATACGTATACTTAAAACAATAATATTATTTTTATAAAATCTTTGAAATTATTATAAATTAAGCAACACATTATTATTTGCATAAATAATAATTTAAATCTGTTTCGGGTTTTTTGTCTATGACAGTTACAGTTACTTCAATAATATAATCTATATATTATTTATCTGTAAAATAAAAGATGGCCGGCGAGTAGGTTTGAGAAAACTGCCAAGTTTGCCAACGCATGATTGTTGTATGGTGTAGTTTTAAAACATGTCGTTTTCAGATTTATATGCTAAATATAATTGTACATACTGCCAAGAAGAAATAAGCGGAGTGCGTGTAAGATGTGCCGAATGTAAAGATTTTGATATTTGTTTGCAGGTAGAGTAGCATCCGTGACATTTTTGTTTACAGTTTTGGCGCAAATTTTAAATGTTGAATAAAAATTTACAAATTTTTCTTGCAGTGTTTTTCACTAGGTGCTGAAATTGGGTCGCACAAAAATGATCATTCCTATCAATTCATGGTAATTTTTTTACTTTTTTAAATATACATTACATACATTCTTTCAAAACATCAAAAGTTACGACTCTTTATTACATTATAGGACTCTGGGGCGTTTGGGATCTTCTTGGGTCGTAATAGTTGGTCGGCTAATGAAGAAGTTAGACTTTTAGATGCGATTGAACAGTTTGGTTTTGGAAACTGGGAAGATATAGCAAAGCACATAGAAACAAGAACACCAGAAGGTACTCTATTACTCCTTTACGCTATTCATTTATTATTATACCTTGTACCAATTGTTTGCTAATATTTACTTATAATTTTAGAAGCCAAAGATGAATACATAACTAGATATTTAGAGGGTAGCATAGGACGTGCAACCTGGGGTAATGTTGAAAGCACAAGTAGACCATCGTTAAGCTGTGCGGACAGAGATGAAGGACCCCTTAGCCCAAATGCTGTGTCAAGACTTCCACCTCTAGCTGTAACCCCCGATGAAGCTGCTCAATTGGGCTACATTAGCAATAGAGATGATTTTGAAAGGGTAAAAAAAAAATTCAATTGAAAATTATTTTGGCCTTAGAATGACTTTATTTAAAATTATTTTGATGCAAGTAATTGTGTTAAGCGGAGATGATGACAAAAAGTTTTGCTACAACTTTTTGTTATCCGTCATAAATTTTACTGAAATCTATAAATAAATAAATGTGTAAAATATAAATGGAATTCCTGAGTGTATATATTTTTCATTCCAGGAGCATGACCATGATGCAGAGCAATTAATATCCACATTATCCCTTAACCCTGAGGATGATGAATTAGATGTTGGTAAGACTAAAAATTATTTACTACATTTTTAAGATCATTCATAAAATGAAAAAAAAAGCAATTTCCATGATTGTTAAATATATACATTAACTATTTATTTATTGTATAGTATGAATCAGAATCAGAAATGGTATACTGTCTGTATACCATTCTGAGTTTAAGTAACAACTGTAACTAAGGGATGCAAATTTAACCATTTCCTTGTCCAATGTCACATGAGACTTGGTTATTGTTTACCTAAATGGTAATTTAATTAATTCTTTGTTGTGTGTAACTTATTTTAATGTAATAAAATGTGTAATTACTCTTTCTGTATATGAGGAAACTTAATACATTAATTTGTATTTTTTCAGCACTGAAGTTATCTCAAGTAGACATATACACTCGAAGGTTGCGTGAAAGAACAAGGAGAAAAAGACTAGTGCGAGATTATCAGTTAGTTTCAGTATTTTTCAACAATCAGAGGAATAAACAGAAAACCCTCGGGAAACTCGCCAAAGAGAAAAAGTAAGTACTATATTTATAATATCCACCAAGAAAAAAGGAGAGAGGAAAAGTAATAATGGTAGAAAAACAATAAAAGTACATTTTTAATACTCCTGTAAAATAGTAAAGTGGTTAGTTTGGCTCTCGGTATGAACAGACAAAATTAATTAAAATTCAATATTATTTAAAAAGGTGTCCGTTGACAACCACGCTTTGTTTATATTTAATTAAAGAAACCATCAAATGTGTCAGCGATAGTAAGTCCCGCTAAGTTAGTCTTCGTGCGCAGAGAGTTCATGGAGCGGCTGCGCTGGACGGCGCAGTTCTACGGGCGGCTGGAGCAGTCGGGCGTGGCGCTGGGCCTGTGGCGCGAGCGCGAGCTGCGCGTGCGCCTGGCCGAGCTGCACCGCTACCGCCTGGCCGGCGTCACGCGCCTCGAGGAGTGCGCGCACTACGAGCAGCACGCCGCGCACCGCAAGCACCCGCACCACGACGTGAGACTGGCGCTGGTACTCGCTGCTTGCACACGCACTCGCTCGCCGTGCGCGCCACGTGCGCTCGCACGCAATTATCGCTCATTCCGCTGAAGCAATATTTTATATACTATTCATCGTTCTAAATGCTGTTAGAACATTTTGAGACTTATGAGCTGATATAGGATAATTAATTAATTTATTTAGTTTATATGGATAATCATTGAAATGAGGACAAAGTGTTAAAACATAAAGTAATAAAAAAAATATTAATAAAGTAAGTACTTATGTCTTATAGATTTAATAACTTGGACTTAACACAATAAGAACAAGTAATATATAAACATTTGTAAGTTAATAATGAAAACTGAACAAAGAAAAATTAGTTCTTATTATACTCATAATAATATTTTTTTTTTTAAACAGTACAGCTGACTCTTCATTAAAAATTTTCAAAACAATTGTTTTGTCTCACTTTAACAGCATTTAGAAGAAACTAAATTCTATGGAGTTTATCCAAATATGAACTAAAAAAAATTGGCTTTAAAAAGCACGTGTGCGTACGGCCAGCGATCATAATGTTACGAACATTCCATTTTCATTGATGTATAAAAAGCCTAAAGTAACAGCCTGAAATTGTCCCACTGCTAAGTTTAGACCTCTTGAAAAGACTGTTTTTTTTGTAATTTGGTCCCTCACACTCCAATGTGACTTGTGATACATGTATCTAAATTTAATTCAACCCATTCAGATTGTCTCATGATTTTGCTCTTCATATAAACACATGAAAAATGTGGGGGCCAGGGTATTAACCCTGTGTGTAAACTTGAATATTTTTCATAGCCATTGTCATTGCATGGCTCATTCCTCATACATATCATTCATATGCTTAACGCTTCCGCGGTTTTTAAAACTTATTAGTACATGATTAGTTCATTGAAATGCATGAACCTTGAAACGAATAGCATGTTAGAACTAATGTTTCATTATTATAAAATTGTTATTACGAAGCTAAAAACAATGCTTAAATTCGTAGTTAAATCATAATAAAAACGACTAAAGTGCTACTTCGATATAAATATTTTTTCAAGGCTTTTTTTGAGGTGTCCTGAGTATTTTTTTTTGTATTGTTTGGTGTGGGTTTGATCTCGTATAACGATTGTTTCCGCCAGGGCAGCAGTGGGTGCCTGGACACACAGCAGACAAAAGAACAACCGCAGAACAACACACTGCAGCTAAGAAAAAGGTACAAACATACAACATGTTTCTATATAATGAAAATGTCTTTATTGTCTGTGGTTACCGAAAAAAGTTGGGTGACTTATGTATGCGCATGAGAAGTTCTATTTTTTCGACGTCATTACAAATAGTTTTTGATTACATGCAAATAATTAATTACAATAATATAATAACTAATATTACCATATATATATATATATATATATATATATATATATATATTTTATTTTTGAACCATTCCAATATTACTGACTAACAAATTTGAACAAAGTAAATATGACAAATTGAAATTGCACTATGCTTCGATCGAAAATACCGTGAAATCAGCCAGGAGACCTTATTAATCAAATATATGTTGTTTTTGTCGGACAGAGACGTAGACAGCGGCTCAAGTTCCACAAGCCCAAAGTGCACACGGGACGGAAGTACCGTATGTGGATGCTCCAAAAAGAACTCATGCAACGCCGCATGCTCGACTCATCTGCTGACCACTAACGAGATACAGGTAAGCTATGCTAATATTATAAATACAAAAGTAACTCTGTCTGTTCCTCTTTCACGGCCAAACAACTGAATCGAATTTTATGAAATTTGGTATTAAGCAATTTTAAACTCTGAGGAAGGACAAGGCTTTATATGCCTAATACCTGACGACTAACACCTAAAACGCGAGCGAAGCCGCGAGTGACTACTGGTATTTTATATCAGTGACATAAAGCGGCCTGCAAATGTCCCTTAAAAACATAAAACTGTTTTAATCAGCCCATTCAATGAAATTACTCATAGCTACTACAAATAATCACAGCCCTAATTCATTTTAATATTTCCAATTCTAGCTTATGATGACCATTGTAATAGAAAGATAAATATTTTTTTTATCTATAAGTTTTATCCGCTTCCAGCTCTGCACCGCATTAAACCTGCCCCCGACGCAGTACGTGACGATGAAGGGCGTGCTGCTGCGCCGTGCCCCGGCGCACGACTGCGAGCTGGACCTCGCCGTACGACACTACCTGCACACCGCCGGCTGGGTGCGCCACTAGCCGCGGGTACACTAGGTAACTGGGGAATATTGTTGTCAGCTAAATAGAAAAACCCACATATGTTTATATTATTAGCTTGAAAGGGTTATAATTAAAAGAAAATTAAAAAAAAAACATATTCTTTGTAGTAACATTCAACTGGGTAATAAATATTTTAAAATTATAGATATATCAATTATTTATTGTTTAAGTTCAGATACGATAGAAGATAACGCTTGTATTAGTTATGAGTTCTAATAATTGTTACCGGCTGGGGTGTGTATGGTATGGTTTCAGTATGGATGTTTAGCTAAAATATATTGGATAAACAATTCGGTAAATATAATATTGACATTGTAATTGGTGTAAAAATAAGTAAGATTAAATGCTATTAAGCTTAAATATTATGAAGTTGAAAAGAGTTGATAAATAAATATATAAATAAATGTTATGTAGTCATTATTCGTCATTCTATTGGTTTTCATTTAGTGAGAATTTAGTTTAATGGTTATATAGAAACTTAGACGCAAGACTCTTTTTTTAAAAAAATAATAAGGTTAATAAATTTAAAAAATTTTAAAAGCAATAAAACTCTGTTGTAAATATTTAAGTCTCTTTGGCGGTATTTTCTTGAAAAATTGCGTTCTGCATAATAAGTCATTAATGTAAATTTCAATTGCTATAAAAGACAATTATTGAAATTTGAAACCACAGTTTATTTCAATTTAATTTGTATAAATAATAAATACATATTACAATTAACGGCAAACTTTAGTTAGTTGTAGTTTTTTTATTTTTTAAATAAAATACTATATATTTAAAAATAGAATACAATTAATATCATTTCACTTGGTTGTTTTGCTTATAATTTATGCAAATTAATTGAAATTGTCTAAATAAGCAACTCTATGCCTTTGACAGCAATTACATTACAAAGACTATAGACATATATACCTACTTTTTGTATATGAATGTCATATATATGGAAGGGTAAACTTTATTTTTACTATCGAAGGACAAGGGACAGATATATTAATGAGTTATAACTACCAATATGGCAATTACCATTTTCCATATTAAAAGTTTAAGACTCATATAGACTCATAATAAGTTGGGATATATCATATATATATGATTATGATACATAAATTGTCAAAAACTAAAGCTCCATAAATATATAAGGTAAAAATTACAAATATTGATATATTGTATGGTAAATTATGTGTTTAAAGTGTGTTTCGTCATTCGTATGACGCCAGGGATATTCAAAGCTATTCATTGATCTATCAACCACTAAAATATTCGTACTTTATATGTGCAAATAGATTTCTTAGTGATCATTCTAGAATAAATATCAAATATTAGTGGTTTCATATAACGCTACCTCTTAATGGAGGTAATTTTGCCTGCTCTTATAGAGTAATGTAAATAAATATTGATGTAAATATTTAACAAACGGGGTCTAGTTGTAACTTTCGGTAATATTTTAAGGAAAGGTTTTTTCTTTGAATATTATTCATTATTAAAAGTCTTAGATAGCACAATGGCATTTTAACTGTTCATTGTTTACAATATGTTCTAAATGTTTAAGTGAGATGGAAGATTTGCTTCAAGGTATAGAAGCATGGTGTTAAAAAAAAAAACATATATAACTTTCGCACATCCTTAAAATTTATGAAGTCGTGTAATATAACAAACTTATAAAACAATATTTATAACTTGAAATATTGATAGAGTATGATAAAAGTATGGTTACTATGACACAAATGATTGAACTCTGAGAGCCTCATAGATAGCTCCATGTCTACATTTTATAAGATCGAGGCAGTTTATAATGGAAAAATACAACAAAAAGCTGCCTTTTAAAATTTAGTAAAACAATTACATATAACAAAACATTACTATTCATAAGACTAAACTTAAAATATAAATACGTTAGAATTGTATGTAAGTAAATACGGTATAAAGTCTTTTTAAGGTATACATTATGTATATTATTTATTTAATGTAAGCGGCGAAACATTGACCGATGTTACTTAAACTTAGTAGCAAAATGTTATATATATTTTTTTGTAATTGTATATAATTATGTACAGCCTATTCCAATGGCAAGAGCGCAGATAAAAGTAAAAAAATATATTTTATAATCAAACCTTACATATTCCATCTGATTTCATTTGTTTATTTTTACTTAGAATATAACACTATTGTAGTTCACAACTTGCATCCACATTAATTTTGCTTTCAATATTTCGATAACGACTTCCCCGAGTTTCTAGACGCCATTTTTTTAGGAACGCCGTATTGAATACGATAGATTGTATTATTAGATCTGCACCAATTATTTCAAATCAAGGAAAAATTTGTTTATTTGTCTTTACTCGTCCTGCCATTGGAATGGACTTATAGTTGAAATGTAACTTTCATTATGCACAGTCTAAATAGTAACTATCACATTATCACACGTTGGTAGCAACTTAAGGGGTCATCGTTTTAGATAAATTCCATATTTTATTTTTAGTGAAAGAAAGTGATCATTTCATTTTTAATCTGTATCGTTCCTCTTCACATAGATTATATTTCGATATTGCTTCTAGATTCCTGAATATATATTTTTGTATGTTACTTTAGCAAAATCCGATTATAAAAAAAGGGTTATGAATCTGAGTAAATATTTTAACAGTAGTATTCCTTTAATTTATGGTTGGTTTTAGGTATGATCTCTTATATTTAGTACATTATTTGCATTTTAAGGAATCATGATATATTTATTGATTTTAGAAGCAATTTAAAGTGCAAATATTATAACACTGCCTCTCGTTAGCAAGTTAAGCTTTTTCAATCAATTCTGTGATTTGGGTCTTAATTTTCATTTAATAAAATATTAGTTGTGTAAACATTTTCATTTCATTAAAATACTAATTTGACAAACAATTGTTTTAATAAATAAGATTGTTTGGATTAGGTTAGAAAATTGAACATTTTGTTAATTAAAGTTTAACTTTCAGCATATATTAAAAATTAAAACAAATGAGTGTTTGTCAAATTATATTATATTAAAGGATGATGTTTCTCATCTAAATAATTTCTAAAACGATTTTATCAAACATTAGTGAAGCTGGAGACATGTTATTATATTAAAAATCCAAGAAAACTCAGTCGATCGAGTTTGTGAATCAATACAGTACTTGAGTATTATGAAGTACTTGAGCGGCATAGTTACAATAATTGCACAAAAATAAATCCTTTAGGTTAGTATAGTATATATTTTTCTCACATTATGTCCTTTAACGATTCTTAATGTAATTTTTTATTTTTTATTTTGTTGTCATGAACATGTCATGTCGGGAACTCATTTAAACATTTTAATTTGACTCCTTAAAATAAAATTCAAAGTTGATCCTATTGTACATGTATATAGACTTGAAGTACAACTGCTGTGTAATTCATTATATATGTAAGTAGGTAAAGATAAAAACATAAGTGATTTCAAGGGAATAAAAAAATCAAATCAAACTGTGTTTTTTTTTTATACTATTTTATTTCGGTTTTATCACACTTGGCTTTAACATGTCGTGTAAGGATGCCGGTAATGGCCAATTTTGAAACCAAGGATGTCTCAAGGCCTGAAAAGATATACGTTATTTTAGTTTCTATTGGAAGATATTATAACAGGCATGATTTACCTACGACTATAACAAATCTGGGCAAGCACAGTAATTTACTTTACTTATGCGTTAGTTATGTTCGTTTGTCATTGCGTGTTTGGCGGTAAAGAAAAATATCGTGAGGATACCCGCATGTGTCAGATGAAACTCTTACACCCGTATGTCCACCAATTAGCATAGGAGCAGTGTATATAAGCTCGCTGGTAGGGCTTTGAGTTGGCTATCACACACTCATCAGTTATTCTATCGATAAACAGCAGTACCCAGTGTTGTGTTCTGGTTTTGAGGGTGAGTGGGCCATTATATCTACAGGCACAATTGACATAACATCTTGGTTCTGAAGGCATTGGCGATGTAAGGAGTGATTTATATTCCTTACGACGCTAATGTGTATGGGCGCTGCTGGTGGACTTACTATCAGGTGGCCCATTTGCTCGTTCGTCTACCTAGATATATAATAAAAAATGATACCCTAATGTGTGGTTTTTCATTGGCCTTGGTTTTAAAATTTAAACATTCAAACCTCCTTGGCTGAAATCCTCTTTTGAGCGTCATATAGTATAAACGATTTAATTAGATGTACAGCATCAGCGTCTACACCCGGTAAGAGGTCATTCCATGACATTGGTAATGATTCCGGGAAAGTTATTTTGTGGTAATCAGGTAGTTCCGAGTGATTCGGCCACGTTTCTTCGGTCGGTGTGCCCAAGCGCTGCAACACTATTGCTAATTGTTCAATATCGGATTCACCCTGAAATAATCTTTACTCAGAGAGATACAAAATAATCCTAATCTAAAATTATAAATGCAACAATGGGTTTGTTTGTTTTTTACGATCTCACGGCTTAATGTCTAAACATAATTTTTTATCATCAGCCATCTTTAATTTTTTTTTGGATATTTCGAGGGCACCTACTGCAAAAAGTGGTTGTTTCGTAATTATTTCAGCGATGATACATCCCACAGACCATAAGTCAACATTTTCGCTATAATATCTCGCGCCGTATAGTAGTTCTGGTGCGCGGTACCATCTGAAATATTTATAATATACAAAAGAAAAGTTTTGAAAATTATATGGTGTTATCGATAATTTTTTTTCATACCGTGTGGCTACTTGATGAGAGTAAGGTCGACCGCCATCGGGCCAGTATAAACGGGCGAGTCCTAAGTCTGCAATTTTTAGTATTCCTTCATGATTGATTAGAAGATTAGCCGGTTTTAAATCCTTAAAATATTAAATACGATTTATAATAGAAATGGAATCTAGGTAATAAATTACACACCGAAAACAATAGATATAATTTTTTCAAAGCGTTTAAATAACTTGTTATTTTGTGTAGGTTAAAAGTTTGCTAATGAATTATAAGGCTTGTGGCATTTCCTAATAAGGAATGAAATAATCAGCGAATTAAAAAAATATCAAATGTTACCCGATGCATAATATAATGAGCGTGCATATAACGCGTTCCTTTCAACAACATTTGGGCGTAAGTTTTCACTCGTGGCAAGGTCAACTCTGCCTGGTTGTGATGTAGCATCTCCCAAAGTCCATAGCACATATATTCCAAAACTAAAACGAGGCTCATACCTCGAGGGAACATATCATACATCTTTATTACCTGCATAAACAATTTAAAATTTCGTTATTTAAATAAATAAATATAAGCAAGAAATTTAAGTCTCAGTAGCTTGAGCTATTACACTGGTCATCTAGTTCTGTGAAAGTCATTCATTTAGATCCTGACCCCTCGGACTATTGACAGGCTATATACAAGATTATATATAGATGATAATAGATAGCTGAGTTAATATTTATATATAAAGGATACATAAATTTAATTGTACATGATTATTAAATATATACGAAAAAAAGAGTAACTGAGTTTTGTGTCGGCACTTCTTCGCGGAGTTTACCTACATTTCGATTCGGTAGCTGAGTATTAAATTAAATCTTGTAAAATGACAATTTAAGGTTTAAATATGCTTGTAATAAATGTTAATAAAGTACTGTAAATAAAATCGACTAACATATTTGCACCGCAGTAGCTGTAGAGCTTTGATTTCTCGCAATACATTAATGGGTATTCCATCGTCTATGTTCTTTATGAGAATTTTCTTTAAAGCGACAACTCGGCCCGAGGGTAGGTGACGCGCTTTGAACACGAGACCATGTGCGCCTTCTCCTATTCGCCCGATAACTGAGTAATTTGTTACGTCACTATTCATCTTCAATTATTATAACGCATTGTTTTTGTAAATATAATACAAAATGTTTGCCTGATATATTAGTAACACTTCACAGCGATGCTTGGAAATCCGTTGCTACGGGTAACAGAAAACAATATCAAAAACAAAAACGTTCAAGTTTAAAAGTTTTGATTTTATGTACAGTATTACAGCCAAAGTAATAAATCCGGATATTATATATATTATCTAGCCATTATTTAAAATGTCTACTCAATTAAGATAAAGTGGTAATTGACACAGAACGAATCACATTAACCAGCAATTTTATATAGGTAATATCTTCGAAGACTTGGATAAGGTAATAAAACAAGTAGATATAGGTAAAGATTATAAAATTATATTTCAATTTGCCTTAAGCATACCTAAATATATGTGTAGCGATATTATAATGCCTTTGAAGTGTAAAAAAACATTGTCATAGATAATAATTATACGTTAATTAGAAATAGTTATTAAAATTTAATTTATAAACTAAATTAGACCGAATTTACTTTGGCTAACTTTGACCGGTTATTATAAATAATATCCAGATAGAGTGATATATACCTAATGACCAGTCATTATGTATAATAGCTATTTAATCACTATTACTGTAAGTTGTAATATATATATTATACAACATTGTACATAGGTAATGTATCATGTTTTTTTCCTAGAAAAAGAGAATATTACTGAGCAACATCTAAAAATTATTCGTATGGAAATCAAAGTTATAAGCGCATAATCTCTTTGTGCATTTATGTTCAATACACATAAGTATATTATTTGAACGACATAGATCAATTAAAATTGAAATATATCAAACAATATATGTACAACCTGAAGCTATATCTAATAAGATCTAATAAGATATAGCTTTAGTATGTATCATAATAATTATGCAAAGATTCTATGTTTGTGTTAATTCTATATAAGTTACGTACAAATTATGTCTAAAAACTACGATTTTAGAATGATACTTATATTATGATATGATACTTATTATTAAAAGATTTTAATAATAATTATCAAAAGTTATAATATAAAATAAAATGGCATTACCAAATGTGTTGCATAATACTTTTAATTTCATTGAACATATTTTTTTTGACCTTGTAATAAGCTTTGAACTGGCTACATTCATTGTTCTTATCGCCTCAGGCATAACGTCTATATTGCAGTAAACGCAAATCCCATACCTAGCACTTTGCCTATTTTTCGTTAAATATTTGTACAGTTGCTTTATTTTAGGTACTGAACAATTAATTTTACAAGTAGTTTCTTTTAGTAAGTGACTTCAGTACTGGACGGATATATTCAGTGTGCGATAAAAATGGCGTTGCATAAAATATCAATTGTATTTCTTTTATTATACTGTTGGCAAACTGTAGAAAGTGCATCTATTCTAGCGCTGTTCTCATCTCTATCATTTTCTGACCACATTGTCTACAGAGGATATATATCACTTTTAGCACAAAAAGGCCACTCGATCGTAGTAATGACACCTTACCCGGGCCACTTTGGGTTTCCAGAGTCAGAAAAGATCGTCGAGTTAAATGTCGGGGAAGAATCTGCACTATTTTGGGAAGAATACAATAAACTTATGATAGATACTGATGACTATTATTCAAGAATGAGAGAAATTAATGACTATTCCATTAAAGTAGCAGTTGCGCAATTAAAATCCAAGCCTATGACGGCATTGTTAATAAATCCGAATGTTAAATTCGATCTGGTTATTACGGAAGCCGATTTGCCAGTCTTGTATGCAGTAGCGGATAAGTATCAAGCTCCTCATATTGCTATAACAACTTCGAGCGGTAAGATACATCAATATGAATCTAAAGGATCACCCATACATCCGATATTATATCCTGATGTCAACAGTCTTAACTATAGAAATTTAAGTCGGTGGCAGAAACTTGTGGAAATAAATCGGTATTATCAAACGCGAAGTGAATATTATAATAATTATCTTCCACGTTGCGAAATTGCCGCGCGAAAGGTATTCACTCTTACGAAAAGCCTACAGGAAATCGAATACGATATCGATTTGTTATTTGTAGCAGCTAATCCTTTGTTAATTGGCAATAGACCAAGTCCGCCTGCAATAGCATACGTCGATCGTATGCACATCAAACCTGGTTTTCAACTTCCAGAGGTATATTTTTGTTTAATCTTGATTTTTTTCTAGGTTTTACATTATGTTTTTATTTACAAGTCTATTTTTTAGGAACTTAAAAAAATATTAGACTCTGCAAAAAAAGGAGCTATTTACTTTAGTCTTGGAGCTATTCAGGAACCAGAGCATCTATCAGTAAATGTTTTACAGACTTTAGCTGATGCTTTTAGGGAGTTACCATATTTAGTATTGTGGAAGATTGCTAATACTACTATAGTAGATATACCTAAGAACGTAATTGCCAACGCGTGGTTCCCTCAACAGGAAGTACTAGGTAACTATTTAGTAAAGTTTAATATAAAGTTATTTTGATGTATATAGTCTAATGTTATATAATTTTCTAGCTCATCCAAATGTCAAGGCGTTTATTACACATGGTGGCGCGAGGTCACTAGAGGAAGCTCTATTCTATGAAGTTCCAATAATTGGACTTCCAATAGTGAGATCTAGAAGAGTTTTCATCGGAGAGATTACTCGATTTGGAGCTGGGGAGATCTTAGATCCATATTATTTAGAAAAGGAAAACTTAAAGGAAGTTATTGAATCGGTCGCTACAAATGACAAGTAAGTTTTTTTACATAAATAGGTCATCTTCTATTTGACTTTGACTGATAACCGCTTTTACTTCAAACAGGTACAAGGAATCAATATCGAAATTGAAGAATATGGTTGTTGATCCAATTATATCAGGCCCTGAAAATGCAGTGTGGTATACAGAATATGTTTTGCGCCATGGAGGCGCTAAACATCTGAGATCTCCAGCCGTAGGACTTAGTATTTTCAAATATTATATGCTGGATATGTTTGGCATTTTATTATTTATATCTGTAACGTTGCTCACAGCTTCGTTTTATATATTACGCTATATTTTGAAACGTTTACGTAAGCGCATTCTTCAAAGGAATGATGAATCCGGTAAATTCAAAGCTTTGTAACAGTTGAATTTAGTAATGTTTATAAAATTTATTTAAATAAATTTATTAATAAAATTTATATGACATTTTATTTTCTAAGCTACATACTATATCATTAAGGAAGGAATACTAAGATGAAGAAAGTATTTAATGTAAGCTAGATAAACTCTGCATCATATAAAATGGGTAAATTATTATCAAAGATCCATAAAGATTTTATTCATCCAATACTTATTATTATATTGACTAACACTTTGTAAATACTTATAACATTGGATATAATTCCAATAGTTTTGAAACAATTAATAATTGTGGATCTTTGTTGTCATAGCTCTCCTTATTCGACTGACAGACATAGGTATTCAACTGACAGACGTCATTATTAAGAGACATTTTTCCCAACTATACCTCCAGTGTTCCTCAGGGTTCCATCTTGGGACTATTCTTATGTATCGTTTTTTAAGTGATATCACCAAACGCCTAAAATATTCTTTCGAAAATACCTAAATTGTTGACGTTAAAAAATCTCTGTATAAGCTATTTGCTTCGTGATTATACGATCGTGATATTCCACAAAATATCAATATATTACATACATGTATATACTCTATTCCAACTATAACAGGAAAAAGCCAAATAAATAACATTTGACGGCAGATTGACGCGATATCATTGGTCAAGAGCTTGATTTGAAGGGAAATGGGGTAGGTATAATAAGACACGTCTGCACTGTTTGACAATGTTTTTAATAATGAATATTAAATAATCAAGTAAAGCTGTTCGTTGATTGAATGAGTGGTGAGCGAATGTGAATGAGTGAAAGATTGAATAATATAATGAAAGAGAAATCTATTATGTATGGAGGCTTGAATTTTTGTATATTCCAACATGATTAATCTATTTGGAATTTTGGAAGTAAAATTAAAGTGGAAATAAATAGTTAAGTACATGTGTGTTGTATTATAAATAGAGATATATTAATCATAAATCTTAATAGTGCACAATATAGCTGAGTTAATTGCAAATCGCATGAAATACGTAGATCTAAGGTTTGTTTATCCTTTTTCCTACTTCCATTGGAATAGGCTATATGTAATTTTTGATGTAGTCTAAGGCGAGTGAAATTGTTATTTTATTTGATACTTTGAAAAAAAAACAGAATAATGAAAATATTACTTTTAAGCATATTATATGAAAAGAATAATAATTGACTCGTGATAAAAAAATGGTTGTAAATTATTTAAAATAAAGATGATAATAAGCTGATCAACTAAGGAGTCATATGGGTATTATAATAATTACAATGGCATTGAAAACATTATTTGGGTGCAACCCTTTGTGCGTTGATTGCCCTAAAAACCTCTTTTATACCCATGTGAAAAATATACGGAGTCGTATTATTTAGTTTTAAATGTGATGAGCAACATCACAGAGCATTCATCAAGAAAAATATAAAATCTCTTTGACGTTTAAATTACGTTTTGACGTTTAACTTCAATTTTTCAATACAAATGTCTGAAAACAGTAGAAAATACTTTTGTTTAGTGATTACAAAACATGAAATAAAACAAATGTTTATAAATTAGATATAATTAATTAGTTTTATTTATAAATACAAACCAAAAAAATGTCAATTGTCAAAACTTGTCCGGGCTTATATTGTGGTCGAACTGAACTAGAGGATGGCTCATGGAGCGAATGCGGTGCCTGTCCCAGAGGTTTCCGTACTAACGCTACTAGCTACTGTGTAGAATGTTCAGATGAACCCACTCTTTACGATTGGCAATACCTCGGTTTTATGGTTCTTCTACCTTTGGTTTTACACTGGTTTTTCATTGATATGGTTGCTGCTGGAAATCGGTAAGAAAACCATAAATATTAATCCTTTTTAAATTAATTTAATCGAATACTAAATGTGTGTTAAAAATAAAATTATAGAATGAGTTTGTATTGAATTTCTAAAAACTTATTTAAACTTAACTTAACTTAATAAAACATTTCAGTAAATCTACAATAATTGCACAACATGTTTGTGCTTTCATTGAAGTCGCATCAGGGACACTTGCCGCATTATTAGCCTTGCCACCGACAGGCTCTGTAGATTTACATGTTTGCTCACCTAAAGCTCTATCTGATTGGTACACATTACTTCATAACCCGCAACCTGATTACAAGGAAACTCTGCACTGTACACAGGAAGCTGTGTATCCATTGTAAGTTTAGAATTTATTACATAAGTTTTATTAGTTTATAAGAGTATATTAGTGTCCAAAGCCAATAACTTAAATTTTGTACAATGTTTCTGAATTTTGTATTTATTACTAACAGGTAACAGTAGTAAAATGTATTAATAAAATTGTATTAGAATGTTTTAATTTCGAACCAATTAATGTATATTTACAGTTTTATTATTATACAAGAATAAGAATTTTTTTTTTTTTATATCATTTTTTGGCGGATGAGTATATGGGCCACCTGATGGTAAGTGGTCACCATCGCCCATAGACAAAGGCACTGTAAGGAATATTAAGCATTCCTTACATCACCTATGCACCACCAACCTTGGGAACTAAGATGTTATGTCCCTTGTGCCTGTGATTACACTGGCTCACTCACCCTTTTAACTGGAACACAACAATTCAGAGTACTGTTATTTGACAGTAGAATATCTGATGAATGGTTGCTACCTACCCAGACAGGCTTGCACAATGCCCTACCACCAAGTGAAAAGTATTATTACTGAAGTAATTACATGTGTACATATTATTATTAGTTATTCTGGTTTTACTGAAAATAGTATGATGTACTATCTACATCATTTGACATTTTTAACTATCTTGCATTTGCATGTGACATTGGCAAAATAATGCCAGAATTAAAAAAAAAATCTAATCTTGTACTGAATGAATAAGAATATTTTCAATATTCAAAATAGTTTTTGTTGTTTCGTTGACCTTATCAATGAAATATGGGATATAGGAGAAATAGAGATATGTAAAATTAATTCTTTCTTTCTTATTTATTACTTTCTTATATATATTATTCAATAGTACATAAAAAATAAAAGGTTTTTCTTTTCAGATACACAATAATATTACTAATATATGCATTTAGTCTGTTAATGACGGTTACATTACGACCATTTTTACTAGTCTGGCATAAAGCAATACCCGGCAAGAAGGCTATATATTGTGCCTTGTACTTTTACCCCATACTTGTATTAACACACACTGTTGCAGCAGGACTAATATGTAAGTAAAATTAAGAAAATATATCTGTAAAATGAACTATCTATAAAAATCTGCATCTATATAATGATTTACTTTTTGTTTCTATCACATGTAAAATACTGAATATTTTGGTATGAGACTGACCGACAATGTGTATGGATGCAGAGTAGTCCGGAAATACAATTGGTTAAAGGCTATTCATTTTTTGAATTCTGTTAATGCATTCTCCTCTTTAAAAAGAATAACATTTTTTTTAAGTTAACATATAACAGCTTATAATGTAGCCAAGATAAAAAAATATAAAAAGTTTAATTTAATTTCAGATTGTGCTTTCCCATACATAATAATTATTATATCTATGATGACATCAGCATCACATTTCTCAATCAAAATGGATCAGTCTGCACCAGAACTGTTAACATCCTCTGTCACAAATGGCAGGAATTTAATTATACTTCTAGGACATTGGCTAGTCCATGCATATGGTATCATATCTCTCACTGGTTTCAAGGAACTATGGTACTTGACCCTCGTACCAGCTCCGGCGCTTTTTTATATTCTAACTGCACAGTTTACTGATCCAATGAAGATTCACAACGACTGACTAGCTAGAGTCTCACGGGAGAAGTTGGTTTTGATTTGACATATTGATGATGCAAGGCGGGATGTTACGGAGGATATAGAATTTGAAAACTTAGAGAAGTATATAAATGGATACTGAACTCTAGGATTTTGAAGATTACCCGTTTTGCAAGAGACATTTGATTATGCTGTGAAGTGATTGTTAATACAAAAGCAACAGTAAAAGCCTGTAAATGTCCCACAGCTGGGCTAAAGGGGGTCTGTGGACACACATAAGGCTTTTACAGTCATTCATTCATTTTCATTCATGACATAGTTTTCTCACTATGTTTTTTTTTAGCAATGAGCATAAAATGATTTATATTTTGAAATTAAAGAACATGTAAATTCAGTGGTGCTATATTTGGGTTTAACTAACAATCATGGGATTTTTCAACAAGACATTCGTAGATAATGTCGAAATATCGAGCTGCACCAAATAAAAACCATAGTAAATATTCCGTATTAAATACTTGTAATAACAATCATTGGCTAAGGTTTGCGTGTTCTAACTGCTGGGCCATGTCAGCAACGATTGTAAATATATATTTAAAATATGTGATAAATGTGATTAGGTTAAAAAATATTAATTAAAAATATAAATAAGGCAAGATTAAAGTGATAAATGTTTGTTCTTTTTAAATTCTGATGTCCATAAGAAAAATCTGGATAATATAAAAACATCCATGAAAATATACTAATATATATATGTTATATGTGTAATTGTCAATTATTTTTTAATTTTATAATATTTATTTTAATTATATTAATTATATATTCGGAACGTAAAATACATCTGGATGTTGCAATAGTGCGCGGAGACTGACCGCAGCCCAGACATTCGCCTACACACGTTCTGGCTGCGCGCAAACAAACGCGTTGTATTGGCTGCCGCAGCCGGAAATTCGTGGTTGCCTAGTGAGCGGGCTCCTATACAACGTCATACGTTTTAGTGGCTGCCGCATGCTGGCTGCGCAGCCAGGCTGCCTATTACGCTGGAGTCTTTGTCTTAATCTCATTGTCTTTAGTTCTAGTATCTATTACATTTAACTACGCCAGAATGTTGTGTAAGAGCACTTAATTGAATATTGTTAATAATACACTTCTGACATTATGTTATCATATTTACGAAATCTAAATCCATAGATAATTAGTACGTCTACAAATTAATTGGGCATAATGTTTTTGTAATAAGTTCATCGATCCATATTAAAAAAAAAAAGAATACATCTTGAGAAATAGAATGACATGATTGAGAAATGGCACGGTTTTTTTTCTCCAAAACTGCGTACTATTAATAGTATTTAATAATTCTATTACTTGACCGAATTAAATAGCTAAGTAATTAAATTGCTTAAATCAACTGGTAGATTTAACTCAATAATTACGGACCAATCTACATTTCGAAAGTAAATGCAAATTGAAAAAAAATAGCTTTAATCAATTATTAACTTATTTATAGATATACTATGTAGTCACTTTGTAGGAGTAAACTTGCTTCACTTTACTTAGTTTCGGACAGGGGAGGGCTAAAACTAGTTCAATTCAACCACAAAAAGACACTAGTTTGCGGTCAATTGGAAGGTAAAGTTAAATTGGCATCGATAAAGCTTAGTGTGCTCAGAAAAGCAAGACGGTTCTTCACGTTGGTCTATCGCCTAAAACTATACAAGGTACAAATTCGGCATCACATGGATTAACCAGTTCAACTCGATATCTAAAAATCATAATTTTACAAGGCAGCCTACGAAAACTGTTGCAGGTATTCTGGAGGAGTTATAGGATGCTAATGGAAAATCTGTGATTTTAAGAAATCTTTGGGGTGTTAATATTTAGTTCATCGTACATAATTGTACAAATTTATAGTCGCTTTTGAAGTAAAAGGAAACAGGAACAATATAACTATGATATCTATTATGTTAAGCCGTACGAACTAAATAAAAAATAAATTCTAATTTTTAGTAGACTGGATAGCGAGATGGATTTGAAAATTATCTGACTGAAAAGCAAGTATGATCGTGTTTATTTAAACTTTATGTATATATATAAAATTATGAAAATACATAAGTAAAATAATAACGTATCGGGTTTGGCTTGGGGCTTAATAGTGTTGGAATGTCGTACGGGAACGTAACGAAGGATACAAAACGGTGTGGCGTTTTTTTTTATGGTATCGGTAGGCGGACGAGCAAAATGGGACACCTGATGGTAAGTGGGCAACACCGCCCATAGACAATAGCGCTGTAAGAAATATTAACCATTCCTTACATCACCAATGCGCCACCAACCTTGGGAACTAAGATATTATATCCATTGTGTCTGTACACTGGCCAACTCAGCTTTCAAACTGGAACACAAAAATACTGAGTACTGCTGCGTGGCGGTAGAATATCTGATGAGTGGGTTGTACCTATCCAGACGGGCTTGCACAAAGCCCTACCACCAAGATTGTAATAATTGCCTATTGTATTGGTACGACGTAGGCTTTAAAAAAGTACAGTTCGAAGACCTCCGTGGTCGAGTAGTGTGTACACCGGTTTTCATGGGTACGCTACTCTGAGGTCCCGGGTTCGATTCCCGGCCGAGTCGATGTAGAAAAATTCCATTAATTTTCTATGTTGTCTTGGGTCTGGGTATTTGTGGTACCGGCGTTACTTCTGATTTTCCATAACATAAGTGCTTTTGCTACTTACATTGGGATCAGAGTAATGTATGTGATGTTGTCCAATATTTATATTTATTTATATTTACAGTTCCTGGGCGGGTAGTGCGTTAGTCAAAGTTCATTAAGCAACTGCATTATAAACACAACCTCACGCCACCCTTTCAAGCGTATTTCGCTTCAGAGATAAAATATATGAGACGCATTACCCCACAATACATATAATAAAATCCGTATTCATGATTGCTTGCATAAATCATCTTCCAGTCAATGTAAAATAATTCATATGCTCCACTAGAACACTAGGCATAGGCATACAAGTTATTACAATACTTTCTAAAGCTCTGTACACGATATTTCAAAAGTTTTGTAATATGTATTTGTATTCGAATGTACACAACCATTCCTTAGAATTGATTTCGAGGATAGAGATAAATAGCAGTTGGATAATATCCATTTATTTTAAGTAATTTAGATTAAAAACGAACTATTTTTCATGATTATTTAAATTTCATAATTTAAATATCATTTTTATGAAAATGAAGAGATTGAAAATAATTGTATAGCAGTACATTAATGTTAACAAAGCCGGAGACAAAGACGGGTCGGCGAAACGAAATAAAAAGAAACGACGGCGTTTATGAGCGGTCTCATTATTAAACGCTTTCTCATTTCCGATCCCGCGAAAAAACCGACATTACCATTCGTGGAATACTATTTGTTTGTTTTTGAAGGTATTTCTTTGTAGCAGTTAATATTGAAGCTACCTAGAGTTTTAATATGTATTTATTCATTTGTTTTCTTTTGTCGGAATTTTTTGGCTGAAAATGGTCGAGTGATCTATGTATTTATATTGAAAAATAAATATAATTATAAGTTATTATATCATAAGTATCTGATAGAGTATGGGTAGATACCATCCACTCATTAGATAGTATACCATCAAACAGCAGAACTCAGTGTTGTTATGTTCTGGTTTGAAGGGTGCAACTGCAGGCAGAGGGGATATAATATCTTAGCTCCCAAAGTTGGTGGCGCAATAGCGATTTAAGAAATGATTCATATTTCTTACAGCCCATTGTCTATGGGCTTTGGTGACCACTTTCAATCAGGTGGCTCATTTGCCTACCTAAAATATCATAAAAAAGATACATTTATTAATATAGCTATCTAATCCTACTCATACTTAGCCTGTGGCTGTACGTATAATAAAATTGGAGTGTCTGGTTGTAATATTAAAATAACCACTTTTTACTAAATGTATATGTATGTATACACGGTACATATACCAAAATAAAATTTTTTAAAATTTTTGACCGTCTGTCTGTTTATTTCACATATAGTCTCAAATAAAATAGATACAAAAAAAATGTCATTTACCCATATCCCTACACACACACACACCACACACCTTATGCGAGAAATAGCTTTAATTTAAATGATGAACCCGACTGAGTGTCGTACCCCGGATCTGTGGCGTATTAAACTAGCCATGTTTTTTTTTCATTGAGGAAATCTTTAAGAAGGTACCCTAACCCTTGGGTAGCAAAGGTGATCCAGCACTCAACGGCAATGAAAGACCATTACGGCTTACGTACGGCTTACCTACGATACCTTGGTCGTCTCCATCGAGCAGTATCGGCCCTTTTTCGTTCCCTTTACGCCGTCTTCTTCTGGACTATCACGATGGAGATGGAGGCTACCGCCCTACGGCCTATCACTGACACAATTGTTTGCAGACAGAGGTCTCCTACGATTTCGTGGACCAGGATGCTTCCATACGGGGCACGCCTCCAGAGTATGCTGGTTTGTGTCCCGGTCCGTGCCACAATGGTGACAAATCGTTGTCGCTTTGCGTCTGATCGTCAGTTCTCTTCTTTCAGGTTGAGGTCCAGGTATTCGATGGTATAATCTTCTAATGACGTCCTAGAGCAATGCGTTGAAAGCGTTGACGATGTCGAGACTTATCGCTATAGACACATCACCCCAGGCCGCCGCCTGCTCCGACTGAGACCGGATGCGCAAGATCGCGTCGAACGGCTCTGTCGGAAGTTGAACTGGCACTCAGCCAGGTTGGGGTCGACACGCGACAGATGCTCACAAAGACGAAAAGCGACAATCAAAAAGCTTGTTAGCCTCGTCCAGCAGGCGTATGGGACGGTACGCAAAGAGAGACTCTGCGGCTCTGGTATCCTCAAGCAAACTAAATTCGCCTTCTTCCAAACATTATCGAACGTGGCAATACGGAGGCATACACCTGCCCCGGAATCAGAAAGCTCTAATAAACTAGCCACTAGACCAAAGCGGCAGTCAAATGAATAAATCGGAAAATATGTGATTAAAAAAGTTTCGGGGGCATAATTATGGGGAGAAAGTTGTGGACACAGTTCGTATATTTCAGAAATTTGTATTACTTTTATACTTTCTCTTTTTGAATCAAGAAATTTAGTAATTCATTGTATTATTAGATTTATAAAAGACAAAATATATCAAATTTACTTAATATTATTTGCATGATGATGACTAACGTTTAATTAACTAAATTCCAATATAATAAAAGTAAATATAACAATAACAGAAAATACACAAACAAATAATATATCAAAATAATAGATGGCGATAATAAATGTTACAAAAATCGCTTTTTTCGTTACAGATTGATCTTTTCCAGCCATTCTTGAATTCGATTATAGTAAATTTTTCAGAAGGAAAACAGCATGAAAAAGAATATCTGCTCGTTATTCTTAATGTAATGTCGGATACGAAATATTAAAAAATGGCAATTGTTAAAAAAAATGTAAGCAGTCAAATATTTCGAAGTTGGAACAAAAGCCTGCGTCGGTCTTCTTTACGACCGAAATGCGTAGTTTCTGTAACCATCGCATTGCTCGTTCATTATTTGCGTATCCCAACAGATATCAACTTGTTTTTTTAGTTTTACATTCGTTAACAAACGCTTCACAAACATTTTCGGCTGGTCGTGGCTCGTGGCGGCGCAAATGAATGTTTCGTTTGTCTCGGGAATGAAGTATGGAGTGCGTTGTCCGGCCTTTGTGCCCACACCTGTTATTAAAACTTTTCCAACGAATCGTGCTGAACATATTCTTTTCTTTTTTAGATAGAATTTTTGGCTGGATAATTGTAGATTTGCCTTTTGTCTAAAAAAAGTTCTTTATTTGAAGTCGTAAGAACATAATTAATTAATTTTTGCATAACATTTCATGCGTCAAAATAACTCCATTATATATCTAACTGTTTTACTAATAAAATACCACAAAACTATAATGTATTGTATTAAAATGTGAAGTGATTTAGCCCGTAGAGAATATCAAGGCTTCATATAAAATTGAATATTGATTTTCAAACAAAAATTGTGAGTTAAAAACTTGTGAATGCCCTGGAAAATCGAATACGAGGCATAGCGGAACAAGTGGGAACAGTCGGGCTACGAGAACATATAGATTGGTAAGTGTATGTGTATTTTATTTACACAAGCTCACTTCTGAATGTACCTATTGCAATGGTATTTTTAAACGATATTACAAAACTTGAAAATGGCGATAGGTAGACACTAATATTACTAGGATGAAAGTAAACATTTGTTTGTTAAGTTAGTGTTTATTACTAATAAATAATCAATACTGATAATCAGTACTGATTTTATGCTCCTGGCTGATTTCGACCACGGCGACACAAGTGTGCGCACCAACACAAGTGTGCGCACCAACACAAGTGTGCGCACCAACACAAGTGTGGGCACCAACACAAGTGTGTGCTCCAACACAATTTCGCCCTCTTTTCCTTCACTCTTATAATAAAAAGGGATGGCAAATCCGAGACGATCGGAAAGAGTTCAACCCAAAACCTACCTTAAAGCGAGGTAACTGAGTTAGTACTCATAATATATTACAAATTGTAAATGTAGGTACTATCGTAATACCTACTAACATACTAAGTATATTATATTAGAATAATTGTGGTACATTCGGCACCGAAATCCTTATCTCATTAAAACTAAGAATCAAGCTTATATTTTAAATAAAACAAATGAAAATAACTCTGTCTGCTTTTGTCTCATTATGACTAAGCCACTGAACTGAGAGTAAGTATTTGAATTTTAATAAGAGATAGTTTGAGACCTGCATAAGGACATTGAAATTATATAAATACTGCCACAAAATGCCTATAGGACTTATTTAAAATATACTTTAATGTCTAATTAAAATATAAGACAATTACTAAGATACACAACATTATACTGTGGTTAAGTAAGCCTTTTTATCTTGTCTTGTAATGTTACAAGCTAAAATTAAATATTTATTTCCTAGATTATATATATGAAATTAAGAAATAATTATTTATTTAATATTTGCAATTAAATTGATTAAACGCAGTGGACTGTAATAAGTATGTTGCAGGTAAAACTTATGGAATTTCCTTTGACAGATTGTGCATACGTAAATGTATATCAAGTCAGCAATATAAAAAAGCATTTTTCCTTTCGTTCAATTCCGAATCAAAGGAACATTAATTTGTAGGGTAAATAGTAAATCAGCGAGCGGCGATTGGTAAACAGTAACAGTTTTAGATGTCGGAAATTGCTTCATTGCGTCAGCATTCGCGTAACGAGCTCAAACAGTCCGGCCGATTGAAAGGCTCGCGTCAACTGTGTCTGCAGGAAGGATTTTATTACCCTGATTTTTTAAATTCGACCTTTAGTATATATGCTTTAGTTATACGACCATCGACTGTTCACAACTCTTTGTTCTCTTTAGTGATTTATGGAATAAAGTGCCACTTTGATCTTTTGTTCTTTATGTGGTCTGTGTATCTTGATCAGAATATATTCTTATACCAATTTATGTGTATTTATAGGAATATTATAAAAAGTAACTCTGTCTACATGTCAAACTACGAAACGAAATTTGATAAAATTTAAGATAAGGCAAGCTGGAAAACCAAGGAATAATATCGACTACTTTTTTACCCCTAACACCTGACGACCACCCTTAATATATATAAATGTACTCGACTAAAAGATAATGTATTATTAAACAAATGAAATACTAAAGAATATATATTTGTCATTAGCATATTTTCCATTGTTTTGCATTTAATTTTTCATTCATCATCATTTTCATTTTGTCAAATATTTGTCTATTAATAAAAATATACCTTAAATGATAAACAAAAAAGGAAATAAGAGTACATTTTTATTTCAATAAAATACGTTACGTCGTTGTATCTGCCCCTAATGAATGGTTAACCTCGCTCAGGACTTCAATACTAAAGCAAAAATACGGAATATTCGCTGGCAATCGGGAACGTTGTGCGTCCCAGTCGGTCCATTATCCTCCGTGTTTATTCAACAGGATAGTTGCAATAAACTATGTAAAACTGACCAGTCAATATCCGCAAAAATGATATTTTCCAAAATAGCGCAACGCCTTTTTACCGAACGAGAGATATTTAAACCTGTCTGAGGACGTGTGCGGACTAGGTTTATCAGATTACTGAAATTAAAACCTTTTCATGGCTGTGAATAGTGAGTGCCTTCATGGAGTGCTTAGCAAATCTAAAATTTCAAGCTGTAAAAATATGAAATTAAGTTTTTTCATATCTTTATAATTTAATTTAATGTATCCTAGACGGTTCTTTTAGAGGAGCATAGACTCATATTTTCGTTTATGTTCTTTTTATTACTAGATTCTATTTAATAATGGGTTTTTTTAATTGTGACGAGATTATTATTTGTGTATAAACATTATTACTATTGTTTTTGTAAAGCCATGTTTTATTTAAGTGTAAAGGATCTAGTGATTACTCATATCTTTCAATTACAATTAATGTTTTTAATTTCGTAAAATTTTAATTGTAAATTTTGATAAAATATTTTGTATAGACAGACGGTGTCTTAAATCACCCTTGCGTCAACGATAAACACGCTGTCTATAAAATTTTGTTCGAATTTAATTCATGAATATTGTGTTATCGTAATTTCAGTTTACATGTATGTTCTTGTGTGTCCGTTTTGCATTATATATCGCGATCTTAACTGAATACTGACCGATATCATAATCGCAAACTTTTGCTTATCGATGTTATATTTTTAATGTAAATAAGGACCATATTATTGAAATTGCTGTAGTCGTAATTGCTGACTGTGTTAAGTGCTGCTGTAATTGTAATTAGATATCTTAAGACAAAAATAAAACCACACTTCTTAAATGCATAACCTTTAAGTTATAGTAAAGAAAATAAAGATACCTAATAAGTTAATTAATTTAAAAACTGTATTTTAATTTAACCCTTTAGAATTTAACCATTATTTTTTTAGTTTAAATTTTGAATTCTGTCGATATTTTCCTAAGAGTGCGATATTCATATCCATAATTTTAGTTGGCTTCAATAAAGAGCATTGTTTTGATTCGGGCTACGTGAAAATTATTCCTGTTGTGATATTGACCTTAAGTAATCCTTTGCCTTGCCCTTTTTAACCCTTTATTACGTTTTCACTTATGTCGAATACTATAAAAGAAAATATATATCATTTTTTATGTGTAGGTACATATTAGGGATGTTACGTATATGTAATTTCGGATCTGAATACGGATACATGAATTATCCGTATTTGAAAGCAGTAATATTTACCGGTTTCAAATACGGTTACAGATTACGGAATTGTTTCGAATAGTTCCGTTAAGGATATTAGATTATTTAGGAATTGTGAATAAAATATTTACAAAATATTGATTTGACTTTATTTGTAGGCTATTATTAAGTATTAGGTAATACCTTGAGATAATAATCTTAGAAGAAAAAATAATAGCTTTAAAATACAAATATTTTTTATTGGTTTCGGTTACGGTGCACAACATCCCTGGTATATATTAGTTGTCGCAGGCGGCTTCGATCGCGCTTTAGGGGTTGGTGGTCAGAAGTTAGACAGAAAAAAAGTAAACAGTAGTTTACAATAGCATCAGTTAGACAGATAGACGGAGTTACTTTCGCATTTATAATATTAGTATAGATTATTCCTAGCTACCCGGTAATAAGGGTGTACATAAAATGTTTATACTGGAGGACATATTTACAATTTAATTGTTCTTCATTCATCCTTCAATATTTTCATTTAAAAAGACGATAGTAATAAAATATTAAGATTATATTTTATGTTATGTGGTTACGATGTACGGTAATGAAAATATAAATGTACACCTTATTAATCAATTGATCACCTTTATTATTAAACATTCTCTATAAAATCTAAATATCAAGCTACTCAGTTACTTTATTATGTTAATTATATGTATTTTGAAGTATTTATTAATAACGAAGCTGAGTATAATGTAGAAATATAATAATGTACTTCATTAGACTATATATTATCTGTGGTTCTGTAATATTAATACCTTATTTTAAGTTTTTTTAGTTATGATAAACAGTCTTTAGAATTGTCACCTTTGCTGATAGTAAGTTGGCGGCACTCCAAGTAACATCTTTATCGAAAAAAAAAACAGACGACTACGCAGACTTTTAGTACGGAAACAAATATATCAATACAAAATGTATAAAACAATAATAACAAAAAATTCGTTTTTATTTATATAGAAAGAAGTGAATATGTTTCTTTTCATAAATATTGTTTCTTGTAGGAAATGTCTCCACAACATTAAATGCGTGACAATGTATTCGTACGTCCCACAAACGTAATTTATTTTTTTATTAAAATGATGCTTAGTTAATTTAAAAGGTATAAAAGGAAAAATTTAAAAAATATAATTCGTAGCGAAACTTTTTAACTGTAGGCAAATCTGTTTCAGAGTTACGGCGAAATCGACTCGTCGCGTCACGTCGTTGACTTCGCAGATTTTACACAGGAATTATTTGTTGAATAGATAGCTAATTGCAGTCATACAGATTATACAATGAGTTGAAATTCAAAGTAAGTTTTGTCTTTGTGTTTGGAAAGTATTAAAATAGTCAGTAATGTCTTTATTACTTTTAGGTACAACTTATTGGATAAAATATGAAGGTGGATTTCAAATAAAGGCCACTATTTTTACAGCGCTTTAATTGTAGTAAATTACATTAATAAGATTCATCTCACGCTTACATTTGAAGGAAGATAATAATCTGATGTTTACTCTACGCAACATGAATTAGAGGTAGTCGAATAAATCCGAATTTTTCTTACAACTAGGCAGAAGAACTTTGGCACAAGGATCAATAAGCAATTCTTTATTTTAATTGTGTAATTAATTGCCTTTAGTTTTAGCTTATTCTGTTATTCGTACATTTATTTTTTAAAGTATGAAAAATGTTGTCACCAAGTTATTAAATCAAATCCTGTCATTTTCAAATATTTTTAAATTTCAGTACAGAATACATTTAGTTAATTTTAGGACGAAAACTTTTTCCAAAATAAAAGTATCTTGTTATAAAACTGCCTAGCGGGTCATCGTTCCGACAAATATGTTAAGTATTGTTTAGTCACGAAATATTTTTCCAACATTTCGACGTCAACTTTATTTTGTTCATTTTTCATGGCAGCACATTCAACTGCACGAATGTCGCCTGACAGACACACTCGGCGAAATGTTTTTTTAACTGTGGCACTATCGTTATAATGGATTGCGTTGAACCCATTTCGTTGATAAATTAGTGAAACTTCAGCCAATCGTACATTTAAAATTATCCTTAGTTTTGTATCTGTAAAGTGTTTTAGATAAGTAATTCAACGGAACGATTAAAATGAAAATGTCAAAAAATAATTTCCGCCTGTCGAGTAGGTACACAGTTGTGGGGCCTTGTGTAAGCCCGTCTGCCCGTACCAAACAGTAATATTTAGAATTGTTGTGTTTTAATAATAAATAAAACGTGAATAAATAAATTTGAAATAAGCTTTTAAAAGAAGCTTATCAACTAAATAAATCCAGGCGGAACTATTTGGTCCGTAACCACAGCACCGAAAGCCATAAAAGGGGAAAATAAATAATCTAATCAAACTAAATAAAGTAGATATTGCTTAGAGTGATTGAACTACAGACTTAAGTTAAACTCATAGACATTATAGATATTAAAAAAATTATTTAAAAAAAAAGGATTTTTTCTATTTATTAGTAAATTATATCCCAATAAATGAGAATTAGTAACAATTTTCTTATTGCGAATAATGACTTTTATTTAAGTTGATGAAATATTTTTTCGTTAAAGTAGCATTGCATTAAGTAAATATTTTAGTACCTATAACAGTTCAACAACAATTTAAATATTATTTTTGAATGTAATATTTTTTGTAATGTATTTAATTTTTTGTTACATTGGAAAAGGTCAAAGTGGGCAATCCTTATGAAGTAGCGGTATAAGATTTTGATTAAATCCAATGGTTTTTCTACGTTATTCTCACTTTGGTTAAAAGTCAATCATCAAATAAGTTTATTGAATGCAAAAATAAAACTAAAATCCTTAGAAACTTTTTAAACATATTCTTTTCCTCAAGAAGATTAATACAAAAGTTGTCATGAAAAATTAAAACATTAATGTGTTCTACTACTTCTACTACTCATAAATGTACTATACTTCACACAAACTGGTTACGACGTCGTGACGTGGCACTTTGCACGGTACTACGATCTTAACTGTGGGTATGACCTTGCAACATGGTGCGTTACGATGTCGTGACGTGAATCTGTACAACGAACAGCGTTGGCTTCACGTCATGTCGAAACTCGTTTATTTGTGGTAGTCCTTTACCAATTTCAATAATACGAATCTTTGTATAAGTAGTTATTTTTGATTTATAGAAATAAATACAAAAAATTTAAATGGCCGCATTTGTCAATTTTTTTTGAAAAGTGTAGTCCATTGCTTACACAGTCAATACGACGCCAAACATGTGATCTAAGATTTTCTCAATCTTGTGCCTATAGTTATACTGGTTTTATTTAAGCTTGGGGATAGGGCTTAGTTTGGGTTCTAGTTTTAAGTAGGAGTAAGTCGGTATTCTAAAAGCACAATATATACAACATTTTAGTTCCCAATGTTAGTGGTGCATTGATGGCATAATTAATTTTTAATATATATTTCAAAACGCTGTTGTCTATGGGTTGTGTTGATTACGACCACCATTAGCAGCCCGTTCGACAATTTGCCTATATATTATAATATAAATTAAAATAAAAAACGACATCGTGGAAAACTATTTATAACGGATAAAAACTGATGAGTGGGTTCACCGACCTTTATAAAGTACCTACAACCACAAGCGCATGCATACAGGCGTAGCGAAATCACGATTACTACAATTTATCAACTTAAATTAGCAGTAATCTTAATAAATATACGAGTTAAATGCAGAATCACTTCAAGTAGTCTGCGCAACGAGATTTTTACACGAGCACCAATTACACGTTTAATTAAATGCTTAGCGCATTAGGCTGACTTACCATTAGTAGCGCTAAGCAGAAAATAGAGTTTTCCACGAGATGAGCGTCGCAGAGCCGAAGTAACCCATATTGTGAAGATTGTCGGTTCTCCGCTAAGTTTTATTGTGAATAATTGTTGTTTAAAAATCATCTCGTAGCCATGAAGCAGGGAAAACCAAAATTGAGCAGCATGATGAAACAGGCCCAAAATCTCACGTCCTAGTTTTGGCATTTACCAGTTATAACTTTTGCACCGCACAGATAAGCACTTACACATTATGAAATGTTGAATTAAATTTAAATATTAATAATTTTTTTGAATAATATTAGTTGCGATAGTATTGAAGTAAATTTTATGGATGATTAGCCTTAACGTGACTCTGTTCATTCCATTCAAGCGGAGTTTCAGGTCATAGTGCTATATTTAAACTGTTGTAAATGTTCCTTTCCTGATATTTAGTAAGAGGCTTAGTTCTTCTACTTTATTAAGCAGGGAAATTTAATTAAACGGCCCACCCTGGCTTAATAATGCTCGTAAAAAAATATATAGCTTAAAGGTAATGTGACATGTTTTTAGGAGTGTTTTAAGGGAGAAAGTTTATGAATTAACCATCTCCAATTATTTTAACCACAATATATATTGATCTAAGTTATTTAGAAGGTATTTTCATAAATCGAGAACTACATTAAATAATTTCATAACGTACCTATGTAATTTTTAATTGAATTAGTTTGTCTTTTAACAAAATTATTAACTGCTATAAAATAAAATAAAGTATATATATGTAATAAGTATGCACATATATGTCATCTTAAAGTATCCGATTGTCAATTCATAAGAAGTATTGATATCGATTTTGAATATACATTTTGGTTGAGTAGGTATTATTAACCCAACCAACTGTATATAGTCGGAAAAGAATCTTCTTAAAAAGTCAAGAAACTTATGTTTAACCATTAGCTATATGTATCGCATAAAGTAAGAGTATTTCAATGGTTAAAACTTGTGAATTTAACGACGCGACGCCGAGACTTTCGACGCGACTTTGAAACTTTGAGTTTACTTACAATTTAAAAAGTCTCGTCAAAAGTTATTCTTTTATGTATTTTTATAGTAACAATTTCAAATGAATTCAAATTAAGTATTAGCATATTAGTTGCAAATATTTCTATTATTATCGGTTTTTGTTTATGACGTTATTTATTATCTGTTGGTAACTTTTGCTTTTTGAAAATGCAATTTAAATACCAATGATCTCGTGTAGATTCGGTGATACTACTTAGCACACAAACAATTTTTTTTTATGCCAATGGTTAAGGCGGATGGGCAAATGGGCCACCTGATGGTAAGTGGTCACCATAGACATTAGCGCTGTAAGAAAAGTTAATAATTCCATACATCCCCAATACGCCACCCACTTTGAAACCTAAGATGTTATGTCCCTTGTGCCCGTAGTTACATTGGCTCACTCATACTTCAAATCGAAACTGAACAGTACTAAGTACTGCTGTTTGGCGTTAGAATATCTGTTGATTGAATGGTACCTACACGGGCTTGCACATAACCATAACCAAGTTAATATAATTATTAATATAAGTAATTTCATATTTTTTAAAGATAACTGTATGATAAAACATATTGAATATGTGTAATAAATATTATTTAACTCCCTGATGATTTATTGAAGCCTATTCGCATCCCATTGCCAGCCATTTTACGCTTACAGGCTGTGCATCAATTACAGTCGGCAGGTAACTTGCGAGTTCGTTATACGTATTCAAAATGCAAATAGAGCGTGTAGTGCATCACGGATGTTTGTACAGGCATACATCGATGGCTTTCTCAACTGTCATAAAAAAACAGTGTGCCTCATAAATGGGCCGGAACCGCGCTAACATCAATAGTAGTCTTCCGAGTTTATGATGCTTCGAAGATAGTGGCAGCTTTACACTGATTTAAAAAACATTTTTAATAGAGTTATTTAGTTTATTTAATTGTACGTTACACGGTCCGTAATGAATTAATTTACTCTGTGATATAAAATAATCTTTTATTATATTATTGTATAATTGTGCGTGTAGGCATATTAAAATAATGCAGTTATTGAAGCAATTTATCACAGACCACTAATGAATGGTTAGCCTGAATAAGGCAAGCCTTAGTTTAAATCCAAAAATACTGCATTTCGCTGCCAAGTATTGGTCGTGGTTACTGGTTTTAGGTTTGTGTATGTACTACTTATGATCATTAAAAATCTAGTGCTATTAAGAAGTAAAACTTTTATATTTTTAAAACCTAATTTATTTAGTGAAATGCTCTTTTTGCGTTAAATATATTTTTAATAAAATATGAGGCTTATTAAATTTATATTGTAACCTTTTATTATTATTTGTAATATTGGCTCTTTTCATAAATATATAAGATTATTTTTCTTTCGTTTAACATTTTAATTATATTTTTAATCATGAATATTAATTTATGAATATTAATATTAAATAAATAAAAAGTATATAATCCGTTATTCTATACTATTCCTAGCAGATTTGTAAAGTCCTACAATAGAAAGTAATTTGTATTTGATTTTTTAAGTCAAAATATTTTGTTAAATAATGAATTTAATATAATTAAAAACGTCAACCACGGGTAAGTATGTTTTTATAACTAAAACTCAAGTCACGGTCGTATCTCTAGCAAACAAAGTATTCAATGAAAACTGTCTGTCAGAAACACTCGGAGCATTTAAAGTGGTCTCCACTGCGCGTAATTGATGGCGGACAACATTTATTAGGTGCTAAATCGTCGACAATGTTTGTTAAATGCATTTTAAACGCAACCAGTACTAGATCCATTTGTTTTCCCTTGGTCACTTAGAGGCTAATGAATTCCATCAATTCTTATTGTGTTTGCCTCTGTGTTGCAATTTACAGATGTATTTTTTAAAATTACATTTATAATTCGAGAGTGTGAGATGACGAAAGCGACAGAGACGTATGTCACTCAATTCTAAAAGGTTTTCGTCGCCATCTTGAAAAATTGGTTAAATTATTGGCATTTACTCTTCTTCATGTTATGAGTAAATGTGATATTCATTTTCGCTGATTATTATGAAATTTTTCACCTACCGGTGATCATTTATGTGATACCGATCAAGAAAATTATTAATGAGTTTTGCTCGATAACTTGAGTCTTAACGTGGGCCCCCCACGAAATATCTGTAAATAAGCTTTCTTATTTAATTTGCATTTGTCGGACTTTTTTCCATATTACTAAATGGACTAATATAATATTGCCAAATGATTATCTATTGACAAGTGAGTGGTTAATTTCACTCTGACGAATGGAGCACAAAACAAATGTAGTTTGACAAACACTTTACAACATTGGGTACATACATTAGCACAGCCTGTAACTTTCCCACTGCTGGGCTAAGGCCTCCTTTCCCTTTGAGGAGAAGGTTTGGAGCATATTCCAACACGCTGCTCCAATGCGGGCTGGTGGAATACACATGTGGCAGAATTTCGTTGAAATTAGACACATGCAGGTTGAATTTGAAACACAAATTAAGCACATGAAATTCAGTGGTGCTTGCCTGGGTTTGAACCCGATCTGGGATCAAACACTTTACAAAGTACATAATTATTATAAATTAAATTATTAAATTTTTGTGCCATTCAAATCGAAAAGTACCAGGACGTGTCAATCAAATATATATGTAAAAATAATGATTCATTCAATTTAACTAAGATCTTGATAAAATCCTCTCAATCCTCTCGTCTGAATGTTGAATCAATCAGAGTGAATACTTTAGAAGTTTAGACGAATATTATTAGTTCTCGTAAAGTTATCTAGATAATTATATGATCTGAAACTAGATAGCTTGTTATAATTTAAAGAATACTTATTAACTTTTTAAGAATTACAATGTAATAAAATTTTGCTTAATTGTTATTTCGTATAACAAAATAATAATTCTCCTTTTCAGTTTTAAATGATATTTAAAATATATATTCTTGTAGCTGGATGGATATTTAGTTGTTCCGGTTTAAATTTCATACTACTGATCCATCTGGGCTAGTAACAGAGCAAAACCTCTATTAAAAGTTTGACTTTTCTCATTGAACGACTGGCGATGGGCGGGTTGGTTCATTTTTTGGCCAGTGAAACGAAATTGCAATTTAAACGGGAAATCCTTTTAGTATTTTGGCGATATACCATTTCTCGCATTCAAAGCTTAAATTTTGCTCAATTTATTGGTTTGTATTTATTAAATAAAAAAAAAACAAAATAAAAAAAAAAAAATCTTCAAGTAATCTCGTAAAAGCACTTTTTAATTGTAATTTTACAAAACTATGTTAAGTGCAGCAACCACCGATTGGGAATCTAGATTCTACCGAGTAGAACCGGCAAAAAACTCGATAGTAACTCTTTACCAACATTTAAAATTTATTTTATGGCATAAGTAAATTTCGTATTAAATTTACTTAATTGGCAACGAAGTGTAATATGTTGCTTAACCTATAACTGCTGACGTTTGTCCTTGGAGGACGAGCGCTTATCACAATTCCGGAAAATTGCCAATTTCTCCGCACGGGGTTTTCTAAGCTTTTAAGTACCTTCTAGTTTAATAGCGCGCACGCCAGTGTTAGTAGTATTTATGTCAGTGGGATCAAATTCGGTAAGTAGCATCGATTTGACATTTCAGAGCAGCCTGTAAGACATCGCGATAGTGTTTACTTATTTTTCCCATGTCGTTAATCAGTTTTATCTGACTTTTTTGTACAGAGCTCGCCGTGTACCACCCACCTAAAACATTTTTTAATGCCAAATAGAAAAACTTTGTATTCCAGTATTCCGGTTTGAAAGTCGAGTGTGACATATCTTTTGGTGAACAATTTTCCAGGTGGTGAACCAATAAATATCTATTATAAAAAATAAGGCAAATTAAATAAAGTTTCCATTAATACAAACGTAACGCAACGCACGATGATTTTAGAGGATATCAATGGATTCCAAGTTCAGAAATGTGATTGAAACCTCGAACAGTAATTTTTAATCTTTTTAATCTGTTTAATGGCTGTATGTGATAGGTCTGACGATGATCACTATGTACCAGATAAAAATAAAAATAATATTGATATTAAGTGCCATACGAACGACTTTCTCATTAAATGAAGATGAAGGTCCTTTCACTTATTTGAAATCTTACTATGGAAGGTAGATACAAGTGGGTAAAGAATTAACCGATAAATAGAGATGTGCTAACTCCTCAACACAGTGTAATTACACTACAGTCTTCTATATAACGGGGAGGGGCTAACGCGAAAATATTACCTATTTTGTAGGAGTGTAATATGGGCTGCCACTATTTGCCACAGAAAATGGTTCGTAATTACGAGATCCTGATATACTAATATGACCATACCAACATTTAAACAAATATGTAGCTTACAACACATCTAAAATAAAATTCTATTATTAATAATTAAAAGGCTTCGGTTTTTCGAATATTTTTTTTATGATTTTATGAAATTCTATTAAAAATATTTATTTTTATTACTTATTTTTGCGTTAAATGTTCACGAACAAACTTACATTTCTATACAAAAATATACTTACCATTTTTTTTTTTTTAGCATTAGCATTAGCAGCCCGTAAATGTCCCACTGCTGGGATAAAGGCCTCCTCTCCCTTTGAGGAGAAGGTTTGGAGCATATTCCACCACGCTGCTCCAATGCGGGTTGGCGGAATACACATGTGGCAGAATTTCGTTGAAATTAGACACATACAGGTTTCCTCACGATGTTTTCCTTCACCGCCGAGCACGAGATGAATTATAAACACAAATTAAGCACATGAAATTTCAGTGGTGCCTGCCTGGGTTTGAACCCGAAATCATCGGTTAAGATGCACGCGTTCTAACCACTGGGCCATCTCGGCTCCACCATAATGTCAATAATTCAATAAATATCTAAAGGTCATTTTAATTTTATACATAATTAATAATAGTAAAATTGGCGAAATCTATCAAATAATATATAATAATAATATAAGTAATACCTACCTATTAAGTTTGCATGGTGTCATTTAGCCGGTGAGGCCGTTCGTACGTCAATACTTCCGAATATTCTAAGTTAATAGGTAAACGTTAAGTACACAAATTATAAGATCTAAAAAATGCAGCAGCGGCATCGCAATATAAATTATTGAAATTGCTAATTTCCACGCGCAGCTTCGGCCGCGTGTGAGTGGGAGGGGGGCAGGGTGAGGTGTGTGTCAGTATAGCCGAGTGTACACCAATATAAAAATAAAATGATCGGCACTGTTTAAGTAACCTTTTTTTAAACCGTCAATGATTTTTCAACCATTAATTTATGGTTCCCGTTATTACAGTGACTCATGAATCCTTATAACCAAATGATGTATTAAATGTATGGTGTAATAAATTAAAATATTTCGTAGTCTCTTAATGAAGGGAATAACATTAATCTTTAGCTCGATATATTTTTACACGTATCTGTTTGCATATTTTATTGTAAATCTTCAAAACTCACATTTTTATTCTTCGGTTGCTGATCACGTACTGTTTTTGTAAGACTGAATTATTCAAACACATCCCGCACGTAATGGAATCTTTGATATCATTTATATATTCCACAACAAATATTAGATTCACTCGTACGTGTCATTTTAATCAGTTTGGATGTAAACAATTCTTTTATATATTTAGATCTTAAACTTATAAATGTAATTAATCGATTTGTTTGTAGCATAAATTTATGTTATTATTATTTTAAAACAAATAATTCTAATTTCTGAGCATATTTATTAATAATATAATAAAGTATTAAATCTATTGTAGTCTGTAAAAGAGTGTCTACGTTTTTCAAATCACATGAAACTGAAACGACGAGATAAAATAAAATGGTAGAAGATGAAAGTTTCGACTGAATATTTTAACACAAATGGCCCTTTTGTGGATAATGGATTTTTTAAACTAAGTGGTAAGAATGTAATTCTAATAAATGTTAATAGGTGGCGCTGATTAATTTTTCATAGTTTTTTTTGAAAGTATAAACATATCAATATAGGATTATATAGATTATAAAACGGCGTGGAGCTAATTTGTTGACTTCTAGGAAGGATATATAATTCTATTTGGCTAACATAACTTTGACTTTTTAATGTCGAAAAAGAGTGAGTACTGAGTTTTTGGCCGGGTCCTTCTCGGTAGAATCTAAATTCGGAACCGGTGGTAGCTTTACTTAATATAGTTTGTAAAATGACGATTCATAAGTGCTTGTAAAAACCTACTTAAATAAAGTATATTTTGATTTTGATACAATTTGCCAATAAAATGAACACTTGTCTAATAAAGTCAGAGAAGATTATTCAGATCATTAGATTCTATATTGTTTCATTTAACTTTTTCAATTTTTGAGCATAAAAATACAACCAATGGTCATTTTTAGCAAAACGTAATACGATTTAAATTTCGAACGTTCAAGTATTCACATGACGTTAGAATTAATAAATACAGATCATGTAGCTGTAACGGCTACAAATAACATGAATATAGAAAAAATAAAAACACTATCAGAGCCAAGTCAGAGTGGTATTGAAGTAGAGAACAAACGCTATATCGGCGAGCGATCAGCAAACAGAGGCTAACAGTTTTAGATGTCGGAAATTGCTTCATCGTAGTCAGCATTCGGAGAACGAATTACGCAAACAACTCGAAACGATTATTTATTCCTATGTGTAAACTATTTAATTTAGTTTCATTGTTGTTCAGTACATTTTAAGTTAGTTTGTAACTGTCAGGCAACCGTAATAAATAAAAATACAATTTGGATTTTTTTTTGAATTTTCCGAAATTATTTGTATAGGTTTAGTAACCTTAGTTGTATCTATTAAGTATCATCAAGTGTATCATAGGTTTGCGGTCACGGAAGCGCACATGAACTAATAAGTGGTTAGCCTCGCAGCGGATAGCTTCAATTCAGAACCAAAAACATTGAATATTCACAAGCGGAGGTGGTGGGCGAGCTACCCCCGGTCTGCCTATTAAGCCACACTGCGTTTATTCGCCAGAATAGTGCGCAATAAAACTTCGACCGGCCACTGGCCGCAGAAAAATACACACTAAATACATTACTCTTTTGTACGAACGTTCACGTTATACTGCTATTTCTGTACACAAAAATCATAAAGAACTACGAGTGGACGTACGCACAGACTCGGTTTATCAGATTATAGAAATTAAAACCCTTTCATGTTTGTGAATAGAGAATGCCTTTATGGAGCTCGCTGGAATCGCACGCTTTTTTTACCGAGCAGAAAAGAAAATATGAAATGACAGCTTTTCCACAACCGCATGTTTATTTATTTTGAATATATTCCTTTATAGGAGTTTGAAGTTATTTTTAATTTAATAACATGGTGAAAATTTGAAATATATTTTTTTAAGAGTTAAGAGACTCGATTTATTTATTGTTAGGAAAAAATGTAAACGCTACAATGACGGTGACGTCACAGTTTGTTTGCTTATTTGTTTCCTTATATGTTTATGACAATATTATCGGACAATCTTAACAGCAATTTTAGTAAAGTTGTTTTCGCCCGTGGCTAACCTCGCGTTTTAGGATTTGGTCGTCAAGTGTTAGGCTTAAAAAATAGCCGATGTCCATTGGGTTACAGCTTGCTTCATACCAAATTACATCAAATTCGGTTTAGTTTTTGGCCGTGAAATAAAAAAATGGACAAACAGACACAGTTACTTCCTCATTTATAATATTAGTATAGATGAAGACACTAAGTATATATGTTAATGCGTGAAACAATAACTTTACGTCTTTTTTAGATGAATTTTAATAGATTTGGAGCTATTAAAGTTTATGTAGATAAGGAGTGCAGAAAGCTAATATTTCAATAAAAAATGCCTTAGAAAGACATACAATAATAAAAAAAAAACACTACACAGTCTACGATACGTTTAACACATACAAGTTTATCTACATAAAATATATTCAATACCTCAGCACACTTGCTCTAAGATAGATTGCAAAAATGTTTAATGTTAATAATGAGATAATTATAATAAAGAATATATAATACTAAAAGTAATATTGGTCATGTCCGTTTTAATTAATTACGAATATTCTATTTACTCTTCTAATTATGCGTAAAGTCCATTCATAAGAGATCAAACTATTGTCTTTTATATCGTTACGCGGTCCATTTTACTATTGAGGCATTAAAAATATTCTTGCATTACCTGAAGTATTAAAAAATAAATGAAAATGTTTATCTTGATTTTTATTGCAATGTTGACTCCGTCAGACGTTCACTTAAAGAACTAAGAAATGTGGCATTTTTCAGAATGTAATATTTTTACAAAATGGATGTGGAACGAGACTGCGAGTAAAATTGAAAAATATTATTTTAAATGAAGCATACTTCTCGAAGTATGGGTTTGGACTGAATACATTTACATAATATATCAAATAGGTATATAAGTTAGATATTTCTTCTGCATATTTTCATTTGTAAATATTTAGCAAACTTTCCTGCCGTTTATATGAAATATACACAAATAGAACTTCTCAGATATCGACTAATTATATTATCAAGTAAAGTTTGGTGAGTCGTAAAATAATTTTAAAATGACTGAGCTTAAACCGATGGTCTAATAAGATGAAATTTTCCACAGCAATTGCATATGAAAAGAAGTAGAGCACTAAGGATTTTTGTAAATTTATCTCTTAAATATGGAAATTCGTCATTTCTGATGTTAAAAATATGGAAATCGTTTTTGAGCATTTGCTAATGATTAAATGATAGTTGTTAAAGTTTTTTTTGTAAAATCGGCATGAAGTATATAATATGATGAAAGTGTATATGGAAATTTGTCATATTTAACAGCGTTTTTGAAAATTAATAACTTAAGGTGAAATTGGGAATGAATAATGTTTATAAGTTCGCCATTATTCAATGTTTGAAATGTTGGAATCGGTGCTGCTATCCCATAACAGGCCGAAATTTAGAATAAAAGTGAGTATCGTACGTCATCAACTAAAACAAATAAACGATAATTTAGGACTTAAAAACTTAATTAAGGGATAACGGTTGTGTGGAATTTTAATGGATTATGAAGCATGTGATTATGATGTGAGCTGGTTCATTTGACAAGGTAAGCCTCGCTGTCGCCAGTGGAAGTGTTAAAATAATAATAGGGAACCATTACCAGTCCATCAGGTCAGGTCAGGTCTATTGCGACCATAATAGCTAGTTTGAGAGGGCTCATAAGAGTAAGAACACCGATGAAGAGAGATCTTTTCTTATTGTAATAATAATCATTTATATTTATCAAAAACCAGTTAACTACACAATTACACAATTTGACTTATTTGACTATATTCATATACATTAATAGCCCAGATATAAAACATTGACGAAAAATTATATGAATCGAAATTCAAATATTCAATAATAATTTGATAAGGGGGTTTGACCATATACCACCATGCTGTTCTATGGCGGGTTGGCGGATAGACATGTGATAGATTTTTATCAAAGTGCAGGTTTTTCCACGATGTTTTCTTTCACCGCCTAGAATGAGATATATTATATAAACAAATTATTAACACGAAATTTTAATAGAGTTTTCTCGGGATTAGAACCTGCAATCATCGGAAAAGATTGTCGTGTTAAAACCACGGGGTCATCCCGGTTATTGTTGAAATACACAGAGATAAATTTATTTATTTTCACCAGCCTTACTAAATACAGAGGCGGTTAAATCAATTTTAATATACGTCCCAATAATAATTCCAAAATGTTGTTGATTGTGTTAGATAATGCGATCGATTGCTCCAGCCTGTGATATATTCAGTAAAATATTGTTGAAACAAATTAGTTCGTCAGTGTCACACAATTAATTGAGTTTAAAGTGCATTAGGCGGTAATTTGCTATCAAGAGGCCATTAATACGGCCTTCACATGAAAACCGTTTTGATAATAATATGTATATATATATTACAAACAATATTCTATTGTTTTTGCAATAGGTAGGTGGACGGGCACGTGAGCCACCTGATGGTAAGTGGTGACCACCACCTCAATAAAAACAATAAAGCTCGCAAATAATCCAAGAAAAAAAGAATGTCGAACAAACAGACGGGAAAATTACTCTGAACTGTTTGGTCTTTTCTTTATGTAATTATTATAGATAATAGTTATAATAAAAAAAATAATGAATAAAAATAAATCTAATTATATTTTTATAACAGTGTTCTAGTCCGTGTCTCACTATTTTGCATTGATGTGCAATAAGTTAGATCTCATTCAATTAATTTCACAATTTTCTTTGAATATATTTTCGCATATTTTTAAGAATAACATAATTATAATCTTCTAATAGAAATGATAACGAAGCTTATAAAAATATATTTAAAAGTCGCTCCAACCTTTGAATCAAAACAATAATTTACATTTTGTGATTATTTGAATATTTTTTTGAGTTTCTAACATATGATGTAAAAAGGAAATTCATAATAAATTATTCTCTTGTCAGTCTGTTTCTCTGTCACAGAGTATATTTCTTTAAAATAGATAACATTTTACTCTCAATTAAAGTTAGGTGAGATCTCGTCGGGGAAGTTTAGCATAAATAAACTAATACTGATTTTGTAGATTGGTAGAAAAAAATGTACATTTTTCAAGAACATAATGTGATATATCAAATAAAAGGCTTGATTTTAAAATATTTAATTACGTATTTATTTATGAATGTAAACTGCAAAGCTTAAAATGTAAAAAGGCCAATTTACGTAAATCAAGCATCCCACCCTTGTCTACAATAGTACATAACTTTTATGAAAATTTTAGTAATGAGAGATTTTGAAACGACCTGGAGGCGATCGTTTTATTCTCAAGGCGTGATATAAACTATAAAGTATTTTATCTATATAAATATCGACACCATATATCCATAAAATTCAATTAGATGAAGTTCAACGGGAGGCTATGTTTGAGCCTGTTACGGTTCAGTGTGTTCCACATAATAATTTCGTGCAGGGGTACGGTAAACTCAATGTAAACTTATCCACAATAAATTATTAATAAATAATAAACCGTATTTGTTTAGTTTTATTTATTTTACCCGATCAAAGCCGTGTTTTCAGTGTTATAATAAGCTTACAATAGAAATATTTTGAACTTTTTCTAAGATTCTGATGTATACATTATCCCAGAAATAATTAGCTACTAACCCTATGTGTTCGTGTAATGGGAGTAACAAGTTTATCTTAGTTCCTTGTATTATGTAATGTGGTCGCTGTGAACATCACAATCACATCTAGAGAATTTATGAATATATTTACGAACATCATTACATTATCAAGTAAATTACTGAATTTGTCGCCAAACAAATTCAATGACATTTTAATGGCTCGACCCAGGGTTAGAAACCAGGATATATCAGTCAAAAAGTTATAGCACAACAAAAATCTTGTTATTTTTATATAACAAAAATTAGCATACAAAGTAGTTTGGATTGTTTTATTCGTGATAAATTTGATATTGTATGTTCTATCATACATACAGTAGGTACGTATCCTTTATTAGACTTGCGATTATTTCATACATTTTGAGCCGTTTTTTAGCGTGTAATCGTAGACTTGGGTTTGGTCGACGCGGCAATAATTTGCAGAGCAACCCAACCGAGAAAAATTAAACGGTAAGAATTTAATTAAATGTAAATGGTGCTTTCCGTACAAATCTCGGAAGGAGGCCGTGATGAGTGCGTTTGACTTTGTTACAGACATATTTACTGCTTTCGGTTGTTTCTCATGTTTTATGTTTACTGAAAAGATTGTTTTATGTAAAATTGATTAAGTTTTTAAGTCGCAACTAATATTCCTGTTCTCCAACAAATAACGAAAATATATTTATTGTTATTGTACGAAAACAATAATTGTAAAAAAATACATTTAGAAAAAAAACCCTCTGAGTATCTTTCGCCGGTTCTCGCTCAGGTCCGAGATGTTAATTTCCGAACCATTGGTACATTTTTGACTATCAATAAGCAAGCACTTCTATATTGAATAAAGATTTTTGACTTTGACTTTGATTTATATCGGAGTGGACAAATATTGTTAAACATGGCTGTATCTATATTATTAAGCGGATGATATGTTAAACAATGATGTGTCTTCTTCTATCAAATGTGAATTCATTAATGATAAAAAGAGAGAAATAGCTGCTTAATTAAATACCCGCAAAACATTGGTCATAAATATTCATTTTAGCCTTTCTATGTTATTGTAATATTTATGACTAACGAATGATTTACAATTAGCAACCGTATAATATCAATTGAAAATTATTGATACTATAGATATAACAGTTAATACTATATGTAAACTATAAGGTATGTTTCAAGCAATACAACATAGATATGTTTAAAGTGTCATTCTTATCGCGTGTCCGGCTCGGAGAGGACCAAGATACATATAACTGTGGAAACATTAGTTTCCTAGAGAAAGGTGACGTTAGATTGGTTTCTTTCCCCCTCGGGAAATGAAATAGCAAAATATGGACCGAATACTAGATTTGAATTCGGATTATTTTGAAATATTTCTACCGTATTGTTAATACATGTACATATACAGTATATAACCTACATCTAAAATGTGCTTGCGCATAAACTAAATTACGCGATACTCAATTCACGCGATAAACTCAAGTACTATCAGACCAATTTGACAAAAAAACAATAAGCGTTCGGTAGTCTTTTCATTTATATGTAAGTGAAGTCATATGTGAAATACTCCATTAAGTCGATGAAGCCGTCCTGATCGATTTGAACCACGGCAGTCAATGTCAAGGGAGACTAGACACCTGGGGTATATTAAAGTGCCTTATGCACTTATGTGTGCGGAAATACAGGTGCAGCTCTCTACATCCTCGATCGCATCCATCCAATGGGACGGTAAACTTGACACGACCCGAAAGAGTTCGAGAGCAGGAACAACGTATTTACGTGCTTTCCAAACCACAGGATTGTGCACACATCCAACTTCCCGACTTCAGGCTCTTTCTGCGATTTTAGTGATACATAAATCCAATAATCTGATCTGCGGCCTTATATCTAGTCACTAGACAAGCGAGGCAGTCTTAATGTTACGACCCGCGGGGTAGAGCAGAAACGTTTAATGTGAAACCTCTTTCAGAATTAGGTAATATAAAGCTAATAGTTTTAATCGTCATTTTTAATTTAATTTAAATATCTAAATAAAGTGGGATAGAATATAAATTAAATACTATTGAGTTGTCATGTGTATTTTAAGTAGAATGTATTATATTTAATTCTTAATATTATATTGAACTAATAAATTTTATTATAACTTATATGGTATGAATTTTAAGTTGATGTTTGAATACTTCCATTATTGCAGTGTAGAGCAGTGCAGCTTTATGTCTTTTTAATTAATTTAGAAATCAAAATATTTCTTAAATCTTATAAAATCAACGAACTTAGTTATTTCAGACATACCGCCAAAACTCCTTTGAAGGACTCTGTGTCATCTTCTATATATTATATTAATATTTGTTCCGTAGGTTGGCTCTTATAATATTTTTTTCATTATCTGTTTCCGATATCGAGCGCGTGGGAAACTCTCAACAAGACTTTCTGCAATTGTAAGGAAAGCTGTCATTCAAGGGTGAATTGGGTGTAAAAGATTTATGCAAGGCTATAGAAGTCCAGTCAAAAACAAAATAGGTAAGAAAAATGGTAATTTAACAACACTTCATTTTAAATGTTTTAAATGGTGGTTTCTAATGAAGGGAAACCTCCCTTAAGAAACAACTATACAAACAGTTTTCTAGATGATTGCATGATTTACATTTCGTCATCATCGTCAACATCGATTTATGATAACAGTCACCGCGTACGAGAATAATGCAAAAAAAGTAATACTGATGAAAATGATATTCAAAGACAAAGGTTCTTTGACTTAGAATATTTCTTAGAGGGTTCTTCAATGGCGATTTTTCTTATTTCATTTGTAATTGCTTTACTATGCCCCAAAAACCAATTATCACAAAATATAAACTACAATGAATGTTAATTGTAATATATATTTTGACCGGACAATAGTTTAGTATCTTTCATTTCGGGGTAAGGGTTTTGCATATAGCTGTCAAAGCCGAGATGGCCCAGTGGTTAGAATGCGTGCATCTTAACCGATGATTTCGAGTTCAAACCCGGGCATGCACCACTGAATTTTCATGTGCTTAATTTGTGTTTATAATTCATTTCGTGCTCGGTGGTGAAGGAAAACATCTTGAGGAAACCTGCATATGTCGAAATTCTGCCACATGTGTATTCCGCAAACCCGCATTGGAGCAGCGTGGTGGAATATGCTCCAAACCTTCTCTTCAAAGGGAGAGAAGGCCTTTAGCCCAGCAGTGGGAAAATTTACAGGCTGCTAATTTTAATGCTAATATAGCTGTCTGGAGTATGAGATCGATTCAATATGCCTATCGCTCTGTTTTACACTTCATTCAACAATTGATACAAGCAATTCTTTTGAGAATATATTTCAAATTATTTTTACTTGGAACCGGTCTTCAATAATCAGATAGACGAGTCTGAAACAAAGGGATTCTTTTCTTTTGATTCCATGACCCGTCGCGTCGCCTCACGTACGGAATTTATTGGCCTCCCTAATAAAACAGAACACATTTTCTGCATTTGTCGTGATGTGGACATATTAGGGTAAGACAACATTCATTGGAAATAATTATTTACTAACATATCACATGTATTCATTATTACGATGTTTTCTTATATATTTTGTATTTCCAAAAGCCGAAATTACGCAGTTGTTGGAATGTTATGACCACTTTGTAATATTGGTAAAATTTAACTGAGTATTACAGCTGCACTTATTAATAATCTTGCCCTGGCTCGAAGTAGTAAATTTTCATGAGCTTGATTTCTAATAATTTCGTGTTCGGTGGTGAAGGAAAACATAATGAGAAAACCTACATGTATCAGACGACATCCTGCCACAAATGTATCGACCAGTCCACATTGGAGTATCGTGGTAGAATAATCTAACCTAACCTTCTCTACGAATTAGTCCTGAACCTAGCAGCGGGGTATTTTCAGGCTTAGGTACTATTATTTAAAAAAAACGATGTATATATATGTGTGACTACAGGTGTAATGTACTTTAGTTCTCAAGGTTGGTGACGCTATAACTATGTGAGGGATGGTTAATATTTCTAACGGTGCCAATGTAGATGGTGGTAACCACGTAACATGGTGGTCCATTAGGCAGTCTGTCCGTCCATTTAAATAAAAAAAAGGATATATACAATACGTGGTACATCATTGGCATGGATCTGAGGAGCAAATCGTGCGATTAATTTTTAGCTCGTGAGATATAATTTGAATTGTCACAAATTTTGCCTATTACGTTGCGCCATATGTTTATAGATTGACGTTTTTTTGTTATAAGACAATTTTGTTTTCTTCTGGCGAAACCGTTCTCAGTAATGCTAGAAATTTATACGAAAATAATCTAAGGATTTGTATTTTGAAGACATTTTTGTTAACAATCGAGTTAATGTCAAAAACTTTCCCGTATATCTGTGTCAACTTTCGTTTGTCATACATGGTGTGTATTCTTCCAAATTATTCAGATGAGGCGTAATGTAATAGAAATGTTTCGAAGTCGGGAAAAATGTAATAAAGGCATATTTTTTGTCATATTAAAATGTTTGTGTCAACAAGGCTTTGTCAATGGCGACGCTTGGCGATTTTCCAAATCGATGTAACACTTTTAAAAATTGTGAATGGCTTTTGGTTTACTCGTTATGTGTACGATCAAAATCGGTATTATATGTTTTTTATTTAATCCGTTCTTTTTTTTTTCAAATTAAAAAATAAAATTATATCTCATATTAGTAATTGTTTTGTTTTGTTTCGAACATTTTATTATTATATTATTGCATTATTGCATGCGTTAACATACAATCATCAGAAGCTCATATACTTCATCAGAAGTTCATCGGCCACATGCTATCTGGTGATGCTTTACTGCCTAGCACGAATGAATTATAAACACAAATTCAGGACACGAAAATTCAGTGGTGATTGCCCAGGTTTGAACTCAAGCTTAAGTCTGAGCAACTCAAGAGCAGCACGATGTTAGGTGGTTGGAAATTTTACAGTATCGTGCCTTGAAAATAACGTAAAGTTGGTCCTGCGCCTGACTTCGCTACAGCCATATTGCTCTCTGTTGGGATTGACCGTCATCATTGTTATCTGACATAATTATGATCATCGATATGAACAACTAGCAACGTTAAAAATAATATGGTCTATAGCCGTTCCGACCAAATCTTAGTAAGAGCAATGTTATATATATTATGATGATTGAATTGCGGCCTTTTAACTTTAAATAATAAAAGTGATTTAGGAAATATTTAAATTCTTATCATGTGATGAATAAGAATAATATAGATTTCGTGAGGATTTTTGGTTACAAAATATATTATTACGTTTAACATATTTTCTCGACAATTTCAGCAAGGCTAACTGAGAAATCCGAATAAATTTATTCCGCGACACGAAATTGAAATCTCAGGTGGTCGACTCCTCGGTCTATCTTGTTAACCAGTCGTCCATGACCTCCCTATTTTCAGTATCGATGGTTAGAGTGAACAAAAACGTTTGAGGATAAAAATTCGATGGGTCAAGATAGACTGGATGGATTGCACCTTGAATTTGTATTCCGTATCCTATCTTGCTCCCGGCTAGCGATCCGTTGTGATTTGACTAAATCGAACTTATCCATATGTATGTTTTATATTTTATCTTCTCGCATTAGTTATTTTATCTATAGTGACTTTACTCAGAGGCGACGAACTTTATTTATATATCTAGTTACGTCACATCTTCCATAAAATTGCGATGGAAGATCTTTGAAGAACATTGTACCTTTATATTGAAACCCTTATTATAGTATGGTTTAATATAGAGTTATAAATCTATTTACACACAAAGGCGCAACCTCTCCACGTTAAATTATCGGCGTGTATTAACAACTAATTTCCACTTAGAGGTAGGGTTTGTGAACCATTTGATTAGGTACTGCATATTCATCATAAATTCTACCGCTAAAGCATAGTAAGCAATGTTGTGTTCCGGTTTGAGTGGCGAGTGATTCAGTGTAACTATAGCCACAAGGGACACAATATTTGAGCTTTCACCAACCCTTGGTGGTGAGGCATTTGCAGTGTAAGGAATTGTTAAAATTTTCACTACTAGGCAAAGGTACTCCCTTAATTCGAGACGAAAAGAAATCAACTGAATATTTACATATTAAATTTTTAAATTTTGGACAACATCACATACATTACTCTGATCCCAATGTAAGTAGCTAAAGCACTTGTGTTATGGAAAACCCGAAGTAACGAAGGTACCACAAACACCCAGACCCAAGACAACAGAGAAAACTTATGAATTTTTTCTACATCGACTCGGGTGGGAATCGAACCCGGGATCTCGGAGTGGCCACGAAAACCGGTGTACACACTACTCGACCACTGAGGTCGTCACATCATATTTATAGTTAAACATGTAGGTTGAAATCTCCCACAATCAAAGTAAATCTATACATATAATAAAATTGGAGTATCTTTTGTAATATTAAAATAACCGCGTTTTACTAAATGCATATACACGGTACATATACCTATATAACATTTTTACAATTTTTGTCTGTCTTTTTGTTCTGGCTAATCTCTGGAACGGCTGGACCGATTTTGACGGGACTTTCACTGGCACATAGCTGATGTAATAAGGAGTAACTTAGGCTACTTTTATTTTAGAATTATATGAAAATAAAAATAAAGTCACGCTTTTTTATTAAATTCGCGCACGAAGTCGCGGGCACAGCTAGTATTAAATAAATTAAAAATCACTAGTGTTTTTAGCTTTAATTTATATATATAAAACATAATTCTATCTTTTAAGTATTTCGACAGTAAAAATATTTGAAAATAAAATCGTTTAAGTTCTTCTGTGGATAAAAATGATCTATCTTCGCTTTATGACGGAATTTCGAAGTATATGCAATTTGATATATCGTAGGCAATAAAAATAGCGATACAGATGAGAAATTCCATTCGGGAGGAACACAAACAAGATTTGTAAGTAGCGTAACGACTGACAATCCCGAACATTTGTTCGTCTATTGTCTACACATTCATCTACGAAGATAACGATCACGTTATTTGTCTAAATTACTGCTATTGATTATTTCTAAATATAATAACATTTTATTTAATGTACTATTCATAGATAATCGTTTTAAAATATATTACAAGGTGATAATATTTTCCTCAACAAACTCGTTTTTTGAAGTGATAACTTCATATGGGAGAGTAAACCACTTCGTTACGTAACGCGTTATGGCGCCGGTCTGTCTGACTTGCCTTTCTCTTACCGCAAACGGCAGCAGTAGGCAGGCTCCTTCACTCTTATTCTAACCCACTGCGATAGCCGTATTTCGGTCAGACGTTTTTTTTAAGTTATCACTTCTGTCGGGCATCCCGAGACTTACAAACGTTATTTTGAATATAATATGTCGTTTTATGGCTGAGATGGCAGAGTGATGGAACGCACCCAGACAAGCACCACTGAATTTCCATCTACTTATTTTATACTGTTTTCATCTCGTGCTCGACGGTGAAGGAAAAATGACTAAGGAACCTGCATGTATCTAATTTCAATAAAATTCTGCCATATGTATTCAGTAACCTGTATTGGAGCAGCGTAGTAGGATTAGCTCCAAAAACCTTAGCTCAGCTGTGGGATTACATTCTGTCACTTCTATCGTATCGTGAATATAATCGTATGTTTTATTTAAAAATGGTTAATATTGTCAACAAGTAGTCTTTTAATTAATTGAATGGATTTAAAAAAAAAAACTTTCTATTCTTTTTAGTTTTAAATCTAACTGATGATTTGTTTGATATAAAAAGATTAAGGATATCTAATTAAAAAGTATAATAAGTCTTTAAAATAAACGTCAGAGATGCTTTTAATAGATGATAAACAAACAGCCACGTCAGTTGTTATTGAAGTTCTAATCTAAATTGCTAAATGGATATTCAGAATACGAAACGCGTCGTGGAGACACGTCGAGATTCAAAGATTAATCCATAACTGCATGATATTTTGATCGAACGTTTCGAAATCGATTATTATTCGAACAAAAACTACAAGATCACGACGAAACGTAAAATTTCATGTTACATTTATCTTTACTTTTTGAGTTATAAATATTCGACATTTTACCGATACTCGAAATATTATAAACTTATTACCGAATCCATTCGATTAACGAGAGGGTGAAACGGCGTGAGTAATTTATGATGTCGGTAGAATGTTCAATATTTTTATTTTTTTGGTTATAAATATTCGATAAAAAAAAAGTTTTACAACCGTGTTTAATAAACATTGACGTTTATATCTGTGTTGAAATAGGTTTTTCAGATACCTAATTCATATTGTATCGGAGTAGCTACTAGTTAAGAATTTCAAAAACGTGTAATAAATTCTCCTATTGCTTCAATTTTGGCCCAGAGAGTCGCAATTGCGATTCAACAAGAAAATACTGCAAGCATTTTTATCATCATTCCGAGTGTTCATGTTTTGTACAGAAGCTATTTTAAATTTTGACTGGTATATAGAGTAATTAGAATAAACATCCGTATTTAAACCTCAAATTGACGATTTATTAATGAGTTATTTAATGGTTTAGAGAGAACCTACTTAAAATATTTTACAAAAGTGGCTTTGTAAAATGTTTGAGTAAATTTAATAATATGTAATTCCATTACAATTCACCGGGACTACTATATTTTCACCAGACACTTACCGCAGAATACGAAAACACCTCCGCGTTAGTTTCTTGATTCTCGTGCTCAGCAGTATTTTATTACGCCGTATGTATGAGAATGTATGGGTATGTTAGGTGTCGCGGCGGATATTGGAAATAACTTAGGATGCGTTTAGAATGTACGTCAAATATAATCTCAGTGAAATAATAGTGTTCCATAGCTCAGATAAATCTGTAAACCTTATACAAAACTGTTATTAATTTAAGCGTCAAAGTTATGGTTATATTTCGCTGATAAAAAAACTATTTTAAAAAGGTTACGTTAAATATTTTAAGCATCGTGATCGTAGCTTTATGGATTTCATGCAGCGCCCGGGGATTCGGATGCTGTTCCCAATCAATGCCGGTGTGAGCCCTCAAGCAACTGCTTTTTCCTTATATATTTGCGAAAATGAAATCCATTATCGTCAAAGTGACGGAAGTTTTGCGGTTCGTTTCTAAGATATCATTTTTACTCATATTGTTAGTTTACTGTATTCGTAAACTTCTCATCAGTTTTCAAACATTCCTTTGTTAAACGTCAATATGAAAGACTGAATTGTTTTAGGACTTTGTTTAAGTGTATTGTTCCACAATTAGTATTTAATATGAAAGAGTATTTTACTTGTTGTTAAGGCTTTGTCTAAGCCTGTCTGGGTAGGTAACCCCTACTAAACATGTACCGTCTGGCAGCAATACTTAGTGTTATGGTGTTCCAGTTTGAAAGGCAAGTGAGCAATGTGTTTACAGGCCCAAGGGACTTAGTATCTTAGTTCATAAGCTTTGTGGCGCATTAACGATGCAAGGAATGGTTAAAATTTCTAATGGCGTCAATATCTATTGGTACACCAGATGGTGTTCCTTCTGCTCGTCCGCCTACATATATTATAATTATAAAAAACCAGTGCGTAATAAAAATAATTATTTGCTCAAGTTTTAATTATGTTATATCATTTAATAATTAATATTACTCATGGAGCATATGATGGGAACCATAATAAGGAAGCGAACAGTTGGTGACGCAAAACGATAAAATTATGGACGCTTTTCGCTCATTATGTAATTCAACAATACTGCCTGGAGTTCAGGCCTAGGACCGACGACTGTGCCTACTCACCGAGGCATGGAAGTGTTAACATTGCCAACTCCAAGAAACGTTGTAAAATATTATAACTTGGAAATATATTAAAGTAAAAAAAGACACAAGGCGGGTTTGATACAAAAATTGATTCCTTCTTAAGATATTCGTTTAATAGTATTACAACCATGCAGTTACCTATATTTATAAAAGTGAAATACCCTTCACTGATTAATCACGAAATCTCAGAAACTACAACACTTACAAACTTGAATTTTGGCAGGTAGGTTTCTTATAGAGTGTAGACATCCGCTAAGATTTTTTAGGAATTTACAAAACTCCACCCCTAAGGGTGTAACACGGGGGTATGAAAGTCCTATGTCTTCGAAGTAAGAGTTTTGAAATTTAAAATGTATGCTCTATAGATGGTATGGAGGTGTATTAATAATGTATCTTTAGAAATCAACCCCCTTTTGGGGTATATAACAGGAGATGCTAGTATTAATTTATTAAAATGATACATTATTATTAATAATAAAATTGAATGTATGCTGTACACGTCAATTAATGTATTTATTGTTACTTATGAATACTATATAATATAATATAATATAATATAATATAATATAATATAATATAATATAATATAATATAATATAATATAATATAATATAATATAATATAATATAATATAATATAATATAATATAATATAATATAATATAATATAATATAATATAATATAATATAATATAATATAATATAATATAATATAATATAATATAATATAATATAATATAATATAATACTAGTTGGTGGTTTGTTAGTTCTTTGACATTTTTGCATTGCGATGGCAAAATTCACTATTTATTTTGTATAGACCAATATATTTGGTTTTAAGTGGCATCTAATTGTTTTATTCTTAACATTAGTGTTGTGCAGCATCCTTAGGATCGAGTCAGCTAATTAATAATAATAATAATAATTTATTTATTCACACACCCAAGAAAACCAATGTACACAATTTTTATGCTTATTAACTAAATCTAGGGCTTTCATAGTAAGCACCAGGATTTGAATCCAGTGCGCGGTATGTGCATTCTTATAATTTAAATATATCAAAAGTGACATGAAATAGTTTATTCAATCAAGAAGACATTCAATTAGAATTATATTTTAAGAATTCACTTATTATGTCGCGAAACGATAATGGAATGTGTCGCCCGTTTGTGGCAACGGAAGATTTATTCGCGCTTAGAAACTCATTTGCGTCCCAAAATGAAACGCTACTCAACTCTGAAAAAAATATTCGAGTAAGCGTCGCGTCGGCCGTATCGTTTAATGCCCTAATGTCCACATTAAATGCGATCTCATTGTTACTCGCAATTGCATTTAAATTAGACAAATTTGGATGTTAAAATGCATTAGTATTATTCATAATTCTACGGTAAATCCGTTTTCATGTTTACAGTAATTAACATATTGTTATTCAATATGGAAACTAGATTTGTGTTTTGTTCTGCTTATTTAATTAATTTTATTTTTGACCGACTACAAAAAAGAAGGGTTGTTTATTTTTGCCGCTAAGGTAGTTTCATATTTTCTCTTGAGACTTTGTGTTTTCAGTTTTGAAGACTTTTTTGAGACATATGCTTGCAACTTTTTTTTCGAACTGGTGGGAATCGTCACGTAAGGAAAAAACGTCAAGACTATCTTTCCTTCTATTTCTCATTATTTCTGTCACTCTCTATTATATACGGTTTTATATAAAGTATTCAATTGTTTTTTTGAGTTTTACTAACTCTTAATGGACAAAAAAGCCTCCTATTGCTAAGCAGTGTGAAATTTAATGGTTGTTACTTTCTTTACGTAGACCGCACACATGATGATCTATAATTAAAAATATATGTATATCATATATAGAGTATATAGGTCTATCTGAGATAGATAGATATAAGATTAAATATTGCTGTAGATTTATTTAATTTATTTGCTATTCTTATATATATCAGATACTAGCTGCTCGCCCCAACTTCGTACGAGTAGAAGAGGTATTTCATTTATTATATTTGGTTTTGATTAAAAAACAATTAAGTTACAACCACGTACAACAGAATTCTATATATATATATATTATAGCCTTATAGGTATAACATTTCATCGTAATTTTTTTCTAAGTAACATCTTCATATCGACGGGATACATGTCGGGGACATGAGTAGAATTTATTTAAAAAGTAATTTCATTTGGTCACGTAGCTAATGCTGTAAGATCCTACACGAGTCTAGTTTCTCTAGTTTTAATCATCACAGAGCAGTGTCGAGTTGTAGAATCTGATTAAGTTTCTTTTTTAACCAAGTCTGACAAATTATTGTGCTGCTATTTGACCTTTTTGAATTTCTATAAATTTATTGGTATTTTCTTTTATAAAAATGAGTTGTATGATATGTTTTTTCACTTCTGTTTACTCGGAGACTTAATTTAAATAACGAATGATTATTACATGGCCACTGCGCTACCAAACCTGACAGCTAAGTGGTTATATCTCATATGTCAGTATTTACACTCTCCCATTTAACTGGAACACAAAAAATATAAGTATTACTGTTTAGCGGTATGTCTGACGTATATGTACGGGTGGTACCTACCCAGACGGGTATAACATAGGTTTTTTTATTTGAGGAAATAAATATGTATATAATATCTTGTTGATTGCTGATTCTTCTCTGATCTATATTTCAGACTGGTGAAGTCATGACGGTCTAATTTATATAAATCAAAAATTTATACATAGGTATCTTATTGATCGATCTATTTAATAATTTTTCAAAACTCAAAGTTTTAAAAACTGGTTTTTAGGTCGTCACAAAAATTCGATTCGAAATGCATATTTTACTGAAAAGAACCAGTGAGAAACTAAGTAATGATTCTTTGTCTTCATTCAGGTACCGTGTAATAATTATACAATTAAAATTGTAGCAGCAATGTTTAAAAACGTTTATCCTAAATAAATTGACAAATCATTATGACAGTACTCTTCATTTCATCTTTGCAGATATCTTTGTTCGCTTTTCATTTCACTTCACTTCATTCTAATTTATTTTCGTAATAGTCTTTCTTTGATTTGATATTATTTCTTTTTATTTTGTTAAATAAGGCGGGAAGAATCATTTATATCTTTATTTGTCATGTTTTAAGAGTGGCAAATAAAGCATCAATGTCCTTGTGACTGACTCGCTAGGCTACGTGTGTGTGTATATGTATGTATTGTACATGACGGCGCGTTGATAATTTCAAAGGGAGATTTAGTATTAATCTTAGTTTGTCTATTTTTAATGGTGTCGTGTTATTTGTGATCAATTGTTTGTATCCGGTTTGATAATTATTGTGACTTTGTGATAAGAAATTGTTTATTTGTAACCTGATATTTATATAAAGAGCGGGTAGTCCCGAATAGGGTAGTGTGCCGTAAGACGTGCTGACAGCTGATTCTTTCGTCTTGTCACCGGCGCACTAGGCAGACACTTTCTGACCTATTGGCCCTCAATCTAAGTTTATCAACCTAATCGTATTATATTTTGTGTCTTTGAACTGGAAAATTAAATAATAGTGTACTGAAAAATTACAACGTATCTTTATTTATGATATTCCGCCATTATCACGCCTACCATGGAGGAAAACAGCCAAGAACATTTTAAAGACCCTTCTGATGATCCGACACATATATTAATTTTGGTTGTTCACAAGTATTTAATAATAAAAATAATATGCATATATGATAAAATGTATGTATAAGTATGAACACTCTGTATTAAATAGATGAAAGATTGCCGACGCCTCTCAATGCCTGCCTGCCTGCTGACTGCCTATCAATTTCGCAAGCATATGACAAGCAGCGTTATGTGCCACAACCTAGTTGCTACCATCATTATAGTATATACTACCATAGCAGTTATATCAAAATTTATACGCATTAAAATTATTGTTTTTGAAGCCATAAAAAAAGTCAAATTCTTGCAACGATATACTTAAAAGCGTTAAAATTGCTTATTGATGGTCATAAAACTACCATCGGTTCGGAAATAAACATTTTGGACCTAAGAAGAGACGACGAAAAAAATCAACATGATTTTTCTGTATCTCATATTTAATTAATAAAAAATTTTAAATTAAAAAGTAAATTAGTTTTTAAACAACTCACGTTATTGAGTACTTTATTTAATACATTATGTCTATACTGCTTAACAGTAAGTTATTAACACTAAACTAATGTTCTAGAACATTTCAGAGAGACCATTGTTTACATCCATAACTTTACTCGGTGGTAGGGTTTTGTGTTAGCCCGTTGTTGTTGTTATATGTGTAGGTACAACCCACTCGTCATATATTCTACCGCCAAGCTGCAGTATTTCGCATTGTGTTCCGATGATTGCGCCAGTGGTTGCTCCCAAGATTGGCGGCGCATTGGCAATGTAAGGAATGGTTAAGACCTTAGATTGCTGATGTCTATAGACGGTAGTGACTTACCATCAGATGGCCAATTTATCAGACCGCCTACATATACTATAAAAAAAAATCATATATTGAAAGACGTATTTGTATCTTAAAATCTAAAGAATCATTATCTCGTGTTTATAATATAAATATTGGCAAGGAAACATCATGATCTAATTAAGTCCACAAATAATACACTGATATAGAAAATAGTGTATTAATAGTGCTGCAGCTCAAACAATAATGTTTAATTATATTTGGTACAGATTAATAATTATGAAGCTTCTAGTTTTAATTAAGCAATTACCGGTTCCTTAAGAACTTCAGTACGATAAAGAAAGGAAAAGATTATTAATTCAACTTTGCTCATTGATCTAATATATTTTCATTTTAGTTCGCGCTTTTACTTTATTAAGATAGTACTAGTTTTTTTACATTAATTTGAATAAAATATACTAAAACGCCTCACAAGATTCTATGTGGATTTTCTATAATTAGTCTTAAGCATTTTTATAATATTGAATAAATGACAGAATAAAATTAATTGTTTTAATATTCTTATAATATAACCTCGTTAACAGACGTTTGAGATCATATTCAAAGTTTTAAGATAAAGAAAAGCTATAGAGTTTTCTTGTCGAAAAATAGTCAGTAACCGCCGGGAGTCTAGAAGTTTGAAGTGTACTCCCGTGCCTCGGAAAGCACGGCAAGCCATTAGTCCGCTTGAACTCTTTCCAGTCATCTCTTTTAACTCATCGGATTATGAGAGTGCACTTATGTTTGCGCGAGTATTTTTCACTATAATTTATCCCGCGTACTGAAATCGGTCAGGATGAAATCAATACTAAAATTTAATTGCATGTTGTGCGATATACACATGACAGATTTTTTTTGACGTAGGTACTTTGTATCTACGAGTACATGTACAGTCAAAACTGAAAAAACAATCTATCTAGATTCGAAGTATAGGTTTTTTGTTTATAGTTTTAGATCATCGAAAAGAAAGATTTCATTTTAGACACGTTAATTTAAACATAAAATAGGTCGAAGTGCTTAATAACATTTGAACATAAATTAAATAAATTAAAATCGTACACATTTATTATTATAGGTCAATATGTTAAGTCTGAGGACAGGCTATTTATATTCCAAATATCATCGTTATAAGCATCTTACATTTAATAAACTCTTATTTCAAAATAAGCAACAATGTAAACTAATTTTCGCTCATAGGTTCGTCTGCGTGTGATGTGTAGTGACGTATATGTATTAAATTAGGGTATAAGCTAGCTCTATTCCAAACTTTATCAAAATCCGCCCAGCTGTTCATGTGCGATTAAGCAACAACATCCAAATTTGAAATTTTTACAATTTACTATATTAATAGGATTTAATATTATAATTAATAATAGGTTTGAACTAAATCATTTGTAGAGAACTGTAGAGACCGGAAACTTCATAGTCAGGCATTGTCATTTAATAAAAATAGTATTACATCATATTTTACTTTTTGAATGGCGAGTCGTCATTGGAGACCTTTGTGAACGTACAATGGTGTCTGGACTAAATTGCAAATGAGGATTTCTCCGGCTCCGAAAATGCTTCCTTTGTACGAGATTCATTTTTCATATATCTTTTAAACATCCTGACCGAATATTACACAAATTGGAATGGATTATACAAAAAAACAGTTGTTATGAAATATCTATTGTGTGTAAATATATTTAGGTATAAAAATATATTTATAACGTAATGAAAGCCGAGATGGCCCAGTGGTTAGAACGTGTGCATCATAATCGATGATTTCGGGTTTAAACCCAGAAAAGCACCACTGAATTTCATGTGCTTAATTTGTATTTGTAATTCATCTCGTGCTTGGCGGGGAAGGAAAACATCGTGAGGACACCTGCATGTGTCTAATTTCAACGAAATTCTGCCACATGTGTATAAAAACAACCCGCATTGGAATAGCCTTCTCCCCAAAGGGAGAGGAGGCCTTAGCCCAGCAGTGGGAAATTTACAGGCTGCTAATGAAAGTCATATTTAGCTGGGCAACAGTTTGTTATCTTCATGCGGAAAAGGTTTGAAGTTTATTCCACCACACTGTACCAATACGGGTTAATGGAAAGATGTGGTGGAATTTAATTCAGCACGCAATGGTTTCCTCACGATGCTTTCCTTTACCACCAAGCACGGTGCGAGTTATTAATATTTTGTAGAAAATCATAAAATAGTGCTGCTAATACGAATAAAGTGCAGCATCGTATAAGAAGTAGAATCAGAAGAGAGCTATGGGATACGGAAAAGAAGTTTGACAGTGGGACGACAAGGAGATTCAGATGCAAGAAAGTGAAACCGCGTTGGTAGTGTCAAAGTGTGAGGTGACAGGAAGTTGGCGAGAAAACACAGGATCTGAGTATAGTTATGAAGTTGTATAGAGAGATATTTGAGTTCGAGATTCGGTAACGTGATGAAATAGTTTGCGGTAAATAGAAAAATATTTCCTTTTTATATATAGTACCGACAGCCTTGAACACAAAAAAGCTATTAAGCAGCAATGTACATTACAAATGTGATCTTAACTTCGTTTTGTACCAATATAATATTTGTCGTAACTCCATGTGCCTATCTTCGTACACGTGTCTGATACGCAAGGGTGATTTACGACATCGTAAAAGTAATATAAATATTTTATAAAAAAGGATCTATTTCTTTGTAAATTACAATATGAAATGTTAATTTGTTCTCGGATTCATCCTTTGAAATTTCTAACAAAGATAGTTCTAATGTTGTAAATGAATATTGTATTCTATAATAAAAAAAATTTAATAATAAATCAACGAGGGTAAAACTACATGGTTTTCATAGTTTCATTGAAATGTCAAATGTGTACGTCATCACCATTATTCTGTCTATATAGATGAAGGCCCAATTAAAACTCTTGATTCTCCACCTTCTGTATCCAGCCGGGTCCCTCCACCGGTCCACCTGGCTGGAAGGCCTTTGAAAACGTAACCAGATGTGTATTATTAATGAACATGGCTTCTTTGTTTAATGCCTAGCAAATCGATTTTTTAATAGCTAGTATGTTTATAAATGTAATAATTGGGATGTTTGTTGCCCAATCACGTAAACGGCTTGACAGATTTTGATAAATTTTGGAGCAGAGATAGCTTATCCCCTACATCTAATACATAAAGGGTCTACTACCTGACATCAACAGACACGTAGACGAAGTCACGAGCAGAAGTTAGAAGAAATATTAGTCGATAAATTGCTTCATGACCTTTTATTCTGAAATAAGAGTTTATTTAATGCAAAAAGCATAGAACATGATTGGTTACTGTGTTTTTAACTGGTCAAAATTATCGATGACGCGGTCGATGCAATCTAGGAGTCTTCGTAACCAGGATAACGACTAGCGTGCAGGCGGTGTACCGACTGACCATAAAAAGTTATGCGTTTTCAACGTCCACATTCGGTTGCGTTTTGTATCTAATGATGATTAGTTTGCTATACGCGGATTTATGGACGATTTAGGTATCGTATTCGTTTTCCATCGAGGTATATATATACGTATAAATTTAAAGCGGGTGAAACAGCGAAGCGCTACTAATAATATAATAATATTATGTTTTAACACTGATCTGAATGCTTCGTTAGTCTAGTGGTCTTATGTAACCTCTGGGGTTACTCTATTGAGCCACAATTGGAACACATAATGGGTTTCGAATTTATCTATTTATCTAGAGGTTATAGTGGTTAAGAATCCCACATATACTGGGCATATGGAGGGGGAACCCTCCAAATTTCCGGGTACAATTCTGAAGGCCTACTGCAAGAAAAAAAAGAAAGTAATAGTGTTGTTATATAATTCAAACAAGCTCAGGTCGGCCGATAAAAAGTTATTGGGTTTTCCTGTCCAAAATTATTCACTAACATCACGGAGTCTGGAAGAGCCTCAGCACGTAAAGCCGTCGGTGAAGTCTTTCCAGTCGTGTTGGATTTGCCGTGTTATTGGATTGTGAGAATTAGTGATACGAGTGCACCAGTGTTTTCGCAAATATTTTGTACATTAACATGTCCCATAGATGACGAACCATATTTTTTTAACTCGAATTGAAGTTTATTAAATCAATTCATAAATTTTGATTCGATTTAATCATATTTTATAAATGAATTATCTCAACTTATGATTAATTTTTTTTTTCCAGACGAATAGATAGACGATAGACTTTCATCGTAAAGTTATATCTATTATCTTAATGCAATGAGTATATAAGCAAGTGCATGGAATTGTAATCGTTCGTGTATTATTATTATTTCTGTAGGCAATTCTCAGTTAGTAAATAAATATATGAATCCGATCTAAACGCCATCGAGTATTCATAAGTTAAAATAAATACATTTAGAAAAATCATTTTTAGTATAAAAAAAAGTCTTTATAAGGCGGCGTACGTCTGGCCAAGGGGCATTCAGCTCGTTGGCTTAGTACATAACGGTAGCTAAAAGTATTTTTGTTTGTATAACCGATTGGTGTTTTATTTTGGTATAAAGGTTATGTAATTAAATGGGTACATGAGTTTGTATTTTTGTTTAATTTTGTAATTATATTATAAAGTATAAGATTTTTTTTTAATAATCTCTGCTTCGAACTCTTAAATATACATTAATTACATGTACACAGTCATACAGACAGATATTTCGCATTTATATGTATTAGTATAGATTTACTTTGTTAATTTATTCTATTATTTTTAGTTAATTACTTTATACTAGCTATGAACAATACACAAGTATCGTAACAGTAAAGCATTGGTGGGATAATTTCCGCTAGCTTCGAGGCGCCTTCCGGCGGCACTCGCGGGTTCCGCCCACACATTTCGCTTCACTTAAACGCGTAAGCTATCATATTAAATAATAATTTAAGTTGAACATTAACTCCATACAAAACAATTTGAAAATTATATTCAAAGCAAAGTGGTTATTATGTATGATAATGAGGTATGGTTTTAGGATTTTATGGTTGTAACTTGCTTTAATATTTTTGGTAATTTTGACAATTACTACAGTTACCAGTTTAAACCCAAAGAATAGCACTCAAGAATTTCGTATTAATTTCACATTTTTGATAATAAATTTTGTGTGTCAGGCATATGCATTTTTTTATTAAATAATATATATTATTATATATTGATATTCAAGTAATAAATCTACAATTATTAACAATTTCATGAATTCTTGTACTGAATGTTCGCAGCGCGTATATTAGTGTTTTTTTTTTTTTAATTATAAAAAGAGAAATATTAAGGAATTCGGGATTTATTTATTACAGTTGAATAAGTCGAACATAAATTTTAATTAATTAATTTACACTATTTTTTTTTAAATCTTCTTATACTTTTTAAATAAATGTAAAGCAGCCACCGGTTCGGATAGTAGATTCCATCAAGATAAACCGATAAGAAACTCAGTAGTTACTTAACAGACTTTAAATATGACATAAAATTTATAATATGATAAATAATCTCAAAAAACACTAAAGTAAAATTCTGGGGAGAAATAATCTATTGAATGTGGTTTGCATGTGTATATGTATAAGGTTTACTGCTATGCTACTGTTATTCTAAACCAAATTAAGCATTTGTGATTATAATTACATGATGATATTAAAAATTCGCTTGTGTTTGTTTAATAATCAACTTTTAATCTTCGGTTAAAAGCCGTGCTGTTCTAACCAATGAGCTAAAAACGTTCAATGGTTCGGTGGTTAGAACAGCAGTTCGCGAAGCAAGCAGCATTTCGTAAGAACGTTCGAACAGCAGTTCGTAAAAACTTTCAATAAATCGTGACGCTCAAAACAAATAAATCGTGCAATGAACAAATATGAAACTTACATTTCTCCAATCGGAGAAGAATCATAAAAATCTGAACTGTTATTTAATCTGTGATTGCATTGTTAATCTATTCTATAGCATCCGGAACGGGGATGCAACAGCTCGCAGGATGCGTGTGAACCGAGTGAATGCATGTCCTTTGGTGTGACGTGAGAACGTTTCGCACGAGCGATCTAACGTGTTGTGATGTGGCGCGGTAAATAGTTCAGTTACATAGCAAAGTGTGTGCATTTCAAGTCACAGATCATTTCGTTTTATGCATAAATAGCTATAATTCGTTTGTCACATGAACAAGTACAAGTACGCATAAACCAAAAACCTGAAGTTAGCAAACCATCGAAATTAAACCGTTGAATTATATCTATATTAATGTGCTTTATAATCTTATACCAATATATTTTTGTAATACTTCGAGTAATCCTAGTATGTCGAGCCTAAAAAGGACGGCTTTGCGCTGTGATAAGCACTAGTAAGGAGTGCGAGGGCGAGTTCACCATTCGCTCCCATAGGAGTGCTCCTCGAAACCATCGAAACGATCCCAAAACTTCTCCGATCCGTACTGAAGATGGCCTTCGCGGGGGTTTAAGTGGGTAAAAATCTGCTAGCGTGGCACGTTTTATATATTTTTTTAATTAAAAAAATATATTTATTTACATTATCCTTCTTTATATTTATTTTACATTATATTTTCATGATTAAGTTAATTTAAATGCCCGCCGTAGCCCGCGACATCAACATTATTCAAATTTATATTTTTTTATATATAAAAAAAAGATTTATATAATTTTTTATCTGTATATGTATTTAATATTTAAAATTATTCGAATACAAAACTTGTATATACAATATTGAATTGGAAGATTATTTAATATTCAAAAGGCAAAGATAATAAAATTGATGTAAAAAAGACTGTGGAGTGTGGAATAAAGTTGATTTTATTATTGCACTAGAATTAATTTAAATAAAAGGTAGACGGCGTTGGTGAATTTATTTTTTCTGTTAAGCTGGTACAGTTACGATTTCATATTACATGGAAAGGAGGGCCGGTGATATGATAAAAATATATACCTGTAGAATTTTTAGGTGAGCTTGAAAACAACTGTAGTATTACAATATAATTTCGTGTCGAAATTACCTCTACTTAGGTAAGGTTTTGCTTTTCATGGAAGGTAAAATACATATAATAGCTGAACCTGCGGCTTTATCCGCGCGAAATTTATAAAACACTAACTTCCAACCTCCGTTTTACCCCCTTAGGGGTGAAGTTTCGTAAAATTCGTACTTAGCGGATGTCTACACCCTATAAGGAACCTACCTACCAAATTCCAAGTTTGTAGGTGTTATAGTTTCTGAGATTTCGTGATTAATCAGTGAGTGGTATCTTGTTATATATATGTATTTGTAGATTATCAGACACAATAAAAGTAAACTAAAGTAATTTCGAAGCTGACTTCACCACGCTGCTCCAATGCTGGTCAGTGATGTACACATGGCATATTTTTTTTCTTCACCGCCGAGCACGAGATGCACGAGGGTGCTTGCCCCAAGTTTGAACTCAGAATCATCAGTTATGATTCACGTCTAGCAACCACTGGGCCGTCTCTGTTTTTTTGGTACTATTAGCGCTCTTAAGTTATATAAATTGATGTTTAACGGGACATTGGCTGTGTATAAAACACAGGCAATGTCCCGTTAAACATAAGATCTAAAATGTTTTATCTCTTCGATACATATATAATTGTATTTGAATAAAGTATGTTTTGATTTTGATTTTTGCGGGTTTTGATGTAGTCTTATTATTTTTAAAAACTTAGCTATAATTTTTGTTTGAACTAGATTAAAAACTCACCTTAATGGGGTGACTTTTATTGTCTTGACCAATACTTCTCATATTAAGTTGAAAAAAATGAAAAAAGAAAGTTATCTATAACTATACGGACATCTGCATAGTCAATTCTATCTATATAAAACCGAGTTAAATGCAGGTACGAGTGGGTGCTCTTGTTATCACTGCGCCTGATAATTAGCACCAAACGAAACAAGATAATACGCCTTAATCAGATAAAGTCGCAATAAGTGTATCACACAAAACGCACTAGCATAAACATTTAAAGTTATAAGCGTTAGCAACCGCAAGAATACGTTAAAATAGCGTAAAATAACTGTCTACCCGGTTATTATACGTTCTACACTCGTACCAATTCCACAAAACGAGGTACGATTATGTTAAAACTTAAGTACCTACTTAGGCTTTAATGATTCAGGGGGAAAATATACGCAGTTGAAGCGAGATTTTAATTAAAACTGCAGGAGCGTAGTGTTATAAAATACCTAAGCGTTAAAAGAAGTCAGAGTTCCGGCCAGTTCTTTGCCTTGTGGGTTCTTTATTTAGACTCTGCAGTCCAACGGATTGTAATTTACTTTGCGCCTTTCAAAGGCTCGGCTCGATGAAAATTCGTTTCGAAACCATGTAATGAATATTCGAGATTTAAAATCGACGTCATTTGCAATTTAGTTTTGATATAATTTAAAAAAAAATAAGCTGATACAAAAAAAAAATATTGATAAAAATGTAAAATAAAACGGAAATAGTTCGATAATATTGTTGGACAATGCTTTTATTCGGATTACGTGATTACTATAAGTTTTAAACACAATTATTTTCCCTTTAAAAATTTCCATTGTTTCGTGAAGAATGAAAACGCTGTAAAGTCGACTCGTGCGAGTTAACAAAAGGCGCAGTTTGAAGCGCGGCTGCACTTGTCGGCTGCAGTGGTAATGGCATATTATTGTCGGCCACGTTTTTTCGCTCCGAACAAAACGTATACGAGATTATATATGCCATTACGAATATAAATGACGCAAACAAAACGTCGCTTTAATTGCAGGAAATACCGACGTAAGATGAGAATTAAAACTAATTAACCGATGTAAAGTATTCATGCTTATTATTTTATTTTATTACTAAACTAGCGACCCGTCCCGGCTTTGCACGGGTACAATGCTGCCACTAAATATACTACAGAATGTCTTACACAACACAAACCGCTATTTTAAATCTGTAATATTTTCGTATATATTCATTTAAATTACATGCTATACAGGACCATACTGATCTATATTAAATGCACAATGTATTTAAGGTACTTAATTCGAAAAGGATTAATGCTGTATTGCTTAAAACCGCTTCGAAAATAAGCCATTATTTCTCGGATAAGGATAGAAAATGGTTGTTGTGAGTTATCCCTAAGAGATAGACATGTAACATCGCTTTTTTTGAAGACCTTTTTAAGGTGTATAATACTGTAGTACATTATTTTGATCTATCTCGTAGGGTTCAGCCAGTGTTTGCAATGTAAGCGTAAAAAATGTGTTTATTTACGACATCACTTTAGAAACCTCTAAAATTATCAGTGTTTCTTTACTATATTGTGCATGTATTATACATATAAACCTTCTTCTTGAATCAATCTATCTATTAAAAAATCCGCATCAAAATCCATTGTGTAATTTTAAAGATTTAAGCATACATAGGGACAGACTGCGATAAACGACTTTGTGTTATACTATATAATGATGAACCGTACGTGCTTATTAGATGATAAATAGTTTCTGACCGCGTATTTTTCTGTAACACTGACAACGTAATATTGCATGTTGATTGGTTGAGTAGTTACGACTTGAATACGTTACATACAAACTCACTTTCGTATTTAAAATATTAGTTAGGGAGTAAGTATTATTATTAATTCGCTTACGTTTTCGCCGAACTCTTGTTGACGTATATTTGACACGTACATACATTTTAATGGAAATCGCATTCTTTGAAATATGTTGATAATTCCTCGATAAATAACGTAAGTGAATCCGGATTGGTATATTTCTTTCGCCGTATAATAATTCGATCGGTACTTTATAAACCATTAATTCTATAAAAGCTACACACCATAAACATACCATGCGGACGTTCGTACTAAGTGCACATAACATAATTTATATTTAAACGGTTAATTTATTATTATCAAAGAAAGTAAAGTAAGAACCTAGATTAATAACTGAGTTCATACTACCTTTTAAGGAGAAATTTTAGAGATTAACCCATCACGCTGATCAAGTACGGGTATAGTTGGTAAGCAGTTCCATACGACAAATAAATGTTTTTAATTTCTACCGAATTTTAATTTCAAGAAAAATTATTTACCTGTAAAATCAGTGGCGCTTTCCCCGACTAGAACTCGCATTATTCGGGTAATATACACATATTGTAACCAGTGGACCATCTTGGTTCTATATCACCAACTACATTCCGTCCATGGCTTTATCTGCGTTTGAGGGAAGAAGGAGCATTTATTAAATATATACTCGTGTAATCGTGTATGCGAAATACTATGTTGATAGGTTGAGTAGTTATATATATATATAAATCACTCGAACTCACTTGATTATCTCTCGATAATCACTTGATATAAATGAAATACTATTTTTACTAGCAGCGAATTCTAAATAAATTCACCCGTCGAATAGCTTTTATGATATACGTATGCTATTCTGTCAGTATTTTTATGTGATTCACAAAAATAAAAACGAAACTAATCCCATCATGAAAGTACGAAAAATGTTTACGCTTTTATAAACGAGTACGTTTTAAAAATTTTGCACATTAAACTTACTTTTGTTCGAAACTATTTCACGGAGTTTTATTACAAGCTACGTGAGAGCACTAGATGAAAAATTTGCAGCTTCATAAGAAACACAAGTCAAGAAACTTAGTTCTTAACGTATTTCCATTCGTCTTCTCAAGATAACACTACCAAGTATTTGTATTAGCTAATTAAAGAGATTGATCTTTTTAAGCAGTGTCGAATTAAATGAACTTTATATAACTTTAAGTAAAATATAAAATGCGTCGCTTGTGCTTACAAGATACTTAGTGTGCGTGCGGTTGTGGCCACATGTACATAATACATAATTACGTACCAATATACCTACATATAGACACGTTGTCCTAATTCGATGTTACAGCACGTTTATTAACAATATTATAATAAGTCTGTACATTATATATGATATAGTCCAAGTGGCTATAGTTGTGAGTTATTATTATTATTGACACAACGGACGATCACATGTAGTCGACAAAATGATTTCTTATCTCCGTTCTGACGTCGTCCTTTGTCTTATGTTGGGACCCGGCCTACCGGTGCATATGCATAGAATCATAGATAGCCATTCTCTAGAAGAGATCCGATCACCGAGGCCACGCCCGTAGTTTTTATTATACTAATTATGTATTCAAATTATTATATTGATTTAGTGTTGTCCCTGTGATTTAAGCTTGTGCTCGTTTAATAACTGTGACTGTAAAAGTTCTTCTTACTGTGTTTTGTGTTCTACCACGTGTATATACTCAATATATGTATATGGATCATTGTGTCTTAGTTTAATTTGTACTAATATTCGGCCTGCAAACACCGCAACACACAACCCATAAGATGAATAATGGAAGGATAAAGAGATAAAAAATAAATACAAATTAGATTATATTTATTATTGCCTTAGTGAGTGATTACATCTATACTTGTGTGAATCTTGAAAAGATTGAATAGATGAAAGTTAAGGAAAAAACCTAAGGCCCACTTAATTTTTTCCCTTTAATTTGATGTTTGATCTAACTGGGGCTTGATAGGTTTTGTACCTTATTTAAGTGCAAACAGTCGAAAAAAATTCCAAAGCTATTAAAATTTTTACCTCTGGGAAACGCCCTTACGCTTTTTCCGTGAATAGTACTGGAGGAGAATTGACTTACGTATCAAAATTAAGGCATCGATGTGACCTAATCGAATAAGGTTTAAGTGTTGACTCAAATACAAAATATATACTATGTAAGTGTATCGTAGTTTTGTTTAAAATGTTAACATAAGTTTTGTCCGGGTCTAAGCATTGATTCCTTTGGCACGTCCTTTAACTGCTTGTAAGTCTCTGATGGAACATTGTACATGAGAGTAAATATGCAAGAAATAGTCGCGCTTCAAACGCAGAGAGAGAAGGTTTCCTTGCTATAATGTTACGAAGGCAAGCACGTGATTTCCCTCGTTTTTTCCACCAAGCCGTTAAATGGTCTAATGACATTTATAATTAATATTTGTACTTTTAGAACTTGTTAATGTGTTTGTTGTAAAGAGAATCGCAGTAGATATTATTATATAGTCGTCTGATAGTTATTTTTAAAATCATATTATTATAAGCAAAATCGACGAAAAACTTCCTATTTTAAATGATTTTTCTTTGTTTTCCTTGGTCTTTGAATAATCTAAAATAATACATGCATATAATAAATGCATAATAATAAAAAATAAATTATACATGTAAATCGGTATATCTTTGAAAGAAGTGGTTTAAAAATAGTGAAAATGAGGTGAAATCAATAAAATACAATGTGGTGTTGGAATCACGTGAATACGCCTTTTTTCCAGATTTATGTATACTATACCTATTATTTTAAAATTTGTGTTAAAACTTTTTCTGGCGCCCAATTAAAATGTTGTCACTAAGAAAAACCGCCGTGGGCAAAACGACTATAGTCGAAGCTTGATTCATGTTCATTAATAAAATAAAGTTGACAATTGAATAATGAAGTACTGAAAGCCTTCCAGAATTATGTTCCACCGTTCATTCGTGAATACACTTCTGGCTTGATTTTAATCCATGTAGGTTTCCTCACGATGTTTGATCTCACATACAAAATAAGTGGATAAACCCACAACTTTCGATGACATTTCACTGGGTCGTTTATATTTCGGCCAATACATATTTATTTTAAAGTTATATATAACTTTATAGAATAAAAGATACAGTCTCGGATTTGATCTGACAACAGTGTTATACACTTCTATTAGATGTCCATTGACAATGCAAATAGAACCGCATAGTGTTTGGTAAGCATTTTTAATATTGAAAAATACAAGAAGTCAATTGAATTAAATTGTAGGTACATAATTTTACACGTTAAGTAACTATATTATTATTTCTATTCAGAATATTCGAGACCAAAGGAGTATTCATTGGAACTATACATGTGTGCATCTATACGTACTCCCAAACATAGAGATTATCCAAAGGAAGATCCCTTTTAAAATCCAGTTCGAAATTTACAATAACAAAAATATGTTATATAAAAGAGCTCGTTAACTTAAATACATTTGTAACAATGTTACTACAGAAACGGTTGTACATATAGAATATAATCACATAGCTGGTCACTAGTAAATATTAAAATGCTAAATTGTACTCTACAGCAAACGTCCCAAGAGCTTTTATAGCGTGCAATTTATTGTGATATATTCCACTGAAAGAGCCTCGCGAGTTCGCAGGCACAAATTCAATAAGTCAATAGTAAGAAGTCGCCTTTTCGTACACGGGGGAAGAGAACTCAGAAATCTATGAGATTATAGCGGGTACATAGATTTTTCCCTCGAAACGTATAATATATTTTTAAATCTTAATAGTTGTATCGACTCCACTGGTTAAAATTAGAGACTTTTCCTTGACGTATTTAATAAAATAATGAGATATTAACATAAATTGTGCTGTTATATGCTAACGCGTGACGTACATCTTATTATACCTCTTATTTAAATGTATTTTAATCGACCGTTTATTAAACTATTTAAAATGAATATTGAAGGACAATCATTAACTAAGTTTAAGTACTATACCAATAAAATGTTAAGAAAATCATCAATAACGCAACTGATAGTACAATTTTTTATAGTACCGTCACAACCCAAGGTGGGTGCCCCTTTCTTTTCTACCACGTCACTGAGTTTTCGTCCAACAATAGTATAGTAATATCTCCAAAATAAGTAGTCTAAGCTGTAAAGTGCAACTATACTATATATTAGGTACAATTACATTTTATACTTTGCTATAAATATCAGATTTTTGCAGACACGTGGAGGGTTTGCATTTGATACATACGCGTTTCCTAACGATATTTTTATTCTCAACGCCGAGTATGAGATTGAGATTTATAAATGTAAATTAAATAAATGAAAATTCGGTTGGGTTCATTTGATATATATATATTTGTATTTGCATCCAAAATCCTCCGTTACGTAATACGTGTCTAACCGGGATATCTCGGGTAATTTTTTAACGACGATAATATGTGATATGTATGTTATGGATTATTTTATTTAAAAATAGAAACTTCAAATATGTTATTTTTTAGATTTTTTAGATAAGAGTATTCGATGGATGGTACAGTTGAATTTATGTGACCGGCGGTTAAAGAAAGCATCGTGAGGAAACCTGCACGGGTGAAATGAAAATTAATTACGTATTCGCCAACCCGTTCTAGGAGCGTGGTGGATTAAACCTTTTTATTAATAGCAGAGGATATCTTCGCTAGCAATAATTTATGACATAATAACAATAATAACAATTTTTTATTGTTATTCATTAATAAATCGGACTATTTTTTTCATATCTGTGTGAAATATCAGTAAAAAAAATATGGCAAAATATATTAGTTATAGTCTCATTTTAAAGAGCTCCACAGAAATGAGCAGAAAATTAGAGGATTCTTGATTGCAATTTAATAAATTGTTACAATTTAACAAAGAATTAATTTTAGAAAGTGGAAATAAGTTACTGGCCGGTTAGACAACGGTGCTTCGGCTTAATAAGGAAAATAAAAAAAAAAACATCATATATAGTATAACGTCATAACTTTCTAACAAAAATTCCAAAAATATTTTGAATAAACTTGAACGTTTCTGGCTGGCGACCCACTAGTACAAATTAACCAAGGAAATACAAAGTTAGTAAACGAAAAAGCTACGATACCGATTTTCAGCGGAGACATACAAAACAGAAAAGTGATTTTGAAAGACGTACGAGTCCCTCGATCGTGTTGAACACCGAGCCATTGATATATAAATGTAATATTCACGGTACAGTACGGTCTACTGAAAATCTTTTTGTAAGGGCGACATTGTTAAATAATCGTCGATTAAATGCCTATTCAGAATTCGACTTCCAATGAATTCATTGAACTTCTCGAATTCTGAAAAAGTATTTAAAAAATGTAATCATCGAATCGTTTGGTTTTGCTTTTTTTGTTCAATATTCGGCGATATTGCCGACGTTTCGTTCACGCAGCATTTTACTGTGATTTTAATCTGGACTCTTAAAAGGGTCAGTGGATTACAGAGTTGGGTTCAGTTCCAGTTTTATGTATGTCGATAAAGTAACGGGTCGTGGAAAAATAAACTCTATTGCGTTATACATTATATGAAAACCAAGCAGAATGTGGTATAGCATATGGGAATAGCTTTTGAAATCGATATAATTTTAAATCTTTATTGAGATACAGTAAATCATGGTAGTCATTCATTTAATGTACATAATTTAAAAATGGGCTAGATTTGATCTACTATATAAATACACAAATTAATTTAACATCATTATATTATATAAATTAATAAAAAAAATATTATTAATTTCGATGTTTTTTTAATAATAATATATCTTTTATTGTTACAAACGAAAGTATTTAGAACTTACGATAATCATTTCCACAACTTTGAATGTTACTAAAGCTGTAACAGTTACACAAACAATTTTGCGTGAAAGATTTGTAGGTCGCAAAAATAGCTAGAATCATTGCGAGACATTTTAATACACGCTTGGAATAGTACTCGTGACGTGTTATACTGTGAATACCGGGAGATTAGATCGGATGGTGAATTTTGAAGTGTTTTCTTTTCTTTTTATCCTTTTGCCCGTCCTAAGTGGTCACCACCACCTACAGAAATTAGCGATGTAAGAAAAATTTACCATTCCTTACATCACAAATGCCCCATCAACCTTGATAACTAAGATGTTATGTCCATTGTGCCTGTAGTTACACTGGCTTACTCACCCTTGAAACCGGAACAACAATACTAAGTGTTGCTGTTTGGCGGTAGATATCTTAACACGGGTTATACAAAGCTCTACCTGGTGGTAGTAAGGTTAAGTTTATAGTATGTCTTATTATAATGTAGTCGCTTTTACACTATTGACGTGACAAACGTGAATTTCATATTATTTTTAAGACATAAACTGGGATTCAACTTAAATATCGATATTTAGTATTCGATGGATAGAATCGATAAAAAGAAATATAATACGATTATCGGTTTCGTAGTCACGTATAGAATCAGCAAATAGTATTTTTTGTTTACAGATGCGATTGAACGTGACCAACAGGTGAATTTGAATAAAATTCGATTCCGTAATAATTTTAACAGCTAAATTTTTTATATAATTCAATTTTAAGCAATTATCCGGTGAGCCTTTGTATCCAGTAAAAGGTTTTTTTTTTCATTATTTGTTTGTTTGGTATTTAAATAAAAAATAGGGATTATAATTAAATACTAGTGTTCATACAATAGTCGGCCATAATTACTATGGAGTATTTAGAGCGAAGCATACATAAATCAATTTGCATGAATTTCAAATATGTTTTTTCTGCTCAATATCAATGCAAAAAAAATATAGTAACAGCTTATAAAGGTCACGCTGCTGGACTAAGGCCTTCTCTCCCTTTTGAGGAGAAGATTTTTTGCTTATTCCACCACGCTGCTCCAATGTGAGATGTTGGATACACAAGTGTAAGAATTTCATTGAAATTCGACACATGCAGGTTCTCTCACAATGTTTTACATTCATATTGTTTGTTCCCGCCGAGCTAGAGATAAATTATAAACACAAATTAAGTTAATGAAAATTGAGTCGTCTTTGTCTTTGTTTGAACCCGAAATTATCGTTTAAGATGCACGCGTTCAAAGCACTGGTCTACCAGGGCTCTAATATTGATACCCTTATATAAGATCGATATAACCTAACCAAAACCATCGTTTTTTTTTTAAACAAAGGAGCTTAAACCTTTGGCTATTTATTATTGATAATTAAATTAAATAACATTTAAATATCGAATGCGAAAATATCGTTCCAATGTGTAATGTTAAAAAACGTTTTTGGCAAAGACCTTTATGTCTATGACATGTCATAACATATTTTTTTTTATTTGAGGTTGTTTTGTAAATCTTCTTTAAACATTTGAATGAAACGGAAATATTCTGCTATATTGATGTTTGCTAAACTACAGAAATTGAAGCTAGGGCGCTCGAGCGTAGCGTGTAGCGCTATGCCGTAGCGTATTGTACTTATGCTGTAGCGCTACATGCTTTAACGTAGAATAAAACTTCAATAGTGTTGGTATATATGTACATTCGATTGCAGGGAATATTGCGTTTACCAGTCAAAGTAAACACTTTACGTATATGCATTAGCGAGTAAGTTTATATAAATATATATGCTTATTTTAATGTAAATATAAAGTTTTTCTTTAATTTCATTGCTAATAATGTTTGTAAAAGTTTATTTGAGTCATTACTCTTTAATATCATCGTTTACAATTATCGATACTATTAAATTAATTTATATATTAACATTAATATTGTTTTTTTTTTAAATCTATTATGGTTAAATGACTTATTGATTATTTTTAAAAGGACTTGATTTAATTGTGTGTGTGTGTGTATCTGTAAAGTAAAAAACTGCTCATTTGTATTGGATGGATATTTTTCGCCATTTTAACGAGTAGGATTTTTAGCTACGTTATTCCAGTACACATTTACTGATGTCTGCCTCGGTCGCCATTTTAGAGACCAGCCAACTGTGCAGGAGATAAAACAGCACTGTGTGCGCACACACAGCCTAATAATCGTCGGATATTTCGTGGTTTGTCGTTCCTTCGTAAGATGTTTGTATTTAGCGTGTAAAAAGAATAAAGTTATCCGTGTTCTCCCGATTACAAACAACAACAATTTACAGCTGTAAGGTTTTTATATTATATTTATAATTTTGTTTCGTAAATATGACATGTCTTATAAACGATTTTGAATTTAATCTATGAATATATATCGTTTTTGAATATAATTCTTATGTAATTATTGTCATTTTTATTTTACATTACCGTAATACAACCACCAACTGACCGGTTTTCAACATAAAGGAACAATTACGTCGCTTAATTTATCTGACTGTATTGCAGTTCATTCATTCAATGAATTCGGTCGGACCCGAAATGCTTTTAGTATTTTTAAGCGAAATAAATTCTGATATGGTTGGGCTCCGGCTCCACTTAGCGAATATATAGCGCCTGTATGTATTCGATAACGCGGTATATAGCCATTGCAGTACATAATACTTCAATTTCCTTTTTCATCAATTGATCGACATGTACGAGAGGTTTTACAGATACGATTTTATATAAAAAGTCAAAATAATATTCTCTTTTATAATTTGATATAATACTAGTTTCTCGTCGCGGTTTCGCACGGATAGAAACAGGGTCAGAAGTTTAATATTGAAAGAATATTTTTTTGGACAATAGCCTTTGCGATATATAAACCACCAAAGCTTCATCACACAAAGAAGACGGACATAAAACATTCATTTTTATTTATATAGAAAACTGGTTGACGTCCGCGGCTTTCCTCGCGTTTTAGGGGTTGCTCGTTAGGTGTTAGGCAAAAAAAAGTAGCCTATGTCCTTCCTTGGAGTACAAGCTTGCTTCATACTAGCAACTTCGGTTCTGAGGTTTAGCTGTAAAAGCATAACAGAAATACGGAGTTACTTTCGCATTTATAATATAAGTATTGATGATATTGTTATTTTAGACTTGGTCGACTAATAATTTATTAAACTATAAACTGAAAAAGTAGATGATTTTTAAATCGTTTTCAATGAAAATATATTCGCTGATCTTCTTTTGTTTTTCTCGGGTCTTGGGAATATTTTTTCGGTCTGGTGATAGATTTTACACTATCAATAAGCTTTATAACAAATGAAGTTTCGATATTTATTTTACTTTTAGTTTTTCATAAGTTTCTTTCTTAATTTTATGTTGAGACCGTAACGACCAAACTGACTTCATGATGGTAACTTGTGACCTTTGTCTATAAGAACTGGCTATTAATTATAAACGTTTTTCATAAATGAATTCAAATTAAAACATTATATTATATAATTTATTATTTTTTATGTATAAAATAAATAGACCACTACTATTAGTATGCCACTTGAGTTATTAATTTACTTTAACAGTTAAGAAACCAGCTTATAAGACCGCTGAACTCGGGATCCTGAATACAAATCCCAGGTCAAATCAACAAACAATTATATACAATGAGTTATGTGCCTCGGAAAATATCTAAATTTGCGGCTCTTTCGTCGATCGGAAACAGTTCACTGTTTCCGATCCTTATGGATTTTTAGTGTCATAATAGAATAGAGAGTTTTCATTTGTATTTTTCTTAAAAATGGCCGCTGTAGCCATCATCAATTTACACACATATCAAACCTAAATTAAGTAAAACAAATGAATACATCAAAACTAACCGTAAAGATTCCAGTGACAGTAACGTTTAGTTTTAAACAGAGTGAATAAATCGTACGAAATATAACGCAATCAATATTGACAGAACGTCGAACGGTCCCTGAATCTCAGTTCCAATATATTATTTTGTTACATTCACCTGAATTTAGGTGAAATGAGAACAGCAAGTGAATTGACAGCTGACATTTTACGAATGAATGAACTACAAAACCTAATCAAGTATATAAAACGAAGGGACCATTTATTTTAGTTATATTTGAATTTCGAATATTATTTATTTATGATAATTTTCAATTTTTCGGGTCGTGGCTCAGTAGCTCACTTAATAAATAAATATTGACCAACATCACATACATTACTCTGATCCCAATGTAAGTATCTAAAGTACTTGTGTTATGGAAAATCAGAAGTAACGACGGCACCACATATACCCAGACCCAAGACAACATAGAAAACTAATGAACTATTTCTACATCGACTCGGCCGGGAATCGAACCCGGGACCTCGGAGTGGCGGTTTTTATGGGTATGAAAACCGGTGTACACACTACTCGACCAAGGAGGTCGACACTTGTTTCTTAAAGGAAGATCGTGGTTCGAAATAGATGTGAAATTACACATATATACGTTTCAAATATTAATATGTATTAGTGATAAAGACTTTGCCCTAAAGTGGGAAATATGCAGAATGTTTCTATGCCAAATAGTTATTTATCACGTTATAGTATATGGGGATATACAAAGAGGTATTTATTTGAATTGATGAAATGAATTAACTCGATAAATATGTGCATTCATTCGGTAATAATGTTTTGTTGAATGTTAATTAAACTTGTAAAATGATTAAATACTCAGCGTGTATTCAAAAATAGACGATAATATACGCAATTTTTTTATAGTTTAAATGATGTGTCGTTCGTGAATTAAATATTAATATTCTTAATTATTTGTTTTTATTTTAACAATACTTTTGAGATTAAATATAGACATCTAGATTAGTGCAGTTCAGTTGGGTAATTAATTATTGTAATATGTTATATAAAAATGAAACGTGTATATAAGCAGTTATTTTTATAAATTGTATTATAATCTTCATTGAATATAATATATCTGTTACCCTCAATATCTCCCCCACTCGCATGGAGGACATAATGAAGTTTAATCGAAATTCAATTTCAACGCTCCCAAATAGCATATTTTCTCTAAAATTTCGTGCCAACCTCGCGACAGGGAATAGCAAAGGTGTGTGACAGTCAATAAATACTCGATACGAACCCAATAAATTTTGTTTTGGTAATCGATTCCAAGCTGAAGCAGTATATGTAAGGTATCGATGGAGTGTAATAAATAGTGATGGATGCGCGGTCCAGTGTACGTCGATGAGCGTACGTTGTACGCCGCAACTGTCGTAAATTCGAAATGACGCCCAGTTATTGGAAAGCAACCGCTAAACATAAATTTCATTATCTGTCTGCGACATCATCTGATATGTTTACGTTTCCGTGACCTGTGTTTCATAAGAGTCATAAATAATAAACAAAATTAAAAGTACTGAAATTGAAATTATTCTGAGTTGGCGCCTATCAAACAAAAATTATTAAAATGGGCGAGAGAGGTGAAGTGATAAAACTACCCATTTGAAAAATATGATTCCCAAAAAAATAGAATTTATAAATCGAAAAGATATATTTCACGGTCCGGTATTCAGAGCATTGCGTTCAACTACAGAGCGTATAGTAGAAAGGAAAGGTATAAAAGCTTCACCCTTTCTAAAAACACGTAAATAGAAGAGTGGAGCATTCGTTTCGTTCGGTTCGAATGGCGGCAGCGCACACATACGCGCGAGCCGGCCGCGTCTCACATACGGGGAATAAACGATGTGAAATGGGAAAAAAGTTAAATATGTATGAGTGCGGGTAAATATATAAATCGGTATATAGTAGCGTTTATATAAAATAGGCAGGAGAGCGCGGGCGGATGGCGTTGGATTCAGTCGCGCGCGATCCGCCCAGCCTCTGGCTCGCATTGTCCGCAGCCTCCGCCGAACCGACGCGCGCTACTTTCGTACTCCGAGTTTACGAGTATATCCCAGAACTGTGTTTTATTTCCGATATACGATTATGAATTAATTTAGAAACTTTTTTGGACTTTGTATATAGTTGTGCGAATGTGTTAGGACAATTACTTGTCGCTGTCATCATTTTGTAGAAGTTGGAAGAAGTTGGTGAGTACTAAAACTTTTTTTAACTAATCTAATATTTTACGATAAATATTTATACAGTCGTTTGTTATTAGTAAGTAAATCTTAGCATATTCTTTTCAACTTAAGGCTTGGCATTAAAAAAAAAAACTGAATTCGAGAAACTTTTCATTTTATTTTAATAAGATTTATTAAAAAGGGTTTTAACATTCTTTGAAAAAGTTTAGGAAAATATAATTTTAGTTTACCGAAAAACCAAAAAAAACTAATATACATAATAAAGTTTTTAATCTTTTTCATAACTTTTGGAATTATACCATGTAAAAGTTGTAAACCCTTTTTTTTTTAAATAAAAAATAACGTTACCTAAAAATAATACATTAACACTTCTATAGCAATAATTGATCATTATTTTGAATTATTTCTAAATTTTTCTCCTGAATTCAAAGCTCCTTTTTTTTTGCTGAAGTCATTACAGAATGTTATATTATATTAAAGAGTATAAAAGGCTCGTTAAGATCAACTTAAACTTAAAGATTAAATAAAAAATATAAATAAGAATGTATATTTTATAAAATAGTATGTTTTAAAGTACTGCAATTATTATATATATTAGATATATTCTCTAAATTACGTAAAACCTTCAAAAATCAGAATCAAAACTTTTTAGACCTACTTTCGTGGAGTTTATCGATTGTTACTAAAATACCGCCGGCAAGACTATTATCAGACGACAGAAGTACGTCTACCGTTATTACCATAAGCCTCAATACGTATAATGGAACTACCTATTTGTTTCGTTGAGCGTAATTTTCGCCTGACAGTTAAATTAGCTCGAAATCCGCAAATAAATGAAACGCTGGTCGGGAATAATAGGCCTGATGCGCGTTGCCATTTTATAAGTAAGAGGCATTGTTGAGACCACTTTACTTGATCGAATATAGCTTTTTAAAGACTTGTTAGTCGTTAAGCTGCAAGAAAATAAGAAGCATTATGGCCTGATTATTTTAATCAGCTTCTTATTCACCGGAGGTGAAAGTACTATCTATTTATTACGTTTCCGATAACGTCAAATGAAATCCATTGTTCTTTTAAACAAATTTATTAACTTTATAGTAAATGAAATTACTTTAATATATTTTAGTTCTAATTCAGAAGATGATAATATTTTTTGCTGCAAAAGGTTTAAGAGACGCTCATGAAAGTTAACTAAAATATTTTTGAAAATACAAAAGTTAGCAGATTTTGGAAGAATATTTGAAACTGAACCGAAGATTCAAATACGACCAAGCACTACTGAATTTTCACGAGCTTAATTTATGTTTATATTAATTTATGTTTGTATATTTATGATAATTCATGTCGTGTAACGGCTAAGGAAAACGCGAGGAAGCTCGGATATTGGATGAAAATCTGCCACATCTGTATCTACAATTGCGTTGGAACAGCGTAATGGAATAGGGTCCTTTTTTCTTCTCAAAAGGAGAGGAATTCTCAACATAGTCGTGAGACAAAAGGTGATACTTCATTAATTAATTCTTATAAAAGAATGCCTTATATACTTAGAAAAAGTACATTTTTAAATCAATCTATGCTAATATAACAAAGAGGTAAAATTTTATTTTTATATATAAGTCTATATATATATTAAAATAAATTTTTACTCCTATGTCCATAATATCGACCCCTATATCCAGAACTAATGCTCTAATTCTAAAAAATAGTTTCTTTTAGGGTGTAAATTATTATTAGATTTCAGCATCATGTATTTAATAAATTGCACCCGTACGAAGCCAGAGTAGATTGCTAGTAAATAATTAAAATCAGCAGTTTTAAGTTTGGATGAAATATAATTAAAAAAAAAGTATGAATCTATAATTGATTAGCGAATACACAACACTTTATTTTATTGAAATAACACTAAGTCTGTACAAGCCTAGAGCCGACTTAATGCCGGTGAAATGATATTTTGTCCAATCAATGGATAACATAGTAGCTTCTATTCTACGCTGATTGGTTTATTCCAAATAGAATATAGTGATCTGTTGAATATATTTTTAAGGTTAACGTTTACAACGTTACTTGGTGGTGGGCTTCGTGCAAGTCAGTCTGGGTAGAAAAAAAAAAATTGTTAAGGAACGCTTGTGTGCGAAAGGTTACTATACAATTAGTGAGTTTATGATTGGTAGCACACCTTGAGAATGAAACGATCGCCTCCTGGCTATTTCTATTCATATTCAATATATGTATTTAATTAGATTGACAAAAAAAAGACCCACTGAGTTTTTTCCGCCGGTTCTTCTCAGATCAGGGTGTTTCCTTATCCGAACCGGTAGTGTTTAATTTGAATATCAATAAGTAAGTAGGCTTCTATATTGAATAAAGAAATTTGAATTTGAGTTTGAGTTTGTAGGTAACACGAATTCAATATATTCTACTGCCAAACAGCAATACACTAAGTATTACTGTTGTTTGTTCTAGTTTGAAGGGTGGTGCATGAGCCAGTGTAACGACTTGCTCAAAAGATATAACATGATAGTTCCGTGGGTTGGTGGCACATTGGTAATATGAGGAATGATTAAGATATCATACAGTACCAATCTCAATGCAGTGGTGACTAGTACCATCAGATTCATCCGTACATATAAATTTAATAGTATTATCATAAGATTGAACCCGAAATCTCCGGTCAAGATTCACGTGTGGCGAGCCATTATTTTTTATTTAAGCTATAGGTATTTAATTATTAATATGTCTAAATAGTCTGTCCAAGCTTAGAACGCGTCGAAAAAAAAAGTGGCCAACAGTTAGCTAATAATTGCACGCACACTAGTAAAATAGTATGAACTTTGGCGCGTCAATCGTAGCTGTAACGCATACATTGATAATAAATTTGGCTCGTATGTTTTAGTTATTTTGAAGTGCGCTACTCTGTCTAAATATATAAATAATCTAAGGTTTATACATTACATAAATATACATTTTTTTGTGATGTTTCACTTAACTAAGCTCACAGTGAAATAAACACGTTATTAAGCTCATAGTAAAGTAAACACGTTATTTCGACAATGTATTAATTAACTTTAACTAAATACGAAATAAAAGTAGAACAACCGTTAAAGCAAATAACATAACATAAGTACTATTAAAATATTATGTATGAAAACTTGGCCCGGCTTTGACACGACATATTTTCACGTTTGAAGATGCAGAATATCTGTGTGTCACGCACACACAGATAATCTACATGTATGTGTTGATATATAATTATTCCGCAGATAATTTAATATTTCGTAATTAATAAATTTAAATCATATGCTAGAAAAATATTAAAACGAGGCATATTTATGAATATAAAACTACAAATCGTTGAATTTGAAATGCAGGATGTACATTTTCTCTTTATGAAACAAATTCCTTATTTATTTTAAAAAAAGGAATAGCTATCGAGTTTATCTTTGGTTCTTTTTAAAAAAATGTTCTGAGCTGGGTGTTAAGTTTATATTGAGCTTTTTTTTTAATGTTACTTTGTTCAAAAAAACAAATCCACTTGAATAAAGTATATTTTTGTTTCATATATTCTTAAAAATTTTATCCATCTCGCGTATATATTAATTAATAATGCTTTCTAACCATGAACAGTAGAATAAATTATTATTATACGCACAAACTGCCATAAACTCTACCAGCGTCATAAAACACCACTAAGTTAAAGTAATATTTATTATAATAATTATAATTATTTTAATCAACGATTATTTTAAATAACAACACTAGCTAAGATTTCCTTACACTGAGGTATTATAGTATTATTGTAGATTTAGAGATATATACTATACGTTATATTTACAAATTAAAAAATTTAGATGGATCTAATAGCATTCTTTTGTATCTTTGTTTTGTAATAGGTGGGTCCGGCAAATGGGTCACCTGATGTTAAGTGTTCACCACTGACCATAGAAATTGTTAGAAATATGAACCATTCCTTACATCGCCGACGCGCTACTCACTCACCCTTCAAACCTGAACACAATGATACCAAGGATTGCTGCTTCTCGGCAGAATACCTGATGAGTTGTAGAAAGCCCTACCACCAACTAAAAAATATATTATATATAAAATATAATATATATTTTTTTTAATTATACATATATATATTAATATATATTTATTGCGAAGATTAAATAGTGGATAAATCAGGTTTATCATGTAAAAATTGTTTAGTTGTAGGATTTTAATGGAAAATATGTTGTAGAAATATACGAATAAACAATTATTAAGCATTCCAACTTCGTGACTGAAGTCATAAGGATATGTTGTCAGCATTGCTAATAGTTTAAAATACCTAAATGAAGGATTGGATATTAAGGTATCCAATTATAATAGTGTGTAAGCTGATTTGATTTGCTTTAAAAAGGTTTTCCTCGAAAATAAACAAAAAAAAAAGTTATTTTCACCAGTACAGTATCACTTCTTCGCTTATTTTTTCAGACCAATTAGTAGAAATAAAGACAAATAAGTTGAGTGCTTTTTGTTTTCATAATTTACCCAAATCCTCCATGAATTATATAAACCTTGCCTTTTTTCAAAGATTAGTCCATCCATTGGAGAAACCCGTAAGAAAATCCGTTCGGTAAATTTTGTGTTCATCGATTTCACACGACACGACTTTGTTTCATTTAAGTTTGTAAATTAACACAATAAACAAACAAAATTAGAACGGACAAAAAAATCCGTAGCTATAAAATTATAAAAAAACATTTACACTGAAGATCAAGACTTTAAACTAAAAAAACAAAAGATTTTTGCTTCTTTTTATTGCAGTACTTCTAAGAAATCTAGAATAACAAACATTACAACCATTACAATGAAATTATATTAAGAAATATAACAATGATAATTTCATTAAAAATAAGAGAGCGAGTTTCAAATTATATTTATTAACAAAGCGGTAATTGCTGCATAGTACATGTAGAGGATAAAAAGTTGTTGAAATAAATGAAAACTACGTTTAATTTTCCGCTGGGAGCATCTGTAGTTTGCTAAATATATTTTTTTATTTCGTGCAATTTCTGTTTATTTAACTTTTATTAACGATGCAGCTTTGTTCGATATTTAAATATATACATATGTAATGTATAAAATTACGCATAACTTGGTTCTTAATGAATCTCAGGCGTTTAGATCGTGAAATCCATAACAGATGTCAGCATTAAAAATGATTGTAGAAATAGTATATTAGTGTTGTCATTTTATATCAAGTATCAAATATTAGTCGTAAAAGCCTGAGTACGAAATTTAATAGTTGTTTAGTTTACTACAATTTTTAAAAAATATATTAAAATAGGCGAATAGTGCAACCATAGCCGCGAGCGCAAATGTCTATGGATAAAAATATTGCAAAAAGCCGACGGTCCTGCGCACAAACTATATCCGATCGTGTAGGATTGCCGACCAAGACGACTAGGAGAGTATGGGAATTCCAACGTATTCGATATTTATAAATTAACACTTTAAAATTTTCATCTGAAATATTAAAAGTCTTTAATTATAGGTTTCGTGTCGGGGTAATTAGATTATCTGGTTCTGACAACGTTTTGCTATAAAATGTTCTTAGAACGACGTACATAAAGTATCCTAATTACCCTATTAACAGGTAACCCTTTTGGTTCCTTTTGATACTTTATTGTATATTTAAAAAAAAATCGTTACCGGGTTTGAAACTCTTTTGCAAATTATGATTTATTTATTCAAAGCTTTGAACTGAAATTGAATTTCTTTGACTTATTGAGAGCTAAGAGGTATTCTGTAAAAAGAAACTCGAAACTTAATCTCAGATGTCAGAATCTAGCATAGATTGACCATCGACATTAGTTAGAATACTCGTATCAAAATGGCGTATCATCATAATTCGGTTATCAACATTTTACGGGTTCCATACGAAGTGCATTTTTGCAGAATCAGAGCTCAAACCCTAGGCGAACTTTACCTTTGTCGAAATTAAGCATGAAATGTAGGATTTGCAGCATTTTTGACTTTATACTCGTATATGAAAATATACTCCTATCGCAAAGTTTATTTATCAATTTGGGAAATAGGTACGTTCACACGCATTAGCATAGACATATACACGCGCACGAATATACAAATATGATTGCAAATAAGGTTATTATCGCAACTTAATTCTGTCTTAATTTTTTTTTTAGGTTTTGATTTATGTAACTGGGTTTTTTTTTTCAAAGAATAAAAATAGCTTCAATTTAATTTCTTTAATTATCAAATAAAACACGATGGAAAATGACATTATTTTAATTTATTATTAGTTACGTTTGACATGTTTTCATTAAAAAAAAAAAAAAATACAGCAGACATTTCAATATTGAGTATTGGGTAACTAAAAAAAATACTGAACTGATATAAATAAAGCTAAAAGAGGACGCAGCGCAAATAATGTGTTTGTATATAATGTATGTCAGATAACGTTTGCCGATGGTTTTGCTTGTTGTATATAAATAGTACTCATAGGTTATTTTAATGTCAATCTAATAAATTAATTCTGTGTTGACATGTTAAAGACCTCAAACTTAAGGTTACGTTAATATTAATGGTTTTGTTAAAATCATATCTCTATACCTAGATATTAATTATTAATGTAAAATTTATACAGAAATAGAAATACAGACACATAAGCATCCATAAAATTATTTCGAAAACTTGAAATAAATATTTAATTTATGTTAATTCACGAAAATATTTCAATTAATTTTAGTATCTAAAATCAGTAAGGGTGAGTTATAGCATTGAAAATCATATAATTATTTAAAGCGGAGGCGATACAGAATGAAAGCGTTTATTTTGCTAGAATTAATGCTAATCCAAATGAATGGGAGACGTCAAATAACTTGACTACTAAAGCTTTTATATTATTCTATTATATTGTAGTATTTTTTTTTTATAAACAAATCTCGTTAAACATATTAGTAACTGTTTAACATAACAGTTTATAGCACTGGCCACAAAGAAAAAGATCGCATTATTCAGAGAAATAAAAATGTTAAATGAACCTAAATATTTCAACTAATAAGCTGTTTGATTTGTACGTATGTACGTACGTAATCAACATTACAAACTGTTGTTTTCGAATTCTGTCAGACAGATTTTAATTCGATTTTCGAATAATATTTTCTTTAAGCAATATTTGTCTTTAACAAAATCCCGCAGATACTTTTATATAAAAATCTTATTAGATTATAAAGTTAGACACTTAGAGTCTACTTCACTAACATAATTGTATGTTTGTTTTAATTGTTTTAATTATTTTATCCTTACAAATAATACAGGTAAGGCTATAATAACGCTTTACATATTAGCACAATGATTTTCAGGCGAAGTTTTTAATTTGTTCAAGGGAAATCCCCTTAAAACAATATTCCTGTTGTTTTTTCAAAATTAAACGATTATATAATTCGAATTTCAAAATGCTCATTTTCACTCCTAATTACAAAATGTATATGTACATATTAGGTTTGATATATATATTTTTAAATATATTTAATATTATTTGTATGGTTCCATGTTCCATGGTGCGGTTTTCAAAGCATTATTTTAATCGTCGGTTGTGAGTTTGGTTTCAAATGGTTAAACGATTTGTTTGATAGTAGTAAATGTTTTACATATCATTTCGACTTTTAGGGTTATTTCTATGGGCCTTATAATGTCAATATCATTAAATATTTGCAATTTATTTAATATTATTCTTATCAATATATATTAAATCAGCAAGTTACTCGTATATATACGTAAATTGTGATTTCAATTATTTTGTATCGTTCATTTAAATATAATTCAATAGCGCGTCCTCTCGTCAAGTTTATTCTACGTAATATAAATAAAAATCGAGTCGTTTTTTTTTTTAATATTACTGGAATTGGAATTACATAAAACTTTTAAATCGAATTTTCTGTGACGTGTATAACAGTAATATTACGGTGTTCTCAAAATGACATAAGTATTAATGAATCGAAAAGAACTCTATAAATATAAACAGGTGCATCTTACATAAAATTTCGTTTTCCTAAAAATTATGTACAATATATCAACATTAATTTTTATATATAGAATTTTACTCAAGCTTTCATTAAACCGAGCGTTTAACGGAGAATTAATTTAACTGACTTTAATAGCTCTGTGTAAAATATTATGACTGGAAAAGTTTAATACCCGGTCTGGCTTTTATTGCCCTCTAAGTACAAACTGATTCATATTGCTATTTTAATGTATTAATAAAATTTGATAAGATATATTAAAAAAATAATCTTTAATGAAATTTAATTATCTAAAGGAAATTATTTACCTTAAAAAATATAACACATTGAAATAGAGTTTAATAAAATGTAATTTAATAAATGAAAATTATACGTAGACATGTAAATATATGTATGTAGTGTACAAAATTGTATCGTTTGATTTTAATTCAACATTGAATAATCAACTTTGATTTGAATAAAACACTGTGTAATTTGATAATTTTCGGCGCGTATATCAACTATATTTTAGGATCCGAATGTTTCAAGCAATTTCAAGTAATAACTCATATAATTCAAATGGTTTTTTTTTTTATTTTACAGATGCACTAACTGCCATGATGTCTCTTGTCTTTTTTGTGACAATAGGTAAGTTAATTAACACATACAAACACACACATACACACGACCATACATTTTACAAAAGTATTCATCACCCTTCGACCTCGAGAACTAAGATTTTAAGCCTTGTGCATATGTCTTTAGTTTCACTGGCTCACTCGCCTTTTAAATCGGATCACAACAATAATAAGTATGCCTCTTCAGTGGTAGAATATGTGATGAGTAAGCGGTAACACACAACGACAATTAAAACGTGGTGGAATATGCTCCAAACCTTCTCCTCAAAGGGAGAGGAGACCTTAGCATAGCAGTGGGAAATTTACAGGCTGTTAATGTAATGTGATGTAAAAACATTTTTATATCCGTGACAAGGCTCAAGAAAAAATTCTTTTGATAGCATTAAGAAATGTTAAGAAAAATAAGAAAAAAAAAAACAATATAATCCTTCATCAGTTAGCCAAAGGCAATGTTGATCGAGTCACCTCGCTTCCGAGCGTGCGAGCTAATTGTTTGCTGTCTCCCTAACAAACGCTGAGCTACAGATGCTAGATGGAACTAAACATTTGTCATAAAGATAACTTATTGTACCAATTCGTTTTATGTTCACGACAATATTATACATCATACTATTTTAACTAGATGGTTACATTTCTTTTTATAATTGTTCGATTCTTCGGTTCCAAATTATCAAGATTAATTTTGTTTTTACCAAACAAAACAAATAGTTTTTTTTTGTTCTGACAAATTTAATTTAAGGCAATTAAATATCAGCGCGTAATATTAAGCGAATCATACATAATACACAGTATTTTTCTTAACCATATACCTACATCATGTTTAAAGAGTGATCTATGAAGCTATTAACTTTTATTAAATGTTGAATAATGTTATTTTGAAGTAATAATTTTATTGTAATAAATACTTTGCCAGAGATGACAATAGATTCCTAGTTTATGTGGATCATGTGAAAGACTTTTTAGGAATATTGTTATAATTAAAAAAAAAAAACTTTTTTTTTTGTAATATATATGGTAATATTAATAATATTATTGCTTAAAATGAATAATTTGGTTCTACCTTAGTTAAGACTGTTTTTTTTTTTAATAATCTATATTAATAAATGAGGAGACATTATTTGTCTTCCCGAAATGAAAAAAAAACCAATACACACAAAACTCGATCCTGAAGATGCAGCGAGATTCAGAGAAGGGGTTAGTAGATATATAATACATACCAGAGAACTTCTGCCACAGGTTATGACATTATTTTATATTTTAACACTTATTGGCTACTTACTCAGGTTGCATACTTATATTAAAGAATTTGATTTTAGGTAAGACTCTTTTTGACCCTCTTGACAAATGGACATAACCGCCCAGGGACAATGGCGCTGTAAAAAATGAACGATTTTTTACATCACCAATGCGCCATGCGCCATAAAATATTTGATGAATATATAGTATATTTACAGAAAAAGCAAATTAAAAAGCCTTACCAACAAGTAAAGTAAATTACAATATAAACAATTAATTATATCAATAGGTGTCCGTACACGGGTACACCGCTGAAATTTAAGTGCAGGTGCCCATTTGGAAAGGACTCTTAGTAGACTCTTTCATATTACGTTGTCTTCCTTCTCCAAGGAAAACATTTCAGGTATACATTTCCGCCACGCTTCTATTAATGATAAATAAAAAAGGACTCTTACCATCATCCATATTCCTGCTTGTTAAGCCTCGGGGAATTAGTTGTGGTGAGAACGAGGACGAGGATGAGTCCTACTATGGGACGCTAGATGTGTTGATACCCAGTGTATCGACACATATAGCGTCCCATACTAGGAAAATCAGGGAAACAGTGTCAAGAACCGGTGCCGCTGCATAAAAACGAGAAGCGAACAAACGATTCAAATATTCATCTCTTATTCGAAATGATGTCATTGTTCTATTTGCAGCTGAAACACTTGGACTATGAAGTAATAACCTTTTATTAAAAGTATAATACCTCGTCTTAGCACCCCCACTGGTTACAGGAGGGCATGGTTCATTTTTTGCCCAGAGGATCGGAATGATTTAACTGGCAAATACTGCTATTCTGCATTGCACGCAGCAGGTGACAAATGAAAGCCTTACTGTAAATAATTCTTATCTAAAACAAAGAATATTAAACAAACAATATATTATTTTTTATTCAAAGATATCTATAAGGAAATACCTACCGATAAACATCACAAATAATATATTAGCGATTCCTGTAGACTAACAGATCTAAGTATTTCTCGATGAAATGCGATCGAAAAAAAATGTATTCTAATGTGTGACTATCACTTTAAAAAAAATATATATAGTGCAAGATTATAATATTATCATAGTAATTGTGTTAAAAATAATATTATTTCTTGTTCAGCTCGAACGATTTTTTGGTATGGTGTACACCCCCTTTTCCCATAGCGACGGGACTTATATCTAACGCAGAAAACTCGATATTCGATTTCATTTTATTCTCATTCCGAATAAACTCTTGAATAAGTTTTCATTGTCGTGTTTTCATGTCGCTTCCAGACACCCTGTATTCCCCCAGGAGGTTCTTTAGTTGGTTTAACGAGACTCCGGGTAAACATGGGCGCATAGGTGGAACGCTTTGTGCAATTCAATCAAACCTTTGCACGCGGAGTTTTAAGCTGGGCGATGGGACTGGCCCGACCCTATTAGGCGACTGCTATAGCATTTACCTGTATAGATATATTTATATCGCTTTGCTTAGACATTGATTGGGTCTCGTTATGTGGTCCCTATTGACAGTTGGAATTTTCGAATTCCTTTGACTTTGAGCTTGCTCTAATTATTCGCTCATCAGAACGTCATTATAATTGTGCCGCTTTTCTCGATCGAAATAAAAACGAGTGTATCCTGTTGCTAATATATTTCAGGTTAATGAACTTTTATTACTCATTAAAAACCTTACAGTTCACTTGTACAATTAATATAGCATGTACAAAGTTGGTTTCAACGGTAGAATCTTTGGTAGAACATGTCCACGATGATCCAAAAAAAAAAACAAAAGAGTATATAAATTTCAATTTTAGCAGTTAATTTTTATTTATTTCTGATAATCTATTTCAAATTAGTACGACGAAATAATTTATACCTTTCAAATATATATAAAGGAGAAGCTGCAATGAGAAAGATATAAAAGTCTTCTTTTAAATTATGTTATGATATAATTGTGTTATATTCCACGAAATATATTAATTAACTGTAGCGATATACACAAACTTGCGGTACGGAACCTGCCTTCTAAGAATATATGGATTGATTGCCTATCAACATAATTACAGACCAATTAAATAATGGTGCAGATGCCAAATTTTATATTAAAATCGAATGACGACAATTAAAGTTATCAAATTTTTCTATAAAGGAATTGTCAGTGCCAGGATGAAGTTAGAAATTAGGCAGTTTTACACTCTCGTGTGTCAGAAAGCAAGTAAAGCCGTTAGTTAGCCATCCGTCTGATCTCTCTCCGGTCTTGATGGATTGCCGCCTCGTCGAATTATGAGCGTGTATATAGATTATAAGCCTGTAGGTATTTAATATGAGTACGATATCTAACGCGCACTTGGTTAGGCTATGCCATTGTGGTTGTATTATGATTACGCGTTTATTTTAATATATTAATGTCTCTGAAAAATATGATCATATAAATATGGTGCAAAATACAAAAAAACAAGCAATATTTACAGATAATCTCGTAGGAAAATTACGTAAAAAAAAGTCGCTGTACTGTCCTGTTCTTTATCTCCACTTACTTTTTATCAAATCACTCAATGAAATTGAATGCGGTTTTCATTAAAAGTGCAACTGTTCAAACTGTGACATTGATTTGCCAAGAAATAATTGTACGCTCACTCGGCTAATGCTGGTTAAACCTTAGTATCACACAGTACATTAAAACAATGAACTAGGAAATAAAAGGTCTTAAAAATACCTACAAAGATATATGGAATAGTTTAGTTACATACATTTGTTATACAATGGTTGGATACATTTTGATCTACAAACTAATAAATAAACGATGTAAAATAAATATACCCACAAAACGTACTCAATATTCATCATGGAATTATAAGCAAGCTCCTTTCGATAGGTACTTATACAAAATGAGAATAAAAATAAACAAATCCATACAAAATATTTGTGTTTGTGTGTGTGAGTAAATTATAAAATCAAATAACATTACGCAACCACTTATAAGACGAGCGGCGTTGATTTTCACATCATATATATATGTTCCTTTTTATATGTTTAATCAGTTTTGTTAACAACATACTTGACATTACAATTTTATAATTGGGAGAAAATAAAAACCAACAAATGAATATTCTTTTTTATATTTCTGTTTTTGTGAAAATGTTATTTTATTATTGTTGCGAGTCTAGTGTTTTCGTCATAAATAACAACTAGTTTTGTTGAACTTTGAATATAATTAGCGTACCTATGTAATTAATTTAAAAGTGGAAAAGAGTGATCGCTGAGTTTCTTGCCGGCTCTTCTCAGAAGAATCTACATTATAATTCGGCGGCAGCTTACCATTTGATTAAATCTTATAGAATCAATACTCAAATATGTAAGAGTCTACTTATATTTAGTTAAATATTACCATTTTTTAAATTGTATTTTATTTTTAAATTAAACTGCTTTAGACTTTAGATTGATAGTGAAAATAAATGTCAAATATTTAGCACCCTGTTTCATTGCCTCTTTATGTTAGGAGACCTGGTTTATTTTTAGCTCAAATAATCGGAATTGCGATTTAACGGTGAAATGCTGCTTGCAATCTAGTCCTCATTCCAAGCGGTCACGATTTATGCAGTCGTTATTTTTAATTTTGATCTATGTATATTTAGTCTTGTTCTTCATTATTTAACTAGTTAAATTGTTATTGTAATTTAATTAAAGCGCTTCTTACTTACAGATTTTTTTTTCAAATGTTATTAGAGTTTATGTTACTAATTACAATAGACTAAAAGCTAAAGCTAAAATAGCTAAAGGTCCCAAAATTAGCGAGTGCTTCTTTTTCTTTAACTGATTCATTTATTTTGTATATTATATTATGTAACGAGGCAATGAAAGACCTATTTGAATAAAATGAAAAATAAAATATAAATGGATAAACTGATGTACATGATGGGGTATTTTCGGCAGTGAAAAATAAATTATGAAATTTGATAAAAAATAATAATGGAGAACTATATTTTTAGTCTGTATATCATAAAACACGAGCCGCCATGGTGTGGCATCAGATAGACAAAAACTGTAATTTCAAACCCCATCTGGCACTTTGAAAAACAACATTTCTGGAGTTTTAATGCTAATCTTTGCACATTACACTCAGCGACAGTGATTTTAATTCATTATTATCCAAAAAACCACCAAATATTTATGGTTGTTACCGTTGAATGAGTACCAGAAGTGTAATACACAACTGTTGTTTTTACCAGTGTGACGTCACCAATTTGACTGACAGCGTTTTCGCTGGACTGAAAAAAGGTTTAAAATTTTATTTAATTTTATGGCAAGAAAACGGGTTTATTTTGCCGAAGTATACTTTCTGGTGGCTTTTTAGTAGGAAAATCAACATTTTTTAGTTCTCTTTCAAACATAGTGAAATACCCTATTCTCGTAATCGATATAACAGGAGTTTATATTATATTTAATTATAGTACAGTGTTATAGAAATTTACTTTAAACTTACCTTAAACTTAGATATTATTATAACATATTATTTTAGTTACAGTTAAAATAGTTGATTTAGGTTATTGTAGTTTAAACATTGAATACTAACTTGGATTGGCAAATTAATTTTAACAATCACATTGTATAATCATTATATTATAGAAATAATGATTGATGAATAGTGACGTATAAATACCACTAGAATACATTTTGCAATTATTTCTTCACACACAATATAAGCATGAATTTAAGTATTTAAGTACATAAAACACACATTTTAATAACATAGCATAATCTGTGTTCAAAATTTTTAGTTAGATTATTGCACAAGACCTTTTTGCGTTCATCCAAAAATAAGTGTAAAACAATACTTTAATTTTTTTCTGCTTTACGATTCTTTTTAAAATTTCGTCTTCAATCTTGTATCTTTTTTAATAGTATATTTAATTTATTTAACATCGATGTAATAAAAAGCTTTATTCAATAAAATATTACACAGATGATAAATAAGCGTGGAGTTAGTCTTCGTTGATTTTCAAGTAGTATTAAATTTACCTACCTACAATAGGTATTAATCGTAAAAAGCGTAACCACTGAATTTTCTGTTGGTTCTAAAGAGAAAAATCTACGTTCCGAATGTTGGTAACTTTAAAATTAATTTACTTATTTAAAATGTCGTTACAAAAGTGTTTGTAAAAGTCTGTTTAAATAAAGTGTATTTTGTTTTTAAATATAATTATATTGTTTTTGCTCCTATTATTGAAAGTACATCTATATTTAGTTTAACAGTGTACTATGTTATTTTATATGTAATTTTTTTAACCTTCTTTATATGATAAACAACTAAATATTTCCTTCCGTTAAAAGGATTAAACATTTAAAGCTTAAGGAATTGCTCTTTTGAACCTCGTGTTGGCATAAATACATGAGAATTTGTCGCAACTCATCTCGTATTCGTCATAGTTTTCCCCTATTTATACTAGACTTAAATAATTTATTTACAAATAAAATCCATTTATTAATAATAATGCTTTTTTGTTATGTTGCTTTATAAAATAAATTTTAATTCTAATACATTATTTTAAGATCCATATTTCATTCATAATCTTTATACCAAAATATAATATTCCGTACGTATGTTTGTCACTGAACTGACTTACAAAACTGCATTCAAAATAACTGGATATAGCATGTGGATCTTAACACAAGATTGCGGGTGCAAATACGTGCAAACGACGAAAGAATTGTAAATAGAGAATGAAGGATCTAAGTTACTATACTTGGTATTATGTACTTTAGTAATTCATTCATTCATTCATTCCTACAAGAGTGACTACTGTATTTATGTTTCATGATCGATCTATGAAGTAAAGTTCATTTATTACACTTTATGTTACATATAATTATATAATGATTTTATGTCGCGCCTTCCTGTAACCGACTCGTATACTGTGACGGCACCCGGCATTATACCTACTTTCTGCCGCTGCTCTCTACTCTCTTGTGTGCGTACCACGTATACTAGATATATTCCTTTGTTCTTATTCATTATTATAATTAAAAAAAAAATAGATATAATTAATATACCGGGCGTCACGTAACGGCTATTTTTATTTCTAGTTAGTTTATTACTAGTTGTTGGCTGCGGTTTCGCTCATGTTTTAGGGGATATCCATAATAAGCCTAATACCTAAAGCTTAAAGGAGGATTCTTTGGGGTTCAAGGTTGCTTCATACGAAAATTCATCAAATTCGATTCAG